>NW_024386832.1:691717-1916717 GCF_900408965.1 Simochromis diagramma
GAGAGGAGTGTCACAGTGGATCTCAGTCAGCTGTAGTTACACATCTGGGAGGGGGGGGTGCTTTCTGGCCCCGGCAGATCTGCATGAATTTTTGAAAAGCCAGTGAAATGCCAGCGTGGAGTCCTGGACGAGTAGCGGTATATTTGTGGATGTGACAGGGCGCCACATCGACATGGCGTTAGTTTGATTGCACGTGTGAATATCAGCTCGTGCACAAATACATTCTTCGCCTGCATCTTCGGATTGAGGTAGCTCACTTGGCCCATTACCTCCACCCTGATTGCCACTTCACACCTCCAGTCTGGGTCTTACAACCTTGTAAACTCATCAGCTTTGTTGACATATTTTGCCTCTGTGTGTTCTAGATGATTACCTGCAAGTCGTCCCTGTGCTATGAGAAGAAATCTTCAAAACCACATTTCATTCCATGTTTCATTTATATTCCAAGCTCTTTTTACAAAGGCCCCTTAGATCTTTAGATAATTAAGCTGTTGTACATATACTCCTCTTTTAAAGTCCAGCCATATATTTGTTATGATAATTAGTTCAGGGGACTGTGAGGGTCACTGTGAAACTCTGAGCTTGTCCTTTTTGAGACAGTGAAGTTTGAAGTCTGTTTTTTAATCCTTCTCCTGTTGTAGTAACTATCCTATTTGCAGTTAATGAGGATAGGTTAATTGGAAACTCTAAATTGCTCATAGGTGTGAATGGGTTTCTGCCTCTGTGTGTTAGCCCTGCGACAGACTGGCGACCTGTCCAGGGTGTACCTGCCTCTCGTCCTAACACAGCTGGGATAGGCTCGAGCTCCCCCGTGACCCTGAGAAGGTCATAAGCAAAAGAGAATGGATGGATTATTTTCAACTATTCCCTAAACTAATGAATTATCCCTGTATCGTTATCTGGTTGAAATGTCTCCAAATATCTTTGTACATTCAAAAAGTTTGTTTTCAGCTCCTAAAATCCACCAGGACAATGGCCACTTTATACTGGACACATAACATGTTAGTTTAAATCAGCTGGAAGCTTCACATTTTTACTGTTTATTTTATTTACAGCATGTTTTCACTCTTTTTTCTGCCCGGTGGGCTCACTTTACAAGTGCTCTTTAAATTACAGTAACTGTTACCATTTGTGCAAGAGACAAAATTCAAATGGTTTATTATATTTGACGAGCTTTATGTCGATACTCAGTGTATCACAGTGGCACAAAGGATTTCTCTTATTGGTGTAATTTTATTATGTTCATCTCAAACAGGTCTCTCTTCTAAATAAGACATTGAGTCTTTACTAACCTGTATAGATAAAGGCTTTCTGTCTGAACACAGACAAAAAAAATGTGCGCTTCGCATTACTGTAACTCCTCAACCTTTTTGGGACAGAGAGAAAATTCCAAAGGTTCCTGAAGGATGAGGATTATCTTGTAATTTTACAGCCAAAATTACAAAATAAGTCCAGGCGGCCTGGGGGAATATGTGTACGTTATTAAATCACATGTTATTAAAACCACTGGAACATTGTCATACTTGATTTTAATCTGCTGCTGATTCTCGTTTACACTCTTGTAATTGCAGGAAAACAGACACACACCAAGAATATTTGTTTCAATCAGTGAAACTGAGTTTACTTTGATCAGCCATCGAACCTTAAGTCATTTTCCACTTCTCCTTTATCATGCTGAGAGACAGTAAGCTATAATGTTTAAAGTTTGCTGCCATCACCTTAGAAATAAACAGCAGCATCGTGAGCGCACTGGGCCATAAACTAATTAACTTAAATTAAAATGTTTATTTTACCCCTTTGTGCACTAAATGACCAAATTAATGATTAATGATTAATCCCATTAATGAAACATTAATCTCTTGTCTTATTATCAACAGTCCTATATTCACTGTTACATTTTTATGCTGCTTTGGAGATCAAGTTTTATCATTATTTTTATCACCATCATCTGATAACATCTCTGATTTTAGTAGGTGGCAAAGATGGATCTTTTCTGCAGAAAAAAATGCCCCTTTTTATGTGAGTGTTTACCAAAACCGAAGCAGAAAGGCCAACCTGACAGAGGAAGTTGATAACCACTGTTGTGATACCTGTTATTTCTAGCTGGAGTTTTAGGTTTTGTCAAGCGACCTAATTCGAAGAAAGCCTGGCTGTGTTGAACTCAAAGTACATCCCTCGGGTGGACGTTAACTCCCCAGGCCATGTTTCCAAAAAGAATTCAGTTTGTGTGGATGATTATTTGCAAAAAGGTTTTTGTTCTGATGACTTTGTCTGTGGTTGAACATATTTGACCTGCTAAATCCTTGCAGTGTTTAATTAGCCTTTATAGTAATCGTATCCTATTCAAAAGTTTACTTGGTCTTTGACACCTTAATTTGTAATTTCTCACATAAAAAACTAATAAAATGAGTGAAAACACATTGCTGTTTTCTAACTATCCTCCTCATGCTTTGGCACAGTAATGATGGTGCTAGGTAGCTGCCTGTGGCTGCTGGACAGACGGCCAAGATTAAAGAAGATGTTTGTAAATGTACTGGCATTCATACATGTATAGACCACTTAAAGTAACTGAACCTACAAACCATATCCATCTTCTTCCTGCTCCCTTTAGGGGACGCCATAGCGGATCATTGGCCTCCATCTCCCCCTATCCCTAGCATCTGCATCTGTCACACCAACCTAATGCACCTGAGTTATGAGTGGTTGAGTGGGTAATCTACTAATTGGAAGGTTGATGGTTAGGATGCTCCACTCTGCATACCAAGTATCCTTGAGCAAGATACTGAACCCGGAGTTGGTCTCTGATGCATCCATCGGAGTGTGAATGTTAGATATTAAGCACTAGTACGTAGCAAAAAGTATTTGGGTGAGTGAGGCATGTTGCATAAAGCGCTCAGCGCTCTATAAGCACCAGTTCATTTACACTATCTCACCACTTTCAGTGGTTTAATATATTAAGATGTAGATCAAGCAGTAAGGGATCAAACTGCTGACCTCGGGACTAGTTGACAAACTGCTCTACTTTCAGGTCTTGTTCTACGTAATTAACTGCTCACTGCGAAGAACATTTTGAGCACGAGAGCTCAGATTTTTGCACTTCACTTCACTTTCCTGAAAAAAGTAAACAAACAGTTCTTCAAAGACAAGTAATCACATTTTAGACTCATGGTTAGTTTTGGAAAATGTCATCAGCGAGAAAATGTTAAGATTAATCAGCCAAATGCACAAATTTAATCACAGTGCTTAACATTTGTTAAGATCATTTAAATTCACCAAAAAATTAAAGCATATTTGATGCGTGTTTACTTTTAAAAAAAGATAATAGCTGTTGCTTCCTGCTTTACACTGCTGAGGTTAATCAGTGGAAAGGACCAAGCAGCAACAAGCGACGTCATATCTTGCCAGCAAAATGATGACATGCAGTCCATGCTTGAGGACGTTCTGCTGGCATGGCAAGGCTGGCTTGCATAGTCTGCTTGTCCACTTAGAGGGACGGGTCACTTCGAATCAATATAAAGTTGTCCTAAGTGACCTGCTAAGCTGAAAGAGAGCAAGAAATGCCTGAGGGTCCCGGACCACTAGGGATACTGAAAGCCTTTGCTGGATATGAAGATGACTTTGCAACATCTGTCTAGCTTCTGGAAACTCAGTGTACTTCCCAGAATTTAAGAAGTCCAGCCCTGGACTAACAAATCCTAAATTTATGATATTTGTTATGATTGTGTTGGGACTTTATTGCACTCAGTTATTTACAGCAGCTGATGCTGCACATCCAGCTGTGTGACTACACAACATCTGGACTGTCTGTTTCTTTTTCTTCTTTTTCTTTCTTTCTAGTGACCCATCACAGTAAGAGGTTCTTTGTGTCATACAACAGCTGTGCACATTTTCCAAATTCTAAATTATCACTGAGCTCAAAGAGAACAAACAAAAACAGTTATATGCAAAAGATCTCAGGTTTCTAGAGCAAAAAAAGTAAAAAGATTAAGAAAACAATGAGTTCTTGATGAGTTTGGAAGTCAGTCAGGCCACTCATTGTCACAGCTTCATGTTACTCTAATTCTCACATTGTGTGCTCTCACTGGATTCACATTACAGTAACAGAAGAATATGAATCCCATTTTTGACTCTTTAATGGTTTTTACTGTAACTGCTGCCCCAGATTATTTCGTTACACCCATAGTAAACAGTGTGTGACTCACATAAAGTTTCAACTCTTCAACTCTTCTGAAATGCAGAGTAGAAACAAACACTAAGCTCTTCGAGCGAGGGGTCGTTACCTCTCGATGAAACAGGCGAGCTCAGATGTTTGAGTGGAACATGTTGGAGTTACGTCACGAAGAGACTCGGAGTCAGGTTTAAGTGCATTTTGCAATAAAGGTGCATTTAAAACCTAAAAACAAAAGTGAACAAAAAGAAAGAAAACAACAACAGCAACAATGTTTTATAAGAAATGCACAAATTCTCTTTTGATAGTTTCCCATTCCTGATAGTGTTCATGGTTTTTACCATCTTTGTCAGAGTAGTTTTCATTTAAAAAGCCATTAAATGGGAAAACACAGGTGTCGTTTATTGTGAAGTAGTCACATGAAATACAGTGTGTAGAATTTATAAGTATGGTTAGCGAGCAATAGAGAGAAGACAGTGACACTTCTCACTCTTTCTGCTGTGTTTTCTTGTTAACTGGGAAACTATTGGCCACTTGAATTTGATTTTTGATGGTGCCAATGCACCAAGTGATCTGTTAATAACAAAAACCCCATCTATTATTTAGGTGGTCACAGAGCTGTCTAATAGTTGTGTGCATTTGGTCTGAATGGGCTATCTGCCTGTCTAATTCTCCATGCCTAACGTGTATGTATTCTGCTTGTACACTTTTTCTTATTCCCAGTTTTCTTCTACTATTGTTTTTGAACAGCCAAGATTTTTTTTCCTGACACGCCTCCCACGTGGGTCAAATTTGGGTAGTTTTTCTGTGATTGTCTGTGAAGGTTCTCAGTCATCCAGGTCATCGTAGTCTAAGGAGCTTGGAAAGAAAAGCGTCTGGACTTCTTTAAGTTGCTTGAAGACGTTTCACCTCTCATCCGAGAAGCTTCTTCAGTTCTAAGGTCAAATTGTGGAGAGTCACAGATTTAAGCCCTATGGGAGTGTCCCCCCAAGAGGGCCATGGACCCCCTAATGATCCTCTACCTAATCACACGAGCCAAGGTTTGAAAACAGGTGTAGGTCAAAATCAGCCAAGGCTTCGGGTAACCCATTGTGGGGCCTGGCCCCACCCTATCATGTGATTCCTGAGGTCAGATGGTCCAGGATGTGAGTGGGCGTTAAGGTTTTCTGTGATTGCTTACTTTGATGCAAACAGCTGCAATATTTACCTGCAGATTCTGTGTTGTAAGATTGAAGTTTGAAGACTGTCTGCATGTGGACTGAACCTGAATTTTGGGCAGACAGTCCTATACAAATTGGGAATTGTTTATAATTTTTCAGATTTTTTTTCCTGTATTTGCAAGATTTATTTCAAATTATCTGAATAACCTTAAATATCTTAGCAGGATAACAGCACACCACTCAGGGACTTAAATGTTAGAGATTTAAATAAGACAGCTCCCATCTGTCATTCACTGTCATGAATCGCTGTGCGGCAGGCAGGAGTTGGACCCAAAATGCAGGACTCACAGACCCAGGGGGGTGAACTCAAAACACAGCTTTATTTGCTGGCAGTGAAAAAACATACAAACTAAACTAATCTAAACTGGGAACAACAAACTAAAACTCACAAGGAGACACAGGGAGATCCACACAGCATGAGGGACGACGCGAAACTGACTCAGAGAAACACAGGGTTTAAAACACTGGGGAGTAACGAGGGGAATGAGACACAGAAGGAGGGCACAGCTGGGAGAAATCAGGACTGACGAGACAAGCAAAGCAGGACACATTCACATAAGACGCGGACCTTCAAAGTAAAACAGGAAGTATCACACAGAGACGTGAACTTGACACAGTGGAGACAGCAACTAAGAAACACAGAGACATAAACCATAAGGCAGAGGACTTTAAGAACCGAGAGACACAGAGGGGAACTCAAACATGCAGACACAGACTTACACAGAACAGAGGGGACACAGAGAAACATGAAGGGCAAGGGATCGAAACTAGAAACCATAGAATAACTCACACAAGTACAATAATACAAACATCACAAAGAACTAAAAACGCTGGGTCAGGAGACCCAGGACCGTGACATTCTCTCTATCGGTGTTGTGAAGAGTGTTGGTCAAGTTACTTAAAAAAAAGTAATCAGTAACTAATCACTGATTACTTCCCCCCAAAAGTAATCCCGTTACTTTACTGATTGCTTATTTTCAAAAGTAATTAATTACTTAGTTACTTTTTAAAAACACAATTTACAACCTGAATAGGTGATAAAGCAACAGATCTTTCAGCCCAATTCTATTTTTCTGCATAATCCATCATACACAAAGTAATCAAATGGAAAAGTCTCTTTTTAAAACTTGTTTTATTAGTTTTAATCTTTTTTTTTTATAATTCAAGTATTTATTAGATTTTGCATTTTATAACACCAAATACAAAAATGCAGCAACCAAAAGCAAGAAGCAAACAAAAAAACAAAATACAAAATACAAAACACAAAACAAAACAAAAACAGTGAGGTTTTAACATCTGTTGTATTGAGCTCAAATGTCCAAGTCAGGTAGACATGTAGGTGCAAAAATTGTCCCACTGTTCCAGCGCAGCTTCCGTCACATGATGCAACTTTCCCAACATCTTTTCGCATGCAACATTCCCAATCATTCTTTCTTTCCACATTTTAAGCGTATGGGAGTATGGGAGTCCTCCCAGTGTTCCAAAATGACACGGACACAAGTTACCAATGCAGTACTTAACACTCTAAACTGGTGTTTATTTAATTGTGGCACCTCTCCTTTGTCTCCTGGTAGACATAATTTAGGTGATCTGGGTAGGTTACAAAGTGTCCACACCTGCAAATAATTCAGTACAGTGTTCCAAACTGGAAAAAGGTATGTTGTAACTGCAAACTCTTTTGAATCCCTAGGCAGTTTCATATGTCGTGACCTGCACCTGCAAATGTATCTACGCATAGCTGTTCAAGCACAGGTATAATTGCTTGCAACAGTGTTAGCCTCGTACACAGGTTAGATCACAGGCTGTATGTAGAGTCACTGCAGATTAGTGTAATTCAGGCTTTAGTGATCCTGCTAACAGACATTTGCGCATGTGTGTAACAGCACGGGGATAGCAAATGTGCAGTTAGCTGGCACACTGGTCTCCACTACTCTCTCACCAATAAACAAAGGTTTATCCATCACCAACCTTGCCCAGCAAGACAACGTCAGCCATGTCCACAGTGACAACAGAAGCTAGCTTTCCGAGACAAAAGTACTCTGTGGCCACACGATGCAACTTTCCCAACATCTTTTCGCCTGCAACATTCCCAATCATTCTTTCTTTCCACATTTTAAGCGTATGGGAGTATGGGAGTCCTTCCAGTGTTCCAAAATGACACGGACACAAGTTACCAATGCAGTACTTAACACTCTAAACTGGTGTTTATTTAATTGTGGCACCTCTCCTTTGTCTCCTGGTAGACATAATTTAGGTGATCTGGGTAGGTTACAAAGTGTCCACACCTGCAAATAATTCAGTACAGTGTTCCAAACTGGAAAAACCAGCGGGCATTCCCAGAGGGCATGTATCAGAGTACCTTTGGCTTGTTGGCATTTCTAACACAAGTCATCTCTACCAATCCCCATGCTATACAGTCTTGAAGGAGTATAATAGTATCTGTTAAGAATTTTGTATTGAATAAATTTCCCCCTGGCTTCCCTAATGTATAATCCATTGTTCGACAATATAGAATCCCATGTACCTTCATCCATTGTACGCCCTAGATCCCTTTAAAATGCTTTTTTCAGGCGCTTATTTATATTATTTTTAATCCATGGGCAAATATTATACCATTTCGCAGCTGTGCATAGAAATGGGGGTAGTAGCATAAAGTTCTCTATAATTAGTTACGCGTTATTGTAACTCCTCCTTTTAAACAGTTTCTTATTTGCAAATACTTCCAGAACACCCTGATAACGACTGTGTTTAGTCTGTTCCTTCCCATTCCATGCAAGGCCACCTGGGTTGGCTGGAAGACTGTTTACTTAGCCTGGCAGGGAGGAGGACACTGTCTCAGCTGAACTCTGGACACACACACATACATATACACTGATATGCACACACTCATCCCCCCTCCCTTTCCAAATGCCTTCGATGCTTATTCCCTTCCGATGCTGACGGGGATCAAGGAGACCAGCGCACAGGCTGCAGACTCGGATGTACTGTCTAATTCGGCTGTCTCTCACCCTTTACCCACCCCTGCTGCTTGTCATGTGTTTCTTTGGTGTATTAAGGGTTTTTTCATGATCT
Organism: Simochromis diagramma; assembly: GCF_900408965.1. Lineage (NCBI taxonomy): Eukaryota > Metazoa > Chordata > Actinopteri > Cichliformes > Cichlidae > Simochromis > Simochromis diagramma. The sequence goes on from NW_024386832.1 coordinate 700,178, forward strand.
TTGTGCAGAGGTGTTTTTTTCTGTTCTCAAACTGATCTCCCTGTTGGAGCTCAGTCTGGGGGGAGTTATTTTTTCTCCTTATCTTTCCTCATGTGGTGCATTTTCCATTGTTATACCTCTCTGACCTGTCTTCCCCATGTGATGTTTTGTGTAATGTACTGTATGTATGGTCGGAGGGTAAGATGGCGCCGCCATTGCGTGCAATAGGTCGGCAGCCTTATGAAATTTCCCCTTGTGGGACTAATAAAGGTATATCAGAAATGACTGTTACCCTCTAAATGAAACTTGAAACGACATGAAAACACCCCCTTCAAATAGGTCACTAACAGTTCTGATACCTCTTCTTAGCCACTGTGTCCAGTAAACAGTCTGCTTACCAAATTTAATTTTAGGATTATACCACAAGGGGGCATACTTTTGTACATATGGCACAAGTTTATATTTCTTATGCACCTCCAACCATTTTCGAAAATTTCAAAATTGGGTTTTGTGTCTTACCGTGATTATTTACTTTTTGTGATAAAATATCAATTGGTGTGAATGGAGATGCAAGCTCTTGTTCTATTAAAATCCAATCTATATTGTTTTTTCCTGCCCAATGTTTGCCTAATCAAGCCATTTCAAAAGAGATGCTATAATACTCTATATTGGGCAGGGCTAGCCCCCCTTCTTTCTTAGGTTGGTACTTTCGATTAATGTTAATACGGGGTTTACCAACCTTCCAAAGAATTTTTTTTTATCATATTATTGTAGCTTTGCAACATCCGTCGCGTGATACACATAGGCAGCATTCCTGTATAATAGTTGATGAGCGGTGCCACAACCATTTTAACTGTGTTCACTTTTCCCCACAATGTCAAATTTAGTTTACTCCATTTACCCAAGTTTTTATTGATCTTGTTTAATAATTTTCCCATACTGTTAGCCATAATATCCTCAATATTGGGGTTCAATTCAATTCCAAGATACTTCATTCCCTTGTCCACCCACTTAAAGCTAAAGCCCGATATTAAATTATGACTACAAGCCCGGGAAACTGGCATCGCCTCTGATTTATGCCAATTAATTTTGTACCCTGAAAACATTGAGTGTGTATTAATCACCTCTAATAGATTTGTGATAGAATTAGTTGGGTCTTGGTTTAATACCAGCACATCATCTGCATACAGGAATAATTTGTGTTCTCTGCCTCCCCCAAATACACCTTTAATCTCTGCATTTTCTCTAATTTGAATAGCTAATGGCTCTAAAAATATTGTAAATAGCAATGGGCTTAAATTGATCTGGAAATACTAAAAAAAGGATAAAGTACCCCATTTGTAAATACAGCTGCTTCTGGACCAGAGTACATGGCTCTAATCCATCTGCAAAAGTTGTCACCTATTCCAAAGTTTTCCAGGGCTGTGAACAGAAAGTTCCACTCCACCCTATCAAAAGCTTTCTGTGCATCTAAAGATATAGCCAATACAGGATTTGTGTTATTTCTATTCAGCCACAGCAGGTGTAGTAATCTCCTCATATTATCAGAAGCAGATCTATTCTTGATAAACCCTACTTGATCTTGATTAATAATTTGTGGTATTACAACCTCCAACCTTGTTGCTAAAACTTTGGATAGAATTTTGCAATCCACATTGATTAAACTTATCGGTCTGTAATTACCTGGATCAGTTAAATCCTTGTCGCCTTTTGGAATTAGTGATATTACTGCCTGATTAAAACTTGCAGGCAGTCGTCCAAATGCAAAAGCTTCATGTACTTCATGTACAGTATTCCTTTCTTCTGCTTAGCGGTCATGAGAACTTTTTGTCGTGTAACGGAGAAATCTCACCAGCACGGTTCGAGGTGGCTGACCAGGTCCTGGGCCTGGTCTCGTACTTCTGTGGCATCTTTCCAGCTCATATTCCTCCCGTCGTAGACCCAGGCCATCCGCGAGTATCTTCATCACATAATCATTTATGCTGCCACCACTTTCCAGACCCTCTTCCAGATCGATAAGCCGAACATTCTTTCTGCGGTTTCTGTTTTCCTGGTCGTCTACTCGGCCCCATAGTTGTTCGAGCTTTTTAGCGTTTTTGCCATTATCTTCTGTTATGCTCCTCATTTTGTCTTCCACATCTGAGATGCGGCCCTCAGCTTCGGTCATCCGTATTTGGATTGCACTTATAGCGTTTTTAAATTCCAAATTTTTAATTTATTTAAAAAAAGAGTTTTATTTTTATAAATAATATTGCAGTTATTGCAAATAAAACAGTTTTGTGGAGAGAAATTGTGTTTGTAAATCAGCGCCCATGCCAAAAGAATTTGTTGATGAAAGTGAGAAAGTTTCAGTGGTATTTGTGGAATACTATAATTACAGAGCAGTAGGAAGTTAAGGCGCCTAAATTAGAGAACACATGATGTGAGATAAAGTTCCAGATAGAAGTGGGATTTCTTAAATACTTTTTAATCCACTTTATTTTAAAGGTGCTGTTAAGAGCACCGAAATCAATAAAATTTATACCTCCTTTATCATCTGAATTTAAAGCTACTGATTTATGCAAGTAGTGAGTTTTATTTTTCCATAAAAAATTGTATAATAATTTGTTAATTGACTTACAGGTTGTATTATCAACATGTAGTGACTGAGCAGCATAGGTTAGACGGGAGATACCTTCAGCCTTCGATAGCAGAACTCTACCCTTCAATGACAGGTCTCGCTGTAGCCAATGATTAAAGATTTTTTGGGATTTATCTATAATAGGAATGAAGTTTGTGGAGCATCTGGATTGCTCGTTTTTTATTATTTGAATTCCAAGGTATCTTACAGAGTTTCTTACAGGTATTCCATGAATTGAAGTTGCTAAACAACTTTTAACTGGTAAAAGTTCACATTTATGCAGGTTGAGTGAAAGTCCGGAGGCTTTAGAGAATGGCTGTATATTGTTAATGGCCACTGAAACTTGTGAGGCGTCTCTGAGGAAGAGAGCTGTATTGTCTGCCAGCTGACTTATGAGTATTTCTCTGTTAGCAATGACCAGGCCTTTTAAAGAACTGAGTTTAATGTGTGAATTAAGGAGTTGCACAGAAAGAAGGAATAAATATACGGATAGGGGGCAACCCTGCACACTCCACGCTTTAGAGAGACTCTCGGGGAAGTACCAGTGGCAAGCTTTATGGAGCTGTTACTGTTGGAATACAGTGTCCGAGCGGCATTACAGAAGGACTGACCAAACCCAAATTTATTTAAAGCAGTAAAAATAAACTCATGCTCTAAGGAGTCGAACGCCTTGTAGAAATCTAAAAAAAGAATAAGACTATCACCCTGTACAAGTTCTGGGTAATCTATTATGTCTAGAATTAATCTTATGTTGTTTGAGATATGACGATTCTGCATGAATCCAGATTGACTCTCATCAATAACGTTATCTAATGCAGGTTTCATTCTATTAGCCAGAATTTGTGCCAATATCTTATAATCATTATTCAGTAAAGAGATTGGTCGCCAATTGTCTAAGAGCAAAGGATCCTTTCCTGGTTTTGGAATGAGGGTGATCAAACCTTGACATAAAGTGGGAGGGAGTGCACCTCTATCCATACTTTCCTTAAAAACTTCTAAAAGAAACGGGGCTAAACTGTCAGCGAACTGTTTGTAAAACTCGGCAGTAAGGCTGTCAGTTCCAGGTGATTTGTTAATCTTTAGATGTTTTATAGCATCTGCAACCTCAATCAAAGATATCGATCTGTCGCAAATCTGACTTTCCTCCTCATCCAGCTGAGTAATTTTGTCTAAAGAATTAAAAAAAAGTCAGACAAGCTTCAGGGCAATAACTGGAAGAATAAAGTTTGCTATAAAAGTTTGAACAATATTTTGCTATGGTATCCTTATCATTACAAATTGTCCCATTAATATTTAGTTGTAGGATAGAGTTGATGTTAGATTGATGCTTTTCAAGTCTGAAAAAATAGGCTGAATTCTGCTCTCCTTCTTCGAGCCATTTTCTGCGAGACCGAATAAATGCGCCGTCAGCTTTGCATTTGTAAATCTCATCCAACCTGTGCTGCAGGTCAACCAGTTCTATCTTATCAGATTCACTGAGGGTGTCTATTGGTTTGGAAGTAAGGCATGTGATCTTTTGTATCACTTGCATCTCATCAGATCTTCTTTTTTTTTGCCAAAACACTGCTATATTTTCTAAAGAATTTTCCAATTTCATATTTCAAAAGCTAAAATGTATCAGTTGTGCCCATCTTCTGAGTTAAGAGAGTGGCTGAGGTTAGTAGAACTGGGTCACTTGGATCAGTAGATACTGGTATGAGAGGCCTGGCATTGATAATTGCCACCACTTCTGCCATCAGCGTAGTAAGGACCTCATGCGTCAAGTTTGATGTCTCAAGATGCAGGAACATTGAATCGAGGATTCTTTTGGCTATTCCTATCATCCTCTCCCATGCGCCACCCATGTGAGACGCATGTGGAGGATTAAAGACCCATGCACAACCTTTTCCAGCTAGGTACTTCTCAACAGACGTGGAATCAATATTGGATGGAATCTTTAGTTCAGTTGACGCACCCACGAAGTTTGTGCCTCTGTCCGAACGTATTTGTTTCACAGGACCTCGAATAGCTAGAAACCTCCTGAGGGCATTGATGAAGCATGAGGTGTCCAGAGATTCTATGACCTCTATGTGGACTGCTCTAACGGCCATACAAGTGGATATAACTGCCCATCTCTTACTATGGGCGAGACCACCTCTTGTACGCCGTGCAACAACACTCCATGGGCCAAACACATCCAGTCCAAAGTAGGTAAATGGGGGTTCCATAGAGAGGCGATCTGATGGCAGGTCAGCCATCTTTTGTTGTTCAGGGAGGCCGCGGAGCTTTCGACATGTGACACAATGGTGGATGACAGTGCTCACCAATCGCTTCATACCTATTATCCAGTAGCCTGCTGCACGGATGGCACCCTCTGTGAAGTGGCGTCCTTGGTGCAGGGTTTGTTCATGGAAATGTCTGACCAGCAATGTTGCAATATGGTACTTACAAGGAATGATCTTAGGGTTCTTTTCTTCATGAGGAATCTCTCCATGTCTTATCTGACCACCAACTCTGAGGACGTTGTGTGCGTCAATGAAGGGATCCAGGGTCCTAAGAGGACTCCCTTGAGGGATCACCTTATTGTTTTTGAGACAGGCCAACTCTTCAGCATATGCCTCTTCCTGCACAGTTTGAATAATGACGTGCTCTGATAAACTGAGTTGATCAGGTGTACCTGCTTTCTGACAGAAATGCCACCCCTTGCATTGCATGGTCCCTTTGACCTTACGTGTGTGAAAGCTGTTCACAATGTGAAGGAGATTAGCAATGGCACGTTTCAAAGCTTGCCAGGAAGAAAATTTGGAGAAACGGTGGGACCCAAGTAGTGTGCGAGAAGCCTGTGTTTGCAAAGTAGAGATTTGCGGGCGGATCTCAGCGTCCATGTTTGCATCCACAAGCTCAAAGGATTCTGGTTCTAGAGAATCTTGCATAGGCTCAGTCAGAAAAGGAGGTCCAGTGAGCCAAGAGGTATCTGAGAGAAAGGCAGCCGGTACAGACCTTGTCGCACAGTCTGCTGGATTTTCCCCTGTAGACACGTACTTCCACTGCTTAGGATGAGAGGACCTTCTGATGCGGACAATACGATTGCTGACATACACATAAAAGCATCTTGTCTCGTTATTTATGTATCCGAGCACTACTTTGCTATCAGTGTAGAAGGTGATAGCATCGATGCGCATGTCAAGCTCTGATGATATGAAATCTGCTAACTCCACAGCCAGTACAGCTGCACAAAGCTCAAGTCTGGGGATTGTGTGTTCAGGTCTGGGTGCCAGCTTCGCCTTACCCATAACAAAGCCAGTATGAGTATTCCCTGCTTCGTCCACCACCCTGAGATAGGCAACTGCTGCAATAGCCATTGTTGACGCATCAGAAAAGACAAACAGTTCTCTCATCTTTGTTGTTGAAAGAAAGGCTTTGGTATAGGCTCTTGGGATCATCACGCCACTTAGGTCTTTTAGTGAATCCCGCCAAGACTTCCATTGTTCCTGCATCCCTTCAGGGAGCTGAGAATCCCAGTCACATCTTTGTTGTGTGAGCTCTCTTAGAATGTGCTTCCCTTGAATGGTCACGGGAGCCACAAATCCCAAGGGGTCATACACGCTATTTACCACTGATAGGATGCCTCGGCGTGTGAAAGGCTTCTCTTCTTTGTTGACTTTAAAAACAAACATGTCGGACTCCAAGTTCCAATTTAGTCCCAAGCTGCGCTGTACAGGTAGAATATCTGAGCTCAGATCCAAATCCTTCAAGTCATTTGCGCGATCTTCAGGTGGGAAAGCCTCCATGACCTCTTTGCTGTTAGAGGCGATTTTGTGGAGCCTCAGGTTGGAGTTTGCCAGAACATCCTGAGTTTTCTTCAACAGACAGACAGCACTTTTTACACTTGAAAAAGATTTAAGTGCATCATTGACATAAATGTCATGGCAAACAAACTGTTTCACCTCGGGGTCATGATGTGGTCCTCCATCCATCGTGGACTGCCTGAGGCAGTAAATGGCAACCGCTGGACTAGGACTATTACCGAACACATGTACAGTCATGCGGTACTCAATGACATCCTGTGTAGGACTGTTGTCTCTGAACCAGAAGAACCGTAGGAAGTTACGATCTTCTTCTCTCACAAGAAAGGAATGAAACATCTGCTTGATGTCTACAGTTACTGCAATGGCATCCTTGCGAAACCTCATCAGAACTCCCAGAAGTAGGTTGTTGAGGTCAGGTCCTTTCAAGAGAACATCATTTAGAGACACTCCCTCATGCTGTGCACTTGAGTCAAAAACAACACGGATGTTGCCAGGCTTCTTTGGGTGGTACACTCCAAAAATAGGTAAATACCATCATTCCTGGTTTGGAGTGAGAGGAGGAGCAACTTCAGCATAACCATTTTCGAATATTTTCCCCATGAATGAGAAGAAATGTTGGGACATCTCAGGTTTCCTTGCTAAGTTGCGTTTGAGGGAGCTGAAGCGGTTAAGAGCTTGCTGTCTGTTATCAGGGAGGTGTTGTCTTGGCTGCCTAAATGGCAAAGGAGCTACCCAGCTGTTACTGGCATCCTTCTTGAGCTCTCGTTTCATTATTGCCATAAAGGCAAGATCTTCAAACGATGGTGCTGGTTTATTATCCTCTCGGGTAAGCTGGAACACTGTGCAGCCTAGCCCACCATCTTCTACATCATAGGCACACTTTGAATGTTCGGGACCATATCTCTCTTTAACCTGGAGAACACTCGGACATGGTTCAAAAATAGTAGGACGAGACTGTTCAAGAGCATTGGTGAAGTACGTGTTCACACTGCGTGGCTTGTGAACACGTCCCAAACAGACATTGCCCACAATCACCCAGCCCAACTCAAGTTTCTGAGCATAGGGGGCATCAGGCGGGCCATTGATGTATTTGTGAAACTTATGAAGTCTAATGACGTCACGTCCAAGTAAGAGCATAATGGGAACATCAGGTTCAAACTCTGGAATAAGGTGAGCAACTGGTTTTAGATGATCATGGAGGAGAGCAGCACTTGGTGATGGAATCTCTGCTCTGTTGTCTGGTATCTCACTACACTCCAACAGGCCTGGTAGTAGCTGAACTGTTTTACAATCCATTGACTCTATACAGAAGCCTGAAGCTATCCTCCCCATGTTCTCAGTCACACCAGAGCATGTCTTCAGTGTGTAAGATGCAGTAGGGCATTGCAAGTCAAACTTCTCAAAGAAATCTGAGTGAGCCAAAGATCTATTACTCTGCTCATCTATAATAACATAGGCCTTTATGGCCTTTTCACGTTCTCCTTTAGGATAGACTCTGGCCAGGCAGATCTTGGAGCAGTTCTTAACAGTGCGGTCCTCTCCACAGATCTCGGTACACTGAGCAATAACTTCTGAAGTTTGTGTGGGTTCTGGCTCCCCGCCATGCTCCAAAGGCATGCTTATGTTCTTTATCCACGGTGCCTGACCTGGATGTAGAGCAGATGAGTGTCTATCACTGTTGCATTCAGTGCACTTAATGATACTTTGGCATTCCCTCGCGGTGTGCGTTGAGGAGTTGCAACACTTAAAACAGATGCCATTCTCCCTGAGAAAGTTCCTTCTTTCTTCGAAGTGTTTCTCTCGAAAGGCACGACACTTTTGTAATGTGTGAGGTTTCTTATGTATAGGACATCTCCTATCTGGATCCTCCACGTTCTTTTTGTTTCTGTTGTCTGAGCGAGCAGCAGGTGACACTTCTGTTTTGTTGACTAAAATCTCCCTTTGTCTACTGTTTTTCCAAGGAGGTTTTTCCATTTTAACCATCTCGGTTTGAGAAACAAAGTTGAAACTTGGATCATTCCTCATCTGTGCTTGCTGGTAGATGAAAGAAACGAACACTGAGAATGGGGGGAATGTTACACAATGTGATTGTTTGTAACTGGATCCATGAGAAAGCCATTTTTCTTGTATACCATATGGTAATTTTTGGGCTATTGCATTTACACCTCTGGGGGTATCAAGATACAAAAGACCAGGCAGATCTCCCTCGGCCTTGGCGGCATCTAGTTCCATCAGTAAATCACTGAGGTCCCGGAGCTTGGAGTAGTCTTTATTGCCAATTTTGGGGAAACTATCCAGTTTTTGGAACAAAGCTTTCTCAATAGCTTCAGATGAACCGTAAGAAGCATCTAGTCGGTTCCAGATCATGCTCAGCCCTTTAGCTGGTTGATTTATGTGGATGGACCTAATACGCTTTGCATGCTCAGCTGATTCACTTCCCAGCCATTTGACAAGAAGATCCATTTCTTCATCACTTGTTAGATTCAAGTCTCTCACCGCATTCTGGAATGAACGTCGCCAGGCCCTGTAGTTTTCAGGTCTATCGTTAAATTGTAGTAGACCACTTGTAACGAGCTCACGTCATGCTAGAAATCTGACAAAGTCTGTCACATGTGGATCAGTGGAGTAACTAGGCCGCTGAGAGTTACCATATGGGTGATGGGGAAGAGCTTCCATGGCGCTGTTGGTCTTCCAGAGTGGCTGATGTGCAGTTACACTGCATGAAGGCCTTAGAAAATCTTCATAATCATTTTCTTTGAGTACTCCGTAGTAGTGGTGCTCTGTCTGTTGAGCTGAGTTGCGATTCACATCTGATGTGACAAAGGGATTAAGGCTATTTTGTTTACGTGGAGGAGGCAGTGGAGTATCAAAGACAGTAATAGCAGCGTTGGGGGGACCATCACTCAGCGAACTGAGACGGGGCATGCACACCGTATTATGCAAAGGTTCCTCAGGAAGCGGCTGCTGTGTCTCGTCCTGCAAGGGTAAATCCTCCTGTGATGCCATCTGGATGTCTCTTGATACTTCGGCTTGTTTCTCCACATACTCTTTTGTACGCTCAACAGAGTCGACTGATGTTGCAATGAGAGGAAGTTTACAACTGTGTTTTCCTTCACTAACGCCAACCGCTGCTTCTAAAGCTTCTGCCTTTGCTACAGCTGCAGCAGTTTCCTTTTCTGTGGTCAGCATTTCTATAGAAGCTTCCAGGCGAGCCTTTTCCATTTTTAACTTCATTTCTTGCTCTGCAAACGCTAAACGTGCCTTTGCTGCTTCAGCATTAGCCCTAGCTCTTGCAGCTGCAGTGCTGGTAGCCGATCCATGAGAACGTGTGGTTGACATAGAAGCATAACAACAACAACAACAACAACAACAATCTTTATTTATAGAGCACATTAAAAGCCAGGGGCATGCCAAAGTGCTTTACATAAAACAATAAAACAATAAGACCGTGTCTTCACTGACGATGGCTTTGAATCCATAGTGTAGGCAAGTAGAGGCTATGTAGCGTGATAGCAGTAGCTGTTGTCACATGCACTGTGTTACCTTGTCTGTAACTCAACGTCTTTTCACTGTACTGTCTTTCCCTCTTCACACTGCACAGAAGAGGAACCGGCAGCAAGGTTCAACACTTTTCTTCCATCAAGACTCTGAAGACTATACTCTTTGTCCACAGGTTTAATGATGTAGAAAGTGTGAAACTGAAACAAACATAACACAATTACAATTACAGTATATTCTTTAAATCTTACATATACACTGTACCTACAAGTCTACAATAATCTAAATCAACGTAGCGTAGCACTTTAGCTGCAAGAATAAGCATTAGCCGTGCTCTAAACATGTGGCTTCAACAACGTATCAAAGTTACACATTAAACTTCCCTCATGTCACAAAATACAACCACAGAACTACAGATAAGTATCAAATAAACAATATATATACAGACGATGCTCCAAAAGACGAAGGATTGAGGGCAGATGCATGTGGATTCATGGCAGTCTCCTTGGCCATGTGCAAACTTCACTAAACCTTACTACTTCCTGCTTCCTGTGATGTCACCAGGTATCAGAACTATTAAAGGGACAGCTGCACTAACACTATCAGCACAGTAATCTAATTACCTGTTTTGCAATAGTAATCCCTTACATTCCCCGTTACTTAAAAAAACTAATCGGATTACAGTTACTGCCCATCTGTGGTTGTGAATTTTAATCAGTGACAAATTTTGGCATGTACTTACTTTTTGACTTCTACTTGTTTTTAAAATTACAACAATGAGAGAAAGCATACGACTTTCACACGACTGTATTTTTAGAAGAGACCCAGTGTAGGCCGTGTCCGAGCCTATGCAGCTGAATTTGTCAATGTAAAATTGTCATGTTTCGGCTGTGTGGCAGGCAGGAAATAGGACCCAAACGCAAACTCACGGGAAAACAGGACTGGACTCAAAATACAGCTTTATTGCTGACAAAAGATAACAGCGATACAAAATAACATGAAACTAAACTGGGAAGTACTAAGGAACGGACTTACGAGGAAACACACGGAGGGGCACACAGTCATGAGGGAGAATGCAACACCGAACTGAGGGAGACGCAGACATAAATACACAGAGGGTTAACGAGGGAAGTGGGAACACACGGGGAACACAGCTGACACAGATAACCATAACGAGACAGGGCAGGAGTGAACACAACATGACGCATACTGACGAGAGACTGTCAAAGTAAAACAGGAAGTACACGGAGGTTCAGACAGGAGGAGAGAGAGCACGGGGAGAACACAGACATAACGGGCTGGGGAAAACATGGAATAAAACACAAGGAGAGACGAGGGCTCACAGATACACAGGGGCACACAGGAGGTAACCAAATAAGGAACATCTTAACTAAATAACCTAGGAACCAAGGCATAAATAGGGAACAAAATACAAAACACACAAAAACTAAGAATACTGGGCCAACATGGCCCAGGACCATGACAAAAATACGTCATTTCGTGTGCATTTATTCCTAAGATAATTAGGGCTCCTCATGCGATGCAACTTGGAATAAAGCTTAATGTCTGTGGGTGAAACAGAGTAACAAAAGTAACATTTATTAATAAGCAAAAATGTGCAATTAACACTTTGAAAGAAGGCGCTACAAACCTTGGCCCTTCACTACTAACTGACTGATCCTGGTTCCACTGATTTGGAGCGAATGCAATACACACAATTATCACACAATTTCATGAAAAAAAACAACAACAAAAAACCCAACACCTCTCCGTTTGACACCCTCAGTTTTCACACTTTGTTGTTTGTAAGATTTGAAAGCAGCATAAAAGCCTCACAGTTGGTTTTCTCATTTGTGCATGAAAATGTTTTCTTCCTCTCACATCCAACAGATATGGATATTGAAAATGTAAAGATCTTAAAACACACGAAGAAGCCGTCATGGAGAAAAGAAATCCAGTTACAATGAAGAGTGTAGTGGAAAATACTTAATTATGTTCAAAACACATATGCTAATAATTGATGAATATGAAAAAAATGTGTATAAATGCAATTCAGCTCAGCAGACTATCACAATACAAATACGTGTTAGTTCTAAAAAACAAATTAAATGGAGCTAAACTGATGAATTGAACTGAAATTTGTTAATTTCTATGAAAAAAATAGTTCATCCTGAGAAGAACTAACTATTGGTTAATACATTTATTCAGGCCTTAAAATGAAAATGAAACACACACCACTACTTGACCAAACAAACCAGTTATTACACTCTTACCAAATCACGAATGCGGATGACCCACCACCTAAAAAAAGACTTGTGTACATACTCTTGTACTCTACAATACGCCTTATATGTTCTTGTGGACAGCTTCCAGCAGCAGGAGCGTACATATTTTTTATGATTGCAATATTAACAATGTAATTTTTGTTATTTTGACATCAGACACCATTTTAACATTGTGTATGATAAGGTTTTCTGTATTTAACAAATCTTAAATTGTTATTTATTATTTAGATTATATGTGAGAATGAATTTTAAGTCCTGGTTAATCATGTCAACCATTCCGTTCATTACTCTCTAACTACTCTATGTGCTGTACTGTTGCTGGAAATAGTGGGCTGAAAAATGCCACCACATCCTCACTGCCCTGCCAGATGTTTCTTCATGCTGTTTCCACATCTGTTCGTGGAATTCTTAGGCTCAGCAAGATCATGTTGTTTCCCACCAGTACACCAGACGTTTCTCAAGATAACAGCTCAAGATTAGGTTAAAAAGCTCTGTCACAACATGTTTCTTCTTCCTCCTTGTCCTCCAGTCAGATTTAACGCAGTGACTCTTTGAATGTATGAATAGAGCTAGACTATGACCTCACTTAGTTCTACAACATATTTTCATTGGTCAGCACAACTAAACACTTGTAAGTACTCTGTGTACATGAATGCCTTGAAGATATAAACATAGTGCACATACCATCATACAGCTTGCCTCTGAACATTTACCAGTTAAACCATTTTCTTGGTATAAGTAATAATAATTCATAATGGGATAAATTTGGAGAAACTAATCATTAATCATTATTTGTCCAGCGATTTGTTTGTCCTAAAAAAACAAACAAAACAAACAAATACATTTTAAAAAAGCAGTTAATTAAAACCCGGGTGGCAGGGTCTATTATAATAGCAGGGGGCTTAGGAAACACAAATAACTAAGGCCCTTAATTACATGCCAGAGAAAAACAATCCCGTGTAGCTCTTGGGCTTGCCAAAGCGGCGAGACTTTCTGATTTCAAACAATCTTTTGTTTGGTTAATTTGATTTAGAATAAGCAATCCAATAACAAGAACTGCTATAGTTTCCTGCTTCATCCCTTACTAGAAAAAAGTTTTAAGAATTAAAAAAAGTCGTGACTGCATTAGTTAATCAAACCTAACAATCCTGATTATTTCCATTTCCAGCTGCAGTTGGCTGCTGCAGCCTGTAAGCTGCCATCTGTGCAGTGATGCCTCAAATTCCTCCTGGAGTCAGTGTCTAAGAAGCATTTTGAGGAGACGTTTGAAAGGGGAACAAACTAAAAAATGCTCTTATTAAAAATCTGAAATCCCACCGATTTGAAAAGACAACACAACACTCATAGTTTCCACGGATCTTTTCCCCATAACCAATAGTGCTACTTTAAGCCCACTGAAAAGATTAAATATTGTAAACAAAGAATGCTTTCAGAAATATAAATGATTGTTTATTGGCCCCAAAGGTATTCTTGCAGCAGGACAATGGCCCCACATGTCACAGGCCGCGTCTCTGACCCAGCGCTTTGAGTTTTATTTTGTAATTTTGAAGTTTTCATGTAAGTTTGGTGTTTATAAGTTTGTATGTTATTTTTATTTAGGGTTTAGTGGAGGTTTAGGCCAGCAAATATTTATGATCTGTCTCCCTGGTTTCTGTGTTTGGTTCCTTGTCTAGCCTGTCAAGTGTTTTAGATCTGTTAAGCTTGTGTTATGTCCAAGTCTCCATGTTTCCTGTTTTATTTAGAAAGAGTCTGGTGTTCTTTGCTCATTGTATTCAGTTTCACTTCCCCTGTCCCGTCATTAGGTTCATGTGTTTCCCCAGGTGCCTCCACCTCCCCTGATCACCTTGTGTGTATTTAAGTCCTCTGTCTCCCTCTGTCACGTCGTCTGTGTATCTTCCTCTTGTCATAGAGATCATAGTCAGTTCATAGGCGTCATAGTGTCTTAGTTGATTCATAGTTTTCTTTGTTAGGTCATGGTTTCACAGTCTAGTTTGTTTTGATTTATGTTCCACGTATATCAGCCATAATAAAGGCTTGTCTTTTGTTTAAAGTTCAGTGCCTGTGTCTGCTCCTGGGTCCACCTCACTCACCCCACCCGGGCTGCCCTGCAGACCACAGTCATTAAGAACTATCTTCAGCATAAAGAAGAACGAGCAGTACTGGAAGTGATGGTATGGTCCCCACAGAGTCCTGATCCCGACAACATTGAGTGTGTCTAGGATTACATGAAGAGGCCAAAGGTTGTGAGGAAGCCACATAAGCTCTGTGGTTAGTTCTCCAAGATGTTTGGAACAGCCACCAGCCGAGTTCCTTTAAAAACGGTGTGCAAGTGTACCTAGAAGAATTGATGCTGTTTTGAAGGCAAAGAGTGGTCACGCCAAATTTAAATTTCTTCTGTTTATTCACTGCAATTTGATGATTGATGAAAATAAATGAGTAACACTTCTATTTCTGAAAGCATTCTTTGTTTCCAGCATTTGCTCAGTACTGTAAACCGTACGGTACATGACCACAAACTGGCATAAATCCCAGATCTGATGAGGACATCAAATCTTTCTTTTAGTGTTTACGTTTTAACATGCAGCTGACAAGTCTAGGTCACAGAACGCTTTATTTCAACATTTTTCTGACAACAGTGATTCTGCTGTAGAAACAGGCGCGTGTAGAAATAGAGGCTACAATGACACGAGGCTGACTGCTTTCCTCTGGTTTTGTTACTAGTTGAAAATCAAGCTTTGGCTACTCGGTTGGTCTGAATACACTCGGCTTTAGTCTGGGTCGCAGGTTATATGCAGCTAGCTTTGTGTTAGCATCTTCTTTGTAGATGGTTTGAAAGAGATGCTGCTGTGTTAGCGGTAATGTTTGCAGCAGCACTCTTGTCCACTTCTCTACTCCTCAAAAGCTGTAGACCGCTCAACACGTTTTTTTCTTCGCAGGAACTAAATTGAGCTGATTTTAATGCAACTGTGCAGGAAAAGTGAATAAGTGAATAACTTAAGTATTGCAAGGAATGACATAACTGTTTGATTACTTACTGTAATATTATTAGTGAATTTATCACAGTAAAGGTATAGAAAGATATGTAGGTGATACTTTGGAGCACTTAACATTTACAACAAATTTTGTGAGAATTTGCATTGTTAGACAACGAGCTGAGGGAGCTGTAAGTAAGTTATACTTAGACGATTTGGCTGGAGCTTGAAATTTTATCTACAGTAAGTGGGTTTCAGCTTTGAAGGGAAGGACGTTTATTAAGACTTCTGCTTAAGCTTTACTAGTTCAACATTCAAGCACTTGTCAGGTAAATCCATCTTTAGCTATATATAGTTAAATATTAAAATCCTAATATATTTTACAATCAACAATATGATAAGCAGACGCTGAAAGTTTCTCATTCATAAAAAGGGAGACAAAGGTACTGCGCTGCATTTAACAACCAGCACTTCTGTCCTTAAGCCTTTACTCAGAAGGAAGAGTTTGTTAGCTCTACATGCACGTAAAGTGTACAAAAAACAGCATTTTTATTGTGTTGACACTTAGTTGACAAGAAGTGTGGGATTCAGACACTTGTTGTGGGTTGATGCTGCGAGCGAGCAGTCAACTTGGTCCACTTCATATACTTCACATCATGATAAATTTATTTCTGTATACACAGCCCTCAGCAGAAGAGTTTGGGTCTAAAATGAGGCATCCTTTACTTTGCATGAAAAACTGACACCTACTCTTGCAAAATTCAGGGTACCAGATCACAACAATTTACTGCATTGTAGAGAAACACTGAACTTCACCAGCCAAATAGATGTACAGTGAAATGTATTGGAAACAAGCATGTCTGTTCCATTTCAGGAGAGAAGCTTTCTCAGTATCTTTAGTCCTCTTGTCGGCATCCTCAACATTGACACTAATTCACACTTACGTCTTAGTCATTTGGCAAGGTTCTTATGCAAAGCAACTTATAATCAGTGCTACTCAACTAGGAGAGCAGCTGTAATCATAATCACTGAAAGCAGTCATTAAAAGATGGGTCCAGGAAAATAATAAAATAACCGTATGGTTAGTGGTTATGATACTACATTTGCAGTAACAGCTGATAGAGCATGTGTGTCAAAAAAATGCAAAGTAGGATCATGCATTAAACAGATAATTCCCTTCAGGGTCCATGCGGCTTTTGTTGCAAAAATTCACATTATTTCCTGACTTAATAAGGGTTAACATCTGAGCGGCGAGATATGCAAATCCTTGCCCCAATTGTCCTATTCATTTCCCAGGCACAATTATATTCAACTTGCACATGAATATTCCGCTAAAGTCCCGAAGCCTAATAAGAAAACATGATTGAGGTGGCCAGGCAAGGTGGCACAAGTGATTGGAGGAACAGCTACTCTGTCACTAATTCAGTTCTGTAATCACTGCTGGATGATGCATTTCAATGCTTCGGGTATTATTTTGTGTAGGCAGAAAATATCAAACGCTGCACACCCAATAGAGGCATGGATTAAGTCTCGATTTGTGAGACAAAAATATCAGTACACTGCATCCCTGTGCGTTTTAGAAAATCAGGGGATTTATATTTAGTCAACAAACTCGTGTAGCTGCTGATTGGTTATGTCCGCTTCACCTTATGCTGTGACACTGTAGCAAACAGGTCACAGGGAGGTGGTAGGGGTTGATGGTGGGTTGTTGGCCCTGCATGCAGTTAGGTTTACGCTCATAGTGACACCATGTTGTTGAGTTTTGAGGTGTGAGCGACACAGTTCACTCATGGGCCTTTGACATGCAACATCACACATTATTAGCCAGTGACCATAGCCTGGCTAGTCCTGGTTTATACAACTCCATGCCGAATCCAGTGTAACCTGAAACTATACACCGAGGCTGTAAACATATTAGATAAGAGTTGCAACCAAAGTCACAGAAGAAGTGAGCCGAGGGCAGTTTTCCCATAAACTTCTACACAACCAGAATTGTGTGATACTGTCAGTGATACACCTTCATGCTTGTCTATCCTGTGCTCCATCTTGGCCTAACGAGAACCCATGACACCTGAAATTCTTCACTTGCTCTAAAGAAATATCCTCTTTGGCAGCTTCCTTCCTTCCTTCCTTCCCGTGTTATTTTGTAAAACTACCTGAAACACGTTGTCACATAATTACCATTTAACAACATAAACCTACAGGCTGCAGTCACACACACCAACACAAATCCCCATCCTAATGGCGACACACATATGACCTTTCTCTTAATAGTTAAGTATGAACACAAAGTCAGCAACACAGAGCAAAGATGAAAACCAGCAGAAAGAGACTTCAAAGCGATCGCTGCAGTGATTCTACTTTAGCAACATGAACAGGTAGAATCGGCGGCTGCAGCTGGACTGCTCATTGCTGCTTTTGTTATTTGGTGAAGTTCAGGGTCTGGCGGCTGGGCTTGGGTCGGCATTCACTCAGCTAACATCACTGTGGGTTCTTGGCGACCTTTGAGTTAGGTTGTATAATGCAGTTGTCTCTGCCCTGGATGCAGTTTCCACTTTACCATCACAGTTTTGTTCTTTTGTGCAGTAAAAATAAAAGTAATGTCCATATCAATGCTGTAGACTGTCACACTATTTTCCTACTCCAAAACACGAACTGAAATCAGCTGATTGTAGTGGAAGTGGAACCTTTAAGCAGAATCGACAGGCAGGTGTGAATAACAAGTGTTGAGACAGTAGCACAAAAAGTGGCTTTAAAAATGCAAAGAAAGATTTGCACATGTACAAATAATCTTTCAAGCATGGAGACAGTGTTTAAAACTCAGGGATTTACCTATCTGTACAGAAAAAGATTAAATAATTATATTGTAAGAAAATAGGTTCATTTTTCATTCACTAATTCACTAATATCATTGATTTCAGAAGGATATATACAACATTAATGTTGGGTATTCCCCAAAAGGAAAGCTTAAACACACTATAAGCAAATTCATTCATACTGCAGAGTGCATTGGTTGTCAAATGAGCTTAAACATGGTCACAGACTGCTTGAAGGCTCCACATAGCTGAGACTGTAATAAAAGTGTAGAAATGTCTCCGTAGCATTTGAGTGCTCCATTTACAACGGTCCTACTAGTCCTTAAGGAAGATCAAGTGTTGCATTGGAGTGACAAGAGAGCCAAGACCCGGGAAGGGGAAGGATTTTTAGCTGCGTGCACATCATTTGCTCTACCTGACCATGAATGAAAACAATTCATGTGCAGGAAGAGTGCTAGCAGTAGAAGAATAAATCCATGCTCTTACAGCTGGTCACATTTAGGTACTGGAATGTTTCCTAAATATTGGATTAAATGCTTTTCCTGATACTGTTTTCATCATACTGTGTTCACTGACAACTGCTGTCTGATCTAGGCTGAGAGTTTCCCATCTGTTGTATCATGTACTACTTCTAAGCACTCAGCAATGGCAGTGGAGGGGTCAGCAGAAAACTGCTTTATGCTTTATGCTCAACAAGGGAAGAGTCATAGTCGACTTTCCCCACGCAGATTCTCTCAGCTGGTGTGGCAGTTCAGTTTTGACTGCCAACATCATCACAAAGCAGCAGAAAAACAAGTTTTTAATGGCAGAACATCACATTTTTGTCATAATACAGAATGAGGGTTTTCAATAAATAAAGAATGAAGTGTCAAGATTTAGCTAGACCAATGGTTTAACTAGCAAGCACAAACAAAGCTCCATTTAACCCAATCACACTGAAAAAAGCATAGCAAAAATGATCCATATTGCACTCGTGTGGACACGAAGGTCTATTTAACTGTTAACAAGTTGAGTATACAGTGAGTTGTCAGTTCTGATTTGCAGAAATTCATGCAAAAAGACCACTGAAGAAACCAATGTGACCAGCACTTATTGTTTTTAGCTACAAAAACATGATTGGACCAGCATTAAACCCGGACGTCAGTGTGACAAATAAAAATAAAAGGTATGTTTAAACTAAATATTCATTCTTTATATTAAACTCTGTTGTGCAAAAAGCAGCCAGGCAAGTGTAATTTTGATAGCACTTGCATGCAGTCCACTGACGTCAATTATGACATATTCTCTTGTTTCGGCTGCATCAAGGACATTTTATTTGTTGTGTTCTAGGTGTTGACTGTGATTACGCTTTCACAACGGCTGTGAGCAAGTCTTAAAATGCAGAAGTAATATTCATGCAGTGCGTCTATATTAAAGTGGGGAAAGGAAAGTTCTGTTTTTCTCGTAGTTGTAATGCGAGAGATGTATTTGCATTCTCAGTTCCTTTTTCTATCAGAGTATAATTGTGTGCTCACCTGGACTTCGCGCAGGGAAGTGGCTTTTATCCAAAAGGTTGCCTCTGCAGTGGCACGATCCTCCACCCACACCTCTCGCCAAGGGGCCTCGCCTCAGGTTTTATCTGGGATGCCAGCCCCACTCTTCACACTTTACCGTACAAACAAGCACCGACACACATACACTCACTCAGAGCTGTAATTACTGTCAGGGCAGCCAGTGCAGAGAAAACGGGCTGCAGCCAACTTGCTATAAAGTCTTTCCAGCTGGCTCGTTGTCCATGTGGATTCACTTTATTCCGGCTATTTTAAGAACAACAGGAATCCGCCTGATTGGAGATCTGTTCAGGGATTGGATTGTTGTCACAGAAAAGCCTGTTATGACGTTAACATCCTCATTTATTTGTCTCATTTATGTTTCCTGCCATTATTAGGAAGTTGTTTTGCAACAGAGACATTATGTCACATCTCCAACTTCTGCATCAATCAGCCCCCTGTTTCTTTTCTGAGCACATCAGAAGAAAAACTTGCCAAAACACAGAATTCTGATTGGTGAATGAATGAGGAAAAAAATACTGGTTAATCTTTTTCAAGCTCACATGTCCAGTGGTACCTAATGGACAGGTAATGATGAAGTAATGCTTTAGTACTGAGTAAGCACTCAGTACAATGAACCACTCTGCTTCACAGTAATGATGAGATGACGACGATGAAGTGACGAGGGTCCACTTCGTTTTATATCTCACTGAACGGGATGCTCGAAAACATTAACACAAAAAAAGCAGTAGACATAGGCTTCACAGATAACGATGAACTGATCATTGGAAAGGTACTTATTAACAAGTCATCAATTCTCAAGGAGCTCTGATTAATTCCTAAGCAAATTTTGAATGAACTTATCTTTAAATAACCATGAATGTTTAATTTGAAGATACTTATTAACTAACAATAATTATCATTTGTCACTGGTTCCATGCAAATAATCATGATTTTGTCACTTTGATCACATAAAATTTTATTATTACACACTTCATGACCTGGTGTGTCCTCCCATCTTATAATGTCTCCCAGTATAAACCAGGACAGGAAACCCTTTTCTTAGAGAGATGACTGTGGGTGTCACATTTGTGTTATCACCTGGAGCACACAGAGAACATGGCTGTCACAACTTCTTTCATCTTCATATTTCAGGTGATGGTCACTTTGCTTCTACTAGCAAAAAAAAAAGGCCTGTCTGTCTTTGTGTGACAGCATAAATGACAGTCATAGGTTGCATGATGTGCATGGAGTCATAAGCTGCATGCATTCTAAGTTGCATACATTTTAACTACAAATTTTTCATACTGGCATCTTTACAGTTAATGAAATCACAAATAAGCAGTCTGAAACTAGGATGCCAGCTTACAGCAGTTGGTTGTCATAGTTACACAAGAGTCCCTCAGCAGTTATAAATAGTTACTGTCTAAGCAAGTGAAGAAAAGATTTGTCACTGTAAACAGACCTCAATGAAATGCTGACACACATCAGCCCTGATCGTAGTTTGACACACCTGAGTAACAGCAAGCCAAAAGGAATCAAACCAGATCTGGGTTACAGAATTTCCTGAAGAGTAGAAAACTTGCAGTCCCACACCAGAGTAACTCATCCTCAACACAGCATCCCTTTACTCCAGCTACTCGTCCACATTTCTTATTAAATGAATAAATCCATAACCACTAACTGCAGATGTGCTGATAATAACTCTGGAGTTAACATCAGCACAAAAACTGATTGAGTTTCCTTGTCTCCTGTGGGTGTAATGTGTACATTGCTCAGTACTTTTGCCCATGTAGTGTACATTTTGTTCACTCTGTGGAAATCCTCTGTCTGACCACTTACATGAACAAATCTGTGATTACTCCATGCACATCAAACCTTATAAAGAAAGCATGTATGAGCTTCTTTGTGAAACTCACCTCACTTTTTTGTTCTCGATGAGTAGAGGCCAGAGCCCATACACCACACAGCAGAGTTTGTAGTGGAAGAGGAATTTAACTGACCAGGCTTTTTAGTAGTTTAATAAGTTAGATTAGTAAAAAGGTCCATACAGGAAGAATATTGAGGTGAAGGCAGAACCTGTTTTTAAGTGAATTTTATCCATTTGATCATATTTTGGCCTTTTTGCCACTATGAGAAAAACAGGCCACTCTATTAATTACACGGTACGCTGTATTGAAATATCATATAATCTCCTGGTTTTGGTTAAAGAATTCATCTATCTCTGAGTTCATCTGAAAGGGCCAAGAAAAGTAATTCATTGATGATGTTACAGCTTACACTGAATAGATGAGAGTATTTGCCGTGCAGTAAATTATATATGCTCTAAGCTGAACAACATTCCCTTGACAGCTTTGTAGAGCTGCAGGGCAGTGCACACTAAACCAATCAAAGTAATAACAAGAAAGAAAGGGAGGATATAAGAGGGAGGGAAGAAAGGAGATAGATACAAGCAGCTTTTGCTGATGAGGGTGAGCCAGTGGGCCGCTGGCTGTTTGTTCCACATCAGAATGTCAAGCAGGGCAGCAGCAGCCTGAGCTGAGTCACAGAAGTGAACATAATGTTGAGCGTTGGAGAAGTTTGAGTCTTTTAAGATTCCCAGGACCCACAAGTCAGCCACAACTCAAAAGGAGTGCAGATAAGGCTGAGTACTGCCCACACTGAATCGTCACAGCTAGGATTTCCTCCTCCAGGAAATGCGTGTGTGCTTAGTTGAAATAACCTTGAGTAAACAGAGCTCGATGCATTCAGTTCTTGCTTTCTGTGAATGTAGCCCAGTAGGCTACGGACGAGAGGCTGCAATAATGCTTTGGTGTTTTCACACCATAAACCATAGGTTGAACCAGCTGTCAGGTGTCATTTCAACGAGCACAGACACATTTACTGGTATATGATACTCACCTTGTGGGAAAGTTGTAAAACTAAAGTTGAGCAAAGCAATGAATAGGAGCAATTATGTATCTGTTATTACTGCAAATCCTGCTCATTGCTACACCACCACTGGCACTAGCCTACAGCTGGCTCAGATCAGCCACCCAACAGCACGTACCGTTGCTGCTGTGGGTGGTGTGAATATTGTCACTCCTCAAGGAGTCCAGAAACCTGGATTGGATCATTTTTGTGTGAGAGTATCGAGTCTCTCAGCAATCCATGACAAAAGTGCCTAATCCAATCAGTCATTGTCAGCTCATATTGAGGCCTGCATTTGTAGTGTAGCTCCCAAGAACACCAAGTGAAAAAATCAGGCGACAGGGTGCATGAATCTGCATTTGTTGACACTGATGCAGTCTGAGTGCAGGGCTAAGGTCCTGCTGCTGGCTAAGCAAGGTATATGAAAAATAACAGGCATTTTTATGTTTTCTATTTTAACAATCATGCTTACAGTATATTTAAACATGTAAGACACAATAGATGTTTTAATCCAGGATAAAACTGCACGCTAGCAACTTATGCTAACACTTTCCCAAAGAAAATGAGCATGCTGTCTTAACAAATTTAGCATGTATGTTTAGTACAATGCTAACATTAGCTAATTACTCCTTAAAGATATTACAGTTGAACCTTCTACTAACATACATGCTAAACACAAGACAAAGTTTGAAACAATGTGTGTTATTGTTCCATGCACAGTACCAGATGTTGTGTTTTAAAGCATGAGTGCTTTCTCCAAATCTTCTCAAGGAAAGCTTTCAGTTTTCAGCCTCAAGCTTAGTATTTTACAACGCTACCTCAACAAAGGTCATGGTTAAGTCTAATATATTTTCCTCTGCAATGTCATTAAGTTAACTCAATGACAGGTTTGCATTGGTATGATAAAATGCAGAAGCTATAAAGCAATACATTAATTTCTGTGTTGGTTCCACCCTTGGGCTTATATGCACCTGTGCAACCTAAAGAGCTTCACATTCAGGTTTTGTGATAGTTTTATGGGTAAGTTCAATAAGGAAGATCTACAGTCTCACAGAAGCACAGGCCGAGGGGGCGGTGTGGCAGCAATTTTTCACACCAGCCTATTAATCAACAAAAGACCAAGACAGACTTCATTTGAAAGCCTGATGCTTAACATTGTCCACCCCAGCTGTAAAACTCAGAAACCAGTCTTACTTGTTATCATCTATCATCCACCTGGGCCTTACACAGAGTTTCTGTCTGATTTCTCAGACTTTTTATCTGATTTAGTTCTCAGCTCAGATAAAATAATTATTGTGGGTGATTTTAACATCCATGTAGATGCTAAAAATGACAGCCTCAACATGGCATTTAATCTGTTATTAGACTCAATTGGTTTCTCTCAAAATGTAAAAGAACCCACCCACCACTTTAATCACACTCTAGATCTTGTTTTAACATATGGCATAGAAACTGAACATTTAACAGTGTTTCCTGAAAACCCTCTGCTGTCTGATCATTTCCTGATAACATTTACATTTACAATAATTGATTACACAGCAGTGGAGAGTAGACTTTATCGAAGTAGATGTCTTTCTGAAAGCGCTGTAACTAAGTTTAAGAATATAATCCACCCACTGTTATCATCTTCAATGCCCTGTACCAACATAGAGCAGAGCAGCTATCTGAACGCTACTCCAACAGAGGTCGATCATCTTGTTAATAATTTCACCTCCTCACTACGTACGACTCTGGATACTGTAGCTCCGGTTAAAACTAAGGTCTCAAATCAGAAGTACCTGACTCCGTGGTATAATTCTCAAGCACATAGCCTAAAGCAGATGACTCGTAAGCTGGAGAGGAAATGCCGTGTCACAAATTTAGAGGATCATCATTTAGCCTGGAGAAATAGTTTGCTGCTTTATAAGAAAGCCCTGCGCAAAGCCAGAACATCTTACTATTCATCACTGATTGAAGAAAATAAGAACAACCCCAGGTTTCTCTTCAGCACTGTAGCCAGGCTGACAAACAGTCAGAGCTCTGTTCAGCCAACCATCCCTTTAACGTTAACTAGTAATGACTTCATGAACTTCTTCACAAATAAAATTTTTAATCATTAGAGAAAAAATTACCAATAATCATCCCACAGATGTAATATTATCTACAGCTACTCTTAGTACCATTGATATTCATTTAGACTCTTTTTCTCCAATTGATCTTTCTGAGTTAACTTCAATAATTACTTCCTCCAAACCATCAACGTGTCTTTTAGACCCCATTCCTACAAAACTGCTCAAAGAAATCCTGCCATTAATTAATGCGTCAATCTTAAATATGATCAACCTATCTCTAATAATCAGCTATGTATCACAGGCCTTCAAGCTAGCTGTAGTTAAACCTTTACTTAAAAAGCAGATTACAGAAATGACAATAATGGGGGTCGGTATCAAAGCAGGGTCTGTTTGGACTTCATTTATGGAAATGGACTGGCTTCTGTATAATGCTTTTCTAGTCTTACTCACCGTAGAGTGAAAACCAACAGAATCATAAATTCACACAGTGCTTTATTTTATGCAGTTTAAGGATTTTATCTACCCGACACTTAACATAACATGCATTTCTTTGTTGCTCCAAAACCCTTAGTTTTAGAGCAACATAATGTCTCCTTAGTGTCCTCGACCTTTTCCATGATCTCTTGATGTGTCCAGAAAACCTCACCTGGGATACATCCAGGACGCATCCAAGTCAAATTCTAGTAACCGCTTCCTTTAGATGTGGAGGAGCACCAGTTCTACTCTGAACTCCTTACCCAGCACTAATGTTGAGTTCAGACATCCTTAAGAGGAAACTTATTTTTCCCCACTCCTTGTATAAGTCATCCTAATCTTTCAGTCAATACCCACACCTTGTGGGCAGAGGTGAGGTTAGGAAAATGAATCAACCAGTAAATGGATAACTTTACATCAGCAAAGCATCTCTTGCTGCACATTAGAGCACCACAGTCTCAGCATCCCTGCTTATATTACACCTATCCATCTATCATTCCCCTACTCCATTCTTTCTCCCGCCGATGAGCAGACCCCTAAGATACATGAAGTACTTAAGGCAGGGGTCAGCAACCTTTAAGACCCAAAGAGCCATTTGGACCCGGTTTCCACAGAAAAAACACTGGGAGCCACAAATACTTTTTGACATCTAAAATGAAGATAACACTGCATACATTTTTTTTTACCGTTATGCTTTGTATAAACAACTACAGTGTGTTGCTTATGAAATTCATGAAGTGCTAGAAAGAAAATGAAATTTTATTGATGTAATGAACACATTTTGAACTAAAATTGAAAAAAATTATAACAAAAAAGAAAAACATCCAGTTGAAGGTCACTTTTAAATGAATTAAAAGCTGAACTTAAATTATCCATATAGTCAACAAAAACTGAGCCGTCATCTTTATATCGCCTTTGGGCTTTCGGAGGCTGAATTTTAAAAATAATTGGAAAAAAGCACTATGCTCCCAAAAAAATCATTCTATCATTTTATTTTTATATTTCATCATGATAATCTTCCAATTTAGAACTACAAGTTAAAAAAGAACTAACACAAATAAAATACACTTCAGCTAAATACTTTTACAATTTATTTTCCCAAACCACGGAGCCGCAGGTTGCCGACCCCTGCCTTAAGGCAATAACTTAATTCCAACTTAAACTGGGTGATCCACTCTTTTTGGCCTCAGACTTGGAGGCTCTTAACCAACCATTTCACACTCTGCGTCAAACTGATCCGGTGGCCGCTGGTGACTTGCTTGATGAAACCAACAGGACCACATCATCCTTGGAAAAAAGAATAAGCAGTTTTTGAGGCCACTCATTCCTCTGGCTACACAAAAAAACATATGAACAATGGTAAGACATGGACAGTCTGAAAATCCACCGGATGGGTCTATTTTTCCCAAAGAAGTCCTCACAGACAAAGTGCAAATAGCCACTCAAGTATCCTTTGGAGCTGGTCCAATGTCCTGTAACCAGATTGAAAATGTCTCCATGAGGAAACTTTAACGAATTCAAGGTGAATCTCATCCATCCCTGGATTCCTGCCAGCAAGGAATTGTATTAAATACCTCTGTAATCATAACCCAATGATGAGCCAGTTGTTTCCCCAGATTCAGTTGTGTCCTCTCTTTTTAGGCCATCAACTGGATTTAGTAGATCCAGTAGATGTACCAGTAGAATACTTGATCGAGTAGATCAAGTATTCTTTCCCCCCATTATGTCCCAAGTTAGCAGCACTACCAAAGCTGCACTCTGCTTTGCCTGTCGGTACCTGTCAGCTGCCTTCAGAGGCTTGACAGGACTCTTCATCTCAATCGTTCCCCATCTGTCTCACTGCTTGCTGATGCAACATGCACCAACAGCCTCACAGCTCAGTGCAGCCTCCTTAGCAAAAAAGGTACACATTATGTATTTGTGTGCACCAGACCTGGTACCACGTTTCAAATAGGCCACTTCATTTTCAGAGTGCAGGCTTACTTGTTGTTCGTAGACTCAGAATGGGACACAGCATTTTTAAATAGAAGGCTTTTCTCCCGTGTTACTAGATCTACTAGGGCTAAAGCTTAAATCTTTAACAAGCTCATAGTTAGAGCTGGCTCATGTGACTCTGAGGTAGCATAGTCATTTGCACATGTATTTCAATAGATGTAAAGATCCTTACAATAATCCTTTGTTTTTGTTATACATGATGTGTTTATTGAAAATTCTAATAGCCAGATCTTTGATTTGACATCAATGTAGGAAACAAAAGAGAATAAAAAATGAGCATTTTAAAATGATATAAATCACTATTATTACCTTTAAGGTAGCAAAAGATCTTTCATTTACAATCATCAAAGAAAAGAGCCTTTACCTTAATAACACAGATTGTGCATATGCCTATTAATAATCATCTATAAGTGCAATTAAATGCTAGACTGACTCTGGGGGTCACACACTCAGTGACGCACCATAGACCTTCTTTGAAAGCATACAAATGTTTAAGTATATACACGTTGCTGTATAATTACAAACATTTGCAAATGATGGAAATACATATTCAGCAACCAGTGTCATTAACAACTGGAGCTGCTTTTACAGCCCCATCCTTTAAAATCCCTTTCAAGTACCCACTTGAATATTGATTAGTGAACCTAACTACTTAAAGTTGTTTGAGAAATCCCCTTCTTGTATTCATCTAGTTAAATGACTGCATACATGCGTAATCAACAGCGCCTTTGAATGTTACTGCTAAAGAAGACATGCAAAGCAGCTTATGCATACTGGGATTCAGTGCTTTTCCTGACAGCCCATTCTCATGCTTTGGACACAGAGCCTTGTTTGCTAAAAGCTTTTGAGGAGTCATTACACAAAGCTTTTGCTATAATTTATCTCTAAGTGCAGTGCCATTAAGTCAAAACGTTGTGATATGCAAAGCCAACCAGGCCTGCAAGTCTATTTATATCTTAGTATTGTCTTTTTTATTATTGCTATTTTACTTGCGAAGGTGTAGACCAGTTGGCAAACCACAGAGCCTGTCAAACTGTCAGCAGTTATAAAAGCAACTCACACCAATCAAATGTCAGGCTACCAGTTGGATAGCATAGAAGGAGCAGAAAACAAAAAAGAAAAAAAAAAAGGTAATTACAGTGCTGAACAATGCAAGATAAAAGTTTAATGCATTATGTCAAGAACAAAACTGGTTTTTCTTAAGTTTTGTAGTTTCTTGTGCAGCAAAATAGGAAGAAATTCTTCTAATGCATTATTTTTTATTGGGTTTGCAAAAGTGAAACCACAGTAAAGTTCTGCCATGCAAAACAAAAGGAAGGCCACTGACAATTTTTTTAATGCTGACATCTTGAGATCAAAAGTTAATAATATGTTTACGCAAGCTTGGAAAAAACGTAACGCTAATTGTCATATCCTTATTAAAGTAAATTAGCAAAGGATAACCCTAATGCATGAATCATATATTAATACTTGCTACATTTTGAACCTGATCCACAAAATGCACAGAAAAAAGCATGTGTCCATATTTCAGGGGATTTCTCCTTGGCTGCTATTTAGTTCTCATCTTTCTGAGATATAACTGCTAATGTCTGATAACCTTTCTTTGATGAATGAATGAAATGTTGACATTAATTCTAACTTTAATGATTGCAAGTTCTATGGCTTCCGTACAACAACGCCCTTAAAAACATGTTATTGACCCAAGAGTGAAGTCAAAAGACAACAAGGTGGTATAGACTCATTTAAGCACTGCAGATCTGTCTGTTGCTGCTGGTACCGTGTACACACGTCTAACTTACTTATTGTGACAGTAGTACAAACACACACTTCATGACCTGAGCCTCATTCAGATAAAGGTCAAAAGTCTTTACTGAGCAATGATTTGGTACACAAAAATGTATTCTAAGGCTAAAGCAGAGCGAAGGAAGAGTCAAAAACATAAAAGCTTGATTCGGTACCCCAAGGAATACACAAGTAATGGCTGGACCACCAGACTCAGAAGTAATAAGTTGACCTGGCACAGGGGAAGAGGAACAAAGAAGCTAAATATCACAATGAGGAAAAAGTAATTAGAGTAGGGCAGAGATCAAATAAGGTGGGAAATACAAGAATAAGGCAAGGTATCTGAAACAAAAGTTGAGTAATTTAAAACAACCAAAAAAAGAATTAATGAAAAGCATAATCTTTTACAGCAGCATGCAAGAGCATGTAGCACAAATCCACTATATATAGTAATACACAGTGTTGGGAAGGTTACTTTTAAAATGTATTCCACTGCAGATTACAGATTACAGAATACATGCCCCAAAATGTATTTTGTAACGTATTCCGTTACGTTGCTCAATGAGAGTAACGTATTCTGAATACTTTGGATTACTTAATATATTATCATGTTTTTTTACAACTACATGAATGTACTATTGCTGTGTGATTTATTACTATTACTGAAGGCTACTCGCCATACCAACACCAACTAGATTTTTAAATCTCCAGTTGTTGATTCTGTTCATCTGGACGTAGCGTTTTGTGGGAGAAACGTTTTGTCACTCATCCAAGTGACTTCTTCAGTCTCAGCTGACTGCAGGTTTCAATCTTATAAACAGTACATTTACATAATGACTGAAACCAGCCCACTGAAGGAACAATGGGCTGGGAGGTCAGTTCCTTAATCTTAATTATGCAAATTCTCATGACCATTGATCAACAACCACTGATCAAAGACCATCTGATCAATGGCCATGAGTACCATTCACAGAGAGTTGGGGAATGGCTGCAATCACAGCATTGTAAGATGGTGACAGATATACCCTTAGGCCCCCTCCCCGATTCAGAGATGGTCTTTCCCTTTTCATGTAAATGGCTTCCTTGACTCCGCGCTCAAACCAGTGCTCCTCCCTGTCCAGGATGTTACATCCTCATCATTGAAAGAGTGTCCACTGGCCTGTAGGTGTAAATAGACTGCAGAGTCCTGGCCTGACGAGGTGGCTCTTCTGTGTTGTGCCATCCGCTTCGCCAGAGGTTGTTTGGTTCCCCCGATATATAAATCCTGGCAATCCTCCTGCACTTAACAGCGTACACTATGTTACTCTGTTTGCGTCGGGGGACCCGATCCTTGGGGTGGACCAGTTTTTGGTGTGGCGTGTTTTGGGGTTTAAAAGCCACAGAGACCCGGTGTTTAGAAAAAATGCGTCTCAACTGCTCCGATACTCCTGACACGTATGGGATCACTACAGGTTTTCACTTGGACAGCGGTTGTCCTTCTCTCCTGGATCAGCTGGAGCTTTCTCTAGGTGACTTTCCCGCTTTGACAAAAGTCCAGCTGGGATAACCACATTTACTCAGGGCCTTCTTGATGTTCTTCTGCCTCCCTGGCCGCTGTGTCAGTGGGGATGGTGTTAGCGCTGTGTTGTAGCGTCCTGATGACGCCCAGTTTGTGCTCCAGTGGATGATGAGAGTCAAATCTTAGATACTGATCCGTATGTGTAGGTTTACGGTACACGTCAGCTTTTAGATGTCCCCCATTACTGATGGAAATCTCACAGTCTAAGAAGGCTAACCTGTCACTTTTCATATCCTCCCTGGTGAATTTGATGTGTCGGTCCACCGAGTTAATGTGATCCGTGAAATGTAGTACGTCCTGAGATTTGATTTTCACCCAGGTATCATCCACATATCTGAACCAATGGCTTGGTGGTGTTCCAGGGTAGGATACCAAAGGCCTCTTTTCCACTTCTTCCATGTACAAATTGGCCACGATGGGTGAAACTGGGGAGCCCATGGCACACCCATGTTTCTGCCTGTAGAACTGACCCTTGTATGTGAAGTAGGTTGAATGAAGACACAGTTCCAAAAGCAAACACACACGGTCGATGCTGAGAGTGGTCCTGTTGCTTTAGATTTTTAAATCTTAATAAAAAATGAGTAACAGTAGGTGGACATTAGGTAAGGCTGCACTTTTTGCAGTCATCTCGTATAGAAAACTATTCCGCGCGTATATAAAACAGCGGCTCCGAACTATAAAGGGACCTCTGGCTAATACGTCGGGTTCGTGCCGGGTTCGTAGCTGAAAACTAGCTTTACTTTTTTGTCTGGGTCAACTTTGCTAGTGAGAGGCAGAGAGAGGCGTTGAAAGGCTGCTGCAACGGAACTTATTGTTTCGCAGGAAAACACGAACACGGTGTACAGTCGAGTCTTAACAGCTTACTTACAGCTGGGCTCGTCAGGCTCTCTTCTTGGCTGCAGTGGTTATTATTATATTTACATGCTTCCAGCTCCCGTTTCTGCTCGGTGACAGCTCGTACTTTTCCTTTCTCTCCCTCCTCGCTCACAGACACATAACGTGTATGGCAGTCCATTCTCCCTGCAGCACGGACTACACTGCCCATCAGGCTACATGCTTTAGGGCGATGCCTGTAACACTCTGCCTATTGCCTTCATATGAAATCATTTAAAAAAATATTTCTTCACGTCATTATGAGACGCGAGATTGAGACACAGGCATTTGAGCTTCTTAATGCGTGTTTTGTTTGGGTTTCCACCGGCATGGAATTACCAAAAATAGAGAGACCATAGCCTAACATATGAAACAGGAAAAGACCGCCGTGTAATCCCTTTACTTCAGCAAAGTAACTGTATTCTGAATACCACCTTTTTAAATGGTAACTGTAATGGAATACAGTTACTCATATTTTGTATTTTAAGTACGTAACGGCGGTACATGTATTCTGTTACTCCCCAACACTGGTAATACATGAGTGTCAAACATAAGCCCCAGGGGCCAGAATCGACCCGGCAAAAACTGCAATATGCCCTGCTGCCTGTCTTTGGAAAATGTGTAGAACAGAAATTATGGACTTGTAATTGTATTGTCATGCATTTTACAGATTTTCCTGCTAATAAACCTCTCCCCTATGGCCAGTCACGTTACACCAAAGTAATTAAGTTATAGTTTTAACATTGAATCCCAAAGAGTCATGCTGACGGATTTCTTTCTGTTGAAATAGCACTTCAGTTGTTAAGATATCTCAGGGATTAAAAGTGTAGTTAAACTCCTGTACACAGACAGAAAGGGCTGGCCCCGCCCACATAAACTCAATGTGGTGGTCCGTGATATTAAAGGAGTTTGAAATCCTTGAAATAATGAACTTATATCTTCTGTACTTTAGTTTATATCTACACGTTATACATGTTGTGCTTTCTGCAGATAGCAGAACTATACAGTTGTGCTCAGACAACCATGGGCATGAATGTCATGGTCATTTTGGACTTCTTTGAAATGTTCCTTTGTCAGGAAGAAATGACTGCACAGCATACACCCTTAGTGACTTAAAAATGCAATAGTTTGAATTCATATATAACTTTATCAGATCCACACATGATCAAAAACTAACATTCCTGCACATGATGAGTGCATGTGAGCTTTCTGACCACAGCTGTACCAGCCTTGGAAATTGCAGAGGTATGCTACAGGCTCTAGGATAAAATCTTGTGCATTAAACCAGACTACTCATTATCTAATACCTTATACTAAGGTATGCTACAATATTGAGCCATTACTAGATCTGCATTTGCATATCAGCAGCATCTGGTGGAATGAATTTAAAACAGAATCCACTGAATGTTGGGTAATTTAATGCCCACGAAGTCTTCCTGCAAAGCCTAGTAAATCCAGATAAAAACACAAAAGTTTCACCTGAAAAGCTGAGTTGATACAAGGAGCATAAAATGGAAATACTCTGCGCATTACTCGAGCTAATGCCATTGAAAGACACCGCGGTCTATCTTACATATAAGTAGAAGGTTATTTAGCATTGTGATATTCAACCTCACTTTTAGACACACTCTCCCTGACTGGGTTGTTGTGCCTACTGGTGCTGCAGAATTCAAAGGCTTCTCCCAACTCATGGCATGCTGTGTGAAAATCAGTACATTACTTACTAATGGATACTGCATGCACACCATTTGGGGACCATGCAGGCTTTTCTCTAATAAGTGAGAATTATTCAAAAGCATAAAAACTGGGAACAAGAATAGTAATAGTTTGTTGCTTCCACTGCTTATTCATTTGTGTCTGAGTCTGTGGATTTTCGTGGGAACTTTTCTAACGGATAAACATGCTTTGCAATAACAGATGTTATTTTAGATATGCACAAGGGGTTAATTAATACAAGAGTTGCCCTGCTTAAATATTCCTTAAATACCTCTCTTTGAGAGGACCTCACACGTTTGGATCACTGGCTCAGACTTTTAAAAGGAGTCACGCTGAGAAACCCGTGTCTCACTTCATCTAGCTGCCTACTATGTGGAGATTTCAGCGGGAAGTGAGTCATTCCCTCCTGTTTCTGTGCTGCTGGTGAAGAGATGAGCTACACGACCCCGGCGCATGATTAATTAGTGATCATTATCCCATCTCCGCTCCTCTCAGTGGGTGGTGTGCTTTTGTCTTTGCATTTATTAGTATAGCTAGCTACACAACCAGCCGCCTTTGGCGTGACTGTGGGGCATGGGAACGTGCGTGTCACAGAGGTCTGGCAGAAACTGTCCGATTTTGCGATCATGCGTCTTTCTTTTATTTTAGTGTTGCGCTTTTCTCTGTGAGATCAGGACAAAGAGGGGAAAATGAGGAAGGAAGGGAGGAAGGAAATGTTCAATGGGGTGACAGCCAGGGTGTCATTAGACTCCTTTCAGAGTGGGGTGAGCGGCAGTGTTAATGCGCTTGAGCTAAAAAGCAGCTCATTCATTAAAAAATAAAACTGAACAAAGTTTCAAATGAATGTTCATTCACCCCCCAAAAATAAAAAAATAAACATTGGCTTGGACATTTTGAAGAAATGCTGCTTGCCTTCAGTAAAGGTGCTGGATACGTGCGCAATCAGGTGCCTCTTCTTTCTGTGATGATTATAGCGCAGTATAATTCAGACTACTACTGTAAGGTGACAACTCTCATGATTATTTCACCCAAATAGCTCATTTGAGTACAGGGTAATTACCCAGTGACATCATGGATACTGCACCCATATTCTGAAATGTATTCAGGATTTAAATGACTGGCTCACCTGGGACCAAGGCCTACAACGACGGCTATTACCTAAAAACAAATGTGAAAAGTAAAGCCTGGAATCAAATTAGAGATTAAAAGGATTCTAAAACATACCAATTATAATGTTTTCATTTTGTTTTGCCACCGTTGATCTGCTCTTGCGTGTATTCTTCCGCTGCATTCAGAGTTCGCTGAATGTGTGTGCGCACCTCTGTGGATCTGCTTTAGAAGATTCGATTTCTTTAGCTGTCTCATGTTTTCCTCTAAGAAACAGTCTCGTTAGAGTAGATCTTTGAAATGGGAGAACAAACACAAGTAATTTTATAAATGAGAGAGATTTAGTTGAGATTTAAAAGGATTAAAAGAGTGACTTCACTCCTGACTTTAGCTTTAACATTTTTAGGGCAGGGTTGGAGTAGTGCAGCCTTGGATGGATTTTTTACCTAACTGAAAATGATAAAGCGTAGTATAAAACATAGATATTCAAGTTACTGTGGTATTAACATTTATAGTGATTTTTGTACACTACGTCCTCTACAATTTCACTTATGGAAAAGATAAGCTGTGCCTCTAATTTTTGAGTGCTCTCAGTCCAGGGGGGGCTACTCCATAAAAGCAGCCCCGAGCCCTTAAAGCTGACCCTTCTCTTAACACCTACTCGGACAGACTGCACACCTTCTGATTACCTCTCATCTGGTGTGCTGCGGCCATCAGACTCTTCAATTACATCTGCTAATGGAGCAGCCTCTCTTCCAACCTGGCCTTCCATCTAGTTACGTGTGAGGGAGCAAATGTGAGACAAGAAAAAGCAAGATTGCTAGAACTCAGGAGAGAGGTACTTGTTGCTTTATAATACTCCTTTCCCCCGAAAAGGGAAGAAAAAAAGTGAATTTGCAATGAAAAATCAGTTCACACAGTTTGGAAGAACAAATAAAAAATGTAGATGCATTTAAACCCCTAATAGGAGTTTTGGTTTCCTGTTTGCAACTTCATGACCCTAAAAAAGCCCAAATATTTAAAAACAACATATTTAAAGATGTGAAAGGATATTAACCTGGTAATAATACTGAAATCATTCTTTTTCAGCTGTGGCAGGTCTCAGCAAAACAAATCCAAGTGACTTACTTTCACAAATGATTCTGCAGTGACTCACCAGCATTTTCTGGTTACTCACTGGTAACCAGATTCATGCTGTTGGCCTTTTGCAATATGCCTTGTGACTCTAAGTTGCTGCACTTGACCACAGAGGGCACTCTGAGTAAACAAATAAAGGCTGTGGTGATATTGAATCATATGCAGCAGTATCTGCTGTCATTGCTTCGACTGTACTTTTTGAACTGTCAAGTAATCCACACACGCCGAAGCTTGACATGATGTGAACACACAAATTGCTTTATTTGCTGCCACTGCTTTACAGCATATTGGGTTAGAGGTGAGTGAGGCCCATCTGGATAATGTCAGTGGCTTTTAACATGACACTGTAGCAGCACTCACGCAAATAATGAAACAGCCTTGCTCTGGGAGGTTAATATAGGGCCAAAGCTCTCGATGCGGCAGAGACAAATAACATGCAATATGCAGTTAAATCTTAAAGATCTTCTGAGTGTGTTCTGTAGACTCTGTGGATGCAGGAGCTCTACATACACTATTCAAAAACTAAATAAATAAAGGAATAGTTTGAAAACATATCAGATCTTAATGGGAAAAAACCATGCTGGAAATCTACACTGACATGGAATGACGAATGTGTTAGGAACGAAAGGATGTTACATCATTTGACAGAAATTAAAATTATCAACCTACAGGGGGCTAAATTTAAAGACCCCCCCCCCGAAAAGCAGGTTTTATCCATTTTGCAATTTTTGTTTGCAGCAACTCGAAATGTCACTCAGTAGTCTGTATGGCCCTGACGTACTTGTATGCCTGACAACTTCAGGACACACTCCTAATGAGATGATAGTCTGTGTTCTGGATCTCCTCCCAGATCTGGATCAGGACATCACTGAGCTCCTGGAGAGTCTGAGGTGCAACCTGGCAGGATGGACGTGCATAATGTTGCAGAGGTGTTCTGTTGGATTTAGGTCAGGTGAGCGTGCAATCCAGTCAGTGTTATCCTTCATCGCCCAGGAACTGCCTGCATACTCTCGTCACATGAGGTCGGGCATTGTCGTACACCAGGAAGACCCCAGGACCAGTGTGGGGTCTGACAGTGGGTCCGAGGATTTCATCCTGATACCTAATGGCGGTCAGGGTGTCATTGCCTAGCCTGTAGAGGTCTGTGCGTGCCTCCATGGATATGCCTCCCTAGACCATCACCGACCCACCACAAAAACCAATGATGTTGAATGGTGTCACAGTGAGATTAATGCTCTCCATAGCTTCTCCAGACCTCTTTATATCTGTCACATGCACTCAGGCTGAAACTGCTGCCATCAATGAAAAACACAGGATACAAATAATTCTGTTTTCTATGGCAAATGCCTTTAATTTGTTTGAGCTACCATCTAACAATGACATCATGAATGTGAGCATAGTTGATCCTTCAATCAGGCATTTTTATTTTAAAGGAATAGTCTGATATGCTGAAAAATACATGCATTTGGTTTCTTACCAACAGTGTGATGAGACAATAAATACCACTTTTCCTGTCTGAAGGATAAATATAAAGCTATTGCACATGTTCAAAACTAACCAGTTGATGGTTTATTTAATGTGTGCTAAATATGCTGTGCACCATACGCAGCGTATACTGTTCACTGCTCGCTCATTTAACTCGACACGATGTGCTTTCAATAGATACTGTGAGATAGGGCTGCACGATTAATTGTTAGAAAATCGCGATCTCAATTCTAAGCAAAAAAAATCGTGATTCTCATTTTATGCAAAATCGTGCAGCCCTACTGTGAGATAGATACTGTGAGATAGATACTGTGTAAAACTGCTTGAAAATGTATGTGTTCTTTACATTACAATGACAGTCTTTTGCCTGTTTGCTAAAATGTCACAAGACCTTTGCTGTTATATGACTGCAGGCTACTCTTTGACGCACTATGACATCACTGGCTAAAGAAAACCTGGTAAAACTTTGGAATACAGCAGGAAACAAATAAATAATTATATTTTAAGTAAGCAGCATAAATTATGGAGTGTTCTAATCCTTGTTGTTTTACATCTTTATTTAACAGTAATTTGATGTGGATAATGGATGTTCTACTCAGGTGTTCTTTTATTACACCAATATAAATGTGATGAAGGCTGTTATTACAATCAAAATTTGCAGGACTATGTGACCTTATAATGACGAAGCCAAGTCGGACACAATTGTCTGTCTCTCACAATCACTGTTTAAACATAACTTTCAAAAACATGTGCAGGAAAGGAGTATCTCATTTCCTGTAAAATACCTGGAAGTCAGGCAAGGTTAAGCTACTACCTAAAATGTATCGTGTTGTTACAATGTATTGTGGGGAAATATTGTGTGCTTACACAAACTGTAATTTTCCCTGTAATTTGTCATAAAATTTACGAAGTTATGTGAAATTACTTCCACAATACTTAAATTTAATTAAATTATAATTATTTATTTGTTTCCCCCTTAATCCAGTCTTCCTATCTTGAAGTACTGGTAGGCAAATCTAATTACATTATAATTTCAAATAAAATACATTGAAATTCCTTTTAAAAACAGGGAATTGTGCCCATTTGTTGGACGTCTATATTATGAAGTTTCCCCAAAACCCCAAATTAACAAAAATCAGCACTGCACTGCTACCTTCTAGCCTCCCTTCAGTGCCTGTGTGGAGCTGCTCTTCATATGCTTACACAGTTTGGCTTTGTGAGTTATCTACTCCAGCTTTAAAACCCTGTGCATCTGCAGGCAACAGGATATCCTGCTGAGAAATGTGGCAGGATAACAGCTGCTTCTGATTTCTCTGGGCTTGCTCGATCATGTCCGATGGCAGTGAAGCTTTTAGAGGACTGTCACGGAGCAGAGTGGGGCCATTATACACTCTCTCCACCACTCTGATGGAAAAAGGGTTGAGCCCATCAGAGCGGTGCTGAGAGCCTCTATGCTGACAGACCGTGGCCAGACAAAGGGGAATCTATCTGCGTCCGAGCTCTCCACGGGAAGTCTTTGACATCCCCAGCCAGCTGTGCTGCAGTGGAGAGCTTCTTCCATCGTGTTTATCGACTGAGAGCTGTCCTCTAATTGAAAAGAGCTGGAATGGAGACTGTCACTTTGACTCCCTCTTCATGAATAACTCATCGATAGCTTTATGAATAACTAATCAATGATCCCGAATCAAAGA
This sequence comes from Simochromis diagramma, assembly GCF_900408965.1. Taxonomy (NCBI): domain Eukaryota; kingdom Metazoa; phylum Chordata; class Actinopteri; order Cichliformes; family Cichlidae; genus Simochromis; species Simochromis diagramma. The sequence continues at coordinate 738,444 of NW_024386832.1, forward strand.
TCAGACGCGCGTCCCTGCAGAACTTAGTCGGAGGAAAACACTCCCGACTTTGCCTCATTAGACTGAAGTGTAAATATCATCTTACCATCTGTCCATACAAGAGGCTGCAATTATCTACACTTAAAAATAGAGACCTACATAAAATGGGTTCCATCCAGCCACAGCACCCATTAACCTGAACCATGCATTTTCAGTAATACATGAGATTGCATGTTGGACGCCTGTGGCTGCGTATCTTGGAGATGCAAGGTGAAAACACCAGCAGCCATTGCTATTGGTTAAAATCTACATTCCTTTAGATAAATAAACTTCACTCACTCGACTGTGTCAGGAGTTCCCAAACAATAGTCGGAGTTTAGGAGTTAAATACTACAGACGGGCTTGGCGTGACCTTTGCTGAACACTGCTTTGATATCATACATTCTGGTGAGTGAGTCTGCAATTGGCGTGAGCCGAGCAGAAAAAGGTCAAAGCAGCATTCAGCTATATCTTATATTTAGGAAAGTGGATTGTTTCTTGGAAGTGAAAGGCTACTTCATCCAGCAGGACTACTCCACTACATATGAACACACAAAAAGGTTGAACCCTATAGTTTTTAGAGAGAACATTCCCCTGTTTTCAATATACGTTAACAACTATTTTAAAGGTTACTGGAATAAAAGGAGAATACATGAGAGTCTGTTATCTATAGACTAAACTTGAGCTTCCTTTTAAGCTTATTGTGTTTGGTTAGTGAAGAGTCCGGGAAGGTCACATTTAAATAAAAGATGTTCTTGCTAAATACTTCGCAGCATGTTGGCCCACATGTAGTTTGCTGGGATCTACCCTGGGTGGAGGGTATTTTGAGCACTGAAGGATGGATAGAGTCTGAGATTGTTCATGTCTTAAGCTGCAGCTTTGTGTAGTAATCACTTGTTTTTCAGTTCAGGTGCGTCCGCTCACTGACACATCCTTTCTTGAGCTGCAGGTCTCTTATGACACTGAAATAGCAATGTCTTTAATTTTTATCTTATTCAATGTGATATGTGGAGTTACTTTATTATCTTGCTCTCAGGCAGTTCTGATGGCATCTGTTGGCCTTACACTGTTACACAACCACCAGGAGCCGGAGCTGTTGATGCAAGGCAGGATGGACATTTAACACGCACATTTAATCGTATTGAATAGTATTTTTTCAAAGCGATTAATGATGAGAAATTAAAGAAATGTACATTTGTAGATTGATTCCAAACGGTTTTCCGAATGCATAACATACAGACTGGTTGGGTGGCTTACGCTTTGGGATGAGAACGTGTTGGAAATGATCAGCTGAAAACCAGCTGTTTCCCCTACGGTGGCCCTGAGGGGCAAAACAGACCGCACCTTAAGAAAACATGAGCAGCAGAAAAACACAACGGAAATAGAAAATACAAACAAATAAGAAAACAAAGAAAACTGAAATAGAAAACAAAAACTGGATTGTTTCTGGGGGATATAATGACTTGAAGAACTAGATCCGGATGTGACAAGCTAATGCTAAACAGCTGATAGCAAGCATCTATTATATGTGATTAAAATACACATTGAATTGATTTCCCTCACAACAGTAATGAACCCTGTCTGTGAAGGTTCTCAGTCATGCAGGTCATCGTAGTCTAAGGAGCTTGGAAAGAAAAGCGTCTGGACTTCTTTAAGTTGCTTGAAAAGCAACTTGAAGAAGTAAACATAGGTGTGCTGTGGGAAATTATTTAATGAACTACATAATTTTGTGATTTGTAATTACGTCCATGTTTAACCTCCTAAGACCCGAGCTCTTCCATGGCATGCATTTTTGATTTCTCTTTGATATTTGGGTATATTGGAGCCCGATGGATGTAAAAACAAAGAATTACCAGATTTTTTAAAATCTTATTTTTGTTTTTAAGAAAAATAAGAGCCACATATGAGGATATTCGTTTAAAATTTCGATAGAACAGTAGCAGTATAACGTCCTCGTAAGTGGATATCAGGCCCTTGTAGAGCAAAATTGAGTATTTTGGTCTAAATAACCCAAAATGTGATGTCCACATATGTGGACGCAGGTCCTAGGAGGTTAAGTAACTTGACTGAAAATTCTATGGTCCCAGTTTCCTGCACATGGAGGAAAAAACAACTACGCGTAGCCTGATTTCAGGTAAAACTTTAATCAAACTGTGTTTAATGGCTGAAGCCAGGAAAACCTCGACCAATCTATACGGTCTTTTCAGTTATAAAAGTAATACATAAAAACTGCATGCTAGCTTTAAATTGTTTTTTTTTTTTTAATAAATCTCGTGACAGCCTCAGTAAGGTTGATGGTAATGTCATTACATTTGCAGGAAAAAAAGAAAGAAAGAAATGATAGTAGTGTCACGGACCCGGTTCCAGGGACTCGGGGTCCGTGAGCAGTGTGGACTACTATTGTAGTTATTATTATTATTATTATTGTTATTATTATGGTTGTGTCTGCTGTCCTGTGTTCCGTGTTTGTGTACTGTCAGGTGTTTATGGGTGTGTGCGTGTATGTGAGGGTGCGGTCGTGGCAGGCACTTTTAGGCCTGGTGGGTGTGGCCCTGCCAGCTGACCGGTCACACCCAGGAATCCACACACACCTGGCGCCGATCAAGCCTCGTCAGAGCTTCAAAACAGTGTGGCTGAGAGCTCCTCGACGCTGGATCGTTGAGTGACTTCCCGTCAGTCTTAGTTTAATGTGCAAGGTTAGTGCAAGTCTGCCGTTAGGTTTTGTACTCACGGCTGCCTTTTGTATGCGTGTTTCCTCAGGAGGAATTGTGGCGACCAGGAGGCAGCACACGGACAGTACACAGGGAACGGAGACAGAGCACGGGATAAGGGAGAAGACAGAGCACGGGAGTCGGGATCGCACGGGGGATTTACTGTTGTTTGGATTTTCACCACTGTAAATAAACGCACTGCCTTCATCATCAAGTCCTGCATTTTGGGTCCTCATTCCTCACATCCCCACACAGACCGTGACAAGTACATAAAGATGTACAGGAGTATCAGTATTTTTAGAAATCATCTAAGGTACGTCCAGTATCTGCAGTAAAGTTTAGCAATCCATCAATAAGTGTCAAGAGATTTCACTCAAAACACAAAATGCCAGCCTCATGGTGCTGCTAAAAAAAGGCCAGGGCTGAATTTTAGGGTTATAATCCGGATGCCTCGTCTGGGAATGTGGCAAAGCATCCATCCACTTCAACTCTGTGTGTGTGTGTGTGTGTGCAGTCTGAGTTCTAAGGGGGTCTAGCAGTGGGTTATTATGCACTAGGCTAGAGTTAGTGTAGCGCTTAACACAATCACTTGACAAGCTAAAGGCTGTCAACACAAATCCCGTTTGGGATTGTGTCAGGAAGAGCATCCAGTGTAAAACTCTGCCAAATCAAACATGCTGTGCTCCCTGCTGTGGTGACCCCTTGAGATGAGAGGGCAGCTGAAAGTAGGATAATTATTATGTACTAGCAGCCATATGGAAACTTTGAAAACCTTTTATTCACTCACTGGATAAGATTTTGCATCGTACTCATATGTGGATAATTCCAGTTTTGTGACCTTTCAGAAACTGTCTGGACATCCATTAAAACTCAGATGTAATTTTAAAACTGTTTGGCTGTCAAAGTCCTGAAAAGTAGACATAAGAGATGCAAGGCTTTTGTTAGATGATGGCAATAAAGTAAACAGCAACAGAGTGAAAAGAGCAGGAGCTTGATTATGGCCAACAATGGCTTATTATTGCATGCCTAAAGGGTACAGACTGACTGGAACAGCCACAGAATTACAAACAGTTTATGATAATTCAGACTTCCAGTGAAGTACCTGACAAAATGTTATGCTTTTCTGCTCTTTGGACCATAAGAAAAAAAAGAGTATAAACAGTCCTCACTGATAGATCTACGTCACGCTTGAATAAATTGTATAAACACTAAATCAGGGTTTCCGGTAGGTTGACTGCTTTTTTGCCACCAGATTCAGGTTGGGATGTTTGTCTGTATGTGAAAGAGACACACAACAAGATGAAGTAGACTCACACTGAGGTGAAAAGCAGCATTTATTTTATATGCTTATGTTAAAAGAGAAACACAATGGAACTGCTGGTCGACAACAGATATTATTTATGTTCAGGGTAACTAAAGATATTTTTCATATTCGGCATACACACATATGCACGTTTCTGCAACATGACTGACGAAGGATCTGCTGTGATATTGCACTAACGGAAAGAATTTGGATCGGCGCCACCTTTCTCCCCGAAAGGCAACTAAGAAGCTCAAGCAGCACTGACACAATAACTGGTTCACATGGCAACATTTTGACCTTTAACTGTCACCTGAGGCGCTCCAAGCAAAAGCAACACATATCCAACTATCACTAGATAAACCAATGAGGGAGAAACAAACCACTTTCTCCGTTTCATTGTACTACCATAATGTTATAAAACTGTTCTAAATAAAAATAAGTCGGTAACAACTGCTTCAGTAACAGCATGAAGATACTGTGCCACCATGTGGCTTAGTGGCAAATATACCCTGGCCTACTCAGACTGTGTGGGAAGGAGGTCTGTACGAGACCCACAGATAGATCAATAAACACATGCTGTGAGCATACGGCAAAAAAAACGAAGAGTTTGATACAAAGGGGAGTCAGAATAGCTTGAAACAACTTCCTACTGACAGCTGATGGGAAGCATTTGGATGTGAAAACCATGCTCTCCATAAAGTAACTGACAACAGAAAACCTGGATGTGTTGTTCAGTGGATGAAAACTGCTGTCACTGCTTGATTAAATAATGCGCAGAACAGGACATGAAAATGATCACCATAATAGGATCTCACTAATGATAGTCCGACAAGTCTCACATTACCAGCACGAATGGCTAAATTAACCAGGAGAAATCATCGTGGCCTTTTTTCTGGGTTGAAGAGGAAACGATAAAAAGACATTAAAGCAGCATAAAAACAGCACTGAAGGGGAATACATCACATTCAGCTTTATTCAATCTTGGCCTCAACTCCAACCCAACATTTTGCTTCCAGTTTTACAAACCACAGATCTACTGAAAAGGACGGACTGTTGATCCAACAATTAAATACATTCCTACTTTTATTTACAAGATGATGATTATGGTCATTATTCTTTTTTTATTGCTGCTCCTGGATCACATCACTCATCACTACAGCTGTATTTTCTATTACAGTGACCCTCGTTCCACATGAAAAGTAAGTGCTTTGCAATTTGCATTCAGACATGTCAGAGTCCCTTGTAAATAACAACACACAGACAAAGATTGCTTTTAGAGAAGAATGAAGGTTGTGTTTGGGGTTCAGGAGCTCCAGTTGCTGGAGCTTTCTCAAAAGCTTGACAAAGTTTTGGTTTTTAAAACAACGCGATAACTGTGCCACTTGCCCTCAGCTACTCTTTGGACTGGCAGATCCAAAAGAAGCAAAAGTCTGTTTACTGAGGTAATATTGTCCACTTGTAGGACTGCTCTAACAGTGCCACGAGAGATCTTTGTTGTCTTAGACTCACGTTTCGTTTAGTCGTCCTCCTCAGTGAGCAGGCTAAGGTTACCTAATTCACAAGAAAAGAGGGCAGGTAAGAGGAGTGGAGAAAGGACTGAAAAACAGAAGTTAAGAGTGTGATGTTGGCGAGAAATAGTGAGGCCATGAGTGTGCTTTTAAAGAGGACCTATTATTTGTTATAATGCCACAGTACTGGATGAAAACATCAAACATGGCCATAATTTCAAGTAATGAGGTCAGTGTGTGTAGAAGCAATCCCCACGACCAAATGCTCAGGCATTTTCTTCACAAGAATAAAAAGGTTTCTTTTAGGCTTGAGTTTAAAAATGTGCAATAACTGTTGTAAATGAATGAAAAAATATCCCAGCTACTCCTGCTTTTTGGAAATGAAAACATTAAAATGGCTCTAAAATAGCTTTGCAACACTGTTGCACAACACTCAGTTAAACCTGAAATTCTACAATTCTAATCACATCACTAGTGCTTTCAAACCCACTGTGGTGGTGCGCAGCGGCCAAATTACAAAATTATATCCCTAATTCCATCACCAAATGCCTGTGAACCTTACAGTTACACCATGATTTGTTGCCATTTACAGAAGAGCTGATTTTACATCTAAAAACATGCAGTAGACATTTATATCTTAAATAATTTCAAATGAAATATTCTTCAAAATGCTCCTTGGGAGCAACAACTGTACATGAGTAATACATAACTACAGGATCAAATGAGGTATATGCATTCTCGTCTTACTTTCCAAGGTAAGGATGCAACCAACCACCTAAAACAAACAAAAACAAAACCCCCAAAACAACAACCACAACATAAAAAGTTAATTCCCCATTGGAAGATAAAATGTGAAATATGAGTACATCAACCAAAACAAAGTGACAGTTACTTCCATTATCATCTGACAGGGATCAATAAAGACGACACAGGTTGCAAAATGGAAGTGGAATTGATTTCCAATAGTAAAACGTAAATCTTCTGTTTTAAAGAGTAATGCAGTAGAGCGTGCACAACTGTCTGACCCTGCCTCTTTCTCTGGACACTGCTACTCCTGAGGCTAAAATTCCTAGTGTTTGCTGGACACTTTGCTATCATATAAGAACTTTTTCAGAGCATGCGCTGTGTGTGACTCAACAGCATCAAAGTGAAGCTGAAATGTTCCTTCCAGAGTGTTGGGATAATATGACTGTACAGTGATTTAGATGGTTGCTTTTTTTTACTCCCCCAAAGATCAAAGATTGGTGTAAAAGCTGATTTGGAACTCGAAGGATTACCTTCATCTGAAAACACACAGTGAAGTTCCCAAACATCATCATCATGTTATGTATGAATCCTTTACAGCAGGTAGGATCATTTGGTGATTTTAAAATGGTCTTTGCTTTGTATTCTTCTGAAACAAGCTGTCACAGTGCCCTTGCGTGCTTTTCAAAGGAGACTGACCTCATAACTCTAAATATGTTGTAACTGTACACATGACGTGTGTCCTTTAAGATAAGCATGCTCAGAATAACTCCCTGTCTGGGAAACTAGGTTTAAGAAAAGCATGTCTGTCTGCTGCCTTTTTCAACTACACCTCTAACACTCTCAGAGTGAGTCTCAGCTTGGCAAGTTGGAACACACTGCGGACAGAGCTTGGAAGAATTCGCTTTTCCTCAGTGGTCCACAGATGGTGTTTAATCCAGAGCAACCTCTGATACGATGGGTAGCATGAAGGTTGTGGCTTTCTTTGATTCCTTCATCTTGTCCAGGCCGAAGAGGAGGTCCAGCTGAGTGACTGGTCGCAACCGCTCCTCATCCACAGGTCTGGAGCCAAGGACACAAGAGATCAGAGGTCAGGCACAGAGGCCTAATAGCAGGTTTATACTTCTATACTGCACACAGCGTACGACATGTACTAGAATCGCAGGAGAAATTTTATGGATTTCCACATGAATATGACCTAAAGCATCAGATTTCCACACTAAATCCTAAAAGTAGAAAATTGATCTCTCACATTGGCACCATCAGGGAAAACCCAGCAACAATGGTGTGCATGGCAGGGCTGCAAAGAGAACACTGCTGCCCGTCAGCAGTTTGCTAAAGATCACACAGACATGCCAGAAGGCTTTTGGAACAATGTTTTGTTGACAGATGAGCCCAAAATAGCATCTTTTGGGGCTCAAATAAAAAACCCATCTCTTCTGTCAGAAGAGAGGAAAACACTGCATTCCAACATAATAACCTAATTCCATCTGTGCACTGCATAATCATAATCATCCTGTCATGGTTTGTGTCTGTTTTGCAGCATCTGGGCCATGATGGAGCAACACATTTTGAATTTCAATGTCAGATTGTAATGGAAAATGTCAGGACATCTGTCCGAGGTCTGAAGAAAAAGTGGGCCGCGCAGTACGTCACCAACTCTTAGCACGAATGTACTTCAACCACAGACTGGTGAAAGAAGTATAAAGTTTTGGGACGGCCCGAATCCAACTGCATTCAACTTAAAAGACGTGGAAGGCGTCTGAGCAGCTGTGAGCAAACCTCAACCCCGAGATGAAGCTATTTTGGGCGTTTGAATCGGTTCAATTTCCTCCAAGTGGAAGTGCAGGACTGACCAACAGTTACCAGAAATGGTTTGCTGCAGCTATTTTGAAGAATGGCGTCACACCAAATACTGAAAGCACGCATACTTTCACCCCTCACAGATCTGCAACAGTGGATCATTTTCCTTAATAAATACAAAAATAATTTGAAATGTGTTATGTTTTTCTAATTTTGTGACTTTTGTTCAAATCTCATGTTTTAGGTCATGGAAAATTCCAAAGGTTTCACAAACGAAATGTAGACACTTACATATGCTCTCTTTGCTATAAAATAAAAAATAACTATAAAATGTTTTTGTTTGGTTTTTTTACAATACACACAGCTCAGTTTGAGCTGAAGTGGGCCCCTTTCTGTCAGTGTAAAGAAGTTTACCTGCACCTTTATTCCCAGAGATATCTTTATAAAGGGAAAAAAGGAAAAACCTAAACCCCAGTTTAACAGTATAGCTCTGTTTTTCTACATAATACAGAAACACTGCTGCTGAAGGTTAATGAAAGAGCACAACTCTTTGGGCTTAAACTGTATGAAATACATGTGTAAAATCACACTAAAATTCCTGATATCTCATTCCTTTAATTATGAAGCAGAAAGTTTTTGTTAATTTACAGAAAATCTCCTTTTATTCTTATTTATTTATATATTTATACTGTGGATCCAGTGTAAGCCCCCCACTCCCATCTAAATTCAAGTAAAATTCTATTTAAAGTCCAAAATGTATGCTCTCCTTTACATTTCCCAAAGCCTTCCAGTGGGCTGGATTCTGCACCCCCAAGGCCTGATGCTTCACTCTCTTGTTTCACAAAATCTGTCACTGATTGTAAAAGATTTATCTTACAGGATGCAAACTGACTGAATGAGTGCAAACACACTGCATACTCCACGTACTAAGAATTAATGTGCACACTGAAACTGGAAGACCCCTACCATCCTGTGTGAAATATGTGATTTCACTATCGCAATGATTACTGAGAACTACAGTGATGCAGTTCAGAGCTTTCACTTCACCATCACCTTCAGATTCTTTTTCCTTGGTTTTATAATTGGAAAGAGCCTATCCATGAATGCTTTTGAGTTCTCAACACTTAAAAGTTAAAAATACTCTTTCAGCAACAATGGCTTGCACCAACAGTGGTTTCAGTAGTCGCTTAGCAACAGCTGAACAAAGGCTTACCCAGATCAGACATTTTCACAAATCTTTTCTATAAGTCTTTTATATATGCTCAGATAATAAAAACCAGTCATCCATTTCTAACAGTGCCTAGTTTAATAACAGTACTGTGCGATGCTGACAGTTGTGTATGTAAGGAATCAGGATGTAATCATTTTAATTAAGATCATCCTTCCTTTTATGTCGTATTATAATCACTACTATTGAGCGGTCTTGAAGTGTGAATATCTGTGAAGAAAACTGGATGTAATGGTATAGTTGTGGGAATATGAAGTTGAATGTGAGGCTGTGTACCAGTACAAATATCACTTAATGTAATATGTGCTTTAAAAACAAACAAACAGCCTGGTCTAGTCACAAACTGTCACTGAAGCTCAGTGAACACAAGTGCTATGAAATCGTGTGGGTGTCTGAATATGAGTCATACCTTTCCTCCTCCTGGCAGTCCTGCAGCTGCTGAGCGATCTGCCTCATCTGCTCCTTGCGGACATAGTCCCGTACTCGGTACATGGCAGCGTCGCGGCAGAGCTCCCGGAGGTCACTCCCAGAGTAGCCTTCTGTCTTCTCAGCAATCTCCTTCAGATTGATTGCGTTGCTCAGCTGAGCAGAAAAGACGTCAAGCAATGTGAGATGATTATACAGAATTGAGCTGTCACTAATCTTTGAACTGTGCTTGTTGCTGCCAATCAAATGCCAACTAATCATGGGTGATCTGATTCATTTTAACGTGAAGTGACAGTGGAAATACAGGTGTGAAATGAGTCTATGATAATGGAACAAGATAACAGCAGAGCTGAACAATTTCTTCTGCTGTTGATAAAGATAAAAAGAAACCATCTTACGTTTTCTCCTGCCAAGATGAGTCTCAGGATGTCTTCTCTCTGCCTTGTGTTCTGCAAAGGAGAGGACAGTCGTTCATATTAGGAAAGTAAATTGCTGTCTAGCCTATGATCATACATCTCCTGCATAAATTCAGGAATGTTTGCATGTGCCTCCTCTGCTGTTCTCCAACTTTTTAAAAGTGTTCATCGGATCCATTTCAAACCTGGCAGAGGTACAGCTGGAAAGCCGAGTAAGTGTAGTGTTGAGTTTGAGGTCTCTAAGATGAGGGGTGAACTCATTTTCAGGGATTTTTTTTTGGTTATCAGAAGCCAGTGAATCCCTAGTGGATATTACATGCGCTGGTTTTTTAGGTACTACCCCTCAGGCTCCTAGTAGATTCTCCTATGGTGTTCACAAGATTATCAGAAAGCTTGGCCTCTGGCCTTGATCTTGAGGTCACTGAAATTCAAACTTGTCTGATATTTGTAGTAGATGGATCTAAAGTTTGAATTTCAAAACCCTACATTGCCTTATTCAGAAATTATTGCACTCACAAACTTGGGTGTCCACCCTGCCTGCTTACCTGTTGGGGTGACAATAATCCCCTATCAGCCTTTTATGGTTGAGGGGTAAAAGCTGTCAGTGACCAGAAATATATGGACACAACTGTAGACAGAATAAAGCCTCCTTGTGTATTTGCACACATCTTACTGGCAAGCCGATATGAAAAGTTGTGGGCATCCTGCGGAGAATGGCTGGATCCAGGTCCTGCGGCCTGTTCGTGGCTCCCATCACCATAACCTAAATTTTGAGAATCACAGTTTTAATACATTATTTCACAGGAACTACCTGCTGCATTGCAATGTTTTCTGGCAATTGCATTACAGTATAAGAAAGCATTCTGGTTGTGTTACCTGGGTGGTTGATGAGGTGTCCAGGCCATCCCATAGGCTCATGAACTGGGCTTTCATCATGGCTGTGGCCTCGTGGTCCATGCTGGAGCGATTCCTTAGAAATGATTCTAACATGCAGCACATAGAAAACATTTACACAAGACTAATCTTGCTAACTTGGCCAGCTCTGCAGCAGTGACTATGACACAGTATGTGGGGCCAATGAGTGCCTAGGACTCGGCTAACGTATTTATATTGAACTCATATAATTTAAAGACAAGATTAACAAAAAGGCAAGATACATTTTAGATTCTGTTTAAATTACAGCTATTGTGGGCACTGCAATATCGATCACAAGGTCAAATCCACTTAGAAACCATGGAAAGAATGTAATGCATATTAAACAATATCTGTCATATCTGAATGAATGAAAATGAAGCTAGCTCACATCCACTAGTGCAATAAACTAACATTCGACACTTTTGACATGCGTCCTGCAAATGAAGCTTACCAATCTCATCGATGAAGATAATACAAGGCTGAATTTTGACAGCTAACGAGAAGACTGCCGCAGTCAGCTTTTGTGACTCGCCGTACCACATGTCAGTCAGCGTGGAGGCCTGAAGGTTGATAAACCTGCATCCCGACGCTCTGGCAGTTGCCTTGGCAATCATAGTCTTACCGCAGCCCGGAGGACCGAATAATAAAACACCTGAGAGGACGAAAAGTAAAGAATTAAAATACAGTGATTCTTGTAATATCTGAACAAAAACAAAACAGATTTTTACTCTCACTTCTGCAGTTTATAGACTTTGTAATTTTAACCTGACTCGTTTTAACCTTCACTGGCAACTGCACTGACATTTGCAACACGTGTATCAAATCTGGCTCGATCTCGTCCCAGAAGCATTTTTTTCCTTTTGGTTTGTTTTAAATGATGTGATACAAACAAAGCCTGAAGTCTAGAGACTGAACTTGATTCCCAAAGCAGCTCATTTTGGAGGTTGACTCATCCTGAAGCTATGTGTAAAGACTATCCACAGAAAGCAAAACATTCCTCTTAGTGATCTTTCACTGTCACGCTGCCAAGTGGATAAATCCTGCTTTTTTTGGCAGATTAAAATCGCAGTGCTATTCACTGGGTAGATATTTTGACAGTGATTAGGCAGAGGATGGCAAAAATACAAACTTAGAAAATTATAACCACAGTTTTAGAAGGTAATTTCATGTTAGCTAGTTTTTGATGCAAATCCACATTAATGTTCATGATGGGGAAAAAGGACATTTAAAATCTAACAGTAACTTTGTTCTCAGTCTTACAGAGCTACAGATTCTGATTTTTCACGATGAATTTAAGGGTAATTTGAAGGTTTTTAAACTTGAGTTCATGATCCTGAACATGCACAAATCTTCACTGGGCAACTGACTAATCTCAACTTAACACACAGCTCACTAGAAACAAAGTAAAAATACACAAAGAACAAGGTTATAGAAAGCTATACTGCATTTACAGTAAGATTTCTGAATGACTAGAAAAACCAAATCCCATTCACATAATGGCTCAGTCACACCAGAGTAGAAATGGGATGGCAACCTCCTTGCAACTAAGAAAGCTTGGTGTTTGCTTAATGACTACAGTGATTTTTTTAGCATTTGGGGACCAATTGCAAGTACTTACAGTGACTGCTCTTGATTGCAAGGCTTTGCTCAGGTCGCTTGGTGGCCGATTTCCAAATAATCGCAGTCTGACTGCAATCACTCTCCGAAAGACTGGCAGAAATGTGCAAATAACTGTGTTCTCATTTAGGCTATAAAACTAGATCGACTGCCAATACTTTGAAACCAGTCTTCACTGATGAACTCAACTTGTCTGAGATGTGTCTCTCTGCATTAGGGGGGTTTTGACTCAACTGCTTGCCAAATTGTCATTTTCTTCAACTCACACAGCAAAACTGAAAACTCAGAGTAAAAATCCATTATACTTTGGAAAATATCAATCCTCCACAGAGAGTTAAATTTGGTTTTACCTGAAAACAAAAATATAGCTCTATGGGCTCTTTTATTAGTGACTGTCAGTCCTCTGGCTACAGCAAAACTGAATGTCAGGAGGTGGAGCTCGACTCTGTTAGTTAGCATTAACCAATGAATTACATAATGAACTAGCTTTCCACTCCCAAAAACTAATTTAAAAAAATTTATCTAATTTTAACTGTTTCAACCTTGTTACATTTTATCTCTGTATGTCAAATTTGAACCTTCTGTGTTCCTTAAAGGGAACATGAAGATTAAATGTCTCTGCAGCTGGATCACAGACACTACTACAGTAGTACTGTATGACACAGTTAAAAATAAGCCTTATTTATCTTATACAGAATCTTGGTGCAGCCCCTCAGTTCATCCTTTGTCAGCTCTTATAGCCGTATTTAGAGAAGTCTGAAGGAATGCTTGCATGTACACTGTCCTTATCGTCAACATGAGAGGAAATAATAAAAAGCATAAGAGTTCCTGTTTAAAGAGTCAGCGTAAAATCTGATCAGTTCCAGATTAGATTAGATTTCATGCTGTGGTACCTTTGGGAGGCTGAAATAGTTTGGAATTCGCCATAAGGTGTCTCTTCTGAAAGGGCAGGATGACTGTATCTTGAAGCTCATTGATAACTTCATCCAGACCTGCAATATCTCTCCAGGATACCTGCAGGAAGGTGAAGTTATTCATAAATCTCTGAGCAACATTAAAAAAAGACTGATGATTACAACCGTTACCTTCATAGTTTGTGGATCAACTAGATGAGATGCAATGTTCATCTCATATTCTGTAAGTCTGACCCCCTCAACACCAATCCTCTTCATCAGCTGCTCTGCCTGAAGGGTCAAGAAACACTTCTTAGCTGAAGACACAAAACGATAACAGACATTGTGCACAATACTGAGCCAATCTTTCTTTTTATCTCGAAGCATCTTTACATCATGCTTTGAATGTACAAGAACAGATAGTGCTTGCTGCATTGTGAGCCAGGAAAAACGCCTGACCTTGGCAGCATTTCTGGAACACTGTTCAATAACAGCATCAACCTTGAGCTTACGGTATTTTACAGATTGCGTGTTTATAATGTGTGCCGATGCATGACATACCCTCTTCTTGGCTTGGTTTTTCTGTTTGGAGGTAGGATCCATTGCATCTAAGACCCATTTGATGCTGTAGTACGTGGCGGCACCAAAGACGGTCAACCTGAACAACATGCCAACCACTTCATTCCTAGACAACGGCCGCATCAGGGCCTCCCTGGGCAGATCTTTCAGCAGCATCTCTGATGGCTGATGTCAATCCATTGGCTGGATAACGAGGTGGAAATATACAAACGAAGTTATTACAACCACATAAGGTCAATTACAGCTCTCGCCTTTTATAAGGCTAAACAAGCTCTCACTTGTATTAGGTTTATGATGCCTAAGCTAGGACTGCGGGTCATGTTTATGCAAACGCAATGTCGCTATTTCAGTAAATAAATTACATTCGTGGTTCACATTTTTATTGGAATAAATGAACTCAATTCGCAGGTTAGCTTCTCCGGGGAAGCTAAAGCTAACAGGCTAGAGCTTCAAATTGAAAGCAGCAAACTGTGTTTGTAACATCGTGAAATTTTGACCTCACGCGAAATAAAACATCTCACCCTTGCTACGTGTGCTGCTACGCTTAAACGTAACCTCTACTATGATATAAAAGACAAAATAGTGACACTTACAAAACGGGAACGTAACGAAAATGTATTCACTGTGCAACAACCTTTGACGTCCGGGTAGGAACAAACACTTTAGTTCCAGAAAGCACGATGAGGAGTTCACAGAGTTAGCCACTGGATGGCAGAACGTCCACACAGTTATTTCACGCATCAGTAGCATGGACAGCATTTACAGTGCTGCAGAAATAGTAGTCCTTATTACTCCCCACGGGAAAGGTAAGAGCCTTGAAATAACATTTATAGTTTTGGCAAGTCAGTTGTGGACATGTTGATTGAACTGAGTAAAAGCTTACCTTCATAAAAGGAATAGCTTTACATATATTTTGTACAAAAATGTCAGCAGCATCATGGAATACTGTAGCTAACATAATTTATAATAACCAATCACATAATCTCTATTTTTTTTTCACGATTTTAAAATGCTTTTCTTTGTTTTTTTATGTTTTAAAGTCAAAGACTCTACAGTATTTTTTGCTCTTGGGTGAAATGCTTTTCTGTGGGTGTCTGGGATCTGTCAGAAAACACTGTGATTGGACACCCAAACATGTCCTGGGGTATGCTTCATGCAAATGTACCCTAGTAAAAGATAGGACAAATCTCAAGCCGTAATCTGTGTTTGGTCTCCACTCATCTTCAGCACGGTCTGATAATGGATAATTCAGTCTTCTAAACAGCAGTCTCAAAGATAAGGCTGTAACAAATGGCCTTCTCCTACAAGCAATTTATCACACATGCGCCTGAGGGATTGTTAATTGTCACGGAGTCCAAGCTAAATTTGATGATGCTTTTGGAGCTTTTGTGCAAACGAATCCCTGTTTTTCCATCACCGTATTACTACTAAGAAAAATATAAAGTATAAAAGTGTAAAAAACAGTTTTAATTATGTAAGAACTGCTTAATTTACAAAATTTTACATCAAATGATTTAATGAACACCCAGATTTCTGCAAGACACACAGCTCCTGCTTTAACCTGAGATCCAAATAAACAACAGCCTGGCACAGCTTACCACACCATTTGGGCATGATTAGTTACATTTTGTATAATGCTCCAGAAAATGAGAATTTGTCTTTTAAAATTTTACTTTTTTTAATTCCCCATTTGAGTTAAGTAAAATCTTACAAAGCCTCTACCCTGTGTAGACCAATTAGTTGCCCAAATTGGATGCAGAATTAAATTCTGCACGGTTACAGCTTTAACCATCCAGTGAAGTTAAGTCCACCTTTGTTGTGGAAAATGGCGCACAGGCTGCTATTCTGCACACCTTTGGCTGTGAAAATGTTTCATGAAAAGCTTCAATCCCCCTGTACTGCAGCAGCAAGTCCCAGGAGATAGCAGCCTGACTC
Organism: Simochromis diagramma; assembly: GCF_900408965.1. Classification (NCBI taxonomy): domain Eukaryota; kingdom Metazoa; phylum Chordata; class Actinopteri; order Cichliformes; family Cichlidae; genus Simochromis; species Simochromis diagramma. The sequence goes on from NW_024386832.1 coordinate 754,540, forward strand.
GGCCATTTTGATGGGTCTGGGCATAAAAGCGCAGGCTTGTGTATCTGCAAAGTGCAGCCGGGGCTCTACATTCCCACAACGCCTTGCACCTTGCCCAAACAACCGCTCTCAAGCGGGTGGGAGTACAACAAAAGAAGAAAAAAAAGAAAGAAAGAAAAAACATATTCAGCTCCCTGTCAAACCTCCACGATGCGGAGGCTGAAGTAAAACCTAAAGCTAGCTGCTTGGAGCTTTCACATGCCAAAATTGCATTCTTTGGAGAAAACAGTCTGGCAAGTGATTGTTTTGCTGTTAGAGATATAAATCCTTGTCGAGTAATAATAGTTCTGTCATTATGCTCCACCGCACCACTCTTTTTCCCTCAGTTTATATTAGTTGATTTTTTTTTATGTGTGTGACAAAAGGATAATGGGATTAGTCTAGTTTTTTTTTTTTAAGTGCACAAGGTAAAGTGTTAAACACTTAAGTAAATGCTGGTCACACACAGTATTTAATTACCCTTTCGGTCTCAGAGGAAGAGAAATTACCTGGAGCTGCACAGGATAAGGAATCATTGGGGAGTGAGTTATTTGCTTGCCAGTGCAAGGTTTTACTTTTAAATAACATCTATCTATCTATCTATCTATCTATCTATCTATCTATCTATCTATCTATCTATCTATCTATCTATCTATCTATCTATCTATCTATCTATCTATCTATCTATCTATCTGTGATTTTTGTTATGATTTTAGTTTTTAAAAAAAAGACATTCTGGCATTTGTGGTCATAAAGAAACAAGATCAGCAGCCTGCTTCCTATGTGCAACCTTCATTTATTCTCTTTAATTGCAGTGCTTCTCTGGCTTCTGCTTGCCCTTTTTTGGCACCTACCCGTTGATAACTGTTCAGGGACGTAGTATAAATGATTCATGTCTGTCATATGACAAATAAGCCGATCATAGTCATTTGGCATGGATGAAAAGCAGAGGGATGAACAGACAAGAGACACATGAAAGAATGGATGTCTGGGTGAGACTCGGTTCGATACTGCTCAACAAAAGGATTTCACATGAGGCTGAGGCTTCCTCAGGCATCCCGCGCTCTTTGTTCATTTTGCCAAGTTAACTCACACAAGTCGACAACCTGCCGACATTGCCAGAGAAGGATGATAACAGCTGTAGTTCCAGACAGACAACCCTCTACTGTTTCCTCAAATCTGCAGGCCTCAGTGTGGTTACTCCAGCACTGGCGACACATAGAAAATACCCCCCAAAAGCCAAGAGATAATTTGTTTTTACCTTCTCTTCCATCACCTGAGGCAGGTGAGAAGACGTTCCCAATGGCACATCAATCCATGCATTTAGATTAGGTATTTAGATTCTGTCAGACATTCTGATGTGAAAATAACATTGTTTAATGGATCAATGCAGCCAGGAATTCAGGGTAAATATTCCATACATAATCTGCCAGTCAAAGGTTTGGACACACCTTCTCATTTAATGGTTTTTCTTTATTTTTAATACTTTCTACATTGTACAGACATACTGAAGACATTATGAAGCAAGATATATGGAATTATGGAGTTAGCAATGAAAAAATTGATAAATAACTCTAAATATGTTTTATATTTTAGATTCCTCAAAGCAGCCACCCTTTGCTTTGTTGACAGTGCTGCAAACCCTTGGTCTTCTCTCAATGAGCTTCATGATCAAGTCACTTGAAATGGTTTTCACTTCACAGTTGTGCCTTGTCCAGGTTCATTTGTGGAATTTCTTGCCTTCTTAATGGGACTGGGACCCTCAGTTGTGTTGTGCAGGTCAGGTTGGTACACAGCTGACAGCCCTATTTGACAACTGTTAGAATTCCTATTATGGCAAGAACCAATCAGCTAAGTAAAGAGAAACAAGAGTCCATCATTATTTTAATAACTGAAGGTCAGCAAGTCCAGAAAACTGCTAAAACTTTGAATGTGTTCCCAACTGCAGTTGCCAAAACCATCAAGCGCTACAATGAAAGTGGCTCACATGAGAACCGCCCCAGGGAAAGGAAGACCAAGAGTCACCTCTGCTGCTGAGGATAAATTCATCCGAGTCACCAGCCTCAGAAATCGCAAGTTAACAGCGCCTCAGACTAGAGGCCAGATAAATGCCACACAGAGTTCCAGTAACAGACACATCTCTACTGTTCAGAGGAGACTGCGTGAATCAGCCCTTTATGGTCAAATAGCTGCTAAGAAACCACAACTAAGGAAAAGCAACAAGCAGAAGAGATTTGTTTGGGCCAAGAAACACAAGGAATGGACATTAGACTAGTGGAAATCCAATTTTGAGATCTTTGGTTCCACCCAGCGTGGAAAAGGTGAACAGATGGTCTCTACATGTATGGTTCCCACTGTGAAGCATGGAGGAGGAGGTGTGATGGTGTGGGGGTGCTTTGCTGTTGACACTGTTGGGGATTTGAACCAGCATGGCTGCCACAGCATCCAGCAGTGACATGCTATCCCATTCAGTTTGCTCTATCTATCTATCTATCTATCTATCTATCTATCTATCTATCTATCTATCTATCTATCTATCTATCTATCTATCTATCTATCTATCTATCTATCTATCTATCTATCTATCTATCTATCTATCTATCTATCTATCTATCTATCTATTCAGTTATATACCAAAATAACAGTAGTGACAAGATTAAAAAGACAAATAATAATAGTGTAACCGAATAAAACATTTAGGTATATTAACTGACAAGTGAAAGCTTGACACAGTGTCTTATTAAAGGGAAGTTTTCCAGAGATGGCTAGCAGAACGACTGTAAGTTACTGTCATGGAGTGAAAGTTTGAAAATGGTAACATAAGCTGATTTCTGTCACCCGGAGACACAGATCGCAGATACAGCGCTATCACATGAGATGGATTTTCAACACTTTTTTTCTTTCCGTAAACGCAGACTTATAATGTGTCATCACCTGTCATCGGTGACAGGCTGTTGGGCCTGATTATCTCTTTCTAAAATGACATGCAGCGGCAGTGTTTGTGGAGACCTCCGGGAGAATGTCACGCCTGCACGGGAATTACAAAGGGCAACATGCAACACTTTATACAAAACACACTGAACTTGTTTGGGTATTATTTTATATCAATTTGAATTAACGCCTGTGTCAAATGTTTGCACATATATGTGCTAAACAGGGCTCTGTACACTGTGCACACTGTAGTTTGGTGGGATACGTCTTTATTGTTGAGGTGCTGAATACTTTTCTGTGTACTGCTGTCATACTGACTTGACACCTAATTTAACGATGACATAAAACCTGACAGTCATAAACTTAACTTCACTTTTATTTATTATATATTCCTCTTCTTCCTTTGCCTCTGACATTTGTGATCTTTTCACCTGAACATCCTGAGAAGGAATAAAGGCTACAGTTCAGGAAGAGAAGTTCAGACTGATTTATCATAGTGAACTGGAATCCAGTTTAAAGGGGGTGGGGGTTGATTAGCAAATGTTCCCAGAAAACCTCACCACTTCAACAGGATGACATCCTCACAGGAGAAGCTGGACCTGCTGGGTCCATAATCTCCACGTGACATAAAGTGGTGTAAACGCAGGAGATGAAATTGAAATGAGCACCTCAAATTCCTCAGGAAAACTCTAATAAGAAACACCCCAGGGAAGTTAGATAGTGGGGGCTGGTGTCTGCGTACGTGTGCAAACGGTGGCAGCCCTTATGTGGGCTTCGAAAAAGCACAGAAGTGGCAAAGCTACTCTGACAAGGAGGACGTTTAAGTTCAGAGCATGTGAGACTTGTCCCGTCGAGTGAAAACAATTGGCCAGCCCCAGCTCCAATTCATCAAAGTGACAGCACTTGGCCACGTGGAAATGAATGAATAAATAAAGGAGAATGCATTCAGTGTGCAGATAAAGAGTAGCCTGCTGGGTAGACACTGCCAGAGAGGACTGTCAGTATATATACCATTCAGCCCTTGTTGGCAAAATGACATCCTCCAAGAATGAAACACTTGCATGAGGTTTCCTGCTCCCTGCTACACATGACATGCAAATGATTTGTGACAGTGGGAATAAAATTTAATCTCTACAATTCCCGTTTTGCTGTTCATCCGCTGATACCGTAACCCCTGCAGCATGGCTGCTGCTTGTTGTCATGTGGAGTAGTTGACCTCGGAAACTCAAGCATCAGCATCCTCTCCTTGACTTTGACTATTAAAAAAAAAGGGGTTACCTCACCCTATCTCTCCTGCTCTTGAGCTATGACCTGCCACATATCCATTATTGATTATCACTTTCTGTTACTGCAGAGTTTCCACGGTTACCTATAGGCTTCTGTGATGCAATATGAAGCTCCCTTTGTGTGCAAGTCAAAAGAAATAGGAGTGTCTTTGAAGGGGGAGTAGAAACACAGGGTTCTCCTCACAGGATTCCTTGTCTCTTCCATCTTCAGGGTAAAAAAAAAGTTCTGGAAATAAGTAAAAAAAACAGTCATATAGTTTTAGCATACTGCAGCATTTCAGGAAATATGCGTATTTTTTCTTGTTTATGGTTAGATAAGAAAATAGTTTTCATAGCTTTAGGCTAAATCTCAAAGTATAGGCAGCAGACTCTCAGCACATGTGCCAGCATTACTTAGGACGTTCTGCTCAGTACGCTGCGTTCAGGTGTGTGGCCGCTGTAGCGTACTGATGCCAGGATGCATCACGGTATCAATCTTCTCTGCTAACACTTTCCCATTTTCCCCATATTGCCAAACTATCCCCTTGTATAAGTATGAATGAAAACTCCATTTTGCAACAGAGGCCTGAGAACGTTTCTTCTGTGTCATTTGTCACTCAAAGCCACTTTAAATGCATCACTCAATTCGAACTTTTTATGGGATTTCTTGGATCAATCCATCATCGCTCGAACAAAACAGATTTGAACAGCACAAGCAACTTTTTCCCCCTCCTCCCCCCACCCTTGTGCGGACAAAAAGGCTCTTATTTTCCCAATGAGCTGGGCTCCCTCAGCTGTGGCATATCATTCTGAGCGACACCTTCATCATAAATTACATACAGGCAGCACGATGGCACCCAACTTTACCCTGGGGTAAGCAGTGGGTGGTGCGCGAGTTGTGGGGGGAGTCTTGTGTTGCTTGGCTGCACAGGGAACAATATTGATTAACACTCATGTTTCTTTTGAATCAATCTCCATCACCTATCGGCCATCTTCTCCATTATATTTCATCTGGGGGAAGACGGATGGTGGAGATGGGTGGATGTGTGCAGGGAGCCTATCTGTTGCACTGCAGAGATTCCATCAGCAGATTTAGTGTTGTCTCCATCACCACCAGAATTGCCTAATGGAGGGCGGGCACATCACTGTCACTACCTGCATCCCCCCCCCCCACACACACACTTCCATCTTCCCCATTCTCACCCTCCCCTTAACCTCCACCCTTGGGGATCCAGAGGCAACATTTACTTTGGCTGATTAAAACTCCTGCCACATAGGACCTGGAGGCACAGCGAGACGCCCCCCCTGACAGGTGGATGTGTGGTTTTTGTCTCTAAATGTACCCAAAAACAATACATGTGTTACTCTCTGCATGTATATTTGAAGTGAAGGAATAATTTCTAGCTTGCTGTTGCTGTCTCCGTGAAGCACAAATAAAGTGGCTGGTGTGGATGCGTCGCCATTCATTTTTTAGTTGATGCATCAATTCTTACCCCAGGCAGATCCGAAATAATGGAACATTTTTCACGTCAATCAAAGTCCAAAGATAATGAATATCCTTCCATATTTCTTTATTTATTATTTGACACGATATTAAATCAGAAGCCATATTTTGTACCCCCCACCGTCCGACCCCCGCTAACCCCCACCCGAGACCACCGCCACATGGCGTATTTATCCTCAAAAACAATCTAAGTTTTGATTGTTCCCTGATAAGCCCTGAGCTGCTGGATGGAGCCTCTGCATGGAGCGGATCTCACTCAGCTGGTGTCAGCCAGATTTATTTTTCCTCCCAGCACTGGCGCTTGCTTGGCGCTCAGCTCAGCCCAAACCCCCTGGCACTCTAACCAATCTATCAAGTCCATCAGTGTTTCATGTAGCCTAGGGGACACTGGCTGGCAGCCCAAATGAGCTCACTCTTCCTCTTCCTGCTCTTGCCATTGCCTGCTCTCCCTGCTAAACATATCTGAGCTGTAGATGCCTGCTTAACTGCTGGCTGTCTGGATTTTACTCCTTGGCTTGGTTGTGACAGCACCAAGTAAAGTTTACCAACCGCAACACTGCCCTCTTTTAAAAATAGAATGGAAATAGGTAAGGCTCTCTTTCTTGGTGATTACACAGATCCTAGTGCATCCACAGTTGTGGACATTGGTCGCATATTAAATCTTTTTGTCTCAATGTGTCCATGTTGCCCTTTTAAGAGAAAATAAGGCCAATGAGAGAGAAATGCAAATGACTGAAATTGTTTTTATAAAAACATTTTAAACTCTGTTTTGCTTCTTAACAAATTCTGGTGGCTGTTGAACTGCTATATATTTTTGCTACAGTGTAAGCTCACCAGCTAGCTGCTAACCCTGCCCTGAGGTGCAAAACACAACAGCATTTCACAAAACACAACAGTTCACTCCAATGTGATGTCGCTACCAGCCACTCATCAACAATAGCTCTTTCAAATTATTCCCCACTCTCCTGGTATTTTTGAGGCTGCACTATTGTGGAAAATTAAATTGTAGGATTGACTCTAAAAAAATAAATAAAACCCAAAACAATAAGCATGGTGCACTCCACTTCACTGAGAAATATTCTGTGTTGTGTACTAAAATAACCTTGTAGTTAGAATTGCTCTCAAAAGGCATCCAGCAAGGCGTCATGTGCATTTGGCTTTGTTGAGGAATATGGGCCGATGTGAACACATTGACTTGCCAGCTGAAAATTGTGTGTCGTAACTTTTTGTGTGGCTGTGAATTACCTGGAGTCTAAATGTATTATTTAGCAAAACCAAGTTGTTTATTGTTACTTCTTGTGCGTCATCTGTGTATCCATATTAGGATCGCAGGGGTCTATCCCAACTGCCATATGGCAAGAGGCAGAGTACCCTGCTAACACACAGAGATAGACAAGCATTTACACTCATAAGAAATGGCCAAGAATCACCACTTAACCTAACCACATATCGTTGGACACGTGCATGGGAGTGCAGACATGGGATGCACATTGCTATTTACTACATGTATCTCTTCTTCAAAAAACCAGTAATATAGTAACTGCTCGCTGCTTTCTAAAGGCATATTTAAAATGTGCAGGTTTCTCGCATATAGTGTATGACATAACATCCATTCATGAAGCAAATTACACAGAGGATGATTTTTGTTCTGAAGGCTGAATAAAGTCTTGATAATCTATCTTCGCTCAAGTCTTCATGCCTGGATGACAGATGTGGAAAACGGTTAACTGACTGAAGTTGGGCCAGACTGTGTGCCTCATTTTAGACTGTAGAAAATTAAATCACAGGAGAATATGCAGATATGAGAGCACGATGATCATCAGGCAAAAAAGAGCAGTGGCCATTAAGCTGCCTGCTGCCTCTGGGAATCACAGTATTTTTGACAATTTTCCCCCAGATGAAATTGTCACAGCCAGGCTGAAGGCGGGTAGATGAGGTACGTCTGATCACGCTGACCTTGTTCGCAATATTTTTCACCTCAACCTCCGAGGACTCAGAGCACAGACAGGAAGTTTTCAGTTTTTGTTCGGTCGGTTGTCTGGACACAATTGTTTTATTTTTGTTTCTGTAGGACTCACGTAGGTTGGACATTTACAGGCAGTGCTTTAAAGCAGTGGTATCCAGTATTAGCTCATCATACCATCCCTGGGCAACAAGAGAACTAATAACTTACAGCCGTACAACTATATACACACATCAACAGAGTCGTGGGCTAAACAGTCTTCTACATTAAACAAGAACATCAATCTGCTTTTGGTCCGTTGCTACTTGCTGCTCCAGGTTCCTGGATGAGAGGTGAGACATCCTTCAAACTACTTTTTTAAAGCTCTTAAGATTTAGCTCTGTGAACCAGTTATCAATTACTTTGCATTGGAAAAGTGTGTTATTAAGTTCCAGGTGGAGCATGATCTCTCTATCTATATGAAGGACATCGAAAGAAACGTGTGCTTTTTTTTTAAAGGATTGGAGTAGGGACCTTTGGTCAGCCTCCACGTTCAAGAGAACACATTTACACAGACTGTGATTATACTCTCAGAAGGTCATCACAGTGAAAAGTACTTCTAATCGTAGTTTAAAATCAGTGAGAAGTGGATTAGGACTATTTTAAGAGGTCCTGGCTCTCTCCATCGTGCTCTTGTTGCTAAGTGACGGGGTTGCTGTGGAGTTTGTGAAGGAATGCTGACCTCTCATACTGTCATGCCAACAATATGTTTATGTTCTGTGACTCTCTAAAGATATTTAAGATACGGCTCAGAATTAACATGTAACAATCACACTGATTTGTGTCAAATAATCTATATCGTAATTTTCAATTCATTTTAAGATTTCAAGTTTTCTGTTATCCGTGTAACAAGAATAATGCAGTTTATTCATTTTCATAGTCACTGGAAGTGCGTGAACTTCAGATATATGACTTCACACTTTGATGTAGCAGAAATAAGAAAACCGCACAACAACAGTGTCCTCAGCTATCTCACACATCAAAATATTGTAATACAAATAATTAATTAGTCATAAATTCTGTATAAATTAAAAACAGTGTGAGACTGGATTATAAAGTGAGTGGAAAATGCTCCCTTTGCCCGACTACTGTATTGTTTACATCCCCACAAAGTTATAAAGTTATGAAGAGATACGAAGACTTCACGAAACTGTAGTGGTAGATGCAGTGGTAATAAATGACAGCAGAAACACAGTTTGATTTGATGACATACTCACAAGGTGAAATCAATGTCATCTACACTGTTGTGAATGTTAACAAAATAAACGGAACGAAGAGGCCAGTGGAATAAATTTGCACCCAAAAAGATGTGAATAAGCATCAACATTTCCAAACCAAAGCTGGTAATGCATTTTATAAACCTTATTTCACTTTCAGTAATGTGTTAGAGCAGGAACTTGCGTTGACGTTCTTTATTAAATTCTCAGTTAAATCAAAAAACGGGCCCAGACCTGTCCAACATCAGTGAGGTTTTGAACTAAAGTGCTTCCAGGGCTGTTTTACAGAGGGATTGTGGATCAGATTTACACTACATCCCAAAAGTCTTGAGCCACCCCTCATTCTTTAGATTTTGCTTCCAATGAGCCCAACTTTCTTGCAATTTTCTTAAAATGGTCTTGAGTAATTGTTCTCCAGGCTTCCTGAATGTTTTTCAAAGTATTTCTTTGGATGTTGGCTTCTTCAACATGTTCAGAGGAATATTTGATAGTGACCTATGATTTTGGCATAACAAAGGCATATAGCTCAAGACCTACTAACAACTTAACAAAGAACAGGCACTTTGTTACTAAGGGCCAACTGCAAAAACACACTGCTTGTTCTCATTTCTTTAGCAATGAGAAATGCAAAAGATAACACATTTGACAGGCATCACTTGGTATTCCTGCACCAACAAGGCGATTCCCAAAGTGCTATTAGGTGAAAATTTAACATATCTTGGCATGTGTGTGTGCAGTGTAACCTTAACAATTCTGTGTGCACATTTTGAAAACCTGATGGAGTCCTGATGTTACGGAGTATAGCACGGTGGGAAGGGACGGAGAGAACCCCCCCCCCCCCTTAAGTTTTGTTGGTTTTGTTTTTTGAGTTTGTTTTGGATTTATTGCATGTTTTCGTGTTTACTTACGGTTGTTGTGCCTATGTGGGAGGGGAGATTTTACTCTAGCCCAGCTGCCAGTGAGGCGGAGTTGAATACAGGGAGCGGCCGATTGGAGTTCCTCTTTATAAAGGGGAGAGGAAGCAGGAAGTGGTGTTGTTGTTTTTAGTAGGACTTCGGTGAAGTAAGAGAGCCCCGGAGATCGAGGACAAAGTGTGCACATTTTTAATGGAAAGGATTTTATTTTGCCTGGCCTGGTTTTGCTTTTAACGAAACGGAGGACGTGGAAAGGAGGACGCATTTCTATGGAGCTGAGAGAGGACGTGCTGGAAAAGAGAGGACGTGTTGGAAAAGAGAGGACGTGTTGGAAAAGAGAGGACGTGTTGGAAAAGAGGAAAACGAGCACTAGACTGGAGACCTCCTGTGCCCCAATAAGAAAAATCGGACCAGTTCTGGGAAGTCTAACTGCCGGGAGGAGATGTGGAGACCCAGCCTGGAACGAAGTTAAAGTCTAAACAGGTGGGTGGCAAACCTGTTTGAGGGAGCTGCAGGATTGATCCGTGTTGGTTGCATGTTCGTGCAGTGACCCTCTCTCCCCTGTTTTGTAAACTAGGCGAAGGACTCGGACCGTGGTGGTATTTGGGCTTCGGATCCCTGGCCGGAGTTGTCTTCAGCCGGTAGTTTGCCTAGAGGAAGAACAAATAAATTTTGTGTAACCCATTGCAGTGTGTGCGTGGTGGTTTGTTGCTGGTCCCTACTAGAACTCCTATTCTTTTTTTGTACGGAGGCTCTCTTAACAGCCCTCTCGTAACATTTGGCGTTTGTCGACAGGATTTGTGACCAGTATACAAACCTACCTGCCTTAGACTGATTAATATGGCGGATGAGTTATCTGAAACCAGGAATATGGTGTCACCATTTTTTATTGGTGCGCCCTGGGTACCAAAATTTTGTGGGCTTAATACGAGTTATGAAGATTGGGATAGTCAAATTAGCGCAATGCTCCGTGCTCAAAAGTGGTCGATAGAACAGCAATGTGATTTTGTATTGAGTGCATTAGGAGGAGAATCACGACGTGAAATTCTTATTCTGGAACAAGCGGAGCGGGATACGCCAGATAAGATCTTTCTTCAGCTTAAAGAACTGTATGGGGACAAAACAGCTGTGGGTACCCTGCGTGCCATGTTTTATGAATGTAGACAAAGGACAGAAGAGCCTATTAGAAAGTTTACCTTACGCTTAAGGGAGTTGGGCCATCGCCTGCAGACAAAAGAGCCACAAGATCTTCGGCGGGCCGACCTGCATCTGCGTGATCAGTTTGTCCTGGGTCTTAGGGAGGGTGAGATACAGCGTGATCTGCGGCGTTTATTAAGGCACGATCCTAACCTCTCATTTGAACAGGTGCGTAAGGAGGCTCTGCAATTGGAAGCGGATGCGCTGCATGGCGTACATGAGGACTCCGCTTGTGCTGTGGTAAGAGGGGATTTAAAGTGGCAGGATACTTTGAATTGGAAAGATAAATTCAAAGTGGAGATCCTCGCAGAAATGAAGGAGCAAATTATGGATCTTAAAAATACCCTTCAGGAGGAGCTGAGGGAATTTGTCCGACCAGCACCAATGCCACGGACGTTTGCAGCTCCTAGAGGTGAGCGAGAAAGGCGGAACCTTAGTTCCCCTCAATATAGGGGAGGTGTTGAAGTGTCCGAGCCACCCCCGGTGACAAAGCAAACTCCACGGTTGGTGGAGCGACCACGGCACAAGTGGGATGAGCAAGGGCAGCCTATTTGTAGTAGGTGTGGAGTTAGTGGACACATGGCAAGAGAGTGTCGGGGCACTTCATCTCAGATGGCTTTAAACGAGTAAATCCAGTCGCTATGGGCCAGGTGATTGGAAAGGATGATAGTGGTCCAACCCAGTTAAACCACCCTCAATTTTTAGGGGCATGCCGTCAAGTAGAAGTATTCGTTGATGGTAAAGAAGTGACATTTTTGCTGGATACTGGGTCCAATGTAACATTAATGCCACAAGCCTGTTTTAGGAGATTGTTTGGTGAACAGGAGCCGGGGAAAGAGAGTGATCTTAACTGGCTAAAGCTGAAGGCCGCGAATGGATTGGCTATTCCTTACGTGGGCTATGTGTTAGCTGAAGTACAGGTGGGAGACATTACCTTGAAAGATATGGGAATTGTGATTTCAAAGGATGACCCCAATAATTCTAATGCCTTACCTATATTAGGTATGAACATCATCGTTCCATGTTGGGATGTGTTTTTTTTGAAACCTCAGACACAGACCCAGACCTGGCCGGTTGGCTCGACTGTAGACACTCAACAAGCGTGGGCATCTGCTTTTCAGGACTGTCAAAGAATTCAGGCAGCGGTCCCCGTATCACAAGTAGGGACCCTGCGACCCGCTTACCGCCACCCGGTGAGGATCCCTGAGCACAGTGAGCAGGTGATTTGGGCTAGGGCCCCACAGACACTGAGGAAAGGACAATGTATCTTGGTGGAGCCATTGGAAGGGCCTAGTACAGTTGCCGTTGCTCGATCGCTAGGAACTGTCTATAGAGGCCGGGTCCCCATCAAAGTAAGGAACCTTAATCCTTTTCCTATTACGTTACGACGTTATGAGGCCCTGGCTACATTCTCCACGGAAAATGTCGATATTCAGGAGCCTTTTGAAGTCACGTTTGAGCAAACCAGGCCAGGCATTGTTGAAGTGGGCGTATCCCAGGTGAGCTCGGAACCATCTGGTAAAGCTCCTCACATTGAAGTTATGACACAAGGGTGGTCGAATCTATCCACGGAGGAGCAGGAAAAGTTAAATGGTCTCTTGAGGAAGTGGGGTGATGTGTTTGCTGCTGACGAAGAGGATTATGGCCACACAGATGTAATTACGCACTCTATTCCGACAGGTATGGCACCTCCTATTAGAGAGCGGTATAGGCCAATCCCCCCTAAAATGTATCAGGAAGTGCGAGAATTGCTGAATAATATGATCCGATCAGGGGTGGTGCGAGAGAGTACAAGTCCCTGGGCAGCACCCATTGTCCTAGTAAGGAAAAAGAATGGGGAATTGAGATTTTGTGTGGATTACCGTAAGCTGAATGCAGTGACACATAAAGACGCCCATCCATTACCTAGAATTGAAGAGACCTTGACGATGCTGACTAAATCAAAGTACTACTCCACCCTCGATCTAGCAAGTGGGTATTGGCAGGTGAAAGTTTCTGAAGCTGACAGGGAAAAAACTGCATTTTGTACTCCTTTTGGCTTGTATGAGTTCGAAAGAATGCCTTTTGGATTGTGTAATGCTCCAGCAACATTTCAAAGGTTGATGCAGAGTTGTTTGGGAAGTCAAATCACAGAGTCCGCTTTTGTATATTTGGATGATGTGATAGTATATTCACCGGATTTTGACAGCCACCTAGAACATCTGCAGGCAGTGTTTGCAAGATTGAAGGGCTATGGGCTGAAGTTGCGACCTGATAAATGTGTTCTTTTCCAGCAACAGGTGAAGTTCCTGGGTCACCTGGTGAACAGTGAGGGTGTGGCTCCGGACCCTGATAAGATTGCCGCTGTACAGAAGTGGCCGGCCCCGCAGACTATTCATCAGGTGCGTTCCTTCTTGGGCTTTGCCGGTTATTATCGGCGGTTCATTGCAGGATTTGCGGGTATTGCTAGGCCTCTTAACTCGCTGCTGGTGGGAGTACCGAAGAATAAAAAACAGAATATCCCCATAAATTGGGATGAGGATTGTCAGCAGTCCTTTGATCTTCTGAAGCAGAAACTGCTAGAGGCTCCTATTTTAGCTTTTGCTGACTTCAGATTACCCTTCCGGCTTTATACGGATGCCAGTAAAGTGGGCCTTGGTGCAGTACTGTCTCAAGTACAAGATGGGAAGGAATGTGTGATAGCCTATGCTAGCAGAAGCTTAGCACCCGCCGAAAGGGATGATGCAAACTATAGCTCCTTTAAGCTGGAGCTGCTCGCTTTGAAGTGGGCGGTGACGGAGAAATTTAAAGATTATCTATGGGGGTCTCTGTTCACAGTCTATACTGATAATAATCCATTGGTCCATTTATCGACTGCAAAAGTGGGCGCAGTGGAGCAACGGTGGGTGGCCCAGCTTGCAAATTATCAATTTGATATTAAGTATCGGCCTGGCCAGGAAAATGTGAATGCTGATGTTCTGTCTAGAATGCCATTGCAGGTGCAGCCCCAGGATTTGGTGCCTCCACGGAGGGTGGACGAAAAAGCATGGGTTCAGGCTGTGCACATTGATTGGGATCCAGGATGCTGGCAAGGCTTACAGGAGCAGGACCCCACGCTGCATAGAGTGAGACACTACATGGCCCGAGGAAAGATGCCATCTGGGGAGGAGAGACGCCAGGAGCCTACTGTAGTCTTAAACTACATGAAACAATGGTCACGGCTGGAGTTGTTGGAGGGTGTTCTGGTCCGCAGGGGGGTGGATTCCAACACCTGTGAGGCGTACTACCAAATCCTTGTTCCTTTGGAGGAACAGCAACCAACATGGAAGGCTTTCCATGAAAGGAATGGTCATTTGGGGGTGGCAAAGACACTGTCGATGCTGCGCCGTAGTTTTTATTGGCTTCAAATGGAGGAGAGAGTGCGGAACTGGACAACATCCTGTGAACGGTGTGTACGTCATAAAGGTCGTGGTGACGGTCAGGCCCCACTTAGTCCTGTTCTTACACACGCACCTCTCCAAACCGTGGCAGTTGATTTCCTGACATTAGGTAGACCGGCAGATTCATACCAGTACATTTTGGTCGCCACTGATTTGTTTACAAAGTATGCTTGGGCAATACCTACCAGGGACCAGACCGCTGCGACCACAGCGAAGATGTTGTTGAAACATATTATTCAGCCAATTGGATGCCCAGAAGAACTGCACTCGGATCAAGGTGCTAATTTCGAGTCTGCCCTCATAAAGGAGCTCTGTCAGTATTATAATTGTCGGAAAAGTCGAACTACTGCCTATCACCCTCAGGGAAATGGGGCCTGTGAACGTTTCAATCAGACATTAATAAATATGCTGTCCACCCTAGAGGAAGAGAGGCGGACTCGGTGGGTACAATGTTTGCCCGAACTGCTCCAGGCTTATAATAACTCTGTCCATGCGTCTACAGGTTACACCCCCCATTACCTGATGTTTGGATGGAATGCTCGTCTGCCAGGCGAGCTGTTTATGGGGACGAAGAGACCCATGGAGTCAACCACGACGCAGGAATGGGTTAGGAGACATCATGAGCGCTTGAGGCTGGCATACCAGATGGTGGAAAAGAGCAGCCAGAAGGCTGCAGGCCGGATGAAGGACAGGTATGATGTTGGGGCTAGGGCAGCACCATTGCTCCCGGGAGAAAGGGTCCTAGTCCATACGACAAGAAGGGACGGACAGGGTAAACTGGCAGCACACTGGGAGGAAGAGATCCAAATTATAGTTGGCCAGCCTAACCCTATGAACCCAGTCTACAGAATTCGGCCAGAAGGCAAAGATGGGCCTGCTAGAGTGGTCCATCGTAATCGCCTGCGCATATGTACTTTCTTGTCTTCCGTTAATGATAAAACAGGAGGTGGCGCCCTAGAACCAGGAATGGTGGCTGCGCATGATATAGCGACAGCCTCAGACCAGTGGTTACTCCTATGGAGTATGGCACAGCAGATGCCAGGGCCAGATCACTATCCGTCCTCCAACAAGTCCGCCCCTACAACTCAGGAGGGTTTAAGGAGATCTGCCCGTGAAAATCTCGGGAAGCCCCCACCTCGATATACTTAGTAGAGTGCCCGAGGACGGGCTAAGAAAAAGTTGGGGTGGGTGTTACGGAGTATAGCACGGTGGGAAGGGACGGAGAGAACCCCCCCCCCCCTTAAGTTTTGTTGGTTTTGTTTTTTGAGTTTGTTTTGGATTTATTGCATGTTTTCATGTTTACTTACGGTTGTTGTGCCTATGTGGGAGGGGAGATTTTACTCTAGCCCAGCTGCCAGTGAGGCGGAGTTGAATACAGGGAGCGGCCGATTGGAGTTCCTCTTTATAAAGGGGAGAGGAAGCAGGAAGTGGTGTTGTTGTTTTTAGTAGGACTTCGGTGAAGTAAGAGAGCCCCGGAGATCGAGGACAAAGTGTGCACATTTTTAATGGAAAGGATTTTATTTTGCCTGGCCTGGTTTTGCTTTTAACGAAACGGAGGACGTGGAAAGGAGGACGCATTTCTATGGAGCTGAGAGAGGACGTGCTGGAAAAGAGAGGACGTGTTGGAAAAGAGAGGACGTGTTGGAAAAGAGAGGACGTGTTGGAAAAGAGGAAAACGAGCACTAGACTGGAGACCTCCTGTGCCCCAATAAGAAAAATCGGACCAGTTCTGGGAAGTCTAACTGCCGGGAGGAGATGTGGAGACCCAGCCTGGAACGAAGTTAAAGTCTAAACAGGTGGGTGGCAAACCTGTTTGAGGGAGCTGCAGGATTGATCCGTGTTGGTTGCATGTTCGTGCAGTGACCCTCTCTCCCCTGTTTTGTAAACTAGGCGAAGGACTCGGACCGTGGTGGTATTTGGGCTTCGGATCCCTGGCCGGAGTTGTCTTCAGCCGGTAGTTTGCCTAGAGGAAGAACAAATAAATTTTGTGTAACCCATTGCAGTGTGTGCGTGGTGGTTTGTTGCTGGTCCCTACTAGAACTCCTATTCTTTTTTTGTACGGAGGCTCTCTTAACAGCCCTCTCGTAACACTGAAATCACGCTTTAAACAAAAAAGTTTAATGAGGTAAGTCTGGACAAAACTTCAGCAAGTCAGTGAGCCAATATCTCACATTGTTACACACAGCAAACTAGATAGTGTACGAGTACTTCCTGTCTTCCTTTCCTTTTTTAGCCTTTGTACGTAGATAGCTAGTTGTTTACCCATTTTTTTCTATATGCTATGCTAACTCTCCGCTGGCATATTTAGCCCCACAGACATGAGAGCAGTTTCAACTTTCACATTAAGAAAACTAATGTATGCATTTTGCAAAATGTTTATCTAATCCTATAATGTTTCCGGCATCCCACAATAAGGTGCGAACAATCACACTCTTTTATCGTTACAAAAACGCTAATGGGCCAACACATCATTAAATTCACATCATCATGAAATATATTAAAACTCCATAAGTAAGAAGCTAAATGGTTCTCACTCAGGGTTATTTTTTGATAATGCCCAACTGCCCCCATGGCTGAAATTAAACAAAAACATTAATCTCTCATAAATAGCGAGGGAAAGCCGAGCTCATGCCTCAAGGCCTCGGGCATGCAGATGAAAAGCAGGACTACAGTAAACTAAAGGAGTACTCACAAATAAAAGTAGGAGGCAGAATTCATAATTCTGCATTACAGTTAATCAAACAGCATAGAAGGAGTTTATGGATTATGGAAAAAAATCACAGTATTTCTAGTAAAAAGAAAAAGACAATTAGCACAGCACAGCCTTCATAAATTAAGTGAGGTATAAATATGCATATGTCCCCAGGTAAAGTGTAAAATTAAACCTTAGATGCTTTGAAAAGTAAACTTGCATTAACTATTAACTATTGCTACTTGTTGCTGTTCATTGTGTGTGTGTGTGTGTGTGTGCGCGGGGGGGAGGGGGGGGGGGGCATGATGTTATGGTCCTGAATCACTGCCATGTATTTAATTCTGGTAAAGTTTCTTTGCTGATTGCACTTGAAATGCATACAGTGGAAGAAAAAATGCAAAGATTAATGGTCATCAGTTGTGGCATATAGGCATACAGCATGTCTCCCCCTCCTCCCATTAGTCAACACCTATAGCATGGTTACCTGATCCAGTCCTATCAAAAGGTAAAGTTTTAAGCCTAAAACAAAACAAACCCTTTTTTACTCTGCATCAGTTTTGGTACGATTTGTAAACAGACAGCAGTTCTGCAGATGAAGAACAGCAGGGAGCAGGCCGACGCTCTGATAAAAAAAGCATCAAACCAGCTCTGAATTGAAGTGACATGTGTTAGATCCACGTAACCATACGCACAACTAATCATGTGATCCCAGGTTCAACCAAATCTGCTGAAAGAATCAAAATTTTGGATCAGGAAAGACTGAGATAGGCCGTATTGGCAAGTGTGCCCGCCACTATACCACAGGCTTGCTCATATAAACAAAGTCTGAGGATGAGCTTGGTTTAATGGATCAGAGAGCTGAGATGGGATGCTAGCTTAAAATGGCACAAACATTCCTCCCTTCAGGCGGTTATTTTCCAAACAGCGGCACGCTGCTCTCTCTTCCCTTTTAAGTGGTAGACGTTCTCTCTATCCATCAAGGGCATACTTTTAGAGCCAAACATCTCTGAGACAGTCACACAGCCAGTCAAAAGTGGATTTCCTTCATCTGGTATATATATATATATATATATATATATATATATATATATATATATATATATATATATTAGGGGTGCAACAATACTCGTATGGATATTGAACCGTTTGATACAGTGCTTTCGGTTCGGTACGCATATGTATCGAACAATACAACATTTTTTATTTATTTTATCAACTTTTCTTCTGACGATACTGTCTGTGTTGATAGCTCAGTGGATCTGTGTTCGACTACTCCGCCTAGGCTGCACTGTGAAGCGCAGATCCACTGAGCGCAGCGCAAGCTAGCAAGAGAGAAGCTAAGCTCGTTGCAATGTGGCAAACTGAACCTCCCCCACCCTCATTCAGCTCTGGCCTTTGGAACTATTTTGGTTTTCATGTGAAATATGACCCTGAAGGTAAGCGCGTCATGGACAAAAGTAAAACAGTATGTCGGATGTGCCACGCAATGCTCAATTGGTGGGAACTACTGCGTTAGCGCAGTTAGCTTGTTAACATGTTGACGCTGTCCAGCCCCACGCACGGGGCGATCCGCGGTAACTCGTTAACGGAGATTTGCCGCGTTATGGCGTTAATGTCATTTTAACAAGATTAAGGCTGACAGCACTAGTGGGAACACAACGAATATGACTGCACATTTACTCCGACATCATCCTAGTGCTAAGACAAGTGGAAGCAGACAAAAACAACAAGCACGCATGCTACAAACTTTACCCGAGTCATTTAGACAGCCGTTAGCACATGATTCTCCTTATGGGGACCTGATATGCTTAATATGCTGCTGAGAATATAGCCCAGAAGAAGCGTATAGTAGAGCTTTCATTTTGGAAAGAGCCATTTCTCTGTAATAAACTCTTTTCCAAAGATGATTGATTTCTCGATCAGATAGATTTATTTTTTTTATTATTTTGTTGTTTCAGCAACATTAAATTTAAAAACTGTACTTTTGAGTTAAAATATATATTCATAAGTTTAATAAATGACAAATTAAAAAGGCATGAACATTTTTTTTTGTATTGAAAAAATATCGAACCGTGACACCAAAGTATCGAACCGTGAATTTTGTGTATCGTTGCACCCCTAATATGTATATTTTTTATATACTGTAAAGATATTTAGCACAAGAAGCAGAGCTTCAGTGCAGAATACTCAATATTCTCACTGTGTTTGTGTTTTTCTTTCATAATGTTCAGCTGTGCAGAGATGTAAACCACGATGTTCATTTTAGAGAGAGCAAACAAACTGTGGATGCTGTAACAGTTAACCACAGTAATCACGAAACTCCACTGCACAAATTATATTGCAGGCTTTTGCTTCCTCTATTCAGTGCAAACTAAGGTCCCTGCTTTCTGCAGTAAAGCACCACTTCTCTCTCTTTCCTTCAGTTAATCCCAAGCATGAATCTGAGTATGACTATCAGCAATTATATCAAGTAAAGCTGATATACAAAGACAAAATGTTTAATCTTCGTGAATGAGAAAGTTCAGTCAGAAATAAATACAGCATTGAAAATTGGCTTAGGAAACACTGGGCATGGCTTTTAAGCTTTTGTGTCCTTTCCCCCAGTTCTCACTGTGTACTGCACATTAAAAAAAAAGATATTTTCTCAATATTAATTCCTGAAGGGAACACCGAAGCTTGCCCAGAATTAATGTTGTATTTAACTTGCATAATAAAGAAAGCCCTCATTACAGCTATACATAGTGGATAATTGATGATCAGATGTCCTTTTCCCCCAAGAAGCAGATCTACGTACGGTCAGTGTTCAAAAGATATGAAACAAACCAGAAGCTTTCTTGAAGCTTTATGACTGGGTTTCATTCATCATTCATTTCATTCTTATTTTTTGTATGAATTCTTTATTTCTCTCCCAAATCGCCATCCCCTTGTTTTACCAAATGTTCTTGTGAAAGATGTTACTCTCTTTACCAACAGCAAAGCAAAACATTTACCATCAATATTTTATTTGGGTGAAAGTATTTCCTGTTCTCAGTATCAGCCGTAGCTGCACTAAGACACGTCAGTGTCTGTCCACTTTATATTTTTAGAATTTATTTCCCTTTCAAATAACTTTAGAAGTGTGCCGCAGTGGCTTTTAATATTTCATAGCAAATCTAATCAATCACTGACAGTACTGCGCACAAGTCATCCCTAGTTTATTATATTTTGCTTCCAGATTTTCCAGACTTTCTGAAGGTTTTTCAGAGTTTTTCTTTGGACATTGGCTGCTTTTTCACTCACTTTAGAGGATTTTTCTGAGGATTGTTAAGCCACTTAACACTGAGCTGTGAATCAAACACAAAATGCCCAAAAAGATGACAGTTTGATAGCAAACAAACAGTATCTGAAGTTAAGCCCTTAAGAAACAGAGAAAAATCCAGCAAAGACCTGATACAGGACTGGAGAGATAAATGTGGCCTTTAGCAGATGGAGTTCATCCATCTGCTTCAGAAAAAGTCTTTGTGGAACGGTGGCTTAAAATAAAATATTTGTAAGAAAGGAAAACAGGGATCAAAGGCTGAGGTAAGCCAGATTACACAAAAATGGTCTGAATATCAGTGGAACAAGGTGCTATGAAGTGACGAATCCAAATTTTACATTTTTAGTTCATATTGCTGTCAGTGTGGTCAAGACAGACATACAAGAGTGAGTGTCTACAGCTATCTGTAAAGCAGTGGAGGCTCTGTCAGACACTGCTGTCAAAATGGATGAAATTATGAATGTTGAACAGCACCATCAGATTTTAATCCATCATTCAACATAATCTAGAAGGCTCTTGTTGGGAGTGGATTTTTTTTTTTTTTTAGCATAACAGTGATCCCAAACACACTGCCAGTGCAGTTAAAGCATACCTGGATAGGAAAACACACAGTGGGACACTACCAGTCATGGAGTGCCTCCCCAAAGCCCCAACCAGTACTGAAGCAGTGGGATCATCTTGACAGAGAAAAGAACAAAAGGCAGAAACATCCAAAGAAGAGCTTTGAATGTCCTCGAAGAAGCCTGGAGAACTATTCCCGAAGACTACGTAAAGAAATGAGAAGAAAGCTTGTCTATGACAGTTCTCACTGTATTGAATAATAAAAGCTTATTTGATTTATACAGACTTTATTCTGTATTTCCATATATGTTTGCACAGGATTTCTATTTCTCAACACACTGTAAAGAAATGAGGGGTGACTCAGACTGCTGCAGCGCCGTATGTTTTATCCACACCAGTAGTGTTTATTTAAATTGGTTTCAATCAGCAGTCATCTCTGAATAACACAATCAGCACTGATAGACAAAGAGAAATCAACACACTGGCACACTGGAGACGTGCATCAGTATCTTCTGTGTAATTACGACTTAACAAATTATACTCAGTTACAACATGAATTTACAGAATTGGACAGTTCCAGTAAAGCACTGTTTTGTTTGCCAGCTTCACAAAACAAACTCTGATGATCTCATCCTGTCTCTGCATTAATTAAACAGTAAGTGGACTCTTTTCATCTTCTGGCACTGAAAATTCTTTTTTCATGCCAACTGTATTTGACCTTTGACACCGGGAAGCAAAGACAGGACAAACTCGGTGGTGCACTTAATGACTGCTCTGCTTGCCGTACTGCCAACACCTCTTTCTTTTTCTATTTTATGGCTCCTTTCATCATCATCCAAGGACTGCTTTGCTTTCACTATTTAACTGATGCACATTACTGACTGATTGCTGACTGCCCTTTACCAGCAGGATCTAGAAGTAATTCTTCTAGCCACGAAACATGACTTCACCATTACTAGAAATATCAGGTGGTCACCAAAGTCATGCAGACTCGTAAATGACAATTTGTGGCAGATTACATTATTATCTAATGGTTGAGTAGGTATTTCAGAATAACATTGCTGGCTCAGAAGATAGATTTTATCCTGTTTTAATGCGTATTAAAAAAGTGGAACAATGCTTTAAACTAACCTTGTTTAAATAAAGGTGCTCTGCCAGTTTTAACTGCCAAAAAATAACCTTTTGTTTTGCATCCAAAAAGCATTTCATTACAAGATATGGTTTTATTGATATTGTTATTCCCAACTAGCTGTGGCAAATACTGTATGACACACTGTAATAAAATGAAAAATCGCTTTCTATTGAAACAGCTGTATACGAAACAACAAAACAGAGCGCCGGTGCTTTGGTCTTGTCTGGATTTATTAGAATGAATTGGGGCCACTTGGGAAGCGCAGTGAAATGCTCTCATTCCTCCCTGACGGTGCGTACAGTCTTTGCAATAGGGTTTGTTGGTATTCTGAGATCTGTAAAATGTTGGGCTGCTGTTAGAAGGAAAACACCAGGCTTGTTTCTGAGAGCAGCGGCTGATGCTCAGTCCCTTGGGCTCCTCAACACTGCTGCTGCCAAACCCCGTGGGCCCTTGCTTCGTCTTCTAGAGCCTACAGATCAAACACTCAAGTGCAGGACTGTCAAAACCCATCTTGTCAGGGAGAGAAGAGCATGCTGAGTGGCTGTGATACAGTTTCCTGGTGAAAAAGGAAGACCAAAAATGACTTTGCTTTGACTTTTTGGACCAATGTGTTCAGTCAGCAGCTTCTTGTGACTTACTTACATCTCAGCATGTTTAGAAATGCGTCCTACTTACTGACCATACCCTTGCTGAAGAACGCTGAATCCTTTAGGAGGCTTGTTACGAAACAACTTATTTCATATCTCCGTGTGCCTCCGGCGGTTG
Organism: Simochromis diagramma; assembly: GCF_900408965.1. NCBI lineage: Eukaryota > Metazoa > Chordata > Actinopteri > Cichliformes > Cichlidae > Simochromis > Simochromis diagramma. The sequence continues at coordinate 777,455 of NW_024386832.1, forward strand.
GAAAAGCGAGTTCTGTATATGTTTTCTCAAAATCAAAGAGCAAAAACAAAAATATGGAGACAAAGCAGGAAAGCAGCATATAGTAATACAGGGGGAAATAAACAGAAAACATGGCCCTGGGCACTGAGCTGTATCTCGGAAAGATTAATGAGTGTTCCTGTGGAGCCTACATTTAAATAGCATTGCTTTAAATATGATGTTGATGGGGTATAATTAATTACCAGCACACAAACCGTTGTTTTCATTGACATTACTGTACATGCATAGAAAGTTACAGCTCCCACTAATGAAAATCACAACCTTTCTAAAAGATGTCTTCATTGGTGATAAGCCAGCAGGTCAAGAGAGCATAATTTGGCATCCACAGAACTGCTGGCTCACTTACTCTCTTCTCAAACTAGAACATGGAAAATAGGACTTGTGGTCCCATTTCCAAAAGGCAGAACAGCACCTAGAGGGAGAAAATACACTCAAGAAGGCAACAAGGACAGTACTGCAGCTATTTAAGTCAGGGGGACTTATGGAACAGCACAGTTTCTGTAGAGTAACCTGAATAAATTATGGAGTGCCTCACACAAGAGATAGAGCTTCGCTAAGAGAGTGTATAGAGCGCACTTGTTTCACCTCGTCATCAATCAAGCATGGAAAGCAATCTAAATCTGTCGATACAGGATGGTGAATAACAATGAGAGCTCCTTTGTGAATGGAAAGAGAAAGCGTACGTAGGCATGCAGCCAAGATATAGGCACACATCGAGACAGAGCCGGATTTCAGCTGCTTGACATCAGCTGCTCGAGTCTTTCAAGATTCAGACTTGGCACGGTTTGTAGTAAAAACCGTATAAAGATGTAAACAGCAAAAGTTTTCAAAGACTGCTCACATGTCGTCTTTCCTTAAACTCCTGGCATGTTATCAATATCCGTTTAGCACTAAGCACAATCCTGAAGGACATTACAGTCACTGTCATAAAATCGTGTCACCTTTGTTTTCATGACACACTTGCCCCACAGTGTGCTTTTCATTCACGACAAATAAATAACAGCAAAATACAGAAGTAAAAGCAACGAGGATGTTTTAAAATGTCTTGCTTCGAGGGTTATTTGGCCCGTTACAGATGGAGGAAAAATGTCGTTTCTTTTCATGTTTCTGACATATGTGGTTGAGACCACAAATATTTCAGTATCTTTTAGCTGAATCAAAATGCTTTCTGCAAGTACTGGAGATGTCACAGAATTTCACGTAGTAGACACTCCAGTTACTGTTCACCATCACAACCAGTCACTTCTTTTACACACGTGTAAGCTTCAGCGATGAGCTTTAAGTCGATTGTAGTTATCCTTTGAAAACGAGAGCTATGTCGTTGTCACAACTTTTGAATCATAATGACAACCAAAACACCAGCATCTACCGATATGCACAGTTCTCAGTGTTTGTCAAAGAAGAGCAAGTCGTCATTTGAGATTACATGGCAGTAATGGCTTCACACGTGATGTTTAAATGTGTCACAGAAACCATCTGCAAGTAAACTTTGCCAAAAAGTAGCAAATGAAAGAAAATAGTATATTACCTTGTCCTACAAATTCTCTAAAAATGATAAGGACACCACATATTTAATTGAAATAGCATCACATAATACATGAAAAAAGGTGGGTTACCCATAATATACGAATTACAATAGAGCACAAAAATTCATAGTTCTTCTTTTAAATCTTAAGGGTTTCATTTTGTAGTGCATGCTTCCCGGTTTCCATTTCATCATTTTTTTAGGGGGACGTAACATTTTGATACATTCAAAAATGCATAATGAACAGCAGCATTAACACATCTAGGGACGGGAGATCTTTCATCTCTGTTCTTTGTTTTGGTTTCATGGTCAGAGATCCTGATTTCTAAATCTCATTTAGTTTTACCTTCATACACTACCTGGCACACTAGCAGGCACATCAGGTAAACCACAAATTACAAAACATTCTTTTATAAATTTGGATTTTCTTTCCAGTGTGGGGATACAAAAGTATATCGCTTTATTCATAGCACTGCAGACATTTCCTGGAGAAATTCCCACCTGGAATAACAGATGAAATATCTTGAGGAGGTTTATAGCAATCAGTCCTGCCCATGTCTGATTATTTATTAGCAAATATAGGTCTATTATAGGTATGTAGTGGAAATTAAAAACATGTTAAAGGATCACTGCTTAAATGTGCCAATGTGTAATTTATTTAGCTTTCCTTTTTTAGATATGGGGGAAAATATTGTGGCAAAAACATCATTTATAAGAACCTGTAGATGTTGACTTCTGAATCAATCAAGATTCAAGATTCAAAGTGTTTATTGTCATTTCTTTGTGCAATGAAATTCTTTCTTTGCTGTCCACCCACAGATGCCGATTAATATATACAATAGAAATAGAACATATAAATACAAATAGTACAAATAAATAGCTGAAGACAGAAAAGGAGACAAAACATGGAGATTTGAAACAGATGTGTGCAAAAGAGCTATAGCTCAATATGCTGGCTTAATATGTAAGATGACCAGACGTGGAAAAAAAAATTATTATTACTGTTCAAAATGGGTCAGCTGTTCAGGTGTCCGACAGCAGTGGGGAAGAAGGAGTTAGTGAGTCTGGATGTTCTGGATTTCACACTTCTAAACCTTCGTCTCGAGGGCAGAAGTGTGAACAGTTGGGGGTCTTTGAGGATGGAGGCAGCTCTCCTCTGGACTCTGCGATGGTAGATGCTCTGCAGAGAGGGCAGCGGGGTCCTGGTGATCTTCTCCGCAGTTGTTATCACTCTCTGCAGGCGTTTGCTGTCCATAGCAGTAGTGCTGCCGTACCATGCAGTGATGCAGCTAGTCAGGGTCTCCACAATGCAGCTGTAGAACCTGCTGAGGATCTTGGCCGACATACCAAATTTCCTCAGCCTCCTCAGGAAATACAGCCGCTGCTGAGCCTTCTTGACCAGCTGTGTGGTGTTCAGTGTCCAGGTGAGGTCCTCAGAGATGTAGACGCCCAGGTACCTAAAGCTGCTCACCCTCTCCACTTCAAGGCCCCAGATAGACAGCGGTGGGTGAGGCCTCCTCTTCTTCCTCGTGTCCACTATCATCTCCTTTGTTTTTCAGTGTTGAGGGTGAGGTTGTTGTCCTCACACCATGACACCAGACCGGCCACCTCTCTCCTATAAGCCGCTTCGTCCCCTCCAGTGATGCGACCGATCACTGCAGTGTCATCTGTGAACTTCAAAATGATGTTGTCTTTGTTGGAGGCGACACAGTCATGGGTGTACAGGGTGTAGAGGGTGGGGCTGAGGACGCAAACTTGTGGGACGCCAGTGTTTGTGGTAATGCTGACTGAAGTCCTGTTGCCGATCCTGACAGAGGCCTGCCAGTCAAAAAGTCCTGTAGCCAGTCACATAGGGAGGGGTGCAGGTTGAGTGTTGCCAGCTTGTGAGTGAGTTTGTGAGGGATGACAGCATTGAAAGCGGAGCTGTAATCAACAAAAAGTACTCTGATGTATGAGTCTTTGTTTTCCAGGTGGGAGAGTGAATAGTGAAGGGCAGCAGCGATGGTGTCTGACGTGGACCTATTGGACAGTAGGCATACTGCAGGGGGTCCAGAGTGTCTGTAATGTTGCTCTGGATGTAGGCCAGTACCACTCTCTCAAAACACTTCGCAATGATTGGAGTGAGTGCAACTGGTCTATAGTCGTTCAGGCAGGTGGCTGGGCTTTTCTTGGGGAGAGGGATGATGGTTGTGGTCTTGAAGCATGTGCGGACAGTGTTCTGGCTGAGGGAGAGGTTGAAGATGGAGGTAAGAACCTCCGCCAGCTCATTGGCACATGCTTTAAGAGCCCGCCCCGGGATGTTGTCTGGTCCTGCTGCCTTGCGGGGGTTGATCCTCCTCAGGGCTTTGTGCACCTGGTCTATTGTGACTGCTGGCGGGGGTGGGGGTGTGTGTGGTCTGGGGGGTCTGGAGGGTCTGGGAGGTAACCTTTCATCAGAAACCTTAATGGAACAATCAGCTTCTCAGTAAGAAAAATAAAATACAATTAACCTTGCTTCATTTTACTTCAGATTTGGTTTTGCATTTACATTTTCTGGCTATTATCAGGTGCAAAATTTCATTTCATCTTTTTTCCTGTAGTCACTTATGGTACATTCAGTGACAACTAATTTGTGAGTGCCCTCTAGGTCTCCAGGTTTTATACAGTGTGATTAAAGTAAAAAGACTATTTCCAGTGAAGACACCATGTGAGTTATCAGTGACACATTCCATGTCTTCATCTTCATATTAATATGATTTTTTTCCACCAATGCTTTCAAACTTTTCAGAGCCAGCACTGTGCAAGCTTGATCACTTAGGTGCTGCTACAGTGTCATATAGTACCACTGGCAGGAGCAGTCAGTGCTTACAGCGTTGCACTGAGAGTGCTGGGAATTTGTCATTCTAACCAATTCAATATCTATCCAATTTTAAAACCTTTATCACATCCTGCTTATTTATATCTAATCTCTCCTGGTCGTGCAGTAACTTAATTTTAATACACTGTTAACAATCAAAATGGAAATATGAGCACGTTTGCTGGTAGTACAAGAATAAGATGGAAACCTTATTATTCTGACGTCCACTGCTTTGTTAACTTATCTTTACTGGCTGCAGTAATGTTGAAATGCCCAATGACATTACTGTCTGCTGTGTTTGCAGGAGCAACAGTGAACACTTCCTCATCCAAACACTGACACTGCGTGTCTTCTCATGTACAAAACATGCAAGACCATGAAGACAATGATGCTTTTCAGTGGTAACTTTCACACAATGTTCTTGTGGTATAGAGGGTTTTTTTTTTTTTTTTTTTAGGCCTGTCACTTCTTCTTTGTCCTCCAGTTCTTCAAAATTTTTAAGGACACACTGCTCACCATGGCAAGATGTGCCAAGTTTTTGATTAAAAGCTCTTTGAAAATCACCTTGTTGATGCAAACAAAACAAAACAACAACAGTTTTATGCCTGTCAAACTGTGTTGTCTTTGGCATTTTTTGTTGATTCAGGATAAGAAATTGAAAAGATTTGTTTTTGCAACAGGGTGCTGCTAGCAAAGTGTCTAAAGACGCAATTTAAAAATGGGTTCTTTGTTAAGTTTTCTGTTACGTAGACATAGAACAGTGGTCCATCCTTTGAACTAGATGCCCGTTTAAGCTTGAATGATTCATAGGTCTGTGGTAAGTGGCTTAACACAGAAAAACACTCCTGTGAAAACGGTCAGGTACAGAGACGGGACTGAAAATGAGTGAAAAACAAGTCGATGTAAAAGGAAAAACATTGGAAGAACTTTGGAAAGGCTGAATGGAGAACTACTGCTCAAGATCACCTTAAAAATACAAGAAAGTCTGGCTGTTGGATGTAAAGTATAACGAAATGAGACCTTTCGACAAGAATGTACAGACTGAAATAACCTGTTCGTGTTTGTTGAGCGTTACAATGAGTGGTCAGTATGTCCAACTTGCAATTGAACATAGTGACTGTAGTCTGTGAGTATCTGCGATTCTGGCATTGCTGATGCATTTCTGCCATCTGTGTGTGTGTGTGTGTGTGTGTGTGTGTGTGTGTGTGTGTGTGTGTGTGTGTGTGTGTGTGTGTGTGTGTGTGTGTGTGTGTGTGTGTGCATGACTGACTTTGAGAAACTATAAAGCACTTTCCTCTATTCTTAGGTAATGGCACTTTATTCAGAAAGAACAAGAGCACACAGTGTCACAATTGTTTTTGGGTATCAAAGGCTGCTTTTCTGTCTCATGGAACCAACAAACCATAAATCATGACTGACTGGACAACGTGCCTGATACTAGCTTCAGAACTGCTTGAAGTACAGGGTGGGCCATTTATATGGATACACCGTATCCATGGGAATGGTTGCTGATATTAAAGTCCTGTTTGTGGCACATTAGTATATGTGAGGGGGCAAACTCCTCAAGATGGGTGGTGACCATGGTGGACATTTAGAAGTCGGCCATCTTGGATACAACTTTTGTTTTTTCAATAGGAAGAGGGCCATGTGACACATCAAACTTATTGGTAATGTCACAAGAAAAACAATGGTGTGCTTGGTTTCAACGTAACTTTATTCTTCTTTAATATTCATGAGTTATTTACAAGTTTCTGACCACTTATAAAATGTGTTCAATGTGCTGCCCATTGTGTTGGATTGTCAATGCAACCCTCTTCTCCCACGCTTCACACACTGATAGCAACACCGCAGGAGAAATGCCAGCACAGGCATCCAGTATCCGTAGTTTCAGGTGCTGCACATCTCGTATCTTCACACCATAGACAATTGCCTTCAGATGACCCCAAAGATAAAAGTCTAAGGGGGTCAGATCGGGAGACCTTGGGGGCCATTCAACTGGCCCACAACGACCAATCCACTTTCCAGGAAACTGTTCATCTAGTGATGCTCGGACCTGGCACCCATAATGTGGTGGTGCACCATCTTGCTGGAAAAACTCAGGGAACGTGCCAGCTTCAGTGCACAAAGAGGGAAACACATCATCATGTAGCAAGTTCAAATATCCAGTGGCCTTGAGGTTTCCATTGATGAAGAATGGACCCACTATCGTTGTACCCCATATACCACACCAAACCATCACTTTTGTTGTTCCAACAGTCTTGGAGGGATCCATCCAATGTGGGTTAGTGTCAGACTAATAGCGGTGGTTTTGTTTGTTAACTTCACCATTCACATAAAAGTTTGCCTCATCACTGAACAAAATCTTCTGCGTGAACTGAGGGTCCTGTTCCAGTTTTTGTTTTGCCCATTCTGCAAATTCTGTGCGCCGATCTGGGTCATCCTCGTTGAGATGCTGCAGCAGCTGGAGTTTGTAAGGGTGCCATTTGTGAGTAGCTAATATCTGCCGAAGGGATGTTCGACTAATGCCACTCTCCAGTGACATGCGGCGAGTGCTACGCTGTGGGCTCTTGCTGAATGAAGCTAGGACAGCCACTGATGTTTCTTCATTAGTGACAGTTTTCTTGCGTCCACATTTTGGCAAATCCAACACTGAACCAGTTTCACGAAACTTAGCACGCAGTTTGCTAACTGTAGCATGGGAGACGGGTGGTCTCGTAGGGTGTCTTGCATTGAAATCTGCTGCAATGACCCGGTTACTGCGTTCACCAGATATCAACACAATTTCGATCCGCTCCTCACGTGTTAACCTCTTCGACATGTCAATGGCTGTGAACAAAGAGCAACTTGTAAATAACTCATGAAAGAATAAAGTTACATTGCAACCAAGCACACCATTGTTTTTCTTGTGACATTACCAATAAGTTTGATGTGTCACATGGCCCTCTTCCTATTGAAAAAACAAAAGTTGTATCCAAGATGGCCGACTTCTAAATGGCGACCATGGTCACCACCCATCTTGAGGAGTTTGCCCCCTCACATATACTAATGTGCCACAAACAGGACTTTAATATCACCAAGCATTCCCATGTTATTACGGTGTATCCATATAAATGGCCCACCCTGTAGATTACCAACATTCCCATTAGGAGGTAAATATGAAAGCAGATAAAGCCTCAAAATGTAAATGCCAGGGATGACGTGGTTTATTTATATTTACTTATTAAGAAATTGCCTAGAGGTTTGAAATCAGACTTAATTATCAGTCCACAACACATTTAATGAATAAAGAATCACAATAAAATGACTAGCTGGGTCCTCTAACAGAGGCCTGGGAGCGTGAGGTTCCTGTGCAGTATCTTTGTTGTTCCTAGGACTTCGCACTTTTGTGACCCCAGTTTGTGGGTCACTGCCCAAGTGCTCCGATTACCATGGGGACCAATTTTGCCTTCACCCTCCACATCTTCTCGAGCTTCTTGTGTTCTTTCTTCTTGATGTTGGTATCAGTTCATATAGCTAGATCTATCACTACAGCCATCTCCCTCTGTATGTCCACCGCTACTATGTCCAATTGGTTAGCCATCACCAGTTCGTCTGTCTGCATCCTGAAGTCCCACTGGATCTTGGTCATTCTCAACCACTCTGTGGGGGCTTCTAATCCTTCTGATTAGTACATAGTCTCAGGGTGCTGGATTTGGGGCAAAACCCTCCATAAGGTAAGGTGCCTCCTTGTCCTGATGTCAGTAACTTCTATCTCTTCCTTTTGCCGGCTTATTATCCCAGCAGGGTATCTGATGACCAGTAGATCATCAGTACCCTACCTGGGTATCCTTGGGGGTCAGGACTGTTCAGTCTTCAGTTAGCTATTCTGGGGCTGTGTCCCAATTCAGGGTCTGCACGCTTGAAGTACGCACACTACGCGCACTACGTACGGTGAGTACTATAAGTACGAGAAGTGCGGAAGTGAGAGGCTTGTGAAATGGGACGGTCTAGCCTTCGTCGCGCTGTTCAGGTTGCCTAGCAACCATGATACTAACCGCGAGAAACGTTACATACAGCTTTGTGTGACAGAAGTGAAGGAGAAAAAATGTTTTGTTGGTCATTCATTTTTGTCATGACATCACACACACACATATATATATATATTAGGGGTGCAACGATACACAAAATTCACGGTTCGGTTTGGTTCGATACAAAAAAAATGTTCATGCCTTTTTAATTTGTCATTTATTAAAATTATAAATATATATTTTAACTCAAAAGTACAGTTTTTAAATTTAATGTTGCGGAAACAAAAGTAATTAAAAAAATAAATATATCTCAGGGCTCTCAAAATTTCAAAATCCCTGGCAGCCCTTCGGGCAGGGACTCTTCAGTTTTTGGTAGCCCAAAATAAATTTAAGTAGCCCGAATAAAAAAGAGAGCAATTTTTTGATTGATGTTTTGTTTCCTGTTTTGTTTCCTTTACAATATTTTACTTTAATGTATAATATTGTAAAGGAAACAAAACATTAATCAAAAAATTGTTGAAAAACAAATTACAACATTGTATAAAAATTACAATCATCAACTCAAATACTTGGTTCTGATTGAACAGAAATTTCTATGAACTTGTAAGAACTGTGTAGGACATGAATCAGTCTGTCAGATCCTGAATTTGAAATTTCCACTGAAGTCACGGGTAAGAGACAAGTGGAACCAAGATCGAGGCCATTTGCTTTTTGAAGTTTGCAAAGACTGCTAAATTTTGCCAGTGGTAGTTCACTCTTTGCAACATAGTACGCTGTTCTAAACAGATTTTTCAGGTTTATTTTTAGTATGTTATTTGCAATCGGTGTTTGTTCTGGGAAAGATATTGCAGACTGAGCAATAATGCATTTCTTGCATTTCTCATGGCTTCTAATGGGGGCCTTTCTTAAAATGACTGGTCCCAGTAACAAAGGCGCTTGTCGACTCAGAAATCGAGAGAAAACCAACAACACACCCGGCAGAACATTATGTTATTTACACGGGTGCACATAAGTGGTCTGCATGTGCGCATTCGCTGTCAAAATAAAAGACGCGCACCAGATAAGAAGTTGCAACGCGCGTTTGCGTCCATATAAAAAGCACTGTTTTTGTCCGCTAGAGTGGGATTTTCACGGCACATTCCGCACCACATCTCTGTGCGTTCATCATTTGTTTGAAGCCAGCTCACCTCCTGCAACCACTTTTCCGAGAATACGCGCTTCTTTTGTGGTTTGGACTCCTTCTGACATTTGTTTGGAGGTGGAGGAACACCAAAGTAATTGCTTAAAGGAGCTTCTTCGACATCTTTAAGAGTTCTAAACAAATGTCTGTCCTCCTCCAGAAAATCTTATGTACGCAAACACGCGTTGCAACTTCTTATCTTGTGCGTGTTTTTTATTTTGACAGCGAATGCGCACCTGCGGACCACTTATGTGCAGCCCTGGTTATTTAGCTCATCATATTGCAGCCACAGAAATTCTTTTGTCCATGAAACCATAAAGCTGCACTTTCTTTTTGCCTTATAGTCTGATTTGTCATAACTTTTCCGTTTTGTGGTAAGCTTTTCTTTGGCTGTCACTTCTTCACCCTGACCTGTCTTATTTGGCTCAGCAGAACTGAAATATATATCGTGCTGCTTTTACACGCTCACTCACATAAGCTCAGCGATTCTCTGCGCGGTCAACCTCTCACATGTTTAAGCTGCGGGAGATTTCACTTGTCATGTTTGCATAGTAAGCTAACGATTAATAAGACGATGTCAGAGGAATTGGTGCTCAAATTATCATCACTCACAGATCAGTGCTGTCGCTCTCTATACACAGTTTGCGCGATTGCAAAGTGAAAGCAAAAAAACAAGCGCAAATTCAAACGCGATTTCAATATGTCACATATTGACAGTGGCTCACCGATGCCAATGACATAATTACCCAGCTACATTTCCAAAAGAATGCAAAAGCATTGACATATATTTTTCCTTCCTACGATAGACCGACGGGCAGGGAAGAGATAGATTTTGGTAGCCTGGAGAAATCGCTAGCCCCGGGACGTCGGGTAAGGGTAACGTTTGAGGATCACTGATGGCTAGAAATAAAAAACAACACATGGGAGGAAAAACATGCTGAAAACACTCCAAACTTCAGCTGAGAGAAGATCTGAGATGATCTATCCACAATATGACATTGGTCATTACAATGCTGCTGCACAGTTAGATTATTCATTATGAGAAATTCCTGATACTCAGCTTAATGGCCACTCTGAAATCTTAGCTGGCGAGAGTGAGTATTTTCTGAAGATTTCAGATACTTGTTTACCGAGCACGAGGGCTCTAACGCAGATAGTGAGTTTTAAAAAACCTAGCTTAAAGAGGCAGAGGATGACCACTGATTATATTTGTGAGGATTGTTTCTGTTAAATAAAACGAGATGCATTATAAGACTTTACAAAGAAGACATGCTTGGACTCAGAAACAGGGTCAGTACTTCACCACTTAAAAAAATGTCTGTTATAAAAGGTGACTGATGTAAAGCACACATGTTAAAATGATTTACTGATGAGTTTAAAATTGGTTGTAACTGTTTTCTGTATATCTTGGGTCCACTGACATAGATTTCTTTCTGAACTTTAGCTGCATATTTTGACATTGATGGTAGTGTTTGTCATAAAAGTACATAACAAATATTTATTAACAATAAATAATGTAAAGTGCTTAAAATAGACTTGCTGACTGACTATAAATGTGTCTGCAAGCAGCTTTGGTGTTTCCAGTACCGGTAGTTCTCTTAAGGCCAGACATACTCAAGTGATTAGCTTTGACAGTCATAAATGTTTCATTAGCTAGCAGCACCCATCGTGTAAGTGTTTGATTTTCCTGATATAGGTTGTCCTTGGCATATTTTTTCGAGAGAGCATAGGTAATGCACTGAACACATTTTAGTGGAAAAGCTCTGCGCTGATGGTGAAATGCTTCCAATTGATGATAATCATCTGTAGCAGAGCACAGCAACGGTTATTAATTGTTGATTTTCATAGCAGGTGCAAGTGATCTATTTTACCCCACCTTTCCCAATTACAGCGATTCACCAACTGATTGCTGAGGTTATCGAGAAGTAGGATGAAAGCTCTCTATTCTTCTAAGAACAACCTTGGACAGATTGCCACTCAGTTTGTAAGACCGCTCTTTTATTAAATCTCTCGTGCAAGTCTGAAAGTTTGCTTTCAGACACGCTGTAGGTCGAATGTGCTCGGCAAAGGTAAGGAGTAGTGTTGTCGCTACTGTTTGTTGTACAAATGTCCCCTTTAAGAACTGCATTAAGGGCATCAGCAAGTTAGCAACATTTGAACAGACACAGCTGATTATTTAGAAAGATAAGAGGACAAAACTCATTTGTATTCAGAGATGAGTAAAGAAGGAGAAGTGAGTACACGGTGCCCGGGCAGAACTGATACTTGCAAATGAAAGCAACCCGCAGGTCAAATCAATACTCTGTCTGCGATGATACTGTAAAGCAGCAAACCAAGGCCATTTATATCTCTACTAACACCTACCACTTTAACAATCCAGTGACTGACCAGAGCAGAGAAGTTTCAGAACTCACAGACACTCGTGCACAGCATCAATTGAAAATGGGGGGAGGATACAAACGAGAACCTGTGAGAATTATTATTTGAATAAATATTTTAAATTCACTTCTGAGATGAGTCACATCTGTTGAGAATTTTTTTTCTAAACGTACGTTTCCATTTTCTCGTCAGCCAATTTCTGACTGGCATTTAAACAAAGCTTGTAGTATTCTAGAGAGGACTGATGTTTGCGTTGCTGTGTTCTTTTTCAGGGCTTTGCATATTTGGAATGATAAAACAATCGAAACCTCTACTTTCTGCATTTCTTTTCAAATAATAGGAATGGACGTGTAATTAAGGCTTTTGTTTTTGGAGGGCCGTGGTTCTGGGTCATTTTGGCCCAGTGTTTTTGAGTTTCTTGTGCTTTAGTGTTTTGGTGATATTTTGTATAATGTTTCATATTCTGGTTCATTAGTAGTCTTAGTCATGAGTTTCTTTTATTCCCTGTTTAGTTCCTTGAGTATTAGATTTCCCCCTGTGTCTCTGTCCTTCTCTGTCCCTCTATATGTGTCTGTGTTTATGTGGGTTGTGTTTGTCTCCTTTCTGCTCCCATATTCCTCTCCTTGTGTTTCCCCCGCCTATCATGTTAATCCATGTTCCCCAGACCATCATGCCTCTCTCTTCTGCTCGCTCACTAATGTTCCCTCGCTCTCTCTCTCGTCTGCCTTTCCTCACTCTGTGTCAAGCTTATCTATCAGTCTTGCGTTCCATCGTTTCCTGTTTTATTGTAAGAGTCCTGCGTTCGATGTTTATTGTGTTTAGTTTTGCTGCCTCTGTCTCATTGTGCCTAATTTGTCTCTGCTGTGTTCCCCATGTGTTTCCTGTTCGCTCATCTTTCCTTGTGCATTTAAGCCCTCTGTTTTCCTCTGTCCAGCATCGCGATCTCCACCCTGTGTTCTACCTGTTTAGTTTCATGTGTATTCCCTGTTTAGTTAGTTTTGTATCACTGGTGTTCAGCAATAAAGCTGCCTTTGGACTTCAGTTTATCTCTGTGAGTCTGCATTTGGGTCCATTCCCACCTGCTTCACACGGCCAGTTTATGACAACTAGATTAGCTGGTTTTTCAGCTGATAGACAGTTTAGAATTGAGTTATGTGAAACACTAACACAGCAAACATTTAGTCCTTTTAAACATAGTTTAAGCAGCCGAAAGGTGTAAACTTGCGTAAACTTGACAATACCATAATGAATTTTTTATTTTCAATTATTTATGTTACAGTTTGCAATGTCAATAGACATAATATTCTGTTACAGGAAAGGTAAACACACACTTGTTCTCAGAAGTGTGTATTACTCCCTTTTGCAAATAAAACCTCTACAGGCACTTTTGTCTTGCAGACACAGTTACCCACCAGTTTTTGACTGGCTTGTGGATATTCAGATTTAGATTGAGGTGCCAAAAGTACTCATTACGTTCAGGATAAGAAAATTATTTGGCTTGTGCAGAGTTCAAAAAAGGTTCCTTGGGAAAATTATCGTGTTTTCTGAACTTCATGTAACTGTGACAGATCTCAGCAGCAGAGACAGTGGGTGGGAGCAGGCAGGGTGGTGATGGGTGAAGACAGAATTTCGTAGAAGATCAGGTTTTAGAAAACTCTTTCATGTTATAAATACTATTTTTTCATTATGGATAGGATAATTACTAATATTAAATTTAAATCAAGCTCAAAATTCAAAAGTTATACCAGCATATTGTTTCTTGACCAATTCCTCAAAACACAAGCAGAAGAAATATGCCTCAGGCTTGCTGAAAAAATGCAGAAAAAATAATGACAGCCATTTTTTTTCATCAGCAAGAACATTTTTAGAAACCACAACAGTATGTGGCCCAAATAACTGAATAATTATGTTATATATCTGAAGAGAGACCATGCTGAAATATATGCTTGCATGCTCAGCAAAAGCTATCTTTGATAGAGAAGTTTTTGGGGGCTCAAATGTCAGAACTGCACTACCAAACTTGCACATCGAACTCCTGGCTTCCTTCTCTTTGTACTTGCAGGTGCACGGCACAATGGGAGAGTCATCCCAGAGCTCTGGAGGTGGTATGACCCAGAGGTGAATCAGGTAGAGAACATTGCTTTGAGCCTTTTACAGATATGGGCTTTGAAACTTTGAAAAGCACTGGAGAAGTCATGGGATGTGATTTTCTACCATGTTTCCATGCCTCTCCAGATGAATAGAAACCCTGTGGATGGGTAGATTAGAGCTTTTGATCACTCCATCTTGTGTGGGCTGATATGATGATCTCTAGAGAACTTAGCAGAACGGGGATCTACAGAGAAAGTAAATGTATTTACATGTGTGAGGTTTCAAAGAAAAAAGAAGTTTCTTCTTTCAGGAGGTAATACGTGATCAGAAGAATCACCAAGTGCAGTACATCCACCCCTTTTGGAAGCTTTTTAACTCCTCTCAGACTAACACCACCCACATGCATAGATGTCTGAGTGTCTTATTACATCTTCAGCGTATGGTGAAATTGATTCTATTCATCCGTGTTATTAGAGGCCTGGAGGGCAGCCAGTGAAGGGGCAGTACGGTATGGCCCAGCAGAGCACTACTGACAATTCAATTAGCGCCCTCCATCTTTGCACCACCTCCACATGACCTGCATCAGTAGGTTTTGCTGACGACCAGCCTATTGTAAAGTGATGGCATCCTTGGGTTGTGCTTCAAACAAAACCAACATGTTGACTAGCTGAAAGGATTCCAGGTTAATGGAGTGGATGGACGGGGTGAACTTGGGTGTGTGTGTTGGGGAGGTCCCGCTTTCCGGTTTTGCAGAAATGGGACCACTAACAATATGACATTAACTAGCCCACTATTTTGACTGTGTGACAATCAAAATGTAGGCAACCACTGGTCAAGAGGGAAAACTTTATATTCCCTGAGTTGTTGTGACTGATTGCTGAAGGAAAAATGATTGCCAGTCACACAGGCATCCACTTTTTGCTGGGAAAAAATGCTTTTGCCAACTGGTAATTTGCCAGAAACCAAAACAATCACTGGGAGTGCAGGCGTGTCTTTGCGTCCAATTTTACCCAGCAAGAACCCGCAAACTTCAGAAATAACTGCCAACCAGTTGGAGAATAAAGGTTTTTCCCCACAACTAATTGTTGTATGACGTCCAATATGGCGGCCAAGTCTTGAACATGTGCTCATGACATCAGCTGAGAAACCTCAATATCCACTTAAGATTGCAAACATAAGTATTTGGAGAACTGTAAAGCTGGAGAGAGTTAGCAAAAGTATATTTCTAAAAACTCATTCAAATTACAACTCTCTCCACTACTCTCTCAGAAAAAGACGACTGTGCCATCAATGAATATTCATTCATGTCCCAGCTGCAGTTCATGTATAACCTGCAATTTTATTTCTGGATTTGTGCTCTGCAAGACTGGCAAGCATCTCAAATCTGCTGAATAATGTAAACCAGCTTACTGTGTGCTTTTTTTCAGGTTTGCTGATTGACCTTGACTTGTCTATGCAAATGCGGTAACCTACATTTACTGTGTCACTTATCATATTTATGGAAAATCAAATTAAGCCATGGGATGTTGAAAGGTTTTTATTTCTCTAATGGTGCTGAGTATGTAAAAATGATTGTTTGCCAGCTGCTTCGATCTCCCCAAAGAACCTTTTTATTACTGACCGATCCATGCTGCTACTCATATTGCCTCTCAAATAGAGACAAACAAAAATATGCGAAATAGTCCAGCAAACAGAAATCTTGTGTGTTAAAACAAGAGAAGCCATCCGTTTAATAAAAATCATCTACGTTGCTGATTAGTGTGATTAAATCTGCTCGATTTGTCTAAATGCAACTCAAAACCTGTAATCAGCTTCCAAAAGGTGCAAAGTACAAATTAGTGGATTTCTAGATGTAAATTATCAGCAAACCGAACAAGGCTTAATCAATCTTGATAACCTCAGTCTTACTAAGTACGAAAGGTTTCTGAACACTAGAATTTTTTATTGTACAATACATGAAAAATCCAGTTTATTGTTAAATGAGTTATTACTTTAACCTGTACTGGGGTTAAAATTGACTCTGCACTCTTCCTTTTCCTAATTTATTAAAATCAAACACTGTAACACAACTTTGCTGGCTCTAAAACTGCATGAAGCCAAAAAGACGCTCAAGCTGGCCACTGTGACTTGTTTTGACTTAGAGGAATACGATGTCATATCCCCTCTTGTCCTTCTCAGTACAGCGGATCAACAGATCCTCCATGCAAAGAGAAAAGTCCTGCTGATTTGAAGTCTTATCCATGTGGACGTTAGTGTCCTTGAGGTGTAGAAATAACACAGGTAGCATAAAATTAGCTGGAGGAGATCCACAGGGCCAAATTAGAAGTTAGTTTTGTGATATTTGGCAACGAGCCACATAAAGCAGCAGCAGGAAACAGCAGGAATTTATCAACCAGCAGGTCTCTAATATTTATAGAGGACATGGCTGCCTGCATAATGTCTATCATGCTTCTACACTGAATGACAAAGACTACTATAGTTAAAAGGACATGGTGGCATTCACTCTGTTCTGCTTTAGGGAATTATATCAAAGTCACATTGGGAGGCACTCAGGAAGCTTTGCAAAGCCTTTGAACTCGATCTATTCATGTGTGCATTACTCGGGGAAACCACAGAAGCGTCACTGAACCCACCCTGGCTCACACCAGGTGCTTTTGCTAACATTTTTATGCAAGTGACACAAACATCAATCCCAATAATCCACAACCCCGAAATTAGATTGTGTTTCCTCATCTTTGCTGCGCTTCTCCTGCTAGATCAGGGTGCAGTTCATAACAAAAAGCAGTACTTGACAGGGATTTATCACCCAGTATGTGACCTAAAATCATCCTGAGATTGTGTACTATTTCAATTTCCGTCACTTTGTGGCTGAGGGAAGCCATGGCTTTGAAGAGCTCAAGCTCGCGTTGTGATTTTAAGATAGATCTAATGTGGCTTTACTTCATGAACTGCTTCGTTAAGGCGGACCGATCATAATGCAGTGAGCCTTTTTTTTGCAGTATGTTTTTTGGCACAGTAGTCTATGATGTCTGGTGGAATGAAGCTGCAGAAAAAAAACACTTCAGTAGCTAAGGGAACCTTATTGTAGCAAATAAACTCAAATGTTGCTGTGGGTAATGCATTCCCCCTCAAGTCACTATGCTGTTTTGTGAAATAGTGTCATTAAAGTCATCACTGTCTACAGTGTGCAGAGAACTCAGGGATATGGGACCAGCGAAAAAAGATTGGCTGACCTTGATGGGGCTTATTAGCATAAAGGAGCCCTTTGGGCCTCACATACTGGGTGGAGTTTGGTGTTTGGTGTGTGCATGCAAATGTAGTCGGCTCTGCAAGCTGTTTCATATAAACCTGTGTTAGAGAAAAAAAATAGAACGATAATATCACAGTCATGGTCATTGTTTAGTGTTTTGTATTGAGAAGTTAGAAAATAGGATGCACAACAGAAAGAAATTCAAAGTGTAAATAAATGAAGTGATTATTTTTTGTAGCTGAAGGCTTCACTGGCTGCCCTCCAGGCCTCTTGATTCATTCATTTTTTTGTTGAAATGTGAATTGTAAATAACAACATCAACATAATGAGCCACCCTCTTCCCACATTGCATTTCTGATTAATTTCTTGCACATAGAAAACATTTATAAAGCACTTGATTTAGCCGGTTGTGTACCGTTACTGCCATAAAGTGCTGGATAAGGTTGCTGTGTGACTTATTACACAACAATATTAGTGCCATTTGAGTGCCGTTCCTTGCACATGCTGGTTATATTGTTATTGTTGTTATTGGCGTGTAGTCTACCAAACGTCTTTGAGTGTATTGATTCTTGCACATTGCTTAGGGAGTTGCATATTGGCAGCATCTCCTCTCCTGCGTAAAACACAATAAGCTTGTTATTTTCCTCGATGTGGCAGTTCTTCCTTAGCTAATTGCATCTGCTGCTGTTTTCGAGACATATCACTGGTATCATTCAACTACTCACTTGGCCACCAGTGTTGTAGAGCTGTTTTTAGCTAGCAGGTGCTTCTCCAAATTTGAAGTGAAGCTCCTCAGAGCTGACATACACCAGTTCCAAGTGCTCATTTTGTATTTCACTGTGATGTTGTTCTTATCTGTTTTTATTTGTTCACACATTTAAAATAATACGACTACATCGTCTCAGTAAAGCGAATAATACCTCAGTAATTCTTTGCTTATTGAAACTGGGCAGACGCATGTGATTCACAAATTAAAAATTGCAAGACAAGTTGCCATTCTCTTCAACATTTATCATTTGTGCGAGTCTCTCCTGGTTGGTGTTGTGTCTTTATTCCTAGTAAAAACTGTAACCAGCAATAAGTTTGGGCTGTCTGGTATGTAAATGTGTGAGGCCAGGAGTTTGTGTTGACTTTAGAATCAGGGAAGAGCTTCTGATCAATACCATGTAATTTATTTGACCAGAAGCTTCTGACTTTCCAGCTTTAACTCTGGAGCTCTGCACAGATCAGACTTTGGTACCAGAGACCTGTGTAGGAAAAACTAAGTTTTATTAGTGTTGATGCAACTTCTCCTGGTCTTGTAAAGTTCATAGATTATTTAGTGTGATGAATGCAGCTTATGCCCTTTTTATGATTCTAATATTAGCTCAAGAGCAACATTATGTCATAGATTCAACCACCGTGCTTGATGGGTGATGTTACAAACAACTTTTTATTGTCTGATCAGTGAAATTCCACTGAATACAGCAAAGCCTACATCTTCAGACTGGCTTGCAGGAGAGATGATGAACCCTCGAGCAGTTTGCATTTCACACAGTTGGGTTTGTTGGAGCATCGGGGACTGCTGCTTTCCTAACAAATTGACCAGAGAGTTTTTTTAGGATCGAGTTTTCGTTAGTTTTACAACCCAGCCAGAATTTTCTCTTAGCTGAGACTGTCCAAATTCTATATAAATAAATAGCTCCGTGTTGTATCACTAAATGAATATTAAACACTAATGCAAGTTTAAAATGAAACATAGTAAGTGAAAAAGACCAGTGATACAGTCAATTCAGCCTTCAATTTGAACCGGGCATTGTGTGGGAAATGCTGTAATAAAGTCCCAAAAAAGGTGCATTATTTACAGCATTGCTAAACTATCATGCCAGTATGTTCGCACACTCCTACACACACGCAGCTCCACATGCTCACATACCACCTCAGTGCTGCCTATACAGTTCTATCTCGGAGGCAGAGGAACGCTGGGCCTAATTGTGTCTTGGAGCTACTGTGCTGCTCATCTCTGGAGATCTCATTATAAGATCCACAAGCTGTTCCAGCACGTACCCGCTCTCTTCACTCTCTCATCCCATCAGCTTGTACAGCATAACTGTCTGAAATCTCCATCGCCCCGTTGCAGTATTGACAGAATAAAGTAATTATTGTTGATTAGGAAATTGCACCTTGCACCTAAAGAAAGACGCATAGAGACAAAGAAACAAACTGCTTGGCGAGGTTTTTGATCTCGCTGCTGGCTGTCTTGTTAGTATCTCTGATCTGAGCAATGAGAACAGTGTGTCCTCAGAAGTCTTTGTAAAGTTTTGGCCAATTGACAGCTGATATGGTTGAAGTGCCCAAACTATCACTCTTTTTTTTCCCTCCATGATACTTTCTGGATGCTATGCCATTAGACTCTTTTCTTCTCACCCCTTGATAATTTTTCTCTTCTGCTGCTTTATCTGATCTTTGTCTGAATAATTCATTCTATACATGCATTATTGCATTAATATATAAAATAGTGCAAGCAACTACTAGAAGGAACACATACTGGGAACACATACTTGCAGGCATGTGTATGCATACCAGATGCAATTATTTGTGTCTTTGCTGATAGTGACGTTAACAAAATACTGCATCATCTTCAAGAACAGTCCTGGAGCTGGAAGGAAGTTTGTTTTGTACATGATAATCAGTATACAAAGGCTGCCTTAAAGGTTCAGATGTTTTAGGACTCCAGTGCTCATTTTATGATGACAATCGACAACATAGCTTTTATGTTATTGATCTTTGCTTCTATAACAGCAAAACACATTACGTCAATGTTATTGGTAAATGCTTCAGCGTGCATAGATCACTTTGAAGATGGGAAATCCTGGAAGCCTCTCTGTCTATTTGTTACTGATTATTCCTGCAATTAGTTGTTTGTTCCTATTACGATGAAGCACTATGAACAGTTTTTAAAGCTTTCAGCAAAACCCAGTGGAGTGTGGTGCAAGAATAAACAAGACCAAATAGTTCTGTGGTGGTGGGGTGGAGTGGCACAGTGGGTTCAGGGGGCCGTGCCAGGGGAAGCCAGCTGGCATGGCTAGCAGCCGTCTCCTTATTCACGCAGTAGTGCGCTGGGACGGAGGTGTGCGGAGGGAGGATCGGTGCTGATAGCAGAGTGTCTGGAGCTGAGAGGGGGGTGAACAGTCAAAAGTTGTCTAAGTAGAGTAATGTGCATTGAACAAGTCCAGGCTGTGTCCACACTGCCTGTGTTAGAAAATCATGTAGCTAAAGACTCACTAAAAGTTTGGGAACTGGGAAAATTCACATGATCACTTCTCCACTAGGACTAAAGGACTCAGCAGATCTGTAGTACCAAAAGATTTGGTACACAGCTTAATGGAGTAAACATTTTAATTAGAATTATTTATGATATACTGGAAACAGTACACAATGAACACGTTGTTTAAATGCTCTGCGCAACAAAATACACATCACACATCTTTACAATGTAAGCCAGAAAAATGACACTCTTACACTCTTAATGCAGTTAACTGAACTCTATTTATATGGAGGGGACTGTGGGGAAATACAGTCATGTGACAAATAAAGTACGTCCTCTTTCAGTTCGGTTTTGCATATCAGGACATATTTAAAATCATCTCAACTTAAGCAGATCTTCAGATTAAACACAACCTCCGATAAATAGCAACATACAACTTGTCAAACTGTCATTTTACTACAGAAGCAGTGTGTGAAAAGCACCTTTGAAGAAATGGTTTCCAGTCGTTCACATTGTTGTGGAGGAATTTTGGCCCACTTGGCGCTTTACAATGTTGCTTCGATTCTATGGGCTCGACTAAATGGCCTCAATGACTGCGAGGTGCCCAGGTCCTCTAGCTGCAAAGCAAACCCAAATCATTACCAGTCCACCACCATGCTTGACAGTTGGTGTGAAATATTCGTGCTGATTTGCTGTGTTTGGTTTTCTTCAAATGTGGTGCTGTGCATTACGGCCAAACATCCTCACTTTGGTCTTGTCTGTACAAAGGACATCGTTCCAGATGCCTTCTAGTTTATTCAGGCACAGTTTAGCAAACTCAAGCTTGGCTGCCAAGTTCTTTTAGAGAGAAGAGGCTTTCTCCTGGAAACCCTTCCAAACAATCCATGGTTGTTCAGTCCTTTTCTAATTACGCTGTCATCAGCTTTCAACATTTAACATGCTAATTAAGGCTTGTGGAGTCTAAGATGTACTTAAAGTTTCCTTTGAGCATTTCATAGTCTGACCTTGAGGTGAATTTTCTGGAACATCCACTCCTGGGAAAATTGGTAACTGTTTTAAATGTTTTCTGCTTGTGAACAGTCTTTTTACTGTAGAATAATGGACTTCAAATTGTTTACAAATGCCCTTATAACCCTTGTCAGATTGATGGGCAGCAACAATTGCTTCTTTTTCTTCTCTAACATCATTGCTCATGTATTTCCTCCTTGGCTTTGTGTTAACACACTCATGAATGGTCCAAAGCAGCAAACTTTAAAGTGTATGCTTTTACAGAGGTGCTCACATGTGCTGCTGGTCAGTTAATCAAGTGCATTCAATTTTTAGAGCCTCTCAATTTCTATGGCTGCAGTAATGGTGCACTTAATTTTTCACACTCAGCTTTTTTTTGTACTTTTTGTGACTACAGCCATTGCAGCTCATTTAATTCAAATGCAAAAAGTAACCAGAGTTTTACATGTTCTAATTAATATAATTTTCTATATATCTTTACAATGATGGAGCTACATGTAGTGTTTGAAATCGGCCTTGTTTTGTTGTAGAGGCTTTGGAAGGTATATTGCTGAACCTTGAATAAAATCAGGACCAACAGGAGAGCTGGTTTACAGTTAGAATTTACCCATTATATATCTTTTTTTTTTGGTATGTAGCTGTAGCTGATACAATTGCAGAACGGGACCTCAAAATGAAAGCGCATCGTATATATGTCGAGTTTATTTGAGTGTTCTTTTATTCTCGACTTGTACGTAAGTGGGTCGGTCTTAACAGGGACTTTAATACGACAAGGGAACGCAGAATAGAGTGAGCCTTCGCTGGCCCTGAGAAAAAGCTCATAAAGTGGTGACATACTGTAAAGAAAAATGATCTTTTTATCCTCAGAAAGGCTCATAAACTACACGGCATTAATCATTATGAGAATGACCCTGACAGTGACCATAAAGACTGGCTGTTAAGCAGACTGCAGGAAACAATGACTTTCAAAAAAGACCCCTGGGATGAATTTGAGTTAAGAGAACAAAAAAGGTCATTTTGGCTGTGGGCAAAATAAATAAATAAAAATCTCTTAAAGAGCTGAATGGCTTTGATGAAAATGTCTAAATATGCATGTCTGAAGATAACATCTGCAATGCACCGATGCTCAGAATGTATCTTTAGATATATTTACTAGATAATTATACAGGTTTGAGCTCACCCCCCTAACTTTGCTCATTAAAACTTTCTTACTTTTGAGTTGGATATCTGTCCAGATCTCTGTGCGTTCCAAACAAACCAGTAATTGCTGTCAGGTTCTCTGCAGATAAATAAACTGATTACTCTCCTGGCTCTCTCGTAGTTATGAATATATGTGCAGACTGTATCCAGTAACTGTATATTGGTCCTGGGAATTAGCATCGGTTTGGAATTGCTGCATTTTGCCACACTTGTATCAGATGCTGTCGAAAGAGAAGCCACAGAGCCCCCTGCACCCACAGCCCATTGCTGTCTGAGTAATGAAGTCACCTATCCCTCTTGGCTGCAGTCCAGGAATAAAATAAACTACTGTCAGCATCACAATGAGAACGAACGAGGGTCCCAGGCTCAGGTGACTGATGTGATGTCCTTGTCCATCCAGCACCCACCAGGCCCCATCGTTGCTGTCCGCCTCCAGCCCCCACTCAGTCACACGCACGGTCCTATACCCTCCTGCTCTCCAGCCCATCACTCACTGTCACACTGTCATTGGCTGTGAGAGAAAATGAAAATTTGAATGCAAGGTAACCTTTCTTTTCACCTGCTGCAGCATATTCAGGAGCTGTTGTCTGACGCTCGAGCGTACAGTGCTCAAACGCTCAGCAGGCACACTCACCTGTAAGACAATCAGAGGCTTTTCTTGGTTATGTACACTGAATTTAATCTCAAACTTTAATTCACATATGTTACTTTAAATTATAATCCACCCAAAATGTGTTGGTTGAGCTGTCACTCATACCCTGAGGCTTGAATTCAGAGAGTCACTGAGGTGATCTAAGATGACGGTCACTTCGCACTATAAAAATCTAAACTGCTGTTATTTTAGGTGTGAAAAAAATACCAATACCAATCTTTTTATATGCATATGTAGACTATACTAATTCAAATACATCTAAGCAACATGCAGTACTGTAGCTCTCAATTCGTGCTGTTCCTTGGAGCCTGCTGCAAATCGACCCGACAGGCACAGAGCTGTAACCCACTGAATCCATTCCTTCTATCAGGTGTGGTAACATTATTTTGCAGGTGTTCAGCCAGGGGAAATCCATATTGCTAGAGTTATAACTTCCTGGTTCAGGCTATTTCCTGACATAGGGGCAGTGAGACATTTCAGTGACAATGTATTTGTAACCCATGTCAGTGACCAGAATAAGATATTACCTTAGAAGGGCAGGAATGGTCTTTGTGCAGAGGGCATAGAGATGATGCATTGCTTATATAAAACGATTAGAGAAGCATGACATGGTGGCAAGTGCAGATAATCTCTCAGGGTAAACCAGCTGGAAGAAAAAATTAAAATAGGCCTTTAGAATATGGACGGATCCTACAGACACCTACTATAGCAGCTTTCTATAAGTCACAGCTCTAAAAAATTAAATGTTGGCCATTTCAGCTCCTTTTTCTTTAAGACTGTCCTACCTTAAACTTCCTAACTGACTCTCACTTGGTCTGACTAACCCAATGCCACTAAGCTCTTCCTCTTCAAAGTCATGAAACTGAACTGTAATTTCTTAAATGTATCCATACAACAATGAAAAAGAATAGAATCTGAAATGTGAGAGTGGAGGGCACAAAAGTAAACAGCAACATTTTACAGCAGGATGTCTCTGCAAATGTTATGCTCATTATCTGCTTATTATTTCTACCAACAGTGGATTTTTCTCTATACATTCATGTTAAAAGACATACATGCAGGAAATACACTGACACACAGACCACAAACATGCTGTCAGGAAATACCGACTGCAATGTAGAACTAAAATATTATATCCTTTAGTGATAGTGTGTCTTTACACTGTCGGTTCTTTGTACACTTACATACAACAAAATGGCTTTAATACTGAGAAAGGCAGCTTTATGAGAATATGTTGATACTTTTTTTAAACAAGAAAACAGGCAGTTTTTTGTGTAAGAAAAAAACTCAGCTTTTCCACATTAAGTAGTCATGCTCCTGCTGCTTTAGCTAAGTGGATAAAATGAAATTATAGTAGACACGGGCAGTTTGCTGTACTATAGCAAGTCAAACACAGTTTTAATCTTACTAGAAGACATAAAATCTGTCTGCTTGCCCTCAAACTCCAATTTAGACACAGTCAGGGGTTGCACAACCAAAACTGGCACTCAAGTACTTCTTGAGTCCATGAATATTCTTATCCATATGAGTTATTATGATGATAAACATGACTGAAATCTATTGTGCTGCAAATAACAAATCAAATCACTTTTATTGTGACATCACATGTGCAGGTACACTGGTACAGCACATGAGAGTGAAATTCTTGTGTGCGAGCTTCACAAGCAACAGAGGTGTGCAAAAATACAATAACATAAGAACAAGCAAAATATAAGAATGGCTAAATCTGAGAATTATATGAATAAATATATTTACAATATAAGAGTGTATGCACATTACTGAATGTGTATACTAAATATGTATATCTACGTGTGTGTGTGTGTATATATATACATATTTTACAAATTTAATAGAATAAACAATAAAATAAAATATACAAAGGTTGGTAGTTTAATATTGTGCAAAACAAGTGGCATTTATATACAGTATGGAGTGCATAATGTTGAAGTTCTGGTAAGTGAAGGTGAGGTGTCTATGACGTGTTCAGCAGTCTGATGGCCTGGTGGAAAAAGCTGTCTCTCAGTCTGCTGGTACGGGACCGGATGCTGCAGAACCTCCTTCCTGATGGAAGTAGTCTGAACAGTTTATGGCTGGGGTGACTGGAGTCCTTGATGATCCTCCCCGCTTTCCTCAGGCACCGCTTCCTGTAGATGTCCTGGAGGGAGGAAAGCTCACCTCCAATTATCCGCACTACTCTCTGGAGAGCTTTGCAGTTGTAGGCGGTGTTGTTGCCGTACCAGGTGGTGATGCATCCAGTGAGGATGCTCTCCATGGCACAGCGATAGAAGGTCCTGAGGATGCGGGGGCTCATGCCGAATCTTTTCAATCTCCTGAGAAAGAAGAAGCGCTGCTGCGCCTTCTTCACTGTTCTGTTTGTGTGTACTGACCACGTAAGATCCTCAGCCAGATGAACACCAAGGAACCGGAAGCTGCTCACTCTCTCCACAGCAGGTGATGGTGATGGGGGTGTGTACTTCTCTGCACCTCCGGAAGTCCACTATCAACTCCTTTGTCTTTGCGAGGGTGAGATGGTTGTCTTGACACCAGTGGGTCAGGGCGCTGACCTCCTCCCTGTAGGAGCTTTGGTGATAAGACCCACCACTGTAGTGTCGTCCGCAAACTTCACAATGATGTTGGAGTTGCTACTCCAGTCTGCGTGTGAGTCTATCCTTTGGGAAGATACCGAATCACTGAGTGTGAATGTTTCTGACTGTTAGTTCGAAAGCACCTCAGAAATAGTAAAAAGGTGGGCTGCTTGGGTGAACAAGACATGCGTATAACTGTTTGAGTGCTCAACCCAACTCAACTCAAAGAAGGAAAGCTCTTTATAAGGACCAGTGCAATTACTTTTTTCATCATTATGTTGCCTAGCAACACCTACCAATTAGCTAAAGTAACCTATTTTATTTGTGCACCTGTAATGCCTTAAAAAAGCATGTAGCATTTTAATCTTGTGACGATAACATAGATGAGACGAGATGAGATGAGATGAGATAAGATATTTATCCCGAGGGAAATTCTTTTGTCATACACACGCTCAAAGCAGCAAGAATTTTTGATATCTTGAAATTGTGATGTTTACAGTATGGATATAGCATCATATTACATCATTTGCCACATCAACTTATGAAGTCAAATTTGGTGAAATAACAGTATAAAATTCATGCATTTTTGTCAGGTGCATGTTACTGACACGCACACAATAATATGTGTGCCAAGTTTAGCTGCACAAGTCCCGATTGTGTAGAGTACAAAGACAGACTTATTATAGCAGGGTTAACTTAAGCTTCGGTGAACATAAAAGTTGCAGTGTTACTTCTATCACCATCTTTGCTCTTGCGGTATTCTCGAAAAGATTTCAATTCAGGATCCTTTGACTACCATGTCTCCTTCAAGTGTACTTTAGCTTTTAGCAGCAAACTGTTGATGTTTTTTTTTTCAAACAAAATCAATAGATATCCTGTATATGTGTTTTACAGAGAACCCTGTAAAACACCATCTATTTGTTACAAGCTACTTTGCTGACGCCGAGGCCATATAAACACCAACCTCATATAACTGGAAGCTGTGCGAGAGCGGTGCTGGTGGAGTCAAGGTATTATAGCATGTTCTGATAGAAACACAGTAAAAACATTTGAAAAGAGACCAGCAGGGTCACCTGTCACCTTTTTGCTTACATCGGAGAAAAATGGTAAAGAGGTTACCTTCTGGGCACAATCACTGGAAGGCTCTCTGTGCTCTCTGAACACCAACTATCCTGTGAGTCATTTGAAGCAATTGCATTTCACAAGGCTGGAGACCCGATGGTGGCTCGAGGTGGTTGTAAGAGCGGGCACAACAAAAGACGTGATTTTGCAGCCGTTGATTGCTTCAAGCCTTCCAATATATAGTAGTAACAAACAAAAAAGTATCAACAGGAAGCCAAAGTTGACACCAGTTTCATAAAGCGCTGGGAAAAAAAACAACAAAGAGGTGATTTGTCATAAAAATGATTTTATTATCCTAATTTATTATCAGATTACGGATATCAATTTTCCACTGTTTTTTCCCTTTACAATATATTACTATCATTAGACTGTTTTATACATTGTTTTATATATTAATAACTTTCAAATAATTTTGTACATGCTTTTGGGACTGACATTCCCTGGTCAGATGAAGCAGAAAAATGAGACAAAAAGGCACGTGATTGCTCGTGTCCACAGTGAGCAATACAGTCCAAAGAAACAAAGAACCGTCGTGGTTTATGTGAGTGCAGTTGAAATGTCCCCCGATCTAATGATGGGCAGCCCCTTTGAAGCCTATTACATGTCTTGCCAGGGCAGCACATTAAGTCCAAAGCAATTTTCCATATCACAGCCCAAAATAATCACTTTCATGTGGCAACTGACAGCAATTATATCTTCTGATTTGCTCCGATTCACTCAGGGAAAAAAAAAAAAAGAAATCACACACCCACCCACGCTTTCTCATCTCCAAAGAGCTGATACTTTTACAGTAGAAACAATATAATTACTAGAACGTTGAACCACCTTCAGGGGCTGCACTCAGATGACTTGCTCTATACATGTACAACTGTAGCTGAATATCAGATGTGGGCCATTTCAAACGGTGCAGCCTGCCATAAGGTCTGGTATGAATGTGCAGCTCAGTGGAACACACGGATTGATCATATTCTTCTTTAAAACTCAGTATAGGAAAGCTCTGTGGCCTGAGGGAGACCCAGTGTACTGTGTAGTCTGTGGTGTGAAATACCACACACCAGCACCACCGGCGCTCTGCTCTCTCTGAACTGTCCACAGTTTAAGATCTAACTGTGACTTGAAACGCTGCCCAAACTGTCTCAGAGGTCTTTCTCTGGTTTCAGTGCCTGGGATGCTTAATCCAGTTTCGTATCATCCACTTCTGACCAGAGCACCTCTGGACCACAAGGCGAAGGCCAAAGTTGGCGTCTTTGGACATTTCTACCTCCAAGCATCGGCCACTGTCCCTGCTGATGATCGGCCCATTCTGCAATGAAAACACAGACAAAAATAACGGCAAATTTTTAAAGTGCTTTTAAGGAAAAAAC
Organism: Simochromis diagramma; assembly: GCF_900408965.1. Lineage (NCBI taxonomy): Eukaryota > Metazoa > Chordata > Actinopteri > Cichliformes > Cichlidae > Simochromis > Simochromis diagramma. The sequence goes on from NW_024386832.1 coordinate 805,940, forward strand.
AGACTGCATGCACACGTCCAATCATCACTTTTAAATCCGTTTGCACGTTTTCTTCTTACCTGTGTAAAGTCCCAAAGCCTCTGGGAAATCCTCGACACAGCATCGCATTTTTTCAGACTGGGAGTGCGTCCTCTGCCATCATCAATGAGGCATTTTGTATCAGGCAGGAAGGTGGTGGACCCCAGGGGACCAAGCTGGAGAAGCCCCTCCGTAGAGTACCGAGCCAGCTGCAAGCCAAAGGGAATCAAATGTGTTACACTACCTAAATTAAAGAGCACAGTGGAAAACACAGCTTTATAAAAAGCAAACACTTGACTTTTTAGAGGGCATCGGTGGAATGCGCAAGATGGAAATGTGCTTCATTGAATGTGATTGAATGTGATTTGCAGTAATGTGCTTTACCTATTCTGCTCTACAAAAGCAGACAGGCAGAAATTACAGAAGCAGAAAGGAGAAAATGGGTTTAAGGCTTGATTGACAGATTGTGTTTTTCCTTCACTGTTATCTGAGTCACCTGCACCGGTTCTGTCTGGAGCATATGTTTGAAATCCTTAGCCTAATGTTTGGGGCACATAATACCGCATACCTCCACGAGTGCATCTTTCCCACTTTATCATCCCGATTAATTACAAAGTGCCCTGAATTATATATACAGCAACTTTAGGATAATTTTCTCTAAATTGAAAGGTGACTCGTACTGCCTCTCTCAGCTTTCTTTGTAAGTAATTTACAGCCTGTCTTGTATGTAATTAATGTACAAATTAAAAAATAAATCCCACATTGTTATGTTGAGAGAGAGCATGTTGGGTAGGCACGATGACACAATAGTAATTTTGGAAAATAATAATAATGGGAAATTAATAGAAGTCAAATGAACTGCTAAGGTCATTTTTGGGACTCTGAACTCTGGCGTATTTTCTTTTCTTTCAGTTTCGATTATAATCTTTTGATATTTAGAATTCTTAGTTATGGTAAATGGCCTGTATTTGTATAGCGCTTTTACTAGCCCCCCCCCCAGGGACCCCAAAGCGCTCTACACACCCAGTCATCCACCCATTCACACACACATTCACACACTGGTGGAGGCAAGCTACAGTTGTAGCCACAGCCACCCTGGGGCAGACTGACAGAAGCGAGGCTGCCATATCGCGCCATCGGCCCTTCTGGCCATCACCAGTAGGCGGTAGGTGAAGTGTCTTGCCCAAGGACACAACGACCGAGACTGTCCGGGGCTCGAACCGGCAACCTTCCGGTTACAAGGCGAACTCCCAACTCTTGAGCCACGATCGCTCAATAGTTTTGTATTCTTGTTTCTGTTATTATTGAATCTTCATGTTTTAGTTTACTCCAAGCTTCCCCAGCATCTGTTTGAGTCTTGTCAAGCCTTCATTTCTGTCAGTGTTTAGTTTCTTCCTGCTTTATTTTGATAGTCACATGCCTTGTTTTACTTCCTCTACTTGTTGTTTTACTTAGTTTCAGGTGTGTCTCGTCACCCACCTGTGTCCACTGTGGACTTTAGGATTCTGTAGATTGTAGACCAGCTAAAATAAAAGGCAGGCTTTAAGTTGTTCTGTCTGTCTCAGAGTCTGTATTTAGGCACTATTCCTGCAACCCTCGGCATGAACAAAACTGAATTCAAGTCATAATATCAACACAGACAGTTTAATAGTTACTTTAAATGAATTGTAATCAACCACAAACTAATTAAATAGCCACCTTAAAGCATTTAAAGCTCTCTCGCTATGATGCTACACTATACTGATTGATTTGTCGTATAGAAGCTGCTGCAGTTTCTGGAATTTAGATTTTAGCACTGTTCCAGTTGTTAATTGCTAATAAGCTTTGTATTTCATATACTAAAATAGGCTCAAGTTACTTTGCATTGAAGCCACAGTGCAGCTTATTTATGGTACAGTTTCTCTTAACAACCAAAATTTGATCCCTCATTGTGTAATCCGGTGCATGAAAGCCTCTGTCGTGATACGTATCTATTACGCAAGGATGCAGTAGAGATAACATTCATAATTTATGGGAATGATCCTCTCTGAAAAATGAGACCCCAAAGCTGGGGAGGTCTTCACTATGACGGCCAAGCTGCTTTGACTACCCTAAATCGTCAAAATGCACGATCTGTCAGAGTAGGTAGTAACATGTTAAGTACTTTATATAACTTACTGTATTTATGTAACTTCCTGGAAGAATCGGTGTAACAACAGGAATCAAGATTTCTGAAAAACGTATTTCTTTATTTTACTTTATTCATGTGAAAATAACCCACAGCTGTTCTACCAATGTGATTTCAATTATTCATTATTTTCTTTAAGAGCAGCTGCTCTAATGGTCGGACTTAAAAAATCACATAAAAAAAATAAAAAAAACCTTTAAAAAACATGTACTGTTATAAAACTGTTAAGGTAAATGGACTGGTTCTTATATAACACTTTTCTACTCTAAACATTCTCACAAGCGCTCCTTTTTTCTATGCTTTTTCAACATAAGTGCATTAAATCTATAACTCATACACATTCATACGCTGATGGATGAATCAGCGAGCAGTTTGGGATTAGTATCTTGCCCAAGAATATTCAGACTTGCACAGCCAGGAATCGAACCTCCAACCTTCCGATTAGTAGATGAGCTGCTTACCTGTAAAATGAATCCCATAAAGACTAAAATTCGAAACCTGGTGATGCTTTTGTAGCATTTTGCTTTGTATTAAAGTGCTTTACTCAATAAATTTTATCATTGAAATGTTTGCAGCACATGTTTGTCCGAGTGGTGATTTTATAGAGCATGGATGGAGAAACTAGAAATGCACATGCTGCCTCTATGGGTGATTGTTCATGTGAGAGGGGAGATCCATGTGGATTTTAATCCAATCTTCTGTCATAAAGAGGCACTCAGAACAAACAGGAAAACAATAAAGCACCATATCTTGGTTCACTTGAGGTCTACTGGAGCTGGCTGAGCTGATCACTGCGATACATATTTCATCAGCATCCTAGTAAAATATGCATCCAAATATGTGTATGGAACTCTCATTGTACATGTCACATGCACATTTGAAACTTATTATTATTCATTTATTTGAAACTCACTACAATGGGAGACACAGTTTAATGACCTTTAGGCAGAGGTCATTATTACAGATGGTCTTATTAAGAATTTTCTGTAGACCTCTTGGGTCTTTCAAGGTTTTAATGCTCTAAACAGATTTAATAAAGGTGTAAACTATGACTCGGCACAAGACAAACTCCATATAATCCCCACTAATACCTGTTTACAGCTTAGTCTGGCAGCGTTTTATATGCTAATACATTTAAAATGAGTCCATAACAAATAATTAACGCGAGGAAATGATTCTGCCAAGCCAATTAACCTGTGGCTCATGCAGCAACATTACACACTCCATTGCGTTTCTGCAATCACCAGAGTTTTGCAGAACATTTTTTGGAGGTCATGCTAATAGCAAGTCTTCTTTGTTTTGGTGATAGTGCAACCGTGGAGCAACTTCCTTGCTGCACCACAAAGTCATACCACAGTTTGTCTTGTGGCCAAGCCTCGAAACAGAGCGTGTGATTTTGTTACCATACACCAAAATCCTATTAAAATGTGCTGGTGAAACACTGCGAAACCCTTTAAAATAGATAATTTAAAAAAAAAGGTCACGTCAACTCTGTCTGTTGTCCTTTATACTGCATGAAAAGCTTCTCTTTAAGTTCATTACCTGCCTGTAGCCATCTGAAGACAGCAGGACAGATATTTTGATAAATCTGCAGCCTCTTATCAGAGAAGTGTATTGTTATTACACACAGCTGTCCACTCTGTTTCTTTTTATTAAATCACATGCAAATAATACTGAGCCACTATTAAATGAAACACGCACATCACTACGCACACAAGCCTGCTGATAGCTTCATACTCTGCCTGTGTTTGTGAGAGAAGCCAGATTACCGGAGGATCGTGATACAGCAAAGAAAGCAATCCCAAAATTTTATCAGTGGACAATAAAATATTGCATCATTTGCTTTATGAAGGTAGATGTGCGCACACGCTAGTAGTGTAATGGGGCCGGCTCTGTGCCTCCACCACCATCCTTTCACTGCTTTGCACTGCTGAACAAATGTGAGACATTATCCATGAGTTAGATTTCCTCAGGGAGAGCGTGCACACACTCACTTCTCTGAAGCACAGCGAGAAGTTATTCTGATCAATTCTAGTTTTTTTTTTATATCTTAAAAGAAGAAATTCTATAAATGACAAAACTGAATACAGCTGGCTCAAAATAATGTCAGTCATCAGTGTAATCTAATGATGCAAAGAAATCAAATTCATTTCCATTTGTTTATTTCCCCCTGGGGAGCAGGATTAAGAGTTGATCGAGCTTTGCATTACTGACACCATGGAGCTCTTTGCAGGAGAGGCCAGTGAGGTGGTTTGCATCACCAAAAACGAGAGCAGTTTGCAGGAAAGTTGGGAAATGTTTGAAAAATGATGCATGGGTAGCTTTTGCATGCATATCTTGAGAAATGGATTTGGTTTCACTGTGCAAAAGAAAAATAAGCACAAAAACAGGACAAGGGCCTCCCACCCACAGCATCATTTGTTCTGGTATCTATTCAAGTAAAGGTTGTGCTGAGAAGATGCTTTCTCTTTTTTTTTCCCAGCAGCATCCTCCTGCATATTCATATAATTGTTTCCTGGGAGTGCCCCAGTTTTCCAGTGTTTCCTTCAAATCCTGACCACATTTAAAATGAGTTTCGGATTTAATTTAATACCAAACTCCCAAGAGCCGCATGTTCTCCTCTCTTACCGTTAAAGAAAAATAAATCGCAGCATATTTAATGACATTCTGAAAAATTCTTCACTTTTCATGTGTTTAAATCTAACTGCAGACATACTGTATGTCAGCACTATAAGTGATTATGTTGACTGATCTTTTCACATTTTAAAATTAGTGCTTGCACATCATCTGTTTGCATGTTTATGTCATCTCATACTCCCCAGCTTCAACACTCTGTTTGGAACCTGCATGGGGTTCAAGAGCTGGTTAAGAGGACAGGAGGCAACATGCTGCCTTCTTATGGTTCATTCATTTTAAATGACTGCTGCACATGGATCACTGCTTATATCATGTATACGTGTACAGTGTACATTATAGCAAAAAAGTTTCAGTCTGTTGGGAGGCAGCAGTTCATTCCTGAATTCACTGTGCAGCATAACAACCACCGCCAAAATACAGCAGAATCAGAAAGATCTGTTCAGCAACAAGAAGAGAAACAGTCCCGCAACAGATGGCACGGGCCCCAGAGCCCTGATCTCATTGCCCCGTGCGTGGGGCTGCACGGCGTCAATGCGTTAGTGCGGTTAGCTCGTTAACGCGCTGATGCTGTCCAGCGTCATCCAGCACTAATGTATAGATAGATATAAAATCCAAAGCCATCAATAAAGCGTATTAAGCTGCGATGCTGCTGAGGTTAAGTATCACATATTAAGGCCAATCTTGATTATATAACTCTACCACTGTTACTTTTAAACTTTCATTGTTGTAGATAGCAACATGTTTAGCATTTGGCACGCTAACTGCCTGACTGCAGAAACTGACAATGATTGTTTAATTGTTGCTTAATAAGATGAACAGAGTGCCACTTATGACAGCAACAAGCTAGTCACATTGATTGGTTGTTAGGCTGTTATTATTAGTAAGCATGCTGTTAACTGATGATGTTGGCAAACTTCAGACAGTATACTGATTACAGTTTGCTACAGAGGGCTGTGCTAAGCCTTTCTGGTGTATCTACTGAATCCAGATATTTTTGGACCGAGCAGGTCATTGCATTAACACTGACGCCAGTAGGAATAGCACTCCTATGCAGATAAAGTCAAGAAATATTTTCAGGTCGAGTCACAGAGATTGAGAAGCCGTAGTTCATGTGGGTGCTGAATTTGAAGCCGAGACACCTTCAAGTCATGTTACATGGTAGGGGTGGAAGATTTTTGAAGATTTATTCTGGCTGCAAGAGCAAATGATAGGTCGAAACATCATTTAGAGTGAACAGGTTCTGAGAGAATACTTGAAATATTTGCAGTGTCCAAACACAACTTAATCTGTAAAAAGTGAGAACACCGTGTGGTGAGTATTGGTCTTTCAAACTAGCATTAAGTTCACAGGATGCTAGTTTTCCCTCTATGTGTATTCTGTGTTAGACCTCAATTTAATTTAACCATGAGAATATTTGTAGTATATGCATCCTGCATTGCTTAAAAACCCGTAGAGGGATGTGTGTGGTGGTCTATATTAATCAGCGAGTACCAATGGGAAGAACACATTTCTATTTATAGCATGTCTGTGCCTCACACTTACTATGTAAAACCTGACTTGGATGCTACATTGCCTAAAGAGGAGACTAATTGCACCACATCATCTTTAGGTTTAGTGTTAAAATGCAGAATGTGTTGATTTAAAAAAAAAAAATCTGCTAAAGAATTTTCTGTAGGTTTCTGTATGTTTACCTTTTGCAAAGACGCCCAATTTACAGACTTAAATGAGTAAGAATCAATACAACGCACTGACAAACTGTTTAATTAATGGCATTACTGACTGTTGAACATCTGTATCGAAGACAGCAGTCAAAATAAACAGGAAATAGAGAAAGATCTGCTGACCTGAGAGGACATGCCGTGGCAGGGGTACAGGATGGCTTTATCATCGTCCTCAGAACCCTGGTCCAGGCAGTAGCCACTGGCCTTGCTGTTTCTCACCTGCAAGAGAAACAAAAAAGATGATGTTTCTATGAAGCTGCTGAAAGCTCCAGTATTTTACATATCCGATATTCTTAAAAACAACCAAACAAACAGCTTGTTTCAAATATTCTCCATTTGAACATTTGAGTGTTAGGTGCAAGAGCAAATACAAAAAAGTACATAAGCATCTGAGGAACTGGAGAACCACACAAGTTTATTCGATTCTATATTCTATTTGAGTCTATTTGATTCTAATGGCAGTGTACCCTCAACAATAGGAAGGTGTTATATGTATACAGTTAGCATGGTGCCAGATAATTTTACCATCTCCTACACTCTGGGCCCTCTGTATTTAAATACAGCAGAAGTCTCAATGAAACTATTCTCATTTGCATATTTTATATGTGTGTTGGGTGTCTGTTGTCTGAAAATTGGAAAAGTATGAAACAGTGACTAAAATTAAGCTTGCAACACTTTTCCATTGCACGGAAAGTCCAGATGTAATTCTTGGAAATGTCTTTTGACAAAATTACCATATACATAAGTTAAAGTTTGCCATGATTTTGGCTGTATTTAGATGAAAAATTATTAGTTTGAGTGAAGTCTGGGAGGGAAATTTTTTTTCTCTCTCTGATTAATTCACATTGGCTAGTGGAGAAAGTTTGCCTGCAGGTCTTTCTGGTTGAATGCAGTCTTTTCTTTTCTAGTTTTTGAGTTTGCACTTGCAGTTTGACTAGCTGTAAGGAACAACACTACTTGTTTAAGTTATGAAAAAGTATGCAGTTTGTTTAAAATATGTCATTTTGTCATATGTCAAAGCTCTGAACTTGATCTAAATGCCTATGCTCCTATATTTGTGGGATTATTCATGACATTTCAATTCAACTGTATTTGTATATAACCAAATAACAACAACAGTCAACTCAAGCTGCTTTACATTTTAAGGTAAAGACCCTACAATAATAAAAAATAATCCCCAAAAATAAGATGACCCCTATGAGCAAGCGCTTGGCGACACTGGGAAGGAAAAACTCCCCTTTAATGGGAAGAAAGAACCAAGCTCAGGAAGGGGCTGGAGTGATGGGAGAAAGACAAAAGGACAAAAGTGCAAACCTATCAAGTACATAAGGTGTTAAGTACCACAAGGTATATTTTTTTTAAATCAGGAATTTAAAAACATATTTGAGAAGATATTTCCCCCTAAAAAATAGATTAACAGCTTAACTCCATACTCCACCTCCACCCACCAGTGGGGTGCACCTCACAGTTTGCGAACCACTGGTGTATGTGAAAGGAGAAGCTGGTAGAGACAAGCTCGCTGAGTATTATTGAGCAGTTTTCTTACTGCCTCTCTTCTCAGCCTTTTCGGTCGGCTCCTGCCTTTCTTTTCCATTTTATTTACAGATTAGTGTAGGTGGGATTTAATTCTCCTTTAGGCACAATCTATGCAGTGAAGAAGAGAGGCAAAGGGGTGCGAGCACTGCAGATAGTACAGTACAAATGCTCAACAAGACATTAGTAATGGCAGCTTTCTGGGACACATTTTAATTTGTCTGTTGGGCGGTTATTGTTGCACAACTAATTTTACTCTTGACATGTTTTTTGTGTCAATCTAGAAAAAAAGTCTAAAAGAAAGTGACTAAACCAGGGAAAAGACTTCTTTAGCATTGATTTTAATGAGATCCCTGTGAGCTGAGAAAACGGGGTAAATATGAATATTTTGTACAAAATGTTACCCCATGAAAATGGCCCAACATTATATAATTTAATAAATTACCGGTTTCACATTTGGTTCAAACGAAAATAATAGTATCAGAGCACCCTTTCAAAACCTATTATTATTTATTATCTAAGAAGGTAGATAATAGTCTCTTGAATGTGAGCCACCATTTAATTCCTCTGTGCATGTCACAATACCTCTGTGATACTAGCTCCACTGTGGTTTGTTCACACAGCAGGCTGTATTTTCTCAAACGATGACTGAGCTTTGATAGATATTATCGGGACACGACCAGCCCCAGTTCAGTCTCCCCCCTGTCCTCCAGACCTGCAGATGATGCACTGAGCATGAGGCCCATGTTTGGTGTGATTTGAATGAGTAAGGCTTCATTTCCAGGTTGCGACATGTCTATCGTGTAGTTTTGTCAGGGAGGGTTCCACTCAGCTGGTCTGGTCAGCATGGCCGAGCGCGGTGCTGATGCTCGGTGACAGATGAGGCTCACTTCTGCTCTGCCGGCTGTGTGGCTAGACAAGGTAAATGTTACCCAGCTTGTCGACAGATCTGAAATAGTGCCACTTAAGTTAATGCCACTCTGAGGAATCCATCTGGGTGCCAGAGCCAAAACAGGCAGTAGAGGGAACAAAAGAGGGAGTAAATTCATAGGGCTTTGATGAATTGTGAATTCTGATATGCAGCATATTGATTAGGCTGTTCTTTTGTTCACACCTATTTGCCAGTCCATCTGTCTGTGAGTGGGATTTAGCAAAAACCAGGCCAGATTTGGTAAAAAAAAAAAAGGGGAGAAAAAGGTTTTAATAATTCAGTCAGACCAGCAGCTTGTGAACAGGCATGCCAGACAACACCCTAGGCTGTTAAGGGGGCCCCCAACAGTTGTCCTCAGTTGGAAACCTCCCCTAGGGCATACGAAAAATCCCATTAGGTCCAGAATGGGAGTGTGTCGCATTGCTTTAATGAGCATTGTTGTGACGTGATGTTTGCAGTTACTACTTTGTAATTTAAACCCATACATAGATGAATATTGCATTATTTATGGTTGACTAATAAATGATTATGATATTTGATCTATTAGCCTTTGGCAGTGATCTGCGCTTTTTCCCAATGCCCTTCTAGTTTTCCAGGTGTCCATTGCTGAAATTGATATGAGGTAAACAATGCGTCTCAGCGAACCTCCAAATAGTGTCTGAGTCAGGAGCGTGTTCAATTCTTCAACCTGTTATAATCCTGTTGTCTTCCCCCCACTGTGCTGAGTGCATAGCCAAGCCCAATCAAATTAAAATGGAAAACTAATAAAGTATTTGATTAAAACTCATTATGAGGAGCTGGTACAAACCCTGTGTGGTGATGTTGCAATTCCTTAGCAGTATCATGCCTTAGACTAGCTACACTCAAATCGTTTGTTTTTTTCTAAGATGTACCACTCCATCACATTAAAGGTCATCATCACATGTCACAAAACATCCTAATAATTCCTTTATTTCTGTGATTTATTTGTAGGATCAGCCTTCCTGCCTCAGCTTTCACATCCTCTGCAAACTCCAGTGGTGTGAAAAAGTCTTTGCCCCCTTCCTGATTTCCAAGTGTTGTGAATATTTGGCACACTTACATGTTTCAGATCATCAAAGTAAAAAATGCACAATTCTGTTTTTAAATGTTGATTTCACTGATTAAGGGAGAAAAGTTGTCCAAACCTACCGTGTCCTGTGTGTAAAAGTAAGTGCCCCTCTTGTTTAATCATGAATTATCTGTGATTAACCCCCGTTTTTGTTTAGTTTCACTAAACATACTCAGGCTTGATTACTGGCAGACCAAAGGAGACCAAGGAAAAAGATAAAACCAGGTACGTCTCACATTTGCCAAAATACATCACGATGATCCCCAAGACATCTGGGAAAATTGTATCTGGACCGACGAGACAAAAGTTGAATTCTTTGGAAGGTGTTTGTCCCCTGATGATATGGCAAAATCACTGTTTACATTCAATCATTTGCTTAATGTCTTCCTCACCTCGCCATATGTGATGGTGTTGTTATAGATTCGCATCTCTGGGTAGACGTGTTCAAGGTACCAGCGGAAACTCCGACATTGCAGCCTTTTCCTTAAGGCCAAGCGCTCCGAGACATCCCCGAAATCAACCCCAGGGTTCTGTCAACAAATGGTACAAAACAAAGACATACACGCATGAAAAAAGCCTCTTAGCCAGCAGGCATTTTAATTATTAGAGTGAAAGCTGCTTGAGAAATGGAATATGCGAGAGTGTCGAGGTGCTGAAAAGAAAAGACCAACCTTTTAGTTAAGAGCTGGATAGATGCACCTGTCATGAAGGACCTTCATTGTTCTTTCATTACACGTGATTCAAACTCTAATCAGCTGCTTAATTATGAGCCCTCACGGCCATGCCGGCATTACGGAGGTGGCTTCCCAGATTGATTGGGGGAATGCCTAATAGCTGCACTACCTGGCACTGAGGCTTGATTCAGACGCATGCACACACACATGCACACACACATGCAGCCATCTACTCTTCAGTCAGTTCGCCCCCATCTGTGTTGGAATCCACAGTCAGCTGCTGAACGTGCTTCCAACATCTGTTAATAATGAATTCTAGATGGAAATATCCACTTTTTGTAGCAACCATAAAGCGACACTAAAAAATGCATTCAATTTCAGTGAGATGTTGTTTGGTGTTTGGACTTGGAGCCGGCCGCTCTGGTGAATCATAAAGCCTTCCCCCACCAAGGTAATTGTGCTCTCAGCAGGTACCTTAGACAATAACGAAAATCAGTGATTGTGTATAGGGGGAGGCTGGGAGGAGAGGGAGGGGGGTAGATGGAATAATCGTAGTTAGGCCTTTCTACTGTACACAAAATAACTCTGCGCTACAGGACAGCCGAGGTAATAACATGCCATGCCACTGTGCTTGTAATTACACTCAAGAAGGGATGTGGTCTGATTGACTACTTTGTCAAAGGTGCTGCCACCCCCAGCTCCCACATTTCGACTCAACATTTCCAGGCGGCATGCAGGCATCAGCAGCGTGCCGCACCAGTGTGTGACGAGCCCACATCCTGTAATTATTTTGTTAGGGACGTCAGTGAGCTGTGCTGGACGCCTTTCTTGAGGCCTTCATTGATGTCCTTCACTGACTATCATCTCATTCTGCATGGCTGAAGAGGCAATTAGGATTCAATATTAAACTCTTTATTAATGAAAATAGCTGTTTATTATTTTGCAGGTCATCTCCGTAGACTCTTGAAAGCAATTAAATGAAACTGATACGTATGAAACTAGACTGATTGGAAATGAGGCTAATCTCCTTCACTTGATGTACCTCTCTCATCTGTTTGGAAAGAGCATCTACTGCTTTCTGCCTGTGCTCTGCTGCCAGTGTGAAGGTCAAACGGGATGAAATCTGAATTTTGAATTTCTATTGACTAGCGTCTCCAGAGGCCTGGTTGCATGTCTGAATGAGAAAGTGTGACAGGAGGAGACGGGGCAAAAGAGAGCTCGTGGATTTCAATGAGGGTGTAATCTAAGACAGAGAAAAACTTACATTCATGGGAATGTTCCAGGCCATGTAGACGTGGGATTTGTATTCGTCCATCCACACCTCAGCGGCTCGCAGGGCATTGCGCTTGGCGTAGTAATCTATGTCATTGTTGTAAGGGTTTTTTGGTGCGCTCGATATGGGCCACTCTGGCGCACGGGAGGACTTCCATGCTCCCACCACACTGCCACACCTACACAGCAGAAAGAAAGAGTTCAGATCAACAGCTACACAGCTCCCGCCTAATGTAGAGGCCAATCAAACTACAGGCATTGAGGTTTAAGGATAATTAATTGAATTTATACAAAAAATACTGGTTTGCTGGTTATTACAACTTGGTTTTGACTTATGTAGAGCTGGCTATTATCCCTTATTCCCTTGCTCATAGTAGATGTCTATATAATCTGATGTCTTTTTGGAAATACAGGAATCCTCCCTCACTGGCTATAAAACTCAGATTCTACTAGAGAAAGGTATATTTTGTATGTAGTATTGAACAGAAATGAATTCCACTTCAGAGCAAAAATATTCATTAAAATATGAAGTTAAATGTTGAAGAGCCACATGCAAACAGCCTTGGCAGAAGCACAAATGAGGACTCAAATAAATGCATTTGATTTTTTTTTTAATGACTTCTCATAGTGGAGTGAACAAGGTCAAACAGGCATCTTCATTAATTTGTCCATGGTATCATGGTCATACTTGAGCTTGCTGCAATTTATCTCCATCAGTGAACTGCTTGAAAAATATAAGATACATGCATCGAGACAGAAATCTGCTGCACATTTAGGGTCACAATCTTTATCCACCATTCAAAGCGACAGAGTGCTGCATAGGTTTTCATTATTAAAGAGGAAAAACATACTTGCAATTAGTTTACAGCTATGTTATGTCCTTCTTCTTGTTTCTAACATAGCACACGTGTTCTCAAAGATGCATTTAGTTGTTACATTATTACATATTTATTTATATTATTTGCTGAAGTGAGCGACAAAATGAGGGACAAATGGATTTGTAAGCCTATGGCTCATATTGTAGATACAGTCTTCATAGAGGTACCTATGACAACTGGAGAACTCTGATGCCACGGAGTGCTGTGCATATGACACTGAAAAAGAGGGATATACTGCTTGAAGCCAGGCAGTGAAAAATGCCTTCTTTAAAAGCATCAATCACAGCTCTGATTGATTGCAGACTGTGTGATGTTGTGACCCTCGACTGACATACTCAATGGAAAACTACAGTGGCAGGCAGTCACATGGGAGTAATGCACCCATTTCTTTCAGTGCCAGAAAAGATTTGAATTTTAAAACTCTCTGCAAAAACACATCCATATCTTCAAATCTCTGCCATGGTGTTACAAAGTGCCTGAGCAATTTCTCATGCCGTATCACTGGAAGGCCATATGGTATGTCCTTCCAGCCGTACAAAATATCACCGCCTCCACCACCCACAGTCTCTTAATGACAATTGCCACAAAGCGTAACAGATGTTCTCATTCATTAACTTCTCTATGACCCCAAAACGATACCCCCTGCTTGGTGTTTAAGGAACATGCTGCTGCAAAACTATTTTCTCAATTAAGTGCAGATCTGGGATGATACCTGTTTTCTGCACATCATGCTTATTGAATGTCATGTGAAAAGATGTGAATAAATACAGTGTCTGTTTTTGGTCACTTTCAAAATAATGATCTATGATTCAAACTCTTGATCTGTATTTCCTTCCATGATTCTTATTGTAAGACTAAAAGAGTACTACTGAACTCTGAAGGCACTTCATGATGCCATTTGGAAACCTAAAAGTGCTAAGCAAAGGCCCTTTCACCAATGAACAGAGTATATTAGTATGGTAATTTAAATATATTCAGAGATTCCTGCTCCCAGTGATTTATTATTAACAACCTGTGACCAGATGCAATCAAGAAATGTTTGACGTGTGTAGCTGGATGTTTATCTGTAGGACAGATCATCAGTGAGTAGTGCCAAGTATTGGGGAGATATGACAGGACAGTTAGGTAAAGGACAAGTATGGATTTTTTTTGTATGAAGTTCTTAAAATATGTCTCCATTTATAAACTATCTATCAACCCCCAACCTCTATGGCAGGGGTAGGCAACTCCAGGCCTCGAGTGCCGGTGTGCTGCAGGCTTTAGATCTCACCCTGGGTCAACACACCTGAATCAAATGATTAGTTCGTTACCAGGCCTCCGGAGAACTTCAAGACATGTTGAGGAGGTAATTTAGCAATTTGAATCATCTGGTGGATCAAGGACAGATCTAAAGCCTGCAGGACACCGGCACTCGAGGCCTGGAGTTGCCTACCCCTGCTCTATGGGATGGTAGCGTCTCCCCCAAGATTGTCCCCACATATTTTAATCCATCCATCCATCCATCCATTCTTCCAACCATCCATCCTTCCATCCATTCATCTGTCCATTCTTCCATCCATCCACCCATCCATCCATCCATCCATGCATTCTTCCACCCATCCATCCTTCTATCCATTCGTCCGACCATTCTTCCATCCATTCTTCCAACCATCCATCCTTCCATCGATTCCTGCTTATCTGGGTTTGGGCCGCAGGGCCAGTAGTCTAAATAGCATAGCCCAGTCTTTACTCAACTGGCAACCTCTTCCAGCTCATCCAGGAGGATGCAGAATTGTGAGAGATACAAGCTCTCCAGCGTGTGGTGTGTCTATCCCAGGGCCTCCTACGACGAGGACAATGCCCAAAACCCCTTGCCTAGGAGGCATCCTACACAGATGGCCAAAGCACCTGAACTGGTTCCTTTCAACCTCAAAGTTAGCAGTTTTACCAATCCCTGGATTTGTTTATTAAGGGAAAAAGCATGTCTGTACAATATAATGTAAGTTGCATTTTTGTTATTCTCAATAAATCTAATGAAATGTTGTTTGAATAAACCAAAGAGATGTGTCTAAACAACTTTTTTCTTAGAAAATGTTATCCAAGCTGTGGTGTGTGGTGCATCATTTTGGGAGTAGTTTAATCCACATTGTTCCTTTGATATTCTGGCAGCAAGGCGGAATACGTGGGCTCGACTCAAGATAAACTCCTGTACAGTGTTCACTGTAATGAAGAAACATGTCACCCAGGGAAACTGCATGACTCAGTTGTTCTTTAATTGTTCAAACAACAGAGCTTAATGGCACAGGCAAAAAATATGTTTTGGGTATGTGCATTCTTTTTAGTGGGCTAAATTCATTAGTGGCTTGTGTAAATTTCAGAATAGGAAATATATGGAAAATTCTCATTTTATGAAAGAATGGATATGTCAGTTCACATTAACACTACAGGTACCCTGATGTTACACGTTGCTGTAGTGCTAAAGGGAGTCTGTGAGGTTGTGCTTAATTGTATGTTAATAAGGGCAATCACAGCATCTGTCCTCTCTGTTGCTTCAGCTGTATCAGTGGTGAAGTAGTTCGCTGGAGCTGACCTGAGCTTAAAAACCTCTATTGACTGACTGACCCCTCTTCTTCACTCCTGATGATCCACAATGACCTTGGCCTAAAAAATCCATTAGTACTTTGGAGCAGGGTTTACCTGCTTTGCTGCTGCTCATGACAAATGCTGTTTTTCTGCAACAGTCTTCACGGTTGGCGACTTTGTGTGGGTGTGAGTGCAATACCGATTTAATGGGGAGCCTTTAGTCCCTGCAGATCCCGCCCGTTGCCTTTGGAAACATAGTAAGCTCTGCGTAATGCTGTCTTTCTTTGGTTTCCTGCTCCAAATTGATTGTGTGTGAGTAAAACTATCAGTGTTTTAACCACTTATGAAGCACTCGTGGATAATTGAAAATGTGTGCAAGTGAAATTGTGGTTAGCAGCTTTCCTGGCGCTGAAAGCAAACTGCTGATCAATATTTCCTCAACCACTTGCAAGGGTCAGAAAGCTGTGTGCTAGCTAGTTGGCTAAACAGACTAAAGCTTTGTTGCATTAATTTAAACTTTTATCTTTAAGCTTCAAGTAGAGTTTCTTGTCTAAAATGATGCATTTGTTTGTCTATAAGAAGCAGGAGACAAATTATTTTTTATTTTTTAATTTCCATGTTACAAATAAATACATAAATAAATGAAATACACTGAGTACCAGCTGTTTCTCTTCTTTGCTTTAGCATGGCAACAGTAATACACTCCACCGCT
Organism: Simochromis diagramma; assembly: GCF_900408965.1. Classification (NCBI taxonomy): domain Eukaryota; kingdom Metazoa; phylum Chordata; class Actinopteri; order Cichliformes; family Cichlidae; genus Simochromis; species Simochromis diagramma. The sequence continues at coordinate 822,135 of NW_024386832.1, forward strand.
CATTATTTCCCTTGTAACAGCCAGACCTTTCATCTTATCTCTATAAGCAGCTCTCATTCTAATTATATTACTGTATATATTTCACAGCAGGATTTGTTGCAAATTAAAAAGCCATCTAAACTCCCACAAACTATTAAGTATGTATATAAAAAGATTCTGTTTAACATTTTTCTTTAATTATTGCAGGTGTTTCTAATTTATAGGACTGAAAAAGATGCATTTCAACAGCAGCAACAAAAAGATAGCAGTCAAACACGTAAAGCAGGTCAAATGGACCTGCTTTACGTGTTTCAAGCATAACATTTTATGTGCTTCCTCTATGGTGAAACCTGAAAGGCTCTGGATGTTTTCTGCATGCATTTTATCTAACGTGGTTTATCTTTATTGCCAATATCATTTATCCTTAATTATTACATTCATTAGTGTTTAACATTATAATTATAATTTCAAATCACATTATCATGGCATTACAAGTGAACGGAAAGGGAGTAATAGTTTGAAGTGACCTTTCAAGCATAGGTTTCTAATACAGTGAACTTCATTTGATCCAGGTGGACAAAGGCTGCCTCTATTTGTTTTCTGCATAATTCATTTCTATCTGGACTGCAATCTTCTCAAAGTCATTTTGATCCTCCATCAATTATTTACTGCATTTGTCAGTGATGATATCTGCTTGTTAACTGCATGCTAATAAAGTTTCCTGCTTCTGAGATTTAATGGTGATAACATTTCAACAGATAAAGGTCCAACAGCTTTTTCACAAGGTGATACTTCAAATGCCAATGAGACAAGGAAATATCATTTGTAAGTCTGAAGCTAAAATAATAATGTTGTTATTTACAGGGCTAGGCCCTGGATCTTATGATTCTGGAAAGCTATTAGGGCCATGTCTTTTTTCATGATTCCAAGCTGAAGAATGTTAATCTGACTGGAATCTGTCTGGATGATTTATTAATTGGATGATGATGTATTTACACTGTAGCAAAGCTTAGACTAGGTTCAGGTCCATGCAGTGCTAAAGCTTTTTCCCTTCCCCTATAGGCTGCCTGGTTGGGTCTCACACTGTCTGGGAGCTCACCTGGTTTAGAAAGCAGCCAATATGCCAAAGGCTACTAAGGGGGCCTGGATTTGAGTCTGCCCTGGATCTTTCATTTCCTTTGTGTCATTGCCCCCACTCTCTCCCTGGTCTCCTGTTTGCTCTCTGCACCGGCCTGTCAGATAAAGCCTGAAACTCCCAGAAGTAAATTTTTAAAATTAAAAAAAAAAAAAAATGCCACTACCCCCCATTCTGAGCAATACACACAAAGTCTTGGTCTTGTCTTATTTTTGCAGTCCCCGTTTGCATCCCTCATAACCACATCTATTGGCTGCTGGTTGTGCAAACAGTCTATGTAGCAGTTTGTAGTTTGGGACTTCCACTCTGCTCTCACTTCGCTGGACTGAATCAACCTCTACGATGGTTTTACAATTCTCCCTACATGTAAATGTGTACCACTGTTGAAAGTCAATTTCACTACAAAAGAGAACATCCGCTTCCAATGCCACTTTTATTCTCAATAGTTAAGACACTATGTGTTGATGTGAAAGAGCTAATCACAAGCCACTAACCACAAAGCTGCTGGTGAAGATGGGGAGGGGGGCAAGGGTACATTTCTTTCTTGATTTAGCGACGAACAACCTGATCTAAGGCAGCTGCAGGGAGTCAGCTCTGCTTGTGAGGATCATCAATGCTGATGTGACCTTTTTCAACGCATGAGAAAAACGCCGGTGATTTGGAGGGAAAACAGGTGGTGCCCAACAGATTGCTGGCTAAAACAGTACGTGTTACATTCCAGGACTGCTTATGACTCCATCCTGCTGCCTGTAGGCTCATAAACAAGGCTTTAGAAAAAGCATTCACAAAGCAAATCAGGCCAAATGGCAGATATTTTCCTCCGAAGTATAAAGACGTAATAAGGATGCCTGTGCACTTCTGCTCACACAGGAAAGCATTAACACCATGCAGAGAGTGCCTCTGCTCATGACAGGGTCTCATTTTGTGTTGCTGTACTCATTTCATTATTGTTGTGCTGTATTAAGCATCTTTTTTTATAAAATGCACTACTCTTCTTACTAATGGAATCGCAATTTTTAATAATTTAAATAAATTAGCATACAGTAATATTCTCCACACAGACACGGATGTTTGGTTTCATGTAGTATACGGTGAAAACAGAGCTCCAAAAGGGCAGCAGCATCCTGCAGATACAGGTTACACCTTTAAATATTCACAACTGTGGAAACATAATAAAATCTAAATACCAAATAAGACTGTTTTAATCTATGACATCCCACCCACAGGTTCTCAGGACTAGATTTTTGTGAAGTCCATTTGGAGGTGACCCTTCATAAAACTGCATTCTGCATCATTAAGAGAGAGCACTTAACACAGAGTACTTTGATGTTGTGGTGATGTAATTGCTAATTTAATTTAATTGTCTCTGTACATGCTGTTAGTTAATTGCAGCTGGACCATTTGCGTGAAAAGCTCTACGAGGCTGCCGAAAACATCAGCCATAAAGAGCATAAAAGCTATTAACAGCCATAAACAGGCTTCTATCAGTGCCATTAAACAATACAGTCAATATACCAGGAAAATGCAGTGCATGGAGGCTGATGGTGGACATGTAGACAGAGTTTGGAACTGAGCACTTGCTTTAAATGGAGCCTGCGAGCTACTTCAATCAGAGAGCTCAAGCGGTGCTGTGTCATACACAAATAACATGCCTTACTCTCTTCACGTAATATGCCGAACACACCCTGAAAATTTGGCTGTTTAAGCTGTAACACTTCCCATTTCTTACCCCTTACATGGCCTGCATAGCTGACTGCTGTTTCACACACTCAGAGACTACAGCATCACCCAGTAGAGGATAGCTACTCATCCCCAGTTTCCACAGTATATGCTCATATGCATCACATTCAGAGGGGGAGTGATGAACTTGGAGTCTGATGCCAAATTCTGCTGCTGTAATAAATCATTTCATATATTTTCATTACAAAATGCGGCATCATCGGTGTGGCTAGATTGGTGTTTCTTTGTAAGGGACCTGATCAACATTTGTACCAGTCAGAACGGAAACTAAACATTGCGGCCAATTCAAATTCAGAGTAAGTTCCAGTGCTGCTCATTGGCATATACCCAAACCACCTGTGCCCAAGTGATTTGGCTTCAGACTACCAGGCTCAGCTGATTCCCCAAGGTTGTTTTGAGGGCTAACATATCATACGTGTTCTGCATGGCCGCTCAACCAGACCGGGTAATAGACATGTGACTTAAACAGTGTAGGTAGCAATATGCAAACCACATACAAAATGTATGGATGCTGGAAATAAAACAGGTCTTTTGATCAGCCATATCAGTCCCTCTCGAGTCTACCAAGCAGGCACGTGATTTGGGGGCTTGCTCCAAATTCCGTAGAACTTCCATACTTTTGTAGCACTCTTGTAAAATGAGTTCGATTTTAAAAGCACTCCCCTCAAAAAGCTTTTGTTGTCTCTAGGTTTACACATCTGAGATAACCTAGATAAAGCTGAGCTTCTAAAGAGAGTGTAGATATTTGGGCTGACTTCTTTAAAAATGGGGATAACATTCATGGTTGTTTGGACACTCGAACATAATAAGAATTGTGTCACTGTGTGGAGAGAAAAAAGGAATAAAGCGAGCAAGAGAGAGAAAGTTAAAAACCCCGCTTCATTTCTCGGCTCCTCACACCTGGACGATCACCGTGTGACCCATCCAACAAGTACTTCTTCTGGAATACACTACTGCCTCTAAGCCGTTTGAAAATAGCCGCTGACTTTTCAGTCCCACCGGTGCACGTTTTCCACAAACTGCAAAAATGACATTAGCCATCAGACTTTTTCTCCATCACTGGTCAAAATGGAGAGCAGTGCAGGGAGAGAGAGCAAGCGTGCGGCTGAGAATTCAGCCTAAGATGATGAAAGAATGTGCCGGGGTCATGCAGACTTTATATTATGTCACATCCAGCTTGACAGCTAACGTGTTTGACAGACAGGGAGGAGAATTATCCTGCAGTAGCAAACAGAAGCCTCGGGATTGCCCAAATGAGTGTAGCACTAGCTCGGGGGTCCATAGGGGTTCATCTCCGTGTTTCTCAGCTATTCTCGGTGCATGACGAAAACATTTACCGGCAGGTTTGAGGAAATATCAGTTTTTAAATGTGATATTTAGATGGAGCTCTGGAGCTCTGCTAGTTTTGCATTGATTTGGAAAACAAGATATACCATGATGTCATTTTTAGCCACACAAACACACAAATTCTTCTTCTTCTATTGTGACATTTTTCACAGAGTTTCTCCTTGATATACATTCAATGAAATTATGCATCTTGCATCATGTCCTATTTAGATGCATTTAAGATTCCAGGCAGCAAAACGGACGGAGATGCCCTCCCCAGCACTCGGAACTGACTTGGAGGCCAAAATCCTGCATGAGGTGCTTTTTGAAATGCTCATAAGGACAAGAAATGCTGATAGCTCAAATGCTCACAATCTGCTTGGAGCCTGATCTTTTTCTATGTGTACATTTTTGGCCCTTTTCACTAGTTTACAAATGTATCGCATTTACCGTTTCGTCCTATACACTCGACATGTACATGCTCACATACTTGGTGTAGTACCCTTAAAATCAATGCTTTAGTTAATGGTTCCTTTCTTTGGAAAGTCACACCCATCAGATTATTGACACTTTGGAGGCACGTTGCTAGAGGTGGTATTGAACAGGAACTTTAAGACCAATTCACAAGTTAAGAAAAGAAAAACGGGCTCTTGCTTAAGGTGTCACATTGCAAAGCGATATAATCCAGCCTCTAACTGAGAAGTCTACCTGCCTAATTCTGACCAAACTTGTGATTTATTTTCCTCCTCCATATGGAGCTGAAGATAATAAAAACTACACTGGCAGCTGAGAACTGGGAATAAACTTTTATAAGAGCTCATCCCTTTACGTTCAGGTGGCTGTGTATATGTAATATTCCTCTCAGCTATAGTGTGGTGACTTGTGATAAAGGAAAATTTTGGGAACTCTTTGCATGCTCAGTATATGTGAAATATTTCCACTATCGAAACTTGGTTTGTGGGAAAGCAACAATTAAAAAAAACCAACAGTCTGGCATCCTGCAGTGACTGCTGCGTTCAGATTTTACACACACATGAATTTATCATCTGCACACATCCGAGCTGAGTTTGCGCTCCCATCAGCATTTAACATTTATCTTAAATCCCAGTTGTTAGTCTCTCACAAAATCACATCAACACCAGAAGATCTGTGATTCTTATGGATTAAGATGCATCACGCAGTATAACATGACAACAACAACAACGAACTTAACATGTATATATTTCATATAACATGCATTTTTCAAAAGCAACTCTAATTATATGTTTTTTTTTATTTACCAGCTGTGACAAAATGGCTTTGGTGGGGTTTTTTTGTCCTGAGGTTACCTGTTTGTGTGTACGTGTTTGACATCAGTCTTGAAGGTTTTTACACAGTACTGTTTATTTGTATCTTGCAAGGAGCATGGCAAAAAGGTGCAGCAACTGATTAAAACATATACGGAAAAACAGTATGTAACGCAAAAAATAAGTTTGTACAGTTCGAACAAGCTTGCAAAGGATATTTGCTATGACCACCTTAATTCTTCAACACAGCCTGAAATCTCTTAGACAATCTTCTTTGTCATGTAATGTAAAGTCTTCAGGGATCGTTCTCCAGGCTTCCTCAAGGACATTCAAAGCTCTTATTTGGATGTTGGGTGCCTTTTATTCAGATCATTGTCAAGATGATCCCACACTGCTTCAATAATGTTAAGGGCTCTGGGGAGGCCAATCCATAAATAGTCTTCCATTGTGTGTTTTTCTATGTGTTTGTATTTCCATCAATTTCTGATTCATCACTTCACAAAACCTGCTGCCACTGATTTTCAGTTCAGTTCTTGTGTAATTTCACATAACTCATAACTCATTTCTCCTCGTTTCCCTGCCTTGAGAATTAGTAACAAAGTGGTTGAAGACACAATCTAAACTTGGTTCTTTTCTAAACTGTCTATGCGTAGACACAGCACTGGTTCATCCCTCATGTTAGGTGCCCTTCTATGTATAGATCCGTGTTCAGTGGCTTAACAAAAAAAACCAAAGTAATCCTCTGAAAATGGTCAGGCACAAGGACTGGACAGAAAATGAGTTAAATGAGTTAAAAAGCAGCCAGTGGTTTAATAAAAACACTGAAAGAGAGTCAGAAAGCTTGAAGAGAATTATTGGCAAAACTGCTTTAAAGATTATAAGAACGTCTGGCTCCTTGAAAGCAAAATGATGGGAAAAGAAATGAGCCGTTCAAAAGTTTTCCAATGTCCTGTATGTGCAGACTTTTTGTCAGTGAAATTGTATCACAAATCTGCAAGCTACAAACATAGGCTATTACAGATGTGTAGTTGAGATCAAGATCTTAAAAATGGGTGTGATGAGACCAATCTGCTCCTGGACTGTAGCGGGAAAGCACCACAAAGGTGGTTTCACCACTTTGTGTCTGTCTGCCCATTACAACTCTGCAAGCTACCGTCCAGTATTAGATGATGAAAGGATGTACTGAGGTCATCCAGACTTTATACTATACCATCCTATCTATCTATCTATCTGTGTGACAAGTATTCATAAACAGCATTTTCATGTCTCTTACCACTTAATAAATGACTCAGAGGTATACACTTTTATTTTAATCTTAGAGGAAATTTAACTCCTTTAGAGGTCACTTAATAGGTTAATTGACGATTCTACTTTGACATTTAAGTGTTATTTTCCTCTCTCTTAGAGGGCAGGGGAGGATAAACTGATACATGGCGTGGTTAAAAAAAGTATACAGGCCTTTAATCCCTGCAGTCTGCACAAAAGGCTCCGGTGCCAGCGCATTTTAGACAAAGAATTGTATTCATCCTCAGAAATGTGGGATGGATTCTTTTGCCGACCTTTGTCATGGAAATTCTTTGAACTTCATGTGGAATTTTTTTTACCAATACCTCAGAAGAAAGCTGTGAAATTGCATTCTGTAACCTCTTGGGGAAGTAAGTTGCAAGCACTCAAGCACTCAGTAGCATCTGGGGGATTTTACATGTCTATATTCTCAACAGAAAAGCTCTCAGTCTCAACCCAAGGGAAGTCTTTTTGTAGTATATTATTGCAAAAAGTCCCACCTATTTCAAAGAAATGCTGATTGAGGGTGCTGGCAGACCAGACGGTATATTTACAACTTTTCTAATGACTGACATTACGATTTTAAAATATCAAGGGATTTTCTATGATGTAGTTTTCTGTCATATGAAGGCAAAACAGCAACACAGAAAATGAAGCTTATATTAGCTCAGACTTGCAGCTAACCATTTCCCTTATTTAAACAGGTTTCAAATTATAGAAAAAAATCGAAACCTTTGACCCCTGCGGAGCTGCTTTTTCTGTTTGGGTTCACTTATCCTCTAAGGGTAAGGGGCCACTGCAAATCAATACAACACTGTTCTGAGTGATCACTTTCATTCTATGAAGAAACATTTCTATCTGTTTGGGAGTAGTCTCTTTCAGGAGACTACTTCCCTGATCAATAGGGCATGAGGGTTTACTGAGGAGTTTGGTCAGTATGAAGACATGCTCACGTCTTCACAATCAGCACATCTCAACCCAACTGAATAACTGTGGGAGATTTTGGACAAACATGTTACACAGTGCTCTCTGCTACCATCATCAAAACAAGAATGGGGGAATATGTTCAGAAGACTGTTGTTCTATACATCCAGTAGAGCTCTACTGAGTGAGAGCCAAGATTGGAAGCATAGAACACAATGGGTGGCTTTTCCTGTAATTTGTCACTCATTCGTCTATAGCTCCGGTGTTAATTCAAACCAATGCTAATTTCCAGACCAGAAAGCAGTTTCAAGTACCAACACCCTGTTATCCTCAGATAACAGAAATCTAGCAGCGAACATAGCACTCACAACAGCACGACATGCTTTGCTCTCTTCACACTAGTCCAATATTTCTCTCATGAATTGTAACTTAAAATGATCTCACTGGATAAAGCAGCACGCTTCAATTTCAAATCCACATTTGAAGAGTTAAATGTGTGTTAAGTTATTCATAACATATCAAACTCCATCAGCAGAGCAGCATGTGTAACTTTGACAGCTCTCTGGGACCGACTACAGCAGCGGCTAATTAGCAGAAATGATAAATTCCCATTTTTACAAAATTAAATTCATTTAAAAGGTTGACAAGTATTCAAAATAGCAGTGAACAATGTGTAATAAGTTTTTTCCTTGAGCAGCGGATACTTTCGAAAGACTGAAATCTGAGCACCAAGCAAAGTATACCTATATTCATTCCCTGTGCCTTACCTGGCGTGAAGCCACACCCTCGAGCCATTATTGAATGCTCTTCAAATTTTACTGATGTGTTGCAACTTGAGTGAACTTTCATCTGTATTAGTTTTTTAAAAGTAATTCAGGTTAATTAATAGGAGACTCACAGAAAGTTTCACTTAATTACTTGCAGAGAATTACATGAGAAAATCAATACCTGATTTAAGCCACAAGCAGGGGCGGATCTACAGGGGGGCAAGGGGGGCAACTGCCCCCCTGCTGTAGAGCCGGGAACTTTATACCTAAAAACCGTCTTTGTTTTCTTAGAAGAGATAATGATACAATAAATAGTTTGAAAGTGCTTTTGTTGATATTTTGTTGACTCCATTTACATATAGGGGATTTTCACATACTTCACTGAAGAGGTATGTGCCACCCTGCCTAGACGTCTCGCCCCATTTTGCTCTCCCATGTAAAATCTTTTAGATCTGTCACTGGCCATATGACTAGTGTCATATTTATGAAGTATCCACAGCAGCTCTTAGCGTCATTTAGCACGAAACAACTGGAAATGCTGTAGCTCCCCAGAGGTCAGAAAAATCCACTTAACAGGAAGTATATTTATCACAGTATATTTTGGTCGTTCAAGAAGCTCACAGTCACAAAGTAGTGCAGCACATACATGCCAACTTTATACTTTGATTTATTTTCAGGCACTCATAGGAACCTCTACATTAATAAGTATTTGCTGTTCTTTTAAAAAAAATCTCTATTAGTGTGATAAACTGCCCGACTAGGGTCAGAGAGGATGGGTGAGCAGCTTGTCTCCAGACAACTCCCAGTTTTTAATCACCAATCAGTCTAACATGCATGTCATTTAGAGAAAATACACGCAGAGTCCACAGCCCATCAGCACGAACTTTTTTTGCTGTGAGGTGACAGTGCCATCGCTGGGCATCGTGCCTGCGCATCCATAAAACGGAGGCTGTTGATGGAGAGACAGACAGACGCGTAGGCCCTTTTAACTACGCCTGTCAAAAGCTAATTCCACCCAGTTGCTGCCCTTCCTCTTTGATATGCCGGCTGATTTGCTGCTGCGGCCAAATCAGTGTGCGCAAGTGCTCGTCAAATGCTTTGGCCTTGTCAGATCATTTCAAGTTTTCAGCAAGAGTCTTAGACATCTAACACAAGCAATTACGTGAACAGATTAGCTAATGCTGAGATAATGAATGGGATGAGCCAATCTGCCTGTCAAGTGTTGCTGTTGTTGTTTTCTGGTGATGATGCTGTCCACGGAGAGAGCATTTGGATACCTCTCTATATAATTCGATTGTCTTCAATGGTGGGAGGATGCGAAATGCACAAATCTTGTGAAATAATCTTAATTACCTTGTCAAAATGTGTTCAAATTAGGGTGGGGGTATCTGCAGTCACTACTGAAGGAGGTTTTTAATGAAGTTTATGATTCACAGGGATAATAAGTAAGCTGACAGGGCCTGTCTAATTACTTATCCCTCTGGCTCTGAACGCCAAAGTGGCAACTCTCTGAGGTACGCTCATGCCCAGGAAGCCAAGTAATTTTTCCAAAGCCACTTGAAGCAGAGGAGTATGCTCGATGTCATCGTTAAATGCCAAACATAACATATGTTCTCAGACATACACTCTATTGTGGTGTAAATTATGGACACAGTCTGGATCTATAAGACACGAGGAGACAAGAAGGCCATATAAATCTTAAATTATGCATGCACCAAACATGTCGATGCATAAATCCAAATCACGTATTATAATGTCAGCACGAAAAAGCATACGCAGAAGCTCTCTGCTTTGCCATATGGTCGCAATAAGTCCTTCAATAGCTGGGGTAGTTCCTCCGAAACAATCCTCGATCTGGGTCTTGTAACTTTTACTGCCGCATCTATTCTCATTTGTCTTTTCTCCCATAGATGGACTCGGGCTGGAACATACAGTAATGAACCATGAAGTAAGTAAACCCGAGTCCATTAAGCCCCAACAGATTGATTCAGCCCCTGAATAATGCAGGATTTAAAAAAGACAAATGCTTGATCAATATCCAATGGTACTGTTGCTTTCACGTTGGTTTTATCGATGGAGAGCAGATAGTTTCTCACATTTTGTGGCGAGAGAATGAATCACGCCTTTGACAAGGTGATAAAACAACGCACGGTTATAGTAAAGGATACCTTAGTCAACACTGGTCACTGAAGAGACAAGAGACAGTGGAAGAAAACAAGTTCTTAAACTGTTAAAAAAGAATTCAGCATAAACATCGCCGCAAATTGTGTTTATTTCGGTGTGAAAACGCACCACCATATGGGACAACCATATTGGACACTATGTGATGCTTTGTCCAATAAAGCATTCCTCATTATGGCATTTGTCCAGTAATCCCCCACATTTATCTCCTTCTATTTGCAAAAGTGTAACATGAGAATCCCTCGGAGGCATTAGATTTGTTCTCATCTTTGGAATGACTCACTTTGTTGGAAAGGGCTCACATATGGTGAGCGCCCACTGTCATTTGCCGTTTGATGGACATGAGCATGATGTTGATTTGGAAGCTGCCAGAATGGCTGGTGTCCACAGATGGCTACGGCTCATAACGACATTTCTGTCCTTTCTCAAGGTGACTGCTTTCCGCTGCGGAGGGCTGCAGCCTGGAGGAGGAGTCTGAGTCGGTCACGGGGAATAGTGAAGATATATTCTGTGTGTGATCTGAATATCCCTGAATGCTAAATGAAGATAATTCCTAGTGTGACATGTGTTAAAAGCCAGAGAGGGTGGCTTTATGTAAAAGGTAGCTTGCTGTGGGTTTCTCAGAGTTGCCCATGATAGGTCACCGAAACCACAAATGTGATTAACATTTAGTATTGTAATCCTGGTACAGATGCCGGATGAAGCTCTTTATTAACATCGCATTATTAGATTCTTTGAGAAAGTCGACAGCACACAGCAACCGGATGACTCTAACAGCCCTGTCTTCATTCATAATAATTAGATAGACAGTATGATGATAACTTTCAGGGCAGGAAACAAAATGTAGCATGAGAATTTCTGCCCTCGAAGGGAAAGAAACTATTTAATACAAATATTCTCTCACATGTGAAACACAACGTATTGTTAGATGGAAAAATCAACCGATGAGAATCCATGTGTACAGTCATCATATCCTTTACAAACAAACACATCCGGAGGCTGTCGCCTTCCTTTGAATCCATTTGTATCTTCAAATCCAGATGGCTTGTGAGGTTGATCAACTGTGTTAAATTGTCTGGGCTTCATATTTGTATCAGTGTGGCAGATGTTCTCACAATAAACTGAAAGCAACATCTGACTGCATCCACCAACTGCTACGAGGCTGCACCTGTTATAGTACCACCTGAAGTAATGCTTACTGGTTCATCTTGAATTTATTTTTTCTTTGTTTTTTAGTTTTAGTTTTTTAGTTTTTTGGGTGGGTGGGGGCACTGTTTGCTTTCATTAAACAAAGCCACCATCTGGAAAAAAGTGGTGGGTGGCACAAGATGCAAAGCACTAGCTGAGCTGCTGGGTTTATCGTCTGATAATCAGAGTTGTTGCTCAAAATATGAATGTATTACACATGGACATTCTGTTTAATATGCTTCTGTGGAAGCAAAACGAAGGGATAAGCCTAAAGGATCAATCTGTAGATTTATTAACCAGCTACAACTTAGAGGTGGATGTCACTGTCACCTTGTAATGAATAACAGATTTTAAAACAGTGAGTTGTGTTAAAGAAATCAATTATTAGCAAAATAGCAAAAGACAAAAGTACATTATCTGTCTAAAGGTTTTACTTGAGAAATATTGTATTTCAGACATTTGAGTTTGTAATAACAATGCACAGTGCTTAAAATTTGCAGCTATGCAGGGTCATAATGCTGAAAGTGACTTTTAGTGACACTTGTGAATAGTGAATTCTGAATGTGGATTTGTAAGTAATGAAATTTGAAATAAGGGATTAGGAACAGGAAAAGTGTAAACTTCATCCTACTCCTTTTTGAGCACACACATTCTGTAGACGTACATATATACATGAAAACTTGATGTTTTCTAAGTTCTGTTTTTGTTTTTTCTCTTGTTATTTCAGTTATATTTGCATGTTCGAAATAAAATTCTATCCATCTATCTACTTTTCTGAGCTCAGCTTGTTTGACAGCCTCAGAACATGAGCAGGCGTTAATAAGCAACCTGCAGCTGACATCAACGCTGTTTCTTGCACTGAAACTAGCGCTGCTTCATCTAAATGCTAGCTAGCTATTTTAAAATGCTGTATGATTGCACAGTTACTGTGTCACCTGCCACTTAAAAGTTTTTAAAAGTTAGAAGCTTTCCATCCATAGAGACGACAACCAGCTGCACTCATACTCATGGGCAATTTAGAATGACCAGTTAGCCCTAACCCCACTAACTGCATGTCTTTGGACTGTGAAAGGAAACCAGAGTACCCGGAGAGAACAGACACAAACACGGGGAGAACATGCAAACTCCACACAGATGGTGGAATCAAACTCAGGAATGCCTCGGGCTGTGGGCAACAGTGCTAATCACCGCGCCACCGTGCTGCCCAAGCTAGAAGCTAAAATCCAAAAAACTTTGATGGAAGTTTAAACATGAGGTGTGATGTCATCAAGGTTAGTTTGTTAGCCTAATATGTGAAAGGGACCCGAGTTTAGGACTCACGTAATCTTCAGTATTGTGCAACTATCTTGAGCAACCCCTTTTTTCTATATATTTTGTTGGGAAAATGGTAAATAGAGATTTATTGAAATGTGCAAACGTGTATGAAAATATAGTGCTCGAGGCAAAAACCTACAATTCTAATGAGCTAGAAATCAGTATTTGGTATGGCTACCTTCAAAATACTACAGCTACAGCTGAAGAACATTAAAAAAAAAAAAAAGCAAGAAAGTCTGACAAAATAAAAGTAGGGAGGTGTGACTCAAGACTTTTGTGAGTCCTAAACTCAGATGCCTTTCACATATTGGGCTAACAAACTAACCTTGATGACATCACACTTCATGTTCAAACGTCCATCAAGTGCTTATCTAAATTTGACAGTTATTACAACAAACCGGGCAACAGGTCTAACCTGTTATGTAGTGTCACATTGTAAATGCATGGGATTAAAAAATGCACTGATCTAAAACCAATATAATACATATACTGGACTGTTACATGCTATAGTTTGATCCCACCATAATAACTCTGCTTGGGATACAGAAAGAACCAAGTGAAGTGTAATTATGTCCCATTCCTGTCTAGCTGCTGGTACTGCTACACTTTAATTAGCTCAATTCTCCTCACTACAGAGAGATTATGAGCAGATGCCTTGAGGCCCAGCCCAGGTGGGTATGGAGATGGGGCTTCAAAGAAGAAAAAAAAAAGATTATTTTTTGGTTCATTACTCCTGAAAGGAGTTCCTGGTGAGTTTAATAAATGTCATCAAGACAAGCAGGCCACCCCATGAGATCACACTTCACAAGGTTCTTGGACTGATTGATTAGACTGTTATGAAAATGAGACAGATTTCATGAAGCAGCTTGGATGGCTTCCTGATGGCAATGTAAGCTCATGGGCATATTGTGTGGGTAAACCCATCTAGACTCTAGACTTTTTCTGGCAGAAACATGGTTGCCATCATAGTTTGGCGGGCAAAAATGTTTACGAATTAAATTTCTGCAAGTCATAAAATGGTATGCCAGACTGACTTTGTTAGATTAGGATGTGAAGGGAAGGGCATGACTGAATGTAGCAGTTTTAGTTTAGCATGGCACAAGTCTTTTACTAAATGCATTTAGCACTGTGTGAACACAGAGTACACGGTGCGTTTAGGCAGCAAAAATGAGCTGCGAGCAGCTGCATGAAGCTAGCAGAAACTATAGATCTGCCTGCAGAGTTTGCTGAATTTGATGAGTTTCCCAGCTTCATAAACTTATAGGGCACAACATGTTTATATATTACTCCCAGTGCTTGAATTATGTCAAATTAACACCTTAATCCTTTCATTCCCAGAAGTGCCAGACATTTATTTACTCACTGGAAACAGAAATTGATGGAAGTCCAACACTTATATAGCCTAAAACCAAAAAGAAGCCCAGCTGCCTTCATTTCAAGTGCTTGAGAATACTCACACCTGCATGACTAAGAATCTGCACAGACCTTTCTTTTTTATATTTATTATTTACAAAGAGAAGTAATGAAACCTGAGCTGCTAGCATTTGTGGACTCGGTTTTCTATTTTCCTCTTGCTTTAATGTGGTGAAAGAATTAGCATAAGCATAATTGCCACATTTCAAAAGGTTTCCTTTTTCCCCTGTTTCGGTGGAAAAAGCAGGGACGGCAGCTGGAGGAGTGACCCCTGGTAGATTTTGTGTAGTATTATATTTGCGAAGTGAGTATCACAGTATCACATAGGAATTTGAAAAATGAAAGGCAGTGTCCAGGTCTACTGGGGCTCTATATCAGCAAAGACTCAGTGAAGCAGGTGTGGGAGACACATTGCAAGATAAATTCATATTGACACTTCTGGCAGAATTCACCGTTACTGTCCCAAACCATTTTTCTCTGTTTGCAAAAGGGGCCTTGTGGTAAGTTCAAACATGCCATCTGCAATTATTTACAAGGGCAATGAAAGATTCTCTGGAAGATTTAAAAAAAAAAAAAAATCATTCAGCACAAACGCATTTAATGCATTCCTTTATTTGTTGTGATTATGTAAGCGAGAGAGTGACATCACGAGGCTGCAGACGAACTCTATGTGATCTTTCATCAGTGTGATTTGCCTCTGCTGTCTCTCTTCATTTACAGGTCCTAGCTTATAAATGATTTCACTCCTGAGCAAACACATCGGTGAGAAACCCCTCCTCCCCGGTTTTATTCTGTTGTCTACCTGTCAAAAGTGACACCGCACCACATTGCTATGTGCAGCCTAATCAGCCCCTGCACATCCCTTCTGCCTACGAAAGATTCTTTGCATCCCTCTTAGACACAAAGGAACAACTCACGTTAGATGATAACTATACCATAACCTTTGAATGTGAACCCTGCCTCTCATCAGGCTCCTGCAGTCAGATGATCCTGGGCTCCTGTGAGCTGCCCTGGCTAATTGTTAAACATGTTCTTGTCAATCAAACCTATCCCAGTGGCAGCTCTTCAACCGGCACTACAATGAGCTGCCTGAGCCGCAGTAGCCAAAGAGGAGTAACTGCGGCTCACTTGCCGGGATCCCGACTCCATTCCATTAAAGGCTGTACATTATGAATGGACGAAGCTAGTTGCTGACTGTCGACCCATCAGGCTTGTGTGTGTGAGCTGAATGGCCTGTTTTTTCGTGGCATGTGTTTCATTTCCACACACAAACAGGCCAAACAGGAGGATAGGTAATTGGCACTCTGTTTGCAGACAGACGGTTATCCTTCTCACTTTATGAATGAAAAAAAGCGATAGTAAATATTCAGTGAGAAAAGAGAGACAATGAGGAGCTGGTGCGTATCAGAGCCAGTTAAACTATATCACACAGTTCAATAGAGTTGTTCTAGGTTTATTTAGTTGCTGTAGCTGAATTGATCTCCCCCACGAACATCGTCTAACACAGCTGCATGGTTTGTTAGGTGCATATAAGCAGGGCTGCTGAATGTGAAAACTCTGTAAGCTTGGGGGCGGCTGTCAGTGGTTGGCACATAATAGAAAATACTGAGTTATTACTACATAATAATGGTAAAACTACGAGCTAAAGACAGAAGAGGCCAGATCATTGTATCATTGTGCAGACGGCAATGAATCATGCCATTTATATAAACAGGAAAAGCCACTCTACGTGGAATAATAGAAGGCTCTGAAATAATCATCAGCAACTATAAACGTCTTCAATAAAGCACTGCACAAACATGAAAACATTCTCCAGCCTCTGTTTAAGTGCTCTTTCAAAGGCAGCCGACACTTCAGAGGTGTCGTTGATGGAATCTCGAGATTTTGAAATGTATGTGGGCATGATGTTAAATGAAGAGTGGGATCTTTCAAGCATTTCTCATTGCAATAAGCCCAAGGAGAGCGTCTCGATTCAGAAAGGTTCCACTTGGCTGGAGAGAAACATTTTCTGAATTTAAACGCTAACCAATTCTTCAGCAAGCCCTTCGCTCACATGAAGCGTTAAATTCAACTCAAAGCAGCAGCCAAAGAGATTTACATTTTCTGTATACAAGCTTTAGAGCCTTTGGGTTGGCTAAAGATTTGCATTAAGGGGATTTTTTTATTTCCCTCCTCCACTCCCATCTAAAAAACTTTGGAAAGTTTAATCATGGTTTCTGTTGATGCCCCTGGGTTTTGTTTCTTAAGCTGTTTCCCTCCGGCTGTGAAACATAAGAAAACTTGATCATAAGCTGTTCCAAAGTCTGAATACAGATTTCACAAATCATTCTAACAAGGACTGTTCATCTAAGCATTACTCCCTCAAATATTGGCTCTGTAATTATGGCTCTTTGTGTGGCCTTCCTCGTGTAGAACTTCAGACACAAACCTCTGCAGCTTTGAAGGAAAGCCTCATTAACAACATAACTTTTCTCGCAGCTTTTCTCTGAGAAGTTTCATCTCTCTCTTAACACAGCGGCTTCTCATTTAGTTTAAAGAGACAAAACAAAGTCTACCTTTAAGGCTGTTTATAAAAGTCTACATTGTAGCAGCAGCTTGGGTAATAAAATGTGGTCCTTACCCGCATGCCCAGCTCGATGTTCTCACCGCCGTAGACCTCCATGCCAGGATCCAGCAGACCGATCTCACCAAAGTATTCCCGATCTACCACGAAAGAGCAGCCGATCATGGCTGGAGTTCTAGTCGGGCAGAGTGAGAGACACAGCATGCGTCAATGGAATTGAACCGCATGAAACCCACCTTTTTTCTTTAAGTCCGCTAAAAAGATCAAACAAGAACAAAAATAATAATAATTTAAGGTTTCTTAATGTACATTAAATGCCCAGACAGGTTTAAGTGGGGTTTTAAAGCTAAACTTTAAACCTCAAATACTGCAAATAAATGTGTGTTGCAGATATTCCATGTACATGTCTTTGTATAGCATAGAAAGACTGTTTCCATTAAGGCCCAATCTTACAGCAGACAAGAGATGAGAAAGAAACAGCGTCCTCCAACAGTGAACCTTTCATTGTTCTCTTTTTCAGTGTGGCTTTTTTTAAGAGCAATGTGTAACATTTTTTGCAATATATAAGATGGTCTCGTTTCTCTAGCAGATCATCATGCAGGTTAGTTTTTAGAGGGTTTCTATTCTACAGCAGTGCCTAATGTTCGACAAAGGCACAGACAAATTGCTGTTCTCTGAACTTTAAGTAAAACTTTAAAGAAAGCCAGATTATGACCAAAAATCCAAAACTTTTATACACTGCTTTTTTAAATGAGGAGAAGACTGAGGCTTGATTGACTGAGGGAAGGTGTGGAAATGCCAGAAAGATGAAAAAACAAACAGACACTAGTTCAGTTTAATTTTAAGCACAAAGACTGCGCCTCTGTTGTTTAACCACCTTTGCTAAAGGTGCTGAAAAAGAACAGCTTATATATACCCTGCAATAAAACTGAATTTTTTTCAAGCCTTAAGACCACAATTATAAGCTTAAAGACCCCAACTGCTCAGTATTACTGAGGAGAGTGGTAAAGGTGCAGGAGAACTATATTAGTGTGTTATTGAGCACAAGCAGTTACTAGCTCACCGCAGCAGCCACTCTGAATCAACTTACTCTCACAGGGGTGAGTAAGTTGTTTTATCAGCCATGAAATCTCCACTTCAGCCCAAAATTCAGGGCACCAGTGATCCAAATGAGAGCCACGTGACAGTTTCATGGTATATTTTGTTTATCTAATTATTTAATCATTCTGGCAAATAAATTTCATGCGTAGTAAGACAAACCTATCAATGGTTGCTATAATAATTAAAACAAAATGAAACACATTATACAATATAAAGATGAAAATAAAACATCTTACTTAAAATCTACCAAAATTTAGCTGATATAAAACATTTAGAGGGTGCATGTTTTTTTTAACAAAAGCAAGATTTTCCATCTTCAGTAGAAGAAACGGTCCCACTTAGTTGACAGGGCTACTTTCAGCACTATTATCGGTCCCATCTAAAGTGCTCAGAACAAAGCCCCATTAAGAGCATTATAGTCATACAAGGTCTTGAACAGCATTATTTTTTAAAGTGACCAATGAAAAGCATGGATTTTCTATCTGAAATGATGCCTGAGATGAGTCCACCATGTATTACACAAACACGCACACACACACACACACACACACACACACACACACACAAACGAATGTCAGCCACTTCAGTCTGACAGACATAGCAATAGGAAGTACTGTAAAGTGCTTCAAGAGCTGCATTTTGATTCACGGACTGTATTAAAAGAGAGCATTAAGCTGTATGGCGTGCAAGCCAAAAAGAAAGGTGCTTTTAGGTTTAAACCCCATATAAAACGCTGACTGAAATATAACCATGGGCTGCTACTTTGAAAATCCTGCACCAGTAGATAAATAAAAATTTGACGCAGAGCTCCGAACCCCCTGAACCAATATATCGCCAAGAAAGCGCTTTCACCGTTTGTTTTTTTTTTTTCATAAATGTCTTTAGAGCTTGACATTCACAGTATATACGTCTCATGAGCTGTGTCACTTTAATTTAAAATAGCTGAAAATCAAACACAATAAAGAAAACCCAATTTAAAAGTGAAACTGGCTTGCGATCACAGATTGGCAGTTCCAGTTAAACACTCTCGCAGTAACAATTACAAGTCTATCTTTTTTTATGAATCACGCTTGCTGAGTTCTGTACTTTTATTTCCTGACACACAGTCTTGTTTAAATTATAAGGGGGTGACAGACAGGCTTTCAAGTGCCATCATTTTTTACTGGCTGTGTAGATGAAAAAGACAGACCCTGCACACTCTCGGCCTGATTCATCCTATCCTTTCACTTCCCTTGACAAGTGGCCTTCCTGTCTGTACTGCAAACTTTGTGCAAATCTCTTTGAGTGCTCCCTTTAGATTAAGCTTCCTGGCAAGGTAAACACGTCTCTCTCCCTCAGTACACTCTCAGCACCGTATTAAGCTGGACGCATCTGACAATGCAATAAAATCCTTGCACGATTGAACGTTTAGCATTTTTCCACACTGTGTAATTTATATTGTGAAACAAACATCCTCAAATTGATGTCCTGCATATTTGTATTTTTAAGTTAAGAATAAAGAAAAGAGTAAATTGTTGCCAAGTTTGGTGGCAACATTATCAAGCAGGCCTTTTATGGTATTTAATGGCATTAAATATCCAATTAAATTAGGCTAATTAGGCCAATATATTCCAACATATTCTTAAGACCAGAGTCTTAACTGGCAAAGAATAATATATGAAGAAGGAAAGAAAAACATTTGTATCCACTGGAATTACACTGACTATGGCACTGATTATGGTAAAGTGCTTGAAATAGGATGAGGGCTAAACTGGTAATTAGAAACCACGCGAGGGAAACCTGGTCTGATTAAAAGGGACAGCATCCATCCCACTTTGCGTGGTGCATCTGTCATATAAATATAATGATTAATGTATTCATTTTTAAAATTTAAAAATAAAGTAATGAGACCACAAAGTAGAGTTGCTTCTCTGCAATTTCCCTTCAGCTGTCAAGCCCCCAAAACACCACAGAGACAGAGTCTGCTCCCTGACCACCTAAATTAAAGAAACAAAAAGCAAAATCAACACATGACAAACTATTCATATGGATCTAATTAAAATTAATGACTTCTACAATAAAACCAAAAGCACAAACCAAATAAAATTAAATAAAAGAGCATTAGATCTCACTCGTGAAAAAGTTGGGAAATGGTTTGATAGATGACCAAGCAATTATTTTTTATTATCTCTGAAACCTTGAAATATATCAGCTAACAGCCTGGTTCAGTCATCCGCTCTGCCCCTCAATTCTAAATTATCCAATCCCTTAAACCCAATAACAGACATTCCTCTTTTGTTCTACTAACTATTTCTGGTCCTTATTAAATGCTCATGCTTGTGCTATTGCAGAATGATTATCATTTATATTTGCCCAGATATTCTAATGGGCTCTGCTGGACTAAAACATTTGGCACTAAAACGTTGCTGTTGGTAAGTGGTGCCATGTCAATATAACGGCCAAAAGGTGCGTACACAGGCATTTCTGTGGCTGGTCTTTTCAGAGTTTCCCTTTCACAGAGCAAGATTTGGGGCGGACAGTATTTAAATGAACTGTGCAAACATGAGTTATTAAAGTGTGCCATAGAAAATTCTGTTGAATTTATGCTGAAAAAAAGGTCACATCTTATTTTGCATCCATGTCTTATTTGGCACTGGAGGATGGCTGAAAGCTGTGACTCCTCAACCCGAATCTTTAGAATTAAGCTCCACAGGTCTCCGGTCCTTATTAATACTGTTATTTTGATAACATAGAAAATAATTGAACTGAACTGAATTCCAATAGTACTGAATGTATTAAATTCCATACTGGAATGCCTGTCAATGGGATTTAAACAGATCTGAAGTGTGTTTGATGTGTGTTTGAATTGTAATGCTGGGAGACCTGGACGTACACTGCATTATTTTGGTTAGTACAGTATTTACTTCCACACCAGGCCTGGTTGTTTTCAACCAACCAATTTAGGCTACGTCCACACGTACACGGGTATTTTTGAAAATGGAGATTTTCCGTTTTTGTTTTAAAAAATAATCCCGTCCACATGTAAACGCAGAAATGAAGGAAAACGCTGCTAGGAGCATGCCAAAGCAACAGGTGGCGATATATTCATAACCGTGCAGAAATGTTGGCCAATCAGAAGTCTAGAAGCCTCGGTGGGAAAAAGTAAACAAAGGGGCATAGAAGCAGAACAGAGTTGTATGTGTGGAGGGACAGTAACTGTGTGTATATGTAAGCTTTTAAACACTGCAGAGAGAACAATTAACAGTAACAGTATTGTAGAAATTAATTTCACTGAAACAATAACCCACAGTGTGACGTCAAAAAAGGCGCACACCTTTGACGCTGCGTTTTCTCAGTTTTTCTCGTCCACACGTAAATGCAAAAAACAGAGTTTTCAAAAATATCCACCCTGGTCGGAATTTTTAAAAATCTCCGTTTTCAGTGACCGAAAACGCCGTTTACGTGTGGACGAAAGGTGCAAACGCATAGAAAAATCTGCGTTTTCAAAAATACCCGGGTACGTGTGGACGTAGCCTTATTGCACTCTTCATAAAATACTGGTGATCATTAATGGGAACTGGCTTTGCTGTATTTATAAATTACAATGAAGTGAGTAGATGATCCCCCCAGAACTTTAACCTCCCCTGGGGAAATGTTTGCAGTTGCATCATCATGCTTATTTGCTCCTCTTTAGTAAATCTGACTCATACCAAATATTCCAGTACCCCTGTTGGAAACCTTGCATTCAGGATTTTTTCTAAGTCATACAATAAACTTATCTCAAGGACTCCTTTCATCTGTATAATAGACTATGGTGAAAATTAGGAACATCCTGTCTCAGAGTGATGCTGAGAAAATAGACCACCCACCTGTGAATTCCAGGTTGAGCTATTGTAATTACTTATCAGAGGGATGCACTAATAGTTCTCTTAAAAGCCTCTACCAGATGCAAAAGTGAGAGAACTAACAATGACTAGCAGGACAGATCATTTTTCTACCCTGTTAGCTTCTCCTCACTGCATTCAAAACCCTTCTCACATACAAACCCTTAATGATGCTACACTATATCGCAAAGACCTCGCTATATCATCTCAACAGAGCACTTTGCTTTCACAGTGCTTTCTTGTGGTTCCCCAAGTTTTAAAAAGCAGAACATAAAGGACAGCCTTTAGCTATTAGGTCCGTTTTCTTTGAAAGGAGCACCTTGTTTGGGTGCTTTTCGGGTGAGGCTTAAAACTTCCCTTTTTGATAACGCTTATCTTTCGGGCCGGATTAGGTGACCCTGCAAGGTTTCATAATTATATGGGTACAAGCACACGCTGCTGGAGGAACTCCCATAATACACTGAGCACCTCTCCTCTACTCTCTTTTACTCTGCAGGCATTTATATGCCACTATTGCATGCTATTAACCTTGTGCCTTGTTTCTCCTGCAGTTTGTACTTTGTCCTCTGTCTGTTTGTTACTTTCTGGAGCTATTTGGGAACTTTTTTTTTAGTTGTGGTCTCCCTATGCTCTTCTTTTCTCTCTTCACTTCATCCAACTAGTTAAGGCAGATAGCCTGGTTCACGAGTTACTCTACATAGTATTGCAAGGTCTTTATGCAGTGAAAAAGTTATAGACAAGAAAAAAAAACATGCTAGTTTTCTCCATTACAAGAACATTCAATAAACTCTTATGCAAGTGGGTGAATATAAAACACAAAGAGTCTGGCATTGATTTTTGCTAATATTTTGCATGGGCGAATGACGCACACTTCTATTGCTTCCTTTCAGCCAACGCTGTTGTTGTGTCTGTATTTTGTACCTGAAGGTACGCACAACAGAGATCTCCTTGCGTGCCCTTCAAAAAACAGGAAATCATAAGTCACAAAACAACTTCTGGAGTCCATCAGACATCACAGATTGATGGTGTAATCATCCAGTGGATTTCTCATTTAACGTCACGAGGTTTAGTTATTTTTAGTGTGCAGATGGTCAGCCTGCAGGACTCATCCGCCCCTTGCAACTCTTGTCCTTGTCTCCTGCTTGCAGTGTAAATGTCTGATAGATGTATACAATATATGGCAAGATAAAGACTCCGTCTCTTCCAGATGATAAAATGGAGGTAAAATTCTCCATTAGATCTTGATTCAAACAGCTGAAAAAAAGGAAAAGGTTTCTTTTTGAATCAGTGCTTTTAATTGATGGAGCCACATCATCAAAATACATCTGCTTCACAATATCTCCAAAATGCTTGCAATCTTCTGTTCTCACAACATGTTTGTGCCTTCTCGTACCCTTTTACCCTCTTTGTTGTTGAATGCGTCCAAACAACCAGAGATGTTGTGAGTGAGCTTCTGTTTTTGATGAGTAGAAACCTTGAGGAAGCAAGCAGGAAAATGATTTCCAATAGGAATCCACCCAGCTGACACACTCCAGCTGGCCCTTGAGGCGATCTGTTCATTTTCAGCAAACTTTCAATAGGGAAGACGAACCAGCGTGAATGTCTACTCTTATCATTTCTTTTTATCTCAACTCTAGCAATTGATATTTGGTAATACATGATTCTCGTGGAGTTTTGATAAGACATCCAATATTTAGGTCCACACTAGTTGTTTGTATGAGAACACCCTGTACCAAATGAAATTGTTATTGCTTTTCCAGCACTGGTCTGTGGTAGGTAATGAAACTCTGGCTTCCAATTCATGTTTCTGTTGCCTGTGGTCAGAACTGAACAGTGTGTGTGAATGTCTTGGTGTCTGGGATAATGGAAGACATCGTGGCAGTACACATCAGTAGGTTTCATGCTTATGGCTTGGTTAAAATGCAGTGTCCAGGACATTAAGTGATACAAATGAACACATTTACCTGTTCTGTTTATAGCAGCAATGCTGTTTGCACATAGGTTTACACCAGCAGACAAGAATTATTGATTCCTTTTAGTGCTTTACAAAATCAGCACTGACATTCTGCAGGCATTTATTCATCATTGTGGAGCACAGGGTTGTACATTGACGTTTCAGATGTTTTTCCTGTTATGCTGCTAAAATAAATAAGTAAATTAAGCTAATATTTGTGGTGAAGTGAAGGGGAAGAGCTCAGTAGTCTCACAGCCTGAAGAAAGAAACGTCTCCAAAGTCTGGTGCTACGGCAGCAGATCCTGTATCGCTTGCCAGATGGCAGCAGGGTGAACATGCAGCCACAGATCCTCATTGATCAGGCCTTTGGGGTAGCCAAATTTAGCTACTCTACTTACAGTATGTGATCAGTTCGACTTTTGATTTTTCTGAATGTTTTTGCCCTCTACTGCTGTCATTGATCTTTTAGTATTTGTTTTGTGCTTGTCAGTATAGGAATCTCAAAAATGTGGTGCCTTTTCATTTACGAATCTAAATCAGTTTAAATGTCTGATTAAATGGGTCACTCCAAGTTCATGTTCATACAGAGATGAAGGCCTGTTAGCGCATTGCACATCTCAGATCTTTAAAAACAACACCCCTTTCCTCCTGTAAATGCTTGTCTTTGTCAACAGATGTATTACTGAGTCTGTGCAGTCTGAGAAAAGAGGAAATACTTCTTCTTTAACCAGATGAACTGTGTTCAGAGAACACTTCAGCTGGATCCATTTCACTGAAGCATCCTTGAATGAGATAAAAAAAAAAATGCAGCTCAAAGCTGCCGATCTCTCGCTACCGCTGACCCGCACCTCCTTGTGATTATATTTATGTTTATGTGTCAGGATGCGCCATCTTCAGTTCAAGTTTGATGCTCTACTGTAGCACTAGTTGTAAAATTGCACCAGGGATGCAGCAACATTAAGCAGTCCAGCAGCCCCATAATTATGGAAGATGAAAACCAAGAGCTAAGCTGAGTCAGGTGGCCTTATGTTCTTGGTGCTTGCACTGCCTTTGGCCTTACAACACTAAAACAAAACCGCTACGTGATTACAGATATGTATTATAAAGCATCATAAGAAAAGTTCAGTGCATCTTTAAAGAGTTCTATATAACACAAGACTATTAACAAGTTCACTGATATAGGGTGTCAGAGGTGAAATTCACTTGTTTTTATTCCTCTAATAAACTAAATTTAAGCAGACTTCTAAACATTACAGCTACTAACAATCGTCAATCACAAATTTTCTACAGTCACAGGGGACAAATTCAAATTCATCAACAAGTTCAGCTCCTGTCCCCATCCTATCCAAACAGCCAGAACATCTGTAAGAGCAACAAGAATTTAAGAAATGCTGATGTGCTACACTCTTTTTCTTTAATGTATTGCATTCCAGTAGAGTTTTGCCAGGGATACACAAAAGCATTTCTAGAGTTATATAAAAACCCGACAGAAGCATATGCTCTCCTTTAATCTAAGGTGGTATATTATAATACCCTGCTAATAGCCAACACAAAGTTACACTAATGACACCACACCGCTGAGGCCCTGTGCTTTAAAAATGATATTTTTCAGTGTAATTGGAAAGTTTTCTAAAGGCAGCATTTATTCGTGTGTTCGTGTGGCATAGTAAACTATAGTGTGCCTGAGTTTGATGCCTCTACATATGAATAAGTCATATCCCAAGGCTATTCATATTTCATCAAACATCCTCATCTATAATGGACACTCTGCACCGGCTGAGGCCCTCACCTGATAGGGGCTGTCTCATCGCCCCTGTCCAGCCACTCTTGTGGAGGGATGATGTACATACACCATAGACCCCAGTTGTAGCCGTGGGCGGCATTAGCGTACTGCTGCACCTCGAACGTGTTGTACTTGATGTTGTCTATGGCGGGCAAGATAATGCGGGTATGATCCTCCTTCATCCGGGTCAGAATAGGTTCAGACCTATGGATAAGAAAAGAGACAGAAGTTAAAAGCTGGCTTTCTGGATTAGGTATGCCGAAGATTCATTGCATAGTTGCAGGAGGTGAATGAAAAGAGTGAGAGGTGTAGAGTCTGCAACAGGGCAAGTAACAGATCTGTGCATATATTCATTCTATCTGCAGAGGTTTGAAGCATTAATATTGCAAAAATGCTGGTCAAATCTGACTGAATGGATAACTTAACTGAATATGAATGTAAAGTGAAAGCTGTGGATGTGTATGTGCAGGAAACCAATGCATTTAAATGTTAAACAAAAAGTTCTTTCGTCAATAGTTACAAAAAATGCCAGGAGCAGCTACAGATAGGTGCAGACGCTGTCTCGACTTTTAAACCATTGCCACACTGACATGCTTTTTCAGTGCAGATGCAGTCTGGTAAACCAGCATTTATTCAACTTTCAAACCAATTTCCAGCATCTGCTTCCCTCTCCTGTTGATGATATGAAGTTCTTGCGAAATGAATTTTCTGTGTAACGACAAATGATATCACATTTGATATCCCTCACTCACGAAAATCCAATGTCAAATAGTGACACGCATTACAGAGAGACGCTTGCAATGTAGAGTCTGAGACAGCCCTGCTGTGATCGTCATCTCATGACTTTTTCCCTCCCAGGCAGTTTTGGCTGGCACATATTAAATGGACTACACGCTTTCACATACTTTAAAAATCTTAAGGCAACATCGAGATATTAATAAATGAGATAAAACCAATTCACAACTATCTTAGTTACAGCATATAAGAGAAGTTACATGGTGAAGCTAAGACTCCAGTATGTCCATCCATCCATCCATCCATTGATTTTTCTTCCGCATATCTGATTCAGGGTTGTGGGGGGCTGGAGCCTGTCCAAGCTGTCATAGGGTGAGTGGGTACACACTTGACATGCTGCAGAGCTAACACATCGAGACGCAAACATTCATGCTCACATTCACACCTACAGTCAGTTTAGAATCACCAAAATGCAGTTCTGTTAATAGCAAATGTAGTAATAGTTAATAGTTCTGTTATTATCTTCAAAGGAAATTAAAAGACATTTAGAATGATTTGACTCACTTGGTCTATAAAACAAAGCACTGCATACCATGCAATAACCTCTCCTTAGCTTGGCCATGGGCAGAACACAATGACAGTCATGTGCTTCTGGTCCTAGTTACATTTGTATAATCTTCCTATGCTAACAGATGATGTCCTCCATATTTTTAAAAGAGCACTTCATATGGTTCATATGCTACTTGGTTATGGGAACACTTTTCCAAATTGAAAAAGAGAAAGAAAGAAAACAAAAACTGGCTGCAATCATTACTTGATAAATGCATTTCTTTAAAAAAAACACACACACACACACTCCCCTCTCCAGCTTTCTAACTGTCAGTTTCTTGGCCCTGACTCATGTCCTACTTCCTCTCTCGCCCTCTTCAAAAAGTGGAACTCATTCATCTTCCAAAAACAAAATGACTTCTTATCACATGAAGGTAAAGGACAGAAACTACAGAGGGGAGTGATACGAACTGAACTGTTTTGGGTGACAAAATAATCCTTTAATAACTTGAAAGCCCTGTGATTGACTGGCCACCTGTCGGAAGTCTAGCCCACCTTTTGAACCTATGACAGCAGGAATAATCTCGACACCCCCGCGATCCTGTATGGGACAAGTGCTTAGAAAACGGATGCTTTGGAACATACAGTCTTATCTGTACTTATTGTATTAACCCTTTAAGACCTACCATAGAACCAAGTCCGCCAGAGCTTATATTATATTTTTACATGCTGTGGAGCCATTTTTGGGAGCATTTCAAGTTGCTATACATCAATACAACCATTATAGCCCAGATTTTAATAATATGTATTCATTAAGTGCATAGTAATTACATAAATTGCAAAAAAGTGCAATAAACTACAAAAAAATTGAAAATCGTTTTTGATTTTTTAACATATATTTGTAGTTAGAGAAATTTAAGAGGCTTATCCCTCAAAACTGTAAATACAAAAAAGTTGCACAAAATAGTTTCCCACCACAGGAAATTTATTTTAAGTGTCTTCATAGTTTTATTTTTGAAATACACCAATTTTTATACACTGCAGGAAAAACGAAAATAAATATTATACTGCAAATTTGCAAAAAAGCAGCATATGCATCAAAATAAACTATTTCCAGCAGTGCAATATGAGTCCTCAGCATCCCAGAAACGACACAGGAAGTCATAAAGTCAAAGATAACTTTTAAAAACACCAGTATAGGCCCTGATGGTAAAAAAGACTACATTTCCGCGAAAATGACGTCACTTCCGGTTTCGGGCAGGTAATGGCGGAAATGCAAAAGTTCGTGCTGACGTCTATTCCAACGTAGGAAGTGTTCTGAACAGCTGATTGGATCGGGAAAGCGTGTTTCTGGAATATTATGTTTTTGTTGCTGCAAGCGCTTTTTATGCAGTTTTTGCAAAGCTTTATGTGGAAGGAAACCGTGACCGAGGACAAGCTGATGGCATAAGATGTAAGTACAACTCCTTCGGTTTCATATGCAAAAAAAATTTTTGCGCTAGCTTACGTGGTTGCAGTGCTACCGGGATTTAAAAATAGTTACGCAAAACAGAGCGTGTCCGCTCCGATTGGCTCTAAAGGGTTAACTGTTAGAGAAACATGAGTTCCCTCATTTAATTTGTCACTTTACTGATGGATATGGGTAAGTCGAACAAAATAATAACGTATTATTTAGCTTTAGAAATGGTGGTACAGAACAAAGAAAGCTCTTTCATTTATTTTTTGTCTTCATTTTATTTTATACAAATAAATTTTATGATAATATAAACCTAAGGAAACTTCATATTAACAGACGTGGTGTTAGTCTTTTAATTCAGTTGTATTTAATGTAATTTCTTCACTTAGGCACCAACGCTACACTGAAAAAAAGTCTAACATGCAGTCATTCATTCAATCTAATAAGTGCCATTCAAAACAGAATAAAATCATTGATTTGATTGTGAAACCCTTTCTTTTTGCATTTTAAAATACCACTTTTGATTTGGATGAAACTAAATATCTGTACAAAGGACACAACGCAAAGTTTTTGATTTCTCTCAAAACATATATTTCTTTTCATGTTGAACAGATAATATCTTTAATTTGAGTCAAAGTGATTTGCACTTGAACACGCCCACCAGAAATAGACCGGGACCCATTTTTATTCTGCATGGCTGCTGGAAACATCGTGTCACATCTTTGATTAATTTCATCTGAAAATAAACGTAAGTAAAGCCAAGTGTGTTACAAAAGCTTTTATAATTTGTATTGCCAAAATTGCAGAAAATAACCCCATTTAAGCTGGGTCGACAGCCACCCCTAATTTTTGCATGATTGTAGCTGCTAGCTATAAGCTAGCTAGCTATCCGGCGCGACGTTAGAACTGGTTACCAGAAACCGACCATCACAGTCGGGAATGCAAGTTAGGCAAAAAGCCGTTTTTTACCAGTATACTAACTAGCTAGCGTTACCACGATGCATCGGTGGTGGATACAGCTAGCTAGCATAAGTTCATAGTTCATAGTATAACTCCGTGCTCCGCTTCGTTTGAATTTTTCTGGTGAGCTCGCGGTTTCTAGACACAAGCTTGTGTTTGTGCGCGCACGTTTGTCTCTGTCTCTCTTCATATAAATATCTGTGTGTTATGTGTGTGTACACCGAGCGCAAAAGATAATTATTGTGCATGATTTAGAGACAGAAATAACACGCCAGCATATAAGATCAATGAGATAAGACTAATTCCTTCAATTGACTTTCAGGCGCGGCTCGGAAAAATGTACATTTTCTGAAGAAATTTTAATTTTAACAGCAAAAAATTGACCCTATGCCAAACTTAGTCGCTAATGGCTGGTCTGTAGACTGTTTGGTATGTCATGTTACGTATTTCTTGGTTTTTCTATGTAATGTGTTTTATAGAGAAGTAACATTATTCTTTTTTTTCTGTATGCTTTCCGAACCACAGATCGCTCCATCCATTCCATGGCTGAAGCATACATTTTCATTTAATCTGAACAGGTATCATTTTGCATTTACACTGCACCTCCTTATATATATATATATATATATAAAAAAAAAAACACCCAGCACGCCCCTGCGGGCGGTTTATCCTTCAAGCTCGGGTCCTCTACCAGAGGCCTGGGAGCTTGAGGGTCCTGCGCAGTATCTTAGCTGTTCCCAGGACTGCGCTCTTCTGGACAGAGATCTCCGATGTTGTTCCCGGGATCTGCTGGAGCCACTCGCCTAGCTTGGGAGTCACCGCACCTAGTGCTCCGATTACCACGGGGACCACCGTTACCTTCACCCTCCACATCCTCTCGAGCTCTTCTCTGAGCCCTTGGTATTTCTCCAGCTTCTCGTGTTCCTTCTTCCTGATATTGCTGTCATTCGGAACCGCTACATCGATCACTACGGCCGTCTTCTTCTGTTTGTCTACCACCACTATGTCCGGTTGGTTAGCCACCACCATTTTGTCCGTCTGTATCTGGAAGTCCCACAGGATCTTAGCTCGGTCATTCTCCACCACCCTTGGGGGCATCTCCCATTTTGACCTTGGGACTTCCAGGTTATACTCGGCACAGATGTTCCTGTACACTATGCCGGCCACTTGGTTATGGCGTTCCATGTATGCCTTGCCTGCTAGCATCTTGCACCCTGCTGTTATGTGCTGGATTGTCTCTGGGGCATCTTTACACAGCCTGCACCTGGGGTCTTGTATATATATATATATATATATATATATATATATATATATATATATATATACACACTATATATATATATATATATATATATATATATATATATATATATATATTGTATATATATATATATATATATATGCCCCCTCTATCCGGCAGATAGAGGGGGTGGCTGATATCCAGAAATCCTACCAGTGGCTGGACAAAGCTGGACTGAAAGACAGCACAGAGGCACTAATCATGGCAGCACAAGAACAAGCTCTGAGTACAAGATCCATAGAGGCTGGGGTCTATCACACCAGGCAAGACCCCAGGTGCAGGCTGTGTAAAGATGCCCCAGAGACAATCCAGCACATAACAGCAGGGTGCAAGATGCTAGCAGGCAAGGCATACATGGAACGCCACAACCAAGTGGCCGGCATAGTGTACAGGAACATCTGTGCCGAGTATAACCTGGAAGTCCCGAGGTCAAAATGGGAGATGCCCCCAAGGGTGGTGGAGAATGACCGAGCTAAGATCCTGTGGGACTTCCAGATACAGACGGACAAAATGGTGGTGGCTAACCAACCGGACATAGTGGTGGTAGACAAACAGAAGAAGACGGCCGTAGTGATCGATGTAGCGGTTCCGAATGACAGCAATATCAGGAAGAAGGAACACGAGAAGCTGGAGAAATACCAAGGGCTCAGAGAAGAGCTCGAGAGGATGTGGAGGGTGAAGGTAACGGTGGTCCCCGTGGTAATCGGAGCACTAGGTGCGGTGACTCCCAAGCTAGGCGAGTGGCTCCAGCAGATCCCGGGAATAACATCGGAGATCTCTGTCCAGAAGAGCGCAGTCCTGGGAACAGCTAAGATACTGCGCAGGACCCTCAAGCTCCCAGGCCTCTGGTAGAGGACCCGAGCTTGAAGGATAAACCGCCCGCAGGGGCGTGCTGGGTGTTTATATGAAGAGTTTATTACAGAGAAATGTCTCTTTCCAAAATAAAAGCTATACTATACGCTTCTTCTGGGCTATATTCTCAGCAGCATATTAAACATATCAGGTCCCCATAAGGAGAATCATGTGCTAACGGCTGTCTAAATGACTCGGGTAAAGTTTGTAGCATGCCTGGTTGTTGTTTTTGTCTGCTTCCACTTGTCTTTGCACTAGGATGATGACGGCGTAAATGTGCAGTCATATTCGTTGTGTTCCCACTAGTGCTGTCAGCGTTAATCTGAAATGACGTTAACGCCACAACACGGCAAATCTCCGTTGACGAGCTACCCCTGATCGCCCCGTGCATGGGGCTGGACGGCGTCAACACGTTAACGAGCTAACTGCACTCACGCAGTAGTTCCCACCATGTAATTGAGCATTGCGTGGCACATCCGACATACGGTTGTACTTTTGTCCATGACGCGCTTACATTCAGGGTCATACGTCACATGAAAACCAAAATAGTTCCAAAGGCCAGATCTGAATGAGGGTGGGGGAGGTTCAATTTGCCATGTTGCAAGGAGCTTAGCTTCTGTCTTGCTAGCTTGTGCTGCCCTCAGTGGATCTGGGCTCAACAGTGCAGCCTAGGCGGAATAGTCGAACGCAGATCCACTGAGCGCTCAACACAGACAGCATCGTCAGAAGAAAAGTTGATAAAATAAATTAAAAATTTTGTATTGTTCGATACATATGCGTACCGAACCGAAAGCACTGTATCGAACGGTTCAATATCGATACGAGTATCGTTGCACCCCTAATATATGCATATATATATATGCACATCTGGGCAAAGCATCTATATGAAAAATGGCAATCACTAATTTCACTAATTATGTGTGCTGCCTTGTAGGCTTAGTCATAAAAGCTTGTTAATATTGCACAAGATACGCCGTACAAGCCAAAATTCATTCTTTCACTCTCACATACATATATTCTTCTTTCACATACATATACTTTCACTCATTTTATTTTAAGTTTTATATTTAGTTATTTTTATTCTCATGTTTACACATATTTAACACACACATTGCAATATTGTCCTCTCTTATACATGTATTTGAATGTACATATTTACAAATTTTCACTCTAACATAGATGCATTTTCATTTATGCATTCCTACATTTTGCTCTCATTTACATGCATTCAATTCAAAACTGATTCATGTTTGTGGCTGTAATGTGACAAAATGTGGGAAAGTTCAAGGGGGCCACATACTTTTGTGAGCCACTGTATGTTTCTACCTCTTCTTCTTTAAAGTATTACAAGAATAAAACATATCTGACAGGCAACAATAACCCTCACGTTAAGTGAAATTTGCACTGATTTTTCATTTAAATCATTTGGTATTTCCAAGCCATTTAAAGGGTTAGGTGTTCAATCCAACAATTTAGTCTCTTAACCTGCGTAAGAACAATCTTTTTGAAGGCTCAGATGTGCCATACAGTGCTTGACTATGTAGTGAAACAAAGGCTCTGCTTTTACTTTGAAGACATTTTTACTGTAGCAGAATGCATGACGTGCTTTGCTTGACATGCTCAGCAAAAGTGTTGCTCTGAGCACTTCCTTACCTTGGGCAGATCTCCCTGTCATTCCAACCTTTTCCATTCATCTCCTTCTGTCCTTGAGCTCCCACAACACCCTAACCCAGCCTACACCTTCTTTACTGCTGGAATACACGAGAGTGATAAGATAAGAGACAGTGTGGAAATGAGAACACATCTGCTTTTGACAGACGAGGCTGTGTCATCCTCCTTTCTTTATCTGCTATCTCGTGTTCCTTACATTGAGGCCGTTATTCATCCACATCGGTCCTAATCATGCTCAGTTGCAAATAGCAATGAGATTTTCCCTTCTACCAGTAATGACTCATCCAGTACAGCAAATACATGCTGACAACATCCATCACCGCTGGCTCCACAATGCCATTTCTTATATTCAAAGCAGAAGTCCTCTTGATTAATGAACTCTTTGACTACTTGTCTTTCAGTGCAGTCTGCACTTTTGTGGAGGTTCACACCAGGCTGTGCATGCATTTCAGATATTAAAAAAAAAATCAAGGAAACACAATCTATTCATATCTACTTGATTTAACAACAGCAGCATCACAGGATGTCTCATTATCTGTCCTACCTTTGCCCAGAATTGACGTAAAAGCCCCGCAGTCCTCCTTTCAAGGCTGCATTCTTTATTAAAAATTTTTAGATTAATGGATCTCAAATAGAGAACGATACTCAGGCAGAGAGTTAGCAGATAATGGAATCTAACTACACCCTAAGAGCAGCAGGGCCCTAAGTGCCTAAAATAAGATCTTCTTTAATTCTGCATTAAACTCAATGCTGCAGACCGTGTGAGCTGCCCTATAGAAGTAGCTTTTTTTAAATTCAGTAACTTTAAAAAAAAAATGACCCTAACAGACCCTTAGCAGAAAAAAAAGATCTATTAGCACTGAGGTCTTTAAATCTGCTTTGAGTGAAATCTTTCAAAGTTCTTAAAACATATTTATCTTTATTTTGAATGTTTTTTTTTTTCATAACTGCGCTTTTATGATCAGGTTTCTCACTATAGTTAAAATATGATTAACAGCAGGTTGTGAACCCAATATGGGCCTTGCCAATGCAATTGCCAATTAAATTATTGCACATTATTGGGATTTTAAAAAAAAATTGTATTTCATCACAACATTTTAAAACCAGTCAAACTGACATTGCAGTATGGTACAATTTAGATCAATCAAGTGCTAATTGGTGTTTGCTGTGTTATATAGGATAAAGAATCTAAGCCTGCAGTGCCTCTGGCCATCTTTAAGTGCATTAATCTTTAAATGTGCAGCCGTCCACAGTCCTTTCGCCTGGCTGTTTTACAGAGCAGCTCAGACATGCATATGTAGAGTAGATATTAATATTGGGCCAGTCTCCTGCCTCCAATAAAAAAGATGCAGGATTCAAAGAAGGGAAAGGTAGCCATGCAGAATTTAAATTCATTACAGGGTCGAGGCTTTTTTGAAGTAGATAGCGGGATGCAGAGGCATGAACTGGAAAAGGATCAAGACGCAATGTTAGATTCCTCACCACTTCTAAATGCATTTGCCGAGGACGTGGTTGATATGATACAAACGTAAAGGCAGCATAAAGCCCTGTCTTTTCAGTGCTTTTTGGAGGTTTGCCTGGCCTGTGCTCTGTGAAGCACTCAGTAAGGCTGCAGCCTCCTTTCTCATCTCCAGACAGATATAAACACTGAGCCACTGCCAGACGCTGTGAGCGAGAGGAAAAACATGATTTACTTTATCTAAAAAAATATTTCCCCAGCCTTCAAGACCTCTGGAATTTATGTACCATTGAATTTAATATAATACCACTGCACCTGCATGGCATAATAATAAGCAGAAGGAGTTCTGTGAGATTACCAAAGGAGCCAATATCAAATATACATGTGGCAAAAATTACACAATTAAAAATTACAAGAGGACTGTTTAATCCATTCCTTAGCTTTCTGAATTCCACCAGTTTGTCTCTTCCTTACAAGCACTCACCAGGTCACAGTGCAGCAGAACATTCAACATTCATCAAAGTGTTGCTTTCTGAAGCATGTATTTCATTACAACCTCCCTGCATCGACAACCTTATCTCCAGCGCACACTTACGGGGAGCTGCTGCTACGTTGTTAATCGTTAATCGTTAATAACCTGAGATTGCAACTGTGCAAGAGACTTCAAAACCAAATAAATATCAATTTCCTTCCCTCCGCAACCGTTTGGTTGAAGTATGGCATACAGTAGGTTCTAATTACAACATGCTCCTCTTTTCTGCTATCAATCCTGTTTATTTACATAGCACGCGGAAGGAAATTGGTCGTCTTTGGAACACAATGGACAACGGCTGCCCAAAGGATGGATGGTTAGAAACTACAGGAGAAGATAGACTGCGAGCATTAAGCCGGTGCAAAACCGCATTAACCACAACGACGATTTCATATCCTCATATTAAAGCGGCGCAAAGCCACAGAAATCAGACTCCATCGCTCTTGTGGTGCAAAACGTTTGCTTATTAACTCCTGAAAAACAAGTGCTTCACCAACTTTTTTTTTTTTTTTACAATCTTCCTTTTACAAAGCTGATAAAAAGCACCTGACGCCACATAATTTCTATCAGTCACGAGCACTCACGGTGGAAGTAAGTAATAAAAAAGCCTCGAATGTGAATTTTAGCAAACTCTAGTTTGTTTTTAATCCCCATAAATCATGCTTATTCACCTCATATTTGTCTCCTGGTCACCCCCCCACTCCCACCCATGCAGTTGCTTAATGCCCCCCGTGTTTGAGAACCACAGTCATAAACCAACATGCTGTGAGGGAATGGGAAATGACTAAGTGCGTGATACAGCATGATACAATTATGTTTGCTTAAACCCAATAATAAGTTATGCGAAGTAGCAATACATTTCAGCTGCAAATGTACAGCACCTCCGGGGAATACCACGCCAATGAATCACAGCGATGCCACTAAGAGCTGGCAGCATTGTCTCTGGCTCAGTATGCATAGGCACTGTGTACAAGGTCATTGAGGGATATTCACCACAACATCTAGAGGAAACATCCATCTCACTTATCACTGTATGTGTCATAGTGAATAATCACATTATGATAAACGGCTTCTCTTCCGTTTGAACAAATAGAAAGTGTAGATACCGCCAGTGAATCTGAGTAAGAGAGTGCATGATGTTTGCAGGCATACAGTAGATAATAAATGCACACACTCTCTCATACACAAAGAAATCTAAGCGGCGTGAGCAAGCTTGTAGAAGTTGGCTGTCATCTCTTCAGTTGCTATATTCCTTTATCCGGCGACTACTACTAAAAGAAAAATATCACAGGCATTCTGCTCTACTTTCCACTGACTTCTGTAAATAACACTTCATGCAAAAAGCAAAAACCGGAGCTGCAAAATAAAACAAAACTAACAAATCTTCAGCTGCAGGTTGTCAAAGGAAGACGGAGGTGATACATCGGTGAAGGTGTGTGGAGCAGAAAGAAGAGAGCGTCGCACGGTGAACAAAATATGCTGAGGTGGCTTTGGCATGTGGAAGAGGGACGGATGGAGAGGAGGAAGCCTACGCGGAGGTGAGTGGGGTATGTTGCATCAATGACAGGCAAGTCTACTTCTGAGCAAGAACAGATGGGGAAGCAGATGAGGGAACCACTGGGGTGTCAGTTATCATCAGATATGCACCTAGGCATTGATGCAACTTCCTTTGTGAGTGCTGTTTCCTGCCCGGGTCGTGCCACTTCTGGGCCTGTAGTTCCCATATGGGCCATAAATGGCCCGTCAAGCTTCAATAACCGCGGCTTATCAAGTCATCTCTTGGTAAAGGTCCCTTTGATTGCTGACTAATGTTGTGGTGGGATGTTTATAGGTCAGGCCCACTCTGACCTTTAGTGCTTTAATTTCATCTTAATGAAGCAAAACAGAACATTCTGATTACATTATGCCAGTTTACAGAATAAACACAAAGTTTCCACGTCTTTTATTATAAAAGTTTTACCTGTGAGCAGAGAAACTTTACTGGTAATATAATAGAAAGTTAATATTGGAGTTTATATTTGTTCTAAAATAATCATTGTAGTTGCTTCATTTTCAGAAAATCCTTAAAAGCAAATTCATAAGTAAAGTTTAACACAGAATCACATAGTGTAGTAGTAAATGAGCCCAAGGAATAAATAATGATTGTTAAATGATCATCAAAATCAAAATCACATAAAGAAAGACGAGTTTTAAAATGCTGTTTAAACCAGAATGACATAGAAACAATGTGCTGCATAGCCGACTGGATAAACCCAAAGATGATCTGGAGCATCTGTGGCAAGTGAGACAAATGGGCCATAACAACAGCAAAAAAAAACCCAAAAAGAAACAAATTCAATTGTAACTTTGGGCACTTTGTTACAGCAGCCTGTCACAAACACACATTACTTTTCCAAACTGAATTGTGAATGTAGATTTTGATCCATCATGCAGTACCATCTGGAAAAGATCTGACTGGAAACAGCTTCATTTGTCAGTGTGACTATGATCTCAAACACAGCGCCAATGCAGTAAAAGCACGTATGATTGGAAAAACACACAACACTATCAGCCATGGATTGACCTCCCCAGAGCCCGAACCACAACATTCCTGAAGCAAATTTGGATCATCTTGACAGAGAATGAAACAAAAGCCAGCCAGCATCCAAGGAAGAACTTTGAATATCCTTCGAGAAGCCTGTTTAAAGAAATTACAAGAAAGATTGTCTACAAGAGTTCAGGCTGTGTGAAAGAATGAAGGCGGTCATACTAAATACTGACTGTCATCAGTTATGTCTATTATAATATCAGTTTTCATCTTATTTTAAAGTGAACAGTGAAGTCTGGAGAGAAGAAGTGAAGGAGTATTTACTTGATTATATATTGTGTGGAGATCAGGGAAATTATTTTACTGCTATTGTCCAGATTAATAATATAATCTACAGTATTGATATTGCATTCAGATGTTTAAACAATGTGTGTCTTTCAGAAAGACTAAGCCACAGGCTGACAGGAAACTGCAGGGTTGCAGAGAGTTTGCAGAAGTGAAACCGAAAGCATTCTGAGGAGCTGGTTAGACGAGGCTATGTGAATAACTAGGGTATTCAAATTGTCTGTTATACTTTTATATTCTTGTATTAAGCTTTTAGTAGAGGTTCTTGATTAAAACATTTATTTAGTAGATGACATATACATAGTTTCAGTTCGGTTATTACCTATATGAGAGTGGCTTCTGTCTCTCTGTCTGGTGAGAGGTCAGGAGCTAGTCGGCGAGGTGAAATAGGGTGCAATTGAGGTTAGCACACAGATACACACACACACACACACACTTAGTTAAAGAGAATCATTTATAGATGGAAGTTTAATCATGTTTTGCTCGGGGTTGCAAAAAGAGCAGTTTGTCGCAGAACTGCTGCTGATGTCTCAAGATGATAAGCGAGCATCCGGCAGTGACAGGAAGTACCTGCCATGAAGATAGAAGACAATGTTCTTTTTAAACTGTGTTAAAAGTCATTGTGGTTTTGATTTGACGTGTCCATATATTCTGTCTGATGACGCATGAGGGGGCGTCAGTAAGTTCAATCCCTGATGGTATAAAAAATCTGTTTATGCTTTGATTAAGTCGAAGATTAATTCCTGTCTGCATACAGAATGGTCTTCCCACGCGTGTATTCATTAAAATCAATTGTTTGACCAAGATCTTCTGGACCATGGTTGTTTGTACTCTCCTCCTCAATATTTGAACCTTAACAATTGCTTACATTTATTGTCCTAATTGTAGAAGCATTGAATACACTGGAAATATCTGAATGTCATAATTATAAGCAAGACTTGACTTATTTGGCAAATTTTGGGAGGTTTGATCAACAGTTCTGTTGATTGTAGAGACATGTGCATAATTTCTCTGTGTTTTTCTTTTGACCAGTTTATGACTAAGAAGAACTGGCGTGACAGCTGTCACAAATCTGAATAGCACATTTGGATGTGTTTACATTTCTTGCATCTATTTAGCTGTAAAGATCGAAAAGCATTCAGAGATGCTGTAGACTCAGTCTTCCTCATCTTCTTCCTTGTCCCTTTCTTGACTCTCAGGCAGCTTCCAGGGAACAAAGCTTCATCCGACACTGACGGCATGACAGGCTCAAATTAGGTGCCACTTACATCTTTTTGAGTTACTTGTTTGCCGTTAAACTTAAGCAGCAGGCAGACATTGGACTGAGACCCCCAGAAGTAATTTCATATCGCAAAATGAGCCCAGAGCCCCCAAGTAAAATAATTTTGAAATGCACAACATTTGAGCTACCTCTTTAATTACACTCACTCTCACATTTCACAGTGGTTGACTCGCTCTCACTTGTCGTAAGTGTGTATTTGCTCGACAGGTAATGCCATATTAGCCGGGCTGTCTTTTTATCCAGCTCTAACCAAAAGTGATTCTTACAATTTAAAAAAGGAAATGCAAAAAGGAAAAGGATTACCAGCTAGAAACCCTTCTGCATAATAAGCGCCACTGTCCTGAAAAACGCTGTCTCGGTTAGAACCTCGCCTGCTGTTTTATCAGAACGCTTAGATCAGACCAGACTGCATAATTGAGTGATAATAAATTTACATGACATCCCTCTGTTCTAAAAAACATAAAAAGCAAAGCACAAAGGCAAAGGTGAGAGAGGACAGAGAAACCGCTTAGACCTTTTCAAGTTAAACATGACCTTACCAGCCGGTGTTGAACTCGACGTGAGCGTCAAAGAAGCCGACGACGGGAGCCGTGGCCGCGTTCCAGCCATGTATACGGGCCCGGATCAGACCCTCCCGCTTGCTGTTTCTCACAATCTTTACGAGGCCTGGGTAGCGTTTGTTCACATACTGATCCAAGTTGAATTTCAGCTCCACTGGAAGAGATTAGAGAGAGCCCTCCTTTAAAAGACACCCACATGACAACAGGAAAACATTAACAAGGTAGCTGTAGTCAGTGATTTTTAGCTCAGAAAATCCCTTCTTTCCCCTTTCAGAGTGTTTAACTTTTAGATTACACCTAAAGAGAAATAGTGATCACCAAATGCAATCAGTTATTCGTATTACTCACTAAAAAAGCCATTACTTTTCTTTACTAAGTACTCATCAGCAAGAGCAATCAGCAGCATTACTTTCTTAGCCAACCCAGCTCTGATCAAACGCACACCCCATCTACTCTGAGTTTGAAGCTTTATTCAGTGATTCATGAATGTGTGCTTATCAGTGACTGAGGTTTGCCAGCTCAGTCAAACAGAGAGACAGAGCCTAACAGAGTCCTGCCCATCCCACAGGTAAAGACAACTGATCGCGTTCTGGTGACTTTACATGTGGTCATGGTGCCTCCTGGTCGGTTACTTCTGCTAGGAGACCAAGAAAAACATGATTATATACCTCCTTCTCACCTCCAGTGTGGTATGATGTACTACAAATGGGACTAAGGTACCCAGAACAAAGTCTGTGTGAGCTGAAAAGCTGAGCATATGAGAAATAAGACCCGAGGCATCAACAAGAAGCAGAGGGAAACATCTGGGATCCTGACACTAAATATGTCTACTTGTGCAGCAAGCAGTTTGTCACCAAGTCAAATATCCAGCTGGCAGTTTCAGTTTCCTGTACTCTCCAAGTTAAACTGAAGCATTTTCACATCAGCGTGTACTGGAGTGAAATTTGGATAAATTCAAAAGGCTGTGAAATACATCAGCTTTCTTACAGCTAACTCCACAACGTCCAATTCTGAAACTGTTGGGACCCTGTGTAAAAGGGAAATAAAGCCAAAATGCAATGAACTGCAAATTTCATCAACACATATTTTATTCAAAATAAAACTCAGAAAACAGATCAAGTCTTTAAACCGAGCAAAGGTACAATTTTAAGAAAAAATCTAAACTCATTTTGAATTTGATGGAAGCTGAGGGGACCAGCTGCTGGACTTTTAGACGAGGAATGTTTTAAGCTGGTGAAAGGATCTGACCGCAGGCGGGAAAGTTAAGCACTCAGATTCTTTTGGTACGAAGCCATGTGTTTGCTAAATCTGCACTATGCAGCAGTATGTGGTCGTGCACCATTGTCCTTTTGGTGCACGACAAGTCCTTTTCTTAAAAAATGCAGTACAGCACATCTAGATGCTTTTCTAGATGTGCAAGCTGCCAATTCCATAGGCATTAATGCACCTCCGATGAAGGACACTTCTGAAATGACTGCTGGGATTAAGCTGGATGGCCTCTCTGCTCTTTAGTTTAGATGATTTGTGCATGTTTTTCAAAAACATGCAACTTCTTCTTTGCATGCAGGGCTTCAACCAGCTTTTTTGAATTTCTGGAAGTGTTCCTGAGCCGCTGCACTGATTTCCTCAACAAAATCATGCCTGTTTTTAATGTCTCTTGCACACAGAGATTACTCCAGATGATCGTAATCTCTTGATGATATTATAAACTGTAGATGATGAGATACTCAAAATTTTTACAATTTTTACTTTGAAGAATATTATTTTGTATTTTCTTCTTAGAAACTCTCGTCTTTAGGAGCATTTACTTCTCCAGCCTTTTGCTGCTCCCGTCCCAACTCTTTTAAATGTTTTTCTGCGATCAAATTCAAAACAAGCCAATAATTATTTTTTCATGAAATATTAAAATTGGTCAGTTTAAACATTTAATGTGTGTTCTGTGTTCTATTGTGAATTAAATGTGTGTTTGTGAGATTAGCAAATCATTGCTTTCTGTTTTTTCACCTACATTTTACACAGAGTCTCAGCACTTTCATATGATAACATCTGCTATAACTACAGCTGTCTTGTGAATGTCTCTTTGTGTTATCAGATAAATGATATTTATATGAATAAAACTAAACTGAGTTGAATCATTCAGAACTTGAAATGAAGTTTGAAACTTGAAAAAAAAGCTCCGTTTTCTTCAGTTGTATTGCTTCCATTAAAGCATCTTTTAGAGGACAATGGTGGATTTGATGTACTCGTTAGAGGCTTATTCAAGACAATCAACTTGCAGCCATTGCTGACTTGCAATAAAAGGGATACCAGCAGAATATTGCTTACTTAAAAGCATTGGAGGCTTTCTCAGCATCAAACCAAGGATACACTGAAGGTTTCAAAGCAGACAGAGCACAGCAATCTAAAACATTTAGTCTGATAGAAACTTGAACAGTGGAATCCAAAGCGTAATAAGACAGACCAAAAGTGGGTACGCCATTATCAATACATTATGTATCAATACATCAAGCTTTGATCATTGATACAGAATTTGCAACCAAATACAGGAAGAATCCAGAAAGTTCTGTCAAAAGAAAAATGTCTGATAGTGGTCTGAGAGGACTAAACACAAGAAAGAGGAAGAACAGTAAGAACCTTTTGCATCTTGCTTTGCATCTTTGTGAATAAGGATTCATAATGAAGCAGAACACTGATTCTGAGCATACTAGAGCAGCGGTCCCCAACCGTTTTTCCACGGTCACCACTTCATGCATAATGGACCTTCCATGTGCAGGTATACGTATGTATATGTATACATATGTATATTTAGTGTGTACATGTGTGTGTAAATAGGAATAGTAATGGTACAATAGCTAAATCAAGCTATATAGTTTATGTCTTCCATATTTCCAACCATATCCATAATCACATACTGTGTATGCTACCATTGTATATAGTGTATTATCTTACTTTTTTTCATTGATTGTACTTATTTGTATTTTTGTATTTCCTTCTGATATCTGTACCTGAGCTGAGGTGACGCAAAAATTTCCCCGTTGTGGGATCAATAAAGTCTTATCTTATCTTGTCTTACTTAGAAATTCATCTTAAATTTTCCAGTAATTGTTTCATTTAATTAGAAACTGCTGGAAAACATGAGCTTTTCCTTTAATATTCTGTATAGATGTGTATAGATGTTAATGTTGTGTATTTCTATTCTAGTCACATGAGACCAAGTTAACGATTTCTATACA
Source organism: Simochromis diagramma (assembly GCF_900408965.1). Classification (NCBI taxonomy): domain Eukaryota; kingdom Metazoa; phylum Chordata; class Actinopteri; order Cichliformes; family Cichlidae; genus Simochromis; species Simochromis diagramma. The sequence continues at coordinate 865,397 of NW_024386832.1, forward strand.
AGTTACTGTAGTCCTAAGGCATTCCTCATCGCAAGTCTTTATTCCAACTGGATTATAATATTGTCTCTGCTCTGCTCTCCTCTCACGGATGAGGCTGGCTGTCATCACTGGAAACAAAGTTTGATGGGTAAACAGCCAGTTGTGCAAATTGCTGTCTGTGTTTCGTCGGAGGATAGATGGCTGTTTGAGCTTCTCCTCTGGGTTACTGCTGAGCGCTCCACTTTCTGAGGGAGAGATTAATAAGGAAGCGTGTGGCACATCGGCTCTGAACAGCATCCACACCTAGCTTCTGACTCCAGCTAGCAACATAAATCAGCCGGTGAAAGTATAAAAAAAATGGCAGTCTAATCCCCTGTGTGTCATTGAGGAGACATAGTGAAGGATTGTCAGGAGTCTTTTTCTAGCTGAAGGTCTTAACATACAGTGGTGACTGCTGCAGGGAGAGAGGGTGAATTTGCTGGTATCCTACTGGCCCTTGAAGAGACAGAAAAAAAGCATGAGCATTTAACACTAAATTAACCAGTAATCCCACAGACTGCAGTACCTGCAGACCCCTGAGGCTTTTTCCCATCATTTTAATTTCCATGATTTTGTCATTTAGTTCCCAATGACTTCATATCATTCGTTTCTAGTTCTATTTTACATATTGCTTTTTAAAAGTACCAGTATGTTGAGGTCCTAGGGGAACCCAGTCAAAAGTATGTAATTTTGGAGATTTAATAGATGCCCCTCATATTTGCCACGGGTCCTAGCTAAAGAAAAAAGAAAGGAGAAAAAAAAGGTATTCTTTCATTTTGTAGACAGATACAGATGCATTAGATACAACTTTCCTAATAGGCAATTTGCAAAATTGTCTTAGCTAGATTAATGGTGTTGGAGTCCATGTGAACACTACATCCGGTAAGTAAACAATTAGACAGAATTTGAATGACCATTTATTACTGTAAATGTATTTAACAAGGGTGCCATGGTAACAAACTTTGAAGGCATACTGGTAGTTTGTACTTATATTGCAGCTTTGCCCCTGCTCTTATTTTGACACCGTGGTACTTTTGCCACTACTACAGCTACTACAGAGCAGTCATCTGAAGCATTTTCTGTAAAATAATTACTTTTTAATATTTGTGACTGTGATGACATCTTTTCTGTGTTTGTGGCGGGGCGTGGTCTGAGAGATGGATGCACCTGCACAGCATCTGCAATCCCACCTTTCTGGCATAAAAAGCTGTGCTGTCTGTCTGTGGTTGTTAGAGATGGTGATGTGTGCGGCTAAGCTGGAAAGCTGCAGCCGCTGTGTGTACAGCATCCAAGTTAATAAGTATGCTGAAAAGCATTGAACTGTCAGGTCTGCTGTGGGTCATTTACAGCAGTAAACTATTTGAGTACCTCCTCTGCTGATGACACATATGAGGTGGTCATTTAGAACATTCATCCTGACAGGTTGAGATGATGTCGATTAATTTGAATCAAAATCAGCTTCTACTGTTTGATATTTTCAAATCACTCAAATTAAAAGTCAAGAGAAAAGTCAACGATTTTATGATTCTTTTTCCCCCCTTTATAAATCGGTAATGATGTGCACCATGGTGGTGTAGGTAGGTAAAAAGGTCCTAATCCAACATCAGGGCCTTTCTGGGTGCAGTTTGCATGTCATGTTCTTCCTGCGTCTGTGTGGGTTCTTTCCAGGTACTCTGGCTTCCTCCCTCAGTCCAAAGACATGCAGTTAGTGAGGTCAGGTTAATTGATGATTCTAAATTGGCACTGTGAGTGCAAATGTCTGTCTGTCTCTCTGTTCCAGCACTGCGACACGCTGGCGATCCGTCCACGGTGTACTCGTCTCTCACCCTGTGGAAGCTGAACTCTGAATAAGATAACAAATGGATGGATGGAAAAGGTAACGATTAAGGAGCACCCACAGAAGAGGGAATGTGTTTGCTATGCATCACTTTGTAGCAGTTGGTCCCTAACCACTGCCTAGATAACTGCTGTCTCCAGTGTATTGAAAGGTTTAACTTGGGATACACCCACTCCATGTAACCAGCAGTTACTGTGCCTGTCATCTCTTGAAGGTTGAATGTTGGCATTGACTTCCTGTGGTCTCTGCTCACTGCTAGTCACTTTCTGTGTTGATACCCCTTTAATGTGTCCCAAATGGTAAGAAGCATCCCATCCTGCAAAAGCTGGACTTATTAAAGTTTGACTTTTTCTCTTTCATCTACTTTTTATCCAGCTCTTTAAAGGATCACAAAGGGATGGATACACATGAAAACGTTGTGGGAATTTAATAATAACATCACGTAAAATAATTTATGAACTATAAGGTTTGTAGGGTTCATCTTATTGAATTTAAATCAGTCACTGTTAGAAGCTGCATTGTAAAGCACCTCAGCAGCTTAGTTCTGATTGCACCCATAGCAGGTTTCGGACCTGTGCAGTGAGGCTCCTTCATCATCAGTCTACCCTGCAGCTACAATACAATAAAAGCTATTAGGGTGTAATAATTACTAGGCTTTGCTGGAAAGAAGAAAAGTTATGGGGCTCTCTCTGATCCTTGCAAATAAAACGCTGGAATGCATCCATCGGAAGAGAGTTATGGAGCTGGGAATACATTTTAAAGTACTGGCAATGCAACATGGCAGAGGATAACTATCCATCATACTGTGAATTTAAATGAATACATACTCTACTGTGCAAGGAACACCATGAATCCCTGGAAGTCATGGGAGATTATAGAGTGCTGTGTTAAGGGTGGATGATGAAGTGTTACTGAACATTCTTTTTAAAGCCTGAACATTCACTCCTTCCTGCTGTCCAAAGAGATGTCTAACTGGCAGTCTATTAAAATTTACCCCCAGGATTTTCTCCTCCAATAAGACCAGCCTCAGAACACCTCTTAATTATGTTTTTGTCTGGCGAAGTAAAATGATCACCTTCAGAGGAAAGAGATTTACTTGTGCAACACAAACCACAGGCCACATTCTTTTAACTCTGGATTTATTGACTTGTCTCCGACACTGATCCCTGAACAGGCCAGATATCGATCGCTTTCATCAATCATGAGCAGAATAGTAAAGTTACCTAATGGGTAAACTGGCTCACCACAAGTAATGTGATGATGGATTAAATATTAAAAAAGGAATCACGTGCTTGTCATCCTGACACGAAAGCTTCCAGCTGAAACGCTGCGTCAGAGTACAGTACAGTTCGTCACTGTAAGTGGAAAACGTTTTTTGTCAACACGCTTCAGAGTTGCAGAAATGATTTGTGCCGCGGCATGTCAGCAATATTGAGGTCACCCACCTCTCACGCATTTATTGGGAACAGCATGACAGTAAACTGGTTGGTGTTTGATCTTTTCCTCTTCTAACGTACCTGATCTTAATGTCTGTGCATCTGCTTCATTTTAAATTCTTATCGCTCAACATCTTGCTTGATTTTCTCTGAATAACTGACAGATAAATTGCTAGAGATACTGTACAGCTTGTTTGCTGCAAGCAATGACTGAAAGCTGTAAAAGTTGTAGCAGGCAAAATGCTTTTTGACATCGTTAGGGGGAAAAAAGTCTGCGCTAATCTTTCAATATACTGGAAGTGAAATTAGAGGGAACTAGAGTCCTGTAGCTACTCTAGGCTCTGTTATCTGGATTTAGAAAGCCTAGCCAGTTTTATCAGTCCAGACTAAAAGGGTAAAAAGGTTAACACAGGAAGTACGACGTGGTGGTGCGATGAGCCAGAGTTTCCCCTGAGAGAGCACGATTGCAATCCCAGGTTAAACCTGTAACGCCTGAACCATGAAACAAAGAACATTTACATTTTTTTAAACTGAATTGTTTCTTGAACCTTCTATGAAAAAAAATAATAAATAAACATCAATTTGCATATGTGAGTTTTAGTTGGAATCATTTTTGCATGTATTGCTTAAAATTTTGTTAAAGATTTTTATTGAGCAATTTCTTCATGTTTTTGTCAGGAAAAGAAAAATTAAGCTGATGACACAGACGTCTCAAAGACTCACACAAGATCACGTCTAACACTTGGGTGAGACTAAAGTCAGGCGTATGACTTAAAAAAAAATCCATGCACACCTTCACACCATGTGTTATATGGGACAGTTTAATTTCATTTTTTATGTTCCCAGAACTTAGAAAAATTATGGAAACTTGGTGGCGCTTATTTATAACTAAGTTAGAGCAAAGTATTTATTCTGAGTAGGGCTGGGTAGCATGAGGAAAATCTAAAATCACAATATTTTTTGGCTATATCACGACACACGATGTATATCATGATGTGTTTAAATAACATTCAAATACAAATGTTATTTTGAAGCATATAGTGCCTAAACATGCACTGGTATACTCATTCAAATTGACCACTCCATATTTGTTTTCTACTTTGAATACAAAAAATCAGAATGAATTAAAAAAAAAATTTAACCATCAGCTGCACACAGATGTTTTCACAAATGGCAGTATTGTCACAGTAAATCTCTATCTGTGGTTTTAACAAACAAATAGCAACAATAAAGGACATCAAGCAATAATTCATGAGACAAAATAAAACAAGTGAAATTACAAAGGTGCTCTTTTTTTGATTGTAACATATAAGAATTATAAGACAAAAAAATGTAGTGACCTCAAACCAAGAACAGTCACAGGCGTCACAGCTGGTTTATTTAACGTTTTCTGTGTGGGGAGACGTTGATATGCAGAGTTTAAAACAGTGATAACTTTGCAATGGATGACTTTTCAGCTGGTGGGATAAATTTGCTACCTTTTGCAGCAATAGTTTCAACAGAATACAACACGCATGGCAATTTATACTCGACGGTTACAATAAAACCATTTGAACCATCATACTTGGAAAAACCTGCGATACATCGAGTAAATTCGATATATCGCCAACCCCTTTTTCTGAGACTACTAGATGCAGTTAATAAAGAAATGGAGTTCTGCATTGTGCGAACTTCTAATTCGTATATTTGTTTCAAGCCTTTGTTGGTGGGAGGAGCTTAGAGCAGAGAAAGAAAAGCTGCAGGAGGAAGGCTGTGTATCTATTTTTCTAGATTTCTGCTTCCTGCTGCAAATTTAACCAAAGAAAACTCTTGTTCCTTAATTATTTCTGCAAATGAGGACTCAGTTCCATTCAAACAAAAAGAAATATATTTAATTGTATATTCAATTGAATGTGCATTTTCTTTGCCTAATTAATTGTCTGTGAGAGGAATTTCTTGCTCTTTGCTAATGAGCATGCCGTCTGTTCTGAAGAATAAATCTGATTTAATGTATGCAACGTTTAAAGCAATTCAGTATTGACTTGAAATGTATATTACAAGCTGTAATCAACATGGCTTTCAGTTTATATCGTGTTTTCATTATATGAATCATTAAGTTGTCAATTTACGATGGTATCTGCTGGAATTTAATACCGTAGGCCTCATTGAGTCTTTCCTTGCTACTCGCATTATGAACAGCTATGAACTGGATTCATCCTGACTGACACACACTGCCACAGCTCATCAATGGGGAAGGGTACATTTAGTACAGCACACTAGAAGCAGTGCTACCTGTCATCAAACAAATGCCACAGTGAAGAAAATGTGTCGCCGTGGCATGGCAAACATGTTTCCTGTGTGTGAATCTTTACTCCAGGAGTGGCTGTGCCTCAGTTCATTTCACTGAGTTTTACTTAAACGAGCAGGGACAGTAAGAGGCAGCCACTAAAGGTCAAACAGTCCAGTCTGCATGTTAATTTTCTAATGTCACAGCACCGCAACTCCCAAGACACCGCTCGCACATCTGCACAAATTATCATCAGTGTTGGTAAACATACACTAAGAGAAGCTGATGGATGCGATAATGACCTGAAACTGACCTTTCATTACAGATGAATGAGGCACGTGGTCAATTAAAGCACAGTGCAGTCACATGCTGTTAGTCATGTAGTGTGATGTCTGCAGACTAACGTTAACCTCTTTTACAGCAGTTTTAATTTGTCCGTTTTCAGCAGAGACAACTTTATTGTGACAGTTTTGACAAGCTTCCATTCCTGCAGTGGCCACGATTCTGGGGTGAAATAACTTGGAAAAGAATGCCGGCTTTATGTTTTGCTACTTTATGTTTGAGCCAGCATTCATTACTTTTTTTGCTGAACCGTGCACATGGACCAAAACGCAATAAAGATGAAGATAAAATCAAAAGAGTGAGTTGAATACTGGTAAAACTACAGGACTGAAGGGAAATGTAATGTTGAATCCATGCAATGCTTTTATCAGTCAAAACGAGTGATTACGAATGGATAAAAACATTGTAAACCCAGATTTTATTACTTCACAAATACATAATTGATTCCCTCTTTTTTCCTTTTTTTTCCTTTTTCTTTAGGTAATTGCTTCAAAATTAGATTTTTGAAGGCGTTCTACACGTAGCCATGTACTTAGAAATGCAACCTAATTATGTATTTGTTTTGCAAATGCTGCTGACTGACTGGCTGCATTAATGTGTCCTACACTCTTTGAATGAGAACCTTAAAGAAGAGACAGCTAGCACAGGCAGGTACTGGACCAGAAACAATCGCATTAATAAACAAAACAGCAAGTGGAGACTGTGACATGACCAGAACTTGCATTATCGGTGCCTTTGAAATGGCTGCTTTGAAGATGTTGACCAGGTCTGTGACCATTCACCAACACTCGCAGTGTTCAGAACAACTTTGGCACTTCAAGATGGTGACAAAAACCTGCTACCAGGGCCATCAGTTTGCAATTGAATGTAGTCAAGTTGGCAACTACTTGCAGCTGTTTATAATAATGTAGTAATAAGCTATAATAAATCAGGAAAAGATCTGTGCTGGAAAACCTAAGATGCATGAGAAAATGACCAGAATACAGCCAGCAGAGCTGAGTCCCCTACTGCAAAGAAACACAGAGACGCTTGGCACAGCTGACTTGGATTTATTGAAATTTTCTGGCAATCTCTCTTCCTCTATAAATTGGACTGCAATTATGTGCAGGCGACCTGCACAATCCCTTTGCAATTAAAAGTGGTTACCAGGCTGGGTATCGTCACTGATTCAATTCTGATTCACAAGGTTCCGATTCGATTCAATCGATTCAATTTCGACTCAGACAGTCAAAAATATTATCATTGTGATCATTTATCATTACATATCCATATTTTATATGGATATATAGAAACAAAGCTGACACTCGTGAGACTTCACCATAGGTTTGAGCATCACAGCAGGTGCCTTTGTGTCAAAGTAACTGAAGATAAAAAAACAGAAAACATGAAGATTTTTCTGGCCTGGCTTTCTATGGCAGATAACCGCCTTAAAAATATTCTGCAGTAGAACAAAAACTGAGGAAAACCACGAATCAACATATGAACATTACCTAATGCTGCTGAAGTGAAGCCGAGCAAAGTTACAGAGGTTTGATTAGAGACACAGCTAAGCGTTTTGCAATTTAGCATAATTTTAAAATGAGGCTTTCTTGTCTTTGATGAATTTGGGTTGGAGAGTGACGAAACCTGCAGCTACAGAATCTGTGAGACATCGTCTTTCAGCACCGACAGCATGTACGTGTGCGTGTCGTCGGGTCGCGCTTTGTGTTTATATCTTTTTGCGGCATGCGTTTACCTGCTCTTTAATCATTTGCTGTTTTAGCTGTTTGGCAGTTGATAAAATAGTTTTTTTCTGAGCTTGAAGCTGAGATTCTGGCATTTCTGGCAAAATACTTTTAGATTTCAAAATCGATTCAGGATTTGATGAATCACAATTGCTTTGTTCAAACTAAAATCGAGTCAAATTGGGAAATCGATTTTTTTAAATCCACCCCTATTAGTCGCCCAGAGGTTGAGGACTTTGCATGTGCATACACTGGGCACCCAGTTGGTTATCGTAATTACTTGCAATCACTTGCTAAATGCAAAAATATTCAATTGAATCACGGGGCAGCCACCAATTGCTTCTAGCTGGATGGAGGTTGCTGTCCTATCTTTACTGTAGTGTGACTGAGCAGCTAGTAGGAAACAAGACATAGGTGAACACTATGAAGGCGAGATACATAGTCTAAAAAGCAGGAAAGAATAAAACAGACAGGAAGCCAAGTATATTTCAAAGGGAAATGACTGCAGAACACATGCCAACCCAATTAGCCCGAGCTTTCGTACTACTAAATAATAACAACTGTTCCTCGTTTGAAAATAATCCACCGACGAAGTCACTGGAGAGGTTTTGTTTACTACTACAGTCAAGCCGATATAATGAGACATGAGGTCAGACTCCATTCTCTCTGTTCGCTGACTTTTAAAGCCTCCCTTTTTAATGGTCGGCAGTTAGAGGCTTAGTGGGGAATGGAAATGTGCCAGTGGTGACTCCTGGTTTGCCTTCTTTTAGTATGTTATTTATGCGTCCTTTTCTTCTGCCAGCCTGAGGGAGGCAGGCTTGCTACTCAGTGCCAAGTGAAGAAGGGCCAAGCGTGGTCTGGAATCTAGTTCATTGTGACTCGCTCTCCAAACAGGAAAGCTTTGGGGAGATGAAGCTAAGCATCATCAGCTGCTGTGGGCACCGAGGAGTGGAGACCACTGAAGGATTTGCCCACATCGCCATGGAGACAGTAGTACACGGCAGTGTAGATGAGACAAATCCATCCCTGCTCCCCCCACTTTTTTTATGCTATTTTAAAACCTGGTGCTCAAGTGTTTACCCTCAGGGGTTCGCCATCACCTCAACCGTTACTCACAAACCCAAACAGACATAAAAAACTCAGAAAAGTGTGGTACAGGAACACATAAGAAAATACTCAAATATACCGTAGCATAAACAGACCAACAATTCAGACATGAATTTAAAAACGTCACGCTGTTCCATGAGAGAAGACAGCCAGAGATAAATAAAGTGGCTGTCTCAACTGAATAAGCAAACCATAAGATTTTTTTTTTTAATTCCCTGTCCGAGAATAAACTTAGAGATAGGATCCTGATACAAAAAACAAAAACATGTTGCAATAAGGAAATACTGTAACTGGCTAGATTTCAATTAAAGCCATCAGTTAATGTTAAAGAACAAAGACTGACCTCAACAGAAAAACAACTATACTGGTATTTTTTAAGAGAATTAAAACCAATATAAGATATTATATTAATAAAACCGTGAAAGGTCTTACCACTGTCACTGTTGTCATCTACCAAGATGATCTCCTTCAGCAGGTGTGCCGGTGTGTGATTGACCACACTGTGGACGGAGCGCAGGATCACTGACAGAGCCTCATTCACAAAGATAAAGACTACTGAGATCTGAGGAAGGTCCTCTGGGTACGTCATCTGCTTACACCTGATAAAAGAAATGCAAGAATTATTCACCGATATTAAACCTACGCTGACTTTATTAATTGCATTTTTCCTTCAAAGGATTAATATGACTATATTAGAGAAGACAGAGTATATTCAAGAAGCGGTTGCTTGCTGTAAGGTAGATTGTGAGTTTTATACATGTATGTTAATGTGAGTCTACAGCAAGGAAAGGTTTGCTAAGTTTGAAAATTGTGGAGCCATCTCAGGGGTCGTGTTGTGACCTTCAGGAAGGCTGAAGCTGACACTGAAATGTTGTAGCAGGGACATCACAGGAGTAACTCGTGGTATTAATAATGGCTCTGGTCCTTTTAGGTGTTCAGGTAAGCAAGGACAAAGTCATGAGTTACAACCATATCAAAGGCTAAAATGTTCATATCAGAGATGTTCGTGAGTTGAATGTGTTAACATCGGGCTCATTGTTTGCTTCTGCTGGTTGGATTTAAAAAAGAAGTTTTTCCCTTGAGTGAGTCAAATGCTCTGTAAAAGAGGAATTTTCATAGTGCAAACACTTATATTTCTCTCCGATGCACAACTATTTATCTCAAAGGCAGAGGAATAATAAATATTTTAATTTACAAATGACCCAGTTTTCATCTGCAAAAGAAAAGAAACTAAAGATAACAAAGAGACCACATGGAAAAACACACAGCACAGCCAGCCTACCAGAAACTGTAAGTATGACTTTGGTGACATGGAGGGTAACGTTTGTTGTTATAGTATCCTTTCAGTGCTAATGGTACGGTGAAGACAACATATCCTAGTAGAAGCAGGCAGCCAAAAGTCAAACTGACTGCGTTTTATCTCCGTTGTGCGTAATGGGAGAGTGCGTGCTGAATGTGAAGAAGCCAAATACATGAATAATAAAGACTCAATAATAAAGATTGCTATTCTGTGTTCTTCTCAAATGTAGGACCAAATCAGATTCAAAAACAACATACACAAAACTGAGATACAAATGCTAGAAATACTGAGCGAAACAACGATTAGACAATTTAACAAAGTCTTTGACGTCCGTTTTCAGGGAAAATAAAAGGACCCACTCTGGAGTGGGCACTTCTGAGAGTCCCTGAAAACCTCAATGTTGATTGCTTTGACTTGGAACATGTGCCATTTTGAAAAAAAGGGGGGAAAAGCTAAATATTGGAACTAAGATAAAGAAAAACAGACTGCTGCTCATTCAAACATAATACCATCTGCCACAGAGGTGGAGAAAAAAGAAATAACATAAAATGAATGCAGGGTTGCACCTGTCACAAAATGATTACATCACTGTGTGAGTCAGACCGATCTTATACTGCACAGAAAAAGGCTTACAGGGCCAATCAGGGTGTCTGCTCATGGTTCCTGCAGTAGAAAGGCTGCTGATATGTTCGGTGTCCTCCTCCCTCTCCCATTCAGCCTCCTTTCATCCTTCATAACCGCGGAGCCCTCCCTATCCATTTTCAACTTTCTGCCTCCTCCTCACACAGACTCCACAGCAACCCCTTTTGTACATCTGTGATTAGAGTCCTACATCGTGCCGCTACCGAGACTGACCCAATTATTAAAATGATCTGTGCACTAGCGTCACTTGTTCTAAGTTCACACATTCTGTCACGATGCTGAGACTCTCCTCGGCTAATAATAGTTGTTTTCAAGTCTGGCAAACGTCCCTGTCATTTCCAGAAAATACAGTATTCTCTGAAAGACGCACTGCGAGTTTGCAGTAAGAAATAACAGTGTTAACCGGACAGAAGCACTTAAATGATTCCTATGGCAACTGTGAATACACCCAGTCAGCATCTTGCGATTGCCACCCCCCCACCCCCTCCACACGGCCCCAATTAGGCTCAGAATTCAATGCCTGACAAACACATTTCACTCACATCTGCTTTTATTTCCCCATGTTTCCACGTCCCTAATTCATTATGCAGGGATAATGAGGTGGCTATTATAACTGCTGTGGCTGAATTATTTACAAGAGCAGGAAACACTTGTAGTACTGTTCTGCGTCTGAATATTGATAGAAATGAACTACAGGGTAAACAAAACTATGATTCCCATTTAGCTTCAGCAAATCCTTCTCAGCCTTTAAAGTGTTTTGCTAAATACGAAGACGGAGAGGCGCCAACGCTGCTGACATCATCCTTAGTCGTAAAAACAGTAATGAGAGCGGTGATATTTTCAGTTATCTCTATAGTCATGTAGTCAGACATATTACGACAGGCCACAAATGCTGGGACCTCCCAGATCAGCCGATCTTAGTGCCAGCTCACATTAGCCGATGGCTCAGCTGACGCATCCAATTAGACCTCATCTAGGGTGCACTATTTAAGTTGTTTACCTGTCTTATCTGTAAGCTGGTTACGGCCTGCTCTTCCCACTAGATCCAAATATAACTTACTGAAAAGGAAATAACAATTTTCTATTGGCTCTAGTTGTCCTGACTGACATTTTGTCAGTCAGGACAAAAAAAGTGAAGAAAAAAAAGGTATGTCTGCTGCTCGTCCACTCTTGCTGTGAGCTACCTCTCTGCTGGTGCTCGGCTTTCTAATACCCCTGTGAACCAGAATGTCACTTTGACTCAGCAGCATCCGTGGGGTCAGGCCACAGAGGGATGGCCACATAGCAGATGGAGCCCTGCATGGTGCTATAGTTACATCCTTGTTCCACCCAGTGGAAGACTCCTGGTGCTCACTGCACAGCCACTGAGTGTCTGTGTGTGTGTGTGTGTGTTTGTGTGCGTGTTTGCACGAGAGTGAAGAAATTTCTCACCTTTTAACAATGAGAACTGGCAAAGGAAGAAGTAGCAAATATGTGGGATGGCACAGCAGATGGCATCTTATTTACTTGTGAAGTTATATAGTAAATGCTTTCCATATCTCTCTAAAATAAATAAATAAATAAAAATATAAAAAAGCATTTCTGAAAGGTCGTCTTCTATTTACCTTCATCCACTTTGCATTTTTACTTTGCATATCTGTTGCATGCTCTCCGTATCACATCTTAGCATAGCGAATATAAATTTTGGAAAAAGTTTAACTTTTTAATGCCTCTCAACTTTAAACTGCAAGTTTGAACTGAAGTCTGAGGTCTAAATGCAAAATATCGCATGTGCTATCACTGGACACATAAACTGTTCAGCCACGGCATTAAAAAACAGACGTTTTATGAATGTTAACTATCTTGCTAGAATGTCCAGCTTGGCAAACTCATCATTCATGTGACACCTACCTAACACCCACCTAAACATTTCAGCAGCGACACCATCACCGCGCTTTAGCTCTGTTCCTTGAACACATCAGAAAGCTCAAGGGTTTTGACCCAGCCTCCCCAAACTCCCCAGATCCCAGTCCAATCATGCTTTCACTGGATGCGCTGGAACAAGCCCTATTCACTGTCAATTTCCCAGTGACAGACACAACAGGATACCCCATGAGGTCCCAGTCAATTCCCTCATGTGTCACGGCTGTTTTGGCTGCCTACACAATATCAGCTTCTAATATTCTGGCTGATATGTGTAGAAATAAGAAAGAAATAAGGGACAAACATAGAATAAGACTAGCCTTATGTCAAAAACAGAGATATGCATAAAGATGGGTAACTCACTCCCAAACTGTCACATGTGGATGCTGCTGGGCGTGACATATAAATGGACAGGATACTGTTGAGTGCAATTTGTGCAGGATTATTGTTGGGAAGAAGCATTTCGAAACGACTTTTCCTGAACATAACAGAGTCGTTTTTAGTGATAAAAACTAAACCAAACAACCAGTGAAAACGAAGAAAAAAACCAAAATGAATTGGCCGGCATGATGTTGGATTTCTCTTTTTTAATCTGGGTTTATTTGAGAAGCAACTGTAGTCTTTATGAGATGTTTTTCAATACTGATTTCTTTTTATTCACAGGATTTATAGCCAGCTGAAGCTTCTAGCTGTTCATGTTTGCTTCTCTTGACTTGTAAAGCTTGACGTCACGCTCTGTTGTCAACCACACCCATTTCCACAGCCTACATGTATTTGACAGCAGAGCTCATAAAAGGACAACCAAGCCACAGAGAGTGTTTATGATGAAGCGCTCTGTGTATTTTTATGCTTTAAGCTAGATTCTTGTGTTTTGCGTGCGAGTAAATGCACGAACGTTTTGATTGATAACCCCTCCACTGTATCATTGCAGCCCTTCCGTGTGCATTTGTGCTCAGAAACTCCTTTGTTCCCTCTCGCAGCTTTCTCTATTGCCTCTCTCAGTCTGCCCTGCCAGGTCTATAAATACAAGGACAAATCTGGCAGTGAGTTTGAGGAGGGTTCTTTTGCGCCGCAGCTCTCCTTTGCAGAGACACAATTAAAGCATGACAAATTTGCAAAACAAAGTAATGTATATTTCACCCCTGCCAGTCATATATGCAGTGCAGAGATTGTGTTTAATGAACATTACCAGAGTGATCTTGAAAATGTCACGGGCAGCATGGCTGCTTCTAGTAGAGACGTGGTGCGAGAGTGGATTTCAGTGTCGACATCGTAAAGTGATATTGTAGTTCCATTGCCCTAGTTACTGGATCCAATTTAGGGCATCGCTCAACCTTAAATTTGTACCTGTCTAGAGTAGCGGGGAAGCCTTGTAAAGCCGTAACAGGATGAGCGATCGACTCATCTGTTAGTAATGGGACTGAGCTCACTGGCCAGCTCTCATAATTTGACCCGGAACAAGCTTTGACAGAAACAGAGTGCCAGATTAAGATGTATTCCTATCACACCTCCCCCTTTTCTCCTTCTCCAGCGGCCTGCAGCCCCAGCCACTCCATCTGACTTTTTCCCCGCTGGCCGCTCTTATTTGCTGTGTAATTTCACATTAACCTCCCATAACCCGCGCATTGCAGGCAACACCAAAGCAACTTTCCAATCTGCGAACACTCCTCCCTGAAAGATAATAGTTTGCTTTGTCATTTTTCTGCCCCCCACCAACGCTCCACTCACGCCGACCCCCACCCGCCATCCGGGCGATAAACTGTAACACTGGAAAGAGCATCAATTTGCAGCAGGAGCTTCTGCACCGCGGAGACCTTATGATCCCATTCTGCAGTATCAGACGCTTAGGAGATGAGGTAAGCCTGTTTCTTCAGCCTCCCTTGCTGGTTATCACCCTCCCACAGGCGGGCAAACGCAAGATGTGGGGTCCTCAGGGAAGAAGGGCACGCATTACGCTTCGATACGGTTTTAGTTTTAACGGCTATTTTGACAAAACAGAAATCAAATCAGCAAAGTGACAGTAAAGATAGAGGTGAGATTCGGAGTAATTGAATAAAAATCCTCACGTATAACAGGAGGGTATATATATATATATATATATATATATATATATATATATATATATATGTATGTTTGTTTGTTTGTTTTCTGGGCATCAGTAATCTCTCTAGCTTGTCTGCCTTTATCGCTTTGTTCTCCACAGCCCAATGAGCTGTTATACTTAAGCCTCCCAAGGACAGCGAATGGCAGGTACAAAGTCACATAAAATAGAGCCTACTTAAGTCCTTTGGTATTTCAGTTAAGAATGTCACTTGCAGAAAGAAGGGCAGAGAGAAGAAATACAGACTAGCAGGTGGCGAGCGGGGATTACAGGTTTTTGTGAGAGACACAAACGCTGCTGTATTATTATGAATTGGTTTTGCTGTCGACAGGCGGGTTTAAAAAGAGAAGGCTTGGAAATGTGTCGATTCTTTTGGTTATGGTGATGGACTTTGCTTCCCTGTAGTCATCAAAGTCCTCTCTGCTCAATGGCTTCTGCTCAATTAAAAGCCCATTAGACAGGAGGTGCCTGGTTCCTGCATTTAACCTCACTTCGGTACTGCGGCAGTCACCTTTTGCCGGCAGAATATAATTACTGAATCTGAATTAGAAATCAGAAATATGTAACTCTCTTGCACACCGTACAAGGCTGGTGCAGCCACCTAAAGCAGGAAGCCAGTGGTCCTTTCTTTAATAGGTTTTTATACCTGAACCTTCCAATAAATTTCTGTGAGCTTTCCTGATGCAGCAATCACTAAACTCTCTGAAACAGACAAACTTACAAACTTTGTCAATCTGACAAACAGATCTGTTCAACTTCCTAGGCTTAATCAACACCTCTCATTTGCTGTATAAGAATTGTGTTTTGTTAGTGAGCAAGTTTAATCGAGAAGAACGAGTGAAACAAAATATTCCACCAAGTGGACCTGGGAGGGAAAAAGACCAGAAGCAAGCAGTTCCTTCAGCAATATTATGTTGGGGGAGAAAATGTGTCAGCAAAGCTGCACTGCACACACTACAGTACAAGCTGTGGTCCAATGTGGATTTAATTTTACATTTTAATTTAATAATTTCTCAGTGTAAAAATGTATAACTTTCCATAACAATAGATAATTTGAAAGGGGATTTGAGAATCACAGAGATAATAGATCAGACAATGGGTGTAGTAGAGGTTGGAACTAGAAAGGCCTCGAGGAAGCGGTCTTTATGTTTATCTCTTTCAGTAAACTGCAGATCATCATCATAATGTCAATCAATATAACTGTCTCTCAATAAGATACACAGACTACAAGTTAACTAAGATGAAGACCTTCATGCATTTATAAATTTTGTTCATGATCAAGTTTGAGAAAACTGGTGATTGAAGCAATACGTCTTCACAAGTGGAACAGAGCCAGTGGGTGCTGAGAGTGTCTCCCTTTAAAAAAACAACAACCTAACAGGTCATTTATTCAATCAAGTTATCACAGCACATAATTATATTCATTGAGACAGTTCACAAAAGCAACCATTATAAGCAGAGATGGGTTACTGTAATTTGATTACTTTTTGTCAGGTAACGAGTGAAGTAAGGGATTACTATTGCAAAAACGGTAATTAGATTACCGTTACTTTCCCGTAGGAACGCTGCGTTACTGCGTTACTAAAACCGTGATTTTTTTGCGAGAATGTCTCATGACAATGACATAAGCGAGTGCGACGTTCGTGACAACAGCTGTGTGCAGATCAACAATGGATCACATATCGATTGTGGGAGAGAGTATGAGCGTGCAGCGTTTAAAGCGTGGAAGTACTGACCTTACTTTGAGTTTGATTCCATAAAAAGTGACAAAAACATTAGTGTCCGCTGTGCGTGGGAAGAAAACTTCTTTTTAAAGTGGAAAAAAAACCCCTAAACTTCCAAGCAAGCACCGAGTAGCTACGACGTAATGGGAAACTCACAGAGAAACTCGCGGATTCTTCCACTGACCGCTGCCGCACACCTGCACCAGGGTAAACCTCCGCCTACCCCACTCCTGCTTTACAGGTGAAAATAGAGCAACAGGACCGCTGAGTCTTTCATGTGATTTATTTTCTGCTGTGTTTTACTTGCATCTATTTGAAAGACTGAGTGTAAACACAAAAAAAATTATGTGCTGGAATGTGCAGAAAATAGGTTTAAATATTAAACAAATTTCTTCCAGTCAGAGAATGTTGCATATAATTAAATTTTTGCTTAATGCATAAAGTTAAAAGGTTAAAACTAATAAAACAAGTTTTAAAAAGAGACTTTTCCATTTGATTACATTTCGTATGATGGATTATGTAGAAAAAGTAGAATTGGGCTGAAAGATCTATCGCTTTATCACCTACTCAGGTTGTAAATCGTGTTTTTAAAAAGTAACTAAGTAACTACTTTTGAAAATAGATAATCAGTAAAATAACAGGATTACTTTTTGGGGGGAAGTAATCGGTAATTAGTTACTGATTACTTTTTTCAAGTAACTTGACCAACACTGATTATAAGTATGGTCAGCGAAAAGAAGGTGAAGTGGTTACACAACCACAGAGTCCATGTAGGGAGCATACAAAGATGAGGTTACAATGTGTTGTACTTTAAGACAGGAGACCCTTGAAACGTATTTATTGCATCTATAAAAGTGAAAATCTTGTATTTTTTACTCTATTTTAATCAACCTAATGTATATTGTTTTTGAATCTGTAACCAAACAGAAATGAAACAGATACATGAATATTATTCCCATACAGTATTTCCTAACATTTGATCTATATAGTCTACCACTGGTATGATTCAAGGCATGCTTCTATTGGTTGTGACAGGTGACTGACACACTGTATGGCTAACCATATGTCATGTTACTAATACAGTCAAAAGAAGTGATATGTGTGTCAGTGTTTAGACAGTTTTGCTGAAAATGTAATTTCTGTCACAAAAAGACCCAAAGCACGCCAAACTTTACTGCTTCATAGGTTCTGTCCTCTGATCCTAAAACAAGCTCAGGAGCTGCAAATGCAGTAAAAAAAAAAGATTCAGCATTATTCATTATCATAATTATTGCATCATTAAACTGCAACTCAACCTTCAACAACGAGTAACAATTACCAGGTAGAAACATGAGGCAAAAAGTCTTTTATCATAATATTAACACGTGATAGTTGCGAGATGTTAATGATTTTAATTTAATTTAATAAACTGTAATCACACGCTGCAGAGAAACAATAAGTACCTACTACTTTCTGATTTGTGGGTTGATGTATACAATGTTCTCCAGGTCACTGCTTATATAAGTTCATTAGATTTAGTGTACATTACAGCAACTGAAGTCTTAGTCATACATCCAGCTCTAGATTAGCTTTGGTGTCACATCACTTTAAAAGGGGGACTAGAACAAGGTCCCTGCTCTAAAGCAGCAGCTGTGTAGTCCGAGGCAGAAATCTCCTCAAAGGCTTTGTACGAGCCTTAAAAAAGCTGAAAACTTCTGGACAAAAACACTAGAAAGACAACGTGTGAAGGCAGCAAAGAAATCCACAATCACTAGTGCCACAACAATGCTGGCTGTTGCAGTGTTGTGTTGATTGCACACGCAATATTTTATCCCTCCAAACAATTCTTTCACATGCTCAGAGCACCGCTTTGATGTTTCTATTGTTCTCCAAAGTGCGACTTCAGTGACATAAACAGAAAAGGAAAAAAAAACTGCATTCACTTTCCACTGCATTGATTTTCATGCAGTTTCTAAAATAAAAAAAAAATGACAAAAGCTGTATCTAGTTTGACATTGTGTATTTATTTTTGGAGTCTGAGAATGTCTTTGTGTATGTGGGTATATGAGGGTGAAGAATTGTGAAAATACATGCATTTATATAAGGACACATAAACACAGGTAGAGAAAGAGGAAAGCGGAGGAAGACAAGCTGTCAGAATCTGGTCCATGATGGAAGTAGCACAAAATCCAAACACCAATAAGCATCTGAATAGGGGGTCATATGATTGTTGGGTTGTTCTCTGTATCTATGAAGCGCCTTGAGGTGACTTTTGTTGTGATTTCGCACTATATAAATAAAATTGAATTGAATTGAATACTAACACTAATAAAGGCAGCATCATTTGAAACTGGAAACCAAACCATCCACACACACACACACACTTTTTTTTTTATCTTTCAGCCTCCAACAACCAGCCAACCCTTTTAATTAAAAAAAACAAAACCTTTCGTAAAACCTCTCTATTCCAGAGGCTGTCCTAGCTAACGTTATTAATTAAAAAGCTCTTTTTAACCCAATCTCCTCCTTCCCACTCCTCTCTTGTCTAATTTTTCTGGGTGTGAAAAAGAACTTAAAACAAAGCAGCATGGATGAAATCATTAGCTATCCACACTAAAATCCTCTCTGGGCTGTCAAATTTCCTCTCTGTGTTTCCGCCTGTCACCATTGTTCTTTGACATTGTCTGATATCAACACCACTGACAGCCCCGATTATCCCCCAAAACCCAAGCCATCTCCTCCACCTCCTATTGTTTCACAACTATAATTCACTTTCTAAATATAAACTATAACTTCAAAAAAGGAAAATTAAGGCTCTTTGTTGGGTGTCAGCTGGGTTTCCTTTGCAAAGAAAATAAAATCTACATTTTAACATTAAAACAGCTCAAATGTTGCTTTCATCTTATTGCACTTCCTGTCATATTAGGCATGTCTAGCAATGTGCTTTCATGTCACTTCCCATAAATACAGTAGAAATGTACTTTTTTGCAAAATTATATTATATATTATTAGGAAACAAAAGTAGCTGGATTATGAGGCTCCTCATTTAAATTCGGGGCAAGTTTACTACATGCCATGTGCTAATAGGACATTCAGTGCAGTCAGTGCAAAATTAATGATATAAACCACAGGAATTTCTCCCGCTGGTTGCCATTAAATTTACAAGAATGACATTCGCAGTTTTCTATTTAATATGAAAACTGGCATGAGACAGTTTCTGGCCTACATGACACCTCCTCAACTCGCCTACAGCAGGTACTAAGTACAGAGGGTCCAGTGTCTTGTGGAAGAAGTCCTAAAAATACATAATAGTACACTTTGATGGAACATGCTGCGTCTCACCTTAAGCTTATACGTGCATGCTGGCAGTGGAATTGGCTTTTTATCTTGACGTGATTAGCTAGTTTCTTTCCAAAACCTCCTTCAATTCCTAATATTAAGCAATCACTGAGAAACTACTGAAAGTTAAAAATGGTCCAAATTCTTTTGACTCCAGTGAAATGATCAATGTGCCATTTTTCCAGGTGTAACAACAAAACATAATGTCCAGGCATACACTAAAAAGACGATTTGGTAGCTTGAGTTCGTTAGATGTTACGTCAGCTAGCTAATTGACATCAAAGATTATATAACGTCAGAAAACCAAAAAAAAAAGAAAAATGTACAGCACTGCTACATCTATCAATCTAAAAAAATATCAGCTAAAACTATATAACAGCGCGCTATAGAGGCTTAGTTAAGTTCGGCTAGTTCATATATAATGATCTGTTACCTCATTGCTAGCTTCCACAGACTCTATGCATCCATCCATTTTCTTCTGCTTCAGAGGTGCTCGAGAGGTGTGGTACACCCTGGACAGTTTGCCAGTCTATTGCATGACTATATATAAAATCTGTGTAATCTACAGAGCTATTATATGGCTAATATACATTTACAGTTAAATTGCTCTCAAAAGCAAACATGCTAAAGGTTGCTGCACCTGGGTCCCTGAACAGCACAGACCAATACCAGTTTATGGCAGGAAAAAAAGACACAAAACAGGAAAAACATCAGCTAAGGTGAAGATCCAGGGGGTCAGTATTTAATATGTGGAAATGCTACAACTTAGCCTAAGACTGCTTCTTTCTGAGGTGTTTAAATTTTTGATGTTCGGGACAGAGTGAGCCTGGAGGCTGTAGTGTACACTGTGAGCTTTTAAACCCTTAGCTTAAAGACATGCTACACAGAAATACTGCTGACACAAAGCTGTCTATTCAAAAACATCTAAAACAGTGGAGGCCTGCACCCAGAAGCTGAGTCAACTCATATGGCCGCTATTCGTTTTACTGCTGCATGCATGAAAAAGAAAATATGTAAAAGTAAGAACACATCCACATGTGACTTTCTGACTTGAAGAAAGTATTACAAAGACATGACTGTTCCCTGCACTTTTGACCTCACCTGAACCTGCAAGAAGCTCTTGCAAAATCCACTAATCCTCAGGCTCAGGCTATATTTGTACAGTTTATCAATTCTAACACTAGTTGCATGGTGGTCTGTTTCAACTTTGCACAGTAAATGTCGCAGAGGATAAGCAAAACATAAATAAATAAATAAAAGAAGTGGACGAGGATAAATGCACAGTGCACTCAATGGTAATGTAAGTTCTGCCTTACATTTCATGCAGTAAAAAAAATAAAGCCAACCAAACCTAAAACAAGTCTTTTTTTGAAGGCTACAGAGCCAGCCACAGGGGGAAAGAAACAGGTGTAGAGCTGTAGCTGGAAGAAGAATGTACATGACATAAAATGAGCAGAAACACAGGCAGACATACTTCTTAGGCCTGTAGTCTGGGATGCTCCTGTCCAGGGAGATACGATCACTGAGCTGAGCATTGTAGCCATACTCCTCGTACTTCCTCTCGGCATCGCGGCTATCTTCTCCCAGAGTGGCAGCAGCTCCCCCCTGGCCGAGGCCTCCGGGCCCTTCTACCAGCCCCATGGGCTTTGCTAAACCTGCCAAGAAAATAACACATGCGACAGACAATTATACAGATGTAGCCATGAATTCCAACACAGAGCAGACATAGAGAGGTGAGAAGAGGGGGCAGGTGATTGACATTGCCTAGCAGTGTGAAGAAACCGGTGCACAGCAGCTCTGAGACCCAGGAATCCATAGGGTACCATTACAGTGTCTGTCAATGAAGAAGCTGCAAAACACCCACACCGACACACCGTCACAGGGAAGAGCAAAGAAGAGCTGAAGCTGAGAGACACCGTGGCAGAACGGCCAACTCTACAACAGACACCAGACAGAATTTATACACAACTTTAGGTCACATATGGAACAGCAGGCATGAAACTGTCAGTGGTTAATCAAGTGTGAAAGGAAAAACTCTCTGAAACCCACACTGAGAAGGATAATGATCATAGTTTTACCTGGGTTACACATGCGTTTTGTACGGGTTACCATTTTATTAATGCATATCACTTTGATGTCATCAAATCAAAGCTCCGTATTACAAAGCTAGATGTGCGTTGTCTTTTTGTTTGTACATTCAGATTAAAATGTTCCTCCTTTTATTGTTAAAAAGCTCTCGATTCAGTGTTTGACAGACAACAAAATAAATAAATAAAAACCTAAAATTACTACTACAGAGACAACAGATAGAGTTTAGAATTTTGTGAATAACTCTCCCTGGATCTAATTATTGTGTGGATGCCTTTTTAACAACATCCAAAACACAATATGCTCCAGATAAATATGCAGGATGCGCTTTAAAAACATCAGCACCACATCATAAACAACTTTAAAAAAAATCATGACAACAGAGATGGATCAGACTTTGGAGGATCTTCATCGAGACCTCCTTGAGACTCCAGTGAGAAACGCAGTCGGCAAATCACTTTCAGATACTTGTTTCTTTGCTTTTTAAAACAGCAGGACTTTCAATAGTGTTAATTTGACCAAATTCGTGTGTCTTTAAACCCCTCACATCTTAGAGTTCTGGGATTTCTTTTCAGTTATTATAAACTATCAATGGTTTTCACGCTTCTTGCAAACCATTGCACTAGTCTGCGGTTTTCAGACTTCAGAAGCATTCCTTTTCCTCCCCATATTGCATGAGAACTCAAAGAAGGTTTCCTTTTAATTAAGATCACAAAGATGGCAGACTAATTAATAACTCTGTCTGAGGTTGATACCAGTTATCTGAAATGATACGAGAAATAACCGAAGCAAAACCTTCACAGGAAGAAAAAAAATCTTGCAATCCTACTGAAATATCGGCAAAAAACAATCTGGAACAAACTCAAATCTGGCATGATCACCGTGGAGTTGTTGTCAAGCTGTTGCACTCAGTTTCCATCTTCAGCCTGACATTGCATCCGGTATAAAGCTGAGGTTAATCTCCGATGTGGAATGTGTGTGGACTGCTGCAAACGCATCACATAAGCATTTGTTTTCATTGTACTATTTTTAATTTGCTTAGAGAACACACGTGGTAGCTCGCGGCTTTGCTAGCATGTGTCAAATGACTGTATGCATGATTTTATATATGTGTGAATCAGCTGAACAGCTGGTGGTAGCATAGATGTAAAACAAAATCAATTTGTATAAACAATATTCTGATTTGATCACACACAACTTCACTGTCTTGAAGTCTTAGTTTGTTCTTGTAGATTTAAAATGACGGATTCTTTCAGAAACCTTTGATTCAACAAGGCCACACCAGATGTTGCACTGAACACCTAATGGCTCTATTCAGCTAATTATAGAAGCATTCTGGGAGCATGTGTGCAGCAGTACCACGACCGTGGAGTGGTTATTCAAACAGCGCTTGTTCCATGCAGGTCCTTTTATCTCACAAAGAGCCCAAAGAGTGGCCAGATTGCCTGGCTGCGTGCTTAGCAGTGAATGGGAGCCCATTCTCGCTCAGCCTCAATCGTGTTACAGTATGCTCCTTCGGTCTAACACAGCTAAATTCAGCGCCGGACTCAAACCGCCCTTCTGCTCTTATTAAAATGACTCATGACTGTGTTTAACGAGCCGTCGCTTTGGTGCTGTGACACTGACATTTTCAGAAAGGGATGGAGAAAAATGCTGTGAGGTGTCAAAAGTGACATCTCGGCTGAGGGGGGGAAAAAGTGCATGTTCAGACCTCCACAGTACTGTAAAATACTGAGGTGGGGACCGAGTTTCTGACTTTTGAAAATCCAAACCCTCCTGGGTCACAAGCAGCTGCCCTGAGCCAGCTTTATTTCCACTTTAGCCATTACTAGAAGCATTTTGGCTCTGCTGAAAATCTGTCATCAGGTTGGAGAACTCTGCACTGTACGTTTAATTGCACATAGTAATGCTTTGATGACATCACAGGAAAATAAAATCTTAATATGAGGACATAATTGTTGTCCTCATTTATAGGCTTACAAACACTGCAATTTTTATGGTGCAAGCAATCTCCATGTTTGTAAAATAGCGATTTTTATATTCAGTGTTTTTCTGGGGAGAAATACAATATAAGTCTTTGCCATGGGAAAATCAAAATGCCCCCATTAACAGCACCCACCCTCCAAAAATAATTTTTGTGCAGTGTCTAAACTACAAAGAAACTGTTATAAGGACATGTTGTCATGCGTCCGTGCCAGCCTTCACTATTGTTTGACTATTTAAAATTCCATGAAACTGTGGGATAATGTCAGATAATTGTTATGCGAGCCAAGCTTCCACTGTGGCCTCCACAGAATAATCGAGCTGCGTCTGTTCTCCGTATCAACAGATGGACACACAGACAGTAAGCAAACAGCGCATACCGATGAAGAGCTCAGCTCTCAGCTTCACCCCCTCCAGGAACTGAGGAGTAATCACCATATTTGGATGGCCTCAAATCCTCGGGTGCGACTGAAGATTTGTAATTGGAGCTGAATGGTTGGAAACTGGCTTCTCCCACGAGAGGGATTTAGCATGCCCGACACCAGCCAATGTGGTGGCATTTTGACAAGTATGGGTGGGGTTCACGTCACGGACAAGCCATCTGTCATAGCTGCCTGTGTCACACAATAACACAGATAGCCTCCAGAGCCAGAGTCTCAAGTCTGGAGGGCCTCTCTGTCTCTGCGTGTGTCTTGGAAGCAGGACAACTCCTGCCAGCTTTGTTTTCTGGTCACTGCGTTATTTTTTGCTTCCCTCCTGTCTACAGCTGCCTCGGTCTGATTGAAGGTTCCTTTATGGGATGAGACCTTAAAATCTGATCCGCCGCTGTCTGTCTTTTAGCGTTTTAGCAAAAGGTTGGATTGCTGACATGTAAACTGTACCGCAACAAGCTTTAATATCTTTATTGAAGATTTTCTTTTTAAATTTTGCTGCTGTTTTGATGTTGCTCCAGAGATGACTTCATATAATAAAATAGCTTTCACTGGCATTGATTCATTCATCAGGTTTTCTAGAGTTTGGAGTCTATTCGTGTAAAATTGGTTTGGAAGTAATCACTTGAATATGCATACATTTATCAAGGGCAAAAGCCACATACTTCTATTGCACAGCAAATTTTCTTTCCAAAAATGGACTGCTTTCAGATAGAAAGCTTATCTGAAAGAAATACCTAGACTGTTTGTCTGTGGGTAGAGCATGGTACCAACATTGTGAGGACTAAAAGCTCTCCTGCCACAGCAGCTACACAAGTTAAAAATGTATGTACACATGATCCTGCGGGGTACTTTGTATAAAAGCATCCAGCTAGTAGGCTCTTGTATTCTGGTCAAAAAAAGGAAAAAAGGACAATGACTAAAAGCTCACAACACAATGTGAAACTCTAGGGAATGAAAACTAATATTCCAGCATAAAAAAAATTTATTTCACATTTTCCGTGAGCTTCTCTCCCATTCACTGTTTCTAAAGTGGTAGTAGCCCTTCAAGCAGCGCCGTTGCACTTTCACAACTTTACTTTGAGGCAATTACAGCCCAGCATCTGCTTCTCCCTCTCAGGCCTCACTCCCATCCAAAGGATCAGCGCAATGTGGCTCATCTGCGACGACATGCACCGGTTTCAGTCTCATTGTGTCCCAGCTTGTATCCGTCTCTGAGCTCTTTCCTCTCAACCCTCAATGGTTTGTCCAAAACCATCTGACATGATACAGTAAGAGCCACAACAGTTATAAATTATCTAACAACCTTCAGAATGATTCCGATGTGGCCTTTACAAGAAAGAGTCTCAAATTCAAAGATGACCCCATTTTTAATAAATGATTTAAGAGCATGAGTGGTTTTAAGTGTGTCCAAAGTGATGCAGCAGAGTTCTAAATATTGATGCTGAGGGGAGGTGGAGGATTTCTGTGGACTCTTGAAGAGGAGGAAAATAACTCATTCTAAAGAGATTTAAAGTCTTCAAAGGCCAAAACAAATCTATGAAACATTGAGAGCTGGGAGAAGCACTGGTTTAAATCTGGGAGCCAGGCATCTTAAGAGGATGAGAACTCCGATTTGGAAATTGATACCAATTAGACCACTAAGTTATCTCTAAACATGCAAAAGCACTGACAATAGCTCATGTACTCCAGATATAAAGCATAAAATAAATCATTGAAAGTTTCATGTTTACTGCCGTGTTGGTCGGGCAATGAAATGAGGCAAGAACAAGGTCGTCGATGGAAAAATAGCAAAAAGTCTTTGAAGTGTGTCAGAATGTTACAACACTGAGACGGGACACAGTCATGAGGAGCTCCTTTCCGTAGGATGTAGGAGCTGTTCTGCATCAAGAAATCATGAAGAAAATTTACATGATCAGTTATCCAGCCTGGCAAACTGGCCTATGCCCTTCAGTCACTGGATATCATCATTAAATGTTGGTAATGTAATCACTGCATGACTCTAAGCCAGCAGTATAAATAAGAGGGATGCTCGCTCCATCTGAAATTGACATTATTGTCTGCGGCTGCCTGCTGATTGTCAGGTGAGCCGCTGAATTCGTTATCGTGATTCCTCAAGGCTGAGCAGAATTGATTGTTATCTGTTTCTGAAACTGTGTTGTCAACCAGCGCCTCATCTACATGTCATTATTATAATATAATTCATTTCATCAGGATTCATCACGCAGAGATGTGATGTCCCTGCAGCCACCACCATTACACGCTGCAAAACGTATACGCGCACCATGATACGTATCATTAAAATTGAGTTTGAGTGCCAAGCGCCTGCCAGCGTGGAGGGGAGTGAGAGGGCTGTTTCTCCATCCTCATCAAGTCTTTGTTTGAGCTGGCTTGGCCTATAAACAGCGTTAGATTTTTCCCTATAATTGGGCATATAGATAAGAAGCATATCTGGTGCTACAGCTGGACCCGCGAGGCTGCCAGCCCATCAGCTCCTACGCAGTGGGGAAAGACAGGAAGTGACATGCATGGCTGATGACAAGCGCCTCAGTGTGCCTGTAAGTTGTGGGACAGCTGAGCTTAGAAAATGATGCTTCCAGTGATGGTCAGAGAAAAGGAGTGGACACAATAGCAGTACACGGGCTCTCTAACACCAACGTCTGTTTTTTTAAGAAGTTTATTTTTAGAGCAGTTCTGCTCTAAGGTGATAAAAGAAGAAAGGCAGCGAATCAAATGGCTTTCAGGTACTTTCATTGGTGTCCAATCCAAGTAAGACAATCAGAATGAAAATAGCCAAATATATAAATATTGATGTGTTGTATAAGCCTATTTTTAAATAGCTTAATCTTGCAATTGCTGACTGACTATAGCCCCTCTCGGAACAATAGTTATCCAAGCAGCTTAGCAATTGTCAAGCTCTGGAAATCTCCCCACACTGAACCGCTCTGTACGGGTTTATGTAAAAACACAAGTATGTTTGAATGTAACAGCTGAAGCTGTGTGCTTGTTTTGCAAAATATAAGCACTTGTAGTTTGTTTTACTTGATACCAAATATGACCAAAAGCCGCTCATGTCACAGTACAGAAACGCTTTACTTAAAGTCACTAACTTGACTTTGGTCTTCTCAACATTCTCGTCCTTTTGGATCTATCTCTCACTCCATCCTGCTAAACAGACTTTCCTCTCTTGGCATCTCTGACACACACCTAGCCTGATTCCAATCATATCTCCGTCCACTCTTGTTTATTCCTTGTAACTTCTGGTGTACCCCAAGGTTCAGTCTTAGGCCCTCTTCCCTTCATAATAAATTTTCTTCTTCTTGGTACCATTTTCCTTAAATTTGATCTTCACTTTCATTGTTTTGCCGATGACACTCAATTATATCTCTCCTGCAGGCCGGACTCCTCCCTCCCACCTTCTTCTCCCACTGGACTGACAAACACACGCATACATTCATACACATCATACACGTCACTACCAAGCACTTATCTGAACAATCTCATACATACATACAGGAACACCTTCATACACCAAGTTACTTTTTGCACAGCACTCAGTCTTTTGCAAATTTCTATTGCACTGCTGTGTCTGCATCGTCTCGTGTCTGTTCTGTTCTGTCTGGTGCTGCACTCTTTTTTTTGTTTTGTTTGCAATTTTTGCAATTTTTTTGCAATTTTGCACATTGCACTTTATGTATTCCTGTGTCAATTGTCTGTTATATGTCATATGTAGCACCATGTTCTTGGAGGAACGTTGTTTCACTGTGTACTGTACCACTGCACATGATTGGGATGACAATAAAGCCACTTGACCTTGACCTTGACCTTCTCTTACACAATGCTTATGTGAATTAAAATTCTGGTTCAGTTCTAATTTTCTCAAGCTCAATGAGTACAAAACTGAAATTCTCATCGGCATCAAATCCAGCTTGCTGATGGCAAATCATTTCACTCTCACTATTGAGAACTCCACGGTTTTCCCTTTACCTCTGGTTAAGAGCCTTGGTGTCATCCTTGACAGCTCACTACTGACAGCCACATTACTTCCTGCATTGACTAATGTAATTCTCTCTTACATGGTCTCCACAAAAAGTGCCTCCATAAGCTTCAACTGGTTCAAAACTCCGCTGCCTGCATTATTACCAGAACCCCCTCCTACTAGCACATCACCCCTGTCCTTCAGGAACTTCACTGGCTCCCTGTGAAATTCCAAATAGTATTCAAGCTTCTTCTGTTCACTTTCAAGCCCCTTTATAACCTTGCTCCTCCTTACCTTTCTGACCTGTTTAGAACTACCTCTTCTGCCCGCTCACTTGATCTTCTTCTTCTATTCAACTTGCTGCACTTCTTTCTGCCTCAGCACTATGGGAAGCAGAGCTTTCAGTTTCTCTGCTCCCAGGCTGTGTAATTCCCTACCCCTGGATATTAGAAACATTGGTCCTCTCCCCCAGTTTAAATCTCAACTAAAAATCTGTTCACGTTTGCATATTCACTGTGAACTTATTGGTTGTTTATTTGATCTTGTTTTTATTGTTCTTTGTTCTGTCCTTGTTCTATTATGTGTTTTTACTCTATTGTTAAGTGTCCTTGAGTGTCTTGAAAGGCGCTTTTAAATAAAATGTATTACTTTTATTATTAAAAATTATTTTAATTCAATTGTTGAAATAAGCTAATGTTTCATTAGTGCTGCGTCTTCCTCTACCTTCAAAAAGCAAAGGAAGAGACATTTAAAAAAAAAAACTGTTGACATCTTCAAGTGCAAATGAGATCAGATTTACTATATCTTTTTAGAACTTTATAAGATCTCGGGCGTTTTTGCAGTCACAGAACCTGGACACCTTACAGTGATTGAGTGGACCATGAGTTTCAGTGTATATCAAAGTATTCTAATGATTGTAGTGTAAACAGTGATCCCAAGCACAGCAGGAAATCTACAGCAGAACAGCTGAAAAAGAAAATAATCAAGCTGCTGCAATGGCCCAGTCAAAGTCCAGACCTCAACCTGATTGAAAAGCTGTGGTGGGACCTTGAGAGCCTCAAACCTCGATGAACTGAAGCAATGTCGTAAAGAAGAGTGGACTTAATAGTTTAAAGCTCAAAACATATTACTTGAAGTTGAGCTGTATTTAGCTTTCGACAAACAGTTTTCTCAGAACATTTTTTTCAGAATACTTATGCTGACAGTCCTACAACACTGTGCACTACATCTCATAAATGCCAAAATGATGTAGCATGTGAATGGGAACAGTACATAATTCAAATTAGTTTGTTTTTGCAGTTGTTCCAGCTGTGCCAAAACTGACATAGAATATCAATCAATCGACGTTTCTTTCCCAAATACACTTTAAAAGTCACAGTCAACTTTTCCACTGGGTGAATTAATCCTGCAATCATGCGCTCCCCCCCCCCCCCTACAATAACTGAAATTTAGGACTTCATGATGGATGTCTAACTCTAAAGTAAAAGATTTCCATCTCAATAATGACCAAAACACCCCAAACAAAACATGTTAACAGTGTCAAAAGAAATTCTCTAAATGTCCATCAATATCTGGGTATAGTGTGCATTTAAGTCAGTAAGACTTAGAGGGCTTCAGCAGCTAAGTACCTGCAAGGAAGTATTTACCGGTGCTAATGTTGTACTTAAGTCGAAAACACTACTTCATAAGCTTGTTAACAAGCTTAAAACCTCTCATCTGATTGCTCAAAGCTGGTGGCATCCACAGCAGAGCAATGCTGCTGATAACCCTCATGTTACTCATTTCTGCACAGAATGGGCTGCTGGAAAAGCTTGACCGTTGTTTTCTTGTTGGGAGTCTAGTGCTCGTTCTTCAGGCAACCGTGAAATAAGAATTCTCTGGCTTTTTTTATGTCCTTCAAATCTAATTGGACTGTACTGCATATCCCATGGCATGCCATAGGTAGGCAATAAACAACAGGAGGAATGGGCGATTACTTAACATCGCTGCTGGACATGATAATAGTTATTGGCGCGTTGAGTCCTCTCACCATAGCTATCCCCAGTGGCCATAGAATACAGTTTGTGAAAAACCATGCAAGGCCTGTGACAGTCAGCATCCATCCACTGTGCGCTCCTGCTTCTGCTTAAGACAAATGACTATACCGAAACGGATTGATCTTTATGATTTGGACCGCATAGAGATTATTTACAAGTAATACATCTGCATTTGTCACTCTGTACAGCAGCACTTTTGCAGTTGAATTCAGCAACTTGTCATGTGACGCTCCATTTGAAATCCAGTGTAACAGCCTGACACTCAGTGTCATTGTTAATCAAAGAATCTCACTCCAAGGTCAAAAAAATGCTTTCGTTCTGTCATATTTTGTATGATACCTGGCAGGCAGGGAACTGTGCCAGCTCTGCACTTTGTGGTTTGTTCCCCTCTTCAGCACACTTGTGAAAAACCTGCAAATTGTGCTCCAGATACTTGGACTCAGCAGTGCAACAGCAAAGACAAGTCAGGTCTGAGAATATTTTATGAAATTGATGTGACTCTTTTGACAGCGCATGCCTAGCATTAGAGGAAACACGCCTTCCAGGAGATAGTCGGCATTCAAAGACTCAAATATACGTCGCACTCATGGAATGAAACAACGTACATCTCGTACTTCTTCAGCTGGGACAGCAGCTCGTCTTTAGAATCTGAAAAGTGCATTTTGTGTAGATATAAAAGCCTATTGCTTGACCTTGAGTCCCACAGTCAGCAAGATCTGTGCAGACACTGTGTGCTCATGCCCAGTAGCAGTGATACTCTGCTGTATTGACTGTCTCGCTTTCATCCTGTCTTCAGTGGGGGAAATAATTATTTGATCCCCTGCTGATTTTGTAAGTTTGCACACTTTTACAGAGACCTTAACAGTCTCTCATTTTTATTGTTGTTTCATATTAATGGAGAGAGAGCGAATATCCATAAAACAACACAATGCAAATTTTGATGTCAGTGAGTAAAATAAGTATTTGATCCCTTACAAACCATCCTGAATTCTGGTTCCCATGGATTGGCTGTGTGTCCCTGTGGCACAGAGATTACAATGAATCAATCAATACAGACTCTCATGATCTCCTTAGCTCCTTAGCTCCTTATATATATATAAAGCAGACTTGTCCATAGAACAAATTTCTTTCATTCCAACCTCTCTACCACCATGGCTGAGACCAAAGATCTGTAAAAGGACATCAGGGACAAGACTGTAGACTTGCACAAGGCTGGAATGGACTACAAGGTGTTGGATTAGCACAAGACTACACAGGAGGAGCTCAGTGACGATCTGACGTTGGGACCACAGTCACCAAGAACACCCCTGGTTATGCCAGATTCCTAGTTATTAGAGCAACCCCTAATTCTTCCTATGTTGGTTCATGGAGTTTATTTCTTTCTGCTGTTTTGCCTCCAATAAAAGGTTGGTTTCATTTTGATTGCTGCTTCCATCTGGGGTCCTCGTTCACCATCTAACTCGACAAGTCCCTCTGCATTCACGAAATACCTGAAAACTCATCTCTGATCATTAAAAATATATATTTAGATTTTTTTTCTACGAAAATAACCTCTTTATGCCTTGAAAAGGTCTTGATGTAATTCCACATCATTACCTCATTTTGTATGCACAGATCTATGAATATGCAAATTAATTCCCACCTCACACTCCTGCCACAGCATCCACTAGAAAGCCCTGTACCACTTAAAATGTTTGCATGTTAAGCAGGAGTGGGGAAGGGAGAGGACAACACACTTATGCACATTGCTTCACTTGTACATCAGGATGTTCCTGAACACAGCATGGTGCTAAGAGAGGATAAACTAAATCATATGAGTGCATCTGAAAATTTAAAGTGCCTGAAGCAATGGCTAGGCTCTACCTATTAAAATTTACAAAAACAAAACTGTGTGTCCCTGTTTTGCTGTTCAAGTCGCACACAGAAGCAAAACAGAATGCGGCGCAGAGAGAAAGTAGCAGGACCGCAAATGACAGCAATACTCACACTTAGCTTAAATAGAATCAATACACAGGTAATTATCAGGCAGTTAATAACATGTTGATAATATAGGATAAAACCTGTTCCAAATTACTAAACAATGTTAAAAAATAATATTCATTGGTGAGGGTCTTAAAGAAAACAGTCGAATGGAGTGCCCCACCTTGTCTTCTTAATCTTTCTCCATAGAGTTAAGATAAAATGATGCAACTTCAGTGGCAAAAGAGACATGCTTACTTTCCTCAAATTGTTTATGTCTTTATTGTAAAATTTCTGGGTTAAACGGCTTTCAGGAGGCTGACTATTAAAAGGTTATGATGAAATCTTTGCTCTCTATCATTAAGCCTTAGCTATAGTGTCAAGAAACAAATCAGTAACTCAGTGTAACAGTCTACCATGCAGCCTTCTCATTATTTGGCTTGAAAACAAGAGTCTTTGTAGATGAGGTATCACTGGATCAAAAACAGATCCCTCCTGTACTAGTGAGAGAAGAGGTTGCCCAAATAACTGTGAATACAGAGTTCCAAACTGGATGCGCTCTTCAAAAGGCTGAAGTTTAGCAGTCACTGAGTCATCATCAAGTCAGCCACTTCATGCTGATGCATCTGGTACGGTTCATGATGCACGGTAGAAAAGCACTCCTGTGGTAATCACAGGATGTGAGAACATATTAGTTGTGATCCCACTTATCCCTTATTATGTGAGTGAGCACTCTGGAACAAAAAAAAAAACATTTAATTCAAGAAATCTGTTTCTTTCATTGCAAAAAAAAAAAAACTGCCAAAATATTATTTAGATATTTTTGGTGCAGAGTCGCTTACAGGAATGCAAAAGACACTGGATATTTTAGCTAAACTCGTTTAAATAGGTTATATGTGTGGTTGCGTAGCCTTTGACCAAAAAGCCCATCCACTCCTATTTAACATTTGAATCAGAATTGAAGAAATTCCCTTAAGAAAAATGATGCTCATGAGAATAAAAAGTACTGGTAGAAAGTGTGCATGTAAATATGAAGTACACATAAACATAGAGGCTGAGGCTGATGTAGTCATGCCTCATTCATTTCATGAATCTTTTGAAGCCCACTCACTCACCACGACCTTCTCCTGCTTAAAACACATAGCTGTATTAAATAAAACAGTAAGGCAGAGTAAGACGTAACCTGATTTAAAAGGATTTCTGCTGTGGTCAAAAAGACCAGATCTGACCCACAGACTAATGCCCGTGTAATGAAATCCTGTAAAAGTCTGTCATTGTGTTATACAGGCAGTACATTAGACTCTCCTTCAAAACGCAGACTGCCAGTTAAACCTGGCATATCTCACCAGCGATGCTTCCAGTGAAATGGCAGGAATGCTGCTGGCGTACAGACTTTCTCCAAGTGCGATTCTGCACCGACCTCGATAATTATTAGAAATTCGTGTGAAGTTTACAACAGGTCAGTGACAGCACAGGGAAGCAGATTAACACCGATTTGTGCTTAAGCACATGCAAAAGGTATACAATGCATAATTAGACTATTAATGCGCAAGTCTGATACTATAGCCATTAATTTATGTGACAGTGAAGCGCTTTTACCAAAGAAATGAGGCTAGACTGACAATAAATAAATAAATAAATAAATAAATAAAATGCATGAGTCATGGTCCAGGTCAAACTCACCTGAGCGCATCTTATTACCCGATAAATTGGCTGACAAGAACTCCCTGTGTGCTAAATATAAAATCTTTGCTTTCATAGATCACGGATTTAACAACTAAGAACTTCAGTTTCCTACCGTTTAGCTGGTTGTAGACCACATCCTCCAGCCTCTCCAGCCTCTGGAGAATTGACTGCCTGTCCACCAAGTTGGAAACTTTGCCATTCCTGGCTCGCAGCCTCTGGTCAGAAATACGCCCTATCTGGATGAGCTCCTCGGATCGGTCCTGGATCCTGCAGTACACCGAGAACAGTATAATCCCCACAAACACTAAGATGTTGACGGTCAGCAAAGTTTTGATTTTGCGTGCCACAGCCATGAAAGGAGAATATTGTCTGGCTGACTCAGTCAAGCCCGTCAAAAGCTCATGAGCGGTGGCCTCCTTTGTCACCTTACAGTGTGTCTTGCGGCGGGGTGATTTCTGTGCTCGCTGGAGAGAAGGTCAACTCGTGGAGACCCGAAGGGCTGGCAGATCCGTTCAGCACCACGGACAGCTCCGTAGTGGGACACCGCACCGGTCACATAGAACTTACAAGGTGGGAAATGTTAGTAGCGTCCCCGGAGCTCGGCTCCAACCAGCGAGCGATGCTTTTATGAGCTTCACTAGTCGACAAACAGCTGCACTCGCTTCACCTACATATTACAAGCGAGAAATGACGCCACGGGAGGCATTCATCCTCCCGAGCAGCCCCCGGCAGTTGCAAAACATCTCTCCTCCGCAACGTGGTAATTCGCCAGTTCCTTAGCATCAATATGTCTCGTCCATCGCGCAAGAAAAGCCGTGGTTTTGAAGCGTCACACAGCTCTCGCCGCTCTGTGGCATCTCCTTCCTCAAAGGCGTTGTGGTCACCCGATCCGTCCCGCTCTGCAAATATGAATCCAAATGCGCTTATGTCCAACAAATAAATAAATATATATATGCGTGCGTGTGCGTATGTGCGCGTTTCAAAAACAAAGCGGCGTTTCTCTTTCTCCCCTCTCCCTTTTCCTCTCTCCTCTCTCTGCCTCCGAGTCTCTTTCTGTGTTTGTGTCCCGTCAGACCATCGCCGCCTCCCTTGGCGCTGCACCGTGGGATGAGTTGAGAGCAGATTTGCCCTCAAACGCAGTCAAACGACGCTCGATGTCGATGGGAGCGATGCAGCCGGGCTCTGGCATGCTGTCGCTCCTCTCTCAGCCTCCCCGCTCTGTCAGGGAGGAAGAGCCACCGCTGCGTCCTGACGTTTAGAGGCACACAATCATGAATATTCACAAGCAGTGTTGTGTCGGAATAAAATAAATAGCGCGACCATGGAAGCAGCGTGTACTTCCACTTGGTAGAGCAATCTACACCACCCCACCCCACCCCCTGTACAGGTGAGCTGTGGGAATCTGTGTGAAGATGTGTTAAATGGTTTTTCTATGTTATTCACAAGGCCGAGCCTTTAGGTTAACCAATTCGCACATATGTTTCAGGTTGCATGCATGCACTCCTATACACACACGCTCTGCTTCAGAAGTAGGCTATAAGGATCATTTCACAAATCACATGCTTGACTACAGTTTTAACGCCAAGCTAAACAGAATAAATATGTATATATTTGAATTAGAAAGGCATGCAACATTTGTTTATTATAATACAAATCCACTCTCAGGAGAGAATTTGAGGTTTTGCCAACCAAAAAAAGAAAAACAATCAAGCAAAACCACACACTGGTGACTAAAACTCCACACTAAACCCACAGATATTGAAGGACATCTGTTTTATAGAGCCATCCAGATTCTAATCATTACTCAGTTCAAATTACTCCTACTCCATACTGTAACCTGCCATTGCCAGCTCCTCATCTCCAATTCCAAATGAATTATGGCTCCAGTAAATCACGTACAAAGAGCTTCGGGCTCTCTGTGTACTTTTACTTGATTAGGCAAACCCAGACACGGTAGTGGCTGCCCGAAGTACTTTGATTCCACTTCACACCCACCAGAGGATCTCAGATCTGTGCTCTTCAGTTTGTTTGCTGCTTCAGTACACCGAGATAGTGCCAGGGTAGCTAAAGCCTCTATAGTCTGCACATTTCTTTGTCGGAGGACATTTGGCATGAACGTGAGCTTGTAAGTTATTTTATACTTATACACATTTCTTGATGGTGCGTGTCTTCAAGATGGAATCGGTTCTGATTTTCTGAGAGCAGATTTGAGGGCTTTTATTTTTAGTGTTTTCAAAGAACGAGACCTTGTCATATAAGTCTAGGCACAAATGTTCTTGAGAGGTTCATTTGTTCCACAAAGCTCCTGCATTCCAAAATAGTTTTTCTTTTTAAGAGGGTAGAATAACAAAGCTTAGGCAGGGCTCATACTGTTCCCTGTGTGGTCATGATACTGATGATGATGATGATGGTGATGCATACTTTCTATTGCCTTACAGCTCCCAGGTCTGCATAACAAGGACATTTAAAAGGATTTTCATTGTATAGAATGTATAATAAGGTGCACACAAGGTGCTGCTTTGATTCATAGTTTGCAGAAAGAGTCTGTGGGGAAATCATTGTTACAGACACCTCAGGCACCGTGCAGGCCTAAGCACAGCTGCTTATACAGCAGCTACAGCACTGTATATCAGCTCCCCGCGCTCCCCTATAAGACTCTCTGAAGACTTGTTTTCAGCATTCAGCACCCTGCATGCCTCTGTAACTGCAGACACTGGCACTCAAGTGTTTTAACCATATTAACCTGGGTCACTGCAAGCTGCACCACAGTCATCCCACTCAGTGTCTCCGCATAAGCCACTCGAACATATTCAGAGGGAGAGCACGAGCTAGACAAAAGCGTGTGAGTCTAGTAGTGCTGTTAAGAAAGCCATAAATATCTACTGCTTTGTGTTCATGTGATCTGCGTTCACGGGGCTCATGAGGTGTTAACTATCGTATAAAAACAGAAACTAATTTTTCAAACGTGCTACTTAATCTGCTTATCGATATACTTTCAGTCTGCTGGCAATATAAACACATGCTTTTAAAGAATATTTTTTCATCACTTAAAGGGAATTAAATATTTATGTGCTTTTATAAGACATTTATGGCAATGCACTGAAAACATCATCAGAACATTTTATGTTCAGTTTAAATACATGCTAGCTAGCTAGTTTACTTGTCTACCTTTCAAAACTAGAGCCCTTTGCCCACAGTGGACATTTGCTACAACAAGAAAAGGTGCTGGATAAAGTGTAAGGATACGGTAACAAACAAGACAAGAGTGTTAACCTCCTAGGACCTGCATCCACATATGTGGACATCCCATTTTGGGTTATTTAGACCAAAATACTCAATTTTGCTCTACAAGGGCCTGATATCCACTTACGAGGACATTAAACTGCTACTGTTCTATCAAAATTTTAAACGAATATCCTCATATGTGGCTCTTATTTTTCTTAGAAACAATAATCAGGTAAAAAAAAAAAATCTGGTAATTCTTTGTTTTTACATTCACTGGTTCCCAATATGCCCAAATATCAAAGAGAAATGAAAAATGCATGCCGTGGAAGAGTTCAGGTCTTAGGAGGTTAACCTAAAAGAGGTTTGGGGTTTGTTCTTGCTTTTGCTTGAATCATAATTACACAACCTAATCAGCAAGCAGTTACATGTTTGCACATGTAGATATGTTTTAAAATTACTTATTTAGAACAAGAAATACCCGGCACTTCAGCAGCTACATTTCCAATTGCAACTTTGTTTGTGAACTTGGTGTACACTATTTTGGGCTGTCTTCCTAAAAAAATAAAGTTAGCTCATGCATCCGGAAATCAGGTAGGAGAAAAGAAGGCCACCTAAGTAATGAAAAGAATGATGCTAAAACAGTTTAAAGAGCAATGATTTCCTGTGTGTCTATCAGCATGACTCACACCTTTCACTTTAAACATAATCACTTGAGCTGCTAGTTATACAAAAACGCTAACCAGAGCAGCTTTAAAAAGAAAAGGAAAACACACTGCACTACAGAAATCTCACAGTGAACCCAGGCAAGGTTAAGCTTAGATATATTTTTGCTGAAAAGAAGATAGCAACTACTGTAAAACACAAGGCAGTAAGTGCTTTGTTGGGGGCCATTTAGTTTGCTACACTCCAGTGACTTTAGTACATTAGGCATTCTTGTCAGTTGAAGCTGCTCCTCTGTGTTTGGTTCACAAGAGGCCAGGCAAAGAGAATGTGTTCAGACAAGATGCTACAAAGCAAGGACAGCTGGAAGTCAACACATCACACATGTCCACAGCAGAGGCAAACATCACAGTTACTTCTTGTCAGTTTTCAGGGTGCTAATGTGTTGATGCCAATTCTGTGTTGCTGCCATTCTAACAGTATGCAAAATGGATTCTTGACAGAATTCAATGAACAAGAAACCTTTTTTGGAGTTCTTTACAAGTAAAGTAGTTTGTATTCAGTGTAATACAAGCTCAAAATTGCTAGTCAGAATTAGCAAGCGCTGAGCACAAAATAAAATATGCAGCATTTTAAAAGTAAACTGTTAAAGCTAATTTAATTCAAAACTTTCTCCCTAAAAATGCAAATGTGCTTTCCTAAGAGAAAACAAAATCTGTTTTCCTTTCCTATTCGCAGTGGTTAGTATGCATAATGTTTTGGCAAAGGCACAAACAAATCAACCACTGTGCAAAGGCATTAAAAGTAACAAATCTGATACACGAGGAACATGAGTAATTTTATGGCATGGCAAGTAATCCACATTTGTTCCTGACTGGCTGGCATGCAAACTTGCCGTGTCACTTTCAGAGTAAAGCGCCCACTCTGAGACACTCGTTGGTCACTAATGTAGTGCTGTCTGCTGGCCTGCTGGAGCTAAGTTCATACATTATCACTTTGACCCCGAGGCTAACAGCTAAGCCCCAGTTCTGTCTGCCTTAACTTAGCTCATTCACATTCCACCTCCAGCAACCTCTCCCTACTGTGGTGCTACGGGAGCTGTTGATTTGCCTAATGCCTTAACTAAATTAGAATGATAACCCTGCGGACTGGAATATGTGATGTTCAGCTCGAGGCAAGTTTTTACTTGTTTTTTTGTACAACAGACATGAGGCAACACTGGGGGCTGTCAGCCGAATGTTTATCAGAGCCTGGGGCCTCATTAAGACACAATGTGCTCCTTGACCTTGGCAGCCAGCTATGGCTTTACCATAATGCGTCATTCAGCGGCATCCCAATTGCAAATGCAAAGTGCCTTTTTTTCCAAGTGGAAACGTGGCAAATCTTGACCCTGTGAATAACATAAAGAAAAAAGCAGATGTCGCCTCTGTACGCATGCTTTTGGGTAAAACAGAAGCAGCAATTATCAGTATAAGACTGCTAAGACGCTCAGCTGGAGATTGTGCATATCAAATATCAAAATGTCAAAACTAATGATTAGATTTATCAATATGAGCATAAGCTTGGCTTCTCAATGTTTTTGTATTAATGGAGCAGATACTCTGGAGACGCCCCCAAATGTTTCTTGATTTATGGCAGAAGCAATTACATCGCGCCAGTGTACCGATGCTTGATGGGCGAATCGGTGCAGGTAATTAGAAAGAATAATGAAACAGGGAGTCATGGGAATTTATCCCTACATCAAAAAAACTAATCAAAGATAAATGGGCTATCCATATTACCCAGTCATTATGCCGGAAAGATTATTGTTTTAAATCCCTGTGTACAGCAGCTATGGACTCGTTCTCAAACAAAATCCATTACGCTGCTGAGACCTCCGACTTATTTGGAGACTGATTGATATTCCACGGCCTGCGAGCATTCCTCCAGTTTATGTTTTCAGTTTTTTGGGCGAGACGGTGGACGGGAGAATTTCTTAGTGAGAAAAACGACTGTTGATGGATTTACAAAACATTGCAGAAATGAGAAATTTGATCCATATACATAGAGACACAGACAAACACACAAGATCCATCTGTTGATGACTTCAGAGGGATAATTTTTTTTAAAGTCATTCAGGGCTAGAACCTATTCATAATGATGTTGAGTGATTTCAAATAGACCAACAAAGCCAATCAAAAGCACAAATGCCAAACAATAGTTTCATAGTAAGCAAAGGAACACAGTGAAGCAATACAATACATAAATGCAATTTAGGATTCAGAACCAGTTCAGATAGATTTCAGGTAGATTTAAATCACTTATAAACGACTCTGTTGCATCTTTGGTTAGATCTCATGGCCCTTCCATACTGTCCCATTGATGCTGAGTCAGAAGAAATTATCTCATTTCCTAGAATTTTTGTATATGTTTTAAATCCAACATATATATATTTTTGTTTTTGATGAATTGAATGGTGGAAAATGTGGAGCAAAAGTAGAAAATGATGTCGTTTTTATAGGAAAACAAAACCATCCTTCCTCGTCAGGGTCACAGGGGGCTGTAGCCTATCCCAGCTGTCACAGGGCTAACACTCAGAGACAGACAACCACCCACACCTATGGACAATTTGGAATTACCAGTTAACCTAACTCCAATAACTGCATGTCTTTGGACTGTGGGAGGAAGTCAGAGTACACAAAGAGAACCCATGAAAACTCCACACAGAAACGCCCGGCCAGGTGGTGGAATCGAACTCTGGACCTTCTAGCTGTGAGGCAACAGTGCTAACCACCGTGTTGCCCAAAAGACAAAACCATGAATTAAAACATGAATTATAAATTTGCTCTATGGACCTAGAGGTTTTAGTTTAATACTTTTGTAGAATAATATCATGTCCTTATTCATGCTGAAGTTTAGTTTGACTCAGTTCCAAAAGTGAAAACAGGGAGAAAAATAAACTTGCTCTACTTGACAAAATGAATGAATACAAATCAGCCTCCTCTGTGCAAACACACACAGATGGACTAATTCACACAAATAGATAGATGGATAGACTGAGAGACAGATAAATTATAGACTCTTGCTTAGAATTAAGGTGAAGGTTCTGGCCTTTCCAAAGCCCCGACGTCAACCCTACTGAAAATTGTTAGACTATGTATAAAAACAGTGAATCAACCAATTTAAATGAACTCCATTAATTCTGCCAAGAAGAGCGGTTGAACGTTCAGCCAGAAGTCAAAACTTTTTGATGGCTACTAAAATATCTGGTTGAGGAGCAACTTGCTAAGGAACATTTAATGAAATATTAGTGGGGGCGTATGTATACCTCTGACCCTGTGTGGATGAGAGGCAATCCAAAATAAATTCAACCTCGTGCCCCCAATTCTTGTTGTTATTGAAGATATATACCATACAATCATTTCACTCTGGAAACAAACAGTTCAAAGAAATCATTAAAAGCTGAAAATTACCATGACATCCATGCCCATGATGAGTTTATGCAAGCTTTTCACCACAGCTGTGTATAGATAGATAAAAATACAATATTTTTGGATGGCTATATATTTAGCATACAGAGTGACAAGTGCATCAAATCAATCGTCTTGTGAAAGAACATTTATTTGGATCAGGCTCATATTTGAAACAACAACAGCATATTTTCCAGCTTTACTCTACAGACTTTCATTAGTTTTGTTGTTCTGGCCAATAATTAAACAAAAATACACAGAAGAATAACTTGTATCACAGACTAATACCAGGATATTAGCATCCATTGTTCACAAAGTGAGTGACATAATAGCTACGGATGAGAAAAGACATTGTATCAGCTTTCATTTCGGATGCTTTATTCACAGAGCAGGGCTACACTGAGCTTAGAGTTAGACAGAAAACCGTCTCTAGAAGGTGGCAGACTGCAATCGCTGATTCAGTCCGGCTTCTTGTCCGTTTGTGGCCAAAAGAATCAGCAGCCAACATCTCAGCCAACACTCTAATCACAGGCTCACAGCAGCAAT
Organism: Simochromis diagramma; assembly: GCF_900408965.1. NCBI lineage: Eukaryota > Metazoa > Chordata > Actinopteri > Cichliformes > Cichlidae > Simochromis > Simochromis diagramma. Next base: position 907,156 of record NW_024386832.1, read on the forward strand.
CACAGATCTAGCCGCTAATCAGTCACAAACACGTGCGCACAAACAAGCCTAAATGCATCCTGGTGCAAACCAGTTCCTGCACGTATGGTCCAGCAAACACAAATCTATTTAAGTTAAATACATTTTAGCTTCGATAGTTCTCCTGCAATCTTACTGTAATGCAACTTTGTGTTGCGTGAATGCATTATGTGAAGACATGCTTCATAACCTACAGTACAAGCTAAGTGATGCCCACACTCTCCTTGCACACATTCAAATCCCCACCGCTTGGGTTTCCTCCAAAGGAACAAAGTCTTCACTGGCAGCGGGGATCAAAACATGCGGATGGCCAAACTGGAATTTAGGTTTATAGCAGAACAACATGCTGGCCTTTGTTAAACTAACATCACAACCCCAGAAAAGAACAACAAAATTGAAAAAAAAGAGCCAACAGATTTGCATCCAAATTTTTACAATCTGCTTCACACAGACACCATGCTTTACATCTCCTCGCTGTCAAGGAATATGATGCTGGGTGTTCAGGGTGGTGTTGACATGTAAGCGCTCTGCCATTTGCCTGGGAAAAAAAAGCAGAGGGGCCAGCAGCAGACAACATCAAAGCAGCACGCCTGGTCCCTCCTGTTAAAGCTCTCGTTTGCTTGATTGTAATTAAAGATAGAGGCGAACGCGAGCAGTATGTCTCCCAGAGAAAATAATTATGTGGCTCTTCCAGTGAAGAGGGCATGCGGGTGGTGGAGAGAGGAGAAGAGGGGAGGGGTGGTGGTGGCGAATGAATGTTAAGCCGTGCAGCGGCTGAGGTGTGTGCGTGCGTGGAGGGAGGGAAAGCCACAGGGGACTGCAGCGGCTGAGGTCGAAGCGAGTGCAGAGGACTGTGGGTCATCGCTCCTTTTTGCACTGCTCTTCATTCACAATCCCTGTACACATGCACACACGCTGACACACACAATCCCTGATGGCTGATTAGAGGGTGGAACGAGAGAAAAAAGATAGAAATAAGACAGCTTTCCCACCAGAGGCCGATCGGGATGTAATGTGAAACGGAGGCGAGGGTGAAATGACGCGCCTAATTTTCTAAGAACCATTCGTTCAGTGTTCTTGGCACCGTACCAGGTAAATATCATGCTCACTACAAAATCCCAGCACACACTCAAGCTAATTTCATGTGCTTGTGGCTTTGATTTGTCATTGATGTTTTTGCAGCATAACAAGATAGTGGTCCATGACAGTAGCCATAATGAAAGTGCATCCAGATAGTGATCCATGATGGCCAACAGTGAGCTAGTGAAGCAGGATGGTGATCCATCAAGCAGGCATCATCCAGCCTGGATAAAGAGAGATTAGAGCCCGCGTCCTTCTCATGTTGCATACTACAAATTAAAAAAACAACAAATTCTAAACCTGCACAGCGTTTTTGTAAAACCAAGCCGCGCCTTTTTGTTGTACTAATTATTTGCCATTTGAAGCTAAGAATTGTTTACTCAAGAGTAGATTGGTGATTATTTAACACTGTTGTCAAGCTATGTGCCCTTTCTTTGACTCCAAGTGTAGAGGACTGCTATGTTCCGTGGCTCTTCAATCAGTAAAAGAAAACTCATTTAATCAAACAACACAGCTTGTCTGCTTAAGTGTTCTTTTTTCAGAAGCATAGAAAAATATTGTCTTGACTTGGCTGTCATATTGTGCTTTTCTAATTTATAATTAAAGGCTTGCTGCTTCAGTGAGCAGCAAGCCTTTAATTGTAACATTGTTGCAACGTTACCATGACTTGAGCACTGGCGCTGCTGTAAGGCTGTAGTCCAGATAGATTTAATCAAGAATAAATATGATTAAAGTTTGAATTCAAAGCACTTATTGTATTGATAACATGTGCCAGACCAAATATAAAAATTATTTTATTAAGAAAAACGTAACAGTCCTGCCCTGGTGACATGCTGAGTATACAAATTTTGCAATAAATAAATAACAACAACAAAAATAGGAACAACCACCTGGAATGATGGTTTCAGCATGGTGACTTCTGCCTCCTTGTAACACTCATTCACTCATAATAGAAGGGAAAAGGAGAAGAAAGAACCAGTACTGAATTGGTATGTATTATATGGTATCGTGGCTGGTTGTGCTCATTAGAAAAGAAAAGAAAAGAAAAGACAGTTGTTTGCTGCTCCCTTGATTGTCATTATGGAGTTTTAGCAATGCAATTCCAGCATAATTAGTGTCTCTGCAGTAGGTTTTAAAGTCAAAGCCTACTAATGACTTTAAGAAGGAAATTTCTGTGTATACTGACTGTGCTTTCAAAAGAGGTTGAATAACAGGATTACCTGTTACTTTTTAGGCGTCTTACAGCACTTGTAGCTACAATTTGATCTCAAACCCCTGAGCAGAAACCAGTTTATATAAGCTCAGTGTATTCATCAGGGACAACGCATTACACATTACAAAGATACTGCAGTACAGACACAGATTTACCATGTAAATTTATTGAAATGAAACACTCTCCAAGAAAGGAGTCACCCTCCGGTGTATATTTTTTCAGCCTATCCCAGAATACAGAGACAAATTCCCTGCTACTAAAAATATTTCGTCAAAGATCATCTTACTCCTGTAGTACTTATTCTTAAAAGTGACCCATCTTTAAAAAAAAATAAAGTCTATGCTTCATCTGATGATATTTAAATACCATGTGAGAGAGAGTCTTGTTCACTCTGATACTGTATTGTGCCCATTATACGAGTGTTCAGATTCCTCAGACAACGTATTTTAGATATCCACATAGTGGCAAACATGCTCCTTCAAATCCTTCGTTAGCTGTCAGACACACGTTGTTTATATATTAAAATATGATTATGTATATTTCAGACAAACAAAGTATCCTTTAAAACTGTGTATAACTGAACATAAGACTGAAGGACTACACAGACCACGGACACCTGTGAGTCATCACACACAGACCAACCACGACTCTGCGACATCTGAGTAAGAGAAAAAAAATCTGTCTCCTAGAGGCAATGACATCATCGACTCACCACTCTGCAGGTGAATGAGAACCAAATATGTCACATTTTCTCTCATTGGAAATACATTTAGGCTTATAATTAAGTTCAGATTTGAATTCTTGTTTCTGACTTAACGTTAGCCATCCTGCTTACATAAAAAACTGTGCCATTGTGTTTTCTTGGAGCCGTCGTACTTTAACAAATGTAGACTTTGTCCCTGTATATTTAGGGGTTCTGTGTCTCTGTTTCTAACAGGCCACTGGGGGTACGGTAACTGGACATATGCTTACTCTCAGTCTTTGATTCATTATTCAATTAATTTGAAATCTTGTCCAACCAAATGTCCAAAGAGAGTTGTATACACAGTCTGGGCTGACTATAACTGGTTGCCAAATGTCATTATCCAGTCTGACTTTGAAGACATAGTGGAAAGTTGCACAATAAAAGGCTGTTAATTAATCAATCCCTGCTGACCTTTCAAAGGTTGCTGTTATACAGCTGAGATGAAGTTGCACTTTGCTGAAGGATTTACTGGATAAATTTAGCTGGTCCATTTTATAGTGTGACCAGGACAGTTTTGCAGGGGGTTATGTGCCTAACTGTCAAGTCTGAGCTAGTCAGAAGGTAGACATTTTTTATTCTAACACAAAGCTTTATGCTAAGCTAAGCTATTAAGCTGCAGGCTGTAGCCATGCACTGTACTGATAACTCTGTCTTATTCCCTATACACAAATGAGACTAATATGAATCTTATTTAACTCTCAGCAAGAAAAAAAAAAAACCTTTCCCAAAATGTCAAACTGTTGCTTTAAATTCATCTATGAGCATTCAGCAGCAAGGATGACATAGTTACTGATGGCAAAAAAGCAGAAAATGTAGCATTTTACAGGTGTGCTAAAAGAAAATCTGCCAAAACCACTTACAGATTCATTACATGAACACTTTGCTGTTGATTAGTGACAACAATCCCATTAACACAACTGTCGACTTTCAGTAAGCCTTTCAGTGGCAGGTTTTGCTTCCTTCTACCATGAAAACATACGAGTTTAAGATTGATCTATACAGCACATAGAAGTTTTTTTTTCTAAGAAGGACTTGACTAAAAGGGGGAAACAAAGGAGTACAATGGATGTTCAAAAAATACAAAGATCACCAATCATCTCCCATTAATATTCTCTCCATTGTTATGGAGAATCCTCATTGAAATAAAAGCACTTCTGGGCCTCTTTTATTACTTTGAAACACAAATGAAAATTGAAGCTTCTCCATCGTTTCATTTCTTTTTCCTTTTTTTGACTGGCGTGACAAACTTTGTCTTCAAATTAAAGATTGCTTGCTCACTCCATTTTTCAGCCATGGCATCTATTTTATGCGGAAGGATAAGAAAGTCAATTGAAAGTTAATTCCAAAGCATTTGATTAATGGGCACTGGAGGATGCACTCTAATCTGTGTGCTGTTCAACTGTTCTATTTTCAAGCCACACACGAGTAATTATTCCCTGCTTTCTCCTGGAGTAAATGTTATTGTTGCACATTCCCCTCATTTGATAAAGGTTGTCTAGTTTTCAGGCATCCTCCAAATACGGTGTAGGGTAAGTAATATGGTAATGGTTTACTTTGTTTCATTTCAATCATGATTATAAAACAGACGGAAACTTTGTAATGAAAGATTTAAATACATGCACAGTGCATTCTGCAGGGGATGCTGGGTTGCTGCGTCATCCACAGCAGGTAAGTCTGGAATTTTAATGCAACGTAAGATGAATAAAAGAAAACATCAGTAGCCTCAGTATCCTGTACTCTAAACAGTCCGTGGGAGAGTGGACACTTAAGCAGGCCGACTCAGTCAATCATTTAAAAAAGGTAAAACAAATCTGGAAATGAGAGAAAACTGACTTTTCCAATAATTCTGTTGAATGAAATCTTGTTATAATTTCAGCAGAAGCAAAAGGAAAAATGTAAAGTTTGTGTTTGCTGATAACACAAGAGGTCACATTTAACTGAGCTGGTATTTTTTATTAAAAGTTAATGGTTGGAAAAAATTCAAAGCAATGTGACTGAAAACATTAAAAACCACATCTTTAATTATTGAGAAATACTATAATTATTTATTTATTTTCTTAAGTAACAATGGAATTGGATCTAACTTACTAAATTATTTATTTTTAGTACTGTACAACAGTCTTAAGCCACCTCTCATTTCTTTATACTTGAAATTAAAGCACTACTCTACTGTGCACCCCCCTTTATGCAATAGTTGTCCGCTTTTTGACTAATTTCAAAACAGTCAAGCACAAGGATTAAAATGATACACTGGCCTGTCCTGTGTGTCATTCTACATTTTTTTTCACAAGTATATATTTTCATGTGTATGCATAGCAGTCTATCCCAAAAACTGGTTGTTTTTGTAGATTTCCTTTGAAAATCTACAAAAACAACCCCAAACAAAATCAACGATAACGCAGTTTGTCAGACAATGCACCCACAAGGTCATTCCCAAAAAGCTATTAGCCAAAACCCTACAGCTCCAAGAAAAAGAAAGGGATTGGCCTGAAGTCTGTCGGTAGCAGAGCTAGAGTATCTGAAGTACCTGAAAGTCATTCTCTTGAAAAATAGGAAAAATCCAACAAAGACTAATTGATAGAACTACTGTTTGCTGAAGCCTGTTCAGAAATGGTCTCAATGGAAATGAAATGGGGAGAAAAGGCTAAGGTTTGCCAAACTGGGCAAGAACTGGACTGAAAATCAGTGGCAGTGATGAATCCAAATTTGAAATTTCTATTTCAAATTGTCATCGCTATGTAAGGAGGAGGTTGGGAGAGAAGTACAATAGTCTGCATGTCTACAGGCATTTCTAAAAAACATGGTTGAGGCTGGTTTGGGACTTAATTTCAGTCATTGATGCTGGGGATCTGGTCAGAATTGATGGAAATATGAACACAGAGATAGCAATCAGATTCAAGAAGCCTGGACAGCTATTCCTGAAGACCACTTAAAAATGGCAGGAAAGCTTTCCTAAGAGAGTTCAGGCTGTGTTGAAGAATAAACGACCTCTGTTTTTGCCTTATATGCTGTATTTTCATGTGTGTTTGCACGTATTCCAATAAATTGTATTGTCATGTGCAAAGTGATTCCTCAGTGGAGCTGCAGTGACCATTACCGTACAACAACTGCTTGTATATTCATGTAAGTATATAGTACATGTGTGACATGTAATTTTAAAGAGCCAGTACACAAACATTAACCAGTGACATAGCCAGTTGCAGCACTGCAGGCACACTGCATCTTCAACATGTGGAAGAAACCTTTAATTCTGGGGCTGTTTCACTGTCGTTCTCTCATCAACACCTTTCAAAGGGATGCATTCTTACCCATCCTAACAAAGAAAACTGAATAAGCTGCTGCTTGAAATGTTTGGCACAATTCAGCAAACCAGATTAGATGGTTACATCTCCATATAACTGCACTGTTTTGGGCATTTTTGGAATGTGTCAGCAATTCAGTGAAGTGAAAAAAAGATACGATATGCAATACACACATACTTGAAATGTCACAAATGTAAGAAATGAAAAAGAAAATCTGCGGATTTAAAGCAGAGCCTGGTGCTCAAGTGTGTACCCCACGTTGTCTAGGAGGGAGTTCAGTTCAGTTCACATCCTTCAGGGTGTACTGGCTCAGCTCTCCAACAGAGCCTTGTCTTTTTCACCAGTTTGCTAATCCTGTCTGCATCCTCGCCCTTGATGTTTACACCCCTGCATTCATCTGCAAAGAACAGAGAGCTGGCCTGCACTGATTGGTAGAGCGTGTTTAGGTATGTGTCCATGAGCGTTCTAAGGAAGAATCTGTGTGGAAGACTGCACTGGCTTGATGGACATTGAAGAGAGTGACCTGAATTCTGTTTATTTCAATCCATAATTTGTACTGATTTGGCTGCAAATGTGATTTAAAATAATAATACAGCACATCAAGTGACCTTTTTTAATCCAAGCTAAGTCATCTGCCTGAAGTGCAGATCAGTGAGTAAAGTTCAAACTACCCTCTAGGGTGAGGATCAGATCCGATTGGCTTTGACTGTCCTCACTAAACATCTCTCCAAATAAGCTTTTTTCCATCATACTCACTCAAAGCTTGAGCAGCTAAACCAAGCTTTAACAAAGAGGATGATATAACAGTTATTTTGTCACAGACATAAAAGTTAATTTACCATTTGGCTAAAATCATCCAGTCATATCAATAGCTTTGAAGATTCATCAGCAGTGGGGTCCATATTTTTGAAACTTGCATCCTCTTTCCTGGTTTTATTTTATTTTGTGTCCCGTTTGGATCTTTAGCCATCAGAATTGTTGTCTTAAGGCCAAGAAAGATGCCAAGCGGATTTATTTTACCAGGTGGATCATCATGGCCTTGCCATATTGGTCCATTTGATTGACCTTTATTATAATTATGAATTTATTTTATTTTCGGTTGCTACAAACGGGACAGACATGACTGGGGGATAGGACAGGACAGGTTCCTGGTTTTATTACACTGTACACATACTAAGAAATTGTGGATGCCTCCATGCCAGCGATGGTCCACATTGTTCATCCTTTGTCCCATTCTTGGGAAACTTAGTATCAGCTAAACACTGCCGATTTCCATTCGGGATCAGTTGGCACCTCAGAAGCAGTGAATGTGGAGGTGAGAGTACGGGCATCTTAAATTTAAATGACTGGTAAAAGGAGAGAGCTAGTTGATATGACAAAGAGAAATAAGGCAGATATGTTGTGTATGAAAGAGATCAGGTGGAAGGGAAGCAAGGACAGGAGCACTGGAAATGATTCAAATGGTGTAGATAGGAAGAGAAATGGAATAGGTCTAATCTTAAAAGAAGGTGGATGGAGATGATGGAAGTGCCAGACAGGATCATAAGTTTGAGGCTGGAAGTTGAAGGGGTAATGTTGTACGTTGCTCTACAAGCTGGATGTCACATAGAGGAGAAAGATGAAATCTGGAGTAAGGTGGTGAATATTGTCTCTTGAAGGGAGAAAGTGGTGACTGCTGCAGCAGACTTCAGGGGACATGTAGTAAAGCCGAGGATTCAATGGTGAAGTTGAAGAAGGAAGAATGTTGCGCAGAGTTTAGTGAGGGGTTGAGACAGGCGCAGGAGGTACACAGAAGTATTTAAAGGAAGACGTTACCAAAGAAAACGTGGGATAGTCTGGAAGAAAAAAATACTCAAAAGTGCCGGGAGGCCAGGTGTACAGCAAAGAACGAGGCAAATGAAAAGGCCTATAGTGAGCTGCATGTGAGGATGGACACTTAAGAAGGACATATGGACTTGTATTGATTGGCTAAACAGAGAGATCGAGCTGAAAGGGATGTCCGGCGGATTAGAGTGATTAAGGAGAGAGATGGAAATGTACTGAAGATTGAAGAGAGCCTGCCGTGCTGCTCAGACAATGGAAGAAGTGCTTTGAGGGGCTCATGAATTGAGAAAATGAGAGAGAGGAGAACAGATGGATGAAAGCTAGCAAATCAGGAAGTATAGAGGTTAGTAAGGAGCAGTTATGGAGAGTAGAAAGGCAGATGATCCAGATGACCTACCAGCGGAGATTTGAAGATGTCTAGGAGAGAAGGCAGTGGACTTTTTAATGAGATTGCTTGACGTAATCCTGAAGAAGAGGAAGTCTGAGGAAAGGACAATGTGATTCTGTTTTTTTTTAAGTTTATTTTATTTTAAACAGATTGTTGTTCTTAATGTGGCATGGTGCAGGCACTTCTCAACCTTGTGTTTTCTGTACCTTTGAAACTGACATGACTGTTTGTATGCATTCTAATTACCCTTGTGTTACGTTCCCCCCGAAGGGGTCTAGGCATGCGAGTGAGGGGACCAGTAACAAGTGAGTCCGGAAACAGAATGAAAAGGAAAACAGACAGAGTTGTTCTGTATTAATATAGTTTTATTACAAATAATATAGGTTTATTACAAACGACATTAACTTAAAGAGCCAGCAATGCCGTTTTACCAATAATGCCAAAGAAACAAAGGAAACACTCGCAGCAACAAAAGACAAGAAGACTACTAAACAAAAAAGGGAGGCACTTCCCACACTACTCCTCACCACGGGGAGACACTCTCAGGGCCCACAAGCCCATCTACTCACTAGTCAGAAGGAGGCTGTCTGTCCAAAACCTTGTCCAAAACCTTGTCCAAAACCTTGTCCAAAACCATGTAGCGCCACAGAGGGGAAAAAACCACCCTGCCCAGTTTAAATAGCCTCAGAGGTGATTGCTGACTGGAGTCAAGTGGCAAACGAGGCCAATCAAAAGCAGCTGTGTCCTGGGGCGAGAGGAGAGTGAGAGAGACAGAGGGGGTAGGAGTGGCAAGAGAGGAGGAGGCGGGGAGAGCGGGCAAACACCCCACCCACACACTCCCACAGCCTCACAGGATGTAACACTTGCCATACATTACTGATTCTGTGGGTTTTTGCTTATTGTTTACCAAGTGCATTTACTTTATTTATTTACTTTAATTGTTTTTTTATTGTACTTTTTCTTTCTACCTTTTTTGTGCATCTTGTTATTGTCACTTGGACTTTGGGGCCCCTACAAGCTTTGAATTAAAATGTGTCTTTTGTTTTGCAGGCTGCCTTTTGTGGGCTGCATTTGGGTCCTTTCATGTACAGTGCTCCCCGCACAACAGATAACTGCAAAAAGGCACCACTACCCCTTTGTGGAAGAGCACAGGATGTTTAGAGGGTATTGTCTCCTGTTACCACTATGAAGAAAGAAAATACTTAAAAAGCAGAGGAAGCAAGGAAAAAAAAACAGCTTTCAAACATAAAAGACAGGCCGCTTAATCTGTGATAGTTTTCCCTTTACAAATGTGCCATTTATCTCAGCATGAAAGGCTTAGTTAGAATTAAATTACCTTTAAATGTTTCTCTAGAGTTAAGGCTTGATATATTTTGATATTTAGCATTCTGGCAAGAGATTTACATATCATGGAGAGATAACCACTATTTCTAAATAATTATATTTTCTCTTGCAAAAACACCTCACAGGAAAAAAAGAACATCACAAATAAGTAGAGGCGGAACAAGAAAGGTAGCCAGGAGTGATTTGCCACCATTGTCCTCCACAAATACAAGAAGCTGATGAATCATCAGAATTTCTCTCTGTGTATGGACATGAATTACTGAATAACTGTTAATATGATAGAGGCAAAATGAATAGAGACAGCAATGATTGTGAGAAACTGCAAACAGATGTTCAATATCTGAAAAAGTTATCATATAGTAGCTCACAAAAGATACATCAATGGTGTCTTATTGTATCTCTGGGATACTAAGTAGCAGATGCAAACTGACCACAATGACAAATAAAACAACAAAAGAGACACAAAATGAGTATTTGCACCTTTATTGACATTAGCTCATAGCAACACATTCCAAGCCATTCATTACTGTGTCGATTACTGTTGAGATTCACATAAACACATATTTCCTTATGTCTGAAATGTTCCTCTCTCACTGCCTCTTGACACCGAGGTCACGTGACACACACACACACACACACACACACACAAAAGCGCAACAGCAAAACTATCAGAAATAATTCGGTGGATGTCTGAAGAATCCCCAGGGTTTGAGCTGTTTGACACTTTCTGCACAGTCCAGGTCAAACGTGTGAGGTGCAGTTGCGTTCTGTGCCATTTCTGTGTTCCTGCCAACTGAGGCAGTATGAACAATTTAATATAAGCCTCTCAAGCAGAAAAAATGTGTGAGGTCAACCACATTTTTCATGCTAACTAGATACAGATAAATGCGAGTGTGTGCTTTCGTTGGGATTGAAATGTCAGGGATGGTGGGTGTTCCTTTTGTTCCTGCAAAGCTGTGCTTGAGGTCTGCAGCTAGCTAGGTCATCGGCTAATAATATTTAAACCCTTTCTTGCACCAGACAGTGGATCAGAAAAACAAAGTAACCAGATGTATTGCCTCCCCCCGAGCTATTTTAAAGCGTACCGCTGTATACAGTATTGGCTTGGAGTGACGCTGCACCACCCACACAAGGACATCAGTTTCTGTTTTGGAGCAGCTTTTGTGACAGATCTGTACTGCACTGTCTTTTCTATAAGAAAAGTGTCAGAGCACTGTGGTGCAGGGACATTTTGATAGGCATTGTATTTGTTGCTAATCCTGTGCACCCACACCATGGCTGCTGACTGCGTTTTACACCAAAGCGAGTGCCCTAAATGTTGGTATTAACTGCACATTATTTAAATGAAATGGCTTAAAATAACATTGCCACGGGGCCATAAATAGATTTCATTTAACCATTTGTTCAATTTAAAACGAGATGAAGCGGAGCATGTTTAAAATTTTGATTTTCATGAATGTAATTTGGGACTCTAACATTTAGAATGCAAAACCAAAACAAATCCCCCCGAAGCTCTGCTGTGTATCAAATCTGGATAAGTCCTACTAACAAATTGTTGCTGAATAAACTGCTTTTAAATCCCTTTTTAATGGGAAAAAATGAATAACAGTGTTAACATTTTTATTTCCAAATTCCAGTCACACTGCAGACCTTAGAAAACATGAAGCACATTGATCCCTGCCATAAGACGCAGCCGACAGAAATCAACACCCTTACCTGATTGCTGTAGCTGTACTGCATGAAACTTGCACAGCACATATTACAATGTATTTTTAAATATCAGACATTTTTAAACTAAAACAAGCTAAAAGAAGTCAACCAGGTGGGTACGGTTTGCATACTTATTGGAGGTTTCTGTTTTACCGTCACTTGCCGCGTGGGTAAGTTAAGAAAAATATTGTTGTTTGGGCAGAGATGGGAAGTAACCAAGTACAAATACTCTGTTACTGTACTTAAGTAGAGTTTACAGGTACCTGTACTTAACTTGAGTAGGTTTTTTTCTGACAACTTTCTACTTTTACTCCCTAGATTTTTAAACAAGTATCTGTACTTTCTAGTCCTTACATTTTAAAAATAGGCTCATTTAAGGCATAAGAGGGAGGTTTTTATTTCACGTCAACCTTCAAGCATCAAACCAATTTGAGCCTGAACAGTAACACATGGAAGGCAATCCTATTCATTCATTAATCACCAACGAATGACGCATAAAAAGAGATGAAGGGTCACAATCATGTGCCATTGTCACGGGTTAAAGTGTTTGTTTTTTTCCCGGCACAACAGGTTGTCATGAGTTGCATTACTTCCGCATCTAGCTAGTGCTACAAAAGATTAGCGAGCATTATATTTCTATCAGCTCCACAAACATCTGCAAACACACAAACTGTTTGTGCGCAGTTTGTCGTACAGTGTCTTGTTAGCTAAAGGTCCCTGCTGTACAGGGAGAGAAAAGGAAGAGAGCTAACTTCACTCTGAGATGGAGACAGATAAGAAAGACGGGACAGCAGAGGAAGAAGAGAGGTTAGATTTTAAGGTGTTTGATAAACTGGAAATTTAAAGTTTACATGTAAGTCCTCATGTTTTAAATTAGATGGTTGTGTACATGTGACATTGTGTTTTTTTGTAATGTTGTGAAACATGATGCAAAACTGAAGTAGACTGCGTTATTTAAAGGTTGCATGCAAACACTCTGCAGGTAAATTCAGAATAAACAGGTTAGTTTGCTGTACTGTGAGGGGTGTGAAGAAAAAAGTTAGCATAAACACACTGTCAGTCTAAAGAATGGAAATCAGCCAGGACAATTAATGAAACATCTGTTACATCAGGTTGAATTCAGGTGTATAACTCCACAAAGAGCAACAGGTCACCATCTACAACGTAGACAACAGAAAATAGAGCTTTTTTTAAAGTTCCTTCTTTTTCTCTGCTCATGTTTTGCATTACTGATTCAAGCTGAATACATGTTTTAGAATTCAAATTTAGACTGAAATAGAGTTTCTGTTACCATCTACTGATATTATTTTATTATTGCATTAATATAGCACACAGTTCAGTTAGCTTTGCACAAAAATAGCTGATAGAAACATCCTTCAAAAACTTTTTACTTTCTTACTTTGAATACATTTCAGAATCTTTACTTTTTCACTTTTACTTGAGCAAAGACTGAATCTGAACTTCAACTTTTACTGGAGTATTTTAGGAGCATTTAACACTAGTATCCTACTTAAGTCCAGAATGTATGTACTTTTGCCACCTCTGGGTTTGATTTAAAATACCAGTTTTTGCAACATAAATCACTTCACGTTAAAAAAATTATGCTGAGATTTATCCAGAGAACTCAAATGTTCATGGGGTTGAAGCATCCATATGTAAATATTTGGATGTGAGACAGATTATTTTTAATTAAACTGAGAGTACCATGGTAGTAATGTGTGGTAAGTGTTTTAAGGTAGGAACAGATGAAAACTGTCACAGATTATTAGGCTGAGGACTCACTCGCAGGACTCTGAAGTTTAGAGAGAAGGTGAGGGTTTATTTACAGCGTGGCACCAAGTGAGAATATCTACATATATACAGTGAAACAGATAACACAGGGCTCCAGGGGGTGGAGGGGGGTCTGAGGGGAAGGTCCAAGGCGGGGTACACACGCTCCTCTTCAACTTAATCCACAACTCACTCTGAATGTCCACTCCAAAATGCTCACGCTCACTCACACACATCCACAGAAATCCAGACGGCAGGGAAGACGGGCAGGGAATCTAGAAGGCCTGTACACAGAGAAAAACAACGTTAGGAGGAAACTCTAGGTGATCACAAGGAATACTTCCATAGGCTAGGCTAGGCTAGGCTAGGCTAGGCTAGGCTAGGCTAGGCTAGGCTACACTGACGCTAGGTAGTGTGACAATCCAGCGAGGAAGCAGCCTCTCTTGCCATCTTAAGTAGTCTGCCAGGATCAGTGTGAATGAGCCACAGGTGTGTGTTCAGGGCGGGTTCAGAGGCGGGGAATCAAGGTCCAGTTCCGCCCTGGTGGGAGAGGCGAAGACAAAAAACACACACACCACGACCTATCCAGATCTTAAGAACCATGACAAAAACCTGACGCCATAATGTCAAACAAACCACAGTCTCACATGGAAGGATCATGATGAGCAGTGATGTAAACTTATATAAATTCATGTGTTCCAATTTCTGCTTTAAATCTACTTATATTGGTTGTGAGTAAATCATTTAATATAAGTTTTATATAAAATTTTCCCTTCTCGGAGCTGCTCCCACCTGACTACGCTTTTATTAGCTCACCCCGGACCACTGGAAGAGGTGGAGGGCTAGCTTCAGTTTTTAAAAACAAACTTAGATGTCGGCAGCTGCCACCTGTTCTGTACCCCCAGTTTCGAGGTGCAGTTATTGGAAATGAACTGCGTCCCCTCCATCCTCTGCGCTGTGATGTATCGCCCCCCGAAACTTATCAAGGATTTTCTTCCAGAATTTGCTGATCTACTGGGGAGCCTTGTGCTACGTTATGCCCGTATACTAATTGTTGGTGACTTCAACATTCATGTTTGCTGTGAGGACAGTTCGCTAGCTAAGGATTTCCTCAGTCTTATTAGCACCCTCAATCTCACCCAGTGGGTAAGTGAACCAACTCACACTAAAGGTCATATACTTGATTTTTGATCTTATGGTCTGGATATTTGCATCACGGACATAAAGGACTCTGGGATTTCTGATCACTTCCCGGTTTTGTTTAATACTGTAGTGAGCGATGTGGATTTGAACAGTGATGGTCCTGTGCGGCAAACGCGCACGATTAACTCCCAGTCAATCGCCCACTTCATTGATGCTTTCCTTGACTCTCCCCTCTTTGATGCTAACTGTTTTATCAGTGCATGAGCTTGCTAACCTCTTTTATACTACATGCGCTGACATTCTTAACTCTGTGGCACCTCTGAGGATTAAACAACCCTGGCTAAATGATACTACTCGCGCCCTCAGGCTTGAATGTCGTCATGCTGAAAGAAAATGGAAGAAAGACAAACTCCACGTCTCTCTGGACATCGTCCATAATTGTCTAAGTATCAAAAGTCTGTTAAAGCTGCCAAATCTGCCTTTTTGTCTAGCATTATTATGACTAATAGCTACAACCCCCGAGCCCTTTTTAATACTTTTAACTCTGTGATAAACCCTAGCACTACCACTTATAGGAATGCCTCCCCTGCTCTTTGTGATAAATTCTTAAAGTATTTCTCTGATAAAATCTCAGCTCTAAGGGCTTCTCATCCATCTCATTCATCATCAGTTTTAGACCCAGTTCCAGCTTCTGAATGCTTGACTGTCCTTCAACAGTTTGAGCCAGTGTCTTATTCTGCTTTAAAACATATAATTGATCATCTCAAAATCTCTGGTTCCCCGCATGATATTCTTCCTTCTCGTTTCTTTAAGGAAGCTTTACATGTTATTGGTCCTTGTATCTTATCTCTGCTGAATGCATCATTGTCATCAGGTTGTGTACCATCTGTCTTTAAGCATGCTGTTGTGCAACCTATTATGAAAAAGAAAAATCTTGACCCTAATGGTCTCACTAACTACAGGCCGATCTCCAAACTCCCTTTTATTTCCAAAATATTGGAAACGGTAGTTCTAAAACAACTTCAGGCCTTTTTAGATGCAAATGGTATTAATGAAAAGTTTCAGTCTGGTTTGAAACCTCGCCACAGCACAGAGACAGCCTTACTTAGAGTTTTTAATGATCTTCTTTTAACCGTTGACTCTGGATATTCCGTAGTTTTAGTTTTACTTGACTTGACTGCTGCTTTTGACATGGTTAACCACAACATTCTTCTATCAAGACTGGAACATGTTGTTGGTCTCAAAGGTACGGTTTTAATTTGGTTTAAATCCTACCTCTCAGAGAGGTCGTTCTCTGTTGCTATGGGGCAACACTCCTCGGCTTCTGCCCCTATTTACTGTGGTGTGCCTCAAGGGTCCGTGCTCGGTCCTGCTCTTTTCTCTTTGTACATGTTGACGTTGGGATTAATTTTTAGAAAATACAACATCTCCTTTCACTGTTATGCTGATGATATCCAGATTTATTCACCGTTGAAATCCGATGTGTCTGCTTCTTTGCAACCTCTGTTCAACTGTTTGCAAGAGGTTAAAATTTGGTTATCACATAATTTTCTTACATTGAACGAGAATAAGACCGAAATCATAGTCTTTGGTAGTCACACTCCGCTAGACCAGTTAGCTGATGCCCTAGGCCCTCTCGCTAGCCATCTCTCGCTCACTGTAAGAAACCTTGGAGTGTTCCTGGATGGTTCTTTTAAACTTGAGAAACACGTCTCCACTGTGGTAAAAAACAGCTTTTGCCAGTTGCATCAGATATGTAAAGCAAAGCCATTTCTTCCTTTAAAGGACCTTGAAAAGCTTATCCACGCATTTATCACATCCAGATTGGACTACTGTAACTCCCTCTACTCAGGCCTCCAACACTCTTCTCTTTACCGGCTTCAGTTAATTCAAAATGCAGCTGCGTGTCTTTTAACAGGTACGAGAATCTATGAACGCATAACTCCAATTTTAGCCAAATTACATTGGCTCCCTGTTAAATATCGCATAGATTTTAAAATTCTTTTGTTCACTTTTAATATTCTGAATAATTTAGCGCCCAGCTATCTTTCTGAACTACTCCACTTATACAATCCCAACAGAGCACTAAGATCATCCAATCACAGGCTCCTAGCACAACCTAGGTCTCGAATGAAGTCGAGAGGTGACCGGGCCTTTGCAACCGTGGCACCCAGACTCTGGAGTAACCTCCCTGTTCATATTCGTACTGCCGAGTCTATCCAGTCTTTCAAATCACGTCTTAAAACTTATCTTTTTACTTTCGCTTTTGATTCTAACTAGTTGGCTGGTCTAGCTTGTTGTGTTGTTACCCTATTGTTTGTTGTCCTGTTTTATTGTTTGTTTTAATTGTCTCATGCTTTCACTGACTGTGAAGCACTATGGTCAACACTGTTGTTTTAATATGTGCTATATAAATAAATTTTGATTTGGTTTGATTTGATTCCAGGTTAACTAACACTGCACACAAAACAGGTTCTGAAAAACCCATTTTGTTTTATGTTTGTTTGTTCTTACTTTGTTCTGTTCTTTTAAGTCTGCAAAAAATTCAGTGCAAAGTAAAAAAAGACAAAGTGTCTGTCCTTCCTAAACAGTCTACAGCCCACAGCTGGAGAGCAGCACTGCTAGTCTGTCCCCAATAGGCCCCGAACAGTCAACAAGATCTCAATTGAAATGGCAGTTGGATACCCTCTCAAGCTGATTGAGTAAAGCTCATTATCTTCAGTTGCCACAATGAATCCATTTCATCAGCGCAACAGCTCTCCATATCAATCATCGTAACATATCTCATCCAACTGAATTTGACACAGACCCTTTTTAACATCACAAACCTTGATGCCACAGCACAGACCGATGCAACATCAAAGTAAATGGAGATTAACATAACATTCTCTCGAAACCTGTTATGCTGACCTCTACCATGACCAATTAATCCACTGACTGTATAAAGTAAATAATGCCAAAAACCTACGGAATATGACCTTTGGGAGTAAACCATTCAATGCATAAAATAAATTAAAGTCAAATAAGTCATTCGCTGTAGCGGCTAAGCCTCATCTTGCATTTATGTCATAAAGCTGCAGGCACAACCACAGCAATAGCCCCCCCTTTTTTTTTTTTTTTTTTTTTACTGTGAAATAATACGTTGGCACTCTTGCACTCGCTCTTTACCCTGACAAGTGACATCCACGTATCTGTAGCCCATTTGCACGTATATAACAGGCAAGGAGCCTAGATTATTATTTAAATACATTAAGGTTCAAGGTTCAAGGTTCTTTATTTGTCACATGCATAGTTACACAAGTATAACACACAGTGAAATGTAGCCTGACACGCTCCTCGACATGTGCAAAAATGGGGGGGTAGAGGAAGAACATTATATATATATATAGTATATGCATTGGGTGAATGTGCAGTAGTAGCAGCAAGCAGGTGAATTCTGTACATTAATATGAATAGACATCTGACTATTTTACAGGATAGAAAATATAAACATATTTAAAACTAAAGGAATTTGGAATGTACATTGTGCCTTGGTTTAGTGTCTGGAAGAGTCCTGTCTCAGTCAATTATAGATGATGTGAGAGGGCGGGTGTGTGTGTTTAGGGCACGGATGGCTTGGGGATAGAAGCTCCTCTTGAGTCTCTCTGTCCTTGCCCGGAAGATGCGGAACCTTCTACCAGATTGCAGAAGTTGGAACAGTTTGTTGCCAGGATGGGACGGGTCCTTCAGTATCTGCGCTGCTCTAGTCCGGCATCTCCTGGTGTAGGTGTCCTGAAGCGGGGGGAGAGCAATCCTGCAGCAGCGTTCTGCTGTACGGATCACTCTCTGGAGAGCTTTTTGGTCCTTCACACAGCTGTTCCCAAACCACGATGTCATGTTCTGTGTGAGGATGCTCTCCACAGCGCCTGTATAGAAAATCCTGAGGATCTTTGGAGAGACCCTGAACTTCCTCAGTTGTCGTAGGTGATACAGGCGCTGCCTAGCCTTTTTGGTCTGGACCTGAATGTGGGCAGCCCATGTCAGGTCTGAGGAGATGTGGACACCAACTGACTGTATTGAGTAAACACATAAATATGAATAGTGAATACATAAATGAGAGAACTATTTATTCTTTCATTGCTGTTTTATGTCTTATTTACTTTAGATGAGTGTCCATACTTAAAACTATCAAATGTGGGTATCAAAAGTAGCAAAAGTAACTCATACTTAAATGCTAATGTGATGCTAAATCACTAATATACTCTAAACCTAGTACCTATGTAATAAAAAAGAATAATAGAACACCACACTGAAATCAGAAAATAATGAACTATATTAAACTGTTTTGAAAGGTTCAGATCCGAGAGCCGGTAATGCTCTGTAGCACTAAAGTGAGCGCTGATGTTAGAGGATTGGTGTCAGTACGTACAGTGAAACGCTTCCAAAATCAATAATCATGGAATTTTTTCAACAACTGTCCTCTTTGAGGGACAAGAATTCCGATGAATGGGATAGCTTCTTTCACAGGCGCTGAGTTTCTGGTTGGAAAATACTATATGCCTGAAACCTTCTGGGTGTTCCTGATATAAAACAGCGCCAAGGCCACTTATGCCACATCCAAGACGTATGGCTTTTTAGGGTCTGTGAAAGCCAGAACTGGAGCATTAGGGAGGCAGTGTTTTATTTTCTCAAAGTTTTAGTGCATGATTCATCCATTCTGGTTCCAAAGGGCTCTTGTTCATCCAGGCATTTTTTCTTGCTTTCTTAAGAGCTTGGAAAGCAAAGCGATTGGGCGTTGGAAGTTTTTTGAAGACGTTTCACTTCTCATCCGAGACGCTTCTTCAGTTAATTTGTTAATTTGTCAATCTTCAACTCACAATTTCAATGAGGTTGTTACGTGAATGCTGCAAACATCGATTTTACTTCTTTGATTTCGACTTTCAAACTGTATATCTCAGAGAGTTTACTTTCCCCCGAGTTTAACATGAACAGCGCAGCTTGACAGGTTCAATTTAGCTTAGAAAGTTTCACATTTCTGTTCTATGCGAATTTCATGCAGTAGCTCAAGGATGTTCATGGGTTTGCATTTACTGCACCTTTAAGTAGCTCCTTGACACATGCTTTATTCATAACTCTAACCCTAACCCCAACCTCATGTCTTTTGATAAGCAACATTCAAGCCTCCTTAAGATTTAAGTTATCTCCTGACTCTACCAGTCCAAAAGCACTTTTAAAAGCTTCCAAACACTTTTCATGTGTCATGTCAGGTTCAGATAAGGACATAGCTTTTATCACTTCCCATGCGGGTCCTTTAAAACTTCACTGACTGTACTTTAATAACAGGAACATTTGAATTACTTTTTCTCTGCACTAACAAACAACTAGTACTTTATCTGTTGCTTCATCCAGCCTTCTCCCTCAAACATAGCCAAGGCACTTTATGGATTGTATTTACTGAAACAATAGTTAGCATTGCATGAGTCATTCAGTGCTTCCCTCTACACTTCATGTCTACACTCTCCATTCCTTGAATTTGGCTCATGTGGACAACTACAGGTCCTCGTTTCTTGACTTAGTCAAAGGTTAGGTGGTTACAATTACATTTTTATCTTGTGATCAACTTCCAGACGGTTACATGTCATTCCAAGTTTCAACATAACCAGGCTGCAAACGTGTGGAGAGTTCTGATTTATGTCACTGTCATATGACAAGTGTGCCCCTCTGCCTACAAAAAATACAAATGGTAAACCTAGTGCTGACACTGTTTCCAATTACTAAGGACAGAAAACCATATAAGAAGCAAAATGCCAAGAGCAAAGGTAGAACTTCGAGGACACCAAACTGGACATCCATGTTTATGAAATAAACAAAAACCAAAAACATAAGCATGGTTTGGCAGACAATGAGAATATGCTGAGAATCGGCTTATGTAGTGATTAGACATTATGTCATAAAACAAGTTTTAGGATGATAATGGTGAAAATATGCACACTCACTGTGCCTGACTTTCTACACTCAACTGCGACTCTTCTGATTACAGCCACTTAAATAACTGTTTTCAGTATTTTAAATGCACTTGTAACCTGTTTTTAGCCTTGTTGGTGCTGTCTGAGTGTTAATATGCAAGTGCCAAGTGTAACCATTACGACAGAGGCTGACCTTTTTCAGTTTGGCATTTAGACCAAAGAGCAATCTAAATGAAACCTTTTCATGACATATAATAAACACCGAAAAAATATTTAGGAGCCATCTTACATGTAATGTGATTTTTTTTCTATGGCCACCAGTGTTGGTCAAGTTACTTGAAAAAGTAATCAGTAACTAATTACTGATTACTTCCCCCAAAAAGTAATCCCATTACTTTACTGATTACTTATTTTCAAAAGTAATTAATTACTTAGTTGCTTAGTTACTTTTTAAGAACACGATTTACAACCTGAATAGGTGATAAAGAAATATATCTTTCAGCCCAATTCTACTTTTTGTCATGGTGTATTTCTTGTATATGTTTTTCCGTATGTTATGTTTTGGTGGTTTTCTCTCCCTTTTTGTCCTTTCTCCCTGTGTGCTCCCGGATGTTTTGGGGTCGCTGGGGGGACTGCGACCCGGAAGTGTTCCCGCACTGGGGACTGCTGCACCTGCCGCCCATTAGCCCTCACCAGCTGCAGCTGATAGCTTCATGAGGGGCGTCTTATTTAAGAAGATGGCGGCGCCCCAGTCGGCGTGGGATTATACTAAGTCGAACCTGTTAAGTACCTCCGAAGATTAGTGTGTTGAGATCGGCTTCGCTACTAAAGGCTGCCTGCTGAGCTGTGTGTGTTTTTGTGTCACCAGGAGTTGGGAGTCAGGAACGTCGTCACGAGGGGAAATCACGGAGTGGAATCGAGTTTTTGGAGTTGTCACCTTTTTTTTTTTTTTTTTTTTGCCTTTTTTTTGTTTTAGATTAATCGCCAACAGGATTCGACATTACAGTGCTGGCAGCTTGTATCATGCGTTGTCCGTTTTCTGTAATTTGCATTTTTTTTTTTTTTTTTATAATGATATCCAGGGGGAATGTCCTAGAAAGAGGGGATGAAAGAAAGAAAACTCAAAGGGGAGAAAAGAGCGAGAAAGGGGTTGAAGAGAGAGCTGCTTTCTCTCAAACTCCCTGTGGTGGTCCGGTGGAGAAAAAAAAAAAAAAAAAAAAAACAAACAGCCGGGACAGCAAAACACCGCCAATAAATGAGAGCACCATCACAATAAACATAGCACTCGGAGAGATTCAGGAGGGAGGTGACGGATAAAGTTAATAGACTCTGCGACCTTTGGCTGGAGGCGCACGAGGAAGGATTTGGTCGCGTCGTGGAAGAGCGGCTGAAAGAGTCGCTGTCTTGCTTCCCTTGGGTATTGGATACGCTCTACCCGATCGTCGCGGACTTTCTGGCTAACACGCTCCACCTCGACTCTCCTGTTCAGGCTGCTCTCCAGCCCGACCAGCTGGGGGATCCGCAGCCTGACACGGCGGCCCCGGCATCGTCAAAGAAGCGCCGTTCGCGCCGCCGGCACTCTTCACCGCAGCTGGATTCCTGGACTTCACAACAGCCGGCTGTGGTGAGTCATAAGGACAATTTTTCATTTTTCACTCCATCTGTTTGTTTACTTAGGCACTGTGAGACTGCCAAGCCTGTGACTCAGGTAGCCGCCCGGCCTCAAGCTCAGTTACGGTCACAGCCAGACTTGTTACAAACCATGTTACAATCCATAGCCCAGTCAGTAGCCCAGTTGGCAGAAGAATCATTAGCCTTATCCTCTGTTCAGTCTCCAACTTCCCCGCCATTATTGTCTCAACCGTTACTTCAGTCGCCCTCAGCTCAGCCACCTGTTCAGCCATCATCTTCACCCACTCCTCCTGTACAACCAGCTAGGTCAATTTCACCCGAAAGAAACTCTTGTTCACCCATTCGTTCCAGGCAGAGAGACAAACCAAACAATCCTGTAAACTTTTCTCAAGAGCGGGCCAGTTCTGAGACTGAGATGCACTCCAGGGCTTCCCTAGAGGCTGGGTTTCAGCCCCCCAGCAGACTCTGGACCCCTGGAGGTTAAGAAGCCAGCTGAGGACCGCACCCGGCCGTCGCTGCCTGAGCAGAATCAATGCTCTGTGCAGCCACAGTCTGCCATGTCCCTGCCAGAGGCCCGTGTGCCTGCTGGTCCTGTAGCCGTAGCACAGCCAGCTGCCCAGCCTGTAGCCATAGCACAGCCAGCTGCCCAGCCTGTAGCCGTAGCACAGCCAGCTGGGCAGTATGTAGCCGTAGCACAGCCAGCTGCCCAGCCTGTAGCCGTAGCACAGCCTGCTGCCCAGCCTGTAGCCGTAGCACAGCCAGCTGGGCAGTATGTAGCCGTAGCACAGCCAGCTGCCCAGCCTGTAGCCATAGCACAGCCAGCTGCCCAGCCCCTTCGATCCTCTGCAGGATGTTCAGAGGAGCTCAGTCTGTCAAGTGAGGACTGTTTACCTGGGCTGGAACAGACTGACTGCCCCGCACAGCCCCATCCGCAGCATCACGAACCGGCTGTGAGCCAGGTGCTGTCTCAACCAACTTCACCTTTGCCAGAGATCTCGATACCTGCTGGTCACGCATGTGTCTCTGCTGAAGGGTCCGAGGGGCCGCCACCATCCGCTTCAACTACACTGCCGTCATCTCCACCGCCTGCTGCGGAGCTCGGCGAGCCAGAGCAGGAGCTCAGCGAGCGGGGGGAGCCCGCGCCGCAGCCGGCGGAGCCCGCGCGCAGCCGGGGGAGCAGCTCGGCGAGGAGCAGCTCGGCGAGGAGCCCGCACCGCCTGATGAGGAGCAGCTCGGTGAGCCGGAGGAGCCCTGTGAGCCGGAGCGGGAACTCGGCGAGCAGGAGGAGCCCTGTGAGCCGGAGCGGGAATTCGGCGGGCCGGAGGAGCGCGCACCGCCATCAGAGGTCGGCGTGTCAGAGGGACCCAATCAGCCTAAGCAGGGGGTCAGTGTGCAGGATACATCTCCACCTCCAGCGTGCCCTCCACGCCGTCCACGTCCAGCACGCCCTCCACACCCTCCACACCGTCTACGCCGTCCACGTCCAGCGCGCCCTCCACACCGTCTACGCCGTCCACGTCTAGCGCGCCCTCCACGCCGTCAACGCCATCCACGTCCAGCGCGCCCTCCACACCGTCTACGCCGTCCACGTCCAGCGCGCCCTTCACGCCGTCCACGTTCAGCTCATCGGGGATCATGGGCCTTTCTGCTCTATCGCTCACCGGAGCTGAATCACCGCAGCACCCGCAGCAGGCCGCCGGAGCTACGCCGCAACCACTGGACGCTTGGCAGGCCACCTGAGATGCAACACCGCCACCGAATCTGTGGCAGGCCACCTGAACTGTTTCTCTGCTGCTGCCGGATCTGTGGCCACCCGCCGGAGCTGCAGTGTCTCCGCTATTGGACCCGTGGCAGGCCGCCTGACGTGCTCGATTGCTGCCACTGGACCCGAGGTAGGCCACCTGAACTGTTTCTCCACCACTGCCTGACCCACAGCGGGCTTCGCCTGTTTTGCTGTCCACTGGGTCGGCCGCCAGAACTGTTGCTGCCACTAGGGCAGTGGTTGGACTATTGAACTTCGTTTTTCTTTTTTGTTGTCTAGTGTTGACGGAGAGGTTTTAATTACCGTTTTTGCAATAGTAATCCCTTACATTACTCGTTACTTGAAAAAAGTAATCAGATTACAGATGGCCACAGACACCATTAGGATGAAACGCTCTTTCTCAAGGAATCATAAACAGATAAATATTGATCAGTGAACACAAGTACTTCCAAAACCAGATGCAGGCGGTGTTGACCTTGATCGATCCCCTGAGCATCACGGCCTACAAAGGGGTGGTTTTCTGCCTTTTCTCTCACCCGCATTGTTCTTGCAGGGATGTGTGTGGAATGCGTGGGTGCTGCCTGCCAGGATTTGTCAAACTGACTCCAAGATCCATTTACACTTTGATCCAGGCATACACCTGCAGTCACCAGCACGATACAGAGGACCAGCTCTGCTGCAGCTCATGTATCATCATTATGATCAGAAGACAAAACAACAGCTCCAACGAGTCACTTCACACCATACTTGTCTTAATAAGCTAATACTGTTAGATTGTCTATAGAAAAAAATTAATGATATTTGAAAAACCGCATTTGGAAGGTGGAGGACTAGTGGAGGCTTAATCCATTCAACTCCCAACTATCAAGCTTGACTTTACGTGTTTCCATCTAGACTGATCTGTTATCGAGAAGCACAGTTTAAGGATATGTACTAATATCTTAAAGCATGTTGCTTGAAGCCAGTGTCGTTTCTGTCTCTTCTCTCCGAATCTTAAATGCTCTTTATCCAACCAAATAGAGACTGGAAGCACTATGGGAGAATGCATAATGAAAGCAGCCTCGGATTTCTTGGTAGTTGGTGAAAAAAAAGCCCCCGCTGGGCTTGCTAATGAGTTTAACTTGAGTGCTCAGCCATTTTCTTCACCCAACAATATTGTGCAAATGGGTATTTGCTACAGAGGCCCTAGTGAATAAGAACACTACACGCTTCCCACATTTCCAATTTGCTGTTATCACACGGAAACATCGACCATCCGTGTCATGCAAAGGGCCAGCTGATTTTCTGAGACTGCCTCATCCATGACCTGTGCAAGTGTTACATTTTATTTTATTTTCCCATTAGAAATGAAATGACAAAATCCAATTGGCTTCAGGCCGACACCAAGCTGCACGACCCCACATGTGATAATAATAATCAAGTAATTTACCCCTAATAAAGAGGTAAACAGCCCTCATTCAAATCTTTGTCATTTTTTACTGTTATAGATATCTCTTTATCTTACTTGTAAAGGCTCTGAGCTACACACAGGCCCTGGCTCTGGAGGGCAAGATCAATAGCCCAGTAAAGCCAATAGATTTCTCTAAGCCTCCGTGTTGCGCTGGGGTTTTGATTGGTTTGCTTTATGGGTTTAGCTGGGTGAGAAGTAGTAAACTAATAGCTCCAAGCTTCTAAATATTACAAGGAAAGGCAGTGATAAAGATTTTAAGCTCCAGAGTGCAGATTCAGCTGTGGATGGCAGGTGTCCACTCAACATACCACAGTGTTAACAGTATCTCTCACAGATGGGTGAAAATGACACCATCAGTATCAGTCTATAGGAAATTATATCCATTCAAATGTGTCCTGTAAGTGATAGATACAAAATATTTTACCACATAGTTTTAAAGTGTTGTCTAACACAGCCACTACTGTGATGCTTTCTACATGGCCCTGATTTGAAGAAATGATCTTATTGTCGTAGAAATGGTCGTCTCAGTGTATGTAGTAAGTCGACTAGTGCAGCGGTCCCCAACCCCCGGGCAACGGACCGCTACCGCTTGGTGCCGTTTGGTACCGGGCCGTGATAGTTCAGGCTCGGGTGTGAAATTTATAGTTTTCAGGGTTTTTATCGGGTTATTTTTTTATCGTTTTTATCGTTAACTCTGTTTTCCTTGGTCTTTTCCCGTGTGTTATGAATAAATCTTCTTTTTTTTGGTACCGGTACTGGTTTTATTTTGTTGTATTTATCCGCGACACCTTAAAGGCCGGTCCGTGAAAATATTGTGGGATGTAAACCGGTCCATGGCCCAAAAAAGGTTGGGGGCCGCTGTACTAGTGTAACTCACAATATGTCAAACTGTAACTGTTTAATAAATCCGTTTTACTGTAGAGCCATTTTTAATTACATGGAAAATAGTAAATAAAACACGAAAATAAAAATACAAATACATTTACGAATGAGCTTACATCTCACCTTTATTATAAATAGTACAGCACATTTTGGATTAGTGTTGATAATACAGACACAGTTTTGGGTATCGGGGTGTTTTTACACCTAATTGTATTCATGGGCTAAATTGATAAAACAATATTTTGTCACAGGTTTAAAATAATTTTTAACTGCATCACCAGTTGTGAACCCGGGAAAAATGAAACACTCTAGTCTTCATTCATTCATTTAATGGGCAAAATGAGAAAAAAAGGGCTTTAATAAAATGGTAAAAGGCCTGTATTTGTATAGCGCTTTACACATCCAGTCATCCAGCCATTCACACACACACATTCACACACTGGTGATGGCAGCTACATTGTAGCCACAGCCACCCTGGGGCGCACTGACAGAGGCGAGGCTGCCAGACACTGGCGCCACCGGGCCCTCTGACCACCACCAGTAGGCAACAGGTGAAGTGTCTTGCCCAAGGACACAACGATAAAACATTGTTCACAAACGCCAATGTGTTTTTACCAAGCTCATAAAAAAACACATCAAAATTCAAAGGAGCAAAACATTTGTCTTTGTTTTTTCATTGCTGCAGAATGACATGTAACTTTTTTAAATGTTAGTTATGCCCTCACTCAAATATTAGAATCTGTTTTTGCAATATCCAACGAGGAGATCCTTAAAAATGTAAGGTATTTTTTTTACCTTCACCGAGTTACTGGGAACTGGAGCTGCAATGCAGAATGTCAAACTCCTGCTACTACCGCATGATGAGCATCATCATTTATACAACTTTTCTCTGGCTGCTATCAAAGCCAGTGCACAGCAGGCAGTAGCTGAGCACAGCACGCTGCTTTTAAAGATATGTCAGGCGCTTCCCCCTTCAACCTGAGCTCAGCCTTCTTTTGCATTGAGGGTGAGAGAGGAAAAGAACTAAAACAAACCTTCACTGATCCATTCTGATTTCAATCATTTGTCACCCTCAGTACTCAACTCTTAAAGAGCATCCCCGTGTGTGTTTGTAATATTCAAGAGATGTACCATATTTTGCTGCTATTGGCTGTGTGCTTTGGCTCAAAATGTTAAACCCATTTAAAGCAAGATAGATGGAAGGTGGCCTGTGCGTCAGTTAACCTGGGGAACACCTGGCACCAGGGTGAACTATGGGTGGAAGGAGACCTGCAGAGGGAGTGAGGCTTTGGGCAGCTGTCTTAATACTTTCCCTGCTAAATTTCTTCTATAATACCCCTACTCTTCTTAAAGTTTCCAGTCTACTTTTTGAATCTTGCACTTTTTATTTACAAAACCAACAGAAAAACAAAGTCTGGCTGATCGGTCACATTTATTTGACTTGATTCAGTATTCTTTGTTTTATCTCCTAAATCTTTTATTCCTGTATGATTTGCACTGTGCATTTGTATCTTAAGGATGTAGTCGAAAATTGAATTTGGTCGTTTTTTATTGTTTTTGTTCCTGCACTATACCCCAGCATATGATCGACCACAGACTATGCTTTTACAGATGTACTCCCACGGGACAAATGGACAGCCTGAGTGGTGCAAGAACTCATTTTTTTTGTAGCTTCGCCCCCAGGCGTGTCGATCGATTTCAGATGCCGATGTTATCAAGAGCCAAGCTGTGGAGCAGCTCGACAGATACAAATACCTTGGCATGTTTATTGATGACAAATTGAGCTTTGACCACAGGACAGAGGATTTACAGGAAGGGACATCACATATTATTTGTATTACATAAGCTCAGCCACTCTTCTGTCGATATCAGCTTTGTGATTTTCTTATTTTAGCACAACTTCAGATCGAATTCTTTGGAGCTGGCTGTGAATGGCGAACAAAACAAGTCAAGCTTAAAAGAATCCATATTTGTTTTGTGTAGATGGGTGAAAAAGAACTTTTTATGATCCTGTCACTTCATGTGTCATTTGTTACCTCTTGCCAAATGTAATCGGCTGAATATTATGTGTAAAGAAACTATTAGGGAATGGACATGTATCTTGTGAGAGGTAATAATTGTTAGTTTGCCTTCTGCCCATTTGTTGGGTTTATTTTTAGAATCGAGCAGCTGTTGATGTGTTTTTCATGTGTCAGTTTGTGGCTTTCACTGTTTGCAGTGGTTTTTTAAAATTTATTTAATTTTTTGGTAAATGAATAAATTGTCTGTCAGTCCAAGGTTTCTTTCCTGTAACTTCTTGTGTATGTACAGTTTTTCAGTTGCTCCTGCTTCTCTAGCTGAAACATTAACTTTAGCACAGTTATTATTTGTTTAATATGCTAAATATGTTCATTAAGTCTTTTTTGTAACCTTGTCACTACCACTAAGTTTGCCAAAAACCTTAAAGGTGAAGTACGTAAAACCTCTGTAAAAGTTCTGGTTCCCAATTCACTTGTATTATCCTAGCTACGGTGGCTGCTGTAGGACAAACTCTGGCCACTGATCATCTGTAGTGAGTGTAATCTGTTAGTCCTTTGTTTACTGCAGCTGTCAATATGTGTCCATGTCTATTTACTTTTCTGTCTGTTATCCAGCCCTGCTGAGACTTTCTTTGAACGACCTAACTAAATAAACTCTCATACAATGTGAGAATCGAACTGTTCATCTGAGCTATAACAGATATAATGATAGCTTATAACCAGCTGTTGTTATTGTTGTTTGTTTAGCTTTTATTTCGTTGTCAATTCTATATGATGGGCTGGTTGCATGTCTAACCTGCGGACAATAAATAACTATAATAATAACAATATTGGAAATAAATAACCATGCTTATGAACTCTTTAGTGTGTTAGAGCCCTGACTTTGGTTCAGGAGATGAGGCTAGAGGCGAGGAGGAAGAGAATAACATTGCTGCTTTCGTTCTTTGGTGAAGAGGAGCTCTTCTCAGATGATAAAATAGAGGTACAGTTCTTCATGTATTGTGTCTGAAGGTGCAGACACAACTGACCATAAATCCTTATGAATTCTTTTCCTCTCCACCTTTGGCTTACTAAACATGTGGCTGGTCTCCAGCCATAAATATAAAATTTGATTAAACAGAACAGTGACGTCCATCTTGGTCACTGTTTTTAATGGATTGATTCTAAGGGGCTTGGGGGCCTCAGCCTCTTTAAATAGCAATAATAACACTAATTCTAGCTGATGTTTTTTAATTGAATTCAAATATCAATAAACGTTTACATCCTCCTCTATTCTTCATACTCCTACTGTGACTTCTTGTGATTGAAATTTTCATTATAGAAAATGACACCTATTTTACAGATTATTCCCCGTGGGCCCTAATAGTCAGGAAATGTCAGCAGCAGAGGCAGAGATGAGAGTGGGAGTGTGAACATTCGTCTCACAGGTTGCTAAGTCACAGGGACAAAGGAGCCTAAACCCAAGGCACAAATCTCTGAGATAGTATCTCCGACTGATGGGTCACTGCTGTGGGGAAAACCAGTCTGTGCACATGTGAGGACATAGTATGTAGAAAATGTATTGTTCATGTTTATAGGCTTTGAAACACACACCAGCATGCTCTCATATTGATGCACATAAGTGAGCACGCACCCACAGACTTCATGCTGGGACCTGAAAATGAAAGACAACATATCTGACAGCTGTAGACAGTTGGTGATAAACACAATGGACTCTTCGCAGCAGTCTGGCAATGTGAGAGCTGATGTTTTGCCACCAGGCCACTGCTCTGCAAACAAATTGGAAATGATGCTGACATTTCAGCCAGTGGGTCTTCCTAAAAGTTGTAGGTAAATCTTATAATGTATTTTAGCAAACACCTTTGTTATCTGTTAAGTGATCCCATAAAATATTAAGGATCGAAATATTTGTTTTGCTGAACTGCTCATCTGTCATGTTGTTTGTCATACACAGCACTGTGGCTGGAGATTAATATGCAGCAGTATTGTGATCTAAGGATGAACATGCTGTTTGCATTTCGATTACCGGCTGTATTTTAGTATTTTAGAAAAACTTCAAACCACAATTTGGAACTGAACGCAGAGTAGCACAGTGTAAGATAATTACATAAAAGAAGATTTATTAATCTCTGCATTCAATTAGGTTTGTATGTACTTGGACAGTTCCATATTTTAAAATTAATTATACATATCATTTTAATTAATTTTGCCTCTGTACACCACCACAGTGGATTCTAAATCAAACATTCAAAATTTAATTGAAGTGCAGACTTTCATCTTTTATTTAAGGTCTTTAACATTAATCTTCTATTAACTTTTCAGCTATTACAGCCAATTTTATAACTTATTTTCAGAAGCTCAACAATAACTGGACAACCTAACATAATTTTAAATATGACAACAATTGTTTTTTTGTTAAACTCCTTGAATTAAATTTGAGTGTCTATTTGATGGCTATTTGATTTTAAATCCACTGTGATGTTGTTGTGGATCTAACTGTAGCGTTCCCTAATGTCCACACAATCACATTTAAATTACCTACTACCCACTGATGTTAGTTTGTTATTAATCTGACGGCGTGGGAAGTTCATTTTTAATCTTAAAGTACGACCCAGACCCTCTGCAAGACTCAGGTATGATAAATATGGGAGTGCGGCACAGCACTGATCTGCACAATGAGCCAGTTATATTGGCTGTAACTGAATTACACGACATGTTAATCATTTTACTGGTCTGAGAGGATTACTTTATGTGACAGGTTTTATAAAATAAACTGATGAACTGGAGCTTATGGTTGATGTGTTTAATTTGAAAGGAAAGGCATGAGCGTTTACACAGAATTGCCTATTGTAGTATCATTCATTAGGCTTTGCATCTGCATGGTGCTTAGCCACATTACCAGTGATTGGCAAAGCTGTTCAAAATGTTCGTTTTGAACTGGACAAAGACAATGTCTTACCATGTTTGTTATAGCGATACCGGGCATTTGGGGGATTGATTGTGACCATCTCCAGAATTAAACCCTTTCAGACTGAGTGCAGATGTAAGAAAGGGAACATGGAAAAGCAGAGTATTTCATGTGCACACGTGAATCAGGCATATTTTGTGGCGTGTGCAATACATGCAGTGTGGGTAATCAGTAATTTCCCTAATAATCTGAGTTTATTACTGACTGTCAGCTACTGGTTATCTTTTGAAAAAATAATTACATATCACAATCCCTAATGTGCAAATCTGGCTTCCATTACAGTCAGTGCCTCCACAGCTGCTGACTGCACATTGATGATACCCATGTCACAGTGGTGTTTTCAGTCTGGAGAGATATTAATAACTATAATTTTGCTTTGTTTTTATAGCTGCTTTTGTTTTGTTAGTGACCTAAATCAACAAAAAAGAAAATATTTTTTGTTATGATGCTACCTGCAAACAACATACTTCATTTTTCCGTATTAAGCTGCTTTAACACATTTTGCATGCAGTGAGGGAGTAGACATGAAGCTTAAAAAAGTTTATTTTATTCAGTTACAACAGATGCTGATAAAGTTTCTCAGGGGCAACAGGACAACATGCACCCACCCGTTCTACCAAATGTTTTTCTTTAAGAAAGCATGGTAAAAAAAAATGGGGTCATCTTACAATGATGTAATGTGCGAGGTCAGGAAGATGTTGAAATTTACAATACTGTCTTTGATCTTTTTTTGCTGCTTCTAGCCTTACTGGCATTGTTTAAGTTTGTTTGAGTGGAAAGTCTCAAGAGTGACCTTTTTCAAGGAAATAATGATAGTGCTCCTGACTTCTGAGAACTGTTTTCATTTTTGTTTCCATTTAATAAGAGTCGTTAGATGAAGTAAAATGCTCAATATCATAGTTTTCTTTTGTTTTCTTTTCACATCAGGTAGAAAAATACTAATTAATGAAACTGTTTTCATCACTCAGCTCAGTTTGGAAGAACTGATTAAAAAAAACAGCTAAATAAATAAATAATGTAATAGAGTGCTTACATTCAAATACCAGCAACAAACATGGTTAGTGAAGGGAAGCATAGTGATGTGACATGCACATGTATCTGGGGTAAAGAAGAAGGGGAAGTTGATGCTTCCTAAACACATGTACAGTATGTGGACATGAAGAGCTCTGTTTTATAGTGTGCACGTGTCACTAATAATTAGTCATTTATCTTTGTTCCATTTCTTTCCCTTCTCTGCTGCCGAGGAAAGTGATGTAATTCCTTTATTTAAGTGACACGTGAATGACACCAGTAACAACAAAGGTGAGAACTAGGATCTAGGATGGGTCGCCATGGAGCTGTGGAAGTTTTTCCACGTAGAACAGTTTCTTTGTTTTTATTACTTTTAGGCTTTTACAGAGGAAAAGAAAACTTTCTTTGGTCACACTCTATATTATTAGCATTACATAATAGTTTAAGGGCTAAATGTTGCCTATTTCTTTAATATTAATGAATGATCCTTTCTAACAACATTGAAATAAACCCTTTATCATTCCACACTGGGAAAAATGAATTTCTCAGAAATCTTTGCTGCCTATCCAACAGTCCTGATGCTAAATCTATCAACAGTTTTTTGACTGTTACTTCTGCAGAAGATTGAATTATGTTAATGCCACGTGCACGTGCCAGGGGTAATGTATTTCCACTAGCCTGATTGTTGCTTTCCTTTAAATTCATATGGCTGTGCAAAGTGAGTTCACCCCCAGAATTAGACTGCTATCAATATAGAGTATGTTATTATCTGCTGCTGCTTCTCCTTTATGTCGCCATGTCTTAGTGCACCTTTCTGTCCCTTCATACTAATAAACCTCGGTAGGAGGCAGGGCAGCCGGCCTGTCCACATGGACCACCGTGCTGCTGAATAAACCCCAGTTATTGATGTGGTGAGGAAATCGTGTTTTTCTAAGCCTGATGGGGGGATGACTGTGGAAGTCACCACTGGATTAGAGGTGGCAGAGGAGTTGTGTGAGTGAGAAATGAAATCCGATTTCCTGGTCTGTTCCAGGAATATTTCAAGCAGGAAAAACAATCCATCTTGTGAGTCTGAGGGAAGGAGAGAATCACCAGATTCGTTTTCAACATTTCCTGCCTAACGGTGACATAATTCAAGGTTCAGGCCATGCTAGCTGGTGGGTTAAGAAATCAATTTGTATAAAGGTTAAGATGCCATTTGATTTGAAGTCTCAAGGGCATGCCACAAGACTTGTTCCATCTTCTCTACAGATTACCCAGAGTGCATCACAGTTATCATTATTCTTCACTAGGAAAAGAAAATGGAAAGGAGAAAGAAGAAAGAGATAAACAACCTGGGGAGAAACAGAGACCTAGAATAGGCTTCGGTAATAGTGCCAGGTTTGCAATTGTGAATCCATTTGCTTTGCAATTCAGTCACCGCAAAACTCTGACCTCACAGAGGAAGATAGAAAGCAGAGAGAACAGTTTTCTATCTCTATTACCAAACAATTACAATACACTGACTGTTTGGGTTTTTTTTTTGTTTGTTTGTTTCTTGTTCCTGGTGTCAGCTCAATCTCAAGTGCTGAGAGGGCTAAGAAGGAGGTGGATGTTTCGGCATGTGGGCTATGGATTTGGTTGACCCAGAGCAGGGATGAAGTTTTGACTTTGAGTTACAGAGAACCCTGTTAAACCTGACTGCTTCACCCTGAACCACATCTACCCAACTTACTCTGTTCAGTATCCTTGGTTTTCAAGGACAGGCATCAGTTCCGTTTCCCAGTGTCATACCTGTTGTCGTGTAAACAGGTTGAAAAATAGTGAGAAAATCGGAGACGAACGCTAATCTTCATCGGTTTGACTGTTGTGAATTATATTACAAACACCTTATGACAAACAGCCTGTATGTGCACATAGTAAACAAACACACGAATGAATGAAAAACTAACTCTGTTGCATGTTATGCAGTGGAGAGCGTTTTGCTGGCATGGTTTATGCTGAGTTGCCCCCTCAGAGTTATTCTGAGTCATCCCCTTTATCATGTAATGAAACATTTTCCTTCTGATGGGAGTGATCTCATTTCTGATGATAATGGCCAACCCAAGGGCACATGTACAGTTCCACATTTTTGTGGAGTCAACACCAAGGCGCACTGCAGCTCTTCTGGTGGCCCCAGACCTTAAAAAGTCCTTTGATTTCTCTCCTGTCTGTACATACAGTGGCTTGCAAAAGTATTCGGCCCCCTTGAACTTTTCCACATTTTATCACATTACAGCCACAAACATGAATCAATTTTATTGGAATTCCACATGAAAGACCAACACAAAGTGGTGCACACGTGAGAAGTGGAACGAAAATCATACATGATTCCAAACATTTTTTACAAATGAATAACTGAAAAGTGGGGTGTGCGTAATTATTCAGCCCCCTGAGTCAATACTTTGTAGAACCACCTTTTGCTGCAATGACAGCTGCCAGTCTTTTAGGGTCTGCCTCTACCAGCTTTGCACATCTACAGACTGAAATCCTTGCCCATTCTTCTTTACAAAACAGCTCCAGCTCAGTCAGATTAGATGTAGGGCTGCCACAAACGATTATTTTGATAGTCGACTAGTCACCGATTATTTTTGCGATTAGTCGACTAATCAGATCATCATCCATTGGACGTAAAACGTACAGCTTATTGCACCAGCAGCATCTGCTCTTATATAACTATCATTAGCTTACAGCTTTAAGTGTTTAAGGTATGTGCTAACTAAAAATAAAGACAAAATGATAGTTTATTAAATTTTAATTAAATTTGCAGATTGTTTCGGTGAAGTTTAATAAACTCCTTGCTATCTAAAATATAACAGGACACCGGAGAATATTCTCGAGCATCACACTTCTGATAATCAGCTGTCTGCTTGACGTTTACTCAGCTGTGTAAAAACTATAACTTTAATCTCAGCCAAACCGATTTACTCAGGAACAAATAAAATACTGAAAAAAAGCCAAACAATAAAATTTTTAAGTTATCTAAGTGACTTATATATCATGTTTAACCTGAGTAGCGAAAGACGGTGGTGGGTTTGAAAACGATTAGCCGGGAGTCCGGTGTTCTCACGGCACTAGTGAGCCTTGCCCCCGGCTAGCTATTGAGCTAGTGGGTAACAGACGTCTCAGAAAACGTCGGAGCACTTTTGAAAATATGCGGTGTCTTTATAAACTGAGCAGATATTTGAACTTTACACAGCTACATTCTCTCCTGAAAATATGTTAAACGTTTATTTTGTGACCCAGAAAGATAATAGGAGTAATATTAAAACTAATGACTAATGACGCTGTTACGTAGGCTAGAATCATGGTGGCGGTCAACGACGGTCCAGGCGTGGGATTTCTCTCGTGGAAATATGCACATTATTTGTTCCTTTCTATTGGTAGGTGGCACAGTGCACTTGTGGCAAGTAAGCAAGCTAGAAGACTGGCAAAGTTATGGAAGCAACACATTAACAAGAGAATTCTAAGTAAAACCAAAGTTACTAACCCTAGTAACTAGTTACTTTGAAAGTAATGAGTAACTTGAAGTAACTGAGTTACTTTTAATAGAATTAACTAGTAATGTAACTAAGTTACTAATTTAAAGTAACTTACCCAACACTGGTCCCTACACTGCTATGGACACTGATCGGAGTGATCCCCAATAACTGTAGAAAAGAAGAAGAAACAAGAAATACACACACTAACTATAATAAAAAAATAAATGCTTTATATTTTAGATTCCTCAAAGTAGCTTTTGCTTTGTTGACAGCGTTGCACACCTTTGGCCATCTCTTAATAATCTTCATGATGACATCACCTAAAATGGTTTTCACTTCACAGGTGTGCCTTGTCATTTGTAGGGATGGGTATCGTTTAGGTTTTATCTGATACCAGTACCAAACCGGTACCACACCCGCAGTAGATGTGCACGGTGTGAGCTCTCACAGCAAGCTATCAAATACGGTGCATTTCTCGGCTTTTAACAAAACGCTATACGTCGCCAGGTGTTTCATCAGATTTGAGGTGTTACCTCCTTTGACAGTATCACAGTATCAGCTTAAAGCACTTGTTGCTGCTGAGTTTGCATCTTTTGCTGTGAAGTACAGCCAGACTTTTGACCGCTTCACCTTGGGCATTTTTAATTTGTAGCTCTGCTCTAAAAGAATGTACTTACCTGGACCCGCCTACTATCCTTGCAAAGGTAAAATGATTGGCTAGAATCCAAAGTGTATGACATCTCAGGGGGAAAAAAAGCACTGAAATAAAGCACCGAAATTTGCACTGCTTTTCGGTCTGGTTACTACCGTTTATGTCAGAACCGGTGCCATAATAGCACCGGATACCGGTACCCATCCCTAGTCATTTGTGGAATTTCTTGCCTTCTTAATGGGACTGGGACCATCAATTGTGTTGTGCAGAAGTCAGGTTGG
Source organism: Simochromis diagramma (assembly GCF_900408965.1). Classification (NCBI taxonomy): domain Eukaryota; kingdom Metazoa; phylum Chordata; class Actinopteri; order Cichliformes; family Cichlidae; genus Simochromis; species Simochromis diagramma. Next base: position 943,794 of record NW_024386832.1, read on the forward strand.
TACACAGCTGACAGCCCTATTTGACAACTGTTAGAATTCAAATTATGGATAAACACCAACCAGCTAAGTAAAGAGAAACAATAGTTCATCATTAGTCTAAGAACTGAAGGTCAGTCAGTCTGGAAAATTGCTAAAACTTTAAACGTGTCCAGTTGCAAAAACCATCAAACACTATGACAAAACTGGCTCACATGAGAACCGCCCCGGAAAAGGAAGACCAAGAGTCACCTCTGCTGCTGAGGATAAATTCATCTGAATCACCAACCTCACAAATTGCAAGTTAACAGCACCTCAGATTAGAGCCCAGATAAATGCCACACAGAGTTCCAGTAGCAGACACATCTCTACATCAGCTGTTCAGAGGAGACTGTGTGAATCAGGCCTTTATGATCAAATAGCTGCTAAGAAACCACAACTAAGGAAGAGCAAAAAGAAGAAGAGATTTGTTTGGGCCAAGAAACACAAGAAATGGACATTAGACCTGTGGAAATCTGTGCTTTGGTCTGATGAGTCTAAATTTGAGATTTTTGGTTCCACCTGCCATGTCTCTGTGCGACACAGAAAAGATGAATGGATGGTCTCTACATGTATGGTTCCCACCGTGAAGCATTGAGGAGGAGGAGGTGTGATGGTGTGGGGATGCTTTGCTGGTGACACTGTTTGGGATTTATTCAAAATTAAAGGTACACTGAATGAACCAGTATGGCTACCACAGCATCCAGCAGCGACAAGCCATCTCATCCAGTTTCCGTTTAGCTGCATTTGTTTTTCGACAGGACAATGACCCTGTTGTGGAGGCGTGGTCTCTGGCTCCGCTGCAGTGGTGGATTTCACAGACTCCAAACACATTTCAAGGCTGTATAAGGACTTTTTGACAAAGGAAAGTGATGGAGTGCTCCACCAGATGGCCTGACCTCCACAGTCACCTCACATAAACCTAATTGAGATGGTTTGGGATGAGATGGACCGCAGAGTGGAGGCAAAAGGGCCAACAAGTGCTCAGCATCTCTGGAAATTCCTTCAAGACTGGGTTAGGGCTAGGGTTAATCATTTAAATAGAACCTGTCTGATAAAGTAAAGCAGGCTAATATATCTCAAAAAGCAACACATCACGCCACGATCTGAATAAACACCCGAGAAACAAAGTCACTGACATTTATCCATCTGGAAAAGGTTACAAAACCCAGGCTTTGGGACTCCAGTGAACCACGGTGAGAGCCATTATACACAAATGCAGAAAACGTGAAACAATGGAGAAGATCTCCAGGAGAGACCAGCCTACCGAAATTATTTCAAGAACACACTGACAACTCATCCAGGAGGTCACAAAATTAAAGAGACTCAAGTTTCACATGTCTCAACAATCATAAACAGACGAGACACAAGTTGAACCTTCAGGAAGGTTTGAGTCCCATTACATCCGACAGAAAACTAACTCAGCATTTCAGAAAAGGAATATCATATCGATTGCAAAATATGGTGGTTGTTGTGTGTTGGTCTGGGGTTGTTTTGCTGCCTCAGGACCTGGAAACCTTGCTGCGGTAAATGGAATCATGAATTCTGATGTGTACTAAAACATCCTGAACGACAATGTCCGGCCATCTGTTCATGACCTCAAACTGAAGCGTACTTGGGTTCTGCAGCAGAACAGTGATCCACAACAAATGGTAAATGGCCTGTATTTGTATAGTGCTTTACACGTTCAGTCATCCACCCATTCACACACTGGTGATGGCAAGCTACGTTGTAGCCACAGCCACCCTGGGCGCACTGCCAGAGGCGAGGCTGCCAGACACTGGTGCCACTGGGCCCACCAGTAGGAAATGGGTGAAGTGTCTTGCCCCAGGACACAATGACGGAGACTGGCCGAGCCGGGGCTCGAACCGGCAACCTTCCGATTACAAGACGAACGACCAACTCTTGAGCCACGATCGCCACAAACGCCACCTCTGAATGGCTTAAGAAAAACAAAATGAACACTTTGGATAGAATCCGATTGAGAAGCTGTCACATGACCTTAAAAAGGTCGAAAACCCTCCAGTGTGGCTGAATCACAACAATTCTTCAAAGATGAGTGGGCCAAAATTCCTCCACAGCTCTGTAAAAGACTCATTTCCAGTTATCACATTGATTGCAGCCAACCAGTTATTTAGCTTTAGGTGGCAATCACTTTTTTTACATAGAGCCATGTAAGTTTGGATTTTTTCCCCCTTAATAATAGACACTTTCATTTAGAAGCTGCCTTTTGTGTTTACTTCTGTTATTTTTGTCTAATATTTAAATTTGTTTGATGATCTGAAACATTTAAGTGTGACAAACAGAAAAAAATAGGAAATCAGGACGGCTGTATACAGAATACATATTTTACTTAATTTCACATTATTGCATTAAATAAGGAGGACCATGCTAAGTAACCAACATTGGATTCTGAAACAAACATCTGCCTGGATTTATTAATGAACCCTCTCACTATCCTCAGTACTTTATATTATTAGTGTAGCTCCCAAAGTCTGGAGAGAAGTGAAAGAATTACTCAATAGAGTTAGAGATTCACCACAGATAAATTATAACTAGAAGGGTACTTGGAGAGCACATCCTCCTCCAAGGCCAAAATAATTTCTTGCAGTTTCAAAGAAAGTGATCTGGAAACTTCCCAAAATCCAGTGTGTTCCTCCTCAGTCACTGTTTCATCTATCCACCAAGTTTCCTGAAATTTAGCCTGGTACCAGATGTACCTCTGCCAAGATATGACAATGAAGACAGAAGTTGTTGGAAACAATGTTACACCAGAAAGTGCTTTTCAGATGTGTTATTAAAATAAATAAATAAATAAAACCAAGGCAGAAAAAAAAACAAAAAAACACATAAAAGCAAAGCATCAAAGCAAGCTTTGAATAAACTGGCACATGAAAGGACGTCAGCCTAAGGATGTGTATGTCTGTAGCTTTAACAACGAGATAGAAAATAACTCAACTAAGCTCAATTTACTCCCTTTTTTAAAATGTTCACCTTTTTCTGCTGGCTGACATAAATCGTAATTGCATGAGTCTATAATTGCATTGCTTTATGATGTTAGTTTATTCTCACTTAAAATTACCACCAGGTCCCTGGACATAAAATGAAGCCCTTACGAAACTCAGACTTTAAAATCAAATATTCAAGCTCCTGATATTTTTCAATTACATTATACATAAGATATTACACCCTGATTTTATGTCCTTGGCAGTTTTATTATATTATATGAAATAAATTATCCAGTTACTCTACATTTGTGCAAGTTTCATGAGGCAGGGCATTCACACTATTAAAACTTTATTAAAAAGTTATAAAACAACTTCTCCCTTAGTTTTTACCAGACATTTGTTTGCTTTAGTATATGTGTTCTAGTATGAAAACCGGTAACAAAGCTGGACCTAAATATTAAACTATTCAGATGTACATTAATCGGATTTTCATTTTTCTATTTGGGAATGTATAGACACTTGGTTTGCTCACAGATATGTAATATTTGATGTGATGCGAAGAGGGAGAAAAGTATTCTCTAAAAGATGCTGCCTCATTTGGTGTTTTGATGATGTTGTTTGGGGGTTCTGGTGGATCAGTTGGGATGAATCTGAGACTCTGGACTGTAATATGATTTGAAGGACAACGTAATAGGACTGTGTGGTTCTATTATTACTGGGGTAAAGGGCTCATGTTTTTGATTTAATGTGACCTCTGTCTCAGGACAGGACGGTAAATGACAATTGAGGAAAATGTGGACAACATCAGATTTTGGTGCAGTTCCATAATAATTTATTTAAAATTGAAAACTAGAGCCTTTAATGCCCTCTTGAAGCTCCATATCTAATTTTTCTAGTGAAATATTTATTAAAAATTGCCCTAAAACATCTGTTATTTGATGTCTTGCCTTTGGAGATTTTTATTTTTTCACTTTTTTCACATTGATTTGTTGGTACAAACCCAAATGATGGCATAGTTGCAGGATTTTTCTATGTACTAATCCACTGCTCTGTTATACAGCCAAAATACTTTACTGATTAATTTTAATACTTACTAAATGAAATACCAGCTGTAGTGCTCAAATTTTAAATAATTTTCAGTGGTGAAGATCTTTTAAAGGTATTTTTATTGGCATGGATTCTCATCACTGCAGAGGAGAGGCTGTGTTTACAATAGCATTAAGTCTCCCCAGAGATTAACAGACTCTTCCTGTCCCTTTGTTTATGGGCACTTATCTGAAATCTCAATGACAATCAAAAATGTAGCACAAAGGAGGTAAGGTGAAAAGACAAAAAAGAATCCCTCATGGACAGGGCAGAGGGCGGTCACTGTGACTTTTTGTGTCTTTTCGCTGAACATTTTGTTGCTACATTGTGGCAACTTTTTCATGTTTAATGACTTAGGCAGGAACAACAGCTACTTAAACAATGTAGCAACATTTTGTTGCTACATTGTGGCAACTTTTTCATGTTTAATGACTTAGGCAGGAACAACAGCTACTTAAACTGTTTACATGAACAGAAAAATAACATTTAGGAGTAGCAATAGATAAAAGAAGAAGATAAAACTATACAGAAAAAATAGGTGTAAGCTTAGCTTGGATTGTTACTTTGTTGTGTCACGGTTTTTAATTAATACACATGGTAGGAGATGTTTCATGCTTTCATAGTGGTAAGAGGTAATTACTGCTTCTCATCAGTGGCTTGTTGTTATTTTTTGCTGCTAACATATTTGGGCATCATTTGTTGTAACACTGAATATCACATTAATTATTGAATCACACACATAAAAACATATTAAACATCCAAACAGACTTAGATAGTTTTAAGCTTACTATTCGTTTTTCTAGCTATGCTAAATTATAATTCTGTAAATCGTGTTGAAAACATTCTGAAATAGATTTTCTGATCAGTTTTATAATTAATTGTGTTATAATTTGCATATACAAAAGCAAATATATGAAACATACTTATTTTATTTAAATGTTTTTCAGAAAGTCAGCTACACTGAGGTTCCTGCTGAGCTTGTTAATGAAATGTCTGCTGATGGAGAGAATGGCCATCTGCTGGTACAGTCGAGATCTTGTCCCTGTCCCTAAATGAGTAAAAACTGTTTACCCAGTGAAAAGATGATCATGATTAAATCTGTGAAATCATTTCACAAGGTTTCCCGACTGAGACATAGACTTCTTTTAAATGATCCATTTTTGCTTCATTTTGATTAATTCTTTTTTTGAGTTTTCGTGATATTTCACAGTCCTTTGACCTAACTAAAACCTAACCCTTCTGTTTTCTTCCATGCATAATATCACACAGCACACATTTATAACTCTGTATTTTGTAAAAATGTACCTTCACTGCTGTCTTGTTTCTTTTTCTGATTTATTTAAACGTCTCACACATATTTATGTAAATTAAATTGCGCAAGATAGGAATTTAGGGTGTTCTTTTACAGCGGTGGCAAGATCTTGACAGTTTTTTCTTCAGTCTTCAGGCCCAGAATACAGCCTCAAGGGGTTAGGACAAGAGGTGAAATTCACCTGAGAAGACTGCGTGTGTTTGTGTGCGTCACAGTGGAAGCCGCAGTCTCTGGTCGGATGTCACCATAGTCAAAACACATCTTCTCTCTAGAGGCAGCAGTGTAAAAAGAGAGAGCGTGAGACAAGAAAGGAACCTGTGATCTGTCTTTTGCCTGACTCAGATCAAAAAGTCTATGATGATCCTCCCACATACAAACACAAACACGTATGATTGACAATTAAACACATCAAAAAGCTCGTGTCTCACAGTAAAATGCAATTATAGAAATGCACAAACACAGAGATACAGATATCACATACAAGAAGCCTAAATATGCTTGCATATTTGCCAGATATTATGACTGATGTTTCAGATCATCAAACAAATTTCTATACACAGATAAGCTGTGTAAATACAAAATGTTATTTTTAAATGATGATTTAATTTATTAAGGCAAAAAAAAGCTACCCTGACATATCTTCAGTTTCTTATTTAGTTTTTATTTGAAAATGTTTAGTTTAGTTTTTATTCGTTTCAGTGTTAGTTTTAGTGTTTCTTAGTTATTATTGTATCGAGGGCATATCAGATACAAGATTTAGGAAAACTACTACAGATATTACAGTGAAATCACAGAACTTGTTGAAGGCAGTTGACTCAAAGTGTTGTAGACCTTCAGTTACAATAAAACTGTTTATCAGTGCCTCATTAGGCAAGTTGTAATATTATTTTAACCAAAGTAAAAAATGCTAAAACTAAGGATATTTCCTCTATTTTTATTTTACTATAGTCTTCCAAGTTTCTAAGTGTAGATATACACAGCTGTTAAAATGGCATATCTACTACTGTCATAGTGATTGTAAATAAAAGCAAGTTCCAGCATGTCAAAGGTATCCCAGATGGCATATCACATTGACAGAAATTCCAGGCACAGCCCTTAAATTTCCTGCATCTTCTTGGGTTGATCCAGGAAAAATGATGTGCAAATCTGATCTGAGTAAGTGCACAAAATATAACAATAATCCTCCGCATAGAACAAGAGGCACAGTGTAACAGCACAATATACCTGCCAGTGGATTTACTGTTCTTTTATGTTCCTTTTTTATGGGAAAAGTGAGGGGGTTTGGTGAGGAAGACAGACTCCATCAAAACAGGGCACTGTAATGCCTTACAGTCTTTTAGTATGTATTTTAGAGTGCGCTGCCTCACATGTCTGACCACGCTACTGTGGACAAAACAAAACTATGAAGTATTCTTGAAACTAAATGCTGTTAATAAATGAGTTTTGCACATATATCAGAGCTTCCTTCACCCATCACAGTATATCTACTGAAACCCTTGATCCCAAAGGGTTACAATTGCAGAACATCAAAAAAAAAAGATAATACAATGAAAAAAATAAATCTTTACAACATAGAAACACATGAAAGCCATGTGGAGGAGAGAGAACAGAGAAGTAAAAGAGAGGAACTGAAAGAGAGGAAGGGGAGGGAGAGGCAAGAATACGAGGAACAAAGACTGATTCAAGAATAAAACTAATGGATTAAAAATAATGTGAAACTTTTACATTTTGTTTTCTCAATACTCCCAGAAAATGTATTTTAGCAACATGTATAAGTACTGATATTAATACAGTAAACTGTGCTATATTATGATGAGGACAAGATATATCATTTACAGGATGGACTGTAATAGACAGAAGGGTGAAGTGAAACAGTCGTGAGGTAGCCAACAAAGTAGAAAGCTCCAGAATGCTTAAATCACTTTGGCTTTATGATGTAAAAGCAGAAAAGTACCTTTCCACAGGCATTGGGGTTGGGGTGTGATAGGCAGAGGGCCATGGAGGCTTAATAATCCTGCTCCTGTAGTGCAGCTTTTGAAGCGCTGAGAGCACATGTGCAGTACATACAGTGGTGTGAAAACGTGTTTGCTCCCTTCCTGTTTTTTTTTTTTTTTTTTAAAGTTTATCACACTTAACTGTTTCAGATGAATAAACAAATTTGAATATTAGACAAAGATAACACGAGTAAACACAGAATGCATTTTCTAAATAAAGGTATTTATCATTTAGAGGGAAAAATCCAAATGTACTATATATATATTTAAATATATATATATATATATATATATATATACACCCAGCACGCCCCTGCGGGCGGTTTATCCTTCAAGCTCGGGTCCTCTACCAGAGGCCTGGGAGCTTGAGGGTCCTGCGCAGTATCTTAGCTGTTCCCAGGACTGCGCTCTTCTGGACAGAGATCTCCGATGTTGTTCCCGGGATCTGCTGGAGCCACTCGCCTAGCTTGGGAGTCACCGCACCTAGTGCTCCGATTACCACGGGGACCACCGTTACCTTCACCCTCCACATCCTCTCGAGCTCTTCTCTGAGCCCTTGGTATTTCTCCAGCTTCTCGTGTTCCTTCTTCCTGATATTGCTGTCATTCGGAACCGCTACATCGATCACTACGGCCGTCTTCTTCTGTTTGTCTACCACCACTATGTCCGGTTGGTTAGCCACCACCATTTTGTCCGTCTGTATCTGGAAGTCCCACAGGATCTTAGCTCGGTCATTCTCCACCACCCTTGGAGGCATCTCCCATTTTGACCTCGGGACTTCCAGGTTATACTCGGCACAGATGTTCCTGTACACTATGCCGGCCACTTGGTTATGGCGTTCCATGTATGCCTTGCCTGCTAGCATCTTGCACTCTGCTGTTATGTGCTGGATTGTCTCTGGGGCATCTTTACACAGCCTGCACCTGGGGTCTTGCCTGGTGTGATAGACCCTAGCCTCTATGGATCTTGTACTCAGAGCTTGTTCCTGTGCTGCCATGATTAGTGCCTCTGTGCTGTCTTTCAGTCCAGCTTTGTCCAGCCACTGGTAGGATTTCTGGATATCAGCCACCTCCTCTATCTGCCGGTGGCACATACCGTGCAGGGGCCTGTCCTTCCATGATGGTTCCTCGTCTCCCTCCTCTTTCTTGGGTTTCTGCTGCCTGAGGTATTCACTGAGCACTCGGTCAGTTGGGGCCATCTTCCCAATGGATGTTCGTTGTCTCATCCAGGATATATATATACATATATATATATTAGGGGTGCAACGATATTCGTATTGATATTGAACCGTTCGATACAGTGCTTTCGGTTCGGTACGCATATGTATCGAACAATACAACATTTGTAATTTATTTTATCAATTTTCCTTCTGAGGATGCTGTCTGTGTTGAGCGCTCAGTGAATCTGTGTTCGACTACTCCGCCTAGGCTGCACTGTCGAGCGCAGATCCACTGAGCGCTCAACACAGACAGCATAGTCAGAAGGAAGAGCGCAGGGCAAGCTAGCGAGACAGAAGTTAAGCTCTACTTGCAACATTCAGATCTGGCGTTTGGAATTATTTTGGTTTTCATGTGACGTATGACCCTGAAGGTAAGCGAGTCATGGACTAAAGTAAAACAGTATGTTGGATGTGCCATGCAATGCTCAATTACATTGGTGTGAACTAGTGTGTTAGCGCAGTTAGCTCGTTAACGTGTTTGCCGTCTAGCCCCATGCACGGAGCGATCGGCTGTAGCTCGTTAACGGAGATTTGCCGTGTTGTGGCGTTAAGGTCATTTCAACGAGATTAACCTGAAAGCACTAGTGGGAACACAACGAATATGACTGCACATTTACGCCGACATCATCCTAGTGCAAAGACAAGGAAGCAGACAAAAAAGCAAGCATGCTACTAACTTTAGCCGAGTCATTTAGACAGCTGTTAGCACATGATTCTCCTTATGCTGCCTAGAATATAGCCCAGAAGAAGCGGATAGTATAGCTTTTATTTAGGAAAGAGCCATTTCTCTGTAATAAACTCTCTTTTCCAAAGATGAGTGATTCCTCAATCAGATACAGGGCTTGCAATATCGCTAGCCCGACGTCCCGGAGCTAGCGATTTTTTCAGTCGGACTACCAAAATCTATCTCTTCCCTGCCCGTCGGGCTATTGTAGGAAAAATATATGTCAATGCTTTTGCATTCTTTCAGAAATGTAGCTGGGTAATTATGTCATTGGCATCGGTGAGCCACTGTCAATATGTGACATATTGAAGTCGCGTTTGAATTTGCGCTTGTTTTTTTGCTTTCACTTTGCAATCGTGCGAACTGTGTATAGAGAGCGACAGCACTGATCTGTGAGTGATGATAATTTGTGCACCAATTCCTCTGACATCGTCTTATTAATCGTTAGCTTACTATGCAAACATGACAAGTGAAATCTCCCGCAGCAAGCTTAAACATGTGAGAGGTTGATCGCGCAGAGAATCGCTGAGCTTATGTGAGTGAGCTGTGTAAAAGCATTTCAGTTCTGCTGAGCCAAATAAGACAGGTCAGGGTGAAGAAGTGACAGCCAAAGAAAAGCTTACCACAAAACGGAGAAGTTATGACAAATCAGACTATAAGGCAAAAAGAAAGTGCAGCTTTATGGTTTCATGGACAAAAGAATTTCTATGGCTGCAATATGATGAGCTAAATAACCAGGGCTGCACATAAGTGGTCCGCAGGTGCGCATTCGCTGTCAAAATAAAAAACACGCACAAGGGTTAGGGTTAAATTTAAAAACTGTACTTTTGAGTTAAAATATATATTTATAATTTTAATAAATGACAAATTAAAAATGCATGAACATTTTTTTGTATCGAAAAAATATCGAACCGTGACACCAAAGTATCGAACCGAACCGAACCGTGAATTTTGTGTATCGTTGCACCCCTAATATATATATATATATATATATATATATATATATATATATATATATATACATATATAGTCCCCCGCTTGCCCCTGCGGGCAGTCTATCCTTCAAGCTCGGGTCCTCTACCAGAGCCCTTAGTATTTCTCGAGCTTCTCGTGTTCCTTCTTTTTGATGTTGCTGTCATTGGGAACCGCTACATCGATCACTACGGCCGTCTTCTTCTGTTTGTCTACCACCACTATGTCCGGTTGGTTAGCCACTCAAAAACACTTAAGAATAAATGGTTATAAATTCAATAATTATTATTAGATAAAGAGGGGGGACAAGAAGCACAAGCAAGCAGAAGTTCTGAATGATCAGTCAACTGACTTTTATTGGTAAGGCAGCAAATCAAATTAAGTCAACTACACGGAGCGAGAGAGAGAGGGAGAGTTAAAACTCTTTGAACACTCTTGCAAAGCTTTCTTCTTTTTGTTTTTTTTTACATGTGTTGCTACAGTGTAACTGAAGAGTCTTCCACATGGCAATGTGGTGCTGGCTCAATTTGTGGAAGATGCACACTAGTGACATGAACACAATACAATGGCAGTTGACTCAGTGTGTCGCTTGAGACAAAACACATTCTCTGAACATTTCTCAGCCTGGAAAAACGGATCGATCAAGGATACTTTGACAGCTTGCCCTGATAGCTGGCAAATAAAACACTCAGCTATTCTGCTCACCTTTGCTGTGCCCTCAGAAGGAATCATCAGCCCTTCTTTGTTTTTCAGTGATAGCTCGGATCAGACGATGCAGGTACAACATCGGTCACTACTGCGGCACACATCAAAAGGCAGCCTTTCCAATCTGATGTCATAATGACAACATAGTTACCATGGTAACACCCATACATACAATTAAAAGCAGTCTATCAGTCTTACCTGTGAAAGGGATTCCCATGTGATCTGCTTTTGGTGGTATAATAGTTCAAATAGGGCCCAGTCCCACTAACTGCCGCCATTGTAGTGACACTTTGCTTTTGTAATGTATATTCATGTGTGTAAAAATCAGGTTCATAATTGAATACTCTATCTCACCCTAAAGCGTTGAAACTCTCCTCAGCATCTCCTGAAAGCAGCACTGAGTGTTTTCTTTAAACTAGTAGAGTGAGTTTTAACACCAGGTGCTGCAGTGAAGACTGTTAGTGGTGCTGAAAGCTTCATCACTGATGCACTCACAGGGACCTAGGCATCAAATGAAGGGACTCCATCAAGTGCTGCCAAACCAAAGAGTAAAAATGAACACAATATGCATCAAAATGAAAACCCAAACCCCAGAGGATGAGAGCCTGGACCCATTCAAGCACTTTGGCAACATAAACCCAGTCCCCACTTTATACCCATATGATGGCAGACCTCCATCTAATGTGAGAAATGAGATCACTGCCCTAAGATTCGTACTGCAGGAATCTCAGCACATGCAGCAAACGAATCAATACAAAATGCAAACTACAAGGCTGCCAAGTGCCAAACACTGAATGATTGACTTCACCTGCAGTTAAAGTGCTGCAGAGAAGATGCAGAAAAAGCCATTCTCGACCCCAAGAACGGCTGGAACAGGCACACAGAAACAGACCTGGCCAGAGTTACCAAACTGGAAGTTTCTGAGACCCAAACTGAGACACTGTAGAAGAAACTGCAAGAAAGAAGAAAAGAAGAAAAAGGCCAGTGTTCCCAAGCAAGAAAATCCAGAGGTCCAGGATGAAAACATGTCAGAGGAAAAGCCCAAAAAGGATCCTTAGACTATTCAGTTAACTGACTTCAACAATAGTAAATAACTGTATTAACCAGAGAGTGCCTAAAAAAAAAACATTTTTTCTTTAATATTTAGTCATATATAAATTTGTGCCCCCTTAACCAGTCGCAGTGGATGGCTGCCCATCTCTGAGTCTAGTTCTTCCGGAGGTTCCTTCCTTTTTAAAGGGAGTTTTTCCTCTCCACTGTTGCCACGTGCTTGCTCGTAGCAGATTGTTGGGGTTGTTTTTCTTTCTGTTCAGTTCATTTATGTGTAAATACTGCTGAATTGAATTGAACTGAATTAAAGATTATTTTTAGGAGACAGAGTTAGTCACTGAGGGAATCAGGGTATTATAATATCTTAGCCATAAAAAATGACCATCAATCAATCAAATAAAAAATTGGCATTACCAAAACATCTACAGTGTGAACATTTAATTTTTTCTCATTTAAAAAGTATTTAAAATGCCAAATTACAACAGCTTAAAAGCAGAAATAAATATGTTTACAGCCTGGTTAAAAGCTTTGTTCTGTGAATAATTTCCACTGTTAATAGTTAATTGAATTATTAACAGTTAAGGTTGCTTTGGTGATTGAAATACTACACTTTTATGTGTACTAGCAAACCCTTGTGTTACACAAGGGAGAATCAGAACATACATACTTTAGCAGCAGGTATCCACTCCTGAATATTGGTTGTATGCACTGGATGGCTACTCTCCTCCTAAACTTCTGTCTCGTCAAAGGTCATCCTGCTCCACATCTGGCTTGCAAAGTGACCGTCACTTATGCACAGGGTGTAAGGATACACTGAAAGACACAACAGCCAGTAGTTCTGCACTCAGATGAGAAGAAGTTATATTATTATGTTAAAAATATGACTCACCATCTGGTCCTCATAATGTGGAAGAGCCTTTCGTCCACTTACTCAGGCCCTTTAAGTTTTATTTGGTTTATATTTGTCATTGGCTTGGTTCTGTACAGGCTCTTTAAAATAGGTCATGAGAAACATTAAGCCAGGGAAGCATAATCTCCATCACCAAACACGAACCATCCTGACAGAGGAAGATTCTGCTCAATATGAGACATCTCAACTTCAGATTGTAAGCTGTGACCCAGGTAGGACTACAGGTGAGACAACCGGCACATTCAGAAAGTACGCACTGATTAGGTCAAAGATTGCCTGTAGCTGAAACGAATAGAAATATGTCCAGTTTTTGTTTGTTTGTTTGTTTGTTCCTGAGGTGGTGACTGCCAGACACATGAGTGGCTTTAGGTGATCCAGTGTAGTGGTTGAAGCCATTTTCAATACCCTGGATTTACTCCTCCGATGAAAAATGCACCATCAGTTATATAGACACCCATGATGCCTGCAGCCACTCAAGAGACTACAAGATCATGTCCAAAGCATCTGTGGGGTAAGAGGAAACAGTGGCAAGCCAGTGTAAGATAACACTCACCTCCAGTGCTGCCCCAACCATAGACATTAGTCTGCTAATTTATTAATTTGCTGTTATGTCTCCATCCATCTATTGGTATAACATGTACTGATATTTATAAAATATAAATATGCAAAAATGTAAAGTGCAATATGCTTTACACAGACCTATAATTTATTAATAAGGCAGCTACAGGCATGGGATACATTATCAATATGGAGCAACTGCTTTTACAGTAATAATGCTAAACCAAGAGAGGCGTACTCCTTCTCCTCTTTGTGTTTGTGCATCAGGAGATGGAAGGAATTTATCAGCTATTCCGTACCCGTACAGTAATTTTAACATACAGCATGCTGCACAGCAATATTTATTATCTGTGAAGTGGTGTGCAGTGCACAGCTTGTGTATGTAGTATGTAGCCTGCAAGTGCGCGAGGATTAGTACGACAGGCATGTTAAACTTGTTCACGGTCTGTTGTACCATGTCAGAGGTTTGTTTACTTTAATGTGCCTATTTTTCACATTATTATGGTTATTAAGAATAGTTCTTCAGTGTTAATCAATTAATCCATCCATTCTCTTCCATTTATCAGGGTCACCAGGGGGCTAGAGCCTATGCCAGCTACCACAGGGCGAGAGGTAGAGTGCACCCTGGACAGGTTGGACTGGACTAAATTCTTCCTGAATCCTCTGTCCCTGTATGTCTTTTGGAAAACATTAGAACTAATGCGATTAATTGGCTTTGTACCTTAAAGAATTAGGGACACAATGCAGTAGTGTACAAGGCATGCACCATTTAGTTGGTCCCAAGTGACGCGTCCACATGTCCATGTAAATTTATATATTTTGTGTTTTGCTACAGCTTAGCAGCTAAGAAGCCAGAGCTTGCAAACCGCAGTGCACTGGTGTTTGGTAGCTCACTCAAAAAGCTAAGCTACAGCAGATGATGTATGTTTTCATGCTTGTATATAATTAGCAGGAAAAGAAATCATGCTCTATAAAGAAAGTGTCCTAGTAAACATATGAATCCCTATAGCGCCACCTTCAGGTATACATTTGGGGTTTTTGTGTTGTTGCATCAATTTCCCAATTAAATGATTTGCCAAAGAATTTGCCAGAGACATTCATTTGTTCTGAGGAAGAATCACTGTGGTTATACCCTGTTATATAACAGTGTTTAACCATTTAATTTGTTCTTGTTCTTACTGTTTAATCTTAAGTAGCAACATCTAATTAAGTAATAACTACTTTCCTTAAAAACATTATCAAAATCTCCCTCCAATCAGTACCGTGGTAATGAAACAGTCACCGGCCAAGAATCAGCTCTCACGGGTATACTTAACCAAACACAGTTTTTCTTCAGCTGCCTGGTTTCCCTTCCCAACCTCCCATTTCCTCCCTTCTCCTCAAACCCATGAGCTCTGCGTAAGCCCTTCTCCAGCACAGAGTCAAAGAGTTCACTGATGCCAAGCTGAGTCCCTTAATAACCCCACAGCACTCTGGCCTGTTCCCAGTGCCAGCCCTGCTGTGAATGACAACTAATATGATGGTGGGCCCCGCAGAGACATGCAGTCCATTTCCTGTATGACTAAGGAAGGAGGGACTGGTCAGATGTTGGCTATCAGTCATACCTGTGGTGAGGAAAGTCACATGGAAAAGACTGGGTCCTATTAGGAACTTGCTGGTATATCTCTGCAGATAAGTGCAGGGGAAATACGCATTTCTTTTCACCCCATGAGACAAATAACTGTGATGTTGCTGCATATTTTAAAATACTCAAGAATACAGAGGACAAAGCTTTGAGAGAGTATGCAGCATCGTGTGTTAGGGTGGTATTGGTGATTCTTCTTGTTTTAATCAGATAAAGCTCAACAAGGAGTAGGAATAGTTTACCACTAGAGATGATTGTTTAGAGTTTAGTCTTAGTACTTTGGGTAAATAGGCCCTATTCATAATTATTAGTATAAATGGCTGAAATGAAGTTGCTGAAATCCAGCAACACAATATCAAATTAGTAATGATTCACAAATAATCCAATCAAATGTCCTCATAGTGATGATGGAGCTGAAGACTCAACATAAGCGCTGGCAAAGTTTAACGATTGACTGTAAAAATGCAACTGTGTGTGTGTATAGATTGCAATTTACAGTCAGGTCCTGGACAATTAATGAATAATTAAGTAAGTCACTGCTGTTGTGCAACATGGATAAATGTGTGCAAGGCTGAAAGAATGAACTAAACCCCATCGCCCTCTTTCCCTTTTGTTTTTAGGCTTATTTATTCATCAAAAAGCAATAATATTATTTTATAGACAGCTCTCTGTGTGTAACTTAATTACACTTTCTACTGTTTACGGGCCAGTTTTTGTACTAAAATGAGGTAAAAAGCCTTGTGTTCAGACTTTGTTCAGGCATCACTCTGTTTACATAAGAGCCTGTTTAACTTAAGTGTTATTTTTCTGTTTCTTTTTTTGGTTTTATTTTGTTGCCTCTGCCAAGCAGGTTATGTTTTCAGAAGTGTTTGAGTGTGTAAACACAATAAAACTTTGTAGGTGTGCAGACTGGGGTCATATTTGCAGTGTTTCTTCTTCACTCACCTTTTCTGACATGCCGTGTGTTTAAACAGCACTCTGCATTTAATCATTAGTTATTATTCATCTCTGACTCTCTTTCTAAGTGTGTCGTTCAACCTGTCTCCCTACCCTTACCCCCCCCAACCAGTCCACCCCTCCCTAACCCTGGTTCTCCTGGAGGTTTCCTCCTGTTAAAAGGGAGTTTTTCCTTCCCACTGCCACCAAGAGCTTGATCATAGGAGTTTATCTGCTTTTGTGGGGGTTCTCTATTGTTGAAGAACTTTTAACGTGCAATATATATCACTTTCAGGCAACTTTTGTGATTCGGTGATAAATAAATAGAACTGAATGTTAACAATCCATTATAATTTGGCTTACGTCCACCAAGGTCTTTAAGGTCAACTTGATGATTAATTGGTCAAAAATGGACAAAAAGCATGAAAAAATGTACGAAGACAAAAATATCATATCATATTTGACCTCTGACCTCTCCTTCAAGGTCAACAATTCCTTGAAGGAGGAGCTGACCTGATAGTCAAAGTGATAATTCTGCTTTATTGATCTATTTAAATGATAATAGGTTTTTAAACTGGCAAGAGCATGCTGGCATGGAATACTTTTGAATTTAGTTGATTCATTTGACTCATTTTATTTCATTTGCTTTGTTATGTACATTACAGTAACAGGTTGTAACTGTTTAAATACATACCTAAGTTCTTTAGTATTTCCTGATTTCTAGTCTTTAGGTTTTGTGCCTCCCCTGTTTTCCGTGTTACATCTGGTTATCCTGGTTTCTATGTTTGTGTATTTCCAATGTCTACTCTGTGCCTTTCCCGTGTCCCACGTTTCATGTCTGGAAATGTTTCCTATGTCTTCCCTGTCAGCCATGCCTCCTTGTCAAGTCTTCATCTCCATGCCTGTCTTGCGTTTCCTGTTTTACTTTGATAGTCTCGTGTCCTGTGTTCAGTGTTTAGAGGTTTGCTTCCCCTTTGTCTTGTTATGTCTGATTAGGCCCAGCTGTGTTTCCCTCCTGTTTCCCATTCCCTCGTTACTCCCGTGTGTATTTCAGCGCTGCGTTTTCCTCTGTCCGTTGTCATGTCGTACACCCTCATTGCTGTGTGTGTTTCTAGTTCCCGGTTTAGTTTTTGCATCCTATGTCTGAAGTTTTCTCCTGCGGATAAAGCTGCCGTTTTGAGTTCTACCTTTTGTTTGAGTCCTACGTTTGCGTCCTCATCCTGCCTGCCACACAGCAAAACATGACATGTACAATATTCTTTATTATTTACATGGGTTTCAACAGTGCAAATAACCAAAGCATACACTTTGCACTTGCTTTTATTGCACTACAAACTTCTTAAAGTACATTTAAAAAGAACAAAGAAAGCAAAGCTGCTCTTAATTGGTTTGAAACTTATTTGGCCAGTGTGATAAAGTGAGACACAAGGTGAGAGTGAAGGTTACCAACATCATTAAAAAAGACTTTAAAACTTGGGAAAATCTTCATGACTGGCACTTTACAGTCATGAGGACAAACCTTCACTGGCACTTGCTGTGTGGCTTTTGTCACTACATGCATTCTGTTAAGGATGAGAGGACTTACAACAGTGCTCATTTGTGCGAGGTTACTGATGGTTCCAGTGCTTGCACAAATGAGCATTTTGAAATCTGCCACAATGTGATGCAGTACAATATCCACACTCTTTATCATTCTTCTGTCCATCCAGTGATCCTGCTCTTTCACCTCTACTTTCGCTTGTCCATTATTAGCCCTTGTGTTCATTACATACGATACCAGTTGAGCACAATTGAGCCCGATATCCCCCTCACCACGCTCCGTTTGGCCTCGCTAAGGTCTGGTCCCTCCTCTTTGCCACGCCACTAATTTCCTTCTCCGCACCTCAGTGTCGCAATTGCTCAGGGGCATAAAGTCAAGCAAGTGTTTAGCAGCAATAAGGTCACATGTCAACAACACATTTCAAACTTAAAGCAAGTCGATAAAAGACTAATAAAACAGTCAAATCACAAAGTCATCCCACATCACAAATGCCAAATCATAATTATGAAAGAGAAGTTCACTGAAATATCAGGATTTATCTGGCGGTCATAAAACACAGGTTACACCAGGTCATGGAGAGTGTTTGACCTGACCAGAATTAAAAATATGGGAGGTGTGTACTATTCAAGGTTTCATGAATACAGAATGTAGAAGTTTAAATCTCACAAAAAAAAAAAAAAAATCCAAAACAAAAGCGGTTTAATTTCAAGAGAAACTAGAAGAAAAGTCAAACGGCATTGATTACCTACAACTAACAGCATAAAATAAAAAATTTAAAAAACAGATAAATTCAAGGTTCAGCTTCAGTATGTGCGCGCGTCAGTCAGCTTCAGGGTCACATTCACATCATAAAACCTGTAATATGTCCTGCTTCAGCTTGTCTTAGAAGCTTCTGATGCATCAGGTCAATGTATCTCCATGCATGATGTTTAATCTGTCAGCTTTCTTATATTGAAATGGGAATAAATATACGATTTGCGACATAAAAACGTTGACTATTGTTGCTAAATCTTGGCAATGAGAAGCAACAACAGTTTAAAAATATAAACCTTAGGCTCTGTGGAGGTGAGGTTTGCCCTTTTTCCTCATCCTTGCTCACCTCTCAGTAAAGCAGCAGGACTCCATGGTGATGGATAAGGCCAGAGTGCCTAACAGACTCTGTGGGGGCTGATGAATTCACCTATCCTCCTCTGAGTCTGATCCGACCTCAGGCTCAGCATGAACTACTGCATCTCCGCAGCCCAGAGCACTACACCACTTCACACAGGAACACACAGCCCAGTGGCCAGTACACATGCACCACCTGAAGCATGCAGGCGTAAAGCTGTTTAAATGGAGTAGCCTTCATTTAACCTTCAGCCAATCGCTGTGAGATTTAAAAAAAAATAAAAATCTGTATTTCAAGCCGAGCAAAAGTGAGAATCACGTTTGTATTTTTCATTGTTCTAAGCCTCTGGCAGATGAGCAATGATTGTTGTTTGGGGCTTTTTGATTCCTATCAACAGATAAATAACAGACTACTATACCCCTGCTCCAGGTAACATCGAATCTGTGATTTGTTTCAGAAAAACAACTTCAGTTACCCAGTGAGGTGCTGTGAATTCAGAAAAGTTTAATCTGGCTTGTCAGAGTTGTATATACAGCAGTTGTTCTTGCCAGGAATATTTGTGTGTTTATCTCTTTTTCACCTTTGTAACTGTCTCCGCCACAAGCCTCCCTGAGCGGGCGGTGGACAGCTCCTTAAGGGCCGCAGAGTGGTGTCACGGGTTTTATAGTTGTCTTTTAATTAGCCGTTAATGAAGACAAAGCAGAAATGGTTCCACTGATCAATTGTGCACAAAATTAGATCGGGGATGTGGGGGGGTAGGGAACAAACATTCAAACAGAGTGGACGCAGGATGACTATTAGCTATCATGGGATGCGTTCAAGTGCTTATTTTGCACCATGACTGGCGGGTTTCGCAGTCGTGGATGCAGCTATTGCTTTGTTCTTTGTCTAATGGCAGTTTTTGCTATTTGCTTGTCTTTTCTCTTTCTAGCCAACCTTACGTGCTGACTACCTCCTAAATCTAATGCCTCAGCAACTCAGCCACCACGGGAAATCCAGATTTTTCTCAGTTAGCCCTTGTTCAGTCATTCATGTGAGGCCTGAGCTATAATGCAATATTTCTGACAGTGCCTTAAGGCAGCCATGCTCAGGAGTCTGCTCACTGTTGCATGATAATGGAAGAACACATATAGCAGCAGATAACAATGTGGTAGCTAAAGGTAGGATATGTATCACAGGATGAATAGATGCTGCCCCCTGCTGACCCTGAGTGATTTTTCTGGTGCCTTGTGATTTTAGTCCCTTAATAAGCTTGTCTTGAAGACCTACACATAATGATGATTCTAGAGGGGAAAGCTACATGAATCAGCATCAATATAAGATCATATCTGGTTATTTTAATAACTTGTGACAGTGATATCGCATAACAACTGTTCTACATCCTTTCTGTTAATTCCCATATAACCTATGTGTGCTGATTAAATGTAACCGGATTAGTGTATGTATTTAGAAGGATTCTTTTTTTTTATCTGGCACTCTGGGATTGCAAGTGTAACACTGATGAATAAAAGCCAATTAGAGGGACTTTGTAGAATTACAGCCACCTAAAAAGTTTTCTTGTGACACTTTGAATTCTGCAAGAAACCTAAAAAAGTCATTTTCAAGTTGCTTGCAAACTGTCAGCACTATCCGTCAATGCAGACGTGTTGCCTACATTTTCATCATTTATGGCGTCTAACGATATATCAGCTCTAATTAGCTACGTTCAAGCTTTGTTTTTTCATTTGCTCAGTGTATAATTAGAGGTAATTGTTTGCTAAATTGGACTGTATTTATTGTAGTTTAACTCAAGGATATAATGCTTCCATTATTAATGATGACACATAATCAATCTAATTTGCTAAACAAAGCTACCGCAGCAGTTCAGGAGTGCCATGGTGTCATGTAACCGAACTACCACGTGAGGTCACTGTTTCCTCAAAAATTGTAGGACTTCTCAAGGCGTCAACAACAAATGCAACTTGCAGGAGTTGTAACTTTGTACATTTGAGGTAATGAGGGTTCTTCAGATAAAAAGCAAAAGTGCATTTGTTCCAGCACTTTATTTAGTATGTTAAATATAAAAAGGTGTCTCAAAAAAGGACCCAAATCTGCAACTTTGGAGTTTCTGATATGTACCCATCAACACAAATGACCTTCCACCCCCTCTTCTTTAAACAAATTAAGTCAATATCAAAGATGTACTTTGCATTTACATTCATTTGGACAGAAGACTTGCACTTACATGGATTGTTAAGAAATAAATAGGCTGCAGGTAAATGACTTCTCCTTTACTGTTTGTTTGTTTGCATGCAGGTTTTGTAGAAGAAAGCAAGATTGTGAATTCAATTCAATATTATTTATATAGCACCAAATCACAGCAACAGTCACCTCAGGGTGCTTTATATAATAAGGTAAAGTTCATTTCATTCATTTTTCTGCAAGTACCTGCTGCATCACTATGCACCTCCACCTTTGAGTACATTTGACACCCCCCTCCCCTCCCCTGCCTTCACAACATGTATTATTCAGTGTTTTATTCAGTGTCATGTACTACAGTGGCAAGACCAACCGGCATGCCTGATGTTGAATTTGAATACATTTGACACCGCAATCTGAATGAGTTAACTTTAAATGAGATTAGGCTTGCTTGCGATGCTGCGCCTTTCCTCTGTGTGTTGCATTTGATAGGTGTTTGTTTACCTCAGTGGGTAAAAAAAGATGAGGCTTTGTTTCACAATTGATTTACATGCCAGCGAGGTGTGAGGATGTTTTAATTTAGCCTTTTGAGAGGGCCTAGTTATGGCTCGTTGGCAATGCAAACACAGCTGGGCTCATCCTGGGCTGTAACTGCTGAGTTCATGTGCTTTTGTCAAGCTTTTGCTGTGTTGTGCATGTGCCAAAACAGGCCTAGATTAACATTTTAGGACGGTGTGCATTTTCTGCTGTACATGCACAGCTGCCAGGAGAGCCCACTGCACAGAATTACATCAGCGTCCAAAAACTGGGGACTCTGCAGTGATACAAGGCTGCACAGGGACCATCTGGTGTTCCGAGGCTTCCCCTTGATATTTTAAATTAGAGGGGTTTTAGTTACATTACTGTGATACTGCAGTGGACTCGTGTGGCCTGTGACTGTGATGTGTCCTCCCATCCAGGCTTCATGTTTGGCTCACATAGGCGCTCGCTAACACAGAGAGACATATAATACATAACGTTGGCAACCACACAAACAGAATGAGTGGCTCACCCAGGCCCACAGGATGTTGTCCTTCCCAGTCACTGATGATTTCCTGGAAGCCAAAGTGCCTGTACAGCATCTGCGCAGTTGAACGGGATTTTATTGGACATCGGGGAGACAGAATTGCTCGGCTTGTTCTTCCTGACACTACTTGCCGAGGCTCAACTCCAGTTACCACCATGGGGAGATGGCACAGAAACATAAACAAGTGAGCACTTGTGACTGGCTGGTGCACAATGGAGTCAGCAGCTGCCATGTTAGTTCAGCAGTATGGGCTCAAAACAGGGAACAAATAAATGGAAAGGTAAGCCATTGAACCCTGAGCAAAAACGTGCCTTGAAGGCCCCAAAGTTATTTTCTTAAAATCCATCAACCGAGCACAAGGGAAAGCCAAACTCAAAGAAGTATGATATACATCTTGATATCTATCATGTATACCATGTAGTTGTCACATATTTTATTAATGTCTTGCTAGTATATCCTACTACATACTAATACTTACTTACTGAACATTATTTCATTAATACAGACAGCTGATTTTGCTCTGCATCAGCCAAAAGTCCTACAGCCACAGTGTCACTCTCACACCGGAAACCACATTCATCATAGAATCAGGAAGTGGAAAGCACCTCCTAGCATCCTTCTTTGTCTCGGAGAGGAAGTGGTTCAGACATACAGTACAATATAACCAGAGCATCTTGTGGCTAAAACATTTCCTATAAACAAGATGAATAATATCGTGCTACTGTTATCGCTTTGGATTTTATTGGCGTGCGAGTTAACTAACACAACATGCAAGACTTCACGTTTCCAGTAAACACCGCACATTTAGCAGGTCTGTTTTGCATTTTTGTATGGGTGTAGCATTTTTTCATTTTTTTCTCTGATGTGTCCTACACTTTGACTCTCTGTATTTTGTGTAAAACTAGGTTACTGCACATAATCGGGACATTTTCTGTGACAGCTTTGGACTTTTCTCCATAGTGAAGCACAAAGAGTGTCTTTTTAACTGCCCTTTATGTTTTTGATTGGTGGTATTACTTCTCTGTAAAGGTGTTTATCTTTGCTCGCGTTTTCTAGAAACTCCTGCTGTCACACAGTATTATCTCCTGTCATTTGATAAGCCAGTCGTAAACACTGTTGACCAGTTGGTAATAAACTCATCACCCATCCCTGCTGCCAGCTCCACACCCACTCTCAGTGCAGTTTCTCAGCCCTGTTGTTTTATTTTTCCATGTGGGAGAGAAGCTGGAGCGAGCACTTTATTACATGGCGGTTTTTAATTTGTTCTTATCAAAACAGACAGAGATCACCTCCAAGAGATTAGATTGTGTCAGAGCATCATCGTCATAACAACACCAGACTGAAGCCCCCACCAGTCAGTGAAAAACTGCAGATACTTTGTTACTGCACATCAAATTTTCAGGTATTTTACTTGAGTATTTATTTTTCTGACGACTTTTTACTTTTAGGCCTACACTTTTACACAAATACCGGTACTTTCAGCTCCTTATATTTTCAATACAAGCGCGTTACTTTTGGGTGTAATGGTTTTATCATTTATAGTGTTTATACTTGAGGGTTAAAGTGGGTGACCATAAGTTGTGGTTGCGGTACTTCATTATCTAGCTAGCGCTGCTGAAGAGGAGGAAGCATAAAGGGAGTAAAGTTTTTTAACTCTCAGGTAATTTCAAACAACCCATTTCTATTAGCTAACATCAGCAAACACACAACATGTGTGCAGTGTGTCACACCATGCGTCTGCTAGCTAAAGGTGCAGCTGCTGTATTTCACATAGAGAGAAAAGAGTGCGAGCTAACTTCACTCAGAGATGGAGAAAAATGTGGGAAGACAAATAGGACAGGAGAGGAAGAAGAGAGGTTATATTGAAAAGTAAGGACTGCTCAGTGACGCTTGATAAACCGCTAATTAAAGGTTACATGTAATATCGTCATTTTTACTCACATATTGGATTTGTATATGATGTGTTTTGATAAATTATGTATTTTCATATTGTAAAAAAAATCCTGCAAAACAAACAAAGCTATACTATGTTATTCGAAAGTTGTATGAAAATACTCTGTAGTTTTGTGGTGCAGGATAAACAGGTTAGTTTGTCTTAATGTGGAGAATTAACAGTATGTTGGACTGGTGCACAGTGGCTGTGGTACTCATGGTCAGTGTGTGGTTGCATCAACCTTAGCAGAGATGCATTTGCATTTAAGCTAATGATGCTTAGATTTATTTTAGATGTTTAGATGCGTAGATGCATGAATTCAACCTTTATGCCAACTGTATACTGTCTAGTATAAAGACAGTATGAAGGGGGATAGACAACAGCCAGGCTTTAGTTCAAGAAACATGTCCTTACATCTTGTTGAATTCAGCTGAATCCACAAAGAGAAGCAGGTCTGCTGATCACAGCCTGTACACAAAGAAAATCTACTGGAGCTCAGGTTAAAGTTAAAGCTGAGTTAGACAAAGGTTATGACAAAGGTTACACATAGTTTGACTGCAATAAAATAATAAAGTGACAACATTTCATACCTAAAAGGCTAAAGATTAACTTAAGTCTATATCATAGTTTGTAGTTTTATTGTGGCATTTATTTAACACCATGGATAGGAGCAATTCAGTTTTATTTAGACAGCACCAGATCACAACAACAGTCGTTTATACTCTAAGGTAAAGACCCTACAATAATAGAGAGAAAACTCCCTTTTAACAGGAAGAAAGCTCCAGCAGATACAGGCTCAGAGAGGGACCAGTCTGTCTCCCAAGTCCAAAATTGGGAGGTTGTACCACATAAGATGCGCCTGAAAGCATAATGCTCGGCCTCCTATTTTAGTAATCCAGCAGTCTGAGAGTGAAGTGCTCTATTGGGGTGAAACCGGACTATGAGGCCTTTAAGATAAGACGGGGCCTGATTATTCAAGATCTTGTATGTGAGGAGAAGGATTTTAAATTTGATTCTGGCTTTAACAGGGAGCCAAGGAAGGGACACATCAGTATGGGGGATATGCTCTCGCTTTTTATGAATTACAATAGTCGAGCCTAGAAGTAATAAATGCATGAGCTAGTTTTTCGGCATCACTTTGAAATGAAATATGTTTCTAATTTTAGAGATGTTGCACAAACGCAGAACAGAAGTGGAGGTGGTGGCCATACCTCACATTCGGTTAGATGCAGAAAGCGTGACTCTTTGATGTCCATTGTGAACTGTGATGATTTTCTAGATTTCCTTGTGCTGATGGTTTGAAGATGTGCTAACATCCATACTGTAATTAAAACACTGCCTGTTGTCACAGCAACAACTTTGCTTTAATTTTCCAACATGAATAAATGTTGGCCAGTAAAGCAGCACGGAAATATATCTTAACTGCAAACCCACACACAGCCAATGCATGCCACTGTATAGTGTTGTTTTTGTCCTTTCACTTTGCTACATCTTTTCCCCTGTATTACATTCATTTAATTGTGTTCTCTCATACAGCACATTTGCCTTTGCACAATGTTGCTCCTTTCTTTCCCCACGTCTCTGCCACAGAGCAAACAGAAATGAACAACAGCAATTTGAGTTTAAAGCAGCAGCGGCAAAGCAGAGCATATAGAGTCATCACGTTACCAATGAATCTCTGTGCTCCGCTGGCCCTCACAGATGGGGAGCGGTAGAGTGGAAAGGACAGCTCTTTTCATAGCGTCTGGAATACACTACTGTGCCACGAGATACATGGCCTCCCACAATCCTCTACAGCTCCATTACTTAGCCAAGAGTTCAGCGGGACATGACGTCTCCACACAGCATGTAGACACTCTCCTTCCAAGCATATAAACCTGCAGAGAGGAGTCGTCAGCACACAGAGAGATTTATAGTGGCCAAACCCATGGCCCCAGACAGTTATAGATCCCTTTACCTTTCAAGAGCAATTTCACCGCAAATAGGATTAAAACTAATGGCGTTTGACACCACCGGGTCCAGCATATTGAATCCATCGGGTTTTATCGCGCTGACATTTCAAAAGGTTGGCCTGTGTGTGCGGCATAACGCTCAGAGATGCAGAGCTGGGTGACATATAGAAGACCCCGGGGACCCACGCTTTTACAGCCTGCTCTGGAGATTCTTACAGCCCCCCCACCCCATTCCACCATGTGCCTGACACCCACCCGGTTCCATTACAGCAACTTTTATAGACACTAAAACCCAAAGACTACACATCATAACACTCCAGTACACATTTTTTACAAAGATGGAAGATGTTGTTTTGTTTTCTGTTCACAGGTCAGGGCCCTGTGGTGTGACCATGCAGTGAATATGTAAGCAGTCCTGTCAGTGAAATAATGCTCATTATCTCAGCAGTGGGCAAAGTAATATTCTCCCTGTGTGATCTGTTTACTTCATGAAGGTAAATTAAACCAGGGAATGATTTTCTTCCTCTTTGGCGTTTAATTTCAATTTGTATAAACAAGACTCTTCAAGGTCAGTAAATGAAAGTGATGTGTTTGGAATGTGAATGGAGCTTCGTTGCCTCCAGGATCCTGCGCTATTAAAATATGCTCATTCAGTAGCATATTACGGTGCTTGACCTGAATAACAATTTTAGTCTTGCCTCTGCCGCTGTGGTACGGCTGAGTGTACTCTACTCAACTTGACTCTTTGTGCTGTGTAGTTTGTTTGCTTTCTAACCACAGGAAACAAAACCGTCTCACAGAGTTATGCTACTATGTGAATGCAGCGCAGTCAAATAACCCGCAATTTACCACAGCATCAGAATACAGTTAAAGTTTGGTGTCTGGGCTCGCCTAGACTGAACACGCCTGCAAACGTGTTTCATGGAGAAACTGGGACATAATGAGTCCCTGGAGCCTGCATGTGGACTCCGGGGCGGTTTAGGTGTCGACATAGCAGGCAACAACAGAGGCCAGCAACAATACTGGAATGTACTGTGGCGTAAATAGATCAGGAAATTGGAATGGTGTGTTTGGTATATGACATGAAGACAGAGCGAGACTCCGATGGACTCCCTGAACTAGCTTGCAAGGTTCTTTCCATTTTAGCTATGCTAACAGTAGCGCCACATGTTTTTAACCTGTTTGTAAAATAAGGTTTTCACATTCATGCAAAAACTATTATTCCATATGTCTTTACACTGTAAACTGATACACAAACATGGACAACAAACACTATGCAAAACGCTGAAATATGGAGCCATTTCTATCCATTCATACATTTCTTCAACTGTTTATCCAGACAGTGCTGGAGCCTATCCCAGCTTACTTTGGACAGGGTGCCAAATCCTTACAGCATCATCACACTTATGTTCAATTTAAAATCAAATACTAGCCTAATATACACTTAAGTCTATAGTTTTACATCAAGATGTGATTTTTAGCTTTAACAGAGGGGATTAAAGCAGTTGGCACTATCTACCTCTGAAAATGGAAGGCTATTTTTGTACACAGTCCTACATTTTCAGATGCTGAAAAGTAACTGGACATTTGACCAATTATCAGTTTCATGGCAGTGAGAGCTGTTGTCTTCCTAATAAGTAGCACATTAAGCGGATAAATAATATATGAAGTTGATTCCAAGTGTTTTATTTGTATTTTGGAGCAGGAATTCGCATTATTAGGTTCAAAGCAATGCTGACGCAAGTTCAGGAGGCCATGTTAAGCTGAAGATCAAAAAGAATCCTATCAGAGAGATAGTAAGAGCTTTAGGAGTGGCCCAATCAACAATATGGAACTTTGTTTAAGAAGAATGAATGCATGAGCCGGATCAGCAACAGGAAAGAGGCAACAGGCCTGAAAGACCACAGAAAACACCTAAAGTTGGTCATGACAGAATTTGTTACTTGAGTAAGAACAATGCCTTCACTGCATCTAACCAAGTCAAGGACACTCTTGAGGAAATAGGTGTGGAATTGTGTAATCATCATCTCATGAATGGAAAAAAGGAGCATTTAACACATGGTGCGAACCATTCATTACACTCGGAGACCGAAGGCCAGATTAGAGAGATGACTTTTTATTGTAGTCAAAGGAGCTTGCAAAGAAAAGCGTCTGGACTTCTTTAAGTTGCTTGAAGACGTTTCACCTCTCATCCGAGAAGCTTCTTCAGTTCTAAGGTCAACACCAACTGTCTGCCATCTATAATCCAGTTTTGAGTTCCCTCCCCAGACGCTTTAACGCCCACTCACATCCTGGGCCATCTGACCTCAGGAATTCGCATGATAAGGTGGGGCCAGGTTTCACAATGAGCTCACCCGAAACCCTGGCTGATTGGGACCCACACCCAGTTTCACACCTTGGCTCAGGTGATTAGAGGATCATCAGGGGGTCCTTTTGTCCCTCTGTGGGGGGAAACTCCCACTAGGTTTAAATCTGGGACTCTCCACCATTTGACCTTAGAACTGAAGAAGCTTCTCGGATGAGAGGTGAAACGTCTTCAAGCAACTTATTAAAGAAGTCCAGACGCTTTTCTTTGCAAGCTCCTTTGACTACAATGACCTGGATGACTGAGAACCTTCACAGACAAACTCTTTATTGTCATTGCACAGTCATACATAGTACAGCCTGAGCCTGTATCTGCTGGAGTTTTACAATGAAATTGAAAAACTGTCCTACGTTGGCACTACATATAATACGACACAACACAACACAACACAACACAACACAACACAACACAGTATATTAACTTAGTAATAAAAAAGAAGAATAAGTGTATTTGAATTGCACACTATTATTATTGCACCTTGTTATAAATATAAATATTATTATTGTTACTGTTTTTACTGTTGTTACCTCCCCCCCAAAAAAGTCCAGGTAGCCAGTCAGGTCAGCTGTTAGCATTGATTAGGGCTGTTGCCCTGTTGTAAAAGCTGTCCTTGAGTCTATTTGTTCGGGACCTCAGCAGCCTGAACCTCCTGCCAGACGGCAGCAGCTTAAACACCCGGTGTCCTGGGTGTGTGCAGTCCCGTAGGATGCTGCATGCCCTCTTGAGACAGCGAGTGCTGTACAGGTCCTTCAGGGAGGGAAGAGGATGTCCAATGATTTTTTGGGCCACATTGATGACCCTCTGGAGTGCCTTTCTGTGTGCTGTGGTGCAGCTGGAGAACCACACACCGATGCAATATGTCAGCACACTTTCAATGCATCAATGCAGCAGCGGTAGAAGACGGTCAGCAGCTCCTTCTTCAGGTCCATTTTTCTGAGGATTCTCAGAAAGTGACTTGTCAGAAAGCATCTAAAAGAGCCCGTACTGTTTTGGAAAAACATCTTTGGACAGATGAAACAAGATGAACCAGAATTATGATAAAGCAGAGAAACAGCTCACGATCCAAAGCATGGCACCTTGTGTTTCAGACATGGTGGAGTCAGTGTTATGGCAGCGGCAAGGTGGAACTGGGTCATAGTGTTTATTGATGATGTGGCTGCTGATAGAAGTTGCTGGATAAACTCTGAAGTGTACAGAGCTGTACTCTCTGCTCAGATTGAAACAAATACTGCAAAACTGATCTGACAGCACTTCACAGTCCAAATGGATAATGACCCAAAGCCTACTTTAAAAGCAA
This sequence comes from Simochromis diagramma, assembly GCF_900408965.1. Lineage (NCBI taxonomy): Eukaryota > Metazoa > Chordata > Actinopteri > Cichliformes > Cichlidae > Simochromis > Simochromis diagramma. The sequence continues at coordinate 973,286 of NW_024386832.1, forward strand.
GCCAAGCGTTTGTCAAGCCAAAGAAATGGGATATCCTACCATGGCTAAGTCCATCACCTGATCTCAGCCCAACAGAGCATGCTTTTCAGTTCCTGAAGACAAAACTAGAGCAGAGAGACCCACAAACAAGCAGAAACTGGAGGTGACAGTTTTAAAGGCCTAACAGAGCATCTCTCAAGGCAGGAAATGTAGCATTTAGTGTGCCCGTGGCTTCTAGACTTCAAGTAGATGCACTGTGGGACAAAACTGGAGCACCAGGAGAACAACAGAATCACACAGAAACCCCTCCAGGTGGATTCGAACTCAGCACCCATGCTACGAGATAATAGATCGAACCACTGCACCATTATTTATCCACACGCACCATGTATTCACACTCGGCATGTGAGCGTTTGACCCTGTTCAACAAAATCACATGTGAAATAGCTGATGGTGGGAAATGGTGGGTCAATATTTGACATCTGAGTAAGCAGTATTAAAGCAAGAATTTTATAGCTAATTGTGATACTTTTTTCACAATACTGGAAAAAAATGTTATAATGCTTTGCAGATCTTCATTATATTATACAGATCAACTACAAATACATAAAATCTTGAGTGTTAGCTGATAAAGATCTCATATTCGAGTCTGTGATCGTGTCACAGTCAGTAGCAAAGTTTGGCAGCAGGGTGCACATCATACAAATGATTTTCTTAATTTGTGGCTTTGTCTTCTGTAATACATAAATTGCACAGCAGTCATCTTTATTAGGATGTCCAGACTGAGGAAGGGGCAGAAATCACCAGCTGAGATTGAAAACCTAATTAAATTTACATACAGCTTCAAGGCTTCCCTCACTCCGCTTGTGGTACTCCCATTCAAGCCTGTAAACACCACTTTTCAAAAATCATTACTTTGGCACACTAAACACTTTCCACCCAGAGAACAAAGCGAGTCAGGAATACATTAGCAACTAAAATGAGATCATAAGCAGCATTTGCAAGGCGGCTGTGAAATCACAAAGCAAGGATGAAATATCTCAGCCTGTGGAGTATTCTGAGCTGGCAGTTAGCCGCTGTGAATGATTGAACTAATATTTGGAGTTATTAGTTCTGCTACATTTTCTTTGAGAATGAGCGGTGTGGCAGGTCCAGGATGACATAGTTTATGCTGCTGCTGGGATCTCTCATCCAGCAAGTCCTTGAAAAAATACAGAAATGATGAAAATCACTTCAAAACCACTCTCGTGTATTAAAAAGACACTCTTGCTTTTACATTTCAGTCGAGGATCAGCGCGAGGCAAGTAAAGCGCTGAATATAAAACGTTACTGGTTTCAGTATTGCTGCAGGTTTAGTGTCCTGAATATGACTGCACAGCCGAATCATATCCCCTTAACATTAAAGGGTAAATTAAAAAGGAAATACTGCAATAATGCAATCAAAGCTTCAAGAATGGATAAACTCGGGGTGATGGGATCCATTCAGTTTTATTTATTTAGCAACAAATCTCAACAGTAGTTGCCTCAGTGCACTTTATAGAGTAAGGTAAAGACCCTACAATAATACAGAGAAAACTACAACCATTAGACAACTCCCTATGAGCAAGCACTTGGTGACAGTGAGAAGGAAAAACTCCCTTTTAACAGGAAGCAACATCTGACAGAACTAGGCTGAGGGAGGGGCAGCCAAATGGCACAACCGGTTGGGGGTGTAGGTCCGATGGCAACCTGAAGATCTACCGGTGAACCTTGCTAAAACCAGAGATTCACTCAAGAAATGTCCACGGCACCCATTTATTTCCTCAGCATCCAGGTAAATTAAATTTGCAAAAGGGTGTAAATGCCCCGTAACACCCAACGCTACAATATCTTTGTCTAAAGAGAGAAACATAATCTTCTCCCGAGACTCAACAAGTGTTTCATGGTGTTCTTTGAGACAGTTTTCACATAATCAGCCGCTCTTTTTCACACACTAATGCAAAATAAACTTCTAAATAATGACATGTAATTGATCCGATATACCTCTCGTGTTTTTTTTCTTTCTTTGAGATAAGTAAAACTCTGAATTACCACAGGAGCTCAAATGATTAGTGGGTAGGAGAGAAACAGCCCTCTCGCTGTTATGGCAGAGTGCCTCCCACAGACTCACACTGAGGTAGCAGCCGAGGCTTTTAAGCCATTTTGCTATTAGTTTGTAAGTGCCATTAAGAAGCTCTTCTGAGATTTGCTCCCAATTTGGCTGCAAACAAACACAAACACACTTGCTGTGCTGGAAATATGTGAGAACATGTTGCTGTTTCATTGCCAGACAAGGCCCAATGGCTCCCTCGTGGCTGCACACTGCAGGCTCTTCAGCGATGCGCTGACTTGAAAAAGGAGTTCTAATCCCTAAGTAATGACAAACACTAAACAAAGTCCCTTGCATCATTATGCTGCAGCTCTGCAAATACAACACTGCTTTTTAAAGGCATCTTTTAAATGGCAGCATTTGGTAAAGAGCGAGGATACACAGATTCTGGGCCATCACCGCCACCTCGGTGTGTAGACGCTTTGCTTTTTCATCTAGGAGAAAGGAGAAGTGCTGCTGGTTATTCTTGCAGCACGTCTGGAAGAACAAATGTTCTCATTCAGCAGCACCCACAGGGAGCTTTCTTTCAGCATGGCTGTTTTCAGATCAGAAGACGGTGTAGTTGGTGATGTAGACACCAGGTGGCACTCAAAGTCTTCCCTCTCCATGCCCCCACCTACATCCCAAACAATGATGTAATCTTTTTCATACCCTTATATCACATGGCTCAAACAGGCTCTTTGCTCCTCTCCATGTGGATATACTCTGATTTCCAGTGTTTGCGAATACCACTGTTGCTTTGCTGGATGTTTGCAGGTTTCTTTTCTGGTTCGTGATCAGCCTTCGCAAAAGAACTCTACATGACTGCAAAAAGGCATGAGTCAATGCGACCTTATTTGACTGCAAGCAATGCAGTTCGCTTATTTTTGGAAGCTTTTTCTTTGCAATGCGGCAGTGATCATTAAAAACCTGAAGATTATAATTATAAAAGGATGATATACCAGATATGTGAATGAGACGATCTGATATATTTAAACTATTTCCGATAATTATAGAAGAAGTACAATCATTAGCAGTAGTTAAATGTAGTTAAAATGAATCTTTTTGAATTAAAATATCAGGAACAATGAACTAAGATGCCTGTTTTTCTTAACAAGATCCTGCTTTATAGTCTGAAGCACCTTTTGTTGGTGCATAATAGTCATGTATTGGTATAAATATCAGCGAAGCAATCAGATATTTGAATACAACTGACCATTAAATAAAAAATTAGTAAAGCTATTTTCACAGATGCACTGCACTTTTTGCGGATTACCCAGCAGTGGAGCATATAAGAATGTAAATGTCTGACATAGTGAGCTTGGACATTAACCTACCAGCTGCAAAGTACGAGATCTGTGTGAGCAAATGAGAAATAGAGCAGCTATTATTCCAGAGCATTTAATGAGTGGGCGTCATATGTGCTACGGTGCATTCTCGTGCACGCTCTTACCCAGGCAGTTCCCTTACCGCACAGAATATTTCCACCAGTGCTCTGGAGGATAAAATTGAGATTCCTTAGGCCCAGTCAATGCTGGCAATGCTGCTTAGTGAGAGCAGAGTGGACTGCCAGAAGTCAAAGACATCTGAATTAAAGCTAAATTTATCTTCAATTGTTCTAATTTTGGTGCTGGTGATTTTCCTTTGGCACTGACTGAAAGCTTGTTTTGGGGCGGGCACTAAAATCCCGTATGGAGTAAAATCCCTTGGTTATCTCCCGTTCATAAGAAACCTCACAGTGTCTCTTTAATGAAATCAACTTCGAAGCTGAATTTGCAGCACGGCACTGAGACGAGTTCTCCCAGCTGGCCACATATCCACAGACGCTGCTCTCTCATGGATTTTAAATATGGCTGTGACCTTAACAGTAATAAAAAGCAATTCTCACAGCACTAATCCTCTCCTCCTGTCTCACTAGCTCTTAACCTTTTCTGCCACTGAATAAGTGAACCGAGCTGCAAAGATGTGACTGTGCTCCCCAGCCCCCCAACCGCTGTTTAAAAAAAAGAGTGCGTAATAATATTGGCTCAGCAGCAGATAGTTTACAGCAGGAGCGGAAAACAATATGACGGCTTCACGGAACAGTGGCTGTAAAAGAAATCTGGAAACAAACAGAGGCATGGAAACATCCTGCAAGTACCATAAGTACATAAGTATTCAAGTATCGTAACTACAGAAGTGAGGGAAAGGATGTTTTCCTGTTGAATTTTCCTTTCAATTATTGCCATTTATGCCAATTATTAGCCTCAGATTTACCATCATTATATGAAGAGTGGCCCATGGTAATATGATATGAAAGATACAGGATGAGGAAGATAGGAACGTGAACAGGAAAGATGGTTATTTCATAAAATCAGTGTTCAGGAAATTTGGTGTTATTGTTTTCCCTATCCAATGCATGGGGATATGTCCCTTGTTTTTTGATGTATATTTAATGTGGAAAACCGCTGTTGATGTTTTACAGAGGAAAGATAATCGAGTTGTGCTCAGCTGCTTCATCATAGGTCAAAGGTCAAGTTTCCTATTTCTGTTTGGTCTGGTGAGATGGGAGGATGCTATGAGGCTCTAAAACAGGGCACAATGCCAGCTGGTAATGGAACATGTGATGTCAGAGCTGCAGCTAATGCACTTCACGTGCTTTTTATCACTATTATGTGTGTGGGTTTATGTGTGCACAGAGAATGTGGCTCTGTAGTATTGTGGTTTACATGTTTGCCTAACAAGTGAAAGGTCCCCAGTTTGTTTCTGGGAGGAGTCCCAAATCCCTTCGGGGTTATGTCAAGAAGGACAATGCGAATATAAAAAATCCCTGCCAAATCAAATATGGGGAGCTACCTATTATAGCGACCCCTTGCGAATAAGGCAGCAGCCAAAACTTGCTTTAGCTGTTGTGTGCATAGAGATAATCTGCTAGTGGAAGTTGTGTTTGAAAACATGGCTGAAAAGAAAGATTTATTGTTATATGAAAGCACTAAGTTGAGCTCCAGATATATTTATGCGATGTAGCTGACTCACTGTGTGTGTGTAGCTAAGTGTGCGTGCACACTTCCAGTAGCAGATGACTGCTTGCCTCTGTTACTGTATATCCTTACCAACAATGGGCCATTGAACCAACAGAGGACTTGTTCCTCTGCCTTCTTCCATCTCTTTGTTTCAGTTTTATTGTGTTATAGTAAATATATGTTGGCAAGCTTTTATTGCCCTTCCACTTAATTAATGAGTTTATTGTTCATGTTTACTTCCTTTCATCGGCCTCTATATACCTGTGTGGGGAGTTGAATATACAGTAAACCATCCTAACACAAGTTTGGAGCCTGTGTTTCCTTCAGAACTGCTTTAATTCTTCATGGCATGACTACAACAAGGTGCTGGAAACATTCATTAAAACTTTGGTCCTTGTTGACATGATAGCATCACACGGTTGCTGCATATTTTTTTAGCTCCAAATCTCCCAATTTAACTACATCCCAAAGATTGGAATAATTGGAATAATATTGGATTGGTGACTGTTGAGGTGACTGTGGAGGCCACTTGAGTACAGTGAACTCATTGTCATGTTTAAGAAACCAGTTTGAGATGATCTGAGATTTGTAACATGTCATGTTAACCTGCAGGAAGCAGCCAACAGAAGATGGGTTACACTGTGAGCATAAAGGGATGGGCATGGTCAGCAACAATACTCACGCTGTGGTGTTCAAATACTCTTCAACTGATGCTAAAGGGTCCAAAATGTTCCAAGAAAATATCCTCCGCACCATTACACCAACACAGTCTCAACCTCAAAAGCAGAATGGATCTAAGTTTCCATGCTGTTTATGCCAAAATCTGACCTAACCATCCAAATGTCATTACAGAATCATCAGACCAGGCAACATTTCTCAGAATCTTCTACTTTCATCCAATTTTTGGTGAGTCTGTGAAAGTTGATGCCTTAGTTTCCTGTTCTTAGCTGACAGGAGTGTTATAACGTGTTGTCATGTGCTGCTATAGCCCATCTGCTTCAAGGTTTGACGTGCTGTGCATAATAGGTGATTATTTGAGTTGCCTTCTCCAGTGACTTGTGACAGCTGAGAATTCTCTGTAAACTAGAGATGGTTTTCTGGGGAAAATCCAACTAGGTCAGAAGTTTGTGAAATACTCGGACCAGCCCAGCTGGCACCTTCAAAGTCACCTAAATAAAGTATCTTACTCATTCTGATGCAGAGTTTGAACTTCGGCAGGTCATCTTGCCCATGTCTATGTTCCTAAATGCTTTGATTGTCTGATATTTGTGTTAACGTCAAGTTGAACAAGTGTCCATAACAAGCAGTCGGTGAGTGTATACGGGGTGAAACAAAGAGGAGAGAAAATTAACACAATAGTAAACTGGCAAATTGCATTTGTGAAATACTTTTTTAATTACAGTTTAGTTGCTTTTGCTTCTTTTTTAAGCCCTGTGCTAATTTAATAATCAATAATAACTGTCAGTGTTAGTGGAGTCAGCGAGGACCTTTCCTGAGAGTCATGCATTCAAACATTATGAACAAAGAAAGCATATAAAAAATAATTAAACTGTTGTATGAAAAAAATGTATGTGTACATATTTCAGCTCAGTGTGAGAGTCTCTTCTATGCTTTGGCTAATTTTTCTCCTCTGCTGTCTGATTATGTATGAGAGTGAGTGAGTTTGTATAAGCCCCCATAGAGGGGAGCAGTCAGCCTTGTGTAAACAACGGTAACAGAAAACAATATATAGAAAAAAATAATATTATTCATCTAAATCACTTAAACATCAACACTGAACTTTGGTTTCCAATAATACGCCTGCCACACACAGAGACCCACATACAAAGCTCCTTTCCATATAGTGGGATGAAGAACTCCTCACACTTCTAAAATCAAATCATTTTAATTAGCAGAACTTAATAGCCTAATTTAAATAACTGTGTGTTTAAAGTGTAAAAAATCTCCCTCTCTACATCTGTGTCTGTGTATCAATGGCTTTCCCTCTCAGTGAGACTTACCACCCACAAAGGTTAATGAGCTTAAACACAGCTCAGAGTGAGCTCATTAAAAAGACCACAGAGACTGGAGAGGGGAGAAAAGAGGGACGGCAGCTAGGGAGGAAATAGAAATAAGTGTAAAGGTGCCACTAGGGGCAAAATGGGAATATGTCAATTTGGGGATATGACAAGTGTTTGATTCAAATGTTTTTTGTTTTGTTTTGTTTGTGGGGGCCTAAAATGAGACAAAATGTGATGAAAAATCATTCATAAGTAGGCATGCTGGAACAAAGTCAGAAGTGACACATAAGAGGTAGATGCCAGCTCTCATTTCTCCTCCGACGCTTCTGGCACCCTTGTCAGTGGAGCAGCAGTTGATCCAGGACGTGGGGGAGGAATAAGTTCAGACTCACATGTTAACACTTAACTTTCAAATCTGCTAACTTGAAAGTTAACTAGAGAAAAACACAAACACCTGGCCATTAAACTATGACTAGTCCCAGAATAGAAGTTTTACAATGAAAACACATCCAAAAAACAGGTAATTAAAGTAAGCAAACCCTTTAAATGTGCCTTTGTGAGTTGCAGTCAACATGCATGAAGCTAATATGGGTTACAAAGTAACCAGATATTCATAAGTCCACACTGAGACTATAAAGGAGACAAGTGTCTGCAGCGTATTTTAAATGATCCGCTTTGACCAATCACAGTGATGTTAGGTAAAGCAAATTAGGATCGAATTATTGTTTCACAGTGGGGGAGCTTTTGCCTGATAATCATGAGCTGCTGAACAATCATTAGTGTAACTGATAAAGAGTAGCAAAAAAAAAAAGAAGACAAACATACTCCATCAGCTGAATTTAAGTCCCTAAAAGGCAATTAACCCAGCAAGTCACTGATAGAAAATAAATGACCTACATACTTTGTGACTATGACCACTCTTCTCTATCAAGATAGAAATGTTTGCAGGGACAAATTTCTATTGACTAAAAGCGCTCGATCATTAGGAGTATTCGTTTCAAGATCATGCTGAGCTGCAAATGAGATATTCTCTCTGCCTGTTACTTTGTCGGGATGAAATTAATTAATGGGATCATTGCTGCTCTAATTTGAATTCTAATTTGATAGTGTGATTCAAAATGAAAGAGTTCAAAGCGGTAGTCTAAAATGCAGAGGGAAAAAAGAGGCCTATTTCAGACATACAATCGTTTGTGTTCAGAGGACATAATTCAATATCAAGGGAGTGTTTCGGGGAGGGGTGCTTGAGGGTTACCGCACTCACAGGCGAACTACGACAGGCAGCGCTCTTCCACATGGATGAAATAGCAGTGAAGCAGGTGAAGAATGTTGGAGCTGGCGGGTGGATGTCGGCCAGGGTTCAAAAGGTCACAGTGTTTGTGAGGGCCTTACACAGAAGACCAGTAATGTGATGTCAGCTGAGGGGGCTTCGCTGACACAACAGTAACAGAAGTAAACAGCGATGGCATGTGTCAAGCACTTCCAAGCACTGAATGTTCACTGCGGCACGGTGCTTCAGCGCAGCTGGGTTTCTGCTGAGGGACAAACAGAAAACACACAAAGTTCCAGATTTTTCATCGCAGAAAGAAAAACATGCATTTTCATGTTTTATCGTTAATTTGTGACATCACTCGTGAATCATAAACATGAGGAAAAAAATGCTCTTTTGCAAACTCAAAATAGTTCAACAGTTCCCTGAAAATGGAAATTTTACCCAATTTTCGATCCATTTTTTTTTTTTTTGCCAGGTTTTGAAATTAAAGCACAAACACAAAATAAAAGCAGATAAAAATGCTGTGACAAAATATTCAGCGCAAAAAACAAAAACACTGAGCTGAGCACAACTCACAGTGGAGAAAAAAAGAAAACTTTTGGAAGACCAACAGCACTTGTAAATGTCAAAGTCAAGAAGAGACATTAACACTGTCAACTACAGCAGAGAAACTGATCATGGCTGTTATTTATGATCGGACATTGAAGAAGACACATTTTAATGACCTAGCAAAAACAAACACTTGAGAGAAGAGCTCCAGAAATCAGATTATGTAAATGTGAAATATCCATCCAGTCATGATATCTGCTTAGCCTTTAGAGGATCCTGGCTAATTTTAAGCAACAGGTCACTGATCTGTCACACGGTGTGGAGACAAGAACTGTCACGGTCTGGCTGGCAGACCGTGGGGATGTGGGGAAAGGAGGACCCAAAACGCAGACTCTGCGATGCAAACAGTGCTCTTTATTTACAGTGAAAAGCTGTAAACACAATAACTCCCCGTTGCTCCCTTGAACCCCGTGCGCGTGCTTCCCTCCGACGTCTGTGCTCGTGCTCCCCGCTGTTGTGTTTCCGCACACCCCGTGCGTGCTGCCTTTCTGGACCACTGGAAGAGGAAGTCCTGCAGGGAAACCATAGAAGCAGCCGTCAACACTAACCCTCGGCGGGTATATACGAACAGCACTGACATATACTGACACACTAACTTGGTACGATAACTCAATGATCCCGCACCAGTGGGAGCTCCAACACTCTCCTAAGTAGCTCCCCCGATGAGCCCTGATCACCAACGGGTGTGGCAGGAACTTCAGGTGTGGCCAGTCCTTCCGCAGGGCCACACCCATCAGGCCTGCAGGTGGCTGTGCTCCATCCTCCAGCCACACCCGCAGACATACACACGTGCACAACCACACCCTGCCTATACATACGAGTGGGACACAGACTAACACAGCATTGTGCAGAAAAAACACACACGCCACCAAATAATAATAATAATAATAATAACAACAACAGTCAAAACTGCTCACGGACCCCCGAGTCCTCCAGAGCCGGGTCCGTGACAAGAACGTATTCACATTTAAGGTGTTTTCACACCTGCAGTGTTTAGTCAGTTAAAATTAGACTTCCTGCTTGGTGAGGTTCACGTGTGCAGATGTGAACAAAGTAACTCACATAGGTGGTGGTCAAATGATCTCCAGAGTGTGAACATGAGCTGACCCATCTATCAGGTGTCTGTTGCAAGTCTGAGCTACATGCCTTCCTGCAACCAGGTATCCTTTGCATTCTGGGATGCGACAGGATGTTATAAATGTACAGAGTACACAAAGGGCTAGCAGCTAGGCCAGAACGCAGCACCTTCTTCCTGTATTTAATTTCATTGCTCCTGCCCCAGACACATCTGACCAATAAGGAGGCTAAATGTTCTTACATGGTTCACTTGGAGTTCACTTGAAGTTTTTGCCATATGAAAAGAAGCCAAACTATGGGAAGAAAGCTAAAAGTTTACAGATTCAATAACTGATTCAGATTAGAGTAAACAACTATAACGGTGAAAACACCCTTAGAGTCACCAAGATAACTTTGTGTGTGGACTGTGGAAGGAAGCTATAAAGTACTTAGGCAAAACAGACACAGGGGTGACATGCACATCCCATCAAAGTGATAAAAGTCAAAACCTTTCTGATTTTAGGTCAAAGGGAAATTCTTCAGCATTCAAGGCGAGAGGCTGAGCTGTCTTGATTTTATGTGTTGAGCCATCATGTCAAGACCTCTCGAAACAATCGCTCTTTTCCCACTCTTATGTTCCACCTGTCTGCACAGCAGTTCATACAGATATCAGATATCAAAGACATCAGCATGGAAGCATAGATGACAAGCAACAATGACCAAGTGGAAAACCTTATGCTGAATTAAATTCTTGTAGAGGTTAAAAAAAAGAAGAATCACTGATCATTCCAACATGAGCACAAAGGGCTTTTCATGGACTCCATATTCCAGGCATGCTTCAGTGGGTGGAAAACAAGGAGGAATTCAACTAGGTTGCGATCAATATCAGAGCTTTCATATGTTGAGGGTTTTTGGGTGAGGTCTTCACGCTGTGATCGCGGTCGGAACACGAAAAAAAGAAGCGGCAAGCAGAGGGAGGAGAAATGGGTGGTGCTATGACTGAAACAAAAGCTGCAGCACTTTCCAGCTGTAACACAAACATCAGCAGTTAGTCTGTATTCAGCTCCAAGGTGGTCCAAAGAGAGCTATATTTCACGTCTCCTCCGACAGGCTTACGACATCAACAGAGGAGGTATTTCACTCTCAGACTGAAGCTGGATGTTGACTTTGCAATAGAGGGAGCCATTAACAACCATCGACATAAGGACCACAGACTCAAGGAATCGCTCCCTGGAAAGCCACACTTTACCCCACTCGCCCATTTTTCAAGAGCAGACAGAAATCTGTCATCTATAAATTTTTCCTCATAAAGGAGCTGCTGTGCGTGCATCTGTGTGTCTTTTAGCATTTGCGGCTGCTATGCAAAGCATGCCTTTAACACACAGGATAACATATTCATAGTTCTATTTTACTCTCATGCATAACATAGTACAGATCCTCGAGGCTATGATTAATTATGACACGCTGAACACACATTTACACACACAAGGCTGCATGTTCTGTAAACTGCCAGAAAAGTGCTACCAGCGTTCGTGTATACTCCAAAGAAACTGTATTCTGTTGCTACTGTTAGCACCGTGTAAGCTGTGGGGAGAGGGGAGTTCAAAGTTCTCCAGAGTCTCTGGGGATAAAAGAGGCTGTCATGAAAGCATCAAGAGGACCTCATTCATAATAAATGCTGGGAGGAGATGAATCATCAATCCAAGAAAGGTTTTATCTGCAAGCAAAACACTGAAAGGATTAACTTTAGCTGTATTTTCCTGGTATTTTTCAAAGCATTGATTGATCTTGTCAGTTCTTTGTAGCAGGCTGTGTGAATAGGGTCAGTATTAGCCCTATATTAACACTAACTCTGCTGTGTTGCACATCTTAAACGTGGCTTTACGTACTGTTTGTCCTGACTTTACAAGGTACTTAAAGAAAGAAACTTTAAAAATAGAATGTTAAGTGGGGAGAAAACCTTGCTTGGAATAGATAATTGTTCAAAACAAGGAGTTTTTCTTTGTTTGAATCAAAGCTGCACTTTGTGCAACACAAAGTGCAGCTTTACATTTTTACATTTTAACTGGAAAATCTGAAAAAGAAAATATATGTGTTATCGTCTTATTAAAACACCCCTTAACCAAGCTAGGGTGAAACCTTTGTAGGCAAAAGAGGTTCAATATAATCCAGGCCTCTGCCTTTATGAAAAAAGCCACATTTCTGTGTTGTTTTACTTGCTGCACACAGGTGCATGAAGATCTTTACACATATAGAGATGGAGGTCAAGTAAGTTGAGTGAAGAATGAAGGAGTTGCTGTTCTCTTGCCCAAAAATAAGAACTGCGACTTTTATTTGCTAGAATAAACCTGTTTTTAATCATTTTTAGAACTGTTTTGAATGAATGTAATGTTATAAGTTTAATATATGTGACAGCAAGTGAGGTTGAGAAGTTTGTCTGGAGCTTCCAAGCAGATGTGTTGAGGTGTATTTGCTACCCTCATTATTTAGTTCCAATTCCTCCGACAGGTTAATATTAGCTGCAAGAAGGACAATAATAGAAATATGTTAGTGTTGGACAGGACAACCCTTGGGTCCTGTCATTTAGTGGCATTCTTGATGTTGTGCTGGCTGAAAACCTGCTCTGGGCCCCACAGCTGTGTCTTGTCTGTTGGCAGTATGACTGTATAGAGTTAATTCAGAGAGTAGGTTTAGCTTATATTGTGCGCTGTTGCTGAGCTGACGTCATTGCAAGCGCTGAAACGTTACAAGCTTGCCAAAATGTCTATGACTCACGCTCATTCTACCATGTGTAGTGTGCCAGTTTACAGCACAGCATCAACAACACTGGACTTACACTATATGGGACAATGAAGGCACACATGGAGGAAACTACAAAGGCCGTCTTTTACATATCTGCACATTGAACTTTTAGCTATAACAACGAATCCAGAGACAATTTTGATGGAAGAATGCAAGTGGGATAAGTGAAAACATTTGTTTGGGACTTTAAGATGAAGTATATCGTTTACTTTTATAATTGTGTACTAATACCACCAGAAAATGCATGATTCGCTCGCATGTATGGTGTATAAAGTTTTGAACTCGAGTCAAAATAGATGTATTGGAAAATATACTCACATCTGACATGCAGCTGTGATCTGAAGGGCACATCAGGGTAATTAGACCCAGTCCAATATTTGGACAATCTAAACAGACCATAATAGAAGGACATCACGGTTAGTAGTGTGATGCACTATCATTTAACAAGCCTTGGGAAAAAAGCATTAACATAATAATACAGCTCCAACAACAAATATAAAGTAATACCATAAAGAAATTCTGTTTATATGCTTCAAAGTCTCATTTGCAGAAGCATAATTGTAAGCCTTGTTTTTACCTCCTACTTTCAAACATTAAACAAGTCTGTAACCATCTGGGCAGACAGAAGAGAGTAATATCTTCAGCATGATCACAGTTGATACTGAATACTAGCAGTGAGTATTTGTGAAATCACAGTGAACTAAATTTTCAATAAAAGGTAAATTCTTATTTAAACTGCAATTCTGTACCAGTCCTTGACTAATCAGGATCAGTCCTCAGTGTTTTATTCTCCAGGCAGACAGAAACAGAAGCACAGAGACATCCAGTTTAACAGTTAATCAAACACTTGCAAAATAAATAGATTTCCAGCAGAAAAAGGCATCCGTTAAAACTGATCTTACCAAAAGGAAAGGAGTTTTACCGTGCATCCTAATGATTTAAAATGTAATGTCTCCGTTTTTAAAGGTTTCTTGACTATTTGAAATTCTTCCACTGAGATTATTTTTCTCTTGGCCAATTATTATCTCTGTCTGAGCAAAAGCTTCAAGTGTCTCTGAGAAATCTTTGCAGAAATACAACTCCGCTCTGAAAAAACATTTTGTGATACAGAATTAATTTTAGAGTTTCAGGCTGTTCAATTTATCTGAGAACGTGTTTGTGTTTGTACTCCCTGCTGTATTCACTCCACCATCTGTTTGCTTTATATCAGGCATCCTGTCATCTCTTGGAAATATGGGAAATTGGTTGTATGTCTGCACACCTACACCTACATCTGTTTTGTGTAGTGATACAAATGGCATTCTCGAGAAACCAAGCTGCGCACGATAACTGTATGATGTGAGTTTCTTTTTTTAACTTCTTTTTACTCTACAAATTATCATGTCATTAAAGGGAGTACTCTTACTCTAAGTGAGAAAATGACAGATCATTGTCAGTGTGGGGATCGCTCTCTCGACCGAAATACATAAATTAGCATACAGTAGTTCAGTACTCGGTTTTGCTGATATTTTGACAAATTAAGATGTAAACAGATATCTGAATGACATTTTTAAAAAGTCCCACATATTCTCACTAGAAAATAATTTGTACAAATGGGTTGAAAGTGTTTCAACTGAATGTCAAGCCTCACAGCTTCTTCTTCCAGCTCTAATTTGCTACATAAGTAGGCCTAATCGGCTACTGTGCTTCAGTGCCAAGTGAGATGATTGAGTGTCTGTAATGATTTGCTCACATCTTGTATTTGGAAATCAAAAGGTGCGACGGCTTTTTAAAAGACAACAGTGAAAATGCATCTGGTGATGCAAAGAGACTAGACACTTACTTTTGTCCCTGGTATGTCACTATATCTACAAACAATAATCAGTTTCAAATTACAAATTTTAATGAATACAGCTGATTTTTTTCTCTTTTGTTGTGTGCCTTGCAGCAGGCTACAGGAAAAATAAGGGCTATTTTTTTCACCAACTAAAGACATGAAGTGGTTACAGATGGATTTGTGTTGTGTGTGGTCAGCTGCATGCGGCCGTCTGGAGGCTGGATGAATGCTGTTGTCATTGCTGTTGCTGTGGCTGCTGCTCGAAAATGAGCCTCTGGCACTGAGATGCTGTCAGTCTGGCAGACAGACAGGCCATCGCCCTGGTCACTGCTGCCTCATGCCATCTGGGTCTCAACACTGAGAAGGGAGGACAGGGGGTAAAGTCATGCACACACAAGCCTACTAACTAGCTTACTCTGTGACTGATTGGCTTGGTTTCTTGGTTTTCTGTTTCAACGCTGGACAGAACATACAAACATGTGTGGATGCTTTTAAAACTAGACTGGGTCATTGACTATAAAATCACAAATGTGCTGTGTGAAGGGTTACTTGTGAGATCAACAAAACGTAGCATCTGCTGCTGTGCTAGCATTTGCGGATACATGAGTAATTCATCAGCTGTGGTCCATTTTGGCCACAAACGCTTTAGAAAATTTAGCAAAGATGTAGGGAAATGTGTTGATCTATTTTAGTTCTCTATCTTCTCCATCTCCAGATAGCAACTATAATTAAATAATGTTAAGATATATATACCTTTTGATACAGATAAATTCTCGTTTACATGACACGCTTCTTATTTGTAACAAAACAGAGATGTGCCCAAATCCTTGAATATATTTACTTTCAGGATTGGAAAAAATTACATTTTTCAATTGTTTAGATAAAGAAAAATTCCTAATCATTAAAGATTAAACAGTAAGATGACAACTGAAAACATAACAGCACAACGTTCAAAACTACAAAACATATTTTGGGATTTTTATGGTGTGTTATTTTTCACAACTTTGTTGGAAAATATCATTTTTTATTAATTTCTTCTTCTTTAAGCAGAAAGCAAATGACAGAAAGCTGCATCGTGCCTGTGATACGTGCTGGAACCTAGAAGCTTTTTCTTAAGTTGGAATTCTTATTTAAAACATAAACTAAGCAGTTTACCTTAAGAGTGGTAATCAACGTATAGATTTATTTATTTATTTATTTATTTTATTTTATTTTATTTTATTTATTTATTTTTAATTTTTAAAGTTCACTTCTCTAATTCCGAGCTTTATAAATGTCAATTGTAGTGTGTTAAGCTACTTTTTATCAAGTTTGAGGCTTTTACGTTCCAAATGAAAGAAAACAAGTTGCCTAAAGTTTTAAAATGACTGCCAATGAAAAATTGAAACTTGGTTTTTATAAATACAGAATAATTAAGTCATGCTAAATCAAACCTTTAACAATCAATTTTGAAGTTTAATGTTTGACTGTTACAAACAGTGGTTTGCATTTATCTGGGCAGTAGTACACCTTCAGTTTAATATCGCTATATTTAGGCATAATCAATGAACTTTCACCAAACATATACGAGGGGTGCGTCTTAAAAATCACAGTTGGTAAAGAAAAATTTGTTAGTTAACAAAAAATGTCAATAAAAACAATGATGGAAGTAACTGTTATGGAAATTACCTCGTCACACATTAGCCAACTCATGTTTGTTTGCACTTAGCATATAAAATGTTCTATTTATTCATACATGTAAAGTCAAAGAAAATATGTGTTTGAAATATGACCTGTTTGGAAATTACAGCCAAAAAGGCCACTTTTAATATCAAAAATGATGATTGAACGATTATTTAAATGTTTTGTAACAAAAACTAAACATGAAAAAATGTGTTTCTGTCTTTATTGTGTATCTAACCAATAAGATAATTTCAAGTAATACCATGAAATAATCTATAAATGTACTGAAAACATAACTGCACAAATCTCAGAACAACAAAATATACAGTGTGATTGTTATTTTGTGTTATTTCCCATGAATGTTATCTAAAAGTATGTGTTGTGATGGATATTTGTTTTGATCTGATCATTGTGCTCTGCTGTCAGTCATCTCCAAGAAGCGTTTCCCATGTATATGTGAATTAAATGCCTTTCATGATTTATCATCCAAGAGCATCTACCCTATAAATGGAGAGTAAATACCTGCCATGATCTATAATCAGTCATGTGCAGCTTCGACTGTGATCTACTATCACTCATTCACAACAGACATTGTGATCTATTATAAGTCATGCAAAGCAAGCATCTACATATAAACACAGAGTAAACATTTTTGTCAGACACCATCACTCACTCACACTCACATGTATTATAACCTACTATCAGTAACTTGCAGAAAACATCTGCAATAAATATTTGCCTGTTGTAATCATTGAGGTTATTTCTTCATTTGTTTTTGAACAAATGAATGTAAGTATGGAGAAGGACATAGATACACACACGCCACAGCTGAACAAACTCAGAGCTGACTGCGCAGCTGTTTGCCTTTATTTCACTGGAAGCTTAGAGTTACACATCTCACAGTTAATCAACTCAGACTTTATAGTTAGGGGATTATTAATCTTACTTTCTGGAAGAGGACCCTTCTTTCATGTAAACAGTTTATTTTAACCCTGCATTGTCACATCTCTTCACTGAGCTGTACACCAATGTTTATTTTGACAGAAAAGTTTGATTTAGTGTTAGTCATAGTCTTGACGAAAACGTCATTTAGTTTATAGTTAACTAAATCTAACATTAATTCTTATTTTCTTTGTCAAATGTGAAACATGTCTACTCTTCTGTTGCTCCCAGGCACTGATGTTTTGTTGCTTTTCCATGAGAAACGGGGAGCACGGGAGGTAGTTGTACTGTTTTTTTAAAAAAGAAAAAATGGAGGGGGGGATGTCAGATCAAATGTGTCCATCTAACCTTAAAGCACGAGGGGGTTACTTCTGATAGGATCACTTACAAACTCGTCCGGCCTCGCTACACAAGTTAATTAGTCGTGATTGGGGTATTTTGTCCTAGTGCATTGGTTATTATTTAGTTATTGTCTTGCTTTCATCAGAAAAAAAAGGTAGTTGACAAAAGCTATGACAAAAATTAGTAGTCAACACCACTGCTCTGCTCTTTATAATGTTACAATAAGCCATTTTATTTGATCTGATATTTTCTAAGCTGTTTTTCCACCATTTAGTAACTCGGTTTTGGCTTTGTTTTTTTTTTTTAAATGGTACTTTCAGCTAAATGCTCATGTGATCTTGCCCACCTGTCCATCTACGCTAACATGCTAGGCTGTAGCAGGTACAGTAGCTGTGTCCCAAAACGTAGGCTGCATCCTTGTGAGGACCCAGCCTTCGTGATCCACGTGGGCCGTGTCCACAAGACCGAGAAGGCCAGAAGTGCGAGGCTGTGAAATGGGACGGTCTAGCCTTCAGATTTGCGTCGCAGCTGTCTCGGTGGAGTTTTTTATTTTTTTTATTTTTTTTATTTTTTATTTTTTTGCCTGTCCCGTTTGGTTCTTTAGCCGTCAGAATTGTTGTCTGAGGACCAACAAGGATACCCAATGGATTTATTTTGCCAGATGGATCATCGTGGCATTGCCGTATTGGTCCATTTGATCGACCTTTGTTTTTATTTTTTATTTTATTTTATTTTCAGTTGTTACAGACGGGACAGACATGACTGAGGGATAGGAAAGGGAGAAAGAAAGAGGAAGGAAAAGAAAAACAGAAGGGGAGAGGGACAGTGAGAAAGGGGGAAAAAAATAAAAATAAAATAAAATAAAATCTCCTGGATCACCTGTTGAGAGAGAAAGAATAGAAAACAAGCAAAAAAAACCAAAGCAACATACTAAACACAACACCATCGCATTAATCTAGCTAAGTGTAAACAGCAGTAAATACTAAATATTCAATGTTGTTGTGCAGCACGCAGGACAGACAGCGCACAATGTGCTTTGAAGTAGCAGCCAAGAAAGGTGTAATTTAAGTCTACGAACAGTGAACACGCCTGTGCACACCTGTGTGGATCAGCGCGCTTGTATTCAAATGGTTTCCACATGTAATGGTCTGCGAGAGGATGTAGCGAGCCATAGCCCCGTCCCCCAGGGCATGAAGCAGGCATGGAGGAGATCCAGGCTCCAGACATCCAGAGGCCCCAGAGTGCGAGAGCCCAAGGAGGACCACCGGAGGGGCATCCGTGCAACCCTCCTGGGAAGGGCTGAGGATCCCCAGACGAGGCGTCACCCAGTAGCCACCGAGCAGAAGCTAGAGGGGGCTGCACCAGCGTGCCCGCCGGCTCTGCCGGCGGCCAGCTGTGCCAGAGTGAACCGAGCCGCAGGCCCAGAGGCCGGAGGCCTGAGGGCCCCCCGCACCCCGGAGGAGGCCTGACCGAGCAACAGGCGCCAGGCCCCGCCAAGTAGCCACCGGGAGTGAGCTGGTACATACCTGAGCGCCCAGCCCCGGACACCAAGAACCACCAATGCACCGACCCCTGAGGGCATCAGTCACCGGCAGGGAGTGTGGTGAGGGGAGATAGGCCTCCACACTTTGGAGGGCCTGGGAGTTCCCAGAGAGGTGGAGTCTAAGACCCGACCTGACATATAGACACAGACAAACAGGCACACACAGACACAAACATGCATTCCCACCCTCATGCACACATATACAAACACTCAGCACTCACCCAACGTAAGGATTGACATAAATGGACATGTACACACAATCACACTCCCCAAACATACTCTATACCCCGGGTCCAGGTACCCTCGCCCCCAGAGGGGGAAACAGAACCCAGACACAAGAGATGTTACCTTTCCCCCCGGGGTGGAGGCAAGCAGACCGTCCCAGGCTCCGCAGCAGCAGGGAGGCCAATCGGACAGCCAACATCTCCTCCCAGCCCCCCTGCCCCGATGGCTAGTAGAGAACGGGGGTGTGTGAAGACCCCATACCTCCCTCCTCCCGCTCATGTGTAGTGTCTCGGTGGAGTTTAACAAACTCAGCCGTCTGTACGGTGGCCCTGAGAGGCCAAACGGACTGCAACTTTAGAAAACACTTGCAAAAAGAAAAATGCTGCAAAAAAGAAAAACACCTGCAAAAAGAAAAACGCTGCAAAAAGAAAAACACCTGCAAAAAGAAAAACGCTGCAAAAGCACACAAGACACAACGGAAATGTTTTTGGGGAGACAATAACCCAATGGACCAGTTGCACGAACCAAAACATGCTAACAAGTGCACTGGGACTGGGAGACACTTCAAAGAAGTGGAAGCGGGGCGGCCAAAGAGTAAACTTTCAAAAGTAAGTACTGAATATTATGTCACTTATTGATGTGCAAATGTTTAATAATGAAGAACATTAAAACATGACTGTTGGCCACATGTCGGCAAAGTTATGTGAAATTAGCGATGTTTGTACTTTCAGCGTTTACTTTGTTTTAAAGCCTTTACTTTATACGCCGTTCGATAGTCGACCTTAATCTTACAGAGAATCTGATGATTTTGTGGATAATTAAAGTCAGCCATATATCCACAAACACAACAGGCTGAAAGTCAGTGATGCTGCTCGGTTTGCAGTCCTGAATATCACGGCACAAGCAGGATCCACTGCACTGTTAATGTTAGCTATGTTATATTGCTGCCTCTGTTAGGTCACACATGTGTCCACTGTACCATCTGGAACTCTTCTTATTTACACTCGTAATAACACAAACACTAAATCCTGCTTCTCTTGTGCTGTTGTGTAGCAGTGTATACACCTGAGACTGCCACCTGTCTGTCTGTCCTGCACTCTCTCTCTGTTTCTTTCTCTCTGATTGTGGAATAAAAGTATGAACATGTGTTTATAAGTCACACTTGTGTTTGAATCCTGCAGCTTATCACACATTTGATTTCCATGTGTGACAACTGCAAGTGTCCAGAGTGAGGACAGACTGAGGGACCCACTGCTGCACATCATCTGTGAGGCTTTGCACCCCTGATGATCCACCAGGACAAACTCAGCAGTGTGTGAGGAAGAGGAGGAGGAAGAGCCAGCAGCAGCTGACAGATGGAGAGAATAGACAGACTGTTCCCTGTTTGTGAAGGACTGCTAGGAAAGTTTAAAATAACTAATTGTCTGTGCTGAATCAGTCTTATTAGGTAATGTTCAAATAATGTGATCATCCCAGTGTTTCCAGTGTGGGAGAAAGTACTCAGAGTACTCAGGGCCTTCAAGTTACACACTATGAAAGGCAGCAACAAGTTTAATGTTCAGAAACCTAAAGTATGTATCAGCAGCAGAATGGAGCTAAAAATAAATGTTTGTTTCAGTTCTATGAAGCTTTGAGTATTTTGGATCAGTAGCTGCTGTGTTTGTTGCATCATATTGCTGTAACTGTTTATATGCTTTATATATTCTGAGGTAAGTTGATCTATAGTATTACATCATATTCTATAAGGATGTTATGTGTTTGTAGACTTTCTGCCCAGTTTGACCCATTTAGCAGATGTCAGCCTGTTTAAGGCTCTGATATCTATTCTGTATGACTTAAAGCAGTTATGACATGGTCTGATTTTCTCACCCAATAAAGGAATATTTAATATATCAGTCTACTCTTCATTTTATCAGAAACAGTTATCACAGCTTGTACATTTTCTTTTTACACATATATGTAAGCATTGAGCCAAATTTAGTAATGCCAACATATTAAATGAACAATATTTGTCTCTTATATGTAATACATCTATATATACACTGTCAAAGATACTTGTCTTTGAGTGAAGATTTAAGGTGATAGGAAATATAAATAAATGCAACTTGAATCTTTACTGAAGCTCAGTGTTTGACACAGAGTTCAAACTCCCTGCTGTAATGACTAATAATGATTAATATAATAACTATAATATTGGCCATATTATATTTACATTATCACAGTGAGGTGACTTTAAACTCATGAACAACATTAACTAATTGTTATTTACTAGCTAATCTTAAAATGACTGTTCAGTACAAAAATGAAGCCCAACAATCATGTTTTACAGTCCTGTGGTCTCAGCCTCAGATACTTATCAAATCACACAGAGCTCATGTAGAAACAAATGTACAAAATATGTTCTCCTTCATTTCTGTCAAACAAAGCTGTATGAAACGTTTCCAGCTGTTAGTATCATGGTTGCTAGGCAACCTGGGCAGCGCGACGGAGGCTAGACCGTCACATTTCACAAGCCTACAAGCTTCGCACTTCTGGCCTCAGCGGTCTTTGAGTACGCAGCCCTTGAGGACCGTTAAGGCTGCATACTTTAAGGCTGCATACTTTAAGGCTGCAGACCCTGAATTGGGATACAGCCATACATACATGTTTTTGTTTGTGCAACTGGTCCGTCGGGTTATTGTCTGTTGTGTCTTGTGTGCTTTTGCAGCGTTTTTCTTTTTGCAGCATTTTTCTTTTTGCAGCGTTTTTCTTTTTGCAGGTGTTTTTCTTTTTGCAGCATTTTTCTTTTTGCAGCGTTTTTCTTTTTGCAGGTGTTTTTCTTTTTGCAGGTGTTTTTCTTTTTGCAGGTGTTTTTCTTTTTGCAGCATTTTTCTTTTTGTAAGTGTTTTCTGTAGTTCCAGTCCGTTTGGCCTCTCAGGGCCTCCGTACGTCTGCTCCTTGCTATCTAAAATATAACAGGACACTGACGTAAATTCTCGACCGTCTCAAACTTCTGTTTAATCAGTTTTCTTTTTGACGTTTATTCAGCTGTGTAAAAATCCCGGAGGAACCCACCCGATGGATTAATAATGCTTTATTTAATCTAATTTAAGCTAATAACTTTGATCTTAGCCAAACCAATTTACTCCAGAACAAATAAAACACAGAAAAAAGGCAAACAATAACATTTTTAAGTTATCCGAGTGACTTATATATCATGTTTAACCTGAGTAGCGAAAGACAGCGGGATACTGAAAACAATGAAGCCGGGAGTCCACTGCTCTCGCCGGCTCGAGTGACCATTGATCCCCCCGGCTAGCTATCGAGCGGGTGGGTAACAGACGTCTCCGAAAACGTCGGAGAACTTTTGCAAATATGCGATGTCTTGATAAACCAAGCAGATATTTGAAGTTTACACAGCTACTTTCTCGCCTGAAAATATGTTAAAGGTTTATTTTGTGACCCAGAAAGATTAATAAGAGTAATATTAAAAC
Organism: Simochromis diagramma; assembly: GCF_900408965.1. NCBI lineage: Eukaryota > Metazoa > Chordata > Actinopteri > Cichliformes > Cichlidae > Simochromis > Simochromis diagramma. Next base: position 996,114 of record NW_024386832.1, read on the forward strand.
TTAGTAGTGGCCGCCATTGTTGGAAACTGGAATTGGCATGGCCGCACTATGAATTCTGGGATATGGTGGGCCACGAAGCACACACCCGACCCATCCTTCAAATTCGGGGAAATAAAGGACGCATTTGTCGGCCGCATTTGAAGGAGTCGACGAATTGGGACAGCCTTCGTCACCTGGGTGTGACGTAATCTGCCTTCAAATGCGGCCTCCGGAGGATGCAGCCGACTTTTTGGGACACAGCTAGTGTTTAGTTTAGCATGTTAAAGTGCTAAAATGTAGTAATTGAGCCCCCAAATAAGAAATTCTGTTCAGCAGAGGACCTGGAGTCAGTATGACCCTTCAGTTCTATCTGGATTTCTTAAAAGTAAGAATTGGGATGAAACAGCTTCAAGGAAAACAGCATGTCACTACTGCTAGACTAATCAATGCTAGTAGCACAGTAGTTAAGCTCACATAATGTTGTTTTTGAAGCTCATTTAAAACACATTATTTCACATGCAGAAACTGAAAAGTTTCCTTGATGTTTTCTATTCTGAAAGTTGGAAAATATAAGTTCACATCATGTAATCAGTAAAGGACATAGTAACAATTACAATAGCACCACCCTGTAATCTTTGATCCAGCTTTATACTTAAGAAAATGACTGATTTAAGCAATGGTTTTACATGATGCTGACTCCAAAGCAGAAGGATGTGTGCCTGTGTTGGAAAATCAAGATCACACACTGCCGGTGATGGGTTTTTTTTTTCTTCCAATTTGTAGTTACAGGTTTTAAAAAGTCAATAAAAAGGTCTTAAGTTTTTCAGACTTCAAAGAACCTGTAAGTGAGTGGGACACAGTTTGCTCCCAGCTATAGAAGCAGAATAGGGGTGGGTTAGGCGGAAAGTGAGAAAGGTAAACTGCAAACACTGAAATGGCTTAGAGTAGGCTAGACAGGTCATGTACGGGTCAATATGAATTCATGCTATAGCTAATATGGAAATATATTGATTTAAATACCTAACAAGCTAGTATACCACAGAGTCCTGTGCTGATCAGTGTGTGAGCCAAACTAACACTCTCTGCAGCACTAGAGATATAAATGGGTCAGGAACACTGTATTTTTTTGTAATTTTTTAGATATTACTTTTAATTTTATGCTGGGAAAATAAAAGATGCCTAGTCTCTATGAAACACAAATTGTTACAGGAGCAGTATAGAAATGAAACTGTTATTGGTGCCATAGTAGCGTGTGGGATGCGAAGTGAAGAAGTGGCAGTCGTGAGGGTCAGGACATGTTAGAAAAAGAAAAAGAGAAAACTGTTAAGAGAAATTAATATGCTCCTAACCAATCTAACCAATTAGTTTTCCAAAAATTAAAGGACAGCAGAGTCATGCCTTTGTTTTCCAACAAGCCCACTTGTTATATTTTTGTTTGTTTCTCGACAAATGCAACTGAGTGGTACATTTGCAATAATGAAAACATTTGACACCCTCGTGATTAAACCTAACTATGCACAACAGATGTGATAAAAGTGAAGGTTTGGTCTGAGCTGTGTACACTCTACTGTGTGCTCTAGGAAGTGAAAGATTTAAACTGTAGAATTAGAGCAGTAGGGGCCAATACAGTAAGCCATTTCCTATTGACTAATAAGGCTTTAAACAACTCCATCTGCGATAATCTACTGAGTTTCCCCTAATGCGAACCATATGGAGCATAAATCCTGGCTGGGATACTCTGCATTTTTTTGGGACTGCTTATTTGCTGACAACATACCACACCATTGACAATACAGTCCACACAGCGACCCCACATCCACACTTCTCAGATCATTATCCATACGGTCATGTAAACAGACTCGTCCATGTAGAAATGTTGCTATCTGACCTCAGATCTGTCGTTAAATGGGGCTCTCCCTCTAAAGCCGAACACCCATTCCTGCTTAATTATGCATGTGGGCTGAGCGATCAGTCTCCCTGTATGGTACTGTACACTCTACCCTGCTGCTTCCTTGAGCTTGCAAGCTGATTATGGAGCTTTGGCAGTCCAAGCACTTTGAATTATTTAAATCTCTGTTAAGCCTGGCGTACATACGTATATCAATGGGAGAAATGGATTAACTGCTGACATGTTTTTCCTTTGGCTTTGCCCCCTGCCACCTCCTCTTGCCCATCCCTTCTAACCTGACAAACACACCAGGCAAATCATAACACAATGCCTTTCAAGGAAATGGCAATTTTTCTAATTCCCTTTTGAAGCTCGTTTCGCAGTAGATGTTGCTTTTAGCTGTATAGGGGTTGAGATTATGCTTCGGGATTAAGGATTGCTTTTTTTGTGCCGAGCACTCAGTCGGTAAAAAGGTCCGGTGAGAGTCGTGGAGAGGGCTTTTGTGCACCTAGAAGGGCCCACCCTGGAGAACAGCTGCTTGCCCACGGGAGGCCTTCGTGTGGGTGGGCTGTGTAGGGCTGATGGATCCCCTCCTCAAACAAACCCCAGAAAGAAAGCAAACAATCAATATCCTGCTGTCTGCCCTCAGTGTCAATAAATAAAAAACACAGTAGCGTAAAGAGATGAATAAATAAAAAAGGGGTATTCTTTTTTTTTTTGCATTAGCGACGGCATCGTAGACAAAACCAAGCAGACGCAGCATTTAGAGGTAGAATAGTCTCCGTCTCTCTGCAGGACTCTGGCTGTAAATTTATGTTTGCAGCTAACGCATTCGTACTTGGGCAGAACATGAGCAGTGTTTATTCAATGAAGAGCAAGCTGGCTTGGATTTGTATAAATGTCTCAATTAAGCCCAGTGAAAATCAATGCCGTAACATTTCCCCACCACTCCTTCTGTCTGCAGGTTTGCCACAGTTGACAGCTACAGCAAAGGTGTCAAGATCTGGTGTTAAATTTGTTAATCGGCCTTTTTTTCCCCCCTGTCAACTGACATGAAATTACAGCTGGGGATAATAGAACAGAAGAGCTGGCTGTCAGGTGGGAGAGGGGGGGGAGAAAGAGAGGCCAGGGGGGCGTGATGTGCCCATCAGGTTATATGAGTGACAGCATGAGAGAAGCTCTTCAATCCACTCTCAGACTGCCGCAGAAATGAATTCACATTTCCTCCATTGCACCATTACTGGCAGGACAGCAAAAGCTTTCTGTGCTTTTTATGCAGTCAAGGGGAAGCAGGAGTGGGCCGTTCCATGTTTCTCTTATCTTTAAGTTTTTCATACCGGTCACAATACTCAGTTGTATGGCTATAACTAAGATATCTCTTGTGACAATGAAATTCTGGCAGTTGTTGCATTCACATGTTCTCAATTCTGATTCCCAACCAAGAGACCAAGGATCCAGCTTTCACCTGTTATATGACTGGAAATCTGTCGCTGTCAAAAGCAAATGTGGAAGCACACATTTATCATCTGATGGGATTTTAAAGCATTCTGGTGGGCGGACCTTTCATACAAGAAATGTAAGATTTGTTTTTTGCTGACACCCACCTGCTAACATTAAGAAGCAAACACAGTGTGAATGCGCACAAGTTATTTGGTTTCTGTCTTCTCCGAGTCCCACTTCCAACACATAAAAATGAAGTCATTTCTCTGCCAGCGTTGGCTGACTACCCAAAGCCACTGACACTTTTCTGTCCTTTTCTGCCAGAAAGCTCTGACAAGTGACAGGTGATCTATGGCTGCTTGAAGTCTGGGATCTAAATCTGAAACGAGCTTAGCCGCGCCTCGCAAAATGAGAATTGATAATCGAATGATGCTGAATGAGGGAGCCTGTCAGTACATTGTAAGGGAGCTGACAGATTTAGTTAAGGGAGAAGGAAAGCATGGCAGATGAATTTTGGCAGCATAAAGAATTGCTCAGCGCACAGAGAGACGCTGATCCCCCTACAGCTATTTTTGATTTACTTTGAGTGTTTACATTTTGGTGGTGCTGTCGATGGGTAACTGAAAGACTACTATGCATATTGTAGTCATATAATCACAGCACGTAAAAAGGCAAGTTAGGGGTTTTTTTTAGGCTTGTCTGGTTAATTACCAAAAATAATCATGAGAGTGACAATAATTAAAAAACAAGACGACAGGGAAACAAGAAATGAGAGACAAAACACACAAAAAAGTGCACTGTATTATCTGATAGCATATAAATAAGCTAGTCGCCTCAACAAGAATGATTCTATGTGCACTGTGATTTTAACAAAACACTGCAACCTGCAATGAAAACCCTAAAGGGCAATTTACCAAATGATTATGGTGAACAGTACCCTCCAAGAAGAAACATGCGTCCTTACAGGACAATTCAAAAACAGTCTGTGGCTTAAAGTCCACCAAGTTTATGTAAAAGTTTAAAGACATTGTAATAGCGGATATTCGAAACAATAGAAACAACCAAAACAACCAAAACAACAGTCTACATTCAAATAAAACCTTAAAAACGGTCAGCCTAGGTGTGCATTAAATTTGAAAAGGGATACATGGCAAAAGTCAATAATATCAGCCAGCAGAAATACTTCTAAGAGGAAAAACACTCTAACAGTAGCATAATACCATCATGGGAATAACCTTTCTAGATGAACATGGCAGTTTAAGTTACCTAGCTCGTTAGTATGGAGTGGTGTGTGTGTGGATAGAGTTTATTGCCTCTGCGCTGTGGCTCAAATAAGAAAGGAGTGAAAAAAAAACCCCATAACAAATCAGTAATTTATTACAAGAAAGTTAAACATAATGGGGGTTTATCTGCAGCACAGCTCTTTAGTGTGCAGTGTATAAATCAATCTGGATCCCGTGGCTCGTTCAAGAAAACCTTTTATACTTGGAATAAAATACAACTCCTCACACATCTACCAGCTCTGCCTAGAAGGGAGCAGGACCCATCACGATTCATGGTCAACACTATAAGATTTAAAGTTACAGTTTGTAAGATCTCACCACTGGAGACAGCAATATGAAACGCGTTCAAGTTCTGCTTTCTTACACCTCCTGACTTCAGATGCTTAATCCTATCTACGGTGGCCGCTGTAGGACAAACAACTCTGGGGACCATTCATCTGCAGTGAGTGTAGGCTGCTATTAATGTGCCAGGTGTCCTCTTCTATTTACTCTGGAGGAGGCTGTAAAGCTTTGTGAAATAGTTCGATATGAGTCAGCGATGCTCACTTCTGTCTGATGACAGTGATACTGAGGTGAGTTGTTGAGGAAATCTTGAACCTTTCTGTCAGTAAGTGCTTTTAGCTGCTGTTAGCTGGGGTTACTGAAGGTTTCTTTGAAGTGGATCTAACACTGCTGGACTTTAACACTCTAGAGTAAAGCGTGTGATAAACTCCAGGATAAATAAGCCTGATAATGCACATTTTTGTGTGTTAGAGCCCTGACTTCAGTTCAGGAGATGAGGCAAGAGGAGAGGAGGAAGAGGGTGACTCTTCATCCAGATGCCAACAGCACTGGCTGGTTCCATCATGTTTTTGCTTCTTTGGTGGAGGGGACCTCTTCACATCACAGGGACACCTATGGGTTATCTTCTCCCCTGCCTTTAGTGTACAATGTAAGTGGCCGGTCTCTCACCACATACATAAAACGCAATTAAGTGGAACAACCACTGTATCCAAGATGGCAACATGGTGGCTTCCATAAGGTGGCACCAGCTTCTTTGTAATTTTAACGGATTAATTCTCAGTTTATAAGAGTGCATCAATCTGCTGGACACACAGTAATCAGAGTATTTTTATGAGTATCAGTGTTTGTTTTTTCTGTTAAATGAACTGGCTGCGCCTTCAAGTGGTTTGTACTGTAGATTGCTATGTAAGGAATTGCAGTTACATAATGACAATAAATAAAGACATAAGAAATCAAATACTGTGTGACAAATATCACACATTGTTTCACATAAAGGTTTTAAAACTGTGACACAAAAAAATTGATTTATAAAACTGCATGTTCAGAAGTTAATTAATTAGTAGCATCTAGGAAGGAATAATTAATGCTTGAGGGCTTTCACATTATCCAGTTTTTTTAATCTACACATTAAGCTAATTTCCGTCTGATGACCTAAAACTGCAGAACTGCTAAACATTAATGCCACATTAGACCACTAGCATTTGATTTTCCCTTTATAGTAACAGTCGGTATTTTGATGGCCTCCCCTTCGTACTGACGAGACCCACATCTGCCTCACGTTGCATTACAACACTCAGAAGACACTCATGACTCATCACACTCGGTGGATGTTACAACTTCCAGGGTGATAAGATCTGGCAGCTCTTAGTGTTACAGATATTCTCTGTTTTTCTTGCCTCACGTCTCACAGTGCCTTTTAGTTTCACACTAGCACTGCTGTAGAAAGTTTTGCAGCAGTCAGGGAACGAATTAGAACTCACACACATAAAAACCTTGTAGAATCTCTCAAACTGGACTGGAATGGAAAGTCTCTGATAGTTATGAGACATCCGGCCAATCAATATCACTTCACTGGATCCCAAAATGTTTTATACTTTTTCGCCCAGCTCTCCAAAACTGAGGTCAGAATTCCCAGTGAAAACTGTATTCCACAGTTTACAGAGTAATAGTACAATGCTTCACTTCTCAGCAAAGCAGAAATCACAGCCCTCTTTTAGCTGTTTTAAAGACTATAATTTGTAGCAACAGGCAACTTGATGTTCCAGCTGCAGTTTGTGTAGTTCAAAAGTGGAACTGAAAACAGTTACTCATTTTTACAGCATCACAGTTATGTGCAATTACATTCATATTCTTTAGTATATCTCAACTGGTACTAGAAATTATGATCACATCACACCAGTTTTAGCCAACTTACACTGGCTCGGTGTTGAATATCGTGTCAATTTCAAAATTCTCTTGCTTACCTTTAGAATTCATAACAATTTGGCTCCCAGCTATCTATCTGAACTCCTCCATTTGTATAATCCTAATAGAGCACTAAGATCTTCCAACCAGATGCTCCTGACGCAACCGAGGTCTCGTCTGAAGTCCAGAGGTGATCGGGCCTTTGCTATCGTATCACCCAGACTCTGGAATAACCTTCCTCCTTATATTCACTCCTCCGACTCCATCCAATCTTTTAAATTGCGTCTTCAAACGTATTATTTTAGTCTGGCTTTTGATTCAGACTAGCTGGTAATTTCGTGGTTAGTTATGCTGTTTACTCATATTGTTTCTTGCCCTCCTTTTAACTGTTTTTATTCTGTCTTATGCTATTGCTCTGACCCACTGTGAAGCACTTTGGTCAACTTTGTTGTATTATTATGTGCCATAGAAATACATTTTGATTTGATTTGATTTGATATGGCTTTAGAGGGTTTATTGTCATTTAAAATACATTTTTGTTAAGATTTTTTAAATATTAAAAATAAAGCACACGATGGTTATTTTACATCTGTGTCCACCATTCCACATTTTTTATTTTCCCAAGTTTCTTAGATATTTTTTTGTGGAAAGCTTCAATTTAAATCTATGAAGGCCATGTGAAATTTAATCTGTGAAAAGCTAAAAATGAGAAAAAATGTTTTTGGTAATCTATTTGTTATGGTAAAAATGACACACACACACGTTCTTCAAGTTTGGTATTTTTCCAGCTTCTTGTATTCCTTCTCCCTGATCTTCCCGATGTGGCCTCTTCATGGATCCCATTGGTTTGGCTCTGACTGCCTTCCCTGTCTTTGTCACTTAGACTACACTTCTCCAGTACTAATGACTTTCCAATGTCATTGCTGCAGATCCTAGTGGTGTGGATCAGTGAGTCAATGTCTCTGGCATACAGCTTGATGTCATCCATGTAGAGGAGGTGGCTGACGATTGCTCCATTCCGCACTTGGTATCCGTTGCCAGTCTTGTTAATTATCTGGCTGAGAAGAGCAGTGGGGACAGAGCAACTCCTTGGTAAAACTCACACTTAATGGCAACTTGTGCTATTGGCTCGAAGTTGGCCACCAGTGCTGTTTGCGACACACACACACTCACACACACACGCACACACACACACAAAGTCTTACTTAGTGACTTGGCACCAGCAATACATGTTATGAAAAGTGATTAAGAATTAAGCACAAAGCGTGGTAGAGTGCTGCACTCGTTCCTATCCAGTGAGTGATTCAATGATCAAGCTTATCTTCTCAAGTTTAAAAACAATATAAATGGACTAGAATTTGACTAAAACTAAATCAAACACATTTTCATCAAAACACAAAACACTAAATGAGCGTCACCTGCCAAAACTTTAGCTGGTTAAGTTTTCTATGTATCTTCATCTATGTATTTCTAATGTTTATTCACTGTAAATGGCAGATTTAACTGATCCTAGAACACTAGCTGGGTCAGCATTTTGAACAACATTGCTTTCCTGCTTGTAGCTGAAGTCAGCAAACCGGGCAGTGGGCCAAGCAGTATCCTTCAACATACCCTAGCTTATCTTTTCTAATGTTCTGTTTTCAGCCTGTGAGCGCAGTTAAACTAAGTACTATGTCACTCTTCTTTAACAAACAGACAATTGTTACAGACTGCTAAAACTTGCTGTATCAAAGATTCTCAAGGTTGGTGCAAAAATGTGTGATTGCAAAAATGATCCTTGATATAAACGGTTTAAATGTAGCTGCTTAACTCTGGTTGCAGAGACTTTGATCTTAGAGGCCAAAGAGTGGCGCAGCAAAACCATAACTTAGCTCCCATAAACTGACCTGTGGGGATGCATTTGCTACTCTTGCTTTATTGCTTAGGTGTCCATGCTAATGCCGATAAGTCCATAGATTCATATCATAGATATAATCTTAGCATGAAGTATTGGCTGAAATTGTATTTAAGTGCAGATCAGAGCCATTATCTTTCCCATTATTTCCCTTCCCTGAAGTACCTGCCCTTATCAAGCGACTGGATACGGTTCTGTCCTCCTCTGCAGTGAGGTTTAACAGCAACCCTGTGAACACCCGATCAATCCACGAGGGCTAGGAGGCTATGCCTGCTAATGGCTAATGAAAGGTGTAATTACAGCAGGTCATCGAAGGCATTCAGACACAGAGGAGAACGACAGTGACGAGTTCATTTAGATCATTAGAGCTGCAATGTGTCTGCCTCGTTAGACTGCAAGTCACCCACATTATCCTGATGATCTCCCTTTGTTTCTAGACAGGGTGGATGGTATTTGATGGTGTAGTAGATTGTGGAATTATGGGTGGAGAAAGGTGAGCTGATTTAATTTAGCAGAACTCACACAGAATAAATCTGAACAAATTTAGGAGCAATGATGAAATTTTACTGGCAGCATTTGTCGAAAGATTCGACATTACTATCATTTTTCTTTTGCTGTACAGATTGATAATAAGTATTTAACTCTAATTAATGCTTTTTCACACATAAGCTTGTGTTATGCATGCGACATGGCATTCAAACTCTCACATAATTGCTCCTGTTTGACACTTCATCTAATTTCTCCAACAAGGGTTGCATTTTCCAGCAATTTCAAATGCTCCTAATAGCAGGAACACCTTGCCTCTGAAGGCCCCTGGAAATAGACCTGCAGCTGTATTTTTAGACGGCTATTAATACCTCCAGCTAATTCATTTCAGCTCTCCAGGCACCTAGCATGGTCTCTCAATTATGGATGAGGGGAAAGTCATTGGATTCTCGGTGCTGAGAGGAAGCTGAGGAAGTGACAGGACACTCTGCAGACACATGACAAACAGGCAGACAGCTGAAGGACGTGGAAGAGGAATAGGATAAGCGAAGATGAAAGCCTAGTTATTGTTATGGGGGGAAAAGATGTTTTAAATTAGTATGTGTACAGATGGTGTAAGAGAGATGTGGAAATTATAGACTGTTCACTGCTACTTCTTAAGAGGGCTGTAATAGAACATGTGTTAATTGAAGGCAGCTTTGAAGACTGATGATTATCAGTGGTAATGATGGTAAGTTACACCACCTGACTTACACGAGTTCATTAAAACTGAAGACATCAAACTTAAATTAATGCCAGTCTTCCCTTTAGTTTAGATAATATTACAGATTCTAAACACCTAATACCTATGATGCCTAAAACACCTGCCAAGAAGGAAAGGAAATTACAGACTGGCCTGTGTAATTTCACAGAACTGTACAAAGTAATGTCTCCTTTCTCTCCTTTTATCTTTTTATCCCAACATACTTATGCTCTAATATTAAAACAGAATTTATGATAGGGGCCAGTTATGCCACCAAATCTGTGGCACATATATATATCTCTTAGAGGTATATTAGACTACAAAGGTTTGTAAGCATATCTTTCCATTAGATCATAAAGGAACATTTTCATCCCTCTTAAGCATTATTTATAGTACTTTACAGAATTGCTTGCATTGACACTTGTGATCTGGTTTGTCTGCATTGTGCTGCCATCATGAGTGAAGCTGAGGTGTTTGTGTTGGACTTGAAGTTAATGATTTTTGAACAGCTACTTTTACTGAAATGCAGGAAGGCCAAGGGACACAACTCTAAGTCAATAAAATCTATTGACAGAACTATGAAACTATGCCTGCATTGGCACAATGCTGGTCATTCCATTCCCTAATCAATACTGTTTGTTTTTACACCACATAGTACTACCAAGCAGACCTATCACGGTAATTGAGATCTGCATCCCTATATCGCTATGCCTGCCCTGTAATACCTTTGACAGATTGTGATTATGTTTGCAAGTAAGCTAATATTTACCTTTTCAGTTTAACTCAAAAGGACGAATACAGTAGCTAATTGTATCTTTAACTAATTAAGTGGTTAACAAAAGATTTACAAAAGGAAATTTGTAATGAATTGTGAATGACTATCTAAAGGCACACGCTGCCATTTGAAGTCCATGACAGTTTGTACAGAGATTTTCAGGCATGAAAACAGTCAGGCTGTAACCATATAAGGAAGCAGCATTAGCACAGCATACGTTAAACTCACCAGCCACTTTGTTAAGCACACCTTGTAGTATTGGGTTCAGAGCTGACTTAATTCTTCATGGCAAAGCTTTAGCAAGTGCTGGAAACATTCCTAAGGGATTTTGGTTCATATTGATCAAATGCATGATCATGCAGTTTGCTGCAGATTTGTCAACTGTACACCCATGATGCAAATCTCCCGTTCTCCCAAGGGTGGTTTACTGGATTTCATGGATCTGATGGCTGCAGAGCCCATTTGAGTAAAGTGAAACCACTGTCATGTAAAACAAACAAACAAAAAAAAAACAGTTTTAGATGATCTGAGCTTTATAACATGATTTGTTGTGCTGTTGGAAGCATCTGTCAGAAGAAAGGTACGTTGGCAAGAAGTGTAGGCAGGGTGGCATGTACCTCTTCAGTAAAAAAAAAAGTTTCCCAAAATAAATACAGAAATAAATAAATACGGAAAACAAAAACAGAAAATGAACTTAAATTGTTGTACAGAACTGACTTAAGCAATCACATTTAGGGGGGGGACAAAAAAATGATACCAAGATCCACCCTTGGTACTGTTCTCTATAATTCATAGAGTTGACTGTGGAGGTAAATCCCAGCAGATCAGCGGTTTCTAAAATGCTCAGACTAATCCATGTGGAACTAACAACCATGCCTCCTTCAAAGTCACAGAAATCACCTTTCTTTCCTGTTCGGATGCTCAACTTTAAACTTGAGCAAGTTGCCTTGACCATGTCTACATGCCTAATGACTTGCTGCTGTGTGATTGGCTGCTTATATATATTTGCATTAATCACCAACTGAATAGGAGTACCCAAAAAAGGTGGCAGTGAGTGTATATACATAAAAGCAATTACATTAACAGATTTTTTTTTTAAAAATTGTATTAAACACGATATTTTGTTATGCGTTTTCTCACAGCAACGCGAGCAGCGTTCGGTCTGTTTTTGTGAATATGTAAGCCTCCCGACAGAAACAGCGATTGTTTTGTTTTGCATTTTGCATTTTGAACCAAATCAAAAGGGAATTATATTTACTTTATATTTACGTATATCTTGTCTTAAAAAAAGAAAAGAAAAGAAAAGAATAGAGTGTCGGAAGCTAACTGCAGAAAACACTGTCTCTCTCTCTCATGAGAAAAATTGTATTTGTGTTATTTTTAAGACAAAATCCCCTCCCTGAACCGTTTCTCTGCTGGGCTCCTCCTGGTTCGCCACCAACATATTCATTACTCTTGTGAGCGACAGGGAGAGCATACGGGTAAATTGGGTTTAGCTCCTGACCTTTGGGGTTTGATTAATGGGCCCTGTGTTCTGCAGCTCTAACAGGGGTCTAAAGAGCTGCTGAGTGTTGAAGGGGTGAGGTGACAGGCTAAGAAACCAAGGCAAGGACCCATACATCCTCCATCTGGTTATTCATCTCAAACTGAAAGGGCTGGACCTAGTCAAGGCTTACTGACCCAAACTGAAGGATTGCCTTTACCTTTAAAATACGTCAAACCAGGCAACCAGGCTTTGGTAGTGTTTGTATACACCTGTCTCTGCTTGTAATGTATGTTTCAACTTTACCATTTACTTTTTCTTTTTCAAGTGACAAGTCAAATTGCAGATCTCAACCACCGTGTCAACAACAGTTTTCCTGCAGACCATTTTTACATCACATATTGTGTTTGTTCTATTTATTTTTCCTCAAGGTGTTCAGTGACACACACACACACACACAGGCATCAGAGCTTGCCTAGCGCAAAAATGTGATTAGCAACGGTACAATTTCCAAATCGAATCCAGCTGACAGCATTAAACAGAAAAAGGCAGTGGGCCTCCTTAAATAACCCTCCTTGCCTTCAGATTACATCTGCCACACACAAGGAATCAGAGACCAAGAGCCAGATAATCACGTTTGCTTCCTCTGCCCTCCTATTATGACAAATTAAAGAGGTCTGGAAGCCATATTTTTCCGAGCAGCTTGTTATTAGCTAAAAGACTGACAAACTGATTAGTATTGATCACAACCAAACCCTTACAGCAGACAGCCTTTTCTGTGGCATTCTACAAGGACCTGAAGGAAAGGTCATGAGATATTCAGAGCAGACTAAAGGATTTTGTGCCTTTTGGTCAAAGTGATGGACTAAAAAAGGCAGTAAAAAGTGGGAATTTTAATGTTTTAAAAAAATATATTTAGTTTTTGCGAATTCTATAGCCAGGGAACAAATGAAAGAAGACAGGTATACAGAACAAACGCTGATGGTTCTACACAGATCCAGTCATTGCAATGCATAAGGTCCATTTAATGTGGATGTTACCTCAAGATGGCAAGAAGAAAAGATCCAAGAAACACTGAGTGATCATTGAAGGCAGCCTCAGTCCCAAAGGCTGCTCAGTACTGGTGCTTGAACAGAAATCGTGACTTAAGTGACAATAGAGCGACTTCAGTACGTAGACTCGGAAACTGCAGTAGACAGCTCACATTTTATGGCACTGATATCAACTCTTCCTCAGGTGACTGAGAATATCATTCAGGAAGTGAGCAAACTGTGCCCAAGAACAGTCCTTTGACAGTTACACAGAGAAGGAATATTATAGCAGAACCCCTCATTTTAAAGAAAAAGATTAATACATTTGAGAGTTCAGTGGTGCACCCAAGCACTTGTCTACACAGATGTGGTAAATGTGATTTGCTCAGTGAGTCCTCCATCATTATATTCTGGTAAGTGGAGGTGTGACAAAGGGGGGAGGGCTTGACCCCTACAGTGAAGCGATCTGTGCCTCTGGGGACGGGTCAGTCCGGGTAGAAGAAAAAGCCAGTGCAAATCAGTATGCAAGATAATGAATCATAGACTTCACATTAACCAGGTTTAAACACATTTGAACATGTCTCCCTTCCTCCCTCCCTCCTCGCTATTTTTTGACTGATTACACCCAAGTGATGTCCAGAGGCACACCGGCGTGGCTCAAGGCAAGTCCAGCGGTGCCGTGGGAAATTGTGTCAACTGTTCAATACTGTTCCTGCACAAAAAAGGAATGAATGAAACTGCAGTGTATTGTATTAGTGCAAAATGTTTCATTAACAAATTAAAAGGCCCTGGCTTGTGATGATGAGGGCAACACCCATGCAGAGGGGAAGCTTGTTTTGTTGCTTCCACTAGACTGTGGATGTCGACAGCTTTCAGTTGGAATCGTGCAGAGCTGCTGGAAAATCAAATCTCCCTTCTTAGAGAAACTTGGCGTAAAGTAAAAGGGCAAACGATCTGAACTAGCAGCAGCAAGAGCGTTTTTTGATTGTGTGAAAGTGTTTGATAAGGGAAAGGATGGAAGTAAAATCAGGGAAGCTTACTGGAAAGCAAAAGTGTCATGCAGAAAAACTGCCTTCATCTGACATTAAAATCAAAATAATAGTTGACAATATTCCAGATGACATAAAGGCTATTTTCTGCAGATCTGATTGAAGGTCTGCTTTGTCCAATTCTTTGCAAACAAAAGTTTGAAAGCCACTGTGTTAGGTCATCATCATGTACATCACCTGTCACGGGAACAAAGACTTTTACTCCCAAGAGAAACAATATTGCTGCTTAATGTCTGGTTTTAGTGCTTGATGCTCTATGACATTTCCTGTCCATCCACACACACACACACACACACACACACACACACACACACACACACACACACACACACACACACACACACACACACACACACACGCATACATTTTGACATTACAGATGTCAAAATGAAATTATACTAATGAGAAGCTGCCATCTATTATGTTGTACAACTCTGATTTGGACACTGTCAAATATGTGTTAGTGCCTGTAGGGGATCATTTATAGCAGCTTTTCAGGATCCTGTTAGAAGAAAAGGCCGAAGAAACACTCCAGCTAACTGTGCCAGTGATTTTGTCTTGTTGTAATGTATATTGTACTTTAATATTAGCATTTATATTTCCATTTTATTTCACAGGGAAATATTATCACAGTATTTATGTGATGCAGTAGCTTCAGCCACTGCAGTGTTTTACATATATTTAGTGGATAAATTGCCCGGCAGCATAGGAAACAGTAACACTGCAGATTATAATTAATTTTATATCAACAATAATAGCAGTAATAGTTAAAACACTGATTATTTAGTTGTTATGTTGTTTAAAAAATAGAAGGTATTTTTTCAAGAAATACCTAAAGAATCATTGCAACTCTGATAATTTTAGTAACGTAGCATTGCCGAGCTTCAAGTGGGTTTTAGTGGGTTAAGGAACCCTAAGACCTGGTTTAACAGTGTTCTTGAGGGAAAATGACTTCACATAAATAACTTAATGGTATGAAGAGTGAGAGCTTGAGATCAAGTGACCCGTGCTGCTACTTTGCCCCTGAGGTTGTTCCTCCACAGAATCACAGATGTTGATGGGCTTTCATATTACCGTGGGTTTTTCACAAAGCATCATCAGCTTAAAAAAGAAATGAAGTTGACGACTATGTTCACCCAGCAGTGACCATAGATACCAGATGAACTGGACCACTTAACAGTTCATGTGGATGCAGTTATTTGGCAGTTTGGTGCTGATGTAACAACCTGTTCGACAGGTATCTGCCCAGTCTCGGTTAGTGGAGTTTTAGTATTTTATTTGTATGTTACTTGCACTGATGAGCAGGTCTCTGTGACATTATGTTCGTCACAATGTCTCCTTCTACAACCGTTTACCTGACGGTTTTTATTTTGAGTGCTTTTTGAATTCACTTTGGTGTGTTAAATTCATGTTCACAGTCATGTGCGTGCTGCCTAGTTTTTTTGTATATCTATTAATTTCATCTTTCTCTAAGATGCCTGTAGATTAGAACTTTGTATATTTATTAAGACAATGCTGGTATCAGTTTTAAAAGGCTGTGAAAGGACCTTACAAAATTACACAACAGTGCTGCAATAACTATGCAGCTATATGTGGCTTTCTTTTTACAGGATATCTGTATTGTAGCTTGAAGACAAATATGACATACATACATATTGACAAGAAAGGTGAAAAAGAGAGTGCAGGCAGAGGGGAGGAGACGTCGGGGTGATTTGTGACAGAAGGATAGCAGCAAGAGTGAAACAGAAAGTTTACAAGATACTCCTGGGATCTGCTATGAGGTATGGTTTAGAGACATTGGCGCTAACAGAAAGACAGCAAAGATCCTTGGAGTGGATACATTGGGCAAAGAGCACTGAATATGGAGGAGGGAAGGTTTATGGAGGTATTAAAGGGCATGTAGAGGGTTGGTGTAAGATGTAGACCAATGATTTTCTGGGACAATCAGAGCGGTCAAAAGAAGAAGAAGGAGGCCAGTACGTGGACGTAGACCCAGATGCGGATACAGTCACAGGAAACAATGGTAAGGTTTCTCACAAGCTTTATTTGGTGACACAAAGTGAAACGTAAGCACAGGGAAATAATGTTAGAGTGGCTCCCAGACGTGCGGGCTATGCGAACAGAGGGAGAGGTTGGTTAGCCATAGCTCAGAGAAGCCGAGAGTGGAGATGTGGAGACAGATTGAGTTTATGTCTTTCTTGACAGGTGGAGTGGTAACCGCACCGGGGGGGAGTAAGCACGGCCAGGTGAGCGTCCAGCAAAGAGTGTAAGGAGATTGAGTTCGACCTGATTGATCTGGAGATCCTAAGCCAGCGCAGGCAGGAGGGCAGGCAGGTGGTGAAGAATGAGTCCAAGAGCAAAGGGAGGCGAGGGATGTCCGAAAGGTGGTGACCGGCGTCCAAGGGGAGCTGTAGGGAGAGCGGTGGTGGATCCAAAGACTATAAGGGCACAAGCTGAGTAAGATAAGTTAAACATAGAATCAAGCACAAGGAGAGCCTGTTAGGAGCATGAGTTAGCTGACAAACTGGAAAAGAAGCAAAGTGGACACTGGTCTTAATTACTGCCCATAGATTAGCCAGGATCTCCACCAGCTGAGTATACCAGGTGTACTGATGAATTCTCTATGGAGAGGAGGGAACAGGGACACCATGGAAAAATACAGATGGCTCAGTCGGACCATGACAGAAGAAGTTTGAAGACATATAACAGATACAGTACATGTTTATATCCAGGCATTATTGTGGTGAGTGCTGCTGGTGGGATTATCCCGTTAAGCTGAAATCTTCACTAGTTTTTGAACAGCAGAGCACTCTTAAGGAGGAAGAATCATCCCAAAAGCTGCAGCTCATATTGTCCGGAGGGGATTCGCCAGTACATTCTAGTATCACATTCAGCAGCTAACAGCAAAAATAGCAGCGCTGGCTTGTTGAAGGTTTTTTCATTGCGCCGATGATGAGGTTTGCTGGGCAGGTTAAAAAAACAAGGGCAGTATTTTGAACCAGGTTTTTTTTTCTCCTCTTCCAGGTTGTCATGGTAACAGCAGGGCTTTTTAGGACGCTGCGTCTCACCAGAAGAGCATCTCCAGGGCTCGATGTAATACAAGAGGCCCGAGCGGATATAGAGATACGGTCAGACATAACCGGAGGAAAGCAGAGGCCCACAGAGCAGAGCGAGGCTAAACGATATATGATTGGGCATTTTCTGCCATCGTTACCATTTACAACACTCGCTTTGAGTTTTATGAGTGGGCAGTTATAAACTGTGCTGTAATGTTTGTTCAAGAAGGTCACAGGGAGAGGAAAATGCAGTACAGTAAATAATAATAAACACGAAAACAAATGCTCAATTAACAAAATGATTATATGATACATTTACAGTTGTGGAAAATGCAAAGGAAGTGTCGTACTATGAGCAAAAATATTGTTTATGCGTTCAATTTAATTTCAACTAATGCTTTGTTGAAATTAACGCAGCTGGCCACTACATTATTAATTTGTGACTCCTCCAAAAAAGTGTTGCTTATAATATTATAACATTGCAGTGATATCCAGCCCAGTATTGAAGCTGCGGAGTTTGTCATATCCTGTTGAATTGGCTGCTTCTCATTATTTCATTAATTTGCTGCCAAATTCTATTTGGCTCCAAGTCAAATACTACTGAACATTTTCCTGCATTCACAAACTGTCCTACACAGCCAGACAAACGCGGTGACTAATAGAGTATCCTCTTTCTTTTTAGATAGATTAGATTTGTTTAGTCATGATTGTAGCTGGGCCTCACACAGTGATTATCTATTCTATCAAAGTTCTCCGCTTCTCATCAGATCTCAAACTAATTTAAACCACACCTAAATACTTTGTTTGGTCTTGCTTTGCATTGCCTTTAGTGGAAATTCACCAGAACACCAACAGAGAGAGAGAAAAAAAAGACTATCAGGCTTTTTGGTAAGCACTTTAAGGTTTATCATAAGTGATCATCATCATTATCCATGTTGGTACACTGTAATTCTTTCTATAGACTTTAATGCAGAGGGATAAAGTGATAAGACATTCTACAAATTGCTGTTAAACCCTTGGAGGAGATTATCCTTGTAAATCTGTCACCAATCAGCATTCTAGCCTTGTTCTCACAGCACATCACAATAGAAAACACAAGTAATCCTAAATCAGAGAGGAAGAGTCTGTTAATCCTTGTTGTCGCAAAATATACTGAGAAATTATAAAGACCAGAAGTGGTTTCAGTTCTCCTTCACATTACTGTGATGTAATGTCTAAAGGCATTTGCTAATGGGATACTTCAAAGTGAAATAGAGTAAATAGAAGAGTATTAAATTAGGCCTCAAGAAACTGCACTGTATGCAGAAAACATGCACATGCAGGCAGAGCAACACGGTGACAGTAAAACCCTAAAATTGAGTTTGTTTTCCTTCTTTTTACAAAATTGCATTAACTTGACAATTTCAAGACTCTGCTGACACACCACGCGATTGTGTCACATAGAGCTGGGAGCTACTGGAGAGGACGCTACAATGGAAAACCATTCAGCGGACGTGCTGATTTTACTGGGATGTGGGGACACTTCCCAATTGTCAGCTGAACGACTGACATTTAAATAAAACTCATATGACCGTTATACGTCAACAAAAATTTTACACTCCCAGAGTCAGTCACTTACTCGGAACAATTGAAACGCTTCACGCCACCGTCAGTTCAAACTGCCCAGTTAATGAAGAGAATTGCAGGTAAAGACTTTACTACAAATTTTAGTAGGAAATGGGTGAATTTGGCTTTAAAATTCCACCCGCTGGTTTTATACAAGAGATAATGAAAAAAGAAAAGAAAATAGTAAAAAGCATGACATGGTGAGGCACAGGCAAATCGTTTATTGCAGCCTACAGAAAGACCACTATAAATGGTGGGGAAAGAGGAAATAGGAGGATGTTTGCAATTTCACAGAGGTCAGCGGCATGACTGTGGAGAGTGGGGGGAACCTCTGCAGGGCAGGAAAAAAGAGGCTGACACACATTGTAATAGCATCAGCCAGTGTGTGTATACACCCAAGGGGGTCTGTGCGTTTGAAAATTAATTTCCTCTTCTTTTGAAATTAGACTGCCGTGTACATTTTAACCTAATTACCTCAAACACCTAATAAAGGATGGAATTTAACTATTAAGTCTATCCAGGCAGACTCATGGCTTGGCTTGACATCCAAAAGAGACTCTCTTTACAGAAGACTGCTGATGTCAGTTAAACTCAATCCAACTTTTATTAACTGTGCTTTGCCAGATGCATACCATATGATCTGGGACACAATTTGTGAAGGACTCTTATCTTTCGAAATATACTGCTCAGAAAAATGAACACTTAACTTAGACCAGATCTTAATGAATGAAATATTCAAGGTGAAAATATTCACGGAAACACACTGTGTAATTTGTTGGGTATAAAATGATATAAAAACAGTCAGTGAAAATCAAAATGATCAACCTTTAGAGGTCCCGCTCTGATCTGTAAAGAGAATAAGGTGCCAGTGCAAGAAGTCCTTGGGTGAATGCCAGGGCTGGGCTGTAAACACAGGTCCCGCTAAAGGAAATGGATTCTGTTTCTGATGATTTGGTCAGAAACACACGCTGCCGGAGGTCCTTTTGTTGGGCTCTGGCACTGCTCCTGTTATTACTCCTCACATAAAGGAGTAGATACAGTTCCTGTTACGGGGTTGATGTGCTTCTTCGGTCCTGTCCTGCTCTCCTCATGTCCATTCTGTGGTATCTCCTCCACGCTCTTTTAGCTGCGCGAGGAGAAAGAGCAAACCTTGCGACTGCACACATGAACGTCTCATCCCGAAGAGCTGAACTACCCGTGCAACCTGAATAGGCTGCAGGCATTTCATGCTACCACTAGTAAAAAGGGTATTAGCAAAGAAGCAAAACTATGGAAAAATCAGTCGGCAGGGATAAGGACAGTCCGGTGGTCTGTGGCCACTATTTGCAAACATGAGGAAGGGTTATAAACTGAAATGGAATTTTTTCCTTCACAGTGTAAAATACTCAAACTTAATAAATAAACAGACTTTTAACAAGTCGCACACTGCCAAACTCATGGTTCTAACATTGTGGAAATCTGTTAGAAAACAGAAACTGAATTACATTCTTCCAAAAATAAGAGGAGGGCAATGACACTCGTGTTTGTGCAGTGAATTAGAGGGTACAGCCTGAAGCTTGTTACCTTTCAGATGGAGAAATTATAGGAGCACTAATTGCAGCATTGTGCATCTATGCTATTGTTCTTCTTCTGTGACTTTTCTACTTTTTACTTTTCCGTGAAGGTAATTAAAAGTATCACGTTTACACTCGACTGTACAGACTGTAATAGTTCCATTTAAATAAGTGCAAGTTTTAATGTAGTTTTGCTTCTAATCTTATCCGGTCACTATATGCTGGTGTGGTTTTCTTCTGGCCCTGAGTATATACACGTGTCTCTCACCCTTATTCATCATACTGTTTTGGTAGACGAACTGTGTATGTGACACACAGTTCACACAGCATGTACATGGCACAGTATTATGGTTGCTGGATGATTGTGCATGTTTGTGTACCCAAAGTTTCCATTTCATGTTAGCTCTGGAAACATCCTCCCATGCTTTTTATGTCTGCATCAGTGAGGTCAGTTTTCACTCCAGGAACAGAAAAGTACAAATCTATCTTACTCAAATTTAGCTCTGTGACTGTTTGAGGGATGTTTTGTAGTTTAGCCACATAGTGACAAATATTGACAGTAGTACAGGAGGAATCCTGAGATAATTGATCTAAACACTGAGGATATGAATTAGGAATCCTTTAAAAAAGATTCCATTAATATTCGCTATAAATATGATGTAATGTTAACAGTATTTGGATAGACGTAATTACTGGGCTGACAAATTAACCAAGAGATTAACCTTGAGTCTGTGACCATTGAGACAAATGGCAGGGCATGAGAAAAACAGCCATTCCCATTTAATGTGGAGACCCCAAGACTAAATACCTCTGACAGTCCTTCAAATACTTCTGATAGTTTCTAGATAGTTTTCCAAAGGTGGCTGTACAGGCAGAGACCGCCCTCAATAACTTCTGATATACACCCAGTGATTTTGTTCTATAAGCAGGCCGGAAATAAGAAATCGCTTAGTTCAGTAAAAGTTCGAGGATTACTCCTAGTAGGCTTTCAAGGGGTAAAGGGTTAAACCATTAAACCAGGTGAAACCATTCTTAATACTGGGGTCATCAGGGACAGAGTAAAACTGCATGCATGTTGCAAATTAATATTTTTTATTTTCTTTAGTTAGTCTTATGTTTTTTAAAGTGTGCTACAGACACTGGGAGGAATGACAATGGAGGGACGACCACTGTTAACAGTGTTCACACATTAAATACATATAATATGAGGCATGCAGACAGTGTGATTAGCAGGTGCTCATGCAAGCCAGAAAAGAGCGGCCTCACTAAGGAATGGATAAACAAGTGAGCATCCCCAGACACTTTCCAAGGTCACCCAGAAAACTCTGTGTGTTCACAGCTATAAACCCAGACCAGCTGCTTCTGCTCGAGCCATATCAGGACCAAACATTTCCTACAATGCAAGTTCAGTGTGTGTGTCCACGTGTCAGCAGCTATTATCTCAGTAGGGCGTTTGTAACATGCAGTATATTTATAGGACGCACTGCAAAAACCCTTAGTGCATACTTACAAATTATTAATAAACACTGGCTTGACGTCTGCAAGTTTTGTTTAAATTCTTGTGAATGCAGACTTAGCGAGGCACTGGATGTGTGTGCGTGAAAGACACACTTCCCACCTCACAGCTGCCTTCAATGATTGTTTCTTTCAACCTCCGGTGAAATCTGGTAAATGTCTTTGTTGGGAACTGAAGTGTTTCTGAATAACTGAACAGGAATAGTCGACGGTGAATGAGCCACCTGTCATCTTCTGCTTCGGCATTTCATTGCAGACCAATTTTCTCCCCCAAAATCTTAATTTTGGCTCAATTAAACTTTACTTCATTGTTTTTCACAATAACTCATCATTTCCATATGGTCCAGGGGCTGACTCTCTGGGAAAGATGGCATCAAGCGGAGAGGCTTCGTGGCCTCCGGCAATGAGACAGGACAGTTATGCTGCCGCGGATGGAAATGTTATAACAGAAGCTGATGAGACGCCGTCGCCACACAGAGCTGTTCAGCAGTGAAATGCATCCCTGTGGACATGTACAACATCAAGACAGTCATCTGGGGGCTAATTTTCCTTATTTATCATTAGCACAACAGTTGCTGATCTGAAAGTGTCTGTTTGTCCTCTGGGAATTAGCGGTTGCAACAGAAGTAACGCAAAAACATCAGCATCAA
This sequence comes from Simochromis diagramma, assembly GCF_900408965.1. Lineage (NCBI taxonomy): Eukaryota > Metazoa > Chordata > Actinopteri > Cichliformes > Cichlidae > Simochromis > Simochromis diagramma. The sequence goes on from NW_024386832.1 coordinate 1,018,730, forward strand.
TTAAACCCAGTCTCCTCTCTGATCTGGAGGCTCATCTTAATCTCCAGCAGTGAAATAGGGCAGGTGATCCAATCTGTCTGTGAGAGCTGGCTACGTTAGCACACATGCCTTAATGTCCACCTGCCTTGCACTCTCAGCCAGGCCGTACCAAGCGGTGCACAGACACAATCGCGCTACGTCTGGTTTAATACAAAACGGCACATCGACCCAAATGGCCGTGTTTTTGTTTCCCCGCGGCACTGTTTGATGTTAATGTCCCTCTGAATTATTTATCTGTGTGTTCTCTTTGCCTTCTCCTCATGCTCTCTGAAGGAATAAATCAAAAGAGCGAGGCACACACAGAGAACAGACAGGAGGATTTATCACAGGGAGTATTGTTTACCGCACTGACCTCCAGGCCCTGTTCTATACACATATCTGGGCTTTGCAATCAAACAAGCGTCCCTTCACATGGGGCTGAAACAGACACATATACATTGGGCTGTTTTCTTTGTGATTAAATACAAGATCTAGCCATGTTTCACTTGTGCTTCTTTCCCATTGCATGAACATTCAGATTACACAATGTATGATTTAAATGGTTTATGATTGACAGAGGCTAATATAGCTTTGTCCTTTCTATGACACCCTTACGTTTGCATGCACGCATGCTTTCTCATGTTGTCTTCATTTTCCATTACTAAAGGAAAAATGTTACAAGAGAGGCACAGATGAACATCCCACAGGCTTTAGCAGGCTTGCTCTTGTTTTAAAAACAAAGAAGGAACAGAAATATAAAAAACGCTCTTCAGGCCTCTTGCAGTGCAAAATCTTCTTTGTTCTTTTCGTCTCTCCAGCTAAAAATGGTTAAGAACTGCTTGACTTGACTGATCTGCTTTTGACAATATAACTGAATGACACCAAGAACGGAATATAACAATGTACTTTTCCAGCCCTATTTTCCTGCTGGTCCCAGACAGTGTGCTTTAGACTGCATAAATCCATCCTGACACAAAGTGCTGCTTGTTTTGGTAAAACACAAGCTAGTTGCTATTTCTCATTAACGTTCATAGCTATCGCTGACAGCTCCCTTGTGTCAGCCAAATTTTTCCCCATATTTGGCAGGTTGTAATTTCATGCTCTGGCACAACTGATACAATTTAATTTTGTTTACAATTGAAATTGTTTTGGGAGCAAAAATCCTCCTGATGAGTACAAGCAGGACTCAGTAATGAACCGTGTTTAAGAGGCTTTAGAAGATGAATAAGCTCTTGTCAATTTAATTAGCAGGTAGAAACAATTGGAATAGCGGAGACAACGAGAGGACTAACCTTCTCTTGAAGTTCTCACGAGCAGGATGAGCATGGCTTCACTGGCTTACTTGTGGGTAATTTAACAACTAGTCTGAAATAAGCAGTGGCAAACAACATGTTGGTAAAATCAGTAAATCTAAATGATGCTTACATCGTTTTAAAACAAGAATCTCAAAAACAGAGTGAAAGGAGCATTTCACAGGAAAAGTGTCAACAGTCTTGCTTTTTGACCCAAAGTGTCAATAAAAAAATTGTTTTTATTAGTCTTTTGCATATTTGTCGCACTTAAAAGTTTCAGATAATAAAGTAAGTAAATACAAAATGCAGTTTTTATATTATGATTTGATTTATTAAGGGGAAAAGTTATCCAGACGTACGTGGCCCTGTGTGAAAAACTGGTACTGGTGTTTTGTAAGTTTTAGTTTTATTCTTTGATTATTGTTATTTCTCAGTGTGTCATTGTGTTCAGTTTCACTTCCCCGTGACGTTGTTATGTTCATTCTATTCAGCTGTTTCCCCGTGTGTTTCCATTTCCCCTGATCACCTCCTGTGTGTATTTAAGTCGTCTGTCTTCCTTTGTTCATTGTCAGGTCGTCTGTTTTCCTTCCACGTCGCGTCATTTTATTCACAGTCTTCATAGTCATCATTGTTGTTTCGTAGTTATCACCGTTTTCATAGTCAGTTTTAGGTTTTTCCAGTTTAGGTGTTATTTTAGTTCTTGTCACTGTTCGTGTTGTTTTGCACGTTTCATCGTCAGCCCTAATGGAGGCTTGTTTTTGGTTTAAAACCGCAGTTCCTCACTCCAGTGTCTGCTTTTGGGTCCGTTACTAAACACACTGGTGTACCCCGCCGTGACAAAAACTACTTGCCCACCCTTGTTAAATCATGGATTTACTGAAATTTGCCACATTTTTGGGAAAGCCAAGTTCAATTTCACTAGGCACACCCAGGGCTGATTACTGCCAGACCTGCTGAATCAAGAAATCACAAAACCTGTCTGATGAAGTGTAGGCTGAAAGATCTCAATAAGCAACTTCTGCTATGATCTGAAGAAGAAAAGGAAAGAAACTCAGTTGTTGACATCTATCAGTCAGCATCAGGAAAGGGTTTAAAAGCCATTTCTAAGGTTTATAAAAATTCCCTCCACAGCGATATAAATGTTCAAAACAAGTTCTCTAAATTGTTTCACTTTCACTTGTGCTTTGGTTTGATTTAAGCAGGATGAAACAAGATTATCACCTACAATTACAATAAATGCTTTAATAACTTCAAACAAACATCACAAAGCTTCATTTTTTCAACAGTATTTACAGGTGACCACAGCAGAGCACACTTTACATGCAATTTACACAAGTAAATACTGTTACTTCTATATGCAGAAGTTAAAGTGGCAGGTGGGGGAACCTTAAATGTTGGTGTCTGACTTTGGTTTTTGCTCTTTGTGGAGTCTACACACTCTGCCAATATGACTGCTTTCCAACCTCCAGCCAGTATAAGAAAAGGATTTGGCAAGTGTTGTTACTAAATAAAATGATAAATCAAACCTAAATTCAAACTGATGACTCCTTCTAGAGGCAAGTCCTGTTACTCGGCTGAAATGCATGTGAGCGCTTATCTAAAGGGACTAATCTCAGTGATTAATGGGATATAGAAACTGCATGTATAGAATAGGCAGACATGTATGATGAAAATCACGTAATAATTTGCTGATTTTGTACACAAGTAATATTTAAACAGTTATTTCAGCACCATCTTTACTCATAAAAACTCATAAGCGCTGATAAATTTGAATTCAATTCAATTCACATTAGTATTGATTGATTAGCCAGTTTGTGTTACAGAGAAAAAGGATACCAGCTACAGGGGACCTTTCAGGCACTGCACATTATTAAATGACATATCTAGAACAGGACTCTGTGGGGCAGTGAAACTTCCAGGTCTGTGGTTCTTTCTGATGTTACAGATATGCCAGGCAGGGTTTGCCAGCCAAGTAGATGGAGAATGGCTGCTCATCATTTCATGTTCTGGCCTCCTTTCTACAACTGAGCTCAGACCAGCCAATCCCCACAGTCTAATTGGCCTACTTTAACACTTACCTTTCTGTGGTATTCACTCTGTTGTGTGTGTGTGTGTGTGTGTGTGTGTGTGTGTGTGTGTGTGTGTGTGTGTGTGTGTGTGTGTGTGTGTGTGTGTGTGCGCTCCTGCAACTGTGGAGAAGTACTCAATGATGGTAAATCCCAAAATGAGGATTCTAGAGACTATGTAACAACATTTCTCCAAACCTTTGCTTTGCTACCTGTTACTTTACCAGGCCAGGGTTTCATCAAAATACTGATCAATCTTTTTTTTCCCTTCTACTCTCAAAGCTTTGGGAATTCTGACAGTTTTTCAATCTTGGAAAAATAAAAAACAAACCTCATAAGAGATGTTCTCTGTATTTATGAATGAACTTTAGCTTTAGAGGAGACGCAGAAGAGATGATACTTCCCCGAGGCGATGTGCAGTGTAGCTGTGTGTCTGTGCATCTGTCATGCTGCCAGCTGCTGCTCAAGATCAGCTCGATCGCAGTAATTGGTCTGGTCCGTTTTGATTTCTGCTTCCAGTATTTTTAGTCATGTATCACACTTGTCTCTTGACATCATAAAGTAGAGCTTGAAATGATTCTGCAGCTGCCGCATCAGCTTGTGAAATTGTTACTACTCTTAAAACGCCTTTTCTCCCTGCAAGATTCCTCGCTGCTTCAGAAATGCATTCATTAAGCTGAAAAAATGTCGTCACTCACAAATAATTAAAACATTACAGCATTTTCAAGACTTTTTTAGTTTTTATGCAGGATGATTTATGATTTATTACAGCAGACCATGCGCTGATCAATGCACTTGGATTCATAACTGTTGGATGAACTGTCTGTATTTTGCACATGGGCCCCAGCAGAATATTCCTATAATCTAATCCTATAATACTTATTTATGCTGCAACATGACTTCTCTTCAAGTGTCACCAGCACTCTGTTTTACACCGACGTTGCTATTAAACACATTCATGAACCACAAGTACTTAATCCTAAAAATAAGTCAGTGGCAGTCACACGGTTGTGGAAAAATACACATTTGTTGTGCATATTTATACCAGCAAAAGACAAATATGTGCATTTGATGCAAAACAAACAACCGTGTTTCATAGTAATAAAAGGAACCTGTTAAATGAGGCTACACATGCTATACTTAATTGGATGAATTAGCTGGTTATAGTTTATTTAATAGGATTTATTGACCAGAACAATCCCATCATATTCCCACCATTATTTATCATGAAATCACTAAATAATTAGATGTATGAGTAACATCTGCTGTGGTATTATTATTATATTTATCATTATTATATACTGGACCCAGTGGAGTTGGGTCAAAGACCAGGCCCAGAGCCCAGGGCCAAATTGACTTACTATGATTGCCTAGTCTTTTATAATTAATTTGCAAAGGGCTTAAGGGCCTTAATAGCTGTGAGGAGCACAGGCTTGAAGGACAAACACTAATTAAAAGTTGCCAAGGATCAGGAGAATGCGATGGTGCCGGGTGACTTTTCTGTTAGAAAGAGCTGATTATAATTCTGCGCTGAGCCTCTACCGGCTCTGCTATCATGAGAGTTCACACCGCCTTTCAAAAATGTATTTTCAGTCAGGTTCAAAGGACATTGTAAATAGAAGATTGACACACCATGATGACAAATTCAGTTTAGCACATGAATGTATGATTACCTCATATGACAATATGCTATAAATGTGGCATTTAGCAATACACAAGCTGTGCCAAGGGGCCCAGCAACAGGGTTGTTCCTAATTTCAGGGTTACACTTGTGCTAGCTAAAGGTGAGACTTGTCGTGTATGATGAAATCTGAGGTTATGACACGTGTCAAAAACGTTTTGTCTTCTTGATGTGTAATGTGTAGTGTTAAAAGAAGATCGACAAGATAGGAGGCAAAACTGAAAGTGTAATGAAATGAGAAGAAATAAAAGAATCAAAAGCATTCTCTAGAACGGTTCAATGTATTTGTAAAAGTCAAGACAGTGTTTAGGCCAGCAGTTAGTCCCATGAAATGTTTCCGTATTCTTTGTATGACTCAAAGCTCACGGTTAGAACATATAAGTTAGCTTACATCGTCTCCACAGGAACAGATTGCCAAGCTAATGAAAAACTCCCACAGCAGTCTAGATTAACTTCTTCCAGGGTTTTCTGGAAGTCAAGTCCTCAATTGCTTTTCTGCCGCTGGCACTCTATCTCCTTTTTTTCCTCTCTCTATTTCCTTCCCTCTTTTTTTCTTGCTTTCACCTGTAGAGTAGCTGCAGCTGTCTCCAAGGGGGGAAAAAAGCTTATTGAGTCAATTGAAGCAAAAAGGAAATTAACAACTACTGGCTGGCTGGTTTTATTGTTTTGTTTGGAGACAAATGCAACTCTATCCTTGCTGGAGAAGGTGAGAGAGTGCTTTTCCCAAGCGCTCTCTGAATTGCTTTGTGTTTTTATACATGTGCTGGTTCCCTTGTAAAGTGATCTCTATATCTCTAATGGCTGACATTTCTTTTGATGCAACCCAGAGGTCAGACAGTCTTTGGAATAACTTTAAAAGGAGCAATTTAGAATCAATTTGACCGCACACAAAATCTGGATGTAATTCAAATGCTTTAGGGACAAGATAGAGATGGAAAGTAACCATTCTGACCCATCATACACCGAATATCACTCATCACTCTCAACTGAATTAGTCAAGGGCAGACAGCCCATCCAGAGCACAGACATTTCAGACTAATATGAACAGTTGGGTTGACAAGCATTGTAAGAGCAGAGCTGATGGACTGCAACAAAAACAAAAAAAAAGCCATATAAGCAGCTAAATATCACACAAATAAGTACCAGTAAGGGGCCAGGTTTTAAATAATTATTTTAGGGGGGAAAGGGGGGGGACCATCCAAACCTACCTGTTCCTTGGCAGCAAAAAACAGTAACAAACGTTTGCGATAGCTAACAAAGACTCTTTTATATAGCTGTGGAGGACCTTGGCCAACTCTTGTTTCAGAATTATTTTAATTCATCCACAATGGAGGGTCTCCAAGCATGAGCAGCGTGTTTAAGGTCATGCTAAAGCATTTCAATCCGGTCGTTAAGCCTGACGTCACTAGCCGTGTCTGGGCCTAAACTCTGCTGCAGGTCTATATATCAAACGATCACTATGGCATTACTGAGAGTTGAAACACTGTCTAAAGTCTTTCATCTTTAATAAAATGATCAGCGTTCTACCAGGTGTAACATTTGAGTTTAACATCCAGGCATCCATGAAAACGGAATTTATGACATTTAACGGAGTTAGAAGTTAGCAGGGAGTTAGCTCGCTAGCTTCTATCTAAATACAATATAGCATGTCCTGACTGCGGGGTTTTGGAAACAAATTAAAACGTACAGCTCTGCTATCACTTCCAGCATAAATGAAGACAGAAAACTAAACAGCAGTGACGTTTGTAGGGTTACTGAAGTTGGGCTAGCTGGTATATAATGATGTGCTACGTGACCGCTAGCGACACAGCTATGTTAGCATAATATAAACAAGCTTTTTTTCCACTCGATAAAAGTTAACGTGAGTGTTCTCGGTGGTCAGGAACAAATGTAATCGCATGGCAGGATGCTGTAAAAGGACCAAACTTCAGCCAGGAGAACAACTGAGATAATCCATCCACAATACGAGGTTAGTCATTCATATACTGCTGCATGGGCTGGGCTGTAGCTACATCCTAAGGTTTTAAAAACTGAGCTTAAATAAATGATTAGCGGTAATAAAAGCCGAGGGAGGTCAACAGTGATCACTGACTGTTTTAGGAGCTTTTTGAGATCAAATAGAAGAAAATACAACACATTAAACATGTTAACAACACAAAAGCCATATTAAACTCAGACTACTTTAGGCCCGGAAGTAGGATTCGTCACGTCATCACTTAACAACCGGATAGGTTTTAAGCCCAGACTTTGACTAGACCACCCCAAACCTTGTGAATGACATGAATTGATGGTGGGACATTTACGGTGGGTAAAAAGCAGAATTCATGGTACCATCAATTATGACAAGTCGCTCAAGCAGCAAAGCACCCTCAGGCCATCTCACTGCCACCACCATGTATGATGTGTTTTTATGGGTGAGGTAGTTGGGATGCAAACCTTCCAAAAATTTTAACTTCTGTCTTGTCACTCTACCAAATGTTTTCCCAGAAGTCTTGAGTCTTTTGGTAAATGTGTGATAAGGCTTTGTGTTTGTTTTGGTCAGCAATGGTTTTCTTATTGGAGCTCTTTGCCCAGTCTCTTTCTTATTGTTAAATCATGAACACAGACCTTAACTGAGGCAAGTGACGCCAGCGGTTCTTCAGATGTTGTTCTTTTGTGACCCCCTGGATGAGTCATCGATGTGCTTTTGGGTCAATTTAGTAGGCCAGCCACTCCAGGGAAGATTCACCACTGTTCCAAGTTTACTTCATTTGTAAATAACAGCTTTCGCTGTTTGCTGGCATCCCAAAGCTTTAGAATTGGCTTTGTAAGCGTTTTCAGACTGACAGATGTCAGTGACTTCATTTCTCAGTTGTTCTTCAGTATCTTTAGGTTGTTGCATGATGTGATGCTTTTGAGAAATTGAAGTTAATTAGTTTGAAAAAGATGACTTGAACAGGATCTTGCTTGCACTTGCTGAACAAAGCATAAAAAACTGGCCTTGAATAAAATTAAACCTGGGATCTTATATGGCACCTTCTGCCTTGATGACGATATAAAATTCTGTTGATTCAGGGTATTTTCTCACAATAGAGTCAAACCCCAGAGTACACTGTACATTACTGAAATATTCATCATTTACCAGCCCACCGCTGACATATTAATCAACATGTTTTTCATCAATATCCTTTATTCAGTGTCCCTTGTCATCACTGTCATCTTAACAAGAAGAGGCGTCAGCCTCAGGAAGGCTTATTCTCGGTCTAATTGAGTGAAGCCAGTTGAGATCATTTGAGGCTAACCGCACTTTCTCACAATGAGGTTTTGATGAGCTCAAATCAATGGTGGGCAGGGGGGAGAGTGTTGCATGTAGTGCTCATTAATTCAATCTTCATGCATCCCACATGCTCGAGTAAGAATAAAGAATAGGGAAGCTATTGATCTTTTTCTGGCATCTGGCCAGACAACACAGCATGTCTGCATTTTCCGTTCGAAAACGCCCCAAAATCACCTAATAATGACCCGTCTAAACAGTAAAGCATTTTTTTATTATCTCCACTCCTATGTGGCTCCAACTATTGGCTACAAACTAAAAGCCTTTTGCACTGAAATCATATGCATAACCCTGGGGACAAGAGTATTCACATTATTTTACTATTTGGTTTAGAAATCTGGAAAATTGTTAGTGATCTAAAAGCAGCATGCAGATGAATTTGCAGGCACAAAGCCAAAGGGAGAAGGCACATGCACTTTTTTTTGTTAGCACTGCAGAGGAAAATACCACAGACAGTATACTTTATGAAGTGAATATTCATTACCTGGAGTTAATTAGCCTGGAAGTGTTTATGTCTTTTAGGCTGTTAAGGCCTTAGAATTGTCCCAACTAACTACAACAAAAGGGTATCATTTTTGTTTCTTTCCAAACTGAGGCTATTTTTCTGTTGTTCCTCAAAGCTTTTCTTCCCAGGTCTTCACACATCTGCACAAGGATATACCAGTGTGAAGAACTATTTAATTTACCGAGGGCCTTAATATAATATTTACATAAGCAGAGTCGAAGAGAAACCTTCCAAGCCCTAAGGTTATTAACAGCAATTATGCCTCATAAATCCATGCCCTTCCCTTGCCAAGTTTGCGTGCTAGATCACAGAGAAGATAGAGAGATTAAGAGTCAGCAACATCCACCCACTTACCAGCTTAAAAGAGGACAGTGTTACTGGGTGTATTCAGGCACATCAAAGTCTAGCTGTGCTATGAATGGGGTGATACATTGTCTGAGCGATGGGATGTGACAGCGCAGATACAGACTGTCACTGACATGCCTTCTATCCTGGATTACCAGTGAGTCAGCCTGTGAGGAGTTTGCTTCGAGGCTATGCCTCTGGAAGAGAGCCAAGCTAAAATAATGTGCACACCCACTAACTTCAATACCCCATGACATACATCACTTTATGTTTATTAGCATTGGGTTTCATGCCTTGGAGAAAGCTCTTTTGCTCTTTCAACAGGTCTCTTTACATTAAAGAGTTTTCTTGAAGTGTGGAAGGGAGAGGGAGCACTTCTTAAGAACCTGGATGGCATCTTTCCGTTTGAAAAAAGTGAGTTGTAAAAATTGGTGACAAATTGAAGAAAAATACTAACAAAATGTGTTCTGCGGCACCATGTGCTGGCTTAACTATTACTCTATAAGTCTGTCGCACCCCAGTGGAATCTCATAATATGAAGATTATAGAATCAAGTCAACCAGGAATGTCAAACATAAGTCCCAGGGGCCAGTCTGGCAGAAGCTCCAATCTGTACCACTGCATGGCTTTAGACAATGTGAAGGAAGGCTTAAATGTTACACTTTTAACTGTATTTTCTTAAGTTTTACACATTTTGCTTCTTCTTTTAAAGAAAAATCCTTTGTTTATAATTGCAAGACAGTTTGGCAGATTACCGACCAGTTCCCTTTCAGTTTTAGACATTTATTTCTTGCAAGTTAAGTCCTGCTGACAGATTTTTTCCTTCAGGTTAGGATTTTATAGGATGTTTTACTTGCTAAAGCAACATGTCTTTATCATGTAGACAAACTGAGACATGTATTTGAATATGTACTTTTTTCTGATATTACGATATTCCTGGGATTAAATCTGTAGTTGAACATCTTTACACTGACAGAAAAGGGAGTTTCACACAGTGATTTGTGTGATTTGGTACTATATAAATGAAATAAAGCGAACCGTATCGGTCCAGCCTACCTGAAGTCAAAGTTGACTCTGATTTCTGATGGAAATTTAATCTGGGAATTGTTTGGCATAGTTTTCACGATATTTAACAAAGGGGTGTTATAAATCTATTAAAAATATTTCACCATTTATCACAAATGTAAATCTCAAGAAAGAAAATGCACAATAAAAGTGCACAATAACTTTTACACAAAGGCAGGGAGAGCTTGACATGTTCACCTTTCTGCTCATATTCCTCACTTACAGTAAGAAGTGTTATGATTATTATTTCTATATTGATCTCTCCTTGTACTCTCCTTGTACTCCAACATCCTCTCAATAGTCTGAAAACAGACCTGCTAGGTTGATCGGTTAATGTGTTGGCCCCGTTATATACTGGCAGTCTGTCCGGGGTGCACCTGACCTTTTTACCATATGACAGCTGGAACAGGTTCCAGCCTCCCTGAGGTTAAGAAAATAAATGAAATTGTTTTGTGACCTCACGAAGCTATTTGATAAAAATATAGTTGTTAGCTTTAGTCTTTGTCAGTTTGGTCAAATTTGGTTTAAAAACCAACTAATCTGATGTGTTGTTTTTGTGTTTTATGCTTAATGAGGCTTTAGGAGGTCTACATATCTATTCTACAATATCTATTCAGAAGTTTAGGCATTTGAAGTGTGTAATGTGTGTAATGCTGATTTTTAAGTATTTATTATAAGCTGAATATCCACTGAGCCAAAAAAACAAACAGATTTGAGTAGGTTTATCTGAGTGCATCCACACCTGATTACATGTAGCTGGTGGTTTATCGACACCCTGTTAAGAACAGTAAATGCGGAGGTAGCCTTTCCCCTGATAGCAAACCATGAGTCACTAATTCTGCTAGTGTAGATCTTTCTATGCTGCGAGTGTAAAGCCTTGAATTGAGAGCTGATGAATAGGCAGGGAAGGCTCTTATCAGGGGCAGCTGCAAGAGTCATTTATCAGTGCAGAATAATGGCAGCGAAAAGAGATGAGTGGGGCAGTCGGCCTATTGCTCCACAGCATAATAGGCCTACATATTCTCAGTGTCCTGGAATAACTCTGTATCTCCATCTTTGTCACTGCAGGCATTGTGCGCCACTTGCCAAACAGGTATCAAGAGTCAAGAATTTGCCATAAGGGAAAAAAATGCTTCAAAACTCCAGAGACAGTCTGAAAAGGGTAATTTTTCATTTTGTATTGTGGTTGTGATTAAATAATGAACATTTTCTAAATTCTTGACAAGTTAGAGACAGTATCCGAATCACTGTCAGGCCATTTTAATGGTGAATTATAGTGTATATGCAGGGATTTATCATGGTGACACACTGATAACCTGGAGCTTTATTGTCTTTTGTGACACACTGAACAAAGAAAGACTTCACATACACAACTCCATACACTTACAGCACAATGAAACCGTGAATGCTAGCTTATAAATTCCACTGTGTGTACAGTAGTTGTGCTGTGATTACAATGGGAACTTGATTAAAAAAATGGATTTGAGCAGCAGTCTATTTTCATGTTGGACATAAAAATAGCATCATATTCAATACAGGCCATAAGTGCCAAACGTTAAAGACACAAAAAAATGTTTTAATATCTGCATCCTTCAAATGCATATGTTGGGTTTTAAATATGATCCAAGCGTGTGGGTGTAAATACTCAAGAGAAGAACACGTTAAACTCTTAGGCCTTTTTCTTTTCCTTCCAAAGCAGCATTCCTTCTTTTGTTATTGGAACATGCTTCATGTGCTGGGTTACGTGCTGCACAGTTCTCTCTCATGTAAGGTATTTTACAACCTTAAGCTTCCAAATGGGGCGATGCCGAGGCGGTACGGCTACACTGATGCCTTATCATCATGTTAATTAATGCCAAACACTAGTGACTGATGAGCCAGCATTAAGCTGCTAGTCTAAATGAGTAAATTAATGTAGCCATACTGTAAGCATGCAGGTATTTCGTTAAGGCCTCGATGGTGTGCGTGTGCTAGAGAAAATTCACCTTGTAAATCTGTTTTTGTGCCACTCAGCATGCGCAGTGCTTGCCTGCAAATACTTCCTCTTATGAACTCTGCATTGCCAAGCAAGCAAAATAGCTTCTGATCTGCAAACTGACTGTCAGTCATACGTTATTGTTCTTGTCGAGAACAAGACACATTACCTCTAAAAATAAACTTCTGGATCATTTTTAATTGATTATGGTTATTGACAACTATCAGTGTGAGAGTTGAAACATGAGCTTGTACCTGTACAACTCTGGGTGCACCTGTAACCTCCTGAAGGAACAAGAGAAAGATGCTGCTTTGCTCTGTCTTAATTTGTCTAAACATACAATAATACAACAATATTGTATTTTACACTAGGTCACTTAACAAAACCTCCTTTGCCAGTTTATCTAAGCATAATTAATAAAGCCCTTATGCTAAAGCAAGGCAGCTTTGAAAGATCACTTACATGTTTGGGATCAAACTGCCATCTAGTCTGCTGTTCCAACGCTCACCAGAGGCCTGCAAGTGATCAAACCTGCAAGCATAGACAGTTATTTACAGGTAATGACTTAGAAGCATAAACTTACCCCAAACACACGCACACACACACGTCTCTTTGCAGAAACGATAACACACTGCAGTTGGATAATGGCTGCTAGCTGCTGCTGTCGGGGGGCCTGCTGCTTCATTGTTGCATTCTCAGCAGCTTGTGCACAGGCCCCCTCAGAGGAGCAGCCTGTCTAAAGGGGAGGGCTTTCAGACAGGCAGCAGTGGCAGGAGGACAGCGTGTTGTCTTCACAGCCAGAGCAACCATGTCCCCACTTTGTGTTTCAACAGGAGTCATTTGTAGTGAACTGTTTGCATAGCAGGGAGACAAGAAATGGCTCTGTCCTTGCTTAAACTCTGTCCTGTCTCCTCAGTATGTGGAGGCCAGTGTTGACTTTGTCACAGAAACAGAGCAAAGCTTTGCAGTGATGTTAATCGAGTCTCAGCAAGTTCATCAATTAATTATGCAGATAGTTCAGCACAGGATCATGAAGGCTGTCTGGGAATTGTAACATTCATTTGCAGCCCAGTATTTCTTTAAAATATTTACCACAAGTACAGATGTAAGTCTTTCTGTAAAATGAATATATTGTTAACACTGCAAAAGTACTTGAGCAGATGGTGTTGGAGATGATGACTCCAGTTTAATCATTTTTTATTTTCGTAAAATGCAAGGGGGAAAAACACGATTATCTCACGTCTTTTAAGATCTTTATGTGCAAGAATAATAAATGGCCTACATTACCTGCAAGGTTGTCATCATTACACATATTAATACAAATGCAACAATTTTAGATGCTTTGAGTAAGCAGAGCGAAGATGTCCTCTCTGATTATCAGTTACAGCACAAACAGAGATGAAAAGTGTGAAAGCTAATTCATCAGCTCCTGCTGTTTGTGCTGCTTCATATTTACCGTCTGCTGACACCAACTAAGCGAACAGTACATGTAGCCTTTTTTTAGCCTGTAGACGAGACACTGCAAACCTGTACTAGGTAGGTGAGGTGAGACAGGTATGAATATAGTGTAACTATTTGCACGCTCAGGTTTATGGAACTGCACATGACTACAAATAGAGCTGATATATAAATGTAACTTAGTGACTACAATGTAACCATCAAACTGGGATCCAAGAATCCACAGGGGTCCGTGATTTGTACTCGGGGGTCGTCAAAATATTTAGTACTTGATAACAGAAATGTGTGCCATTAAGTACATATTTTTAAGATGTTGGCCATTTCCACTAATAAAACAAATGTATCACTGAGCATAACTCTGATGATATAATATGATACAAATAGGTTCATTATCAGCTATGAACAAAGAATATTGCTCTTGTGATTATGTGATTATGACAGGTCTTAGAAAAACGAATAACTCCATGTGTTGTGTGAATAAGCAAGTATAACCACCTCTGTAAAAGCAGTTTTGAAAGTTCGCTGGTCTGGGGCATTTCCACTAGGTATATGCCAACACAAATTCAATGCAAATTCATTGAAAGGTCAGACCTTGCGATGCTCAGAGAATATGCAAAAAACCCAACAGCTACAACTTAGTTAGCATGTTAAATATTAAAGTTCACGACAGCACAAAAAAACTGAACGAGTAAGGCTGGTTTGGAAGAGTTAGCTGGGGAAAGCCGCCTCACTAAAATTAGCATGATAGCACACAAAGTTCCCTCTTAACAAACCCCAAGACTTATGGTCCAATGAGCTTTGCACAAACCAAAACAAAGTGAAGATGTTTGGTCATAAGACACCATATTTGGCACAAACACCTCTTAACAACTGTGAAACCTGGTGTGAAACACGGTGTTGGAGGAATGATGATTTTGGCTTGTTTGCTTGTTTTGTAGCCACAGGACATGGTCACCTTGCACTCATTGAGCCAACGGTGAAGTCCTCTATATCAGCAGTCCCCAATGTTTTGGCACCAAGGACCATTCATGTCCGACAATATTTTCACGGACCGGCCTGTAAGGTGTTGTGGATAAATACAACAAAATAAAACCAGTACCGGTACAAAAAAAGAAGATTTATCCATAACACACAGGAATAGACCCAGGGAAACCGAGTTAACGATAAAAACGATTAAAAAATAACAATAAAAATGCTGAAAACCATAAATTTCATACCCGAGCCTCAACTCTCGCGGCCCGGTACCAAATGACTCACGGACCCCGGCGGGTGGGGACCGCTGCTCTATATTGCAAAGTATTCTAGAGTCAAATGGGAGGCCATCCGTCCGACAGCTAAAGCTTGGCTAAAATGTGTTCAAAATTTCTTCTAATTCTCTGTTTTCATGTGATTTAAATATATTTTGGTCTTATTTTTCAAGAATTTTAACAAATAGCTACAAATTGCAGGGTTTCGTCTGGCGCTTTCTTCCCCTGTGTCTGCCACAGGTCTACATGTGGGTATTACCTACATATTACAGCACATAAGGACACTGCTAATTCACTTTACTGCAGCTGTTTATATAGTCAGTAAATACCTGTCAATCATTACCTAAACTTTCTGTATCTGCAATCCATTTTTTGTTTATAGAGATACAAAATATGCTATGTGTAGACCTATAAACGCCGGAGTTGTAACAATGATCGTAATGTAACTAAAGCTTGGGCTAAGACCCTAAAAGCAACATTTGGGTATGTTTTTGTTGTCGCCCGCTACCGCAACAGACAAACTTGTTGTTTTTTTTAATTTAGCAAGACACATTATTTGCTATCTCAGGGTGGCAAGATAATTAATATGTGATCACAAGGGAAGAGCTTGTTATCTGCAGATAACAAGATAATGAAGTTGTGATTGTTAGATAACAGGGTTGGGAGAATCTGTGCAAGCACGGCAGCACTTGGCTTCGGCAGTTTTGAAAGGTTTCTTATAATTATGTTGTTTACAAAAGAGAACAATGGATGAAAGCAGATTTAAAAGAAGATCTTTGAGCTCAAAACAGACAGTTGGAGCTAAGATCATACCACGTATAACATGTGTAGTGTTCAATCACAATAGTTTGAAAGGGTTTGCAAGCAGCTGTTAAAAAAAAAACACTCCTGCAGGAGTGTCTGTGAATAATGCCTGCAGCACACAGGTTAAGTAGTCTTCTGTAGCTTGTTAACTCTGAAGAAGTGTGGGCCAAATGTTGCAGTTGCTGTGGTGTTTTGCACAGCTCTGCATATCAAGAAGGCAGGTCAGCCGATCTGCTTTGTCTGTTATTTATCTCAGAAAGATGACTCACATGTGTGTACACTCCTCAATGGCTGCGAGCTATATAACCATGTTATGCTGGGTGGATTATGCATCTGTATCAGGGGCGGTTGCACAGCTCCTAAGAGAAAATCTATCATCTATTCAGATTTTGGAGGCTGACAGGAAGATTCAAGAGCTTTTAATTTTGAAACAAGTTGCACAATAAGTTCATCCCATTGAAACATTTGACATATTTGAACATGCACTTACAACTTTGAAACATTGTTACAGAAAAGGGTGATATCCACCTAAAACTGACACCTTAAATAGACATCTTGTTGTCATTTTTATCAGAGAAATAATAATGGATCTCTCACTGCGATACATCACCTTGTGCCCCTGATAAGAACACTCTTGACTGGGCTGAAGCCATCGTATCTGCTGATTCTGGGCTGTTTGATTTTTGTAATTCTGCTGGATCTTAGCTGAGCATTTCATAAAGTATCACATATTTTAATCGGTACCAGTATATTAAATATTATATTCATGTTATTTGTGTTGCTATCTCAGATACTCTTTTACAGTTTTTAGTGAACTGAATTGTCTTATACGACATCACATTCAGGGACCTCCAGGTATTGTACCTCACAGACCCTGAGCTTGTACTTTTACTATTTTTAATTTTATTAATTTTTTTTATATTAACCTTTGTCCTAAATCGTTTTAAATACATTTCCAATGCTGCTATATTTATATTAGCCTGATGATGCTTCTGCAGCTGTCACAAGTTTGTAGCTCCTTGTCCTAAATCTAAGACAGGATTTCAGTTCTTGTCCATCAAAATACAAAACAAGCTTCTTTGAAGAATGCGCTGAACTACTATCATCTGTGTGTTGACTTTAACAACATTATTAGTGGCTGTTTAAATATATACACTGATAAACGCAATAATAGCAATGACAAAGAACCTTTGTGTTCACGTAAAAAGGGACATATCCTAGATGTAATTATTTCCAAAAGTATGCACAGCCTAGGGATGTTCACTCTGACCATTTCTGTCTTATTTAAAACAGCCATCTCTGCAAAAGAATCAAAACTGGTGTATTAGGAAAGTACTTTATTAATTAACATACACACACCACCTCTGTCTACAAATCCTACTAGGCCATGTTGAGCGCTTTAATATTACTGTTGCTAATGTTATTGGTTCCGTGAAGATACAATATTTCTAATAAGATGCAAAAACCATCATGGAGGGATGTCACAGTGGTAAAATTGCAAGAGTGTGCAGACAAAACAGAAAAACAGGTTGACTATGACATTTATAAAAAGAGACTTTGTATTTTTAATCTTGAACAAAAACAGGCAAGACAGATATTTTCTTTCTCTGAGATTATTAATAAAAGCAGTGATAATGTGAACACAATATTGCCTGTCATCAACAGACTGACAAATCCCCCTGCATCACTCTCCCCGCAAAGCGTTATTGTTATCCAGTAACTCATGAAATGATTTTCATCCTTCTTTTCCCAAAAAGTCAAGAAAATAAGGGAAATCATTGGTAATCATAATAACATGAAAGCCCTGAGCCTTCAGATACTGTTACCAGTCTGACAACTTTCAACTACTAGACTCTGCAGCTTTAACAGGAATTGTTCAACACATGACATCCCCTGTTTGCTGCTTGGATACTTTGCTGTTTTCACCTTCATAGCAGCAGATGTGCTTCACATAATTAATAGCTCTCTCCGGTCAGGCATTTTCCCAAGAGGTTCTATAACAGCAGAAATCAAATTCTTAAGAAGGCTTAATGTAGATGCCTCACTAATGAACAACTGCAGGACGATATCAAAGGTGCTCAGTTTCCCTTGCTATGCATAATACCACTGGATATATTCAGATGACAAAAATGGATGTTTTTAAACATTTAACAATAGAATGATATGTAAATGTAACAATGAGCAAGATAGATACATAGATATATAGATTTAAGGGACATTAGGGTAATTAATTACACTGCTCATAATATTACTTTCTCATTTTTCTCAAAGACCTGAAAAGTATTGTCACATAGCTATTAGCTAACAATCTAAACCTTAGGCCAGTGGTCCCCAACCCCCGGGCCTCGGACCGGTACCGGGCCGCGAGAGTTGAGGCTCAGGTGTGAAATGTATGGTTTTCAGGGTTTTTATCGGTTTTCAGCGTTATTTTGTTATCGTTTTTATCGTTAACTCTGTTTTCCTGGGTCTTTTCACGTGTGTTATGAATAAATCTTCTTTTTTTTGGTACCGGTACTAGTTTTATTTTGTTGTATTTATCCGCAACACCTTAAAGGCCGGTCCGTGAAAATATTGTCGGGCATAAACCGGTCCGTGGCACAAAAAAGGTTGGGGACCGCTGCCTTATGCTACCGACCTTTCTCTTAGTAACTAGATTTGAACACAAAAGCAAATGCACAAGGCAAAAATGAAAACTAGCTCAAAGAGACTTCAAAGCGATCACAACAGTGATTCTACTTTAGAAACATGAGCAGAGAGAAACCGAGGCAACACCACTGACGGCTCATCACTGCTTTTGTTACCTGTTGAATATCAGGTTCTAAAGCTAAGGCGCACACTTAGCTTTAACATCACTCTGGGTTCTTGGTTAGCTTTGTGTTAGCATGATATCTTTGCACATGCTAACACAAAGCTAGCCAAAATTGTGTCAACAATATAAAGCTGTTGTTTTTGTTTTTACTGTCACGGTCTTGTCTGTTTACACAATAAAAATAAAGCTACTGTCCATATCAGTCAGACAGCTACGGTTCTTTCAGAATTTTCCTGAACTTTCGTGAATTTTAACAAACACTAAAAAGGCTAAGCGCCTTACTCCAACACACTAATTTACAAAGCACCAAAAGGCCTGGGCCTAGTTCCATTTCAAATCTACTTGTGCTTTACAAAACATCCAAAAGTCTCAAATCAACAGGTCTTCTATGTGGCCCCAGAATTAAAAAAAACACAATGTGAAGCAAGTCTTTAGTTTTTCTGGTTCTCACCTCTGCAACAAACTTCCTGAACACCAGCTATAACCGCCGCTTTGTTTACTTGAATCTTTATTATTTGAAGTGGCTTATCAGTAAACCATTTCTGCAGCCTCCTCTTAAGCTTTTGTTTGTATTCATTTCTAGAGTGCGGTTCCCCGTGTTCACATATGGTCTAAAGATTAGTCATTACAGATCAGTGTAAAACAGTTGTCTATAGAGGACTGCATCCTCCCACAGTTTTACCACTATTTTGACAATGTTTTCACAAAGCTTGTGTCATGGACGCCCTGCGTATGCAGTGACAATCACATCTACAATAAAAATTATCATGACAGACACCGTGTACATACATATGTGAGAAGATGAAGAACAACTTATTTCTAATTGTTGCTGTTATATTTTTAGGATTGCTTTTTCATGTTGTATATAATGATGTTTCAAATGTCACTTTCTATCAGTAAAGCACTCTGAATTACCTTGTGACTGAATATTGCTGATTGATTTAACTTGACTTATCATCTTAAAGTGAACTTTTGTCTGTGTTTGAGCTTCATCATGTTAGAAATCAACACTAAAGGGAAAATTAGTAGCCATTTGTTAAAATGTGATGAGAGGGGATCGGTGACTGGGTGTTAGTATGTGATAAACTGGGAATGAGTGCTTGCAAAACGATTTTGCAAAAGGAAGAAACTGCTGATTCTAGAAGTTTGCCTGTTTGTCTTTGTAAGGCGATAAGAATAGTACACTGATGAGATGTTTGCAAATGACTACAGACTATCATTCAGAGACCAGACAGCTTCGACCATAACAGGCCTTCAACGCTGAATCGCTAAAAGCTTCACATGAATAGAATTTGAAAACTAAAGTACAAACAGAAAAACAAGTGTCTGCATCCATTTTCAACACAGTTCAATAAAACCATTAACCATAAAACATTTCCAGATACTGTCTTTTAGTCTGTCCACAAA
This sequence comes from Simochromis diagramma, assembly GCF_900408965.1. Lineage (NCBI taxonomy): Eukaryota > Metazoa > Chordata > Actinopteri > Cichliformes > Cichlidae > Simochromis > Simochromis diagramma. The sequence continues at coordinate 1,038,715 of NW_024386832.1, forward strand.
GTTCAAGCAAATGTTTGTGTGCAGTTTTTTTATCCTCACTGACTGACGTTTCTACTCCTGATTTCAATCTGAATGTTTTTCTTGTTTGGTTGTTTTTTTTCATTTTTTACAATCTCTGTTTCATCTTTTTAACACTTCAAGTTTTATAATCAAAGGCTTTGCAAATAAAATTATAAGATGCATCGAGGTGGATAAGAATAAGGGAAAATCTAAGATAAAGACTGTTATTCACTCTTTACCCTTTACCTCTTTACATCATGCAAGCACACATATCTGCAGCTATATTTATCTTGAACATGAAAGTGCTTTGCATGATATCTGCCTATCTACAGATCTGTGTGGGTTTTTTTGTTCGAGCAAAGGAGCAACTCGGTTAGCTAGTGTTCAGGTCATCGAGAATGACTGATGTCTCCAATCCTCGCTGTTGCTTGCAGCCTTGAAGCGCTTTGATTAATCATCTCAGTTATTATTCTTATTACTATTATCACCACTCATTGCTCTGCCTCAGCTGAGGAAAATTCCTTGTGGATTTTCTCTGTCATTCACTGTTCAGAAGTCCAGCTGTCTACAGTGGTTTGCTGAGGCTTTTACTCCTTCCATTACAGGTCACTGACAGAAAGAAGCTCTAAAGGTTCTGTGCTATGCCCTTCCTTTGGAAAACATGCATTTGTACATAATTTCACATGAATATTTGATCATGTATCATATCTTTGGAAGCCCATTTTATAATGAAGAGTCATGACAATAAAGTCAATGAATATTAAAATAAAAGAGGGGAACTATCATATATTCTCTTGACCTCCTCAGTTTCTTCCCCCTGTCTCACTAGTGCCGTTTCAAAGTGACCCATTTCTCTCTGCAGTCTGAGCTTGTCTCTGTGAAGTCCTGTGAATATACAGCAGTGTATGAATAAAGACACAGAAGATAAGGAAGCGCTCTTTCTCAGGCACTCTGAGGGCTTATCTCGAAACTACAAAACGACCAAACTCTGGACCGCTCTCCCTCAATTTCTCTGTGTGTCATTAAAGCGCTTTATTCAATTTAGGGCTAATATTCTTTGAGAGTTCATAAATTTTGCGCTGAAATTGTGGTTTTATTGTCCATAAAATCTCATCTAGGCTTCCAGAAGGATTTAAATGTCACAGTTTAATGTGAAACTTTCTTTTTTATCTGCTTCCTGCAAAGACTTTGCATGTGTCAAAATGTGTTTGTTGCCGGTTGAACACCGGGGTTAACAAAGGATATCATGTAAAAAACAATAATTCCTCAGGGATTATGTACTATATATATATATATATATATATATATATATATACATATATATATACATTTAAGGGTACACACAATTGTACATGTTTCCCTAAATGTAAATGGAAGAACAAAGGACGCACGCATACTTCAGGCCACATTTCTGGAGAACCAATCAAGTCTGAGAAAATGGAAATGAAAATACGGAGAAACTGAATGTAATTTAAAGCAAAACAAACGTTTCAATATAGCTTGCATTTCTATCTCTACTTCATTGTTATTGCTTTAACAATTGAGTGTGCTATACAGTAGGTGTAGTGTAATGGTCATACATAAGAGCGGATGCTGTGGAACTTTTTTTAGGCTAATTCATTGTTGAAATCATATCAACCTCAGTCAAACAGCCACATACTGCACCATGTTCCATCCGTGCATCTGCAGTTTCAGTTTCAGCCGTATGCAACACTGTGTGAGTCTGTGGATCCTTTGCTTTGGACTTTTTTGCTCTGGTTGTGGTTCCAGAACTGAGAATCCCAAGTACTGATCATTTTCGCCTCTTTCTTCTTTTCACATCTTTGTTATTTTCTTTCGTAAGCATAAAGTCTTTTCACTCTTCATATTTATGCACCCCTTTGCATTTAATCCTTAGTTATTAACAAACTCTCGTCCCGTCTCCCTTCCTTCACCCACAGATTCTGGTTCTGCCAAACACTTCTTCCTGTCAAAAGGGAGTTTTTCTATCCCACTGTTTTTGCCTGGTAATATAAAGCGCCTTGAGGCAGTTGGTGTTGTTATTTGGAATTATGTAAATAAATTAATTGACCTTAACTAAATTAAGTTGAGTAACTGTTGTGCAAACAGCCTGACTGAGTTTTACCAGTCGATATATGTTACCACCCCCATCAACAGGCACAAGCTTTCAGTAGTGACTGAATAAGATAATGGATACAGGTGGCAAAAATGAGGTTCCTCCAAAAGGTGTATGGGAACACATTTATGGGGGGCGGGGCCTGTTTCTCCTCCACAACATAAGAAGCCACTTGAAGTGGCTCTACAAGGACAGCTTCTAGGTGAGGTGTTTGGGACATGTCTAACTAGGAGGAGGTACCAGTGTAGACCCAGAGGAGCTGGTGCAGGTGGCTGTGGAGAAGTCCTGTAGCTCTGGGCGTCTCTGCTTATACTGCTGCACCCACAACCCAGTCCCGCATAAGCGGCTGAAAATGGTTGGCGTGACTGAGAAATTAATTTTTTTCTGATAGAGTTATAAAAGAAGTTCATGAGTACATATGTTGTAACTTAAATACATATGCACATTTTTGCACACACAGTGTTATTCATAAATCTACACCCAGTTTTATGCATCTGGCTCCCGATGGCCATTACCCAGCTCCTAGTCAAATAAACCCTGTGTGTTTGCCAGAGTCCTCATTTAACCCTGATTAACGCAGCCCCCAGCAGGAGCGCACCACTTCATAATTCCCCTTTCTTCTCGTTTCAGTGGTTACAGGACAGGCCCGGTGTCACTGTGGGGTTTAAAGGAGGTCACGTGATCATGAAAACGCTGCACACCTCTCACCACACCAATTACGCCATGCGAAGGAATGAATGATAAAGCCCGTCAGGAGCCCTTGCTGAGAGCAAGAACGCATGAGAAAAGCTGTGAGAGAGACACATGCCTTAGCACTGCATGTTTTAAGCACATGTTCCCTTTTCGCAGTAGATTAAGAGCAGGTTGGTCAGGCGGCCCGTCTGCATTTTAATGGATCTCGAGGTGATGTTTTATACAGCTCATACACAATAGGCCCAGTGTGGCTTTACTACGCCCACAGGCAGCTATTTTTCAGCAGCAGTGTTACTCCGTACTGTGTACATTAGGAGAGTGTGTGCTACAGGATTAAAATAAGAGCATTGTGGTCACTCCTGCTACATTTGTATATATAATGCTATGTTGCCATTGTGGTATAGAAAATACCACACTGGGATGTTACTCAACCACAGAAGCGGTTGAGTAGTTGGACCGTGTACAATAAAAACTTCTCCACTGCAATTTTTGCTGTTTTGATTTCATGTTAACATCTTTTCAGTCTTAGAGACACTATTCGAGTTATTTCGCAGCGTGAATGATCCAGCACAAGAATACCTTAAAGTAAAGGTGTGTTTTTTTCTTCCCGAGGTAAAGGAAAATGTGGGGGGGGAAGGAACTGGAGGTGGGCTTAATGAACACTGATGAACACTGGAGCAATGAGGGGGGGAAATAGTGTCACTGTTCAGCCACATTCTCAGGCACGTGTCAGTCTGCCGTTTCCAGTCCAAATAATTAAATATCCAAATCAGAAGTCCTTTGGTGTTTAAGGAGCCAACACAAAGTGAGCGACATAAGAGGGAAGCACACATCAACACTTGTTAGTAATGTGTCATTTATACGTAGGGGTTATGCTTCTAACTGCCACTTTTGTCAGTTAGAAAATGGGCTGACTCGACTAGTTTAAGACTTTTAAACAATGGTGACGTGGCATTTCAGGGCACCAGCTGAGTGAGCTTACGTCGGGTATGGGGACTAAAACACAAGAGGCATGAAAGCATATATATATATATATATATTATCTGATTATCTTTTCATTAGAGCGTGGGATATATTGGAGAGCAAGTGAACATTTGCAGGACAAAATAAGCAAGCATAAGGATCTGAACAAGTTTTACACGGGCCATTGTCGCGGCTTGACGACTGAGTCAGATATTCTTCAAAACTGCAGCTTTTGTGAGGTGTGGTCGGTCTACAGTGGTCAGTATCTATCAAAAATAATTCAGAGAAAGAACAGGGGTCATGGGTGGCCAAGGCTTATAGATACAACTGGGGAGCTATGGCTGGCCCATGTGGTAAGGCAAGCTCAGCTCAAACTGCTGAAAATCCAAATACACATGTGCATCATAGCTCGTTGTGTATGTTCAATATAATGCCGACTCCCTAACCTGCTAAGAGAACATGGAAAACATACTTTGGGCTAAATAGTTTATTGGCGTATTAGCATTGTGATTTTGAGTAGTAAACTTAAAACAACTCACCACCGATGGGTAATTAGGACTGGAATATTTCATAAAGTTCCTACATAGCGTTAACTTTGAGGAAGTGTCAGGAAAAGCAAACATACTTGGAGTTGCATTAAAGAATTTCATTTTCAACACATCCAGCCTGGTAATAAAACAGCTGTCGCTCAACATTATTATCCTTTGTTCTATTTACACCCCTGTAAAGTAGCCATTCATTGTTCTTACAAGGGCACTTTTGATGTTTTGTTTATGTTCATTGATTAAAGGAGCTTGAATTTCTAGTAACGCGAGCATCCAGTTTCTAGTGTGTAATGTACTGTTGCATTCTTTATTGGACTCTACATCAGTATAAAGCTGACGTAAAGAAAACTGATTTAATGTTTTTCTTCCACTGACAAAACTCCACAGTGTGAACTTGGGCAGCGAAGAAACACAATTGCTTTTTGAATCCAGCTGTAGCCAGTGTGCCAGCTTGGAGACTTCATCTGATGACTTGTGACTGATGACTGTAGTAACTCTTTTATGAGAAGTAGTATATTATCAACGTGTTGAATCCAGAAGTGTCAACAGACAAATCTCTGCAGCAATCCGCTGCCCACAAGTCTCTCTAAAGACCGTATCTCACCGTTAGCACAGAATGAAGGATGAGTAGCGAGGCAGTGCTCACTTTACTTTAAGAGCCAAATGCACAACATTACTTTCCATCCTAGTAAATAAGATTTCATTCTAATTTTGTGGTTACACAGCAGCAACAACAACAACTGTAAACACTTTCCTTGTTGCTGCCGTTCCTCACGTATGACCTTTGTATCCAACAAGGTACAAGTAAAGCACCTGATAATACGACAGTATCGATTTGTGTAAAATGCTGGATAGAGAGCAAAGGTGCCCTAAGAATGGCTCAGGGCTTCATACTTGATTCTGGCTCAGAGGACTGCAAAACAACAGCCAAGCGCTCTGCAGTGGTCTCGTTGTAAATATTAAGAGTTAATTCCCTCTGTAAAATGCAGCTGTAAACCATCTGCACCGCTGTTAATCACAGAGAAAATGCCCCGCCAAGAATCTCCACTTGCCCTATTCAAATTGCAGCACACAAGCCACAAATATTCACGGGTTGCGAGCGCATATGGACGCGCACTCAGAGTTTAGATTCATTGCTTAATGTCTTTGGCAGGAAACACCAGGCATCTCTCCAGCTCTGTGGGATGTATTTTAAAGATATACATACACAAAGGAGCACAAAAGTCAGGAATGGTGTATTTATAGTGTGTGATTTAATTAGCTGACTCTTGAAGGTGGTAGATAATACACTGGGTTGACTGTTGAAAGAGCTAGAGAGAGCCAAGACCAAGGGAAAGGCAGGGGGAAAGGTGCAATGACGTCCAGTGTATCAGCATTTTATCACAGCTGTGTAGCTGGAGGTTTAAAGGTCAATCCCTTCCTGCTTTCAGCAACAGTCACCTTGCCACACTGACAGAGCTATCTGAAGCATCATTGACTAAATCAACCATCAGGCAACACTGCAGCACCTCTTAAATGGCTAATGGAGCTGCCAGACCAGCTGGGAATACAAACCAATGGATTTATTGAACATTCAGCATACAGCACGGCCAGCAATTCAAAGTTTACACATACACTTAGGTTTCCATTTAACTGTGTAGTTTCGAATGTTTTAACAGGACTTGTTTTGCTTCCATAACACAGCTTCTTTCAGAGAAGCCATATATGACAAAACATGCATTTAAGCGAGAGGACATTTGTGCACTCGGAGTCTGTACACGTTTAATGAGATGCCTCCTTTGCGCCTATAAAACATATGACAATATGAAAATTAAATGTAACGATAATCATTTTGTTTTCAGTTGTCTGATGTAATCGACTGGGGAAATTTCATCGCGACGTCTGTTGCTAAACATTTTGACCTACAGATGAATACTATCCGTCTTAATGTGATGCGTAATCAAATAGCTGACCTGATTCAAACTTGCCCAGTTTCTCCTTTGAGATTATCCTTTTGCCAAACTTTTTACCAACCTGGCAACCACCAACAGCCTTACTCTCTCTGGAGAGCGGCCAATAATTTTGCAGGTTCTGGTGTATCTAGCGGATATTCAAGCCAAGACCTGCTCCGTGCACCGATCCTTGTTTAGGAATTTCAAGGAGCTAATGAAAAGCTAAATTATCGTGAGACCAGAGCCAGTGGTTTAAGATTGAAATTTGGCAAGTGTAGCGCCTACTTTGCTCTCAACTTACTGCTTACCTGTTTATTAGGAAGCTTTAGTACCAGAAGTCTTGTGCGTTGCCGACACGTGGTGCGTATGCTCATTTTTCCAAGCTGTACTTGTCCCTTAACAGAGATGTCTAGTTAATCTGATAGAAAACACAACTAACGCCACGTGTTTTTGGGTGTAACAACAGCAAGGCAGGAAGTAACACATACTTCTGAAATGAATAAACACAGGTGGTGCAGTCAGAATCAGACAATTATTTGAAAATGCTTTTGTCTTTTTAAGCACCTAAATCTAGATGCTACAAAAATACCTCATTCAAGCACATTTAACAGTATATCAAGACTGACTGGCAAAAAGATAAAAAGGTAAGGAAAGACAACGAGTGCGGAGACATTAAAGTGAAGGGCCAGAGTGCCAATAACAATCAGTACCTTCATAGTGAGCAACATTCATTTTTCCATCCATTAATTCATTTTCCTAACTGCTTATACAATCCAGATGGATATTTTTATATTAAAATGATATCAACTTATTTATATGAATACTAGATGCTATATTAATAACACAGAGTGTGGGTAATATGACTACATTGTGCAAATCCACTGTTTTAATTAAAGTACAACAGTGTACACCTCCATGGGAAATATATAGCATGTTCCACTCTGTCATTATCCATCCAAGCACAACGTAGAGCGCATGTCATTCTTTACTGCATGGGAAAATATCAGTCGTTCAGTTGAGATGCCCGTGCTGTCTTTTAGAGTACAGGACGTACTTTGTAAGGTCCTCCTCCGGTCCCACAGTCCTACATGAGGAGAAAACCTCGGAGTTGTCATGGCAGCTGAACCGAGGCAGGAATGCACATTACCATGCTGGAGGAGAGAGGAAGAGGGGGGGGGGAGAGAAATGTCTTGATATCATTTTGCTGCAACCGGAGCTGTTTTGAGTTTTTTTATTGGCATGACATTCAATCACATTAGGGAGCAAATTGAGACTTTCAAGTCAAATGAGAACAGCTGAAAGAAATGCAACACAGGGGAAGTGGAATTCAGCAGACGCCGAGCATGTTTGTTAGCATATTTGTTTAATTACCTACTGTTAATAATACAGCTTCTAATCTAATTTCGCTTTTCTGCAGGCGCGCAGCAGTTTGAGCACATCTGAAGAGAACTAGCACCGAGTGCGTGGAGCAGAGTGGGAAAAAAGGAGAGGAGGACAGCGAGGGAGAGAGATGTGTGAGTACACTGAGAAGTCTGTTATGCTGAGGTCTTGTGCAGGGGAGGGCCCGGGCTCTGAATGCAGAGGAATGACAGGCAGGGATTAGAGGGGAGGTGGTGCCATTGAAAAGAAAGCTGAGCCAGAGAGTCGAGCTGACACTTGAACACAGCCAACTGACAAGACCAGCCAGCCCTGCTGCAGTCCTGTAGAGGCAACTTCTCCCCCCGCAACCTCTCCGTCTAGGGAACGGGAGGAGGAGGGTGGGGGTGATCCTGCACTGGTTCATTAGTCGCGACTGTAGAGACAGATGACGCAACGAATCAGAATTAATAGTCCATGTATGATTTATCAGTTTAAGGTTGCCATTCAGAACCCGAACTGGAAAAAAAACCCTGTAAATTTTGGTATGTAATTTGACTCTCTCACTTTAACACCACTGCCTGCGATTGGTCATTGTAACCCAAAATGATCACGCTTAACTCACACACAGCAATCTTAAGCAACAGAAGGGCAACAATCTCAACTCTGATCGTATCACGCAGTACATTAAAGAGTGATCGAAAGCTTCACTGGAAGAGGTCATGCCTAAGGATGAAAATAAGTTCATGTGAGGTAAAAGAAGTGCACGACTGCAGCTTCTGTGACTGTCAAAGATAAAATCACAGAGACAACATCTTAATGTGGTTAATGTGTTTCCTGCTGAAACAGGATGCTGGGGTGCCGCTTGCATGAAAGTCAGTTATGATGTTTTCTGTTGTTTTTGTCTTCTAACACAGTTTTTATTTCTTTTCCATCCAAATAAGCTGTCAAAAGTCTCAAAAAGTTGGAAACTGGATAGCCTAATACAGAAAAGACAAAAAAAATGATGCTGCTACTAAAATATCTTGACCTAAATGTCCAAAATCAGCATGTACGATAAAGCTATGGGTATGAAGCATACATGTCTCGAAGTTAAAGCAGCATCTGGTATAACCTTGTGCGCAAAGGCAGCCCACTTACCAAAGAGGATGTCGACAAAAAACACACAGCCTTTAGCGCCTGAGGCAAACATATCTCCATATCATTACTTTTTGCTGCAGTGTACTGTATGAACTCATACCATTTCCTGAACTGGGCACTGACATTGAGAATTTAGATCATGCACTATTAAAAAAACAACAACAAAAAAAAACATTTGGTATAAATGTACTTCCCATGGAGTTGTGTGGATAATTATAATCATCGCAAAATACTGATCTGTGTTGACAAACCCAACACAGCATTTTCAAATTAATAGTAAAATCGGTTAAGCTTGTTGCATTACATATTAGAGCTGCAAAAGAAGCTGCACTGTTTAAGCCCTAAGTTTGGTTGAAATCCTGCACTTATGCACTATGTTGTTCCCTCCTTTGCAGTGGGCAGCATGACATGTTGGTAGATTGCAGGTAATCAAGCTGTTTGAGATCTGCAAGGTCGAGGTCTGGCTGTGCTGACGCCTGTCACACTCAGACACTTAACAGCTGCAGGATGCTCGGGTCTCTCAGCTACTTCTCGGGGTTCACACAGACATCATTGCTTAACTATCTGAACTTGAGGGTTCACCATGCCGGCAGTATTTTATTCAGATATGCGATTCTTTGTGCGCGACTCCCCACAAGGCTGTGCTTTCTGGGAGCTCTTTTGATTAATAAACCTGACAAGTCAGCCCATTATTATGAATTAAAACAGGACAACTGCATGTGTCATATTATCTCCAGAGGCAGAGGGGACAAAGCCAGTGGCTTCTTACGCAGGGGGCTGATTAGGAAACACAAACACCTCTCGCATCCTGCTGAGCTGCGCTGGGAATTGGTTTGACACTTTGATCCGAGAGCTCTCTAATGCACATAATAAAATAACTGCAAATACAGAGGCATACAAACACATTGCCATGGACACCTTAGCCATGTGCTACGGCGTCAGAGGAATCAGTGTTTTGTGACTGATATAAACACAAATTGCAGCACAATGGTGACATTTTCTGCTGGGCTCGTGTGTGCAAATTTTCACTAAATATGTGTATTTCTGTACGTCTAAGTAACGAGCAGGTTCGACATCATCTAATCGCGTACTGTGGCAAATTGCAGCAACGCATGCATTTACAAATGCATGCATATTTACGTCTATCTGAAGTGCACACACGCCCACACAGCGCACTAGCATCACAGCTGCACACAGCGTTAAACAAGTGCAACATACAGGAAGAAAAGAGCACCTCCAATGATCCATCAATTCCCATTGGTTTGGTGAGGGGGGATTTATTGACTGGCAGAGTAAATTCAAGGCTTATTCACTGTCAACATAACCCAAGAGGCAGTCTGCTGGAAAATCTAGTGCTGTGGTGCCAGGTCACTCCACATAATTCCCCTGTAGGGCTGCTGTCTGTGATGAGCCGTGCTCAGTGTGGTTGTGTGGCTGCTGAAAGGCCTGTCATTACAGCTGCACCCTGTGGCAAGGCAGCTAGATCCAACCCAAATAAGATCCCTTCTGACAACTAACTGCCCCACCTAAACCCACTTATCAGGTTTCAGGATTTGGTTAATATGTTCTGTGTAAGTAGGAATTAAACAAGCCATCAAACTCTAAAGCCTGCTGTATATTAGCCTGTGCCAACACTGCTGTTCTTTGCAGTCGAGTCAATCATTAAACAGATCGCTCTTACACTGCCTTTTACTGATCACTGTTTTTGCACTGTTCTTAAACGGGCGTTCAAAATGTAACCCCGTGCATGGCTTGTGCACAGAAAATGGTGAAGCCATTATTAGTACTAGCAGCATTAGTCATGCTTATGGTGTCGTTATTGTTATTTTTGTTATCATCATTGTCTAAAATAAAGAAATTTAATGTCACGGGGATCTTGGAGCCTTTACAGTCATTTTTCATTAATTTACTCCTGAGTATACTGTACGTGATCGCCTGCAGAATATGTTTACTTAAATGAAAATAGGAGATTTACAGTTATAGGTCAGCTCAGCTAAGGTAAGGCTTTTTTAATGCTGTGTTGTAAATGAATATTAGAAAGCATCTATAATAATAAAAGCCCTTTAGCAATATAGATATTGCTATATTGCTGTACGGCTGTTGGTAGCCATGTACAAAACAATGGAAGACAGCAACGTCTTGTTTCTTGCCTGTAAACAAAACTGAATCATATGTAGTTTATAGCACTAACAGCTCAGAAATGTTCACATCTGAAACCTGAAACACTCCAAGGTTTCAAACAGCAGTTTAATACAACATAAATATTCCCCTAATTCTTTTTTTAATTGCCTAACAAAATAATCTGCTTCGCAAATGACTTAAATAGACCAAATATTACACTGAATATAGCAAATACATAACAGAATTCAATGCTGATATGTTAGCATACTACATCCATCAACGTTTTTAAATTATTACCTTTCATATGCTTACGTTTTCTAACAATGGTTCCTGCCTGATTGTGACTGATGGCTAATAGATTTGTTGAAATCTGACTGCTTCACATTTAAAATGTGCCTGTTTAATGACTGGAGCTTTGCCCCATTTGTCTGAGAACTGTGCGCTGAAACACGGTGTGTCTGCGTGCAGGCTTATATAACCCATTTCACAGGCTTTTGCTCTCTATTCATCTCACTTTGCTGCTTTTATGTACATCTAGGTAGTTATTCACTAAATTTTCAGCACAAAGTAGCTGAAGCTGGTATTTGGGGGATGAAAATGCTGATGGATGACAGCATTACCACCCAGGAGATGTGGGTGGTTTGTGTGCGCCTACAATGTTTCAAAAACAGCTGACTAAGACCGCTGTGGACATTTGAATCATATAAATAAACTGATCGCCTTCTTCTTCTTCTTCTCTCTGTCTCTAATCTCTTCTATCTGTTACACACACTTTCTCTCTTTGAAATCAATCAGAGAGGGCCCCCACCACCACCACGCTGATAGATCTATTATTAATGAGAGCCCTTAGCACCAAACTAAATTTAGTGCATAAACTCCACTTGGAGTGCTAGAGAGGGGGATCAATAAAATCGCAGAGGCCACAGCAAGAGTCTCATTTAGCTCTCTGGAAATGCAGGATGTGGAAAGGCTGACCCTGAGTGCAAATGGGCCTCCTGACTAAAGCTTGTGAGAGTGAGCAATAAAGAGAGCAAGAGGTTCTGACAATACAAGGAAAATGTTAGCGGGTCTTGAATTGTTACCTTGTAACTAATCTATATATGAGATAGCAGGATCATTGTCGGGGTGACGTTTGGTCTAACTGGGTGCATACAAGGTCTGAATCATCTCCTATTGAGCAAACCACTTGTGCTGCATCTGAATTTTTAGTCCCCATTACATTGACGTGTCTCCTGCGAGGATGGTCAATGACATGATTAGTCTCCTTTGCAACATATTTAATTATCGACCTATTTCCTTGGAATATTACAAAAATTTCTCCAAAAGATAGTAGATAAGGAAACGTGCATCCATAACCGTCATTATTAGGGGCTAAGTGAACCACATATGGTAGCAATTCTTCTCAATGAAATGTACAATACAGATGCACGACAGCACAAAAAATTTGTAAAAGTTTTGTAAGATACAGATTTTTCAGTAAGTCTTTCAATGTCTTACTATGAAAGGTAAATATTGGTAGTGAGAGTGAGAGCACAAGGAGACCTGAGGTGGACACGTTCGTATTGGACAGTGTTGAATGCACATTATACACGCATGCTTACTCAGCAGGTCTTAAGTCCCTTTGGCGCACATAAAGATATAAGAGTTTCAAAACACTTTAAAGGACACGTTTACGGGGAACCTTTTGTAGCACACGCCAACAAAAAAATGTTCAATAATCGTATAACTCACTACAGAAGATATTTTTAAAAAGAGAAACGAGATTGAAGCGACCGCTTAAATCTGTTTGTAATACTGTTTCGCAGCATGCCAATGAAAAGTGTCTTTTAGCTTCTCGAGATGCCTCCACGAAATCTAGTCTGGAGGCAAGATTTTAAAATCCCGTCCCCACATTAGACCAAAGCCATTTAACAAAACAGCAAAAGCTCAGCTGATGCTTGACTTTAACCTCAGCTCATGCCTGCTCTTTTGAGACAGCGGGGAGTTAAAAGCTCAATTATAATCCAGCACCTGGAAATGTAAAGCGAGCATGCAGTTAGTCGAATGGATTTTAATAGAAACTCTCATCCAGCTGACAAGTAAAGGAAAGTTTGAGGTTGAGCTAATGCATTTGCATTTGGTAACGTGCTGTGTTAGACCAGGCGCAACTATGTTCACATTAGAGGACACCTTTGCTCTGAGTAATAAAACAGTTACGTTTGGTTATAAAAAGAATAACACAAGAAAATAAAACAAGTGTGCTTAAAGTCTTTCATTACCAGCATGGCAAACACTGGGCATCAGTTTGCACAGACTGTGCAGATTCATTGAGTCACATGATCATGAGGGCTGTGCCTTGAATGGCACTGCAAGCTTTTGAATCCACAGCATAACTGTTAGATTTGTATTGTTGGATTGTCATTTATGCCTAGAAATATATATTTATATATGCTTAGAAGTATATAATCATTTGTAGATTGAAAGAATGTCTCATCCTAGGAGGTCTGTAACAACTCTGTGTAGCATGAAGAGGGGGGTGCGTTCTGGCACAGATCACACACCTCTTGGGATCATGAGCAAGGCTTTATCTTCTCTTCTGACATATGGCAGAGCAAACACACGTATATCTGTTTAAGTATAAGTGCCTTTGTTTAGATGAACTGCTGGACTTCCAGACCAGCAGGTTTAGGGAAGATGTTTATGGGCTCACATTCTGACACACACCCCCACACACACACACACCTACATAACATGCAGACTGGTACCTTTGTTCACGTGTATGTTAATGAACCTATGTATATTCATGTAACCTCAATAAAGGAGGGTCAAGTGAAGGAACGGTGCTTGTCGTGGTTCTCTCCCTCACATATGAGTAACACAAAGAACTTTGCCTACTCGTGTCTTGCTTTTGCTGTGTAGTAGAATTGTCTTGAATGTTCCAGCGAATAGGTTTATGCTACAAACCTATCAATAACACCAAACCAAAGAAAATGTAAGCTCCTAACCAAAGGGAACTGTTGTGCCACCGCCGGCAGTTGCTTTACCTGTTTTATGGCTTCTCTCCTATTAAACTTCAATTACAAAAGGATGTCAAGACAAGAGATACCAATTAGGATGATCAAAGATTTGGGGGGGGGGGGGAAGTAAAGATGGCAAATGGCCAACATCTTTAATTAACATGTCGCAAAAAGCTTGTCGAAAAATGGCTTGATGCCACTTCCTCAAACACAGACAGTAACAATAGTGAAAACCAGCAGTGCCTTCTGCACACAGGGTTGGCAGTAATTATAATTGCAAATGTCTCATCCACCTTAAACTGGCACCTAAGCAAGGAACACAGCAAGCAGTTAACGTCAGTCTTGGGAGAAGAGAGCTGAACAAACTGTGAGACAAAGGAGAGGGACAACTGGTGGTGGTATATAAGTTGGGGGCGGGGTTTGAAGGTGAAGGAGGAAGATGGGTGATGGGAACAGCTGTGCGCTGGAGGGTGGAGAGAGGACCAAAAATATTCATTTACCCGGCAGTGTATAAAACAGACACAACACACTGACTGATAGTGACTGAAATATCAAAGCCACAGTCTGCTGGGTAGGCTGGGAAGTGGCTGCCGCGGCTGTTTGATCCACCACACACCCGCTTGTGTTTTTACTAAAAGCTTTGGAGAAGCCTCTAGGTGCCAGGGAGAAGTGAAGCAAGGTGGAGAATGCATCCAACCTCTCTCTGCCTCTCTCTTCCTCTCTCTCTGTCAGTTTGCCTCTTCCTTTCCCTCCCCCTCTGCCTCTCATCTTGTACAAATTGTGAGAACTCCTTTAGGCACAGTGGGATGAGAAAGTATGCATTTGCTGGGACAGCATGCGTGAAAGCGTTTGCTCTGTCTGGGAACGCGCGTGTACCTGTTTTCGCTTAAGCTCGGATAAAAGTCAGATCCTTGTCTTGCCTGCTTTTTTTTCCCCACTCACACGCTTCTTTTGAGGGAGAGCAAAAGCTGACGAAAGTAGGGAAAAACGATTTCTCCATCTTCTCCACAGCTGATCTCTTGTGCTCGAAGGTGAAGTGCATGTCAGGAGAGATATCAGCGAGCGGAGCCTGCAGCGGAACAGCCCAGAACTGTCAGCACGGTTGCCACCTGGAAAGCCACCAAATGGAACCATCACCAGGAACAGCCATGTCCTCAATCTGCTGGACTTACTTTGAAGACTGCTTTGTTTGACAGACTCACTGCCAGAGAAAATGTGGGTCTGCTTTTTTTTTTTTTTTTTTGTATTGGAGCAACTTAAACATCTTTCTGTGAAACACATAAAAAGCTGACCCATTATTTCTTTTTCCGTTTCAGTGAATTGGGACTGCCCGAAGGTGAAGTGCAGGTCAGGAGAGATTAAGTCTTAAAGAACCTTAAATATCAGTCCAGAAACGGTCAGGAATTCCTTACATCTTTTGCAGATGATGCTTAAAATCTGTCATATTTCATAAAGACATTAACTCCCCGCGGCTCTCAGAGTACTCTGCCTGATATTGAAACTGAAATGTCAAAAAGCTTACACTTAGTTATGTCTCACTCCATAAGCAAACATGAGCCCACGCACGTAAACACACACTATCACCATAATCACTCGCAAGGGTTTTAGACATATGAGCACTCCCCGGGGAGCGCTAGCTACAGGAATCTCATCGGGAAGCAGCAGCAGAGAGTAACTAGATTTCTCTGTCTTCCTCTTCCTCCCTTCATCATTTCCTCCCACTGGAGAGCTCAAAGAGATTAACTACAGATCAGCTGGGAGACAGCACTGCAGAGACAGCAACTGATTACACAGCAACAACATGCACTGGGGACGAAATGTGTATATGTGCATACAGTACTGTGCAAAAGTCTTGAGCCACACCTCATATCTGTATATATTCCTTCCAAGGAGCCAGACTTCTAGTTCTTCAGGCTTTCTGAAGGTCTTCCAAAGTTTTTTCATTGGTTCACAGGATTTTTTCCCCCTATGAATCATTCAAGTATTGAAGAAAACTGAACCTAACTCGGGAAATGAACCGGTGTTGTGTTCTGCCCATGCATGAAAGATTTTTTAGCAAAGAAGCATTTTTATATTCTAGCTTTAGACACTTTGTTGCTAGCAGCCTGTCACAAAAAACACAATTTGTTCCTATTTCTTTATCTACAATCTACAAAATTGCCAAAGATAACCCAGTTTGACAGGAAAAAAATGGTATTTTAGCACCAACAAGGTGATTCCCGAAAGCTATTAGCAGAACATTTGGCACATGATCAAATGATGTGCAACGTGTCCTTAAAAACAAGTGGAGGACAAAAGAAGAAGTGTCTGGCCTAATAAACTAACTCCAGCAGATGAATGCCATGTCTGAAAGGCATGTTTTTAAAGAAAAGGAAAAACTCCAGCTAAGAGCTGACGCGGTACTTCAGAGGTGGATGGAAACATCGAAATAGAAATTGCCATCAGTGTTTTCTCTGCCAAGCAATATCATCTGGAAAGCTTGGTAACACCTTTGCTTTTCAGCATGAGCGCACACTATATATAACAAAAATGACTCGTGAACAAATAATCATCTTGGTACTTGCTTTTCCTGATTTGATTTATTTACTGCATGAATCAGATTGGAGTGTCCATTTTTAATGGGTGTGTTTGACTTTTGTTTGTTTTACCACCAAACGACACAGGAGCAGGTGTCTTTCTTCTGAAAGGTTACGCGTGCTGATGTTCTGATTCACTGTACAATCAATCATTCCATCATTTATTATCACTCACTTTGTTCAGCTGGGCAACCTGCCATTTCAGAGGGTTTTCCACAGGTCAGTCAATATTTTAAAAGCTGTCTGCATCAATCCTGAGCTACGGCTTCACAGAATGTGTGTAGAAGATGGATTTACAACAGTGCACGGGAAAAGTTAAACAAGTATAAAAAAGGATGAAAGGTTTTGGCCAAATTATTTCCTGTACTTGGTGTCATTACAGAATGACTCTGACTACTTTCCTCCTATAAATTGAGCACTCTTCAGAAATGGGATTCAATCATTTGAATAGAAGTGGGTTTTAGTTTTTTTATATCGAGAGTACGACCAAATCTTCTTATCTTCCCCAGTCTGGATTCTCTAGATTTTATAGGGATTAAATAATGGCCTTGAAATAAATGATTTTAATGGATACGTGCATAATACTGCAGAAGAAAATCCTTCAGTGCTAAACCATCAAGTAAGAGTAACGCTTTTTCATATTTGCCCAAATGTGTCTCTATTAATTTGCAAAAGAAAGCTGCTTGGCATAAGCCCACTGTTAGAAACTCCCTCAATTTGTAATGATGAAAATCTGCTGTCACGCATAATCAGTGATATTACATTTCAGGCTTACATAATTAATCAGCGAGTTGGTGAATAACTTATGATCCCAGTCATGAATTATATTTAAACAAGTCATTACTAGAGTTGAACTCAAAAAGCAACTGTAGTTCTCATGTTGAAAGTAGTGCGCTGGGCTGCCTCAGCATGCCTTCATTTATAAAACAAACGATCCATGTATCTGCTCGCAGTGTCTCACATTTGAAGCAGATCTTCTTGATGTTCTCTATTATAACTATCTGGGCACCAGTGAAGGACTTCAGGTGTGATGAATGCAGGTGCAGCACTGTATGTTTTCCCTGTATAAGTAAGAGTATATGAATATTTGGATTTACATTATCCAGGAACGCAAAACCAGCTTGTGGGATCATTTACAACCTGATGAATCCATTCAACATTATATCATCCAAACTTGTATTTTTTAATACACATTTAAAACACGTTTGCTTCACAACTGCAAGCTGCTTTGCAACCCACGTCCACCCCAGCATTTGCTCTGTCATACATAAATAATGCTATATCTATTGCTACAGATGCCTGTGGGGGTTACCGCTGCTGTTTTTATTTCACCTGCACGTGTAAACCTCCCCGTCTGCCCCCAAAAAGCAGATGGCAATAACTACAGCTATATGATATATATCAACTGGTAACCATCTTCTCTTGAAATTAAGAAGCAAACACTTTATCTCTGACTGGCGAATTGTTAAGGTGTCTAAAAATAAATATCTGTTAAAAAGCGAAAGTTGACCCATAAGAATATTAAAACAAAGCAGGGAAGCACAGCCTTCCTGCAAGAGGGAGCAGCATCTAAAGCATTGTGTTCTCTCATTTGCCTGGAGTGGATGCATGCATGAAAAGCTCCATGTCTCTTTGCATGCAAATCCAGTGTGTTTCTATGAGTGTGTTTTATCTCAGGGGCTGCTGTTTTCTAATCAAGAGGCTTGTGAAAGCCAGGGGAGCGTTATAAGAAGCCAAGCATAATACGCCCGTTCACAGCCCCTTCCTCCCTCCCTCTCTCTCTCTCTCTCTCTCTCTATTTGAACACACGCTCATTTTACAGCCTTTTAACTTTCAATCTGCCAGTTGTTGATTTTCTATTCTTGCCTCTCCTTTGTTATTCAGCAAGCCTCTCGGTTGCTGTTCGAATGTATGAGCCATATTAACACTTGAGATAATGCATATCAGCACCGCTCAAAAGGACAAAACACTGTGGCAGGGTTTTTTTTGTCATTTTGTGGGGGTGCACAGTTGTGTTTTTTTTGTAGAAATGCAAAGTTATCTTTGCTTGTTGTACACTCTGCACAGCATGCGATAAGATTGTCATCAAATAATAAAGACAGATGGTATGCAACATTTATATCTTAAAGCAAAAATGTATCCACCACTACACAAAGTCCTTAGCAGGGTTACAGAGACAATCAAGCCAAATAAAATGCATGAGCTGCATTTCATTAAATCAGCAAGTGGCATCCAATTGCTTAATCTTACTCGGCTTAACTAGACAGTTCAGTGTACATTAGAAAAGAACAGCTCATCCACAGCATGCAGGTGTACCTTCACATAAATGTTACACTGTGGCAAAGGGCACGCTTGTATAAGCAGGAGTGAGCTCATATACTGTTGATTTCCCTCAGCAGCTGCTAATGATGAACTTTAAATGAAAGTTAAAGTTACGTTTTATCGCGGCACGCTCTATAAACTGACCACAGTTGACAATCATGTGGACACCAGACCCTTATGGGCCCGTCTCCGCAGCTCCCCTCATTACACATAACTGTCACCTGCCGTCAGCCTGTTTATGCTGCCTTCTATGTTTACTCAGTGTGTTAACATTGTGCTCATTATGCTGTATGGCTGCAGATATGCTTAGAAAACAAGCCGAGGGAAGTCTCTCCTTCTTTTTCTCTCCCCCACGCTCACTCGCTCTCTCTCTGTCACTCTCTTTTGGTGCCACTTGCTCACTTATTCACGAGTTCTAACAAGCAAAGTCCTGGGTGGTGAAGCCCTCCCATGTGACAGTTTGTCACATTGTGTCAGCCTGTTGAGTGCCACCGAGAAAACATCACCTCTCCTAATGTGGCATTGTGTGACACGGCCTTCGACGCTGAAAAATCTGCCGCTTGCAAACAGTTACAGGGTACATTACTACATGGTTGCATGTCTGTAAAGGAAAAAAGAAGGGAGAATGAGTTTTGTGTGTGTGTGTGTGTGTGTGTGTGTGTGTGTGTGTGTGTGTGTGTGTGTGTGTGTGTGTGTGTGTGTGTGTGTGTGTAGGAGGTTAAGGGAGATGGTTGTTTGGGGACTTGGCACAAGTTATCAGTGCAGCTTGCGGGGTTTGGTGGCTCAGGCGTTAATTGCAGGGGGACAAGTGGGAATAGCTCTCTGTGCACCAAAGAAAAGAGCTGTTACATATGTAAGAGAAACCACTTGCACTCTGTCAATATTTGCTTTTGTTCAAGTTATTTACTGAGTTATAGGAACTGGAGGCAAAGTATTAAATGCACAGAGTCTCCTTCACTGGCTTTTTGTTTTGTGTGTGCTAATGCTGGATCACAGCTCACATAAGCATCTAACCACTGGCAGATTCAGTCATGTAAATCATGTAAAATATGTTAAAGTACTTTTATTTAAAAAAAAAAAATCATGCTTTATGTAACCCACCGTTTTCGCTTGGAGGAGTGCGTTGACCTTTCAGCACATAAGCTTTTTTAATTAACTAAACTTTGCTTGATGAAAAGACTTTCATCGCAGTGTTCAGTGTCTGCTGCACCATAGGGGTTTTAAGAAGAAGCAAAACTGCACAAAATGTCTAATTAAAGGAACAGTTATTCTTTTTCTTGCTAAGAGTTGGAAGATCATCTTCATTAAATAAGAATATAGAAACAGAAGAGGCGTGGGTACAAAGACTGGACATGGAAGAAAAACAGAAAAAAACATAGCAGAACAGAGACGATCGAGCACAAAGGTACAAGGGAGTAAATGCTGGAAAGCTCGACACGTGGCACCAAGATGATCTGGCAAAGAAAAAGGAAATGCAGTTAATATACAGATAGAGGCAGAACACAGCTGCAGGTGGGAAACACACAAGGGCAGGAAGTGGAGGATCTGAAAAGATAAACTAAAGCAAGAACAAAATAAAGCAGGAAGTACAAGATATTTCATATCCTTTTGCCTACAGACTCGAAACGATAATACAGGTGCGATCACCACAAGATGTGAGTTAAGCCATCAGTGATGAACTCAAATGACATCCTCACTCTATCTTTCAGCAGCTGACAGGAATCGAAGCAGGTTTCTAGGGGAAATATTGACTGCCTTAGGGGGCCTTTTATGAAAAGCTCTGCTGTCACAACATCTGTTGATGCAATTTGGAGGAGCAGAAAGCATTGTTACTTTAGCAACAGAGAGGGCACTAGACATTTAGGATCAATAAAAACCATTATGGCTATTTTTTCTCTAAATGTTGAGCAATGCCTGAAACCAAAACAAGAAATGTTGACTGAGGGATTCTCAGTGTGTGTGTGTGTGTGGGTGTGGGTGGGTGGGGGGTGGGGGGCAATGACAGGAGAAGTGTATCCCCTCGTGGCACACAATAATTCAAAGAAACATTTTTTATGATGACATTTAACATGACATGTATCCACATTAGTCTCTTAACTCAATTTATTTCACTAAAGTATCAGGTCACATTGCTAATTTTGCCCTGAATGATGCCTGTAATAAAAGCCCTACTGCCTGCTCAAGGGCTGCCAGTAGATTCATCTCTCTCACCCACACAGCTCTGGGGCCAGTCTCTCTGTTTGATTAAACTTTGCTCCCCAGTGCTATGAAATATCCAAAGGCACTTAGATTTACAACCTGCTCCGTTAAATTATTGACACCTCGGTACCGTTCCTATCAGTTTCCTGACTAATCCTATGTTGTTACCTCACTTATTTAAGTTGGTGACTTCCACTTGACTTTCAGCTCTAAACCAAGCTGGAATGATTCCTTATCACCCGATGTCCACGGCTACGGCCATGTTTACGTTACACATGCAATATCTGTGGCCGAGTCTCCCGCGCTATGTATATATGTGTCTGTGTTCAGCATGGAACAAACAGCTGCTGCCTTTGAAGCATAGATATAGAGCAGAGGCTCAATGATAGATCTAAATAACGTAGGCTGTGAAGATAAAACAGGTGAGATGAAGAGGAGAACAAAGGATAAAGGAAAGATAGAAAGAGACAGCAGGGGAGACTGAGAGGGTAAGAGATGACGAGAGGAGGCTCTCGGGCCGGGAGGATGTTTAAGCTGTGTCTTTTGAGCAAGCAGGTTAATTTTTCATGCGGCAGTTTGCGAGGCCCCAGCCCAGACAATCCTATGGCTGGCCACGGTTTCCTGAGAGACAGCTTGTTGCTCGAGGCCCCCGGGCGGGTTTCTTGTTGAGCCTGCCTGTAAATTGCCACCAAACTAGTGAATTACTCCATGATGTGTCACAGAGGCAGCCGAAAGGCCTATAGGCATAAAACCACTGACTTATGTTTTCCCTCACAGTAATTCCTCAGTGACAGCTAGGGCGACAAATTGAGACGTCTCAGTTAGAATCCAACATCTCATATTCAAAACAGCTGGTCGTCATTGCTGCTGGAGCTTCTGATGGATTGAATCGACGTGCATGCTGGTTGTGGTTTAACAAACAATTGCAAATCATTTTGAGGCAGATATTGGGGTAATTCATCAGTAAATGACAAATCTGAGACTATCTTTTTAAGAACAAGACTAAAAGCTTACAGCCAGTGCTGTGTTGCTCTACACAGATACGGTGGTGCTTTCAGACAAATGTCAATTTTAAGTTGCTAAAAAGCAAAGTGTAGCATTTCAGCATGCTAGCAATTTATTAATTGGAATAGATGCTAAACTCTGTATCACTGCAGCACTGCATCAGCCCTGAGTGGGTTGGAGGAGACTTAAAGTTGGGGCGATTTTGCTGATGGTAAACTGTGATGTTTTCACCTGTGTGGACACATGACCAATCATCACACAATCCACTCAGCTGACCAAAGGGTGATGACACCTGGGTGTGTGCTGCAGACCACGCTGTCTCCTTCTGTTTCAGCCATAGTCAGTGACCGCTTCCTTTGGCAACAGTGGGGAGCTCTTTGATTAACTTGTGCTTGTCACATAGACCCTCCAACCCACCTCCACAGCATCCTCAGCCTGAGCTTCTACAATTTGGGATCGCAGTTTCTTCCTTTCATATCTCTCCTTGATGGCATCCTCCCAATGGACTGTCAGTTCAACAATGAAGACAAACTAGCTGGAACTGGACCAGAGGACCAGATTTTGGCACAAGTTGGTGACTGTGATTTCAGCTGGAAAGGTGAGTGTTTTGTTAAGGTCAGCTCTCACTTCCTAATCCATAATTATGCAGTTTCCTCAGAATTTCTGCCCTTAGGGCTGAAAAGTGCTTCGTGTCTTTTAGAGGATTTTTAATATAAATGGATTTGAACTGTGTGTGAGCCCACAGCGCTATGCAACAGTGCTACACACTGCATCACCGTGCCTCCTTATAATAAACTTAAGGGGTGGGCGGTTCACAGTCATTACACTGAATTGGCCTGAAGAACCAGCCCAGAAGGCTACATAGAAATTCCATTGATAGTAGACCGAGCATCTTATTGTTTACATTCAATCTAATTGGCAGTTGGGTGTGTAACATGGCCATAAACACACTTTTTCATTGACCATAACCAAGTGATTTAGATGCCTAACCCTAATCATTCATTAACCCAACTTCATAACTTTACCTCATTTGCGTCACACTATACTTGACCTGTAAGACACGACTTGAGAATGTCAAAAACTTCCAGGAATGGATTTTTGTTTTTATGTCCATATTCTTATACCAACGTTTTTGTCTGGGGAAAAAGCGTTCGCCATTTCAACCATGCCTTAAAAAAAGAGATGGTTTGTTGAACAGAGGTAATATTCTGGCACGATGTGTGCACAAATTCTGTTGTGACACTGAAAGATTTTTTTTTTTTTATTTACAGCAGTGTAGGGATTTGTGCATCTTACAGCTATCTGGGGTTCCACTGTGAAATCTAGCCTTATTGATTTCTGTGGGGCTACATTCCTTACAAAGGACACAGCGTGTACTTGGAGAGAGCCTTTTTATTGCCTGCTTCAAATCTCTCACCTCTCAATCTCATGTCAGCGCCACACAGCAGACTCTTAGAACTATCGCAGCGGAAAATAACTTTAAGCAATGAGCAACTTGACCTCAGCAACATCAAATGAATCCTTATCGTGGTGGCAGACGCAAAGAAAAACAATTCTGCCACTTAAATATCATAAAAAAGCATGACAGGTTCCCTTCCTTTAGCTTCCAGCGCAGCTGGGGCTAAGCGTTTCAAACAGACTAGCGTTTGAATGACTGGGATGTGGGAGCTCAGAGTCTGTAGCTATGGATTAAGCTCACAGCAAATAGTTGCATGGAAGAAACAGAGGTAATCTCTTCCCTCTCCTCCACGGCCCTCTCACCATACCTGTTCCCCCTTTTTTAATCTCCTTACTGAATGAGTTCTCGCAAAGCTGCTCAAACAGAGAGGGGTTTATTCACAGCAGTTAAAGTAACATGAAAACGATACCGTCTCAAGACGAAAAGTGCACCGGCGCAAAGATCGATGCACCGCTCACCTGGTTATCCTTCTTCAAAGTGACATATAGGCCCAGCGGCTGCCTTATTCAAACTGACAACTTCAATGAAAAGTAAATGAGGGCATATAACAAACTCAGCAATGGGCCTTGAACTGTGGACAGCTGTAAACAAAAGACAAGAGTCTTACAATTTTATAATTGCATATGCACAGGTTACAGCCTAACCTGATGTTTATCATAAAAGGATCATCATGCTCACTCACTCAGTGCAGACTGTGGTTTAATCACCTGCAGTGTGCTGGATAATTTACCCTGCAGCACTCTGTATTTGCATAAAAGTACTTTCATTTTGCATTTTGATGCATTGCTTTGCATTTCCACCAAAGATTCTTATGTTAAAGAAAATTTCCACACCTGATCCACTGCACTAACTACCTAAGTACTCCAGGATAGCATTTGTAGCTTTGACACTCCTGTTTGGCATAGTGTGAAAATCAGGTGATAAGCCAGAGGATTCCTATAAGCAAAATTTCACACTCAGTGGTGCGGTTCATCTTCAGGTTTCATACTTATTAGACGATTGACACTAAGTCTCTAGCACCATTCATCGGTCACAATATAGCCGCAATATAGTATTTTGCTAAATTCTTTCATTCATATGCGTTACGAGTTCATCAGAGAACACTTGACAGCATGCCATGTGTTTGCTAATAAAGTAATAATAACCTAAACAGCAAGCTTCTTTCATTTAAGCCCACAGCAAGAGAACAGGTTTCCAACTAAGCAAAGTATTATGCAAATACTCACCAGACATTTACAAAGGAACAACTTCCTCGACTTGTGTAACTGGAAATGAGATGCAGATCCTCTGGAAGTAAACATAATCTACAATCTATAAACTAGCTTGCCTAGAAAATTGGACTGTTGGCTTCTGAGGTTATGTTTCCATGTAACTGAAGAAGTCGATTGAGAAAATACCTTTATGAAAACATAATCACAGTATAGAGTATCGATAACGGTGTTAACCTGAGATACCTGTTCCTACACGTCTGCATCACAACCTGATGGCTCTGCAGGGGAGAAAATAAACATTTATAAAGGCTTGCAAAAGTCTCTGTTACAGTTTGGGTGGTGTTACGGTCACAGTAAGGGCAGTGAAACCTATAACTGAAATAAATATTACACAGTGGAGTGATTGTATAATGTCATTGCCCTGATTTCTCCTGATAGAAAGCAGATAAATTAAGCAGTTTCACTTTGCACAGGATTCCCTGGAATTCCCTCAGGGACCCCCTGGAAGTGCTCACTCTGCAGAGACACAGCAGTCCTGCTCAGGCTTTACAAAAAGGTTTGGGGCAGGGTAAATATGACAAACCCATATTTCAAATATATATTTTATTACAGTGCACTCGTGAAATTCTGACCTTTATGTGACAGTGAAACGCAGCTTTACAGCTTTACACTTTCTGTTGTCTGCTGGTGAATTTAGAGAGTTGGGGGTTGAGGTGGGGGAGAGGGGGGGAGAGTCAGCATGCTCGGAATGGAGAAGCTGTCAGAACCTGATAGATGAGAGTGTGTGAGAGGGAGACAGCGCAAACCGTCAGCGGGAAACGGCATGATGTGGCATCAGCTCCGGCAGACAGACTAAAATAGTGCCTTGTATGACAAAGTGTACCCAACAGTGAGAGAGAATGATTTTCCCTTTCTCTCTGGCTTTCTTTTTTTTTTACACAAGCTTCCTTCCTATGGTAAATTGTAGGCCAGAGGTGGCGGAAATACGTCAGTTATGTGGGTTCTCTGAAGCTTGACTGCGTATCTTAATTTCGGATGAAGGGAATGAGAGATAGAGAGGGGAGGGGGCAGAGAGAGAGAGATTTTAATCACTCCTGTCGCTTTAAGGACACTTATCAAAGCCTTATTATGCGAACAGAAAATACCAGGAGCCACTGAGCAACTGAGGGACGGACTGGAGTGGAGGTTTGTAGGGAAACTCAACGTTATCTAAACTGGAATAGACCGCTTCGTTGCCCTATGGAGTTTGGATGTCTGTCTTATCCGGACGGCTCGGGTCATTTAGGAAACACTGCGCATAGCCTAAGTAGCTCTCAGACTTCGGATCCTTTGCTTCTGAAGCGCAGAGCGGAGAGGAATATGGCTTAAAAGTCAACGCGTAGTCCGCGGGATTATTCTCTCATTCGACAGCTTCTATCGACACGTTTACCAGGCGTTTATTATCAGCATTATCTCGGACGGATACTGTCCCGATACTGTCTCTCTCTCTCTCTTTTTCTTGCCAGACTTGGATCATGGATTGGGGTGGTGGAAAACAACAACGGGCAGCGACATGATTTCTCTGCGCTGTCTGCAGTATGCTGCGAGCTCCCGCTTTGAACGCCGCTCGTTATTACTGAGATGCCACAAAAGTTACGAGACGAGTGCAGTGCGCGGATTTTGAGCGTTTCGCCGTTTTTTTGCACCTGCTTTAGCGGCCAGCGCGTCGACACGGCGCAGATTCGTGACCGAATAGCGTGCGGATCCGCGTCGCTTCGCTCACTCTCACCCAGTCGCTCGCCTGCGCGGGGATACTTGGAACGTTTGCTTATCGTAATGGAGATTGGCGAGGTTTATACTCAAGGTCATCCACTGTTGTGAGGCTACGGTCGCCTCGTTATTTACAGAGCCCTGCACGCAGCGCTGTCTCCACGTTATAGCGCAGCGCAGGCTACGATCCTCAGTCCGGTGTGTGTGTCTGCGTGTGCGTGCGTGCGCGTGTGTTATTTGATATTGCGCGAGCTGTGGAGTAATATTGCTGTTTCTTTCGGACTCTGGGAGAATTCTCTGACAGCATGGATGGGAAACTGAAGCAGGGTCGGAGATGTCGATCCAAGCGGGAGAGAGTGCGGAGGTTGCGGGAGGCTGGGAGCAGAGACGCCCGCAGCCCCGACCCCAACTCCTCCTGCTCCGACAGGGAGGGACACAGTCCGGGGAGGGACGCCGCCTCCCTGCCCGGTAAAAAAGCTCCGCACCCCGCGGCCGCCGCCAGAGTCTCGCGCCCCCCGCGGCGAAAGAGACGAGAGTCCAGCTCGCAGGAGGAGGACATCATTGATGGATTTGCTATCGCCAGCTTCATCAGCCTGGACCGTCTGGAGGTAAGGAGGAAGCGGATCGTTAACTGTTTGTGTGTTTGCATTCTTCATCATGTGTCAAGAGTGTGTGTGTGTGTCTGTCTGCGCGCGTGTGTGTGTGTGTGTGTGTGTGTGTAAGTGGGTCCTCACCCACTCACCAGCAACATGAAGGACTAGTCCAATTTGTAGCCAATTTACTTGAGATGGCGGTAATGAGATGGATGAGGATTACTCTTGTAATCGTCTGATATTTGTAGATGAGAGGATATCCCTCAAGGTGATCAGTGCTCGCTTTGATGTGTGGTTGTTTGGAGTCCTTGTCATGAAAGTGTTTACAACACACACACACACACACACACACACACACACACACACACACACACACACACACACACACACATCTGTTTCTTGAAAATTACTTGCTTCAGAGAGCCAGAATAAACAGGTGCTTTGGTGGGACAGGTTTGGATCTGGTTTGTGCGTTTTTCTGTTTTCTGCTTTCTTGACACTCCGACCTCTGATAAACTGCCTATTACATCATTCGTGTATTGGAGGCTGACACACCACGTGCTGATAACTCTGCTGCTGTCATTACCGTGTGGTAGCTATGTCAGATGTCAGAGCAGTGATTTCAGGAAGAGAGGAGGTTCCCCTGTGACACCCTCCTTTATTTAGCTCCTTTATCTCATTACATTCAAAATGACAAATGAAACATAGCTCCCTGTGGGATATTAGGCAGACTGATGAGGCAGGTTTGTTGTTGCTTTTTTTATGGCTCATTCTGAGGATGGTACTGTATATAAATAACTACCTTTAAAAATATATACCTAATACTCACTGGTGTCTGTGTATTTTAAGACGATGGCCTCGTTTGAGAGGCCGTGGATCCAATCACACCTTTCTATGTAAGCTTAACTATGGTGGCTATTAATCAGTCATCAGTCATGCCTCCTACATAGCTCTTATTCAATATAATGGTGGACTGCGTGTTTGCAGCATAAAATCTTAACCAGTTGTCTATTCTGAATGTAGGATCCACTCACTTGAAGCTGATAATCAATTCTCCACTGCCCAGCTCTTAACAAGTTTAACCTGTCAGGGTCATCTGTGATTATCCTGCAATTCCATTTAGCTTCATGGTACTTAAAGCAGGCGGGAAAGCAGATAGGAGTGCAAGGGCGATCCCTGAAATATTGTTGGGAATTAACTTATATGAGAAGATTAATGATGTAAAAGGCGAGTGCAGTGATGTAAAACTGCTTTAATGACACTGCAGAGTTTTTTGGCTAATCGGGCTAAATTTCACAAGCGGCACTCACCCCAGATAAACTTGTTATCAAGTGTGTTGCTGCCCATTCTCCTCATTCATCTCCATGTGATTTTGTATGTAAAAGCACCTTTGCCCTCTGTGCTGCATGGCAGCCACTTCTGATGGCTGGAAGACTTTGAAGTGCGCTGCACTTAATGACTTCTGGGAAAAGTAACACGTGTTGTGATGCTGTAAGACGTCTTTTTAGTTCACAAGTTGGACATCTGTCTCTGATGTGGGAGATGAGGTTAGATTTATCCTTTGAGGGTTTATCTTAATAAAAACATTACAGTAAATAAACGCTGCCTCTGTGAGAGCGAGGCGAAGCCAGATAATTATCCAATTTTAGTTTTACACATTTACTAGCTATAATAATTCTCTGTGTTGAGTGAACACAGAAAGAACACTGTGCGCTGCACAGAAGCTTATGTTTCAAGGCTACGCAAATGAGGCATGATGCAGCTCAATGTGAAATGATACTCACATACCAGCTACTTGTTGATAATTGGTCTGATTTGCATGCAAATGGCCTGCGCTTATTAAATGATGTTAGTGGATCTGGTACAATTAGAAGAAGAGATGAGCACAGATAGGGGTTTTTTTGTGCCTCTGATTTCTGTGCATGTGGTAAATGAAATCAGAGTGTTGACTTAGTGCTAATTTCGTGTATTGTTTGCTGTAAGTGACAACGCTAATGACATTTGTTTTAGCTGCATCACTGAGAGTGAAATGGCCTCTCCGCGGTGTGTGCCCACCGGAACCATCACATCGTCTGTCCATGAGTCATTCTTTCACCTACTCACCGCGTGCTTGAGTGGAGCTCATGACCTACTCTACCTGTGCTAATTACTCATCAATTATGGGGGGGGGGGGGGAGCAGTCAGGGAATAGCTCTGACTTATTGCATTATGCTCCGATAAGCTGGCACACCCTCTGGAGAGCGAGCGCGTGGTCCTCCTGACCTCTTTAAAGTGACTGATGGCCAGCACGGTTGTGTTTATGTCAGGCCATACAGTCGGTCTCATTAGGATTTCACCGTCATTAATATTCCACCCTCCCCGGGTTCAGTGAGCCCATATGGCCAACATAGCAATATTTACTTGTGTTTAATCTCATTGCTTTCAAATCTCCCTGTAATCTTTTTTTTCGTGTGTGTGTGTGTGTGTCTGCTCTCTGATGCACTTCAGGGTGAATGTGTTTCATAAAATCTACGTCACCTTTGGGTTACTGCTGTTTGATTGTCCCATTCTAGTCTGTAACTCATGCCTGAGGTTACGGGTTACTCCCAGAGCACTTCCACTCTAAGCTCACTCAGTTGATATTCCAGCTCAGCGCCGATAGGATCGAGCTCCCTCGATGAAGGCTTAGGCTGTGTGGTGGTCTTGCCTGCTACCCCGTAACCCCGTTTCATTACAGCCGAAAGCAATTTGCAGCCACAGCCGCATTTGATTACACCGTGTTTATTCGCTTTGAATCCCCTCGTTTCTCACAGGAAAGCCGCTTACTTACCTGTGCAAATCGACTACGCAAACACAGCCGTGCTGCTTTGTCACAGGCAACTTATGATGATGTTTTTTTTAAATGGGGGTATGATTCAGTGATGATTCAAAAAGAGTCAATCTGTTACTGTGGGCTGTTGAAAAGGAGAAAAGCTCATGCACAGTTTCTGTGGTTTTTATTTCTTTTTTAAGTAAAGAATGAAATCATTGCGCATGAGTCAGGGAAATTATTCCCTTATTTTTTTCTCTTTTTAAGAAACACGACTTTAAGAAGAAGGATAAATTAGCCCGTATATTAGTCTGAGTAACTTTCGGGAATTCTTTCACTTTCTGAAGGCCAATTTCGTGGACATAGCAGCGATATAAAACAATTATGCTTTACAGCTTATACCCTCCAGAAGTCTCCCTGTGTGTATCGAACAAGTGAGGAGATAATAAAATGACACAATTATCCATCTGTCAACGTATTAATAAGATGTTTGATTTGCTCCATTTGCTCTGTGAGTGATGTTGGAGTGGCAAATCCCCTCTCGTTAATCCACAATCCTTCTGTTCATCTGCTTTAACATGAATTTACAGATTTGTTTGGGTTTTCCGTTCCGCAGCGTGGGTTTCTAAATTCAGTCTAATGGGGGATTTAGGTTTAGTTGATTTAGTGATATTACAACAGTGTGAAGGGCAGGAGGCCAAGGGGGTCTGGGATTCTGGCGGAAAATGGGTTCATATATCAAAGACTCTGTCTCTTTGTGTATCCAGGGACGTTTTGCTTGCTGTTTTCCTGCATGGCCCTGTTTTCTCAAGTTTTGCACACTAATCATCCTCGATCGTTGGCTACTGAGTAGCACCGCTGGTGCAGTATGGGGAAATTAAGTCCCTTGCCCTCAAGGAGCTTGACAGTAGTTGTTAGGGAAACTGAGATTTGTTGCTTCATTTTCTCTGCCTGTGTTTTGGCAGCTGGTGCATGGATTTAAGCCAGCAACATTCCAGATACAAATATGTGTCATTATATATCATCAAGTGCTGCGATGAAGTCAGAGCAGCAGTTAGAAAGATTTTTTTTCGCCCCAGAGACTTCCCCTTAATATAGCTACACTCGAGTGTCTCATAGTTAGCACCCAGATATGACCACATGCTAACTATTTGGAGTCGTTAGTAAGGCCAGAACTCAAGATTTCATGTTAGAAAGCACACTTGTGCAGAGACGTGCTGATAAATCCTGAGCTCAAACTGAAGGTTTGGCTTTCAGCAGATTGACGGATTGTGTAAAGCTTTAAAGAGCCCAAAAATCCTATAATTTCACATCTTTTCCCTGGGTCAGCTTTGTGTTTCCGCTCTGCTCGTTGCCACTTGAGTAACACGGTGCAAACCAATACTGGCACCTTAAACCGCAGCAGTCCTTGCTGTAGTGAGATGTCTTGCTTCCATGGTGAGGCAGCAGATTTGTTGCAGGGGTTGCAGCAATCTTGCTTCGTGTTTTCACTTTCCCCCAACGGTGATAGTGCTGTGCATCATATGTCGGCACTGACAAACAACTCCGGCTTTAATTAACAAGGCAGCCCCCCGAGGCTCCGTTGCTCATTGGCTGACGCATCCCATGGAGAGAGCTTTCTTAATGCCAGTGGGACGTCCCCAAGCCCTGGCTGTCTCTAACTGTCACACACTGTAGGCGACAGCGTGGCTGATAAATGCATGGTCACATTCGCAAGCCTTTTCTCTGTCTGACACGAACACATGACCGAACCTCCAGCGTGCAGCTGTCCAAGTTGTATATTCTTAAAGTTTTCCCTTAAAGAATGGCTTCCTAGTCAACTGGTCATTGTGCATTTATATTGATTTAATTATTGAATAACATCAGAACATGATAAAATGTGGTATTTTTTATGAGTCCTTACTAATATAATGTTGTTGTGTCACAGCAAGTCGTGAGTTATTCATTTACGCGCTGCCTCATGCTGCTGGAATCAGCAGCCTGTCGTGTTTGTGCTCTTCCAAACACATGTTGCCAACAGGAGAGTTGCTGAGTGCCCGTCTGGTAGACAAAGCATGCAACATCAACACTCAGACGTGGTTGAAAGGTATATATAAATGCAGATCGGTCAAATAGCTAATAGATAGTTAACTGTCTGATTTGCTAATGATGATGTCACTGGTGCCATGCGGTTTGAGTTTGCTTTTTCCTTTTTTGTGACCCATCAGGCCTTCGTCAATTCATTTAATCAACCAACTTTTGGTTGATGACGATGCTGCGGATCTGGAAGCAGGATGATCACTTTTCTCTGTTACTGACAACACCGTATTCACAAAAGTGTGAGGCCTGCTTAGAGATCGCATGTAACGCGTATTTGTATTAGGAACTTCCCAAAGCTGATCTAGGCTGCAAATGATCTTCTCCAAAAAAGGGGAAATGAGCATCGCAGTTTCCCAAAGCTCAACTGCAAAATAGTGTATAAAGAGATTTGGTTTACTGGCTTTGTGAATACCAGCAAGCCAGTTCTGGCATCCCTTTTGTTCATTTCTAATTAACACTTATAAATTGTTTCAGCTGTTAAGATGTTAATGAGTTAATGTGCAGGTGCTTTCATTTTTAGGCGCTGTTGTAGATTCCATAGTAGGTTTAGTGCAGTTTTTTCAGTGCCTGTTTTAAGGAATATGAACATGTTTTTATTTTGCCCAATGAGAAATGTTACATGGCTTTTTGGCTTATTATAGTTTAAGAAAAAAAGGGGAGAGAGTGAATAAAAAATGTAGATTTAATTTGATTTGATTTTGTGACCTTATCATTTTACCAGCCTATAAATAGCAGCCCAATGGAGAGCTCCTGAGGGAGTCACATGTTACACTGGAAGGGCAAAGCATCATAGATTTCAGTGACAGTGGACCAGAATAGGTACATTTGTTTAAACCTACCTTCCTTGTGTATCTTCTGACCACTAGTAGAACTAGAAAGTAGTGTTTTGTTTTTGTTTTACTATTTCTTGTTTAATTTGAGTCAAACATCCGCACATGCACAGGTACAAGCATGCAAACAATGCAGTTTACATTCCTGCTGCCAGTTTCACATTATTCACTCAGATCAACAGTTGGTTGCAACACAGGGAAATAGTGTTCCTGTAAAGGCAGATAAGAAGACGGCAACCTCGCAAACGTGGGCGTTAACTGTATTTGATTTAAGATGTTTACAAAAATCAGCTACAAGGACACACAAATACTATATTAATAAGGAGCATTGTTCTGAAGTACTGTTCTTGATGGCGGTGAAAGCGAAAGTCGGTGGTTTAACAGTCTGTCTGAGAAGAGAGCAACCCTGAGAACACGTTTGATGGTCTCTTTTGTGCATTTATTGAATCACTTGCACAGATTTTTTTCAGTTACTAACAAACAAAAAACAACAACAAGAAGACAAGTTATGAAAAATGTCACGAGCTAAGAATGATTTGTATGTTCTTATCATGTGTGATCATATGTATTTGTTGATTTCTGAAGGTTGGAAACCAGTGGGATTAATGGCTGCCCTCTCCAGCGAGAGCTTTGTGAAACTGTCAGCTGTCTGTTTTTAGGGGTCTGAATGTAACGACACTTTTAACTGTCAGAATAAGAGCCTCTTTGTTTTCAAGCTCAAAGCTGTAAGCTTGGTGACAGTGCACACTGACACATACTAAGAGGCACATAAAAGCACGTGGGTAACTTGTTGTAGGCATATATATCCATTTCCTGCTTGTCGTCCTGAGCCGTCTTCCATCTTCCTGTCTCCATATTTTCATTGCGGTGAATGACAGGATGTAATTAGCTTCTGATTAAGATGCTGTCCCTGAGCCTGCGATGGATTAGGAGCTGCACTGTTATAAGGTTTCCACAGTAATTATCTGCTGCTGATTTGTACTCCCCCCCCTTTTTTTTGTTGCTTTTCACAACCACTTTCTGGCTTCTTGATTAATGAATGTTATTAAACAATGTAAACAAAAGACATTTCATTTGAGTAGTTTAAGAAAAAGACATTTTGGGGGGATAACTTCATAGTAATCATAATTGTCATTCAGCTGAGGTATTTTCCAGCCCTGTGATTTTGGTTAATATATAATGGTGCACTTGGCCGCGGAAGCTCTGAATGAATGACTAGCAGACGAGGGCTGTGAAGGATTTACAATAAAAGTAATGAAACCTAAATAGAGAGGGCACTCTTTAAGTGGCTCATTAAGTAATGGCTGTTTTCCTTTTCAGCCGTGTCCTTCTCTGGCATAGAGCAAAGAGAGAGCTCTGAAAGCCTGGCTTACTTCAGCCTTCATATCACTTGAATCCCTTTTCAACATTTTGTTTATGTGCACGATTGGAGGTCGCTTTTTCCAGCCTTGCAGACTTATTTTGTAGAAAGGTTGCGGTGTCACTAAGAGTTGTGTGTTGGGGAAAAGTACTGATAATGATTTCAACAACACTCTGCTGCAAGCAAATATAAAAGCTTTTGTGTGTGTGTGTGTGTGTTTGCTTGTTTGCAAGAAACAAGCTGTACCTGAGAAAGAGAAAGGACCTGAGTTTACCAGGCGACATATTAGAGTTGAAATGATGATATGGTTTATGTACTTTAAATAAAGATAAAATTAGCTGCATAATGTGACAAAGAACATGCCTCTTTGGCTTTATCCCGGTTTTAAACTAGGCAGAACTTGCAAGCCGAGAGCTCGAATAAGGAATAATTACTACTAAACGTAAGCGTAGAAGTGCAAAAGTCTTGGATCAACCTTTATTTCTTTACATTTTGCTGGGAAAATCGGTACGGGGTTGAGTTTGTACAACTCTAACAAGCTTAAAAGTCAATATTTCGTATGGCTGCATTTATTTTTCAACATAACCTGAACTCTCTTATGTGATCTTCCTTTAATTTATTAAAGCAATCATAAGGATTAGTTCTCCAGGCTTCTTAAAGTACATTCAAAGCTCTTCTTTGGATGTTTCTGCCTTTTGTTCTGTTCTGTATCAATAATGTTGAGTTTTGGGCTCCAGGGAGACCAATCAACGACTGAGAGCGCTCCATTGTGTGTTCTTCTATCCAGATATACTTTTACTGCATCCTCAGTGTGTTTGGGTTGTGGTTTCGCTCATAAATGAAGCTGTTGCCAATCACTCACTTTCCAGATGGTGTTGCATGGGTGATCAACGTCTGATGGTACTTTCCTACCTTCATTCATTCCATTGGCTGGCTGAAATATAGCCCCAAACCATGACAGAGCCTAAACTGCATTTTGCAGATGGCTGCAGTGACTCACTGTTGTATTTCTCTCCCGACATCCTGTGTACATATTGACAATTTCGGACAGAAATTGCAAATTTGGATTAATCGCTCCATAAGACCTGTTGCCACTGACTTTTCAGTCCAGTAATTTTTCATACCTAAGGCTTAAGGATGTCTTCTCGACAGCCACCGTTCCTTTGAGATACAAACAGTAGATAGATCAAGGGTGAGATAATCTCTCAGGTCCTGCGTCAGATCTTTGACCCTTTAGAGCCGGTCAGAGCGGGCACGCTCTGTTTTGCGTAACTATTTTTAAATCCCGGTAGCTCTGCAACCACGTGAGCTAGCACAATAATTTTTTTTGCATATGAAACCGGAGGAGTTGTACTTACATCTTATGCCATCAGCTTGTCCTAGGTCATGGTTTCCTTCCACATAAAGCTTTGCAAAAACTGCATAAAAAGCACTTGCAGCAACAAAAACATAATATTCCAGAAACACGCTTCACCGATCCGATCAGCTGTTCGTAACACTTCCTACGTTGGAATAGACGTCAGCGCGAACTCTCGCATGTCCGCCATTACCTGCCCGAAACCGGAAGTGATGTCATTTTCGCGGAAATGTAGTTTTTTTTACCATCAGGGCCTCATAGCCTATACTGGTGTTTTTAAAAGTTATCTTTGACTTTATGACTTTCTGTGTCGTTTCTGGGATGCTGAGGACTCATATTGCACTGCTGGAAATAGTTTATTTTGATGCACATGCTGCTTTTTTGCAAATTTGCATTATAATATTTATTTTCGTTTTTCCTGCAGTATATAAAAATTGGTGTATTTCAAAAATAAAACTATGAAGACACTCAAAATAAATTTCCTGTGGTGGGAAACTATTTTGTGCAACTTTTTTGTATTTGCAGTTTTGAGGGATAAGCCTCTTAAATTTCTCTAACTAGAAATATATGTTAAAAAAGCAAAAACGATTTTCAATTTTTTTGTAGTTTATTGCACTTTTTTGCAATTTATGTAATTACTATGCACTTAATGAATACATATTATTAAAATCTGGGCTATAATGGTTGTATTGATGTATAGCAACTTGAAATGCTCCCAAAAATGGCTCCACACCATGTAAAAATATAATATAAGCTCTGGCGGACTTGGTTCTATGGTAGGTCTTAAAGGGTTAATGGATTTTATTCCTATTTCAAATGCTTTTTCTCATAGTTTTTTTTTCCTTGCTACTATTTGTTTTGACCTCCACTTGTTCAATTTCTTCAAAATGTTCAAGGACGCACTGCACACCATGGCAAAAAAAGGCCCTGTTTTCAGCTAATAGCTCTATTGCTGCAAAAATAGTATTTTATGCCAACCTGTGGTATCATTAGATTTTTTTTATTACTTTTATAAGTAAATAAAATTTGAGCAGAGTAGATAAAGACGCTACACAATGTTTAAAATCTCTACAGCTGACACTAAAATACCATAGTTGACCGCATTCAAGCTTTCACTTTCATGATACAGTTTAAAGCTTTTAGAGACCCGGGATGATTCAGCAACATGGTATTAGTGGCACAAATCTCAAGTCTTCAAAAACAGCATGCAGATTACAAATCAGCCTCCAGTCCATGTGGTCATGTTTTTCAGGAATGGCTTGTTTTCAAAGGCATGACTCACACAGTCGTGACATTGTGCAGAGTCTTGCTGCATGTTTTCTTAATAGATCGCTCTTGGTGTGAAAGCAATTAGCGTTAACAGTTGTCGACATGCTCTTCTGCTACCAACACTCACTACCAACACCAGCTCTGAGGGGAATAGTCTTTATAGGCCAAGCGATGCTGACAATAATTGCTCAGCACTCAGCTCCCCATCTGAAATAAGATACAGTGATATGTTAGGCTGCAATTTATTACAGCTCATTGTTTGTTGGTGTGTTGATTGCATTTGCAACATTTAGCCTTTTCTGTGTATGAGTTTCTGTGTGGGTGCAGGCGAAGCCAAATAAGGACTGTTGCTTCAGTGTTTTGTGCGATAGCTTTGGCAGCCATATAACAAGCCGTGGCCAAGATAATAGAGCTTAGATAAGAGGTTGGTTATGCAATGTGGAATTTCTCTCTTTCCTATTGCTACGTCGGCTCCATTCACTGTCTGGATGACTTTTGTGTGACAACAGTGGATTGAGCTGCCACGCTCAGTTGTGCCGTCGTTATGAAGCACCTTGTCGCCCATCCGCACTCTCAGAAAGACTGTGTGGGGGCAGGAGTTTGTCACTCCTGATGCACTGTAAATGAAGGGAAAGTTGTTTTTCCCTCCATCTGAGTGATTATCGCCCTTTCACTGACCATTGTTATCCACTTCTGATAATGACTGTCAGGCAGTTTTCTTGATATGTGGTGCAGTTGGTATTTCAGATGACCCTTTTAACAGAGTATATTTTCCCCTTGCGTCTTCTTGCTTGCTTTTCATAGTGCAGTGTGGCTTTGAGGATTATTGCCTTATTTGTTATTATGATCTTCTTTATTTTATTAACTTTTCTATCTTCCTGTGAATAATATGACATAGCAAGTTTTTCAAAACTATCAATAAACGATAGTGACGAGCCTCTTGCATGTTGGGTAGCAGTTAAATCGATCTTTTCTGCGCTTGCTGCAAATGAATGCTGTTGAGTGCTCCAGAAAATCGGGGAGAAAACATACAGTCATGGTTCTGTGCAACAATTCAGTACTGAAAAACACCTTTGATATTGGGATAAAGTGCTAGAAAAGTCATTTTCTTGTTTTCCCACAGACACTGTTACATAACCAGTGTTTGAACATTTCTACTCATGAGTACAACATGTGGTAGAAAAAAGGCCTTTTTTGTTAATATTCCAGCTAGGGCTGTTCGATACAACGATATATATCGGATGACGATATAAAAACGTCTATCGTTTCATATTACGCTATCGTTTGTTTCGTGGTGTCGCAAAATAAACCGTTTACGGCAATATTTTTTCATCGTTATGATGATCACTGTAGAATTTCCTGAAGTTCTCTTATATTTAATATAGCCGTGTCACTACCCGATCCGTACCGGAAACCCGATCGGTACCCCGCATGCGCGAAAGGTGTCTACTTCCGGTCGAAGCGTTTTACGATAGTTACGGGTCAGAGTATCTGTTAAGATGTTAAGAATAATAAGTATCTCTTAAAATGTTTCCAATAAAGAAACATTTCAATATAATGTAGACAAAAACTAAAAATGGTCATTTTAGCCTTTTGAAGGGAGTATCTGCCATCAAACAAGAAGACAGCCGCATGTATCCACGACGGTGTTTGCTAGCTCACCTTACGTGCATTAATGTAATAACGTGGTTAGAGTACGCAACGTAAATTACACACGAACAACATTAAGCTACTCACTGCAGAGAAGAACGGCTGCTGCTGCCATCATCATCCTCATCATTCCTGTTACACTGGCAGGGCTAGCTTCGCCTTGGGCATTTTTAATCTGTAGCTCTGCTCTAAAAGAACGTACGTACCTGGACCCTCCTACTACGCTTGCATAGGTAAAATGATTGGCTGGAATCCAAAGTGTATGACATCTCAGGAAAAAAAAGCACCGAAATGTGCGCTGCTTTTCGGTCTGGTTACTACCGTTTATGTCATTATGGCACCGGATACCGGTACCCATCCCTAATCTGGAATAACAAGGATATTTTATTTAAAAGAAAATCTCTCTTCTTCGATAGTTGGTTTAGGAATGACATTGTTTTAGTCAACCAATTATTTGATTCGAATGGTACGCTTTTCTCCTATGAAGAATTTTGTTTACATTTCAATTTAGCTATAAATCGTCATGATTATACAAAAGTATTTGGCTCAATACCATCAGGGGTTTGTATGCTGTTTAAGAATCAACCTAATATCACTTCATTCCACGGGCCGTTGGCATCTCCCATACAAACTTTTGTTGGCAAGATTTGCTTTTCTAAGCAATCTAAAAACAGCAATAAATCTATCAGATCTTTATTTCAGAGTAGCATAACCACGCTACCATATGTAATTTTGTTCTGGAACTGGTTGTCAGATGGTATTATGTGGAATGAAGTTTGGAGACTCCCTAATCAGTTTTTAATTACCAACAAAATTAAAGATATTTCTTATAAATGAATACACAGAATTTATCCTTCTAAAGATTATCTTCAAAGCAAATTCAATTTAGACATTGATACAAGCTGCAGCTTTTGTAAAACTTCCAAGGAATCTACTACACATCCTTTTTGGTTTTGTAACCTTGTGCAAGATTTTTGGCAGAGTTTATGTGTTTTTATCTCAGAAAATGTATTTAAAGGATTTGTACTGTTTTGGAAATATGTTTTGTTTGGTCTGCACAAAAACCAAAGACAATTCAACTTTGATAACAGATATATGATTAACTTGTTAATTTTAATGGCTAAATTTCATATTCACAAGTCCAAATGTTTAGGAAGACATCCCTCTTTTTATGTATTCTCCTTTGAACTTGTACAGTATCTTAATTCAATTAAGAACTCCACTAACCCAAAAGCTATAAAAACTATTGGTGTTTGTAAAAAAAATCAAGATCTTTCAATCACTTTGTTCTTTGGCTTGATCAGTTACTTTCCCCCTAACATATTTATATTGTAGGTTCTGAAAACTGTTCTTTTATTTGTTTGTCTTTGGTATGCAATTTTTTTTGTAAGTACAACACCATTAATATGATACTGTTTAATTCTATTTTGTATTGTACTGATGTTTAAATAAAGGTTTGAATGTAAAAAAAAAAAACTACGACAAGCGACGTTAGCAACAACGACGGTAAAACCATCGTGTGGCTCCGTCCGCATGTTTATTTTCACAATAAAGCTGAAGATCCTGTTGAGATTTTTCAAAATAAACTGCATCACGTGAAATAGAATGCAGAGTGTTTACAGATGAGAAGCTAAAAAGAGCCGTCAGGTGCTTTTCCCCGCAGCACGCCGTGTAATAATTAGTCACAAAGAAAATTGAGGCCGTTTCAACTGATGTAACACTCGACTCCAGGTACACGACGCCCAGCTGAAAACACTTCACGCAAGTCAAGCTGCCCGAGATTCACAGAATTTACAGAAAATGTAGAATTTTTGTTATTATATATGTCGGGACGATAAATCCCTTATGTCGGGATATGAGATTTTGGTTATATATCGCACAGCCCTAATTCCAGCAAGAAAGTCATAACAAGAGTTGTTCATTTCCATAGAGCATTTTCAAAGGAACCATTCAGTCACCAGGCTTACATCGTGGGTTTTTTGTCAGGATGGTGCACAAAAGCTAAAAATGTAGCTGTCAAGAAAAACTCACAGGGAGTTTCCTGCTCTGATTTGTGACTTTTAAATCCTTCTTCTCCATCCGTCTTCTCGGCAGTATTCAGTGACTTTCCTGTAACTCAAAACTCCAATGCTTAGAAATGACCTGAGGGTGTAATATAAACCTGTAGCACGTTGCTCGTTGGACACTTACTTTTTTTCATGTAAAGTTACACTTAGGATATCATGAAAATAAAATGTGACTGTAGAATATGTGGAAACAAACAGATCCCTTCATGTATTAAATGATGCTCTATGAGAAAAAGAGAAAAAGAATGATTATATGTGTTTGGCCTAAATGTTGGGCCACATTTGACTAAAGCTGATGGTGTTGAGTCCTGCCCAAATATCATGAAGCCTGTGACATTTGGACTTCCAGCGATCAGCCCATTTCATAACTCCTGGGCCATATCTGACCAACTGAGTACTCGCTGGTGCCGTAACTAATCCACAGCACAGCCACAAGTAGCCCAGATGAAGCCCAAAATAAGTTTGCCAGATATTGTTTTAAAATAATATCACTTTTGTTTTTATAACAGTATAAGAAGTCACTGAAGAGTGATCACATTGTGGGTTTTTACTTTACGATTATGTGGTTTACGTGCTGTTTTAGAGGGTTTTTGATGCTGCCAAGATTAAATTACAGGGGGAAACACAAAACCCTTCTGGCGAATTTATTATGTATTGATTTGCCATAACTCGTGTTCAGTTTAAAGCTAATATAAACATAGTTCGTGCTTTAACACATTTCCTATAATGGTTACACTTCTGTTCGAGAGGCAGTCTCCATGGTTCTGTATGCGTCTGTTGAAGGTTTCGTCAGTTTTATAACAGGCTTGACCTGATGCCAGCTCAGACATTTACTTTATGAATCCTCGGGGCGTCTATGAAAGTCAATGTTCCGGCTGTGTGCTCAGCAGAGTGAATAGGAAGAATGTGTTTGAAATATAATGGGACATATAATAAGGGATATGTAACACAGCCACCGCTGCAGTAAAAATCTGCAAAGGCAAGACAATCGCTGTCACGCAGAGGGATCTGGCAGGAAGATCTGCAGAGAAAAAGTATTGTC
Organism: Simochromis diagramma; assembly: GCF_900408965.1. Classification (NCBI taxonomy): domain Eukaryota; kingdom Metazoa; phylum Chordata; class Actinopteri; order Cichliformes; family Cichlidae; genus Simochromis; species Simochromis diagramma. Next base: position 1,080,131 of record NW_024386832.1, read on the forward strand.
AGTATTTGTTTCCTCTTTCTGTACAGACAGCACATATATTCAGTTTTCTGGTTTTTTCCTTTTTTTTTCTCTCGTAATCTGCAGGTTGTTTGCCCATAGATCAAAGGCAGTAAAATGCATCTGCTCCCCTCTTGTGAACAGGCCACACAGCTCATTTCAGAGGGGCCACTTTGTCAGCGCGTCTGAAACGAGGACACGCACCTTAGAGCCAGCAGGGCTCTACCCAAGGCATGGAATTAGATCAAAAATTACACACACACACATTCAGAGCCTGAGCACAAGGCCAGTTGTTGAGTCGATAAAAAAACAGACAGTGTGTGAGAGAGAGAGAACATATACAGAACTCTGCCAAGCTACTGTTTGCATTCCACATCTCTTGGCTTCACGGCACCGCTGCTGCTTCAGACGCGTGTAGTTTAAATACCATGCTATTCATAGGCACACTTATAATGATTTGTAAGTATGACCTTTAATGAATCAAGCTGTCTACTCCAACAAAACAGTTAGTTTGATTCCATATTGTCATTTATTAAAACTGCACTAGAAAACCCTTAAAACTCTTCAAGCTACACTTGAAAACTCTTAAACTGAACAGTTACTTTAATGCAAATGTGTTTTTTTTTTTCAGAATTTCTCTTGTTATCATTGTTTAAATAAATTAACACCAGAGAACATCTGAGGATCTCATTCTGTCTTAAAAAAAAAGCAGACTGCATACTACAAATGTAATCGTGTAAACAGTGGAAGGGAGTTTATCATTTTTCATAGTGATACAGTTCGTGCTTTTTATTGATTGCTTTTCTGGCTTGGCATCTGTCGTGACTGAAAGCATTTGTGTGGGATATTAAAGCTATTTTCTGGCTTTGTGAATAAAGACGGATCACGCTTCAATTTATGCCCATTAAAAAAAAATCTTTAAAAGAAAAGTCAGCATGGTGTGTGCTTGAGTTTAGGTTCAGCGGGACATGCTCTATGCTTGATTTAAATAAGGGATGTACACGTATTGGCTGAATGTCAGTATTTGCCAGCACTGTTTGATTGATATTAGCATATCCTAAAATAAGACGATGTTTACCAATATCAGGAGCTTTAACTGTTTTCTCATCTTAATTTTGTTCGGTAAAAAAGTTGGAATAAAGGAAACAAATGGTAAAACCAAAATAAAGAAATGGAAAAATTATCTGTATTGGAATAAACCAAATAAATAAGAGGAGCTTTAATAACCATTGTTTTTTTCATCGCTAAATTGCTTGATGTCATCTGCAAACAACCGTATTAGATCGATACTCCAAGCTTATCTATTTTGAATTACAAGTGGGACAAGATGGATTGATGCATTCCTACTTTTCACAAGTTGCCCTGGTGACAGGAAGTCTGCTCATGTGTACTTAGTAAAAGGTCAAAATGTTTAAATGTCAGCAATTGTACATGTGTTATAACGTTAAAACACCTGTAATGATATTACTGTCTGTATGTTTGTGGTTTAGGTATGTTCCTGAGATTTTAGTCTTAGATCGTCCTAAATCAGGCGTGTTCATGCTGGTGCAAATGCTCCACGTGCTTTGTTAGTATTATTGTGAATGTGTTATGCGATGTACTTGCAGTCTCATAAAAAGATTGCATCAAAGAAAGGGACCAGGACTACGACCACTTTTAGTCAACTGCCATCTTTAAAGTCTCTTTGGACAGAGTCAAAAACAGAGTCACTCTGCCATCAGTTTTCTATTGAGTGCGGCCAAGCTGTTTGTGATCATGTGGCAACTGTGATTAATTGACAAAAATCAAAAATCTTTTGCAGTCTACATGCAACAGACTAAAGGGGCAAGGATAGCTCAGTAGGTAGGGTGGTCGCCCCATGATCGGAAGGTCGGGGGTTCAAATCCACTGAACAGGTACCCCTGAGCAAGGTACCGTCCCTACACATTGCTCCCCGGGCGCCTGATTTGCAGCTGCCCAATGCTTCACTGAATGAGTGGGTTAAACACAGAAAGAGTAATTTCCCCACAGGGATCAATAAAGTATACATTATTATTAAATTCAAATGAATATTTCAGCAAAACCTTAAGCGATATGAAGCAGAAATTTCAGAAATTCCTCCAAAAATAGAGACGCTGTTGTTGCAGGATGACGATTTATCTGAAAACTTGCATAGACACTGAGCAGCCTTGCTTTTATAGGAATATAACCAGAGTACTAGTTGAGTTGAGGTCTCTAGTGCTTGGCAGAGAAGTTGATGCAGACTGACTGACTGAAACATATTGTCTGTATTTATAAATTAGGTGGCAGTAACTTGCAGACCTTTGCCAGCCTTTCTGAGGGTCATTGTTTGTGATTGGAAGTGATCCCCCAGAAGTTCATGATGTTGCACACTCAACTTTTAGGCAACCAGCTGGTCACTGCAACTACTTGCAGTTTCAAAACATTTGAAACAACCACCAAGCAACTACAGAGTTTACCTAGTCGCAGTGATGTTGCCACCTTTCTTTAAGGTGTAACTGAAATACCATTAGGACTTTGTACTATGGAGCTGGCCAGATAAATTCTCTTTGTTGTCTGAGCCAACTGATTTGGATATTTGTCTTCTCAAACGTAACTTCTGCAGGCAACATCTAGAAAAGTGCACGTGTGAAAATTTTTAAAAAGAAAAAGGCCACTTAATGAGACAACTTGAGGAACTAAATAAGCAGTCCTCTCTTCTAGTCAGCTTTCCCCAAGGCTTGATATCAGTTCCCCAAAATGTGCCACTGGTGTATAGCAAGCAGTGAGCCAGCACACCAAAAGAAACAATCAGACGAGTAGAGCTAAAAAAAACAACAACAAAACAAACAGACAATGGTGAAACAGAAAGAGAGAGCATGGGCTGAGGTATTCAGGCGTCCTGCTTAATTGTTTCCTGGCAGCAGGAGTAAGCTTGTTCTCAGTGCATAAATCCTCCTATTTTCATTTATGTGCTCCAGGTGTTGATGAAACAATTCCCCTTGCTGGATAATCATATTTCTACTTCCCACTTGCCAAGACACTGAAATGGTAAAGAGGATGGACCCCCCTCCCGCCGAGCTGACACATCACACACACCACTAGCTCTCTCCGTGTATGTGTGAATGGATCTACTTGGCGTTTCAATTTGCACAATAATGCGAGAGGAGAAAAGCGGTTATGCTCGCTGACAGGCTACACCAGACGGGTCGGTGTGTGTATGCATGTGTAAGGCCACGCAACAAAAAAACAATCATTTATAATTCGTCAGCCTTATATTTAATGAGTAAATCAGTCAGTCAGTCAGTAAGCAGGACAGTTTATCACTTAGTCAATCTGGCAGCTGGTTAGTCAATTAATAAGGTTGTGAAGTCACTTAGTCTTCCAATGAGTTGTCATGCAGCATCGTCGCTGCGTGTTCTCTGTAGAGGAAACTGATGAGGACGCTGGTTTTGATTTGATCTCAAAATATGAGAACGTTTTCACCCAAACTGAAAATGATAGGCCTCCCCCGTAATAAAATCGCAAATAGCACTTAAGGAGCAAATGTGCGTTTAAACTCTTGATTTGTATCTTGCCCCCACTCCTCGATCCCCTCGTGCCCTCTCTTTTTCCTCTTACGTTGAATGATGTGGCATAAAGAGCTGTTTTATGACTGCCAGAACAAGCCTGTATTTCTAGTAGCTGCCAGTCATTTCCTGGCCCGTGGCATTGCCTTTATCACTCATGAATCCTATAAATGTAACTGTGGGTCACATACCTCTGGAGGCCTCTCCAAGCCTCTGTAGCTGCAGGCAGGAATGTTAAAACCAAAGGCAGGCTCAACAGTGTCGGCGCTGTCATCGAACTGAGATATATACTGCTGCGGATTCACATAAAGGTGCAGAACTCCTCCCTGCAGTGCTGTACTTGTGGTTTAAGGCAGCCTGTTTTGGAACTTAGGGGTGTGGCATTAGCAAAGTAATCACGTTACGATTTAAGAAACGCCACAACTCAAGCACTGACAGGAAATCCAGAATGCATCTGCACCTCTGACGCTGTGAGGTGGCCTGCTTTGCTCGCACTACCCATTTGACGTCATTTTATTAACCAGTCTGCTCTTACTTACCGTCTCACAGTCAGATCCATGACAGGAATCTAGAGGAGACAAAGAGAGCAAAGAGAGCTAATGTGTGTTTTTTGACCCCCTTCGGCAAAACAGCAGGCATTGTTTGCAGGAGAAGAAGACACAATGGTGTTTCTGTTCAAAGCCAGCACAAGTGAAAGCCTGTCAGGGCTAAAGGAAAGCGAAGGGTGGAAAGATAGAGAGGGAGTGAAAAAGGTCTTTCTCACAAACGCCACCTGTTTGGATACTGGCTGTGGTCATTTAACCTGCAACTTGCTGCTGTTACATCAACAGAGAGGAGTTTGGCCAGTGTTCCGTCTTTTCTGCAAGTTTCCAAGCACTTCATAAAAAAGAGAACACGAAAACCTAAAAGCTATGCTAAAAAAGGTGGTACTAATTTCAACAGATTCCCCTTCTTTGCTCAGCAAGTACTAGAAGTGAAAATTTTGTCTCAAAAACAAACGTTCGGTTTAACAACTCAGTTTTGAAATGATTTATTACAGCAGAAGAGTACAGTATTACACTGCCAGCTCATTACTCCTCGCAAATATGCATAATAACTGAGGCGTGAACTGTAAATATCCTCCAGGAGCCTATAGGTAGATGCTGGAGCAGTACGGATGCAGGGCACCAGAAGACACTGTACCTGTAAATGGTGCGGTACGGCTCAAGTATCTGCCTGAACTATCTCGCAGGTTTGCTCCATTCATTTAAAAATCGCTGGCGAATTCAATACAGTTTGTATTCTCCTTTTTAGCTATCAAAAACCAACACTGGCTGTGGCTCAGGAGGTAGAGCGGGTCGTCTGCTAATCGGAAAGTTGGTTTGATCCCTTGCTGCTCCAGTCTGCATGCCAAAGTATCCTTGGGCAAGATACGGAACCCCGAGTTGCTCCCGATGCATTCAGTGGAGTGCGAATGCGTGTGAATGTTAGATATAAAGCACTTAAGCACAGGGAAACAAGCGCTTGAATGAAAGAGACATGCTGTATAAAGTGTTTGGAGTGCTCGAGTAGAACAGCACTCTATAAGCACCCATTTACCTTATTAAACCAGATGATGCTGTGCCGTGATATTTCTTTCCCATGCATTGGGAAAAGAGCACAGCTCCTGGTAAATCCCCTGCTTCTCCATCTGTTTTGTCCAGCTCTGGGCACCGGTCATGGTAACCACATTGTTAAAACCAGAGGCTATTATTCTTCTTCACATAGAAGACATCACTTAATGCACCTAAGGGCCGTTGCGGGTTTAGTGAGAAAAGGTCATATTTATATTTCCCACTGCAGCGTATGACCTCATGTAATATTTGTGTCATTATTGAGTCGAGGTGCATGATACTGACAGATGGGTTTTTTTTGCTGTTACATAATATATTGTTTCTGCTCTGCTGTGAATAAAAACTAGACAAATATCAGCAGGTTTCCCTGAATGTTAATAAGTGAAACAAGATAAACAACTTGCTCTGTCTCTGGAGATGCCTGCATTGCACCGCAGCAGACTCAAGGAGTTTAACTGTTGTTTGAATGCAGCTTAACTATGCATGCTTACAGTCTCAGCACTCTGTTAAAAGTATACCCGAAGTGTCTTAGCATGCTAGAATGGTACATTTGCTAGACGACTGATAAAACTACAGTTTCTCCGTGTCCATTTTTAAAAAACAAAAGCAGAAACATGGAGATTCTGGAGAACCAAGTAGCAGCTTAGGTTACTTAAGGTACTTAAGGTATCTGCTATTACATTTACCAGTTTTGGTCACTCATAGAGCAGAGCTGCAGATCGGTTGCAGGTTGAGTGAGTAATAGCTTTCCTCTATGGTTATTTAGGATCACTTCACGTGAAGTAACAACAACGGGATCCTGCTCTAGAAGTTATATACTGATGTGAGTTCAGGTTTAGTGGATTCATTCATTAGCAAAATGTTGAGAAGAACCACTCAGGGCTGCATGGGCAGACTTGCTTGCTTTTGAAATGTTGCCTGGTTGCTTTACTGCTTGTGTATGTGGTGGGTCTGAGAGGCAGCCTGTCAGAGTTAATCAGCCTACAACAACCGGCTAAAAGCAGACATCCTGACTGCAGTGTGGTTCACACAGGCGCACACGGACAAATGGAGGCAGACAGACATGCAGCGTCTCACGTAGATGTTGATGCTCATGTACTGGTTGTATAAAGAGAGGAGGGGGGAAAAAAACCAGTTGTTAACAGACTTTTCTTCCACCGGCAAGTCGTTAATGGAGGCTTGGTTAATGGTGACTGACTGAACGTGCAGAGATACAATGCAGCCCTGCAGTCATCGAGCCAGGGCTTCAATTGGATTGGATGCCTGAAGACATTTATTCAAACAAGATGAACTGTTGATCCCCCCTCTGCTTCCCGGCAATTTCTCTTATGTAGCGCTACAAGAGGAGGAAGAAGAAAAGGAAACAAGCTTTCCCTTCCAGGCACATATTTCTTACAGCAGCAGTACATGAAATTCAAGTACAAAGGAGGGCCGCGCTATTGGATAAATCGCCTCCTACAAATGGAGCATCACCACCAAAGCCCAGCAATGTTATGTGTATTTTTTAGGGTATAGATCATTTAACAGCACCAGAAAATAAATTTGAATAAAAAAAATAGAAGTAAATAAATACTGCTTATTCTCCTGTGATGCTTTAAGTCATTTTCTGTGCATGCAGCTGATATGCGAGCTGATGTCATCAAAATATTTGGGCATTCATGCTAATGGGAACATTTTTGCTGAGATGCTGATTTTAGACTTTAATGCTAATTAGCAAATATTGTCAGGCTAAACAAATGGATGGGGGGGAAAAAATCAGGTGGAGGGCAAATGAGACAACGCTCGGCACAGCGGTGAGTCTCCGGCATCATGAATCGCACATTCACCTGAAATTGGCAAAGTGGCACAATGTAAATGGTTTTAAATAAGCTTTGGCCTCCGAGCAGAGAAGACATAATTGTCTCTATTAGCTCCAGACTCAAGACAGCACTAGTTTGCGCTGAGTGAGTGTGCTGATAGTTTCCCTGCTTGTTCAGACACGTCACATTGAAATGGCTGATAAGTGTGAACGATAAATAGCTCTAACCCGAGGCCTACTGTGTTTATATATGCGTATCTGCATGTGTTTATATATATAATATGCTTCATCTGTCAGGTCAATCTCAGCTGTAGAGGAACAACAATCCTTCCCCCCTTCCCTTTCTGATATGTCTCCTTGTATTGCTGTTAATCATTATCTAATTGGCATGCAGGCTTGCGGGTAAAGACTTGCATCGGCCCACGCTCGCAGGGCCACAACGGTGGATTAGAGCCATGCAGAAATACCAGCAAAGGCGATGTGATGAGCCAGTGTACGACCACTAGTAATGAAAACAGAAGTGGCAAGCAACACCTCTGCCAAGGCTGAATAATTATGCTATGCTTGTTTGTTATTTGTCATGTGGGTTTTTATTGAACGGCACTATTTAAACACGATTTCCACGGTGCTGAGCATGTAACTGGATACCAGAGTCACCTAGAAGCTCCTTTAAAGGAACCACAGCCTGCGCAGTGGTGAATATGGAGGAATCTAGATAAAATGTAACGCAACCCTTCAAACAGCTGTTAATTTTTATTATTGAATGCATCACCGGTTAATAATTTAGTTCATTAACAGCATTTTGGGTTGTCTGATGGTTCTCATCTAATTCTGTTAAAGTAAGTCTGTGTCTTTCGTGTCTTCAAACTGTTGTTCTGATGGTAGAATAAAATGTGTATTTTCTAACATGCAATTGTAATGCTGCCTTTAAGCGTTCCTCTCACTGCGGCGGTTCTGCTTGCTGAACGCACCGATGTTACACACTGTTTGCAACTTGAATCTAACAGCTGTTATGTATTCCGTGTCCTGCGTTAAACTCTCTGAATGGTGAACTGGGGGCTCGTTGACATAACAACCAGCCAAAAACCCAAAGCAACTGCCGATGCTGTAGAGCTCTGCTTCAGTTATTTAGATAAATCGAGCGTAGATTTCGTAACGGAATGAGAGTCTGTGTTTATGTTTTTCAGACTTAGCAAATATGAAAGCACTTCAAAGCCCATGTCTCCTGTTGTTTGCGGAAATATCTTACTATAATGATGATAGTGTATGTAAGTAAGTTTGTTCTGTAACTCCTCCAATATGCGTTAATCAGTCTGGACTTAAATAAACTGCTAAACTAGGATAGGGTTATCAACACCTATACAGCTTTTGGAAATAAGTTTTCTAACACCCAGATCGTGACAGATTCATCTCAGAACTAATGGTGATATTAAGTCTGTTACGTGTATGTTGTTGTTGTGCAGTGGCACTTTGGAGGGGATCGCTGGAATGGTTTATCATGCATATCTATCATACAGTAATAGTGCCTGTAATTTACTCCTTATCCAGTGAATGTTGCTGTTGCTGATGAAGCTCAAAAGAACAGCATGATAAATGAACGTACATGTGTGTTTTTTCATACATGAGCAAAGGGAACAAGCGCCACAGGTGTGGCAAAAAGTAGATGTTCTTGAAGGGACGACTTTATACTGTAGTTAAAGTCCAGTTGGTGTTTTGCTCTACATCGTCGTCTAATCAAATGACTTGGACTGTGTGTAATTGTAAGTGTGCTGTAAAGCTCTTATATAATACTTTTATAGTACTTGTGAGTGTTAATAAGCACTTAGGAACCACTTTCTGTGGCTTGACTGTTAGACTTCATGGTTCCATCTTCCACAGATGAATGACATGCATTTGACTGGCAGTGAGTGGTCATTAGATTAAAAGCTTTAGGGGTGGGATCATCATCCTAATGATAATGTGTACCAAATATATTCTCACTGCAGTACATTAACAATCTGCTCTATATCTTTAGACTCTTTAAGCAAAGTTAGTGGAGTGAAAGTGGTAACCTTTACAGCCCAGTGTCCACAGGCTAAGATGTCAGGTGCTGAAGCTGCGATGATGTATATAATCTCTTGTAAATTCAGGTCCAGCACTAATTATAATACATTCAGGGCGCTGAGCTCCTTTTTACTTATTTATTTATTTACTTATTTTTTGTGCTGTGTAAATTGGGGCAGTTAAATATGATTAAGGTTAGTTAGCCTCACTTCAGTCGATCTACAATTATTTCCCGTTCATGCAGAATGCCAGCTCCTTTTAGCAGTAATAATCATGAAAATAACTATTTGTGTAGCACCTTTCATCACCAGCACAGGGTGAATTACAGAGAATGAAATGGTAAAAATAAAAATCCATTAGATTGGATGAATCTTTAATGATCCTTGCGGGGAAATTGGGTTATCATAGCAGAAGAGAACAGGATACAGCAGGATACAGATAAGGACGTGAAAGATAAGAAGCAGCAAAGGTTTGAATAGTGAGCAAATCATCCATGTTGAAATTAATACCACAAATTTTTTTAAAGTGTCATCAAGTGCCATGATGAAAACAAAGAAGATCTAATAAAATGAAAACTACTTTTGTAAAGCCATGCGTCTTTTGAAGATCTTAAAGTGCTTACTGATGCTAACATTTGAGGATATTGGAGGATTTCTGTGAAATGGTAGCTGCCTGTAAAATGTGGTTAAAAAAAAAGGTCCTATTGCTTTATGCTGTTAGTGTTATTGCCTTCTTAGATATGTGGGAGATTAAGAGAGGCACTGAGAGCGCACAGTAAATCTTTATTATCCCTGAAGGACAATTTGCTTTACAGCAACCAGTCATTAGCACGCAGCAGAGATATAACAGGTACACTACACATCAACATGTAGAGCCAGGAGCCAGTGTGTGTTGAATTTATTGTGTGGAGAATACTCAGCATCTGCTGATAAGTGCTGTGGAAGTGCGATGGCGTTATCTTTGTCGAATCGTCATATTAAGATGCTGCTTTCCCTGCCATATTTGTATTTGATCACCATTTGTTACAGTGTCCTGGACAAATGTTAATGAGCTTAAAGTGATAGATTAGCTACTGAAATTCATCGGTTTAATGATGCAACTGTTTTTTCTTTTAGCTCATTTTGTTATAATGTACATCTGTTTGGCATTTTGATGGAAAAAGGATTTTTTTACAGTAGATCTAAAATTAAGTGAAATAATAGCAAAAGTACTGATGAACTGATGCAGAAATGAAACAAAAGTTAGCTTAAAGTTAGCAAAAATTGATGCTAACGTTAAGCATCCACCAAGCTACCACAGGTCGACCTAGAGACTAGATTAGGAGAGGCTTGGATGCAATGCTCTTTAGCCCCTTAAAATAAAAGTGAGAAAATGTTATTACACATCATCACAAATATATCAGCTTTATTCTGTATTCTATCAGCTTGTTTAGCATGCTATTAAAGCTATTTGATGTTTAGAGGTGTTGCTAGGTAAGCTAAGCACTTACTCTCAAGTTGCTTTGTTGTAGCAGTGCTGGTTTGGGGTAATCTAAAGCCTTGGCTTAGTGGACTTTTTCATTCAGATACCTTGTGATAAGGGAGCCATCACATTATCGTGCTCATCGGGGAAGGAGTGCACCAACTTTTTTGTGGGTTTTTGTTGGTGGTGGTGTTGCTTTTGTCTCCCGTGGTTCACAGCACTGTTTGTTTGTGAGCAGTCCTATTTTGGAAGAAGAGCTCCTCTGGTTTGGTATCAGTTTCTAGACCCCATGATAGTTGTGGTTTTAGCGGTTGAACTGGCCGGTCTGTCTGCCTGACTGGCAGCCCTGTAAAAGGTGTGGGGCTCACAGTGATCCCAGTCACAATAGAACAATACGCCAAGGCCTTGGCTGCACGGATATCTTTTTAATCACTGAGGCAAGAAGCCATATAACAACAGGAAATATCCATCAGCAGTAATTGTGGAAGGATTCCAAAATATGGTGGAGCACTGTTTCAAGATCACATCTATCTACTTCCTGTACTGCAGACTTAAGCCAAGTGTCACTGTAAGACATTTCTCTTTGTAGGATGAGTTTGTACTTTGACCAAATGCAATAAAGCACGAGTGGGTTTTAAGCCAAGAGAAGGTGAAAAGAACCCTTTGGCTTCAATTTACTACATATGAGATTACTTTGTCATTTAAAGTTCCCTATGCAGAAATCTGTTCCTCGGTCAGTATTCGAGAAACACCATTATGAAGCTAAACAAAATGAAATTATGTTGTTTGCTTATAGTGATTCAACATGTATTTCTTAACCATACTTCCCTTCAGAGTCTTCTTATCATCCATCAGTGCTTGTACTTGATAAGTAGCAGATGGCCACCTAATCAATCACTGCTGTGTTCATCTGACCCACTTTCCCAGCTTATGTTTTCATTTCTTTTCTTCCAGGTCATGTAGCTCTGCAAAGGTGGACGGCTGAACAGCAGATTGTAGACTTGTAACTTCTTTTCATGTCACTGGTCAAGAAATCAAGACGTGGCGTGGAAAGCTTGGCGAAACAGTGTACTCTAATTAAGCATTTAGTCACTTCATTCTGTGTTTTAATGAGTTTTTATGTGGACGCTTGTGTTGGGGCAGCTTTTAAAATTCAATAACTCGTTATTCAAAAGCAACACTAGCTCAGTTATATTTATACACCTATTTATTAAATCCTTTCCCGAGCATCCGTATGTTCGTGTCAGTCTGTTCCTCTCCTCTGTGAAAACATTAAATACTGCACCGCACTCAAGGTTTCTAAATGCAAGACGAAACACTATCCCTGTGCAAGCCAAACTAATCTGTACTCGCAGTTTGCAGTGTCAATATTTGCATATAAACTGGCCCCTGATAGTGACCTCTAGCAAGATGTTTCATTTCTCATCTCTTTCCTCATCTCCTTATTTCCTTTGCCACTTTTTTCTCGTCCTCCTCTTGTCTTGCACTCTTCCCCCCTGAGCGTCCTTGTCAGTGTCACAAACAGCTATGGAGAAAAGAAGGGAGGTCAATAGTTTGTCTCCCCGCCTTGTAAATAATGTGACTCAGAGGCTGACAGAATGAGTTTGGATGGCGGCAGCAGGGAGAAACTGGCTGGAATATTTTCTTAACTACCGCCGCCACCGCTGCCCCCTTAACCCCTCCAGCTTGACTTGTTTAATCTAGGTGACAAATACTTGTCAGACTTTGTGCCGCATTTCTTTTCTGTTTGTTGTCCTTCTTTAAGGGAGTTTTTCTCCTTTTCTCATGTCACTGCTGGCATTTTAGCTGAGCAAAGAAGTGTTTTCTTGTCAAAGAGCCATGTAATCGAATTACCCTCCGCATGGGTTTTGATGTTAAACGCGAGTCTGTTGCTGCTTCGGGAATTTCAATGCACTGAGATTTTACGCAGTCACACTCGGATGCGGCAGTCCGCTGTACACGTGTGTTAAGCGGCGCTCGTGCTTATGTGTTGACATTTGGTGCACACGCGCATGAACTTGTCTGTAAGCGTTCGTGCTCACCGATGCCACGGGGTGCACACGCTCCACTGGGATTTGAGCGTTGCAGTCCACTGCTAGGGCCCGGGAGAGCTCTGCTTTGCTGTAACCGAGCAGCTCAGCGGATGGGAATGATGTGGAGGGGGCGGGAGGGTGGAGATTTCCTGTGTTGCCTGTGGTGCTCGGGGTGAACACCAGTGTCAAGCGTTGGGTTACAGTGGTGAATGCAGTGCTGCACATTCACCAGTGATTCTATCTTTGCATTCAGCAGCACCTGGCACACTTGTTAAATGCATGCAGTAATCTCACATGCATATGTCCAAGTTCATATTGCATGGAGCAGGGGTGGCAAACTTAAGGCCCGGGGGCCAGAATCAACCCAACAAAGACCCTAATCCGGTCCGCTGGACTGGGAAATGTCAACGTGGTCATTAATTTTGGACATTTAACTGTATTTTTAACTAATGAAGACCTCTCCCATGTTCATTCATGTCAAATCAAAGTAATTAAGTACTAACAGTAAATGAGGCAATGTGAACATTTATTTCTTATCTACTAAGCACAAAGAGTCGTTCTAATCCATTTCTTGTTTTTGTTACATCAGCATCAGATAGAAAAACGATATACTGTTTTTTTGTCATACTGTTAGTTTTCTTATATTAAGATATCTCCGGGATTAAAAGTGCAGTTAACCTTTCACTGGTCTGGGCCACTCAAAATGAACGTGGGCTGTATGTGCCCACGTTATAAAATGAGTTTGACATCCTTGGCATAGAGCATAGAGCACACGTGTTAATGCTTTAACATGTGCGATGCAACATTCACACATGCACACGCTGTTCCAAAAAAAGTCAGTGTCACCAGTCTGAAGACGGCGATGATGGCGGTGTCGCTCAACGACAGGTTTGCTCATTGTTATCATCTGCTGAACGGCATGATAGAAAAAAGCTACCTTATCCTTCTCATAGACGTGCTCCCAAAGCCTGGTTAGGTTTCAGGTTAATTTTTCCCCCTTTTCTCTCAAACACTTCAGTAGCCGGGTTTGAAATGCCACTCCAGCTCCAAATTGACTCTTCAGGGTTTCTTTCCTTTTCCTATCTGTCATTCAGCATTAGGCTGAAGGGAGAAATTCAGAAGCTGCGCTCCCTTGCCTGTACCCCGGAAAATGCTTCAGTGGAGCAAATTATATGTGTCATTTTCATTTATGCATATTGTTTTAGGTGATGTGATGTTTATAATCCTTGCAGCGGGAGCAGATTGCGGCGCTAGTAGCGACGGAGGCCTCTCAGCTAATCGCAAAACATTGCCACGTTATTGATTTCCATCATGGTTATGGTAATATATTTTTCGATTGTAACTGCTGCCCTCCTACTCTGGTTGCGCTGTGTATATCAGGTTGCATTATTCACACAGTGCCTCATTTGATTACAGGCGCCAGAGAAGAAGGTCAGAGGCGGATCTGATGACCGTGCAGTTCACAAGCCTCTGCAGCGGTTTGTAGGACATCCGACAGAGTCTCTTGTCTAAAGGCGCCCGGCGTAATGAATGGTCCGAAGTGTTTTTAAACGGGCTAGCCGTGATCCATCTAATTGCTCCCCACTCAGTGTAATTACAACTTTGTGTGCACTTTGCTTGGGACTTCACACTGGCAGAAGCTAACAGGGATGCTGTTTTAGCATTTTTCTTCTCTGGGTTTGATTTCTCCCTGCTGGCTCAGCAGTGGGACAAGCATATTTAAAAGACAGATTGCTTCATTCTTTGATTGGTGTGCTGTTTATTTTTATATTGTGTTACTTTCCTTACTGCTGTGAAGACATTGTATCTCCTGCAAAAGCAAGTTGTTTCATACTTTTTTAAGGAGTTTGGCTGATGCAGATCCAAGTTTCAAGTTCCAAGTTTACCAAACTACTCTCAGTAACCAAGTCACTGTAGAATGCTAATTTTAGCTCAGTTAATATCATCTGTTCTTGACCATGGCCTTTCATCAGTTACAGGGGCCTGAAATAAGAGGTGGGCAACAGGCAAGACAAAGAGCTTTGAGCAACCAGGTAGTAAACCCAGAGCATCTTATATGCTGGTATCTCGTCTCTCGGAGATTACTTTTAAAATATGTGATCCCTCGCAATTGTATTATGAGCAAAAACCCTGAGCAAACTGTAGATTCTACAGGCTGCAGGCATCATCATGTGCACGTTTATCCTCTATAAGAGTACGACGGGGCACAGGTAATACAAACACGGAGGCAGAAACTCTCAAATGCTTGCTATAATCAGCGCATTTATTGGCACTGCAGTAAAAGCAAGTGGAAGATTATTAAGGGGTAAAGTTAATATCCACTGAAACAAAATGTAATGTCTTCCGTAAAACTCTCACCCTGCAGTTTACATGCATATAATATTTATTATATTTATAAACAGCTCTTCATAGGTAAAATAAAGGTGCTCATTAGATAAGCGTTTTTACATCTTGTTAGGCTGCTCATTCCATAAAAATTACACAAGACTATTATAAATAACCATTCACTTCCATAACGCACGTTAAACTGAGGATGTAATATTCTCTAAGCCTGCAGCGCGTAAGCAAAAAAAATTTCAAAAAAGGGAAAACCTCAGACGGATTTAATAGAACAAAAACCCAGCAACGTGCATCAGGGGCGATGTGTCGATAATTGTAAACATGCTAGTCGAATCGGCTCACAACACAGCTAACTAGCACAAAAACCGCTACGGGAGGTAAATTGGAACTACGAAGAAATTCAGACTTTATGGGAGAGGATAAAACCCCCCAAAACTGACATAAAGAACATATGGACGTACCCCTACCCAGGTTACTGCAGGTTTAACGTGTTCGCCTTGCCCTGAGTTCATAAATGAACACGCTCCGACACTGTGTTCTGCTGTTCGAACTGTTGCTTTACCTGGAGGACATTAATCTCCAGTGTTTGGCTTCCTGGTTGAGTAAAGGTTATTAAATATGCAGAGGACAGTCAAATGGGTCCTAAACAGTATTACAGAGACAGAGAACATAGGGTAATTAATGGATGAAGATAAAGTGGGCGCAAAGAAAAGTTGTTGGTTAATTCTAATATTCAGATGGTTTCAGTGCTTGAATCTTTTCCGTCTCGTGTGAGATGACCTGCGTAGGCGTCATATATATGCCTCCATATGCCTGCTTCTCGCCATATTATACATATTGTACAGTGTCTATGCTTATGCGCTGAAGCCCAGTGACTCTGTTGTATGTGTACGTATGTTTATCCAGCTATGGATGAATGCTCCATCAGGCAGGCCGCATGTGTATTGTCAGCAGCGTCCCAGGAGACTTGCTCCAGGCAGGCGGAGTGTTAGTAATAGACTGATTTACCTACATACTGCTTCCTAACTTCCCCACTGCTCCAGGGAGCCACTACTGCTTGGCTGACTGACTCTGCAGCTGCTTGTGTGTAAATGCTCCCGCGCACACGCTTCTCAACAAAGCAGGTGTCAAGTACAAGTGGCACCTTTGTCAGTATGCGTCACACGCTGGAAACAGTGAAATGCAAGGCAAGTAGTTGGCTCATTCAAAGCAGTGACAGCGGTGTCAAATTACAAAAGAGTTGTAAAAAGGGAAGAAAAAAATAAATGATTAGAAGTAATTATTTTACAGCACTGCCTGTTTATGGAACAGTTGCAGCACCTGAAATACCAGCCTGATGGCCTTTGCCTTGCAATAAAGATACAGTGTGAGTTTAAAGAGGTTCGAGCAGTTCACGTTTCCTTCAGTCGTCACGCGGGCGGAATCGCTTTACTGCATTTTGGAGGTCCAGGAACAGCGTGATGTTTGAAGCCGGATTATGCTGACCCAGCGGCACTCAAAAGAGACAAATATGCTTTTCATTATTTTTAAGTGTCTCTAGAGACATTTAAAAATGAGAAAAGACCATCACCTTGTTGTTTTCCTGTCTTCATAGATCGGAAAGTATGAAAGTATGTCCATATCAGATGCTTAAATTTCCCTCCCTATACGGTCTGCAAACTGTAACTCTGTTCGAGGAAAATGTGAACGCAATAATAGAAGAATCCTTAGCGCACAACACTTCAGCGGCGTTTAACATCGACCGCAGAGCTGTGGGGAATACCAAAAACTTAAAGGCCGATTTAAAGTTGGCAAAAGCAGCACAGGTGTGAGCAACTTTGTTTTCATGTCACCTTTTGTGCTTCAGTGTAAGCTAAGCTCAGCTGGCTTTTTGTCAGTCTTTTATGCCCGTTTGCTTCCCTCCTACTCTCTCTGCTCTCATATGCTGCTCTAATGCAGCCAAATCCCCAATGAAGCTGTTCTCATTTACATCGTTTTTTGTTTACAGAAACAGCATGAATATTTACACAATTATGGCCTGTTAACTACATTTTTTAACTTGCGTCCTTTTTAAGCAGTTTCTAAGCGACATCTAACAAACTCACGAAACCTATATTTACGACATGACACGGGAATTTTCGCTGTCGTTTCTGCTATATTTACTGGAGTGAGTGTTTTTATCTCCTAACGTTATCTCAGGATGGTGACTCATGACATGAGCCCTGTTGTTCATGGGACTCCCAAAGTATTTTCACTGCCACTGTATCTCATCCATCTGTCTTGTCACAACAAGATAAGTCCGTACATTTCATTTAAATGGAGATGCGCTTGTCTGAATTCTTGCATGCCTATGCCAACTGTGTTTCTGTGTCATTACAGCTTTGCCACGCAAAAAAATTGTGATACTATGAGTCATCAATTTTTCCTCCACCCCAAATATTTGGATTTAAAATGATTGCTCAAAGAGAAAGTTGGAAAGGACAGAAGACCTCATTCATGTATGTGGTATCCCAACACGTTCTCTCATTAAAGTGCTGGTTAATGTTAGGATTAAGGTTAGGGTTAGGGCTGGAATACATGGCTGGAGCGTGTTTTACCACCGGGAGCGTCATTCTATTGGATTTCATCCACAAACCGGTGCGTATCATAGGGACGCGGAAGGTTACTTTTCGTGTTCCCATGGGACGCCTCGGGACCTGACAAATCATTGGTATGTTACGAGTCGGGAATGAGAATGGGCTCGGTATCCCATTGGCTGTTAGTCGCAGACCTCTTCTAAAGCTACAGGCACTCAAACGGATGTTTTGGAAACCAGTTTAAAAAGTAGTTGCTTAAAGGAAGAGTACAACTGATGAAGTATTTGAAGCTTGAACTGAAATTAGCTTTGCATAAATGTGTCAAAAAAAGAGAGTAGCAGATTCGCCCTTAAGATGCTGTCACATTCATGGCAGACTGTTTCATGTGCTAAAAGCAGGGTGGATAAAACATAAGCCTCAACTTGTCATCAGCAGCCTGAAGTGGCTTCATCAGAGCGATTTGTAGAGAGTCTGAATCAATCAGTTTCTTATCTGATGATCAGAAAGTAAGACAGAACTGCTGATTTTAAGGCTGGTTGAAACTGATTTCTCTCTATTTACACCGTCTAATGTGCTGTGTTTCTGCTGCATACTGAATCATCCTAATCCCAAAATGAGTTTATTATTCTGTAGAAAGAGGCATTAACCCACATTCTGCTCAAACTTAGTTCTAATTATACCGTAACACAGATACAAGTGCATCAGTTGCCTTAAGCCATTTGTCGGATCTAATTATAAATTGGCCATTGAATGGCGGTTCTGAAATAAAATGTGCTAAATAAATTATATGTGGCAATAATTGAATAGAAAATAGGCGCCTCACTCAAAAGTATAACTCTCCATATTTTAATCTAAAAAAAAAAATCAGGCCATAATAGCTAAAACATTAAACCCAGTCTCTAAACTAAACCCAGGGATTTATTTAGCATTTTTAAAGCTTATCTTCTGCATGACAGATGTTTTACCTATGAACTTCACAACTGGCAGCATTTCAGCTGCTGTTTTCAAATGTCTGGAGTTTTTTTTTCCTCCAGCTAAAAAGGTTTTCTGTTTTGCCAAAGCACGCAGAGCGCACAAGCCGAAGTGTGAATGTCAGGACGGCTTCATCTGCCAGCTCCATTATGAGTAGCCAGCCTTGGCAGCTGACCTGTTACAGATAATATGGGTGCACCTAGCAGACGCTGGGAAGTTGCTAATGTTTGGAGTTGGCCTCGGTGGGTAGATCTCTACTCCATTCAGCATGATTTTGTACAGCTTGAATGGAAATTAAGGCAGCTCTGTAGAAGGAGCTGCAGAACTTGGCCGTGCTGGAAGATCATTACAAGGGTCAAGACAGCTCATCGAGGATCTCGGTGTTTCTCAGAGCTTTGTGTCAGTGCCATGTTGAAACTTAGAGGCTCGTCGAGTGGAAAAAAAGATGCAGTGCGACTCGTGGAAAACGTTGTCTCTTGGAACAGACATCGATGTATTTAATTTACCAATGGTAAAACAATTATGGTTAGCCCATGCTGTGCTAACGACATCAATTACAAGCCCATTTTCTGTGTGTAACCTACATATAGTTTAAATCTTTTATAATAGATTTCTCATATTCATGGAGAATTTAACAAGTCAGTCTAAACTAGTCTAGTGTAGATTCATGTTTTTTTTCCTCCACTCACCTTTTGCCTCACTCAACAGTGTGTGCCATAGTCAGAAGACACAAGGAAATGATGAGTGATAAAGAAATAGATTTGTTGTGAGGGCCAAGGGTGACTCAGAGGCCTTGAACAAAAACCAAACATAGAGAGGAAAGAGTTGCACTATAGGAGGGGAAGAGTAAGAAGAGAACATAGAAAAGGCCAAGAGATCAAAGCCATGATAAGGGCAAGACTGTTTTTTTAAATCTAAAATGAATTCTTCAGCTCTTCGAGGAAAAAACCCAGAACAACAGCAAAATAATGTTTTTACCGCTTCAGATTTAATGGTCTGTTTCCTACTTTGTAATCATCTTTCTACACTGCTGCAATTTGTAATTTAATGGATGACAAAAAACCCGGCAATGAGCAATAAATCAATGTTGATGAGTGTTTACATAGGGAAAAAAGCATTATGTAGATGAATGGCATTATACTTTAAAAATGCAGTGTACCACCCAGCACAAGTTGCAGGGGAAGTCAGCAGCCACGTCTTGATCTGTGTGTGCAGTGCTTGGGAGCCCTGCTGCTCGGCTGCCTGCCCCGCAGCCCAACATCTGCTGAGTGCAGGAAGCATTTGAAGGATAATTAAAAGGACTGGCTTCCAACTCATTTCCCGCCTCCCATGGCTAAGCAGCAACATGCTGCTCAACAACGAGAACTGCAATTATTTTGGGAATTAAGAAGAGTATGCAAATATCAAAAGTGAGCAACAAACAGATGTCTTTGTTTTCTTCTGTTGGTAATAACAGAGGTTATTATTATTATTATTATTATTATTTTATTTTGTATTTTTTTCTGGCTGGTTGGTCTGATTAGTCACGAGCCTATGTAGAGGTCAATGTGAAAGTTTTTCTGTGATTGTGTGTGTGTGTGTGTGTGTGTGTGTGTGTGGTTCTTTGCAAATGTTGTTGGCTTGATTTGTGAGCACAGCTTTAGTTGTATGTGAAGCCAAGCTGAAGCTCACAAAAGGCAGTAAACATGTGCATTCTTCACCCCTCAGTAGGTCTTTTCAAGGAGATGCTCAATAAAAGCTTTTCATCTCCTTTAAAAAGGTTGTTAGCACGTGCTGCGAGACGGCCGAGGAGTGAAATATCATTTCACCTGTAATGAGCTTTGAGATGCCTGGATGACAATAATGAGTCGGTGTGAGCAGAAAGTGCTGACTAACACTGAGATGTTAATATACTCTGGTTCAACAACGGCTCAAGGCTTTGTCTTCAGAGCAAACAGGAATAGTGAGAGGAAACACCAAACTCATTTTTCATTTTTAGAAAGAGGTTATGTGAGCGGGGATTTATATAACTTCCTGTAACTATGTGCTGTCAGAGGTTAGCCATTTCCAACAGTCATCCCTTTGTCTGGTTTGAGGAGATGATATGGTTTATCTTTGTCAGTCGCCGGAGACTTGTTAACCGTTCGCTTTTAAAATTCAAGATCTTCCAGTTGTGCTAAAGCTAGACTCTAGCTCCGTGACTGATGTCTAGCCCGGCCTCCAGCCCTACTGCCTGCCTTCTTTGTGGGACACCAGTCATGTGAATAGGGCCCAGAAAGGAGAGCCAGCTGTTCTTTTCCTGCCAAGTCATGTGCAAGTCACAAAGCAGCAGCACCACTTGAAAGAGAAAGCAATAATCAATTTTGCAGAGTTAGCCTTTGAAAGGCTTGTTTTGTTCTCAGCGCCTGACAATTTAGGAGCAAGAGGCCAGTAGTGGCATTTGTCTTTTGATGGAATACACTGTGCTCCATTGTGCTAAAACCCCACGCTGGCCAGCATAAAAGTCAATTTTAGTATTTCTGTATAATAACAGCGCGTTCAAGAATTTGCTGTCACATTATGTGTTTGGCATTTTTTCCCCCTTTCTTTGGGCATGTCACTGGTTTCTTTACCATTCACTCTTCCACCTTAAGATACTGAGAAGAAACTTTCCTGTAACTGAATGCTCTTTGACACTCTCATAGTGCATAGATTTTCAGCAGGGCTGCACAACCCAAAGCTTTTTTGTTAAGCTGGTATCTGTAAGTATTTATGGCTGCCTCAATTGGCTTTTGTTGGCAAACATGGGGGTTCAGGAGGGGTGGGGAGCAGGGTGATTTGCACACCGGCTTTAAAGTCTTTTCTTGGAGCGAGGTGAGCATCACTCAAGCGCTGCTGCTACTGGCTGCAGTGAGTAAGATGGGGTGGAACACAGCTTTTCTATCTCCATGGGACATTGTTTATAGACTGAGGATGTGTCTGGGAGCTTAGAGGGACTCTGTGAAGCTGGTGCATACCATTGAGGCAATTGCTTACCTAACATTCACACTGTCTGTCTCCTCTTTAGGTATGGTACTCCGTAGAGATGTTCCCCCTCAGGCGCTACTGATGGGGTTTTTTGCAGACCGAGATCACTTGTCCACAGTCTCAACATAATAGTAGAAAATACTGCAAATGCACTTCTTAGCTTTGGTGGAAAGTGTCAGTGGTATTGATGGCTTCTTTAAGCTGCTGTAAATTGCCCTGAAACACTTTCCACTCGTCTAGTCTTACTTTTAAATCAAAAACTGTTTATGAATGTGTCTCAGCCTTTGTGACAACTTGGTTATTTCCTTTTTCGGTCTTCCCTTGTGTTTTTAAAGGTTTTTCCTTTGTATTTTATCTTGAAGGTGGTTGGTTCACATGGTTTTCTTTCATTTCACTTCTGTCCTTTGTTCTTTTTCCCATCCTCGTTACTGCCTGATTGAGTTCACCTGTTCCTCATTAGCCTTCATTCTCAAGAGCATGTTTGGTCTGTTTCTTTAGGCTTTGTCGGGTGGTTGTGGTATCTCCCTCCAATGCCAAAATACCATAAACCAATGCTGTTGCTTTTGGTATTATGGACCTTTGTTTGATAAAATTGTCTCCAACTGGAATTCCTTAAATTTTCATCGGATACCCCTGGGGTAGAGTTATTATACCTAATCATGCCAGCAGTATTACATTATCAAGCTCAAAGAGAAAATACAACATAATGCTGTTCGTCTTGTAAGATGGACATAATGAGACATATTGAATGTCCCGCTCTATCCCTGGAAAGTTAAGCAAATGGCGTTGCTAAATTCCATCTGTATTTGTCATCGGGGCCATATCAGCTGATACTGATATATTAGTGCATCTCTAATTCTTGCAATCGTGTCTTGTTTCTTTGGACTTTCCGTGCGTCATCAAATCACTTTTTTCATTTTTAGTTTTTCCTCAAAAACATGTAACCACCACAAGTCAGCAGATGCTGACGGAGATTGTGTAAACAAATAACAAGTGATCTTTTTGACCTAATCATTTCATTATTGATTGATCCACTGTTTACTAGTGTTCTGCTGACAGCTTGGAAGCCTTCTAATGACCTCACCATGCTGGTGTTGACTTTCTTGGTCCGAGAGTGGATGTGGAAGTGTCCTCTGACCCGTGACCAATTATTTCTATTTAATTACTGTGATCACACTTTCAGTGTGTCTTTGACTTGATGACACGGCGCGCCCGAGGGAGCATGAGCAGGATCACATGGGTCAGTGTGTTTCATTGAAGGTTGTTTCCCTTCCTCCACATATGACTTGCCCCTGGGCCAGCTGGGTTCTGTGAAACCACCGCAGCCGCACGCACACACCACAACCATCTCAAATATCAACCGTCTTTGCTGTGTAATGTATGCCCTTCCCCTTGTTTAACTCTTTCGCTCTCCTCGCCTCTGCAACACTTGCAACGGGTTCAATTAACACGCGGCTCGACCTCCTCGCCCCGCTGCAGTCCCACAGGATATAGCTGGGATTGTGCTCGCCTGCCTTGGCCCTAAAGATTTCCTCTTAGTGGGATGGAATGAGAATACACTCAGCAACCCACAATGGCGCCATTCCAGGACGTGCCATGTACAATAAAGCTCGGCTCTGCTCAATACGATGGGCTCTGAGGAAGCCTCTTCGGAATGTAGTAATTGAGAGAAGAGGGTGTAGTGGAAAATGTTGTGATTGCAAAGCATGTTTTTTTCCTGCAGTGCATGCTCCTTTTAAAAAATGGGTCTGCTGGCCAAGATCAAATGTGGCTTTGCAAACCTTCACTTGTTTTCAGCATTTGCGAGAGACAGGTGTTTTCAGAGGGAATTTAATGAAAGCTTTTGACTCTTTTCGCCTCTTAGCTTCTCTCACTCTTTGCTGTCCGTCATTGGCAGGCTTTCTTGTTTCATTGAGCAGACTGTTCTGGAGAATAGCACGTAGGCGGACGAGTTTCCATTGAATCACTCAGCGCACTTCACTTCCACTGAGTTTTTATTTCCAGTTATTTAAATGTATTTAGTTTTGCACACAGGAGGTTACCCCCCTCCCATCCCCCACACTTCCAGGGAACCACTGCACTCTCTGTAGATTGTCACGAGAAAGTATGTAAAGCTTTCTTTCCAACTGCTGATTTTATGAAATGCATATTTAATGTCTTGAGTTGAATGGGTAAGTTTCAGGGACTCAGCTGGTCCTGCTCAGTTATTCTGCTAATCCTCTACCTGCTGAGTTGACCTTTTTATAAACCAAAGGCAGCTTTACTCAGGCTAGATCTAAATAATTTCTGCAGACTGCCAACATAAAAGGAACTATATAGTGATAGATGTTTCCAGTTTCCAGAATAAACACCAAATGATGTAAATTCACTTTCTTTCCAACAATACGAAAACATGATCTGATTTTTATTCGATGTAGTAATCACTGACAGTGCACCCATAAGGACCAACTCTAATATGCTATACGAATACGTTATGAGAAATTGACGGGGTCGTTGTTAAATAAATTTCCTCATATCTGCACTTAGATAAGCCATACATAGTGGAGCCTAACCAGCTTATTGTTGGGCCAGTAATAATGGCGCATATTAGCTATTTGCCAATCTATCAGTATCGACATTTGGAACAGCTGATAAGTGAAAAATAAAGAAGAGGTGGGAAAAATACAGTTTAACCATGTTATTAGTGTTTATTAGTGATGTGCGATACCACTGACTTCCTTTCTGATCCGATACCAAGTAAAATTCAGGTGGTATCGATGATACTGATCCGATACCGATACTGAAAACTTAATGTTTCATTGTATTTCAAATTATAGCTTCATAATGATTACAGGACATCAGACTACTTGTTCTTATTGCTTAATAATGCAGAATTATCATATAGAAATAAAAAACCTGAAGCTGTGCGCTACTTGAACATCTTGCCTGCCTGCAGCACTAAAGGACTCCGTGAGAGACGTCTGTCTCGCCCTAGCAGCACCTGTCCCTGTCCTTTCCTCCTCTTCAGTTCGCCTCAACATACACTCGTCATATTCTGCGATATGATTTACTGTGAGGTGTTTGATGAGGATTACTGGTGTTGCCACAACACCTCACTTTCTTGCCACATGTATCGCAAACCGTGTCTTTACTGTTTGTGGAGGTAAAATACGTCCACACATGACTCTATTTATGTTCAGCCATTGTTGTGAGTGCGCACGCCAAGGGGCTGCGACACATTTATACAGCCGTGTTTTGCACATGACTATAAAAGGCGTAAGAGGAACTAGTTCCTTCCAGTTTCTTTCCACTGTGTTCCTGTTAATGATAAACTACAAATTTACCCCAAATTGCTAAAATATCAATATTTTAATATGAGAATCGATTCTAGAACATAAATAACTGGTATCGGAGGAAACAATATTTCAATATCGATCCGCACACCACTAGTGTTTATCTTGCATAGTTTCTCCACCAGAGGGCACTCTTGTTGAGAAGAGTCGGGCAGAGCATAAACGAGTAAATAAATAACTACATGTAACAAATCTTAAGGAATTCTGTGTATCTGTATCTGTGTCTGAAAGAAAAAAGTTAGCAGATATACTGAAATATCAGATTTTTAAATAACCAACTATCGGTATTGGTCTCAAAAATATCGGTCAGGCTCTTAATATGGAGAATATCTGTAATGAACCACTTTTGATTAAGCTCTT
Source organism: Simochromis diagramma (assembly GCF_900408965.1). Taxonomy (NCBI): domain Eukaryota; kingdom Metazoa; phylum Chordata; class Actinopteri; order Cichliformes; family Cichlidae; genus Simochromis; species Simochromis diagramma. Next base: position 1,105,147 of record NW_024386832.1, read on the forward strand.
AAAGTAACAGGCAGCTATGAAAATACAAATTCTCAAGAGTGACCAGTCTAAATAAAAATAAATGTAATACATGTAAAGAAGGGATATTTGTAAAGCCTGACGAGTATTGTTAAGGTCTACAGGCATAAATGACATTCTGTGTCAAGGCTTGGTATCAGTGCTTTTATTTGTATTTATTTTTGGATTGATATGAAATAAAAATGAGGTTATGCTTTCGAAATAAGCATTCACCAGTAAACAGAGAAGCTTTAGATGATCTAGATAATGCAATATAATAGTACACTAACAGAGAAGAAGAGTTTGTCGGGGAGCTGTTGAATTGGATTACACTATTTTACATTTACAGAGGTGGTGTGTATATTACCTGCCATCTTTGGTCCTCATCCCAGGATGCCTTTTGTAATGTTTTCATTTTAAACAGCTAAACTTTAGAATAATTTGGATCCAGTCTTGTTCTAATGACCTTTTAAAATGCTAAATTTGTTGTACTCAAGGCTGACAGGAAGCTAAAACTGACTATTAAGATGTTCTTTACTGTCCATTGTTGTCAGATTTAGTTTATCTTTGACACACTAACCACGAGGCTGTTTCAGTTTCACTGTATGATAATCTTAAGTAACTGTGAGTGATAAGGCTATTTGTATTTTATCCAAAGTATTTTATCATTTGCAGTTTCAGACACAGCGTCTATCTCTGTAAAAGGTTCACGGTTAACTCTTCAAAAATAACTGGGAAACAACCGTTCATGTACGAAACCGCACACTGTACTCACTGGGCTGTCGGAAACATAATTACGTATTCTGGAGCAGTTATATTACACTCTTTCTTCGGAGGCTGTGCAAGTAGGCAATAATAGGAATTGAGAGACTGTGGCTTTCTGCTGAAGAAGTCAACACTGAGGAAATACTGGTATTCAGTCACACGGAGCAAAGCAAAATGTCACACAGGACCAATTCAATCTGGCACTTTCCTCTGTAAGAGTATTTGTCATACTGAAATGCATGCGGAGACTAGAACTGCTGTATTAATTTGCATGCTTTCAAAAGATGAAAGAATTTTTCTCTGATCTGTTGAAGTCTGCTCTTTCTGCAGACATTAAATCCTTTGAGATAACTAGTGTTTACTAGTCTAAAAACAATTTGTTCCCTTTAGATATTCAACAGATGGTCCTATCTAAATGGAATGAGTTCTAATTTGCAGGTGATATTATGCAGTCGTAAAGTTTTCCGATTCAAATTAAGCACTTAACCAGCTACATGTATGCCGCGGATATCATTTTTTATAGTTTTGCTAAAGTTATTGGATTTAATTAAACAGCAAATGCATTAAGAAACAATTTCAGCAAATTATATAATAGAATAAAGATTTATAGCCCCCCACCCACCCACCCAAGAGTATGGAAACCTGCTAAAAGATTCAAAGGGAAAAAATAGAAGAAAAATATGTGAGTTTGACAGATGACTGGAAGTTATTGCTGAAATCTGTCTGCTGTAAACACGCAGTGACACAACAGCAAGGCTGTTCACCGCCGCCCATTTTTAAATGGATCTTTGCACTTTGTTTTAATGCCATATGTCTACCAGAACTGTTGGGTTACCGTATACATTTTCCAGAATAATGTGCCGAGCAGCAACACTGTATTTGTTCGGCATATTTATACACATATTTGTTGGCTTTTATATTACTTTATGCAATGTGTTCAAGTAAAGGAATGTAGAAAATAAATTAATTGAATGCACTTTATGAAACACTTGACATCTCTCATCTCTGCAATTATTCTTCAGTGCTATTTCTTTCTCATAGAGTTTTACATTTAACCTTTTTTATCTGTGTTTTCACTGTAAGCACAAATACACTGCTGTGTATGTGCATGTATGAATACTCAACATAACATTTTTTTTTTAACTCAGATTGGGGATATTTGACTAAAGTATCGACTTTCCAGCCTTACTGGAAAGTGTGAAGTCATTCATCATGGTTGTGGGTGGTGCTGGGGAGGGTGGTGGTAGTGAGGAGAGGTGGGTAGGGAGTCATCCCCGGGGACTCTTCTTGTGGCGGCTCTGATCTTGTCTCATGGCAGGCTGGGCTGGGATAATAAAATCTTTACAGCTGTTAACTGAGTGAGTCACAGTGGGCAATTCTGGGGGTCTGCAGACACAATGTAGCGGACCCGCCTGCAGCAGGGTACACCACAGCCAGCCATGAGTCTGTGCAGCTGTCCCTCATAGAGGTGGCTGTGACCTGTTGACCCCACCTACAAATTGCCGTCCTCGCTGTTTTAAAACTGGCCAGACTTTTAGAGATAAAAATCTTTTTTCTTTAATTCATATGAAAATTCACATTAAACTTCCGTTTAGTTCAGCTTTAGCATTACTAATGCAGTGCCCAGGCACATTTATAAATGAAAGAAGTTACAGGAGGTTTGCGGCTTCACCAAGACAGTATAATGCCTATATAGGGACGGCTTTTGGCTCACATATCTACTTTAAAACAGCCAGTCTAGGGGGAACACTGTCAAGACGTTGGCATTTCACTATTATTTAAGGGTTTAACATAATTTACAAGTAAAGCTGAGGTTGTGTTTGAGGCATTAGTCACTGCACTTGCAAACAGTGACCTCAACACAGCTCTGTAACTCTTGTGTTTGAGGTATGCTTAACGCACTTAAGTTTTCTCCTAAATGATAGGTGTAACTGCTGAGAAAAATACACAGCTGCACCACCAAAATAGCAAAAGAAGAGGGTATTCATAGGAAGTACATCATTCAAGAATGGGGATCCTGTGCTCACACATTAATGGTCTGTAGTCACGTCTATAGAAATAGACCTTGTTACAGACTTGCTCCACCAGCGCGTCCATTTTGCATATGTGGCAGACGAAGCTGGCAAAGACTCTGATGTGCATGATCAGCATGTATTGTGCCAAAAATGATCGCTTTGCCACAGAAATCCAATCATTTGGAACTTCTAATACAGAAAGAGACAGGAAGACAAACAGAGAAGCCTCTGCGCTTGAAATCAACATGTTTATCGCAAAAAGGAAAATGACCTAAAGCACTGAAGAGCGGTGGTTAAAAATCCTGAGATGCTGACTACTGTATGATCCAAGGCGTCTCACTCTGCCTCTCAGTTCACTCAACAGCAAACTGCTAGTCTCCTCCTCAGGACTTTACTACCTCCAGGAAAGTGACTCACTTTTTCCTACGTCTTAGGATGCAGTCATGGTGTTGTTATATATGACCCACAGTTGTTTGGGGGCTCTTGTAGCCAAAACCACACGTCTGTACTATGGTGTCATTCAAATGACTTTTAAAGATTTAACGTGGATAGTTATTCAGCAAGTTAAAAATTTCACTTGGAACCGGTGGCTTTCAAATGTGACCGCTGAAGCTTGCCTAATTGTAACTGCTGGAAAACACTTGGTAGATCCACTGCAGCACGTTGGCCAGAGCAAGTCACCAAGTCTTAGTAAATGTGTATTGTTTTATTGTAATTGGCTCAGTAAAAAGAGTGCATTTGTGCAGACTACAGTCAGCCTTGCGGTGTACATGTGTGACCTGCATGTGACACAAAGTTGGTTACATGCTGGCTGGACAAGGACTGCAAAATAAAAACTATTTATGTAATTCAACCCAAACATAATCTGCACTGAAAAAGCAAAATATGGAGGACTGTTCAAAACAGTGGCTGTTTGTTTGATGTATTTGTCTTGAAATACTTGACATACAGCTTCTATTTTATAACTTTATCATTTTACTATGACGGCTTGTATACATTTCTCTTGTGACTCCTCCCAAATGTGACTGTGCATTTTTCTTGTTTTCGATGAAGCAGCAGATCGTAATTCAACACAGTTTTCACATTATCTGTGTGCAACAAGTGGTTTTGACAGTAAGGCTAATGAGGTATGACTTTGGCCTCTCTGGCATGTTGCCTTAAGAAATGCCTGCACAGTATGTTGTGATACGATCTTATCGGGCCTGGTTTCTTATCTCTCTCAGTCTTGCTGATAAACATCACGTCTGTCAGTTAGTTTTCTATCACTGCACAGCCATGGTAACAGTGCAGATGCTTAATGTTTGAGAGCAATGAGGATTTAAGAGAGAGGTCAAAGTGCCTTTTTTTTCTTGTTGGGGAAGGCGGTTTACTCCTGGTGTAGGCATTATGGTAACAGTGCTGCAATTTAGAAATACAAAAACGTGACTCATCTCAGTAACTGAGTACACAAGATGGGAGAGAGCTGGCCTTTCATTCGTAGGACACGGAAAGTATCAGGTTACTGCAAGAAACCCAAAATACCTAAAGATAACTTAGGGACAATGTGCTGATAGAAAAGCAATGCTTCCTTCAGTGTGCTCTATATTTAACACCAGGCAATTAAATTTTAACCACCAACCCTGATTGCTTACGTCGTGAAAGCCTCCCAAGTCTTTTAGCGAAAACGCGCCGTCCAGGTTATCACTTCTCTTGATGTGAATAAGACATGATGTTGCACTGGCTCGTTGAAACTAAGACAAAATAGGAAAAGAGGATGTAAGCAACATTGTTAGGCTTAGAAAACATTTTGTGGGACTGACGGCTTGAAAGGATTCAGCGTATTTGAGTGTTTGAACTTGAGCACAAGCTCTGGATATGCCATCTCTCTGTTTCTTCTTTTCATCCCAGAGCACTCATTGAAGTATTTTATTGAATACAAATTTGAACATTAAAAAAAAAGTAGAAAGCGTCGCGTGATGAGCTTAGCAGATGTTGTTTTTTTTTTTAATAAAAACAACCACAGGAGCCACACGAGCGCCAGCGAGGTTAAAGCTGCAAGCTGCACCCCGGCTTGCATCTTAGCTCGCTCGCGGTATACAAAAGCAGCCTCATGTGACTTGTCTGTCCTTTTGTTTTCTTCCTTCTGAGTACCTCTTCAAGATAAGATCTGCTGCATGTTGACACTTGCTGCAGAAGCCTTTTCAAGTCATTTCCTATAATGCACTTTTATAGTCTAGACTTTCCTAAGCTGCGGTCCCCTAGCTTTTACTGATATGATCAAGTCAGCAGCTTTTACATTTAAGTGAGATTTAGGCATGTGCTGACAGGTGGGGTTGAGATTCAGTAGCATCCTTTCAAATTCTTCATTGAATGAAATTATCTTAAACATTTACAAGTGATTTATGAATCTCTATTGTTGGCTTAAAATGCAATGACCCTATCGTGTGACGCAGCTGGATTTTGGCAAGCTTGTGCAAGAAATCATCAGGTTTCAAGCTGTTGGACTGTGGCCCAAAAAAACAGTAGTGCAGACAAATCAGCATCCTGTGAGGATCTACGTGTAGCTACAGGCGTGCTTTAGGAGTGTTATCACTATCTGGTGACAGCTGCTGGCTTTACCAAGACTCGTGGTTAATCTGCAAAAAAAAGCCCAAATATACCAAAAGTAATTATAATTATATGTTACTAATTATTGTTTCATTTATAGACAAATTAATTTAAATAATGTGCTCTAGCCGGCTATGGCCGGCTTGGGAATAACTCAGACGAGTTGGAGGAGGTGGTGGTGGCACCTCTGATTAGATTGCTGCCCCCATGGCCTGGATCTGGATAAGCAGCAGAATGTGGATGGTATATAAATAATACAGAAGTTTCACTTTGACCCGTTGTAAAGTTTTTGTTTACCTTTTAAATGAACGGTATAAAATAAAACATTAAAAACTGCCTTCTTATGTTGCCTGGTGAAGCTCACTGCTGATCCACAGCGTTACCGCTGCTGATTTTAAAGGCGAGCTCAGAAAAGAATGTAAATATTTTCACCCTAAGCCGGCTGATGAATTTCATCAACTGCGTCTGGCTGAACCTCAACTGGATTTGGGCCGCTACCAAGACCGCTCAACGCTGGGAGTGACCCAGCTCCAGCCGTTTCTCTCCCTCTCTGACTCGCTCTCCGCCTGTTTGTCCCCCTCTCCCAGTGGCCGACAAAAAGCCACAGGAAGCCGCTGTCAGCTGCCTCAAGAGCACAGTGAGAGATGCAGGAAGTGACCATCAATCCCTCCTCATTTCCTCCCCTCTGGTCTTTGGCTGCTGCTGCTGCTGCTGCTTTTGGATGCCGCTCTCTCTTAGCTGCACGCCATCAATATGGGCTAATGATAGGAATTAGTAATGAACCGCTGGACGCTGACATTAGGCAGATCAACAAGATGCTTGTTCCTCTATATAATAGTACATGGCAAGCTGCTCTAGTGCAGGAGCTGCATCATGCACAGATTAGGACCAGATTGAATTAGCTGTGGCTGGACAAGTATGAGAGGAGGCTTTAGTGGTTTGTATGGTACTAGAGTACATGTGGTAAGGCTTAGAAATTTGAATGGCAGAGGAAACGGAACAGAGTTTACAGTGGCTTTAAAATCCCCAAGTGGTCTGGAAAGCACATTTTTCCATGATTGTGTCTTTGTTCTCGCACAAAGGCAGGAAACATAAGAAGATGTCTGGTATATTATAGCAGCAGTGGAGACTAGTCTTACTGGTTAGTCAGAGGGCAGCAAAGTGCTCATCCACTATGTAAATCATGCCACATAGAGTAGCTGTGTGTGTGTTGAGGATTTGCATCATCTGGTGTGGACAGAAACACTAGGGATGTCCCAGTGACTCATTTGCTAGTTGATTAAATGGAGGAAGAGCATCAGTAAACCAAATCCTGACCAGTCTGATGATTTGATTTGGAATTAAATGGCCACACCCATCAGGTACTTTTCAATTTTGACTGTGTTGACTGTTAACAAGATTGTGAGTTTTGTTTCCATCTATTTATTTCTCTCTTTCTCTCTCCTGTGTGGGGCCAGCCAGCTTCTGAGGGAGTTTTTTTGGCTTCGCTCTGCTGTGTTTGCTAGCTCTGTTGGCTGTTTGGTGCAGCAGAGCCAGATGGTAAATGGTAAATAGACTGGATGCTATGTAGCGCTTTTCTACTCTGCTCGAGCACTGAAAGCGCTTTATACTACAAGCCTCACTCATCCATGCACACACATTCATACAAGCACTTTTTTCTATGCTTAAGTGCTTCCTATCTAACATGCACACACATTCACACTCCAGAGAACGCATCAGGAGCTTTCCCGAGGATGCTTTGGCATGCAGACTGGATGACCTGCTCTACCTCCTAAGCCAGCGGTCCCCACCCCCCAGGCCACAGACTGGTACCGGTACCGGTGAAATTTATGGTTTTCAGGGTTTTTATTGTTAATTCTGTTTCCCTGGGTCTTTTCCCGTGTTGTAGTTGTGTGTCTTATTTTGAAAGAAATATTTACTCGTTACCATAGCGACCAGAGAGCATTAAGGGGCAGAAAGGAGGATGTTACATTTCAGGAGGACGCTGCTAATAAAGTTACACAATTACACAGTGAAGTCACGTTTATTATTATATTTACAAAATACCACAGTTGTTGTCTTGGTCGTATCATTTCATTTTGTTGTATTTATCCGCGACACCTTAATGGCTGGACCATGAAAATATTGTCTGACATTAAACGTAGTGCAAAAAAGGTTGGAGTCCGCTGTCCTGAGCCACAGCCACAGGAACTTTAGAGTGAGATGGCAGTTGTCACTGTGAATGACCGCATTCATATTTTAATCACTACTTTTCATTAACTTTAAAAATGTATCAGCTGTGAATCAGCGGGTTTAACAGGTTTCAATGCTAGTCGCTACGGGCACGTGAAATGCATTGAGGTTTCATACAATAGAACCATAGACAGAGAAAAAACAATAGCCCGCATAATGGTCTCACATGAAACTTTTTGTTAGAAAGAATAAATGATTTAATGCTATTCAGCCTATTTTGCTCAAAATAAAGAAGCATCTCTGCCCCCAAAGATCACGTCAGCTGTTTGTCACTCAGTTATGTTGACCTCATCCTGACCTGAAGCTGCAGAGGATGTTTTAGCCTGGGGCCAAAGACGACCACTGTGAACAAATTCTCTGGTATCTTCTTTTTATTTCGTTTACTGGGGAATTTCACTGGGAGGGAATGGCTGATGCCCTTAAGGCGAGCAATAGAGCTGTCTGGATGCGAATATAGGTGGGAACTGAGCAGCTATCAACCACAAAGAGTTATATCGCGGTGGGGTATATTACAGTTTTTGCTTTGCTCTCCTCAGACTGCCCAGATGTTGACCCTCTAGAAGCTGCTATAGCAGCTGGATTTGATTTCTCCAGACCCAAGCCCCGTACTCTCCTCCTTCCTTCCTAAAGTGCATTCTCATACTGGGAACTTACTCTCTCACCGGCATCGAGTGTCTCTCTGTCTTCCTCCTGTGATAAATGTTGCAGGCTTTGCCAGCCGAGCCCAGACGCTGTCAGGATATTGCTTTGCTTTTAGCACCAGAAGGACTTCTGCTTCCCGGCTCTTTGAACCAGGCGGTACAGGAGACAAGAGACAAGAGTGTAATTACCATGGCAGAATGTGCCGCGCACCAATTAATGGCAGCCTCTCTTTGAAAGAGGAGTATTGTAGGGGTGGGGATGACTTTCAGCTGCCATTGCTGCCTTCTGATTGAGGCCTCTTTGAGAGAAAGAGGCAGTGTGCTTGTTGAAACATCTTACAGCTGAGGCTCCACACAGCGGTGGGAACACCAAGAGCTGCAGGCGCCGGGAGAGACGTAGGACTCAATAGCGATAATCTTAAAAGATAGCGCCGGCACGTCATTTCCACCTTTCTTCAATTTGACTTTCATTATTAAAATTGGACACGATATCTTTTAGCCTTCAGATGCTTCAATTCACGTCTCACGACACCCTTTTTATCGTTAATCAGAGACGAGCGTGTGATTTAAGAGGGAGCATTCTTTGAATGGTTTTTTTCGTCAGCGTCTACCCTTTGTGTCCCGCGCAGCCGTTACATCACACGCAGCTCGTTCGGCCGAGTTTACATCTCACACCTTCAAAGCCGGTGCGGCCCAATTTCCTGGCTTTCTGCTGTTCGGAAGAAAACCTGTCAGTTGTCAGTGCTGCGTGAGCCTCATGAAAGCCTCCTGATCCACATCAAACAGCTCGATGGCCACAGAGAACACGGGGGCTGCTTTGTTAATTTGCTAGTTGCAACATGAACGGACAGATTGCATTGTTTACCATAATCACACCTACGTACGGCGCATCATGCTTTCAGGCTTTTCGAGCTCGCAAGAAAGTGATCTCATAATAAAATTTCCCAAACACTGAGACATGGGGAGGATTTGTTTTCTTTGACATCTAAGAGGTGATTGATATGTGATTCTCTCCCTGCTTTGCCAGCCTGTGTTGTGTCTTATGTCATTGAGACCAGCTTTGATAAATCAATGAAATACATCAAAGGTATCTCAAACAGAGAACCCTGTCTGTCATCCCGCTAAGCCAATCTTCCATGAGTCAGTGAGTTATGAACCCAGCAGCAGCTTATGTGTATCAACAGCTCTGAATGTAAAAAAGCAGAGAGAGTAAGAAAAAGAAATTCTTCCCACAAGGGAAACAGCATCGCTTTCCATTGTAGCAGCAGGCCTTTCAGATTGAAAGCAAACATTCCTTTTGATGAATGTGGCTGCTGAAAAAAAAATACAAGGATCAAGCTCACCATGCTTTTTAGTGTGTGGGAAGGAAGGGAGGGAGAGGAATGTATGAACCCCACAACTACCTCGAGCCTGCCACGGCCTTTCATTACCCAGCCTTGCTAAAGGAAAGGGGAATTGAAAGGTCTGCGCAGGAAGCTCAGCCGACAGAAGGCAGACTACATGTCAAGTGAGCCGCAGCTGTTTTGCAGGGCAGTTGATCCGCTCTTCATGGCTTCGTGAATTACTCCGCCTCCTAGCTATCATTTCGTTGGCGAGTTGTATTCACAATTGGATATTTATGTAAGAAAAACAAAATCCGGTTTGCAGCGTTTCCATCACAGTCTTTAACCAGCTAGATTTGCTTAAAGGAGCACAAGAACGCGGCCACAGTTAGGTCATTCACTTATCACATGATGTTGTATTTTAACACTGGGCAGCTGTTGAGAATATTTGTTTCAGAGATGCTGATGTGCAAGAGCAAGATGAGTATGTAAGCCCCATCAAATGGGGCAGAAATGTTAGCTTAGAATAACGATTGGGAAATGTCAAACAGGCTGCTGCTTTTTTAGGATCATTTGTGCGTCCACTATTAACAGAGAGGTCAAAACAACCTGGAGCTGCCAGCACTGACATTAAGCAGTGTGAAATTGAAAAAGTGGTGTTTTGGGAGAAGGCAGGTCTCCACCAGGAGCAGCAGCAGTCCAGGCACAATGAGACGCAGCGACAGGGCTGACAGGGATGGAGCTCATTTTTAAAGCTGTTGTGCGCCTCCACTCGCGCTGCCGAGCTCAGCCAGGCATAGACAGATGCAAAAACCAGGCTGCCGGAGACAAGGGCATGTTCAGCAGCCTCGCTACAACAAATCTTCAAAGGGAGGATTTGTATGAAGACATCCGCTACATATTTAAAGCCACTCCTCAATGTGACACCATCAGAACCTTATCTGCAGAACTTAACCTTTTTCGCTGGAGCGCTGACAAAGATTAAGCAGATGTACTCTGCATGTGCTGTCCCTAAATATGAAAGCTTTTTCCAAAGAAAAAAACGTGTGTATAAATATATAATAGGCGGTACGGAAGTTCTGACATGTGTGGTCACAGATTACGTTGGCACGTGGTAAACAGCAGTTTTTCTCATACAGTAGAAACCTCATGCTGAGCCTTAGAGAGCCTAATATACGTTAATATACAGATAGGTCATGTTTTGATTCGAATGTTTTGTGAATGGAGAATTCGTGCAGTCAGGCAGTGTAGATACTGTGTTGATCGACTTTGTGTACTTAACACTGTTGACTGAGTTGAGCGACACATGTAAATAGGAGCTAATAAGTACTGAGCAGCAGCTACTTTAACTGGATTTATTGACTGCTAGCTACTATGTTAGTATTGGTATTACAGTAAAAGGACGTCAGACTTAATACTGTTGCCCAGGGAACGATCAATTACCAACACCGCGGGATCCAAACTGACAAACAGCGATGAGAAGAATACAAACAATGCAACACTATTTTTAAGGCGTTTGACAAAGTGCAAAGAAAATACAGTAGCTTCACTGTTAACAGACGGCATCTGTTATGTCATGTAAACGAGCCCGATGACAAAAGCTTTTGAAATGTGCTCCACTGTGTGATTATTTACTCAGTTCCCTATCATGATTCCTGAATGACATTTCCCATATAGGAATTCAAAAACCACCAATTAATCACATTAAGCAACTGCCTGCTGTTTGCCAAGACTGGGAGTTGTTATGCCAGCTCTGTGTTGGCTCCATGGTAATTAAATTATATTAAAGCCCAAATACTGTGCTTTTTAAGTCGTGTCAAATAAAGCATCTCAATAGTCTCATGTGATCTGAACAATGTTGACGCGACACTGATTAGAGCGTGCTCAGAAAGAGCTGTGTGCTTTGTTGATTCCTTTTGTTGTCATTAAAAGCTGAGTTATTGCCTTGCTGCTGGAGGATTTTCATTTCTCCTCTCTTTTATGGACAAAAATGCCTGTGGCCTATTTTCAGCTAATGTACTCCTGGGTACTGGAGGCCTATTGTGTTTCCTGTAGACAATCTTTTTAGCTACACAGCCTTTTGCTCCGATTATACTGCTTCCACTCTGTTTGTATGATCCACTGTCACGGGAAACCACTCTGCTTGATATCAACACAAAGACGAGACCCACAATGCACCTCAACCTGGAGAGAGAAAACTCCTAAGCCTTGTTTGCTGTGGCAATTTTTTTTTTTCTTCACATCCCACCAATGTCTGAGACCATCAGTTAACATATTGCCTCCCGTTCCCCTATTATGTGCCTGATGTAAACCACCAGCATGTGCAGTTAGCTGTTGAAACATGTAAGGGGCTGGCTGATAGAGGACATGAGCATCTTAAACAGACTGCATTATTAGGTACACAGCTGGAGGCCTGCAAGCCTCTCATTTGTAGTGCCGCAACGGGAGCATAAACAACGGTGTAATCTCCTCAACTTCAGTGATGTAATCGGCGGTAAAAACCGGCGATAGTCTGTTGTGAATGAGCTGGCCGAGCCACTGATGCAATACAGCTCGCTTTGATGATAGCGCTCCTTAGCGTCTTGCGCTTTCTTTGCGTGTGCTGTCAGCGTGATGGAAGTATTTTCAGCAGCCGTGTGGGGTCACTTAAACTCGGGGAAACTGTTATATCTGGATTGGTGCAGGTTTTGTGTTGGAGTTAAATACATCCCCACTTGGAAACCGGATAATGTGCAGTGACAAGTGTCCACTGTAGGCTGCAGTTGTTTTCTATTGTAAATACGTCTCACTGCAAACGTATCTGACTCTGGGGTTCCTCCAGGTGTACAGACATGCGAGGTTAAATAATTCAAAATAAGTACGCGTCACACGAGTCTTTGAGCTGCAACTTCGGCTTCCAGTCACAGTCAGTCCAGAGGTCACGTTTCCAAAGGTCAGTCTTATTCCCAGGGTAACAAATACTGCAGTTCTGTTAAAGCCACTGAGAGATTTGCATAACGTTTCATCAGGTTTAAGTCATTTCTCACTCCCATCTCATGAGATGCTATACGGAGACTTATAAAACACTCCTTGGCGACACATCTTATTATTCATTTATTATATTTAGGAAAACAGAACAGAGGTTTCTGGCACAACATCACCCACTTTTTAGTCACATGTGTACATACTGGTCACATACTGGACACGTGATTGGTTGTTTCTAATTTTTCCCAACAGGATTTTCTTTCTTTACTCAAACAATAACAGTATAGTTTCATTCACAGACTTAAACACATTCGTTTAGTAATGGAGCTGTTTTTTATACTGCAAGTGTTGCTTGAGCGTTGACCTCTTAAGCGTTAGGAGGAGCCTATGGCAAATTGTCCCGGTTAGACCAATGACCTTAGCCAGATTTTAAACTACTGAAAGAGAAGGATTGGTTTGTCGCTGAGAAGCTGAACCCTTTTCTTGCTTATTGGACAGGTTTTGGCTGTGGAGACAGGATGAAGGAGCCACAATGGATTCGATTCTTTATTAGGAGTACATGCACAGACTGTGCATTCACTTATAGTCAAAGACAAATTCATATCCGATAATGTTGCGGGGCGAGAGAGGACACTGGCAGCGTGCACAGAGAGATACAGTAACAAGTTCAGGAAACACCTTGCAGCAGTGAGTTATTCAGGGCAATCTGGGGGAAGGCAAGAAATATCCACATGTCTAATATATTATGTTTAATTCCATGCATGCTGCTCAGAGTAATCGCAGTCAGTGGCTCTTTTGGCAGCAGCACAGTGTCACTACTGTTTCTCTTGCAGTGTGCGCACGCAGGCAGAAAGACAGTCACTTGCTAAGGTTAGGGGGATTTTAGACGAGTATTTCTATGCAAAATCATGAGGGTACCTCATTGCATCCCCTATGCTAAAATGCACCCAGCTGTCCTTGGCACTGCAAAAACATGCACATTCAAATAGACCAGGTTCTGTTTAAAAAAAAGTGCTTGCTTATATCATACAGTTCTTTTTTTGTTGAGCTCTGAGGCACCAATAAAAATAAACACTGGCCTGCAACCAAGATTATATTCATACTAGGGTACCTGTGATTAGCTTTTTAGGGGCCCATTGAGCTGTGTGGACAAACAGTCCAGTCTCATATTAATAAGGAGTGAGCTGCTGTCTTCAAGCTTATTACTGTTACTGAGCTCATTAGCCTGCCGAGCGCTTCCACAGGCTCACACATTGGCCGGTTAGGATATATTTTTTCCTATATTGTGCTTGCACGTGTAAACATTACCTGGTAAGTCCTTTACCTAATTTTGCTGCTGGTACTCAGACATAACCAGGCTCACGTTACATGTGCTCATCCAGGTTTAAAAAAAAAAACTGTGGCAGCAGCGTCTCGCTTTCGGATCAGTGGAGAAACAGAATTTGGGTTTTCTGAAACTGAAGTGTTACGTTTGCTGACTTGTTCAGTAACTACTAACCTAGTTTCCCAAAACAAGTCACGTGAATAGCAACAGTCGGATCACTTGGTTTTAAGGTTAACCTTGACAGGAATGTCAGTTTAAGGATTACCGACGCATCATAGGTGCTTGTAGAAACAGAAACCATGTGGGCAGAAACCCAGTTTGTCTGTGTTTCATTTAAACATCATATCCCAGTTGTTGAAACTAGGATGATCTTTTTATACAGCTCATTACCACGGAAGCCGCTATGATTCAAGCTACGTGTGATTTATTCTATGTTGTCAGCTATAGATGCAACAGTTAAATGAGTGTGATCAGGCTGAAGCTAACACTTGTGTGTGGATTGTCCGTTAATTCTTTTTTTTTTCCAGTAGCAGTTTGTATTGACTAACGGCTGCTAACGGCAAACCCAGCTGTTTTATTGCCTTACTCATAGAAACTCTTAAGAGCTAGAAGTCATGAAAGTCTTGTACTAAGAACCTAGACGGACTAACTTATTAGAATTCACTCGAAATACCTCAATTTTAGGCAAATTTCTATTTTTCCTATGTGTAAAATCTTGGAACAACGTTTCCTCCATTTGCCATATAAAAGAACTTGTCTAGAGACGCATACATTACATAGACTAACCTGTTTGATTAACCGATGAGAGAAAAAGAGAATGAGATAATGAGTTGTTTACCTTCTCTATAAGTTATAGCCAGATGTTATCGCTTAGCACCAAAAATATCTTTAAAATGGGACAACTAAAACATACTCAAGCTTATGCTAATTAAACAACAAAGCCTTTGATGGCAGTGAAACACACTCAAGCAATGAAAGTGCACGAAAAACTGCCAAATGAATTCAGTGAGAAACTGATTACTGTTCGTTTAATCATTACAAGTGACGTCACTCAGGACTCCAACGCTCGCTTCGTTTTTTCTGCAGCGTCTGAATCGCTCCACTTCACTAAGGCCCCTTAAGATTGGCAGGTTTGCGATGCTCCAGAAATCAGGATGTGCGTTATCCTGTTCAAGTTTACAGTAATGAATGTAAACAGAGCGCGAGACAGACCAGAGCCTTTGTTCACAAAACACATGAGAGTTGAGCACGAATCTGGCATCACAACATATCACTGACTGAAATCTGCAGATACTGCGTTGCTGCTGAGTGGCTGTGCAAATCCCCTAATTTCATGGTTGTGCATGTTCAGATGTCATATTCTCTTTTAGCTATGCAAGCATGCCAAGTAGTGTACATAGGCTGTTATTTGGGCATTCTCTCTGAAATAATATGTACCGTGTCAACACAAGAAATGGATATGTGCAGTTCTTAAAGTGAGTAAGTGTAAATGGACACGCAGCTGCCAGCAAAGTGTAGCTGACCCTTTCATGACTTCTCAGGCTGCACTTCCTGTTGCATTAGAGCGTGTGTCTGTGAACAGAATGCTTGACATGTTTTTTTAGGGGTGTGATTATGTTACCACAGTTTCGACCGCCCTGCACCTTATGATGCACACACTGTGCTTTACATTACACGTACAGTACACTGCCACATAGAACAGCGTGATTACCCAGCTTTCCCTCAATTAAGTTTCCATGACAGTGGAATGTGCAGGCTGGGAAGGTCGCTGAGGAGATAAGTACTACTTACCATATTCAGCGTCGTTTGAACTAGGTAATTATATTCAGCCGGAGACGTTTCTCCTTTCTCACCCCCACAGTTGCTCTCTCTCTGTCTCTCTCTGTTTCTTCACGGCTAGTTTAAGCGCTGGTGTTGAGCTTTAACAAGGCCGCTTTTGTCCTAGATAAAGCTTCTAGACAGCACTCATCAGTGCAGTGTAAGATCCCTGCCTGCCGGAGCACAGAGCACTGCCCTGGGGGCATCTTATCACTCCGCTGGCAATCACAAATACCCACTGAGATAGATGGGCTTCTCAGTTCTCTCTGTGGGGAGCCCTTCAGCAGAGAACGATGGCTTCTCTCTTTCTGAAAACACTTCTGACTGGCAGCTTGGCAGAGAGACAAACATAAAAATACAGAGAAAGCAAGAGCTATTGACAGGCAGATCCCTCAACCCACACATAGAAGTATTGGTCTCTTTCTACACATGCACTGATTGACAGATTGGCAGACAAGATGGAAATGAAGGCAGACAGAAAGCTGACATATGCATATAACACGCACGAGGCTGTGTTGGTGCAGTCGCGCGCGCACATATGCATCCCACACAACAGAGCCGTGTGGTCGCATTCCTTACGTATTTTTCTTGGAGCCCAAGAATGGCACGCTCCACACGTGGATTCTTTCCTCGTTATTAAATTCAGCACCAATTCCAAGTGGCATTGTCACCCGTCCAGACTGCCAGTCAGTTTTGCCCCTCCCCAAAAAATAAATTACAACAGTGTTTTAGAGACAAGAGGCAGAACGCATGGGATCTTTATGAACGCTGGCAGACGGACATATTTATAAATGTGGTGCCAGGATGCTGCAGTTACAAAGTTGCGGTTATGAGAGATGCTATGGATGCTATTGGAGGAGGAAGTTAAGTACTGTTTGCTGTCCTGTCAGTGTGTCATCCTGCGTACTGACCCGCAGTAGTTACCTCCTCTTATATCACCATCTGTGTTATTTGTTAGTAAAACAGCACTGTGCTACTGTCATGTAATTACATGGGCTCGCTCTGTACTGCATGATGAATGTATACGACTTAATGCGTGCAGGTGGCGGGGGGAGGGGGGTGCAGATGGTCTGTTATTATGCTGTCAGTGATTCAGGCAGAACAGACAAGCTATTTGTCTCCATGTTGTAATGAGTCAATGTTTCAAAACAGTAATTACTTTTTTGACTGGCTGACAAATGACAAGAATAGTAGCATACATTTGGCCACGCTGCCGAGTGTGTCCACACAAAAACACGCACGCCGATGTCGTGACTGAGTCAGGCTTGTGTTGACCTTTAACCCCCGGCTGTCACACTGCTATTGATTCCCTTCTTGTGCCTGACCTCATTATGCGTGCCAGCAGCCACCCTAGACTTGTGTCCGCCGCCCACCATAGATGTCATCGTCACTCTTCGCTGTGTTGTGAGGGTGACATTTACACCCGTGATAAGCAGGTCACATTTACCGTTATCCGATGCACAAAGCAAATTAGTCACATTTTCTCAGTTGCTTCGAGTCATAAATGGCTAGCATTTTTTAACATTGATATCTGGGCTGGATTTGGGCATTCATTATCAGTGTGGCCATGCATATATCTGGCATTTTGTGAAGATATTTTAGCGGTAGTCTGGGGGATTGGCTACACATATAAATGGGTTTTATGCAATCTTTATTTATGGGGTTTTTGCTCAGCTCATATATGTTCCAGTCACACAGGGTGCACTCGGGTTTAACAAGTCCTATCTCCAAGTAGTCTCACCAGACGCAATGCTCAGAGGAAATTATAAAAAGCTGGTTAGATAGAAGGTAACATTTGAAGCGAGCGAGCCTGGAGGATGGAGGAGAGTTTACTTAAAGGATGCCAGAATGCTGCCGTGTTTTGACTTGAGCTAAATGTCACATTAATGTCAACTGCTTCTGATCCGTAAAAAAAGAGGAGAATGTACCACCAGGGTCACTGTAAATTATTATCATTATTCTTTTACAGAAAAGCACTTGTTGAAATGGTGAGGTGATGGTGAAGCGTTATTAGGACTTGGTTGTTGTGAGGAGAATTGTATTTTTTTTGCTTTGAACTTTTAGGAAGGTCCTGAGTCGACCGTTTGCAATCAGTATTACATGTTTGCCCTTTTCACTAGTGAGATCTTGCCTTTATAAGAGGCATTTGTGAGCTTTGACAACTTCAGCAGCGGATCAGGCTTTCTTCACTTCATAGCTTTGTTCAAAAGGTTCTGCAACACATGCACACATTGCTCTTCACAGTAACATAAGTGTTGGATCAACACCTTAGTAAAGATAGTGTTTGCTTTCATTTCTTAAAAAAGTTCCACAGAGATATTTACATATGAATTCTCTGTGAGAGCAAACAGCTGTGACTTGAGCACTAAGCTTAATTAATTTTCACGTGAACATACTATCAGAAGAGAGGCTGTCGTTTGATTCCTCCCCATATATGAACAGCAGTCTGAAGCAAAGTCACCAAACAAACCTGCACATTGAAAAATACCTTCACCGGGTTATTAAATGTTATAGTGCATGAAAGCTTTCATTGTAACAGATTTCCCTGTTTAATAATGAAAGCTGCATTTTCCAACATGAAATTGGCATTTTTCACACTGTACCTACTGTGATCTGCAACAACAGCTTATTACTGTATTTCCTCTAATTGCAGTTACTGAGCTATAAACAATATCTGCCTAATAGTCCACAACAAGTCTAAACATAAAATAACCATCACAACACTACTAAAATCAAGATTTAAACATTAACAGCTCTGTAAATCTCTGCAGTTATCATTGCAGACTCAACCTTAATCAATAATATTTACAATATCTTACATCTACTAGTGGAACTGGATCCAGCATCAGTTTATAGTTGAAATTTGGCTCGACTCGACTGAGTCTGACTTGACTGAAAAAGAAAAACTGCAGTATAATCTAAGTTTCTTGCAAGCATTATTGAGAACAACTCTTTTCTCAGTTATTGATTCGGTCTTGAATACCTCCCCCGCTTTCCATATAGATAGCTCCATTGAAACTTGCGATAGGTTCTTGCAGTTTTTTATTAATAAGATAGAAAGGCTTCGATCTACATCTACCCCATCTCTGTATAATGTCTCATTAACATTTACCTCCTCAACTGCTTTTGACCAGTTTGAGGCTGTATGTCTTAACCAGGTGGAAGATCTTTGCAATAGCATAAAGACATCATCCTGCCCTTCAGATGGAGTCCCAACCCATTTTCTAAAAAAGATTATTAAGGTAGTCGGTCCCGACATTTTAACTATTTTTAATAGTAGTCTCAGCTCTGGAGTAGTACCAACTGGATACAAGCACGCTGTAGTGCAGCCAGTGCTTAAAACACCGAACCTTGATTCTTCTGTTTCCAAGCTTCCGTTTCTGTCAGAAATTTTAGAAAGGATTGTATTTGAGCAGCTACAAACCTTTCTAAATAGTCATAATATTTTTGAGAAGTTCCAGTCGGGCTTCAAAACCCACCACAGCACAGAAACTGCCCTCCTAAAAATACTCAATGATTTTTTATTAATCACTGACTCAGGAGGCCCAGCTGTGCTCCAGCTCCTAGACTTAATTGCAGCCTTTGATACTGTTGATCGCAGCATTCTGCTCTCCCGTTTGGAGCAATGTGGTAGCAAAGGTATCCCCTTGGAATGGTTTAGGTCGTACCTCTCCGAGAGGACTTTTTCCGTGAGCCTTGATGATTTTATTTCTTCCCCAGCTCCTTTTACTTGTGGTGTCCCGCAGGGTTCCGTATTAGGCCCAATTCTTTTTTCAATCTACATGTTGCCCCTAGGCCTAATCTTTAGGAAGCATAACATCTGCTTTCACTCATATGCCGACGACACCCAGATTTATCTTCGGTTTAATAGAAACACCTCCACGCCCATAGAATCGCTAGTCAAATGTCTTGACGAAGTTAAAACCTGGATGGCCTCAAATTTTCTTACCTTCAACGAGGATAAAACTGAGGTAATTATTTTTGGACCGAGCTGTAATTTCAGTGCCCCAGATTTGGACTTATGTAACCTAACATGTGCTGTTAAAACGCATGTAAAAAAAACCTGGGGGTTTTCTTGGATAGCAAACTTGCATTCGAGAAACAAATTAATTCAGTTGTCCAGCGGTCCTTTTTTAAATTAAGGCTCCTATCCAAAGTGAGATCTTTTTTATCTTTTAGAAATTTGGAACGAGCAATTCATGCGTTCGTTTTATCTCAACTGGATTACTGCAATTCACTATATGTGGGTGTCAGTCAGTCCAGCTTGGCAGCTCGGCTTTTGACTCGTGTGAAGAAACACCAACATATTACTCCGGTGCTTGCTTCCCTTCATTGGCTTCCAGTGCGTTTTAGAATTAAATTCAAAATCTTACTTTTGACTTATAAAGTGCTAGTTGGCCGGGCACCGGACTATTTGTCTGACCTATTGCAGCTTTATACGCCTTCTAGAGCCCTTCGATCAAGCGATCACCTGCTCCTACCTTACATAAGTCTAGGATGGTTCATAGAGGAGATCGGGCATTTGCGGTTGTGGCACCGAAAATGTGGAATAATCTACCTCTCCATATTAGAAAGGCCCCAACTGTTACTCTTTTTAAATCGCATCTTAAAACATTTTTTTTTACTCTGGCTTTTGAAACTGTATGAGAGTTACCAATTCTTTTATCCTAATTTTCTTTTAATTTTCTTACCTGTCGTTGTTGTCAATGTCATTGTTTAACTGTTACTCTGTACGGCACTTTGGTCAGCTCCCTGTTGTTTTTAAACGTGCTTTATAAATAAATAAATGAAATCTAAGATTATACAGTAGCTAACTCTTTAACATTAACCGCATTCACCTATATTTTCAAGATTAAGTAATGATTTGTGTCCTGCATCTTCAGCGGTAGGTTTGGACAGAGTCAAATATACATGTATTTATGAAGCCAGCAGCAGATTGCTGTGAATGGATGGCTACCCTTGCTGTGAGAGAGACTCTGGGAATGAGAGGCAGAGTTACATCACTCCATCAGAATGTAATAGGGATAAAATGAGGTTCGAGTCTTCAGAAAAATGGGGACAGGATTGGCAGTCCACATTTATAGGGCAGTTTGAATATTAAGTCAGTGGACATGAGGGCAATAGACCTCTTAAAATTCTATGCCCGGATGTCATTAACTAGGCCGAGGGAGGCTGGGAGTGACTGAATGAATGCGGGTTAGAGCAGCTCCCCACAGGCTCGGCTAAGATATACTGTTTTTCACTTCATTTAATGGTCTTTGAACTTAAATATGTGTGCGCGTGATATTACTTTTTATGTAGGCTGTAAAGAAAAAAACGTTTTGTTGTAAAGAGATACAAATCCAGGGCAGCTGAGGCCTAGGCTTGCATTGGCAGGCCCAGACACACTACGGCTGCCAGCTTTCCCTGTGAAAACGTAAACAGACAGTCACAACTAGCACACAGTGCGCTGATCCACTGCTCTGTGCATAATGCCCCGTGGAAAGACTGAAGCAAAAGCTGGCAACACGAGTGATTTGGAGGCTACGGACACATTTTCCTCCATATAAAGTGATTGTGTGGGCAGCTTTTCATGCAAAACATCAAACCCCTGGCAGCCAGCGTTGGAGTGTTGGGAGTTTATGTGTCACTCGGTGGGTGTCACACCCCAAGAGCTACTGGCTTTGGGGGCTAGCCCGTGTTGAAAAACCTACCCGATCTAAGAGCACGATCGGATCAGAGAACACATGTAAGGACAAATACGCGAGCTTTGGATGAGTTTGGGGATTTGAGGACTATCCACATGTTTCTCTTGCTCCCAGTAAGCTTTGCACACTAAAGACCAAAGGGGACTTTTGTGGAATTTGTTCTAATTTCTTTCCAGACGGTCTTTTCCTTTTTATACCCTGCACCTGAATGTTGTTGTGCATACTCCATTCTCTCGTTCCACTTATCCTACATTCAGAGGCATCCAAATGAAAATTCCTTTCTTTCAGTTAATTGACTCACAGCGTCTTCTCCCCCAGCTCCCTCGGAGTTGTGAGGCAGAGTCAGCTGTCAATTTCAGATTACAGCATGCTGTTGTTGGAGAGAGGTGCCCATTGTGTTTATCTGCAGTGACAGCTGGCTGGAGGCAGCGGGGGAATAGATCTGTCACTGTGCCTAGTTTGTCTCTGATCTGGCATCTGCCCAGCCACTCCACCTTTGGCTGAGCTGACTCGAGCACATCTCCACTTCCTTTCCTCTCCTTTCTCTTCCTTTCCTTTCCTATCCTTCGTCACCTCTTAGTTGGCATTCAGTCACACGTCTAGTTAATTTCACATGTGCTTATTGAAGCCCCGGCAGTTTGGCTCACTCTGACCTGGGTTTTACAGCAGGTGGGCCAAATCTCACTTGCCTTCTTGTGCTTACCGCCCCTGGCCTTTAGCATACAGATTTCCCTGGGCAGGAGGGCCTATTGACTGTGATTATTTCATCATGCCAGCAGTTAAGCTGCAATAGAAAAGGCAGCAAGATGAATCCCAGTTAGCCCCGTGCTCCGATTCCACTCTTAATTTTCACAGAGGGGGAGCTTTTGTAATGAATCGCTTGCTCCTGCAGCAAACTCGCTCGCCTGTCACGCAGCGCTTCCTGGGGGCTGCCTGATGAATTGGCAGCTGCTCCATTTCTATCATTTGTGGGGCAGTTTCAAGTGAAAGGTGCTGCAAAGCCCTGCAACACATGTCAGAGCTCATACTACAGCGCTGGCTTGATGCAACTCCCCATTTTAAAGTGCTGCAGGGCAGGAAAAAAACCCCAACAAAGAATGAGATCCTCCACTGGAGCCGAACAAGGGTCAGCAGAGAGGAAATTCCTCTATTTGTAAACTCAAAGGTTTGTTTGTTTTTAGCTGATTCACTAAGCGCTAGCTGCCTGTTCACACTCTTGCTGCTTCGTTTGATGTGTGTCTCTTTGTGCGGTGTTGTGTTGACATTTGACCAGAGTGCTTCTGTAATCTGTTTTTCTCCTCTTGCTCGAGCTGTATAAACACGTCCTTCCTCCACGGGAGGCGAATGGATCACTCATCGTTACAGGGAAAACGGGGAGACGAGAGGCACCCGCCACCGCTGCCGTCTGTTGCTGCTCGGTGGAAGCAGCACGCTGTTTACGTGCGCATGTACTCAAATACACACGGCGACCTACGTAGCAGGTGGTGCAGACCAAGTCATCGCAGCCTTTCCACTACAGTTGTGGTTTGGAGACATGCTACCGTCTAGGTTCCCTCTCATCACACCTGAGAGGACAGCGACGTAGCGCCTGAGTGGGCGCAGCAGTAACCAGCCCGACACTTGGTTTCGCCCCACTGCTCTGACACCACAGTAGCTGATGAGACATCATTCAGGCCCGCTGGACTCCTCACACAGGGCCACTGCTGCTACTCTTACACGCCCCACTGGATGAGTGACAGGCTGGTTCCTACAGGGAGGCGG
This sequence comes from Simochromis diagramma, assembly GCF_900408965.1. Lineage (NCBI taxonomy): Eukaryota > Metazoa > Chordata > Actinopteri > Cichliformes > Cichlidae > Simochromis > Simochromis diagramma. Next base: position 1,128,259 of record NW_024386832.1, read on the forward strand.
CTTTTGAGGATGCGCAGGGCTCGGAGTCATGTAAGGGCTTCTCTACCAGCAGCAGAGCCTTCATCTGGTCCTTGGTCAAGCTAGGCAAACTTCCTTTGATTTGTTTTGTAGGTTGCTTTTTTAAAACTTTCTTACTGTGATTCCTCTCAACTGCTGGTGGCTGCTGACTTACTGATTACTTCCTCCAGCAGCCAGCCTCCTCCCATCTGGTTCCTCATTAATCAGTCTGCTCACAATGTTATCTTTCTGAGGAGTTGCTCATAAGTCAGTGACATGTGTTTGCTGGGTTCTGGTGGGAGGTTTTGGATTTGGATTAGGCTTCCTCTCGGAACTATTTGGAATCTCACAAGAAACACAAATGGGAGGATCGTATTATAGCGTCGAATACCACGCGTCCTATTTTTGTCTTATTCCACATTAATAACTTTTTGACTGCACAGCAAAGAAGGAAAATTCTAATGACCCTGGATGAGCAAATTGGTTTGCTGCAGCAGCAAAAGAAAGATCATAAATGAGACTTAAGCAAATAGGCGACAATGAACCACACAGAAGACGGCATTAGAAGAAAATAATGAGAGTGGAATATATAAATGAAAGCACTTACGCTTATGTGTATTTATGAAGTTACAGCAGAGCATAAAGAACGTCTGATACGCACAGATGCGATTCAGTTTCGCTCACAGATGGTGCCGACTCCGTATGCATTCATACATCACTGTATGCGTGGATGACTAGCTATTAATGTGATATTGTCCTGCAATGTGCAACATGTCACATTGTCTTTATATTATAAATTAGTTCCTTTAGGACATTAAAACTCAGCACACTGATCCTTTCACTCAGTACTCGGCTTGGTTTTCAATCACAGCGTTTAACTTTTTTTAGTACTTTGGCTCATTTTGCTACGGACCCAGCACCACTTTGGTGTTCTCTGAGTCATTTAATGGGAAAACTATATTCAGAGCTGCCCTTAACTGGAAGAGACGCTTTAAACGAGGTGAAAATTAGACTCTACCAGTGTTCTTTAAAAATATTTCATGTTACAGTTAGTTCTGAAACTTTGGCCATTGTTGAAATCGAGTGTCATGCCAACATTTCGCTAGAGTGCAAATTATCAGCACCTGTTGTACAGTTATATTTTAAGCACATTGTGAATTTGAAGCTTCTCAGTTAAAACGAGGCATAATCAATACAAACCTGTGTGGGGAAAACACACGTAAACACATGCGATCCCTGAAAACAGCCTCCTAGCTGGCCTTCATCATCATCGTCATCACTGCTGATGACTTGCTGTGTGAGTGTTCCATGTTTTATAAAAGTATGGGGATGAATTTGTAAAAGGTTTACAGCTGCCTAATGCGCTGCTAGCAGCTGGGTCTCCAACCTCCTCGTTCACTTTCTCCTTGTATCATTTCAACTAATTATTTACATCCATCAAGAGCGAGTGCTGCGGCAGCTGTCGTACCAGCCTTGACTGCATCAGTCTGTTATCTCTTGAAACATTTCCATACCTCTCCCTCTGTCTCTCTTCCTCCTGGCGAAGCGGTGCGATGTCAAGGCCTCAGGTACGACCTAATGGACCTCCTCTTTTCTCTCCCTGTCGTGCTGCTCTGTACCTCCACAGGATTAAAGTGCACTCGGCAGGGTGCAATTACACCGCGAGCGCCGTTATATCCAAAGTTAAACACAGCCCTCTCTGTCTGCTCGCTAGTCTGCTGCAGGCTGCTGCAGCCTGGAGATAATTGTATTGCTGTCAGCCCTTGGTTGATGAGTTGCCAGTGTAATTGCTTTACGGTTTGACCTCTGGTTTTTCAAACAAGCGCCCTGGTCAAGGATCTGCACGGTTCAGATGAGAGATGAGAGAGTGTGTGTGTGTGTGTGTGTGGTTGTTGGTGGCAGGATAAATATGTTAGTCCTCTAATGCTCTGTGTTACTCCCGAGTCCTCTGTTATTTATTTATTTATATTTTTACTGTGTCTTAAAGTGCAGTTCTGTGCACAATTAAATTGTTAGGTGTTGCAGTCACACCTAATATTTGGCTGCATTTAGCCTTCACTTGATCCAAAATGCTGCTACAAGATTTCTCCCGTATTATCTTCTCACTGCTTCCCTTTCACTGTAAATCAGGAATTGAATTTAACATCCTTTTCCTCACATACGAAATCTTGCATAATCACACCCGTCATAGTGCCTTATTATCCTAAGAGCACACTTTGGCTTAGTTGTGGTTCCAAGACTTTTGAAAAATAGAAGCAGAGCCTTCAGCTTTCAGGTCCCTCTGCTGTGGAATCCGCTCCTAGTTTGAATTCGGGGGACAGACACCCTCTGTACTTTTAAGATTAGGCTTAAAACTTTCTTTTTTGATAAATTATAGTTAGAGCTGGATCAGGTTACCCTGAACTCTCCCTTAGTTATGCTGCAATAGGCTTAGGCTGCTGGGATGGCTTCCCATGATGTACTGAGTGTTTCTTCAATCATCTCTTCTCAGTCTCTGTGTGCATATACACCACTAGTGCATTTAATCATTAGTCATTATTATTCTGGCGCTCTCTGCCATAGTGTGCCTTTTGTCCTGTCTGTCTGTGCTCTCTTCTCTTTTACCTCACCTCCTCTCAGGGAGATTTTCCCTTCTACTGTCCTGTACTTGCTAATAGGGGGTGATCTGACTGGGGGGTCACTCAGCATTTTTTTGTTCTTTTAAATGCTGTAGGGTCTTTAACCTTCAAGTACATTGAAGTTACTGCTGTTATGAATTTATGCTGTATAAATAAAATTGAGCTAAAATGAATTGAAATAGTCACTACAAGCTAAAAACTCACAAATATATCCAACTAGAACTAACCAAAGAAGTTCTTTAAGATGAACAGATTGTAGAATCAAAGGTAAGGTTGTATTTTTAATAGAAATTTAGTATTGCTGGTGTTTAAGAGCAACAAAGTGATTAGTGTTTATCTTCCAGCATAGCACCATTTGGCAGTTAGCAGGTGGCTCGTTAGTGTGAATATTAGCAGCACCTGTGGTACTGTTGTCAAACTCTTACAGTTATATTTTAAATGCATTATGTGTTTTAACCTTTTCAATTAAAAGTAGCAATAACAGCTATGAATCTATAAATATGAATAAGTAAGAATTCACATGGTCTGGTTGTTTAGCTACCAGATGTTCCTCTGCGCTGGTCATAGCTGCTAACTTTTCACGTCTAGTGTTGCTGCTAGTATTTTGCTGAAACAGCTAAAAGTTGTTTTTAGAAGAGAACAGAAGCTTTTTGAGCTACTAGAAAGATGGCCCAAAAGATGCTAAAACATTTGCAATAGTTTTGAACTTTAGCTAAGTTTAGCTAGGTTAAGCTAACAAAGCTAGCACTGGAGTTATCAGACTGCTCTCAAAACCTTTATTATGTTCTCAAACTTGACCAATCACTCCTTTGTATTTTCATAAGGAGGGAATAGTGTATCTGTGTTGCGATTAGGTGACACAGCTTCAACATTATATAACAATATTTCAAGGAAATTTGTGATAATGTTTAAGACAATATATTTTAGACCCAACCATTTATTAAAGTGAATAAAATGAAGGACATTTTTTCCTGGCAATGTTAGTCTAAGTCATTTATTTGCTTTTGGATAAAACACAAGTGGCTGTTAGTCTCTCTTTCTTGTGTGCCTTCTCAGCCTGGTTCTGCTGGAGGGTGTGTTTTTAGCTGGAGTGGTAAAACAAGTTTGTTGTTTCCAACTTTAGCAGGAATTGTTTCCTTGCGTATTTGACAAAGTTCTGTTCTTTGTTGAAGGTCTGGTCCCTTGTACCTGAACCATTTCCATACTATTAAACTGGCTCTCTTTTTAAGGTACTAAATTGTTATTGGAAACTGACTGGAGACTACTCTGTTTGAACTTGTGCCACTGTTGTGCAGTAAAAGGAAACATATATATACATATAGTGGAGATCATAAGGTGGCACTGTTTCACCACACAAAAATAATATCCATAAAAAGCATGGCGTCACCAATAAATAGTTTTACTAAGGAAAGCTCAGATAACTGTGCCTCTTGCTTGTGAAGGTAACAAAAGCAACAACAGGCCAAATCATTTTCTCTGATCTTTATGTACAACGTATAAAAACGTGATTTCATGTTTCAAGCGTATTTTAGTAATATGTGGATCAGAAGCGGTTAATGGCACTAAAATAATGCAGTTCTGTGTCATCCCTCTAAATGTTTTGATAAAAGATAAAAGACATGATGGGATAATAGGAGCACAGACTGTTTTCACATGTGTGTCATGTACTGAGTTGGCAAGGTCAGCCACTTGAAGCTCTTAAGTGCTGGAGAAGGGGATGTGGAAGAAATTCCTACTAACACCTGAAGAAGAAAGGTTTTGGAGGTGCGAGAGAGAATCCAGTATGCAAAGCCAACATGTATATATGCCTGTGGGTACATGCAGGGAGTGACTTTTACAAGTGCATATGTGCATGTGTTGGAACACTTTGTCACATAACACTGTGTCATGTATTTGCATTTCAAGTGTATTGCATAGGAAGGAGTGAGAATTCTAGATTGTGTATTTATGCGTGTGAATGGGTGTGTGAAGTGGAAGAAAGATGTTAGTGGAAATTGACACTCACTGTGTTTCGCAAATGTGAGAAAAGAAAGGCTAGAAATTACACTGCTGAGATAATATGGATGGGTGATTGTAGGAGGAAGGCTTTACGTCTATAAACATGGAGCTGTTTGTTCCTGATGGATGAGGGTTCTTTAAATGTGTGCGTGTGAGTGTGTACGCCAAACAATCTCATTCATCTAGCAAACTGTGTGACGGCATCAGTTCACAGCTGACTCAGTGGTTGGGGAGTGCTCTGGGGTGGCTTTTAGCACCACACAGGAGCGCTTGTGTTTTTTGTTGCTTCCGACACGTTGCTTTGCGCTCTCTCTGTGGCAGCTCGTTCTCCTCCCTGTCAAACAAAATCACCATGATTTCTCTTTTGGTATGAATATTCTCCCATTGTAACAAATGCAGATGACAGCTTGGCTCACTTTTAACAAGGACCCCGTTTCGTTACTTGTGCACTTGTGCGATGAATCTCCATTGCTGTGTGCATAAGACTGCATGGTGTGTTCATCAAACTGAATAATGAAGCCAGTTTTGTTAGTAATTACATGATTTCATTTGGGAGTGAAATAGTTCATGTACAACTTCAGGGTTTTATTTGAGGATTGTGAATGTTGGCTGAAGGTCACAAAATCGTGACCTGCTGATATACACTAGAATAGCGACATTACCACTGTTATCAAATTAAAATTAACTAAATAAAATGGAATATTTTAAAATGTAAATGTTAAATCAGTTACAAATATTGCCAAAAACCTCCATGTGATCGCATTGACTGCTAACAGGAGGACAGTCCTTTATAGCGATTGCTATTGCTACCTCCAACTATTGCTTGCAACTGGTTAAAGACAACACATTTTCCCCCGGTGACTGGTGGTTGCCAGATGGTCCTTTTCTTTTTTTCACAGTAAAAAAGCCAAACTGAAGCAAGTTTGAAAAGATAACGGTAGCTTAGCTAAGAACTCTGAATGGCCTGTAAAGCAGCAATGCTTCCACCCATGTATTTCAGAAAAAAGAGTGATAGATAAAACCTTAAGTGAAGAGATAAGGCACACTTATGAAGTTCAGGGCCAAATAAAGTAACAACTTGTTGTTGTTTTTTAGTATTTTCCCCTTTTTGAGCCTTAGAAAGAAAAAAAAAAAGATTAATTGTTTAAAAAATGCAACACTTTTAAAACTGCTCTTCATCACTCTAATTTGAAAAATGTAGTTTTAACAAAACAGATGTGACACGACAGATAAACAGCAGGGAGTGACATTAGTGAACACCTTATTTGCCAATATGTTGATGTCAGTCGTGTATTGGTCACAACTGATGTCGTACGACTTAGAATTATGTCATATGTTATTATGTAGGCGTTAAATATTGACAAAAAGGGGCCATAATCACGAGTCAGTCATAGATTAAGAGGCAGAAGTCTTGTATGACGGATAAAAAACAAATATTAACTGAGTGAAGTTTGTTTCTTTGTTTTTCCACATGAGCTTACTGTGATTAAAGGTGAAAGGGTGAGGCAGGTGTACACTGCTATGTTAAACAGGCTCTGTCCTTCATGTAGAGTTTGTGTCAGTATCCTTTCAGGCCTTTACAGTGTTGCTTTGGGGCTGTGCTTTTTGACTGGGTCAGCAGGAATGTAGCAGAGGGTTATGATGGACAGACTTTGACACTGAGCAGATTACTTCCTACGATCTGCATTAGTTATAAAATAGATATTACATCTTGGTGGTGTATTGCTTTGACTGCTGAGATACAGTATGAGGCTGCTGGTAGATCTGAGATTTCTTCTCTCCTGTCAGCTGTATTCTGCTGGGATTCCTATGCTCTGTCGGCCCCCTGCTGTGTGAACAAAGCCAATCCTCATACTGGTTCAGCTCACAGCACGATGCACTCAAAAATTTGTCTGACGCCAAAACACTTCTGCTACGTTCTGAGGTAGTCGGCGTTTTATAATTGTGTTTTGATTTGACTTTGTAGTGAAACGACACAGAGAACTGTCAAAAATAGAGAGTTCAGTAAAACCGACAGAATAATGTGTTTGTTAGCATTCAGACGCTCGCCGTTTATTCTTCTTGAAGAAGCTTGCCATTAATGTCCCTGGTGTGCTTTTAGCAGTTCCACTCATGGAAAAACACTCAACAGTTGGTACAGAAAATATGTTGGGCAGATTTGTTGACAGTGTGAAACCAGCGTTACACATTTATAGAAGTTTTCTGTTATTCCACTCCACCAATGGGAATGGTTGTTGCCGAGGCAACACTTCCTCTCTCTGGAGAATATGAGGAAAGGAGAAACCCAAGGAATGACACCCGGCTGTATTTTGGGCTGTAGTGTGTGGGCTGAGCCACAGAAATCAGGGAGCTTCCTGTGACAATGGGTAGGAGGTTCACAGGACATACTGGCCTCTGTAGAAAGCCACTTTCCTGACAGACAAGCTACTTAGCAGTCTCTAGAAGAGCCTGTGGGAGGTGAAACCTGTGATATCTGGTAGCACACAAGCTCTGATTTAGACTTCAGGGATCAGACTGTTTTTTGTGTGTGTGTGTGTGTGTTTGCTGTTTTGTAAGCAAATTTTGTTTGTTGGTGATGTTTGCCATGGCCAGCAATGATTCAAAAACTGTTAGACTTAACAGTCGCAAAACAGAAAGTTGAACAGTTAGTTTTAAAGGTTTGTTTTCTTCTTGGACAACCTGCAAACATTAGATCAGAGGTTTCTGTGAGGGACCATGAAGAAAGCAGGCCCCTGGATGCATGCATCAGCTGCTGCAGAATCTACAAAATGATCAGCAGCTCAGACTGAGGAAGCGAGTCCGACAGCTGAAATAAACTGCTCAGTTGGTGGCAGCCAACTCAGCCAACGCATGAGCTGATGCAGAGTGTAACACCACTAAAGCCTTTTGTGATGTAATCAAGATTATGTTTGTTCAATCTCAAGAAAACACAAATGATGAATAGTTTATTTATGTGTGGATCACCCTCAAAAACACATAACATGAACACAAGGAGTGGATTGGTCTCTACAGTTTGAAATCACAGAAATCAAATCAGACCGTTATTAACAACGTGTCATCATGGTTAATATAGCATGTAAGAATAAATCGACACATGCAGTAATTGCATTATCTGTCACAGTGAATTCTTATTGAATTTCGTGAGTGCATCTCATCCCATATAGTTAATGAACATGTTGATTCATTGCCTATTTAATATTTGGATGCATTTTTGTTGTTGTCCATGGATTGCTGCTCATGTTATTGATCGCTCCTTTTACTTAAAGCAGACACACTGTGTATGTGAAGCAGATCGTGTTTAATAATTATCATTTATTTTTAACATCTGTTAACAAATAAATGACCGATACAATGTTACATTCTACATAAATGCTATATTTATTGATCACTTGATCGTTTGTAGTATTTGTAGCACTACATTGTGAAAGAAGGGCAACATATACCATAAGCACTTGGGAAAGGAGCAGGAAATAATTAATGGATGGATATAGGACAGTATATCAAGACTCACTTGCTGTATTAACACAGTGGCAATGAGGAGGAATCTTGATCTTATCCTTGAAATGCAGAATATGTGTCTGTCGTCTCATATTTCCTCAGTGTTTGTCTGAGGTGTTAAACAGATTTGAAGCCCATGTTTATTGTTGTACTGTACCACCCTGTTATTGCCGCATTCCCGTATTCTTCTCCCCTCAGCACCCGCTGGCCAGATGGTGTCACTCCAGGAGCTAATTCAGCCCTTGAACATGTGTGGTGCACAAACACACTTCCACCAGAATACACAAGCTTGAATAGTACTCAGATATACAAGCACTTCCACATATACTCTAAATATACTCTGACAGCGAAATGTGCAGTGGTACAAGTCAGGGGTAATTTTGGGATTCATTTTGACACCAGCGAATGCTACAAATACTCAAGATACTAAAACACATGCTTTTCATTAATTCACCCTTGACCTCTCACAGTCGCATAAATATTCATCAGCGGTACATGTTTACATAAGCACATAAACAAGCATTAGGTTACATAGCAATAAGAAGACTTAAAGGGTAATAAAAGCAGCAGTTTCGTTCTGTGGTCACACGCACAGCTGGTTCAAAAACTGCAATCAGATGGGTGCAGAGAACAATAAAAGAGAGGCGCGGGAATGCAGCTGATAGAAGGAATGGGGAGTTATCACCACCTGCACACACACTCGGCATATAGCAGCATTGCTGTCAAGAGGAATGCCCAAGCCAAGAGCCACTGGAAGAGCACACAACAGGCTCCAAAACTGTTAAAAACATCCAGATACGAGAGATCCCCCTTGTGCCTGTTTTCATGCACATTTTCATTTGCTTTTCAAAGTTTGAGAGCAGCTGGTTTCAGTTAATATCTAACAAAATACTTGTTCAGAATTTCAATGGTCTCTTGTTGCTGCTACAAATTGTCACTTGTAGTGCTGCTTATAAAGGAGCCTGTTTGTGTGGCAAAGCAAACTTGACAACCTTAATAGTGCTACAGATATGATACAAAATGTGATCCAAAAGCCACACTTGTTAGTAGCACTAATGGAAGTGCATAGCCATATGGATTTTTACACAATAATGGAAACGTTTGAAAGCTATGATATACAGAAGTGTTAATGTCAAGGAAAAAAATATTGACAGAGATCTGAAAGAAAGAGAGGCCTGCCTGAAGGTCAGCTTCTGTCAACTAGTATAGCTGCATGCTAATCCTTCGTGGCTAAACCCCTACAAATTCTCTTTATTTCTCTGTTCTCACACAGCACACCGCATACAGGAAGACTAGCTTACATTAAATAAGAGAAAATACATCAGATCACTTAACAAAAGCTGAAGTAGGTGTGCTGTATTTACTCTATGCTCTAGTGCAGCGTGCTCACTGCAGAAACATGCGCTTTCTCTCGTTCACAGCCTGATAATCTCCTTGGCACAAAAATGTCTTCTCACGTCTTTTACCTTTGAGGCAAGAGCTTTCTGATTGTGTGCTTTGAGGAAAAACAGGGCGTCTGAGTAAATGAGCATATGCTCTAAGTTCACCAAAGGTGCGTTTGATGTAGCTGACAGCAGCATAAACAGCAGGTGTGTGTTCCACTTTGTCTGAACAGTGTCACATGACGAACACTTCTAAAGGGAGCAGGCATGATTAAATCAATCCCGTCTACAACATGACAAATCAAGGTGATTTATTGGACGTGCCAAGAGCTGCAATAATGTGTAGAGAATCAGTACAACAGCTGAGCAATAAATCTACACAACCAGACCTCAGCCAGCCTAAAGGCAGCTAAACAGTGCAAAAGTGATGCAACAAAGGACTCTGCCCGCTGCTTTTATGTCATGTGGAAAGAAAGGCTTAAATTTTGCATTCTTACTAAAAAAAATACACGGACACAAGCAAAAGCTAAACTGTGGTGAAAGATCCAGCTCGACTCAACGTTCAGGATCTTTTGGAGACCTGAGAGTTCAGTATGAGTCAACTGGAGAATCAGTCCTGATATAATGACCTAAAATGTGATATTTTCAAGTCAAGCTTCATAAAAAATGTTTGCATAAAAATTTAAATCCATACTTAATACATTGTACAGTGTATTTAAAGGTCTTCTTTTAATGTGTTGTACATTGTTTTTAAAGAGTATATGGAGGTGGGTTTAAATCATGCAAATTTCAGGGTATAATTGTTTAAGATTTCTGAAAGCTTATTATAATGATTTTATTATACACCTTCTGGTTGTAGATGTACTGCAGCACAAGCCACTATTTAAGGTGATTTTTGCACTTTCCAGTCATTTTTAAATGCAGATTTTGTTATCTTCGGACTTTATCAGTGTGTTAAATACACTTCCTTCCACATAAATTTGCTTGCTTCTTTTCTTATTGATTTAATTGGATGCAAATATGTAAGAGAGATATTTTAGTATTACTACTAAAAAATAGATGCAAGGCACGGGGGCTTCCTCAGGGCAAACAAGGCAATCAGTGCATCATCATCTAAAAGTTAAAACATACCATATCAAAGTGATCACTCTCCTTACATCTTGAACAGCATTCAGTGCCATAAAGCATCTCCAGCTGAGCATCTCCATCATCCTTAAATTACTGCCATCTTGTGCTCACGTGTAATGTGGTCTTTGTCGGCCCCTCCCTGAGCCTGTTCCTGCCAAAGGTGTCCTCCTGTTAAAAGGGAGTTTTTCCTTCCCACTGTCACCAACTGGTTGCTGATAAAAGGTTGTCTGGTTGTTATAAGGTTGTAAGGTGTACCTTACAATAAGAAGCGCCTTGAGGCGGCTGCTATTGTGATTTGGTGCTATTGAATTCAATTGAAATGAATTTTGAATGAATGAATGAATGAGCCTTCATAGAGAAGACTCATATCACGAAGAGGGGACAATAACATCTGCCATGTGAAGTGTGACAAAACAGGCGTGTTAAACAGATATAAGCTCCACCAGCCTGATTAGCATGTATATAAGTAATCTCTTAGTATAACTAGCTGTTTGCCATTAATATTTTAATCCCCCTGTAGATATTGACTGTTAATCATGACACACAGTTCTCAAGCCTTTAAATTTAGCTGTGATTTTTTTTTAAATAATATGTTTTAATATGTTTTTTAATGTCAATACGTAGGGCCTGTTTTTCTGAGCTCACGAGAAGCTGTTATTTTACAGATAAATGTGGTCCTGACAGGACAGCCCAACTACAAATACATGATTTTATAGAATATAATACTTGACAATCTTAAACACCTGTGGAAATATAATTTATGTATAGATTAATGCACAGAGTATATGCACGTGCAGGTGTCTCGGACTGTAAAAGAAGAAAAGACACAAAGCTCAGTCAGCTTTAGTCACTTTGCAGCACCTCGGTGAAACGTACAATGCTATTTGGAAGTATATAATTGATAGTTTTCCCACAACTCCATTGAAGAGCACAGGAGCTGTGGCAGCCAGCCCTGCAATCTCTGTGTGGTACCGCTTAATGTCAAGGGAGGTGTACCCTGCAGAGCTCTTTGTGTCTCCTAAATAATTACTAGCCTTAGAAAGAAGAGAGTTCCGTGGAGAAAGCATGATGATAATGTGCACCAGACACTACTAAGTGTCTTCATCTCCCTTTCTCTTTCTGCACACTGTCTATTTTGTGAAACTCTGGCTTGTGTATGCCTCATGAAGACCCCGTTACCCTTTGCAAGAAACCTCAGGGTTGCTGACATTCCTCTGTGCAGAATGCATAAACCCTCCTTTGGGAACTAAACGTGCTTCCACAGTGGATCTCAAGGTCCCAGCATAACCATGTAAAGCCATGCGCTTTATTGTTAGCGGAAAGGAAACCTGTGTTGGATTTTATGCACTTGTACCCACACAGATACACACACACAAACACACTCCACTCCCCATGCAGCCTGGAACAGCAACAAAGCTCTCCCATTCTGTTGCCAGGGTAACGTGGCCGGGTCAAACCAGTCGAGCGGTCTCTCCTGTTCCAGGCTGAGACCCCCCCACCATCACCGTATCGCTCCCTCTCTCTCTGTGTTCGTCCTTTTTATCCTCTCCTCTCTCCCGCTCTTTTGTCAGCCCCACTGCCTCATCATATCTTAAACCACTTCTTCTCTACTACCGAGGTCACTGTCACTTTTCTATCCTAGGCAGAACAAGGTAAAACGAGAGAGGTTCACTACTTTGACCACTAGTTAAAAGCTTCACAGATGAATAGCAAGGCTTTTAACATTGTATAAAAAAGTAGACACGACATCAGGGGAATAAAAGAAGGCTGCAAGTTATGTTTTCATATTAGGCTTGCATAGACCTTAAAGGTAAAGAAATGCTATGATGAATGTTAGACCTTCACCTGGTGTACACTGAAGTGCACTTTCACCAGCTAGTAAGCTCCGTCACAATTATCTGCATCAGTATTTTATTCTTTTGATTTGTAAATGTTTTTAACAGTACACAGTGTGATACACTGCTCCATTGTGTGCAGAAATAATTTCACAACCATTTCATAAAAGAAAAACCCTACTTCAGGCCTTTGAAATATGGAAATGATATCACAACTAAGCTGTTGCTGGCAGACACGGTGATGAATTACCCTTCTACTCCTGGAGCTATTATAGATCTGTTGTCTGAGGCATGGACTGAATAAATGGAAATAACACACACAAACAATTAAAATCTGTTTATTTAGAATGCAGCAGACATGAGGCAGCAATGAGAGCAGGTGCAAATGCTCTAAACAAAATCTAATTGCTGTGTGCTTGAGCTTGAGCTTCTGATAATGCGATTAACAGAAGCTGTAATGCTGGCAAACACAAAACTAGACTGAGAAGCATGACACATTTTTATGTGTAGATCTACATCCTTTACTCTCACTGTAGCGCTGTGTAGTACATTTTGCCTCCATTGAAATGGCATCTATAATTCCTCAGTGGTATGTTGTGAGATCTATGCAAGAGGCTGCAGAAATTAATACATGTTGATATGACTTAACACTGCAATATATTGTTTGCATGCCTCTGGCGATGATCTGTGTTTTCTTTGGAGTGGCAGCTGCTCAGCATACTGCCCTTGAGGCACTGCCACAACCTGCCACACTATATTAGCAAGAAAGTTTGAGTTTTGAGCAGCTGATATTTATTTACTCCTGAGGCATATTTGTGTTTTATTAGTTTGCATTTCACTTGAAACAGACATGTAGCGTGAAGGTCAAAGAGATAGTGGTGAGATGTTTGAAGCTTCACCAGATTCAAGTTGGATATGCACTATGTGCGTAAATTGGTGTTGCACCTAGTGTTTGGTTTTCTGGCTTTAAATAAGATGTGTATTTGATCACATGTTAATGGTTTACTGCAGTCAAACTAAAAAGAATGTGCAGCAATGTTATATTCGGTAGTCCTTTCATTTTTAATGATTTAAGGATTCTCTGTTTTCTATTATGTGGATTAGAAAATATCAAAAGAAAACCTCAGTAATATTGCTAGATTTGGTTTAAAGGTAGCTGAGTTTACTATGATAGACAATAATAGATGAAAGTGGCAGGGGAATGGTTCGATTTTGTGAGGGTTTAAAATGTAGAAACAAACTTAATTATGGCTTTTTATCGCTACAGGGGAGGATTTTCCTGAAGATAACGCTGATTTTCTAAGCCCACAAAGATGATACCAGTACAGTCAAAAAATGAAAGCTCTTTAAAGACAGATTTAAAATCAATGATTGCCATGGGAGCTCGTCTGTTAGTACCACCTGGATGTTGCATCTTGAGAAATAAATGTGTCTACTCGTGAGGAGAAAAGAGTTACTTTGAGTCACCGTGTGATATCACACCACAGTGTGAACTTGTGGGCAGGGTAACGGCCGTTTGTGATGGGGTAAATATGTAACCCAGTGGAATAATACAAAATATAAATACCAGCACAATGATTTTAGTCCAGGCATATAATGTGCATTTTAACTGCAACTATTTCTTGAGCTCTTAACAACGTACCATATGAAACATTCTTACAAGTTGAAGCAGAAACATCACACATGCAGAGCTGGGGTGTTCTTTCAGTTTTAACTTAAAATTTAATTTTCAACAAATTTTTATTTTTTTTTTATGTTTCCTACAAATTTAGGTTTCTATTAGTTTCTCCTGCAGACAAATACAAATAACATAAGCAGCTCCTTAAAAGTGAGTCTTTCATCTTGAGGAACTGCCGTTTGGTATTCCACACTCTGCTCCACTTTCTGCAAGTTCTGGTTAGAGTGGCACAAACCTCACAGAAGATCTCTAAAGCAGCGAAATAATAATGACTGCCAGCTACAGGGGAAGGTGCTGGAGTTGGGTTATGTGTAACCATTAGGCGTAATCCTTTTTGCAGAAGCAGTTGGGGGATATGGATATGCGGTGGGATGGCCTGGGACTAGCTGCTTAACATGGATTAAAATGTAAAAATAACAGTGAAAGGATTTTCCACTACTAAAATGATGAGTGATAGCATCATTCTTTCAGACTTGGCTTGCCCACGCATAGCCTCAGATTGAACCTGAGATCTGTGGTCTCTGGTTTCTTTTACAAACAACCGTAGCACTCATCTTTTTAAACTTGTTTTTGTTTAAGTGTTTGTTCTTGTTGTTTACCATTCCTGTTGTGAAGCACTTTGTGATATTTATCTTGAAAGGTGCTGTGTAAATACTTGACTCGCTTTATTTACTATGCATGAAAAATGATAAATCCAATAAGATTCTACCCCATACAATAAGACTGGTACATTAACTGTTTTCTTCTTAACAACACAACAAAACATTGTTGGTCTTATTTCATAAAGGACGTTTATATCCCAGGGAGGTTTGCTGTGTAAAGTGACCTTTGGCTCAACAAACAGCTGATTCCTTTCACAATGAAAATGTGATTTCCCTGTGATCGGCAAGTGTTGTACCCACTCTTAAAAGGTGTGAGAGAAGAACTTCTTATACATAGAAAACCCTGTTTTTAAACAGCTCCTTTCATGAGGCGTGGAACTGCAAGCTATGAAACAGTTCAGCTAGAAATATTTTCAGTGTAGGAAAAACACAATTTATGCAGGACTCCTGGGTTCCAACATAAAAGTGGGTTTTAGTTAGGTTCCTTTCTCTTGGCAGTTACATTTTTGGAGATTGATTTTTGTCCTCCTTTCTATGGGAGTATTGTTTTTTTTTAAGTACCTGATACATAAACACCTTTTGTCACGGAAGGTGTCGTTCATTAGCAGTTATGAGCCTAATGTGCTACCCATCTGCTAATCTCCCACCTTTGGAGTCGATAATTTGATTATTCATATGGAGCACAGATTCATCTGCAGTTAGGCTTAATGCTGCTGGCTGTGAACAGATGCTGAAATGTGAACTTGCAGCCCTCTGGCCTCAGCTCCATACGGCTTCCAACAGAGACGCGTTGTCCTGTGCCATTCAAACACACAGTGATGACCACCGGCTGCAGGACATCACCAGCTCAGTCTTATTTTCAGATATGGAAATAAGGAGCAGCTGAAGCCCAGGAGGAGGGAACAATTCAGACACTTGACACAGAAGTGAGGCAGACATCAGGGGCTGTCACGGAATAGGACTTGTGCATGTATGCCAACACGTGTGCGCTTTTTTTATTTTATCATCTTGGCAATGGCTTTGACTTTACTCACTTGCCAGCTTTATTTGACCTTCCTTTGACCATTTGTGTCTTATTATGTGTTATAAGTATGAGTCTAGAACAGCTGATCTGTGCTATGAGATGGGTTCATAGCCATCTTGAGCTCAAAGTGCAGTACCTTGCAAGGAGGAGTTGTAGAATATGTCTTGTCTGTGCTCCCATTGATTATCCCGCCTGAATTACTGAGGTTTGGTTGTTCATAGAGGCATCACCAGCAGTTGAGGATCAAACTAGGGCTGCAGTTCATGGGTAATTTCATTATTGATGCTCATTCTTTTTATTTAAATTGCAAACTAAAAAATCCACTCATGTGAGCTGTTCACCCATCTCTCCCTAGAAACTCAGTTGTTCGTGGCAGCTTGAAGAGATCCTGAGGCTGAGCATATGTGAAGGCTAACCATCAAACTTTACCTCAGCAAAACCTTTTAACATAGAATATTATTCATCTAACGTTTCGTGCAGTTTTACCAGTGTAGTGACTTCAGTAACAAAAGCCGCAGCCACGTGGCTCTGTTATACGTGTTGGGCATAAAATTGGGGAGGTGAGGACGAGCTGCCGCTGTATAACATACCAGCAACTTAGAAACTGTCTTTAAATTCCAATAAACAAGCACTGCTTTCATACAGGGCATTGCTGAAGCATGAAATCAACAACTAACAAGGTTAAAGGGGGAGATTGTGTGGTCATAGACTAAATGTAAAGCTGCTGTATTTTCTCCAGTGTGTGTTAAAGCAGCACTTCATATCACAAGCTCATTATATCTGAGCCATAAAGTGATTATAGGCTCCAGTAAGGCATTGTTCTGCTGCTGACAGGATTAAATATGACTTTAGAGAGAGGGAGCGTCACTGCTCTCTGCTCAAGTGTTTGCTTGCTTTGTATAAGCCAGAAGTGAAAGGGGCCGCACACTTGACTATTTGCCAGCTGCGGTACACCCTCCCTCTGTTCTTTTGCACATTTATCTCCTGCCAGTTTGTATATCCATCTAGACCTGTCTGCTTTGTTCTCGTTGAAGGATTCAAAGAAAATCCTTGAGACACCAAAGGCTGTAAATCTCAGTGTGACACTGATCAGTATCTGTCATTCAGTGCGAGCACAGAATTATTTGAGATTCACTACTGCTGACTTGTTTAGTTCAGTTTCTTTGATTAATACTACGTAATTGCCAAGTTCTAACAAAATCTTTTTCTGCAGAAGAAGAGTGGAGTTGTGAAGACGCAAGAGAAGAAGGAGAGGTGGAAGGAGAAAAAGGCGGCAAAGCGTCAGAAGAAGGAGGACGAGGAGGTGGAGGAGGAAGAGGAGAATGTTCAGCCAGTGGTGGATCCCCTGGAGAACGGCTTCCTTCATCACGCCCAGCGGGAGCAGGAGAGGATGAATGAGAGGCTGCTGAAGAAGACTTACTCCAAGAAGAACAAAATGGTTAGTGTGTGCCTGCACGGCATTTTAAAGTCAAAATATCCCACTGGCTAGAAGTTCAAGTAAAGTTACAAAGGTTGCATGCATGTTGCATGGATTCTTGGCTTGTGTTTTGCTGACAACAGAACAGAGACTTGCACTCTGTCCATGAAGGAAGAGGAGGCGGATGCTTGGGCAGAGTTTGAATCTAATTTAAAAGGCAGACTGCAGACTGTCTTTTTCTCCAGATGCTTTCCATCCTTATCCAAATCTAATGTAAAATTTGAAGATGTTGAGGGGATGGATATTATTGTCAGCTGCTTTACTGATTCTTGCGTTCACTGGGACTTTGCAGTGTTATGGATGTCGCTTTATGTAGGAGACATGAGTTATCTCTGTCAATGAGCAAACCTTATTCAGTGTCCAGAACTAGAGAAAAATCATTAACTCCAGAACATTGTGGACTTCTCACCGATAAAGTTACTTTTACTTGGGCAGTATTGAAAAATGGTATATGGCATTTTAAAATTAAAGTGGTTCTCATTATCTTTGATATCATATTTGTATGAAAGGGCTTTGTTCCTTCCTTATTCCTGTAGTTAGAAATAGTGTTTCTCACATTTTTGTTTGTCTTGAGTTTAATCTTTGGCTTTTCTTTTGCTGCTGGATAATGAGACTTTCTTCAGTGGGCAACCTACAGGCAATCTTCTGGTGACTAAAGGTTTTTGGTGCACCACCTAGCAACCATTTGCCAACCTGTAGGATATACAAATTTTTCCCTTGCAACTGGTGGTTACCAGAGAGTCACCAGCCTTTCTGAATGGCTGTTTAGGTAGTTTAGTTTATTAAGATCCCCATTAGCACCTGCAATAGCAGTAGCTACTCTTCCTAGGGTCTGACTAAAACATTCTCATACATAAAAGACGTACTAGGGCTTTAGCAGTTAATTTCACAGTCGCTGCCTGCAACGTCTAGGACTCACTAGCAATTGGTCAGGGAGTACTAGTATTTTTCCTCAGTGACTAGTGTTTGGTGTTGGTGACCATCAGGTCTTTAGGCCTGTATGAATGAGGCCTAAAGCTTTTTGGCTTATTGTTTAAATTCGTTTTAAACCTACAAATGAATAAATATCATAAACAAACGTTTCAGTTTGCTACCCGCCGTTCCTTTAAGCTAGCCTGACCTGTTCACCAGTGCCTTTACTGTTATGACCAAATCTGTTGTGACAAAAGGGAAGAACAGGTGTTGCTCAAATGGGCCTTTGAACAGAGTACAAGTTTGCATTACTGTGATACTGAAACTTAGAGACATCTGGAAGTCTTGTGATTGAGTGATGCAAGTACAGTTATTGCCCACGTCAGCATGCACTGAACAATGACTGTAGTAACTTTACTTCTTACACACTAAAGTCACTTACCACAAAAAGGGGCTTCACACACCTGTCATCCACAATACCACTCTTAATAAACTATAATACAAATATACTATTCAACCTCAGGTTTCCACTTTTGCTCATCAGTTACCACAATAAATGCTAAGTTGAAGAATCAAAGGAATCTTATGCTTTGAAGCTACTGGGTTAAGCACTAGTTTTTTGATTGATGTATACATGTGTATGTGCACACAAACACTTCCCTAAATAAATTAATCAGTAACGCTATAGATACTATCTGTGACTCACACAACAGCCGTCCTTGTTCTGCTCTACACCTGAACTATTTTCTACCGGCTGCACATTCTTGTTAGAGTGAGCCTACAGCTGCAGGCCACAACATTTCATTCGTAGCCTGTACAACTTTGAGACGAGAGAGAGTCATGATTTTTACACATAGACTATATGTAGAATATTCATATAGTCTGTAGTTGTGAAATGTGAGTATGGTTCACTCTAACTTAAGCCTGAACAATACCCATAAATTATATGTCACTTGATCTACTGTCAGTTGCATGTGCATTGTAAATATGCCACCCATGCTGTAGCTGCTTGTTCTGCTGTCAAACTTATGCCTGAATGAACTTGTGAAAACACGAAGTAATAAGTGATCCAAATATGAATGACAGAATTCTTAACATATTGAAGCCAACAGTGTTACACAGCCCACATCTGCCTCACTAAGATAGCCCATCTGTGTGTTAACAGTTTGTTTAAATGGGTGGATATTTTATGCTCCAGTCCAAAGCCAAGATCCACCATAGTGTTGTTAAGGATAAAAGAGGAAATGTCGTCAGGAAGCCAAACGAAATAATGAGGCTATGTAGCCCCGAGGCCTCCTCCACAGACAAAAATATCTCTCTTAGATAAGATTTCCTTAGGAAGTTAACTTGGCTGAAAATGAGTTTGGCTGGGATATTTAGTTTGCTAAGAGACAGTTAAAAATTATGCATTCAGCTGATGCTGTATTTGAAATAGACTGCAATTACTGAACCAGATCTACATCCCAGTACAGATAATAACTCCATAATGTCAGCAAAATGCTGCTGTCAAGTGAAAAAACCTTTTAACTTCTGCTTTGTAGAATTATGTTTTGAAGCATGTTTTTAAGCAGAGAGTAGGGATTAGATCTAAACCTAGAAGAAAAATAAAGTTATCATTTTTTAAATCCCTTTTATTTCTCCTTTTCAAATAATACCCATTAGTAACATTCTCCCTAGGAAAAACCCCGATCTTTGATCTTGAACCACTTCCACAAAAAGTATTTTATCTTCAGACTATAGCAGCGTGGCTGTCGGCCAAACCACACATCTACAGAGAATGTGTTTGTTTTGGTTTTTTCTGTTCAGATGCTAATCAAAATGACCATATCTTTGCTTAATGTAGTAAAATATTAAAACATACATAGGAAATCATAATAGCTACAAATCTGCTTCCAGTCCATTTGAAAATGGAGCTACAGGCAATACTCCTAAAAGGCTGTATACCATAAATACTCCAGTACTGCAGTTATGTGGTCTGATGTGACAACAGCGAGACCGATTCAGGCAGGGACTCTATCAGGGATCCACAGAAATGAATCGGCTCCTTACAAACATAAACTTTTTAGGTGTTTCAACTCCTGAAGGCAGAGGGATCGCACACATCTAAATCCCCATAATAAACACCTCAACCCTATGATCAGTAAATAACTATTTTCCCAGCGGTATAAATCCATGAAGTACCTCTGGCTACATGTGCCCAGGTATTTGCTTGTTACTTAACCTTGTTTAACTTTTAAACCTTCCAATCCCTTCCCCTTTCCTTCTATTAGTTGTTTTCTTTATCTTAGTGTCTGGCTGAGGAATACTGTGAGCTTCTGACTTCTGTTCTTAAGTATGCCTTTAATCCATAACTATAGCCCCCAACTCCCAGATATATTAAGTTGCATCCATATGGTATGGAAAACAGCACACAGTTGCAGTCTAAATCACAATACAAATAAATTATGTTGCATAACTAATGCATTACCTAACACCATGAAATATGAAACAACTCCTTTGCAAGTTCTGTAATTAGCATTTAGAAAGTTGCTGAATGGCTCATCAGCGCTTTAATTGTAGGTACAGTTGGTGTTTGTGCAAAACCTGCTTTGCATCTACCCGCCTGCTCCAGTAATAGAATTTTAAGAGGTTTACCAATATAATCTGTGCGTGTGTGACAAGCAAGAGGATATTTCACAATAATTACACCACACAATATAGTTAGAGCCTACAGACATTTTAATTGTTTTCATTTCTGTTTATCAAATACTCTCATATATCCACAGGTTATTGCATTGCACAGCAAAGCACCTACTCTGTCACCATCTTTTCATATATTTACGAGTCTATCCCTCACGTTTCAAGAGATAGTTAACGTTAGTGTGTTTTCAAGGGTGGCTCACAATGATCACAGTCGGTATAAAAGTTTAATACCAAAGCCTCGTTTCATTTTTGTGACTCTCAAGTGATTATTTACAAGGAAATACTGTAGATATAAGAGGTAAGGAATACAATAGACTGAAAAATCTATTCAAACTCTGTTTGCATTCACCTGTTTGTCTTTACTGTGGAATTCCATGCATATAAAACATATCTGCTTCAGATGGATTGGGCTGTGCCTTATTTGTACGTAATCTGTTCATAACTATTCCCACCTTTTATACTACTCTTATCTGTATATAATCTGCTCCTATTGCACTTACTGCTCTTGCACTTCTGATTAGATGCAAACTGTATTTCGTTACCCTGTATGTATACATGTGTAATGAACTGCAACATTCGTGCTGTTATTTACAGACACATTTATCAATATAAGTTAACAATCGCATGAGCACATTTACACTTAGTTATGTATGGGCGTACTGTAAATTGTTCCATATAACAAAGGAGACTTTGGATTTGCACATGTAAATAAAAGCTTTCTGTAATAACAAGAAAGGAGCAGCCACCCTGCTTTAAAGCAGGTGGTTATGTACAGTTGGGATTTTTCCTGGATGTGACACAGGCTTATTTACAGTTTTACAAATTTTCAGTCTAATAAATCGTGACAAATACATAACCCTTAGTAACTAATACATGTACTTCATAATGATCGAATATACTGAGAGTTTCCACCACCATATCACCCAAAGTACACTTTTTCTCCTAAGGCCTTTACTCTGCCCTCCTCTCTGTCCAGCTTAGTTCTTCCTGCCCATATCTCTTGCTGTTTTGCCGTCTCTTCAGTTAGAGCAGGTGTCTCTAGTGTATGTCACCCACTATGATCTGCAGGCGAGGTGATGTGTCGATCTCCTTGAGGCACCCTGTGGTGCTAGAAGCTTGCCGGAGGACAGAAGCTGCAATGTCAGAGCAGAGTTTGTCACTGGGGAACAAGGATGACACTTGATCCAATTAGAAGACATGTCAGTACCTCAAGAATGGTTAAGTGTGTGTGTGACTTTGTCTATATGCACACCAAGGTCTAAGCTTTCTTGTTCCCATCTCAGTCACTCCATGGCAGAAGCCATTTTTGCAACAGTCCAATGTTGTTTACTGATGTTGTTGTCAGCGCCGAGGTTTTTTGATGTCCAGGGCGGACATTGTTTGAATTGGGCAGGATAGTTTGCATCTGTTGTTGTGCTTGTTCTTTCAGCTCCTCCCTCCTCCTCACCCTATCCCTGCCATCCTCTTCTGTCACATGAGCCGTGTGTTCACTGCATCCCGAATCTTCTCTGTGTCCAGCAGCTTCATCTTTATCATCCTTTGTCTAATATATCCACTGTCCCTACTCTACACATGACCAAAGCGTCTCGGCCTTGCCTCTCCAACTTTGCCTCCAAACTGCTCAACGTGAACTTGTCCCTGTGATATACTCATTTCTGCTGCTGTTCGTTCTGGTCACACCCAGAATCTTCAAAATTGCCACCTGCAGCTCTGCCTACTCTCTTTTTTAATGCCTAGGTCCAAACCATACATCATAGGGGCTCTTACTACAATCTTCTAAACCTTCCCTTTCACTCTTGGTGCTATCCTTCTGTGACAAATCACCTCTGACACTCATCTCCACCCGCCGCACCCTGCCTGTACTCTTTTCTTTGTCTCCCTCTCATTCACAGACATATATTGTGTCTTGCTTCTACTGACGTCATTCCTCTTTTCTCCAGATCCATACCTCCACCTCCTCTGGCTCTCTTCCACCGCCTCTCTATTCTCAGTACACAGTGTGAACATCATATTCCATGAAGACTCCTACCTGAGGAGGCTCAGATTCGATCCCTGACGTAATCCCAACTGTACTTTGAACCTGTCTGTTCTCCACCGTCTTGTTGTCCTCATAGATGTCGTGCACCACCCTCACAAACGTCTCCGTCATTTCTGTCTTCCTCATTCATTACCACAGTTCCTCTCTTGGCACCCTGTCATATGTTATCTCTAGATCCACAAAGACGCACTTAAGCTCCTTCTGGGCTTCTCTATGCTTCTCCATAACTCTCAAAGCAAATACGGCATCTTTGGTGCTCTTTTTCAGCCTGAGGCCACAGCCTGCTTACTGATAGTCCCCTCTCTTCTTAACCTACTTTCAAGTCTTTCAAATATCTTGGTGGTATGGCTCATCAACTTTATTCCCCTGTAGTTCCTCCTGCTCTGCAGATCACCCTTGATCATTCTTGAAAATCAGTACAGTTCACTTCTCTGTTCTCTATTCCTGAGACATCCTCTCGCTCTCCAGGATTAATGTTAAAACAAGCAAACTTTAAAATACATACTAATGAAAGTCTATAACTCTTCAAAGAACCTTACCTCGTTATAAGCTCAAACTATTTTCTAAGAAAAATAATAAAACAAACAAAGAACAAAACAGAATAACACGGCTTTAAATATAACACATCCACCTGTCAAAGGCGAAGCATTATTAGAGTACGAAAGTTAAGGCAATATCCATAAACATAAAAATAATAGAAATATGTTTTATCACTGCTGTAAGACTTTGGGAACACCGGTTGCAGACCACAGCAGCGTGCTGAAGGGGTCATGAATAACACATAATGCTAACTTGCCCATGCACGCATTCACTTCACCATTAATGTCCATTAGCATTTTGCGTTCTACAAACCCTGCTAACAGCGTGATATAGCAACGCATCTCTGGATGCTCTATTATTAGGTAGCATCCTCCACATCCCCATCCAGCCTTTTATTAGCAGCCAGCCTGTGAAAATGAAGCTAGCACCCTACATGCTCCTGTCATAGTCTAGCTGCTTCAAGACTACTTTCCCAGCTTCATATCAAGGTATGTGTATACGTAGTAAACCAGCTGGAGACAGATCAGATTAGCTGAGGCATTAACAGTGCATCGGAGCATGGTTCAGGGGCAGTTTGAGAGCTGTGATATACAGTACGCAAGAGCACCGCTATGCATCAGCAGTGGTGCAGCGGTAATGGAGGGTTGCGATCAGGATGAGTGATAACACTGTAAGGCTGGTTGTTATCTGGTGAGCAGCGACCCTGAGCGGTAGCAGTTCATCTCATAATATCTCTCTGGGCTAACCGCACTTCAAACTGGGAATAAGGTTCAAATGGGCATCAAGGTGAATCCTCCTGACGGTGTCTTACTGTGAAAGTTTATTGTTGTTGATAACAACACTTTGGTTGTGTTCATAGAGAAAACAGCTGCTAGATGAATCGAAGTAAATTACTGTTACCATAAAGAAGCTGCTCACTTTGGCAAGAAGGTACAAGTTTTGCAAAAAGAATATCTTTATTCTCCCGAGGCTTGACCTCTCACATCACGGCAATGTTGCTTATAAAGTTGTCATTGATTGAGAGGCTGTTGTACGTTTAATGAGATCAGACCTAAAACATGGAATCCTTGATGCAATTACAGGGCTGGAAAGCTTGTAAGTAGTAGTGTGATAGAAAAGGTCTTTATTCCTGTTTCTCAGGTTAACACTGTAATTTAACAAGGAGCATTATTAGAGGAGTGGATAATGAGGTAGGCTGCAGAGGTGTCTGCAGGCAGAGTGTGTGTGTGTGTGTGGGAGCGCATAGAGAACGACAGGGATGAGCAAAGGACTAGTAAGAGACCTTGACAGATGAATTGGGTAGCTGTATGTAACCTGAATATGTATGCATGATTGCATAGCCGATAACTGTCATTGTGACATGAACAAAAAGCAAGCGTGAGAACACACAAATGCCTGTACAAGCAAGAAATACGTGACTAAAAAACTGTTTCACTGAGGGATTTTTTTAATCAGAACTTGCTCTTGGCTGGCTTACCTGTGAATCCTCAGTATTAGAGTATTTTATTGTGTCTTGTTACCTTTGTTGAATTAAACATCTTAGTCATTTGTACCTGATAACTTTGCATGCTGAGATTATCAAAAGCAAAGTGGGCTGCGTAAGCTATACCAACACAGAGCGGAGACCTTTAATTCAATAGGTTTGGTGCTATTTTTAACACACTGTAGATTCTGCAGCCTTTTTCACAAATATTATCAAGCTGTACTTTGTCATTCCCCAGCTGTGTCAGTAACCTGTTCCAGACCACATTCACAAAATCATTGTTTTTCTAATGTGGTTTGTTAGCATTAACCATGGTTTAAAGGCAGTGTTTCAAACTGAAGACAGCTCATTTAGGATTTATTTGCTGTGCGTGTAGCTACACATTGGGAAGGTTTAAAAGAAATGATTTATGACTAGCGGACCAAGAAATTACATAACTGAACATTTCCATAGTTTACAGCACAGCTAATAGGATACTAGCATGTGAATTACATACAGTAAATAAGAACAGAAAGAATAGAAATCAGACTGACTGTTTACTGAAGAGCAAATATATCGCCGTAATAATTTCTCTACTAGTAACACATATTTTATAAGCTAATCTGATACTGATCCTGGTAGATGATATATAAGAGTCAAGACCTTGTGCACATGATAAAAGTACATTATTCAAATTCATTACATTCCTGGTAAGGGAGGCAGTGAACTCCTGTTCCTGAGATAATTTTCCTGTATGAATATGCGTCTCGTGTCATGATCCGGCTGTGTGCAGGCAGGAAATGGACCCAAACGCAAACTCACTAGAAACAGGACTGAACTCAAAATGGCAGCTTTTATTGCTGAACAAAGAACGTCTACAAAACCTAAACTGAGAAGAATCTGACAAAACACACACAGGGAGCAACACACAGCATGATCACAACACTGACACAGAGAAACACAGGGCTTAAATACACTGGGAAATAACGAGGGGACTGAGACACAGAAGGGGAGCACAGCTGGGAGAAATTGGACATAACGACACCCAAGGGAAGCGAAACTCAAGACATTCGCGTAGGACACAGACCTTCAAAGTAAAACAGGAAATGTAACATAGACGCAGACTTGAGTAGGGGAGACAGAGCAACTAAGAAACACAGAGAACAATAACAGGGAGACACAGAGGGCGGCTACGAAATACTCAGAGAACTAAAGAGAATACAAGAAAGCCAAACTAAGACACTAGACTAAAGAATAAACTGGGACAACAAAGAGCTAAGATCATAATACAAAAACTCAGAGACACAAGAAACTCAAAACACTGGGCCACCGACCCAGGACGGTGACATCTTGAAGCATTTTCTTTTCTCTGTACGCTTTTTAAACTTTCCTAAATACCATCTATTTTTGTGCCGCAGACGGACTGACCACAGATTAGGTGAGAGGAGCCAAACTTGTCCCCATGGGTTTCCACTGGGGCTGGTTATGTTGACTTTGCCTGGGATGCCGGGGGAAGGCTGGGAATGGAGTCCCATCAGTGTTGAAACAGAGGTTGGGGAGGGCATAGAAGGATTTGGTGCCTACAGTCTGAACTAGTCCAAAGACAGTTTAATTTGAAGCTCAGATTTCTGCTATGACTCATGTATCACATGGATACAAGGTCCATGCATGAATGTGGCTGTGATTGGAGCAAAGAATTCACTGAGTAGTTGCCTCTAGGAATATTTAGCCCAATCACCCCTCCACTCTTCAAGTGGAGCCTCCAAGCACCTTTAGCAAGAAGAGAAGAGGAGGTTATGTAGATACTGGAATACATCCAGAAATAAAGACAAGGGAATGACAAATAACAGCCAAACCTACACAACTACTGCACCAGCTGTGCTTAGTCAGGTGGATATTGCTCCGGACAGTGAGCAAAGATTAATGTCAGGCCATGTAAGGTGCTGGGTTGCTTCACTGTTGAGCTATAATCATGCACACATCCCATCACTTTTAACAAGTCATATTCATTGAGATACAGCAGGGCTACTTCAGAGCAGCCACTCTGGGGACAGTTAAACCTGCATGGGAACATTAAATTAGCAGAGGTCTGAAGTCATGCTCTGTTGGAGCTGGGGCTATTGCTCCGTGCAAGCATGGAAGTGGACCGGAGGCGAGGAGAAGCGCCTGCTGGATATACTGTTTTCTTTGTGATACTGCAGTATAAGGATAAGCGCATTATCTTAAAGTCATGGTTAATTTTGCATTGCAGTACAGAGTGTTTTCAGTGCAGTTGTTAGGTTTTATACTCAGGAGGCAGGTGTTAGCTGTAATAAATTTGTCAGGACATAATTTGTATGTGCTTTGCTTGCTGGCTAGTTGTGATTGCTTTCTTTTTTTATGTAATTTATTAAAGTGGGACCTCCCAAGCTACATCATATTCTGGTTTTGCATCTGCTGGAGAATCTGTAGCTATAGCAACAGATATATTGCTCCTGGTAGATGTTTAACTAGAGCAGACAGCAGGGAGAGACACTTTATTACATCTTGTGCTTTATGATTTACTGGATCATTGTGGTTTATATTACAGTAATGTTTAGGGAGCTGTTCAAAAATGTGTGCTCCAGGAAATCTTGGGTATCTGGAGTCGTATTCCTCCAGCAAAGGCTTTCTGCCAAGCTGCGTCTCATAGTTTAAACAGCGAGTCATGTGAGGTCAGTTTTATTGCAAAAGGCTTTTTATCAAACAGGCTTATCACAAAGGTCTTGTACAGATGTAAACAAGAAATGAGATTGCAAACTGTGTGTGAGTGTGTGTGTGTGCCATTTGCAATGCTCACTTTTAACAAAAACAATCTATCTCTAAATCTACAGTTGTCACAGGAAGCACACTGTCGCTTTGAACCTGAGCAGGCTTTAACAGGCACTGAACGCCACACTTCAGTTCACCGCAGGGGAGCAGTGAACAAAGTGTTAGAAATGAGGTCGTTCAGCCCAGATTCTCAGATTGTGTTGCCTTTCATGTCATTTCAGACCGATATGTTAAAGTCAACCGATCCAGGCTTTTTTTTAAATGTAAATATAAATGAGGAACCGTCACGAAATGTTGCCAACTGAAGTTATGATTAGGATCATTGGCATTATAGTGCAGTAGCCTTTGCATTTCCTCATTACACGTGTTAACCATTTATTGGATGAGGAACAATATAAGGTGAGTTGATTTGTTTTTTTATGTAATATGTAATATTCTCTCATAACCCTGTACGGCTGGAATTTTACATTTCCAAGTATTTCACTGAGTTCCCTGTAAAGTGTTAATATGTATGTGGAAACTATTTAGTACTGTTTTTGAATCACTGCTCTTGTGCTTTTCTCTGTATATCATTTAAACAGAGTTTGGTGGCTGTCATAATAAAGTTTTCTACATATATTTTTGTAGGTGGCACTTTGTGTTGCTTCCTATTTGTTACAGCAGATCCTTGGTCCTGTGTTTTGTCTGAGCTAAAAACAAATGTAAAGATAAAAAGTGGCAGATTCTGGCTTGAATGGTTTGTTACTGTTTCAAAGATTACAAAAACTTTGCCAAAAAAGAAAAAAATGTACTTCAGAGTCTCATATTAGTTCAACGATAGGACTATTTGACCAGGTTTCCTGGCCAAATGTGTGTGTGTGTGTGTGTGTGTGTGAAGCAGATAGCTGCTGTACTTGTAACAGGTCTTTTGTTTGGAGGCCTGTGTTTTGACAGGCCTAAGAGGGGTAAGACAATGGAGTGACCGTGCTGTATCGTGATGTGTTCCTGCAGCTGCCTGCTACGCTCCACTAATATTGCTTGCTTTCATCAAGTGCTTACAAGTGCTTCATTCTCTCCTTGTCACAGTTTGTTTAGTTTGCTTAAGTTAATTAGATCTTCTGTTAGCACCTATTTAATTATGCTCTGTGTAACTGTTGTTTTGCTCGGAGAATGTGTTTTTGTGTGTGTGCGTGTGTTCCAGTGTGAAGTGCATGCTTTTATTTTGTGTGTGTTCCTTAATGGGTTGTAGGTAATCACTTGTGCACTCATTGTGCTCACATCTGTGTACCTCTGTGTGTGTATCTAAGCCTTTGGGCTTATGAATGTATAGATTGGTGTGTATTTGTGTGTGTGTGTGTGCGTGTGTGTGTGTGTGTGCGCGCGTGTTCTCATCCTCGCTTAGCTGGGATGCGGTGCTAGGCTGCCTGGCAGCATCTGAACATTTAAGTGTCTGTCATCGTTGCCACTTTAGTCCATTAGGGTCACTACATTAATGGGATCTGCTGAGGCCCCTGCCCTTGTTTTCATAGCCAAGTGCCTGGAGGAGATGTGGAGGGGATGACTTGCAAAGCTGGACTTTTATAGACAGATTAAATGGGATTACTGATGTCACCGAGACATATGTGATCTCTGCAGCCACAGTTTTCCTTTTCTTTTTCAGCGTGCACAGATTTGCCGTGATACAACACTGACCCCTGCTGTACTAGTCAGTCATTGCACCCAAATGTATGCGGAGGTAGTGATGATGGCGCGTTAACCCTTTAAAAGACTGCACTGCATCGTCCATTGGGGGTCACTGTTCCCATTTGAAAAAGAAGGTGGAAGCCTCTGTTGTGTCGTCCTGCCATTTTGACTGCCTAATTTAAAGCATATCAGGGATTACAATACTGAACCCAGGTGGTGGATCTTTTGCGGTTTCATCAACGTTTCCTGTAGTGTCTCGTAATGTCTGCTTAATGTGGCTTCTAAATGTTGCCATGAAAACAGCATCGTCAGTGCTAATGAAATGCCTCTGGAATGCTGAGGCTCATGTGTGGGTGGTATATACCTGCACTGTCGCTCCTTAAAACAGCAAGCATCTGCACAAGGTCAAACATGTCCAAATCAGTAAGAACTCTCCTAGCATTAGCTTCATATTGACACGAGGAAAGGGTTGGGTTTTTTTTAAGCTAGACATATTTGAAATGTTTGTGTTTAGAATGAGTTTCTGTATGTTTTAATGTGTTGTGATTTAGGGGATATGTGTGTGCAAGCAGGCAGCATGTGTTTGGTTCCTTTTTTTCCTTTTTTAAAGGCCATTCACACAGTAGCAATTGAACCAGAGGCTATAATTGTGTTTTCATGTACTATAGATCCTGTCATTAGGCCCCTGGGTCTGCAGGCAGTTATATGATGACAGCTGACAAGGGGGCGCGGCTCCTTTGAGAATGACGGGGAGGGAGTGGGGGGAGGGGGCACATACACAAAAGCCACAATTACTTCCTGGACGGTCCCCAGAGCTCAGCGGTTGGAGTGTGTATGTAAAATGATGTGGGAGAGGCCATTTGCAAAACAAAGAAAGGGTATTGGGGGGGTGAGAATGATTGCTTTTGCACGATAGAGCATATACCCTGAGGTGGGGGGTAAAGCGGATGACTAGGTGCTGACACACCCACTAGTAGTCCTTGAGGAGTTGGAGGAGTTAGGGGTGTGGTTCTTGTGGTTTACCCCCTTGGAGGGAGGTTTGTCCCTTGGGCCCTGACAGCAGGGGATGGTCGAGTGAGTGAACATCAGTATTTTCAGTCAAAAGTTACAGATCCCCTTTAGATTCACAATAAGACCCTGAAGAAAATTCAGTTTGTATAAGAAAAGTTAAGAAAATTTCAGAAAGAATTTTATTAGCATGAGTTGTTAAGTGTCCGTTTTTCAAAGAAACTTGTTTAATAGGCCTCTGTTCAAAACCACATAACTCAGTATAGGAAACAAAGAGCCTTTAAAAATCCTTTTGAGCATTTTCACATTTTTAGAAACAACACATGGGAAACATTAGAGAGTAATTGGAACATGTGACATGTGATTGAAGTCAAAGGCCAGGCTGGAGCCGTGACACTGAACTGCAGACATAACAGCATCACCAATTAGCAGTGCATTGTTGCAATACTGATTGGATAATATCTGAGCAGTGCAGTGAGGTGTGAGAATGTTTAGCAGGGTTACAAAGCTGAATTAGCCCAGTCGCTTTCAGTTTAATTAATGACCCAGTAGTGGTAGTATAATTGCTTTTCAAAGTGTGTCCCTTCTGACTCTGATGTAGGGCACTGCACATAGCTGTCTTGGTTTAAATGCCCAGTTCAGCTCCCACAGGGCTCGTCTTTGCCAGCACTCCCCCAAACCGCCAACCCCCGACCTACACCGCTGCTTCAGCCGCACAGGGATAGGTATGACATGTAGTGGTCCACATGAAATATTCAGAAGCAATTTCCTCTAAGTTTGAAATAATACCTTGAAATGTTAATGCAGTCTCAGTGTGTGTGTTAAGTGGAAAGCATTCTAAGGTGCCTGCGTTTGCATCGTCCCAGTGCAGCGGCCCCTGTGTTTGAACTGCTGCTGATGTCAGGCAAAAAAGCTGCAATGGAAATCCAACATAGCAAAGAAAGGAAAGTCCGAGGGGGCTGTTACCATCCCAGCAACTAGTCCACATCCTTAACAGCATGCTAGTAGACACACTTGTGCTTGGAGCTCTTCAAATGACTTGCACACACAAATCACCCATACGCTACATGCTGTCGTAAATGCCCATGCAGAGACGTTCTTTACATCTGTCTCTCACACACATGGACACATTCACACCATTGATGCGCCGTTCAGACAGTTGTTCATTGGAGGTTGACAGGTGCACCAGCATTCCTGGTTCTGAAAGGTTCACCACAGCTAGTGTTTTTATACAGCAGCAGGCCATGATCTGATATCTGCTGCCATTACTCTGGCCTCACCCACTAGGTGCCTCTTCAGCTTGATCGTTCCAGAGACACTGTGATGCTATCAGGCTCGGTGATGCCTCCATCGACTGATACACTCCGTGGATTAGGCGGAGACTTACCACTGGCTGTTTCTGGCGAGAAAAGCATTGCAGCGCGTCTGCAGAAGCTGACACAGCTCAGTGTAAATATTAATGCTATGAGCTTAAAAAAAATCATCCAGTGTGATTTGTATATCAAGCAAATCAAGATTGTTATCATTTTATTTGTCAGCTGGAAGCTCACACAAAACTATACACACACCCTCGTTCAGATTGTCTTTCCGCTCACAGTCAGAGGCAGTGAGCCTCGCAGGGGAACACACACTTGGTTGCACAGTTCCTCTATGTGCTTTTGCCCCTCAGCCATGACAGCAAGGCATTAAATATTAGTGATGTTTCACGGCAGGTTTGTAACACAGTTACACTCATCCGGTTCACCTGTCCACTGTCTTTGCACACTTTGGGGCTTTGCTTTGAAAGACCTGAGACAAAAGGTTAGCTTGATGGGGACCAACCTACCTATGAGCTTTGGGCAGTGAATGGACACACACGATGTGGAGAAGTTAGCAAGGATTAGCAAACACATTTTCACACAAATACCTGCACATATTGTATAATTAAAGATAACGCATTGAGTTAACACACGTGCTGCAAACATGCAGAAGTGCATGTCACACATCTGTCACACAGGATAAACAGGAAGTGAACATAATGCAATGTCACTGTCACTATAAGATGCTCTATAAAACAGCGCCGTAGCAAATGTCTTATTTTAAATGGTTAACATTTTATGGCAGTACATGATTGTAATGTACTACAAGTTGTTGCTTATGTTGAAAGGAAATTTGTCAAAAACACTCGATTACTACTTTTTGATTGTGACCAAAATGGGATTTAGGTTAAGACTAAATGCAGGTCAGGCCAGGTCCTGACATGTTTATCCATTGAGCTTTCAAAAGTCAAGCATAGTGTCTGCTTTAGCAGTTAACAGCAGAACAAGGGGGAGGGGGCACCACAGGCAGGAGCAGTTGGAATATTAGTTATCTATTCAGCGAGGAGTCTTTGCGCGTCTTGTCACATGACAACCTTGCTTACATGTCTGGCCTTTGGGTGGCGCAGAGGGGCTTGTCGTAGCAAATGACAGTGACCTTCCCAGTCCCCTACTCCACCTTCTGGTGGAATTGATTAGGCATAATTGGAGGGAGTCAGAATCTGAGGCAAGTGGCGCGCTAAATAAATTTGGGTAGTGTTAATTGCAGATTCCACTGTGTCTGTGTGTGGCAGTGTGAGGGGTAGAGAAACACTTAGCCACTGGCTGACAATAGAGGATTAATTGGTCTCCTCCAATGAACATAATTAGACTGATTGTTAGGAGAGATAAAGCAAAGGTTTTATGGGCGCAGCAGCACTGTCAGTGCTAAGAATATCATCTCTTCTCCTCCTGCTTTCTAATTCCCCTTCTGTGGTGCAGTCCTCAGTACAAAGTTAACGCACCTCATTCTACTTTGAGTCACAGAGGAGTTGAAATCCCAGCATATGAGGTAGGAGTGGATCGCAGGTTCACAGTCATCGAGTCTTACAGCGATAATGTGTCTTTAGGGAAACAGTCTAATCTTCTTTTCCAGCTACAGTGCACCCCATGTATTCCTGATCTTTGATTACATCAGTTTTTGAGCTTTTATTAGTCCGAAATACAAACAACAAAGAACCCTGTGCCTGATGAGGGAGCTATCATGCATTGAGATGATGAGAGGGAGTCCTGTCAGCCATCTAGACCATGTGAATCCAATTGTAACTGGAGTTCATTCCTACTCCAAGTGGAAATGATTTGGGAGCCCCAGAGCATTAGTCAGGCTTGGCCAAGACAATCGGCAACAACAACAGCAGAGACTTGTGGGATTTGGGGCCCCATCGCCATCCCAGAAACTCACTGAGCTAGAGCTGGGCTGCATAGAGCTCTGACAGAGTCCTCTTGGATGGTGCCCAGGTCTCATATAGAGAAGGAGGCCCCCACAGATTTCTTCAAAGGGGAGGGCAGAGAGAGAAGAACAATACATTTGACAAGATTCATCAGTAGAGGTTAACCACAAACGGCTGCATGCTAGCTGCTACTATAAATATGACATGAAAAGATAAGATGAAAAACAGCAAACGGAGGAATCAAAGAACATGTCAGAGACTTTCAGCATTTATGCCTCACACAGCATGGGATCATAGCTTGACAAGGCAGGTGTTGGATGTCCTCGAGTTAGACAAACAATGTAAGGCAGTCTTAAAAGTTAAAGTCTTAAATTCTTTGATTAACTGGTTAGTATTCAAAGCATATGTTCACTTTCTAGTACGAAATGCAGTACTGTGCAAAAGTCTTGAGGCACCCCTCAGTTCTTTGTATTTTGCTACCAAGCATCCAGACGCAGCTTGTAATTTTTAAACGTTGTCTTGAGTAACAGTTGTCCCGGCCTTTTGAAGGTCAAAGGTTTTTTTCTTTTTTCTTTTTGGGACATTGGCTGCTTTTTCACTCCAGTCCAGTCCTTATACCTGACCATTTTCAGAGAAATTATTTTGTCATTTGTTGAGCCACTTAACACTGACCTGTGAATCATATGAAAGTAATCATACCAAGTGTTGACTGAAAGGTCATTGTGTAAACTCTGTTTGCATAGATTTCAGGAAATCGTTGGCCCTGTTTCCCATTTTCCTAGAAAAATGGAAAAGAAATGAGGAGTGGCTCATAACTTTGAGAACCTAACTGAATTTATTTTTTAGACATGAAGACAGTCTGGAGACAGACCTCTACTATGGGGAAACATCCATTGTGGGTTCTTCTAGAGTCAAAACTCTTCTATTATGACAGGAAAATAAAACCCACACAATATTTCTGCTGTCAGATCCATGTTTTCGTTTAATTTCATCAACATGTACATTTATTCCTTTCTTTTTAATGTCATATCAAATATAATCTGAAGTGATTGATTGCACCAACATAACAATATTTAGTGAGTCAATCATGTGATCATTGTAGTGTGTAATGTGCTGCATTATTTTAAATTAACCTAGCATCTTTTTGATTTATTTTGTAAATGCAGCAGTGATTTACTGGGTCCTACAGAAGTTGGTTATTTAATCATAAGAATATATAAAGCTTATTGATTATTACAGCCTGAGGCATTTCTTCTCGTGTTTTAGCTTCAGCTTCAAGTCATTTTGAAGCAGTTATTTTAATAATTGATATAACATTTTATGTTGGTGATTTATTGATCTTTCTACGTGCCTGATACATTCTGTCGCTGCTTGGATTTGATATTAAACTGAAGGGTAAATATTTTCATGGTAATGTTCAATTAAGTCGTGTTTCTTTTCTCGATTTTTCCACCCAGGAGGTGAGAAAGCCCAGTACAAGCTGACCTTACTTGTTAAAAGACATTTTCTAAAGTCCTCAAAGAAGTGGAAACATCTGCACAAATGTTGTTTCCATGGACACCTGTCATGTTTCTGCCTGGCTCCGAATGAGAAAAACAATGTCGGGTTTCTGACCTGAACCAAAGACTAAAAAAGTCAGCAAGCTTCTCTGACTGACAGGGAAGCAGCCTGGGGGGTTGGCTGAGCTGAGCAGGGCTGCTGAGGGCTGGGGGTTGAAGACCTTGACTCCTGCACCCGTGGTGTGATGGAGAGACTTGGCCTTGCAGCAAAAAAGAGACGGAGGCTTCTGCTCAAAGCCGAGGTACCTCGGGGAAACATTTTGATGCATGATGGGTGGAATAAAATAAAATGGGATCAACCCGGGCAGCAGCAGTTATTGGTAGAGGGGAGGTGGATGCTGTAGCCCTCTGGCAACACTCAACCTAGGGCTAGCTCTGCTTTCTATCTTCTATGTTTTTCTATATGAAACTCCCACTGGTGCCCTGAGAGAAAACGGGCTGTTTTAAGATGTTCTAAAGAAATACTAGCAGATCGACATATCCGTTTTAACTCAGCTGGGCATTAAACGGGGAAGTGGCTCCCCTTTGAGGAGAACTCACTGACCTTGGCAGGAACTCTGAAGGATCGCAGCCAGATTCCTCACTTTCGGGTTTCCTTTTGTGGCTTATTTTTAAGGTGCGTGCTGAGTTTTTTGGTCACTGACTTCATCATCTCATAAAATTGTTACCATGACAGCCTAACCGTTAATCTTTCCAGCTCCAGTTTTGTATTGTTTTTTTATTCTCTACTTTGTTTGAATCCGTTCTGTCACATGGCTTAGTAATAAGTTGTGTTTGGAGTGGACTGTGACAAACTGTTTCTTTTATAAATACTGCTCTCTAATGGATGAAACTACCTTGGTGCACCATTTCCAACTGATCCTATGTGATGGTTTGTTGCTCCCTCAGTGACTCTTTCTGCCAAAGTAGAGATTCCACGAAACAAGGGAGAGGCGGTGATCCAGCACATTAACCGGAGAGGCCAACTCATTGTTTCATCTCACTAGCTGTTTAGCCTTGGCTGCTAGGTGGCTCCCACCTGGCCCCAGTGGGGTTGTGACTGCTGACGGTTGGCCGAGAAGTCATGGCCACAGATTAACTCTGCTATTTATGGCCCGAGCCCGTCTAACTGCTGCCCCAGAGATGGGAAATATTGCTCACTTAGCAGGATTACTGGGTGCTGTAATGCCCCAAAGGCCTGCTTTATGGCAGGCCATAAATGTTCCCAGGGAGAGGCAGCGAGAGTCGGATTGATTAGCGCTCCGGACGAAAGTCGATCTGTTACCCACGCCCCACTGGGGAAGACTGTGATGGATGCTTCCGGGAGGTGGAGAGAGGCAATGAAAGGGAGGGGAGGGCACTTTGCTCTGCACCATGCCAGTCCTACACATCCCCACAGTGACACAAGATGGAGGGTTCCTATTGCTCGCAGGGCCACAGGAGGTTGTCAGGCAGTCACAGAGCTATAGCCACTGTATGCAGCGGCCCTTTGCCATCCCACTGGCAGACAAATGAAGAGGCGACCTTGCCACATGCTGCCATTTACCAAAGTCCCCCTTGACACCTTGCATCCCCCGGGCATCTGTCATTTCAAAAGATAGACCCCAACTGCACCCCACACCCCCTTTGGGGCAGTCATTTGCTGCAGTAGACAGTCTGATATACACGCAGCAGCAGGCCTTTTTTGCCTTACTGGATGTCATTATTGCGTGGTTACAAGAATATATTAATGTGGGGAACAAGCTGGAAAAACAATGTGTTGCTTGCAACCTTATACTAAACATAAAAATCGAATCAATGAATGAAATAATAAACACTGACTTTAGTCAAGAAACAGAAGGATCCACTTCCAGCCGACTTCTTCAACTCAAAATGGTTGTTTTAATGTGGATTATCTCTGGTTTTCTGACATGTTAACTTATACTATACTACTATTTCACTAGCTGGGCCCACGTCCTCATTTGAGGTTTGACAGCGTTTTAGTAGGTAAAGGCGATGCTTTGACATGAATTGAGCTGCGGTTTGGGGAAGGCCTCGAAGGGGACTGGCGACGGCTCCCGGGCCTGGCAGATCCCCGTGCACTTAATAGGAGTGAAGAAGTTAAAGAATTGAGAACAAGGAAGGAGGGAGGCATGTAAACAAGAATGAACAGCTTGCAGAACTGGGGGAACCTATATCGATGACAACTGGAAAGAGTGTGTTTGGAGGCGTGGTCCTGCTCCTGAAATTCTGAAATAATCTAAATGGACTTTTGTTACATTTCAGTAATGACTGATTTGACATTGTTAGTTCTGGGAGTATAGCCCTTTATGGTTACAGCAGCGCTTGTTTCTGGTGAACAAGGACGTGTTTGTGGACATCCACCCAACAGCTGACCACCATCATCCACTGTTGTACCCTGCTCCAGGATTATAATTGCATTAAAACTGCCCTGGAACTGTGATAAACACGACAGCAGCATTCTTCAGAATAATACAGTGCAAAAACAGATAGGATTGATTGTTTATAATCTAAACAAACAACAACCCTGAAATGTATAAGCTTCACGTAACTATAATTTATGGCAGAGTTGTTTTTGGTCTACTTGTTGCACAGTCTTCCTCGCTTAGATAATGATGCCCCGTAAAGACTCTATGAAGACTTAGTAGTTTGTCTTAATGTACCAGTAAATAACTTTCTGTTTTTCTTTATTTGCTCTTTTGTACAAATCCACATTAAGATTGATCAAAATCTACAAATTAGTTTGAGTGTTTAGCACATAACAGCTCAGTTAACACAGCATCTGTAACGAGTCAGTGCCAGAGGCAGTACAAAAATAACAGCATGAAAGCTAAGTGGTAGGACAACATGTACCAACTCTCTCTCCCCAGGTAGTACTGATTTCTTACAACATGGCGCTATGTTCGCCACACCTCTCACCTCATCCCTCTGGCTCCCTGCTGTTCTTCAGTCTCCCTGACATACCTACACAGTTGGACTGCAGCTGCCCTTATACGAGCCTTCCACTGGTTTCAATATTTTCCAAATGACTGATTTGAGATTTTGGCTGCACGTGTGTCTAGTTTTTAAAATATGTGTGATTTATGCACAATTGTGTATAATGTGCAGATTTGCATATGTATGTATTGTGTGCACACACACACGTGCGCTCATACAAATCAGTATGGAAATGATTATGCATATGGGAAAAGTGCAACTGAGAGTGCCACAACATCACCAACGGTTTTTCATATTGTTGGCTGTTGTGGCAGATAGCACGATGAAAGGGATCAACAAAGAGCTGACGGAGCTCTGCTTGTTGAGTTTATGTGTGCTTTTGTCTTTTCTTCCAACTAACACAAAAATGTTTTATGTTATTTAGTAGACTGGACGCTCTGGGGAGCCTGCCTTTCATTCTGATGCAAAGTCCCCATGACTTACATCTGCTATTGAATTACTAAAAGAACCACATCAGCAGGTGTTTTGGTTTTGTTTCAAACTGTGCTTGTGTGCCAACTTTGGTTTATGCAAAAATAGTTGAGCCCTTTCCTCCACTGCACCAGCCCTTTATAAACTTACACAGTGTAGTAGGTATACAGTTAGACCGCCATTAATTTACTGCTCTTAACTTCATAATTTGCAGTGTTTCTTTGTTCCTACAAGTGACAATCCAAGCATGTGTTTTTGCCACCATGCTGGGTAGGAGTTGCTTTTCTTGTTTAATGTGGTAAATCACAAGAGAGCGGGAAAAAATGCCTGTCACACAGATAAAGCTGATTACAATGCTTATCAGATACATGCACATAATTATAGTCATAATGCAAATGGAACAGCAGTCAAGATAACACAAAGCCTCTCCACCATCAAAAAGCATAGCATGTGATGAGGAGATAGCGTATCATAACTGGCAACTGTTTTTGGTAAGACAAAGCAAGCACGTCATGAAGTAACAAAGCATGGCGCATGGCAGGAATGCTGGTCACTAAGCAGGAAAATCCCCTTAGTGGCTGTTTCCATATCTGGACTATTTGTGTACTCGTTACTTCTGAGTATGTTTTGCGTTGTGAAAGGTTTTCATCATCAGTATTGACTTGCCATTGGTAGTACTCACCTCTTGGTGTTAGATGTAAGCCTACAGAAGCCCCTTTAAGCTTGGAAAAGCCTCCTGGTCTCTGCTTGCATTCAGAATGTCCTTTCTTAACACTTTGAAATGCACTGCTGCTGTTACTGTTATGTTTGGAGCTTAATAGGCCAGCCTCATGATGTCACGCATCACATGCTACACCAGAAACTCTGGGCAGAGATTGGATTAGATTATTAAATTGAGAACTGGAAGCTTAATATATTTATGTACTTATATTTATGCCCCGCAAAATTTCTGAAACACTGTTCACCTGATGTGTAGCTGTCAAAGTGTTTTAAAATTTGGAACCAAACAAGTGCAATAAAAAAAAAAGATTTTGTGGAGGTGGACACATGATAAAAATTATTTTTGCTGCTTTTCTTTGGTATTTGGTAACTCAAATCAGGTCACAGACAAAATCAAACTAGACAAGATCAGACAATATTTTATTTATTCAGCCTATTGTTTTTATGGCGTCAGCTGTGCGTGAGAGTCATGCTGGTCACACCAGCAGATGCCTGTCAGATAGAGGCACAGACACAGGTAAGCATTCTTACAGATAATAGGTCAAAGCCTTTTACACGGTTACGATAAAAACTGTCACATAATATCCGTGCGTAACCTGTTTGGTAGTATCACAGCAGCAATCCAGCGCACAAAAGAAAGTAAACCGATGCTGATCCCCGAGTCATTCTGGTTCAGCTCCTGTGTTTGTTCAATAACATCACCACTTGCATAGTTTATTTCTCCAACAAGGCAGATGTACTTCTGACTCTTTGTTGTTTGTCAGCAAAATGATTTGGAGCCTACTGAGCCGAACTTCATTATGATGGAAGAAATAGTCCTTTAAAATGGGATGTAGATCACTTAGGCATAGGGCTCGACATAGGTTTACACTAATAGTAACAGCGCAAACACTGTAGAGTTATACCTCTTCAGTGTTTGACTTAAATAAATAAACAGTAGAAGAGAGGAAACATGCTGCATGCTAAAAGAATACAAAATCCATCAGTTGGCAAAGGTCATATAAGACTGCTGGATTAAGATAAATCATAAATTAATTGGGGCCTAAGCAATGAAAGTAGGGCATATTGATATTATTGTTTATTAGTATTATTATTATTTCTAAAAATAAATAAATACATACATTTTTGAGTGCCTAAACATCCTTGAAAACGGACGTTTTGCATGTTTCAGAAATGGTAGAAAAAAATGTGTGTTTTATAGGCACAGAGTTCAAATTAGTCTGTACCGCCCCCAAATCATTGAACAAGTACTTTAAGACTCATGTACAAAATTTGGTACACACAACATCCCTGATACTTTAACAAACTCCTCCTACAGATTTTATTGGATGAACCTCGAGCTTAATTTTGCCATGGCTTCCACTTCCAAGCTTTTGAGTTTTCACTGAACGGTGTGTTTGGGGTACCATGGCAAATTTCAGTCATTCACTGAAATACGTTAATGTAATTCACATCACTTTGTCAAATCTGGCCCACACTTCACATGTGTGATGATAAGAGTCCCAGCCTGAACACAAATGCATACCAATATTCATGGTGATATCATAATATCAACAGTGATAGTCAGAAGGAACAGGAAATGACATGTTTAAATGTATCAGTGTACTCCTCCTGCCTACCATATCCTCTGATCACCATCAGAAACAAGAAAAGGAGGGTCTCTTAAATTTTTTTCCGCTCTCAGCGTTGTTATGAGTACTAGGTAGGCTTTGATGTGGCATCGATCAAACCCAGATGAGCAGACATTCACATCCCTGTAAAAACACACTGGGGATATAGACGTAGAACAATGTGCCATGTTGTGTTTGCTTTGTGAGCTCCCTAAGGCCTGACCTCCCAGCTCCATTTATGAGGACCGTTTACACAAGGGAATAATTTGTAATATTCACTCGGGGCTTTGGAGAAAGATTAGTGGGACAAAGGGTAAAAAAGGGATCAGCAGTTTGTTTTGCTTGATACAAACTGTAGTGGACGTTTAGTTTGTTTAAGTTCACCCTTTCTGTAACGCGAAATAAAGGGCTTGAAAATAAAAGTCACACGTACTTCAAAAAATGTGGAGAAGTAGAGAATCTGATTTTTGACTATCCAATAGTCACTGTCTGGAGTCGGTAGACGGCTACTTTGAGGAGGATAGTGGTTGTAGCCAGGCTGAACACTGAAGTTGTTCCACTCTTGAAAGCATGTCGATGTATCTATACGAACTACTCCTGGTGTTTTATATTCAACATATTATATGAGGGGAAAAAGTAGATGTTCGAGTTACCTGGTTGGGTATTGGTTTCCATAAAGATGAAATGCAAGAAACAACATCAAAGAATACACCACTAAGGACTCTGAAAGTTGTTCAAGAGGTTGCACAACATCGATTGGACTTTTGGTGAGATTGGCCATGCATGTCTATGTAGCACTCAAAACTAGAGTCCTGGCCAGGTTGTGAGAGTGAATGCAGAGATTTGCTGTTAAGAGGTTAAGGGAAGACTAATACAGGCACTGAAACTGGTTTCCTGTTTGCTCTAACTGTAGTTGTATTCATGAACCATTTTGTAAATATAAGGTACAAGCTTATATAAATTAATATTCCATAACTTCACTATAGAGGCTCCTAACTCTTTATACCTTTAGCTGGTTCAGCTACTCTATAAACCTTATTTTAGACTTTTTAGACTAAGACTTAGTGAACTCAAAGCACATGTTTTTTGCAGCACTGACCCTGGTAGATAAATATACACCTGTAATAATCCTACACATTAATCCACAGTGAAGATACACATATATAGTGATTGCTAAGAAAAACTCAACTCTTAGCATTTGTTTGCCCATGTGGTGGCATAGAAATTAATCTTAGAGCTTTTTGATCGCCATAAGATGCTGCATTCAAAGCAACTTCACTTAGTATTGAAATTCCAGGCAAACATGCTCTTTGGCCTTGCAGCTGCTGCAATGTAAAAAGATAAAGAGAATGAAAAAAAGCAGAGGATAAAAAGCTTTCTATCCCTGGAAGGTCAAGTAGACAGACAGCTTTACTATCTCTGTGACAATGGCTCTAGCAGAGATTCACTGAACAGCACTGTGATAGAAATCGCAGACAGGTAATGGTGGAGCTGGAGAAGGAGTGGGGTCTTATGGGAGTAGTTTTCCTCACACTACTGCTACCCTATAGATTTATGTGATTGGGTCCACTGTCTCCCTCCCTTTGATGAAATTCAATAGCTAGACTGTATGCTAAAGTGGTTCTAAGCTTTAAAACAATTCCTGGGTTTTTTGAAAGGTTATGATCATCTAAATCAGGGGTCCCCAATCCCAGTCCATGAGGGCCGGTGTCCCTTTCAGATGTGTCCTTGATCCATCACAGCTGATTTAAATGGATAAATTACCTTCTCAACATGTCCTGAAGTTCTGGTAATGAACTAATCATGTGATTCAGGTGTGATGACCCAGGGTGAGATCTAAAACCTGCAGGGACACCGGCCCTCGTGGACTGGGATTGTTAAATCTAATATAGCTGTAAGTATATGTGTAATGCGTTTGCATCATCAAAGTTGAGAATGGGCTGATGCATGAGTCATTCATAAGCAATCGGCACCATCCTTTGAAAACTAATATTTGTCGTCTATTGAGTGTGTCTGATGCAGCTATTAAGCTTCTTACTTGGCAATGTTGTAGCATAGTCTTAAACAGGAATTTAGGAGTTTCTGATCCAAGTTTTTTTTGTGATTGTTGTCAAAGCAGAGCACGGGTAATTGTAACGCAGACTTTGATGACTGTAGCCCACTTTTTTGCTCTGTCCAGCTCGCTGCTGCTTTGTTATGGACGTAAAGCCTGTATACGTAGGCCTGGCTGGTTAGCAGATTAGGTTAAGTGAGATTTAAGGCAGATCATTTGATCTCCTGCATCTTTATCTGATAAAGTCCAAACACATTACAGTAGCTGAACTGTCGTGGCTGCTTTCATAATGGAATATGCTTCTAGAGGCATTTGTTTACGGTTTAAGGGGCAAAAATGCAGCATGCATTGCACTTTTAGTCATTGTGCTTTTGAGTTTAAAGAGTTTATATTATCCACTGAGTGGCTTTTGTCATTTGAATTTACTGCCATAGGGATGGCAGCTAGGGGACCTATTTTACCTACTTAAAGCCTAGAAGATGCATTATTGTCCATTCAAAAAAACTGATGAACAGAAACTCTGAGATTTAGCAGTTTGGGGTGAAGACGTATTATTTCTGCTGTGGAGCTGATAAAATGGAGCTTCCTAAACGTGTTGAACCTTGTGAAAGGAGTTTTGGTTCCTGTAGTTAGTGTCTAAATCTAACGAAACAGCATGTGAAACTGAAAACAGATAGTGAGTCTAAACTAATTTTAGCCCAAAGGATGGGTTTCAGGTAGAGCTGGGCGATATAAGATTTTTTCATATCACGATATGTTTTTTTCATTTCAGGCGATAACGATATCTATCACGATATCAGCCAAATAACTATATTTGTAAGATTTAAATGTGCCGTTGCTCACAAGTAAAATGTGAAATAATCAGTAGCTTGTTTTTATTTAAATATTTATTTCCCATAATACAGTAAGTTCAACAGGGTAGATGTACTTAAGGAACATGAGACTTTTTCAGATAAATAAAGGCAAATATTGCAAACTACACAAAAGGCAGCCGCTAAAGCGTTTAAGTTTCAAAATAGAACAAACGAAACAGACTAAATTCCACTTAGAAACAAAATATTAATTCTAAAAATAAATCTTAGTTTGTTTTACAGAAGAACAGACAAAACTGACTAACTTTTGTCAATATCAAATAAACTGAGAACTAAAAGGAAATTCTCAATCTCTCCTTGTTGTATAGCTGAGCTTTTCAAACAGTTTTAACAGTTACGTTAGTCTGACAAAAGCCGAATGACGAATTAGTGCTTCCAGTCAGAGACTGAGGCTACGTCCACACGTACACGGGTATTTTTGAAAACGGAGATTTTCCGTTTTCGTTTTAAAAAATAATCCCGTC
This sequence comes from Simochromis diagramma, assembly GCF_900408965.1. NCBI lineage: Eukaryota > Metazoa > Chordata > Actinopteri > Cichliformes > Cichlidae > Simochromis > Simochromis diagramma. The sequence continues at coordinate 1,172,481 of NW_024386832.1, forward strand.
CACACATAAAGGCAGAAATGAAGGAAAACGCTGCTATGAACATGCCAAAGCAGCAGGTGGCGCTAGATTCCAAACCGTGTAGAAATGTTGGCCAATCAGAAGTCTAGAAGCCTCGGTGGTAAAAAGTAAACAAAGCTGGGGCATAGAAGCAGAAAAGGTGCGTATGTGTGGAGGGATAGTAACTGTGTGTATATGTAAGCATTTAAACACTGCAGAGAGCAGAATTAACAGTAACAGTATTGTAGAAATTCATTTCACCGAAACAATAACGTGGCGCACAGTGTGACGTCAAAAAATGCGCACACCTTTGACGCTGCGTTTTCTCCGTTTTTCTAGTCCACATGTAAATGCAAAAACTGAGTTTTCAAAAATCTTTGTTTTCAGTGACCAAAAACGCCGTTTACGTGTGGACGAAAGGTGCAAACGCATAGAAAAATCTGCGTTTTCAAAAATACCCGGGTACGTGTGGAAGTAGCGCATGCACCAGTTTATTGTATTTCCAGACTTGCTTTCGGCACAATTTACAGTGCACGCTACTCTGTTTTTTGTCAGACTTGAAATAGCCGAAATACCTTCACACTACAGAACTTCTCTGGCTCTTCCGTTCGACAATCTCTCCGGCATTGGAACCATCATCTGTTTTCTCTTCGGTCACGCTCGGTTGATTTTTCTAGTCGGCACACTCATTTCCTCCATTACCCGGGCGGTACGGTGGCCGGCTGCTTCCCAAACAAATACACATGTGCGGCTTGGCACTTGTGCTGTACGTAACAAGTCACGTGACGTGACGCTGAGGCTGTGATTGGTTCGGCTCTGCTCTACTTAATTTGGATTGGCTGACCTTTTTTTTTTTTTTTTTTTTTTTTTTTTTTTTTTAAGAGGACAAGAGCGGCGAGGTCTATCGCGATAGTTTAATTTTTCTATCGAGAAAAAGTTATATCGCGATACATATCGTTATCGTTCTATCGCCCAGCTCTAGTTTCAGGTTTAATGTGTGACAACACGTTTTGTCCATGTCTTATTATGATGAGGCTTGTTCAAAATCTGGTGAATCCAAAGAGGTTAGCTTTAATCTAAGGGACTTCTCAGACCAAGTTCGAAGTTCGTACCTGTTCAGTGCTTCACATTATGAAACTTGTGCACTGACCTTGAACAATCTCTTGTTTTGTTTGCGTGGTGAATCTTATGTTCTTATGTTTTAACTGTTGAGGGGCTTGATTAACATTAGCAGGGTAAGAGGATCAGGACCTTTGTCGCTGTCTTCAGGAGAATGTCATGCCGTTGTTCTGGTTGGGGTTACTGCGTGTAGTTGATAGATCGTCCTCCATCATCCTCCAGGCCCTCCCACCAGCCCCTGGTCCAGCCTGGGACTTTGAAGGCTAGCTGTTGAGATTCAGCAGACAGACGCCTCCTCGGGGGAACTGACATCATTAGAGCAGAGAGCAGATCCGAGCTTCTCTTCAGCTTCAACAAGGGAAAGAGAGAGATAAAGAAAGAGGGAGGGATCGAGAGAACGGAGGGCAAAATTTAAGCAATGCAAGGTCAAGATCACGGCACAATTACCCTGGCAGCTATGTGCCCGGGGAGGCCGAAGCCCCTGACTTCTCCCCCTCCAAGGTCGAATGGGCCGCTCCTCGAGACAATAAGCCTCCCAACATCCTCCTGTCATTTCTTCATTCACTGCTCACCTCCCTGCTCCTTCTTCTCCCACTTGGTAGTTCATATGCTGTGAGCTCTTGACATTCATTTGCAAGCTTTTACACATTGTGTTTCTTACAACTAGATTGCGTTTGTGTGTTAAACGACTGTTACTGACATCAGTTGGTTCCACGAAAGCAAGTGAGCGATCCATACTTTCGCACGCACACGTCTGAACAAAGCCACACTACATGACAGAGACAGTGCTGGCATTGTGCTTTCTTGGAGACACGGAGATGTATCCTGTAACTCGAGAGTTTCGTAAGTATATGTGTTGATGTGCACGGTGTCGTATTAAGGATGTCTGTGCTGCACTGAAGAAAATGTGGGTGCTACTGAAACCAGTTGTCTCGTGTCCAAAATTAGTGTGAATCAAAACATTTCAGAAACTTCCTACATGTTAATCTTGTTTGTGCATCTTAAGATCTGCAGGTTAACTGAGAGCTCATGCATGAATCATCCAGGGCATCCACATTAAACTGCAAAATACAAGACAATTATACCACGTGGAAACAGGCCTCCGCAGTTGCCAAATATTTGCCTTAGCTCAGTTTGCTCTCGCTTGGAATTTTTTTTCAAGCAAAACAAATATTGCAATTTTAAAGCTTCAGCAACAAGGAGCGCAGCATACTTTGCATAAAATAATGCAGCTGCATGACATTGTATGATGTAGTCAGACAGGTAATGAAATCACTCAATTCCACAACAACAAGAGGTCAGGTTAGTATTCAATTAAGCCACATCAGTGTATAACACTTTTCTGCAGCACAGATTTACATTTAAACTTTAGTCAAATCCTGTGGACTGTTCCATATGTTCCTAATCATGGACGGATATAAGCGGCAGCTTTGCTGTAGTGGCCTAGCTAATTACAATGCACAGTTATCCTCCTTTGTACACTTATTAAATAACTATTATCCCTATTAACACAATTGACATGATCCTCTTCTGCCAACTACAGCCTCAACAAGCTGCGCCTGTCAGATCAGCTAATGTTGCAAATATGCTTTCACGCACACAAACGCACAGAAAAGAAACACACAGTGCACAGGCACTCACAGATAGCAACGCTCAAATCCCCACACATGTCAGCATTTTGAGGGATCATATAGATGCAAATGCGACCATGTAATTGCACGAGCAGTAGATCTGCGCTCTCAAGGCTCGATGCTGTCATGTCAACGGCTGATCCCATCTGGTTTTCAGCATTTCTTTTTTTCTTTTCCAAGACCTGATTTCCATACCAACCCAAAGCTTTAGAATCCTCTCATCTTATCTGCTTTCCCTCCTCCCTTTTCCTCCTCCTCCTCCTGTTCAAACTCCTTTTAAAACCTGTGTCTTCAGGTCCAAGCAAGAACGATAGGACTGACAGCAAATAGACACATGTCATAGTCAAACACCGAAATGACAGGGAGGAAGCCTCTAGCATAGTTTAGGTTCTGCTCTTCCCTTCTCTGTTCCACTCTCTGTTCCTGACGTCTTTCATATCTGAAATACTTTTTTACTCTTTTCATAGGTGCATTATAGTTCTGTGAGGAGTAATCCACAGTTCTGTCCAACCTCTACCCTTCTCTTTACCACTTTTTAATCTACTATTGGTCTCCACCCAATTTCCTTCTCTTATAAATGACTCTGTCTTCTCACTGTCTTTTTGACCCTCCATCCTTCACATTTTTGCATGTCAGGTACACAGGCTGCATGCTTTCTGCATCTGGGCTCATAAGGATTTAAAACATTCCGTATGCAGGCCTGTATGTAGAGGTAGATAAATGCCTGTGTGACGGCACCGTAATGCGTTACCAATCTACCAATTTACTGCACATCCAAAGAGAACGATGATCCTTTCCTTGGGAAAAACGACTTGGCTATAAGGGCACTTTAGGAGGAGGAATGAGCCAAGTATGTGTTTGTTTTTATTTATTACTGTGATTTTGGGATATTGTTCTTTATATATATATATATATATATAAAGAAATACCATTTTATGTCTTATTTGTATATTGATTATTTAAAGGATATCTACACAAAAGGAGGTTCCAAGAAAGTACAAGATTTCTGCTTTTTTATTAAATATTAACTATTATGTTAACTTAAGCAGCTTGCTTTTGCAAGAATACACAAACATAACAGAGAACTATACAAAGGGTATTTCCTGTAAACAGTGTTACTAAGTATAAGGTGGAATCCATTTTTATAGTGAAACTATGCTGTTAAATTGTTGTTTAAAAAATAAATCCTAAACAAAACTTACGTCAAGAACATTTTAATTCGGTGTTTTCATTAGAAACTAATAATAACTAACCTAACTAACCTAATAATAGGTTAATCGTTTCAATGATAATAATTAAACTTTAAAGTCATTCGTTTCTTTCTATTGGCATGGTAGTTAGCACTGATGCCTCAGCGCAAGAAGGTCCTGGGTTTGAATTCGCCATCTTCGGGTGCCTTTCTGTGGGGAGTTTGCATGTTCTCCCCCTGCAGGAGGTTCTCTCCAGGTACTTCAGCTTCCTCTCACAGTCTAAAAACATGCAGTTAGTGGGGTTAGAATAACTGGTCATTCTAAATTGTCCATAGGTGTGAATGGTTGTCTGTTTCTCTGTGTTAGCCCTGCGACAGACTGACAGCCTTTCCAGGGTGTACCCGGCTAGGATAGGCTCCAGCCCTCCATCACCCTTCAGCAACCCTGAATTGGATAAATGGAAGAAGATGGATGGATGATGGAAACTAATAACTTACATGATTGCATTGCTCCATTTAGTATCCCGGTAAACTATTCCTCAGTTCATCTATCTGCAAGTTGGGCTTGTTGGTCTGTATTAGAAGACATTACATCTTCATCTTGATATAATGTGCTTATAGACTCCGGTGAGCAGAACCAGACTGCTGTCATAACATCTTCATTGGCTGTGTTAAATTCACCTGACATAAAGAGACAAGCTTTACACAGTTTTACAGCATAAATGGCCAATATACATACACACATATACATACACACATATATACATACACACATATACATACACACATATACATACACACATATACATACACACATATACATACACACATATACATACACACATATATACATACACAATTGTTTTTAGTCAGGGTCTGCGCCCTTTCTAAGCTGCTGCCCGAGTCTTCATCTTCTTCTTCTTCTTCAAATACCTAAAGTTACACACATGCACACACACATACACACACACACACATACATACCACAGATAAATGCATATGAGTGCGCCAATACACACAGCACTCCCACCTCCCCTTCCCCACCTTCATCTAACACATAACACTTCCTGCAAAATTTACTGGTACTGTGTGCTATGCAGGCATGAGATAACGTCCCAGAAGTTTTCCAAGGGCAGGGCCAGCGCTCAGACATCAGAGGGAAGCAGCGTCGAACCGAAGCTGATTCATTACATGTGTTGCATCTGCCTCCTATTAAAAAGCCCAGAGCACTCTGGCTGTCTCTCCCGGTCTCTCTCTCACACTCTTTGACTGCAAACTACCTCGCGAATCCTTCCATTTACCTCACCTCTCTCTCTTTCGAAAACTCCCTCTTTCTGTCTCTTTCCTCTTAACTTTCAGTTACCTCTGATGACATGCCTCACCTCCTCACAAGTCTCACAGGTTAGCTCTAGCATACGTTGCTACAGCACCAGGACTTAAATGTCCAAATATTACACAGCTTCTTCGTGTTTTTTTCTTCACTTTATTGCCTCATAGTTAGCTCTGAATAAAATTCAAACATTGTGTGTTCTTTGTTCTCCCGAGTCTGTCTGTTATTAGGTTTAAGATTCTTGAACTGGCTTTGGCGGTTAGTTTTCCTGTGAGCTGTCTTAGCTTCTGCTGCTGTTCATTGTAACTGGAGCCCCATGAATATACTCATAATAATATATTATGTTGCAGAATAGATTCTTATTACACTCATACTGGCGCTGATATGTATGTCAGCTGTAAAGTAAAAGGTTTACACACTAAACAAATAAACAAGATACAGTTAAGATCATTTAGGATCAGCTTCTTGGTCACAGCTCTTGAAAGGGGACTAATTTTAAATCCAGAGCCCCAGCACAAGAGCGTTTTATGATTCAGAAATATTACTCATTTTATACTTTCCCTTTATGCAGTCCCATAGCTCATCCTCTGCCCCGTGCTGGTTGGCCACATATTGATTAGAAAATATGATATCACCCCGACATTCCTGTTGATGACCTATTGCCCCAACCAACTGAAGAAAACAGTCTAAAGTTAAACCAACTAAAAGTTTAAGACTCTTCTTCAACTGTCTATCTTTTAATGACTTGCTCATTTCCTTTTAACCAACAATCTCATCTTCAGTGTTTTAATTATGCTGCAGTGAGTGATAGGTATTTTAAGTTGTGTGTGTGCATGCGCGCGCGTGTGTGTGTGTGTGCTTTCGGTGAATTTGTTAAAAGGAGCCTTTTTGCAGTGCGAATGTCAGCTTCAACTGATAATTATTTCAGATTACATTAGAGGAAATTAAACATTTCTTATAGTACGTGTGAGGGTGACAAAGTTATCAGGTGCAGACACAGGAGAGAGTGTGAATGTTGCACTTCCAAAAATGTAATTTTTACAACTAATAAGATCATTTTCAAGTGTTAAAAAATAATTAATGGTTTCACGGCAGCTGAATGGTCTTTGCCCATGGATCAGTGGTGCACAGTGCCCTGTGTGTAATTTATCAGAGGCAAATTAAAATGTAGAAATCAAGTCATTTATTAAAAAATAACTTGATCTTTGAAGAAACTGGGGTTAGGCTGAGAGCAGTGACTAGAATGTTATACATTAATGATAATACTGATAACTGCTATCAGTGCTTTTGTTTATTGCATCTGGACCTTCATCTGGATTTGCTTCATATTTACAGAGAGCAGTTCTGGCTTTGATTTTCAGTTAACTTGTGAGTTCAAGTTGTGAAAATCTCCGTGTGTAGCCAAACACCGTGTGTCATTTCGACATCTGTCTGGACCACTGAGCTGTCCCGCCAACAGACTCTTATCAGCTGATAAGACTGTTTACACCAGTCTTATCTCTGTCCACTTAAGGGCGATGTAGTTGAGAGTCATAAGTGATAAATCCATTCCACTCAAAACCTTCGGCACAATTTTCCATCCTACCGTTATTAGAGTCAACACTCACTATAGGCAAAAAGCCCTCTTTATTTACTGCGTGTATCTTTTACAATACTGCATTATGATTATCTCTGTTTGAGAGACACAATGTTACGTGTAAACAGTTAATTTTTATTCTTATTTTCTGATCTGTTGGAGAGAATACAGATCTATTTTCACTTTAACTTGGCGATTGGGAAGGACGGCTGAGACGGATGTAAAGGCACACACACCTGAAAATGAATGAATAAATCATTTTCTCTCTTACGCTCCTAAAGGTTTAGCTGAACACAAAGTGCAAATGTGGCATTTCCAGCAGCATGTACCACAACCTGAAATTGGTTTACTGAGACTTTGAACGTGCCCTTTTTCTTCTTCTTTTTTTTTTGAAAGTCAAAGTGAACTTTGACTTGCAAATGATTATGCAAGTTGGGGAAAAATAAACAGCCTCCAATATGATCACCATTTGAATTTTTCTTGTAAGCATGCATAAGAGCTTTGCGAACCTTTGTACACCGAAGTGGAAGCTGTGCGTGTCTCGCAAAAATACAAGAAATAAAGAAGAGGCTTCACAATTGGAGAGCAAGACGCAGATCCACAGCACTGCTTCCTTGTTTTCCTTCCAATAAGATCATTAGCATTTTGACATCATCCTCCTAATTGTTGTTTGTAGCTTTGAGAAATGGTTGCCTTGGAGTGAGAGTTGAGAGGGAGAGGAGGGGGCTGGGGTGTTTCCGCTGTAAGGGGCTTATCTGTTCAGGACAGATACTGTTCCTATGGTCTTGGCTGACAGGTAAGGTGTGTGTGCGTGTCTGCTGGTTGCAGTTGTCAGTGAACCCCGGGGACAGGTGCTGAGGGATAGGTTCGTATTTGGGAGCAGATGCACCTCCCCTTCCTCCTCTCTTGCCTTGTTCCCTCACTCCCCCAGGAGGCATATGGTGAGAGTGATTGGAGAGACCCAGGGCCCAGAGGGAATGCTCTTCTCCCCAGTTCATCTGTTTTAGATGGGGCCCTGCGGGACACTCAGGCTCTCCTGAGGTCCCCGTTGGCTGGGAATCAGGCCGAGTAGGTGGCTCTGCTTTCAGGTTGACTGCTTTGTTACAGTGCGGGGCGGTTGCAGTGGCCACCCCTGTTAGCTTTACACTCAGCTGCATTCTACACTGCAGTTTTGTGCAGAGGACACAAATGGCTAATAGGTCACACCTTCTCATTTGTTTGCACAGTACCTCATTTATATGCAGCGTGGCTTTTAATCTGCCGACTCTTGTCGTGTCCTGGCGTCGGCGCTTGGAATGGAAACACCATCACAGGCTCGTATTTGTAAACCAGCTTACAAATGGGATGTAGTTCTGAGTGCAGTAGGAGACAGCGTTATGGGGGCATTTTAGGACTTGTATAATATGTGTATCCCTTTTTATGTGGTCATTTATTATAAAGTGAGCTCTATGAATAATGTATGATTAAAAGCTGTAATGGATACACTGGGACTCGTCAAAATAAAAGCAAAAATCCATTTGCGCTCCCTGTAGTAAATCCACTTGCTTGTCCTTGGGCTAATTTCCAACTTGGGACTTGGTGGGGGAGTGAGTGCATGTATTGATAGCGATTCAAGGGAGGGAGGTGTTGGTTGTGCTGTAGAGGGAGAGGGGGAGAGAGAGGGAACGTGAAATAACGCATGGATGAGGAACAAAGTCAGGAATACCTCTCTTTCTCTCTCGATGCATCCTTCCTTTATCTCACTCGCGTACAGAGTCTCTCCTTGCCTCTCTCCTGTCTGTGTGTCTCACCATCTTATAGCTCCTTTCCCTGCCTCCAAGCAGCTGCCACTTCTGCGCCTGAAGAAAATGAAGGCAGATGAATCAATTTGGCCTGTGGCCCTAAAGTGCACTTGTCTGCGCCCCAGCTTGGGCGGGAGGGATAATGAGCCGATAGATTGAGCCGGTGCCGGAGCTCGGCACTGAGCGCGGAGGTGCCTTTGCCTGCCGCACCACCGGGCCACCCTCACACACATACACGATCCCAGATAGACACACGCACACACACATGTGCTCCCTGAGCAGCGGTAGCAGCCTGTTGTTGGGTTAATGGGGGTGAGGGTCCTTTGCGCGGGACACTTTTCAGAACAAATTAGAGGAAGGATCTCTATCAGTCATCTTCAGGCCTTCTTGTATTGCCCCTCATCTCCTCCTCACTGTGCAGGGGAAGCCCGTAGAGAAGAATAGCAGAAAGAAGGGAGTGTGTGTGGGAGGCAAGGTCCAAGATCTTAGGGTAATGAGGACTGACACTGGAACAAGGCCAAAGCACAGCCTCCCTCAGCACTGTTGACAGGTGACGGCAGGCTAGGGAGAGACAAGGCAGAGCGAACAGAGGAACTGGAGCAAGGAGAGGAAAATCGAGGGCAGAGCTAACAGCTTCTTTGATTCAAGGAGGGAAAAGGTGGGAGACCACGCAGTCATTCGATGCCCCCATAAAACCCCCTGCAAGGTGAAGAAGGAGGGAGGATCAAAGGAGCAGTACAACAAAGCATCACCCGCGAGCCTCCTGCCAGCTCCCTGCTGACAAGCTGCCGATTGATAGACACTGCAGGAAGAGGGCGGAAGAGTGAATGGAAAAAGAAACTTAGCCAAGCCTGAGCAGATATGAGCCACTACTATGTCCATCTATGTCTAACCCTTTCTACGCAGAGGGGCTTTGCGACTTCACCCGGGGTTAGAGTAGTATAAATGAGGAGACCCACGTTGGCCCTACTCAACTTGGGGGGAAATTAAGATGCTGGAGGGCCTTTTGAAGATAATTAAAGAGCACAGAGCAGCAGCCTCCAGAGATGGTCTGCAGACATGTTCAATACCGAGACTAATGGAGCTAATTTCCAGTACATTATTCATGTAAAACACAGGCCAGCTAAGTGAAGCTGTGTTTTTTTCCTCCTATTTCTCTTCTCTCTGTAGTCTTAAGTCATCTCCCCAGTCTCACTCACACACACATTACTGCATCCTTTTCAGATATGGGATACGTAGCATTGTTGTTTGCTCATTGTTGGTTTCATTAACTCTGTTGTCTGGAATTCAGATGCTGGTCATTTAATGGTCTTAATGGCGTCATTCAGATGCAATCACAAGAGTGACAGTGAGAGGCAGGTTGCATTTGCAATTTTTAGATGGTTTGGGCATCTGACAAGGATGCCTCCTGGGTCTTCTAGGTGAGATGATGCAGGGATGTCCTACAGGAAGGAGGCCACGCTGGAGGAGACTATATCTCTGCTGGTCTAGGAACGTTTCAGCGTACTCCTGGATAAAGTGGAGGAGGTGGCTGGGGAGATGGGGGTCTGGGATCTCTGCTTAGCTAGCTTCCCCTACACCCAGCCCTAGATAAGTGGAAGAAAATGGATGGATGGAAAACACTCAAGTTTAAAAACACTTTTGAATAATTAGTTATCCCTGCAGTTTTCACTAAGAGCTGCCAAATGTAGAATTTATAGTCAAGACTCACGAGCTGCTCGTTTGGTATTAACGCTATATGATATTGTGCTAATACAGCCCTGCATCAAATGACCAGTGATGGTTATAACGGCATTACAAGTAACGGCGTTACTAACGGCATTACTTTTTTCACTAACGAGTAATCTAACTAATTACTATTCCTATTGTTACAATACCGTTACTAACAAGAAAATGCGGTCACGTTACTATTTTTCAACAAACAGACGGTTGAAGCTGTGTTCAGCTTACCGCACCTTATATCAGCTGCAGGAAGTAGCTGTAAGTAATCTGGGCGCTACAGCTTTAAGCAGCTGCGGACGGTAATCACGATCACTGTCTAGCACAACACCTGAGCTGAGGGGGCAAAACAATCGCATGAGTGCTGCTGCTTTGACTGAGGAAGAATATTTTTTTAAATTGTGTTGATAGGCCACGTAGAACCATGATGTAGATGATAAACAATGTATACGCGGCGTTTTTTCCTCAATCGTTTCGTCTCGTTTAACGTCTAAGGACAGCGCAGCGAGCACTCTCTGAGCAAAAAATAACAAAACAAAACAAAAAAACGCCCTTTTGTGTTGGTGGAAAAATGTACCATGTTGACCAATCAAACAATGATATGACAACATGAAGGGGGAAGTTTTAGGGGTGACGGCGAGAGAGGGAGAGAGAGAAAGACGTACATATTGAATGCAGAACACCTGATTGTTATATAAATAGTTTGAAATGGTTATAAAAAAAGAGGGTAAAAGGTAAATAGCTGCAAATAACTTTGTTGTTTGCAAAACTTGTGCATATGATTTTAAAATTGACAATTTATATTTGCATTTAAAGTTATGAAATTTGATTCATTAAACATGTTTGTGATGGTTGCAGTAAAAAATATATCTTTTTCTACTCGGTTTTTATGTTTTTTCTGTGATTTTAGATCAGTTGTGTTAATACGGTGTGTCAAAATGAAAACATAACCGTAAATTCAGAAACGTGAGGTTGTGCTGAAAAGAATGACACCAAACAAGGCAAAGTAAATATTTTTTAAAGGTTAAATGTGGAGGGAAAATCAAAAGTGGTTAAAAATGGCCAGTTATACCCTGGAGCCCAGAGGGTTAAACATTTTTTTAAGTAACACAATAGTTACTTTTCAAGTAATTCATTACTTTTAGAATCTTGTAACTCAGTTACTAACTCAGTTACTTTTTTGAAGAAGTAACTAGTAACTATAATTAATTACTTTTTCAGCTAGTCTCTATTACATGACTGTGCTCACAGTTTCTACACACGTCACATAGCATCACAATAAGAACATTTAGTTGCTGCTACAGCCTGATTAGCCTTCCCCTAATACTGTCTGGAACAAACCTAAATAAAGTTTATTTTCACAAAAACTATGTGACATTTCGAAGCAGTGATAACAGTGTTTTCTCTCTGTTTTGCCCAGAGTGGATTTTAAAGACATCATTTAGGAATAGAGAATAGTTATAACCTTGGACTTTGTCACCACTTGCAAGCAGTTGAATTTTAGCAAAGACAATTAGTCCCATTGTCAAGCTTACTAACTCGTCCTTTAACATTAATGAGTATACAACAAAAGAAAAGGGGGAAAAAAACATGAAAGCTATATAGCTGGGAGTTTAGGGCCAATTAAGCACCTCCCCAGACAGGAAATTAGTCCCTCACTTAATCACAGGCAGTCCAAGCTGCCAATCCCTTGTCAGAGTTGGTGAATTCCTGCCTAGATCAATTGCTATCCCATGCAATTGAACAGCAGGTTGGGGAACGGTCTTTGCACGCTACATCATTAACCTAGGTGCCTAATTAGAAGCTGTGTTTTGATCAATAGCCAAATTGATTGCTGACTGGGAAATGTAACCCCAAAGTCCCTGAGGAGACGGAAGCACTTTGGGCACTTTGGGAATGTGTCAGCAACGCTGATGCTGAGTAAACAAAGTATTCAGCGCCAGCACTTGACAGCAACACAACTGTGGCTGTACCTCGACGCTCCGTCTCTACTGACGTGCTTGCCTCCCTGCCAAGGAGGATTGCTCTGTTTGTGCTCTCCTTGAGAGGAGGAAATCAAAAGGGCCACCATCTATTTTGAGATTCAAGGAGTGATTAGGCTGACAGCTAGTTGAGAGAGAGCGAGAGAGACCGAGGGAGAGGCGGGTAGAGGTGGAAGTCAAACCTAATTAGGCCCACCTGCCAGGTCTCTCTTCCTTCCATTTCTACACCCTGATTGCTAGGCGGCAGCTCCCCCCCACTGCTCCTCCATGCTCACCCCACCCTACCCCTATCCTGTCACTATTGACCTCAGCACACTGCTAATGCCCCTTGGCCAATCAGCATGCTTGCCCTGGCGGCAGCAGGGTAATTAAAAGGGAATTGTGTCTACTTGGCTTGTGAGCTGGTGGGCACAAGGGTAGACAAACATTCTCTCTCTCTGCCGCCCTGCCTCCCTCCCTCTCTCCCAGCCAGGTGGTACCGTACAGGACCTGTCAGATTAGCTGATGACCCTTTTAATTCTAGCCCAGCCGGGGGCCATAATTGATATTTACCGGGAAAGGTTAATTGTAGCAGTGATCTGCTTAAATTACAGTGGAGATCAGGAGACCGGGGCCAGACACCATACTTGCCACCGGGGGAGCTGCTACACGCAAACTGCTAGTCAAATGGATTACACCCCGCGGCCATTGCTGCTGTACTCCAAGGTGGGGAAGCAGCACGGGACATTGTGATTGGCTGATGCTGCAGCAGCACACAGTCTTCCTTGCTTAGCTCGCCAACCTCCCATCTGGCTGGGAATTTGGTTGCACACCAACTGTGGGACTTGATGGCCTACGATAAAGCAAACCATCCATGTTAGCATTAGGGCTGTCAGGTTTTGGTTTCGCCATGATTTTACATTACATCAACTTTTATTTGATATTCTGTATGTGCTAAACAGAAATTTTTATTTTCTCTAAAATGTTATACACATGTCAACATTGTCTGCAGTATTATCTACTCATAGTTCACGTTACCTTTAAGTTTTTGCTTGGTCATTCCAGCCTTTCAAAGTTAGCTTATGGAGCTTTTAGAGCTAACTGAGGAACTGGGCTGGACTGGAATTTTAGTCCAGCAGCATATTATTTGCTTTTTCATTTTTCAGCCAAGGTAAGGATATTACAGGTCAGAGCTATTCTGTCCTGGTTAATTTTGCCTACCCAAAGTATGATCGGGTGTGTCCTCACATTATCTAATGTACAGTATGTGATCAAGAAGGAAATGTTATTTCACTCAAGCTGAACTATGCTGACTAGACTTATAGTTAAATAAATCAGTCAAACTCAACACGGAGCAACTGCATTTGCACTGATCCCTTAAATTAAGTAAACCCAGCACAGTTGTGTTTACTTAATTTGCCCTGCTGCATTACCCATGCTGGCTGGTGCGACCAGCACCTGTTGATTGAGGTTTTGCGTTCCAGGTGTTTTTGTTGCAGCCAGTTCGATTTTGCATTTAACCAAAGTATAAACTGACTCTCACACACTCATTGTATTTCCTTTGAAAGGCTGTGTTCCATGGTCAGTTGAACCCATTTTTATTCGACTGTGCTTTACATAGTCACCTGGTTCAAAGTACATTCGACTAAGTTAGAGGAAATAACATGAGCTGGAATATAAGACACAGTTTAACAGACTTGTTATAAATGATTAAAAAAACTTCCACTTCCACTGCTGGTTGCAGTTTGACAGGAAACCAAGTGAATGAAAAAGTATTTTAACCCTTTAAAGCCGGTCAGAGCGGGCACGCTCCGTTTTGTGTAACTATTTTTAAATCCCGGTAGCTCTGCAACCACGTAAGCTAGCGCAATAATTTTTTTTGCATATGAAACCGGAGGAGTTGTACTTACATCTTATGCCATCAGCTTGTCCTCGGTCACAGTTTCCTTCCACATATAGCTTTGCAAAAACTGCATAAAAAGCACTTGCAGCAACAAAAACATAATATTCCAGAAACACGCTTTGCCGATCCGATCAGCTGTTTGTAACACTTCCTACGTCCATCAGCGTGAACTCTCGCATGTCCGACATGACCTGCCCGAAACTGGAAGTGACGTCATTTTGCAGAAATGTAGTTTTTTTTACCATCAGGGCCTCATGGGCCTATACTTGTGTTTTTAAAAGTTATCTTTGACTTTATGACTTTCTGTGTCATTTCTGGGATGCTGAGGACTCATATTGCACTGCTGGAAATAGTTTATTTTGATGCATATGCTGTTTTTTTTTTTGCAAATTTGCACTATAATATTTATTTTCGTTTTTCCTGCAGTATATAAAAATTGGTGTATTTCAAAAATAAAACTATGAAGACACTTAAAATAAATTTCCTGTGGTGGGAAACTATTTTGTGCAACTTTTTTTGTATTTACAGTTTCTCTTAAATTTCTCTAACTAGAAATATATGTTAAGAAAACAAAAACGATTTTCAAATTTTTTGTAGTTTATTGCACTTTTTGCAATTTATGTAATTACTATGCACTTAATGCAGACATATTATTAAAATCTGGGCTATAATGGTTGTATTGATGTATAGCAACTTGAAATGCTCCCAGAAATGGCTCCACAACATGTAAAAATATAATACAAGCTCTGGCGGACTTGGTTCTATGGTAGGTCTTAAAGGGTTAATAAATTTCACATATTTGCAGGTAGATCAGAGTTCTGCTATTCTTTTCTCATGTACCATTGTGTGCAATGTATTGTTTTTGTTTTTTACTTTGGTCTTCTTTGCAATTATTGTGTTTGTGTGTCATTTCTGTCAGTCAGATATAAAGTTGGCTAATGCACAACTAAAATCTTTCTAGCGTGATTAAATGTTTGGTGTTATTAGATCTTGTTGCATGGGCTGACACTGAATTGGAAAATGCAGCGATAGAAGGCAATCAGCAATCAACAACCCAGCCTTCTGTACAATTTTAGATGGCATGAATATTAATAGAGGTTTCTATAGTTTGTTGCATTACACAAAGTAGGTGAGACTAAAATGTGCGCCCACCACAGTTATGAAGTACACTTAGCTCTCAACAAGATAGTTTTAAATTGTTGTTTTTTCTCTGGTCTGTGTAAATATTTCAGTCTTCTTCTCTTTGTCATCTTTTTATAGCAAAAAGCTGTTGCAGCTTTCAAATTTGTTTCTGAAAAAAAAATACAATAAGTCAGTGTCTTTAAGTAGTGGCATGGTCGATTATATGACTACATTTTTAGACGATGGCATCATGTCTTGTGTGTTCTGCAGATCAAACCTTTGGCTCTTCATCCAGTCAAAGTTGGCGAGGACGAGACTGAACTCAGTCGACCACACAGGAGCAACTCCAAAGAGCAGCTCAGTGAGGTGAGTCCACAGACGAGACCCAAACTCTAATCTCAGATAGCCTCTTTGTGTTGGGAAGAATGCTAGTTGGTTAATATGTCTGTGAAGCTTCTCGGTCATCCAGGTCATCGTAGGCTAAGCAGCTTGGAAAGAAAAGCTTCTGCACCAAAACTTAAAGAAGTCCAGATGCTTTTCTTTCCAAGCTCCCGAGGGTAGTTGGTTAACAGCGCATAGAAAGGACTGGTCACACAATATCACCTAGTTTACTTGCCATTACGTGAAGCGTGACCAGTTAAATTTAAACATAACCAGGTTCAGCCAGGTGTGGGTCGACCTCACCAACCCCAGAACGGAACGAGTTAAAGGAACGGTTCCAATTATCCCTGCGCCCGCATCCATATGCCAGCCCATTTAGAAGATGAGTAGGTGGCAAAGCAAAATGGAAACCAGACATTGGTTCAGCATAAGGGATGAAATAATGCAATTTAAATACAGGGGAAGTAATGAGAATTTATGCAAAATCCCAAGCAGCTCATTTGAAATGAATGTAGAAATATGCTTCCTAACTAATGCCTGTCAAGCAGGCCTCCCAAACCTAACTAAATTCAATCAGACTGTTCATTTAGCTGACTAAAGCAGGAGGAGCGAGAGAAAGAGAGGAAGAAGGAAAATGTGCAGCTTCCTTTTCCAGCAGGGTTGAAATGATGGGAAGGAAAAAGATTTAAAAGAACTTATTAAACACATTGTTTTAAGTTATTCATATTTCCAACCGAAAATTCAGTCTCGTGAAAAAAAAACAGCCTAATTTTTTCCTATCTTCATTTTCTTTTCTCTAAGCCTCGCTGCTCAGTTTCTCTCATGCATCCCCCCTCCGCACTGTTTTTCTTGAATTTGTGTAAAAGGCTGTCTTTTAATGAAAAAGTCAGGAGGAAGAGGCGGGCTTGTCAGATAAAAGCCCAACGCTTGTTGACAGCTCTGACAGGGATATGCGACAAGCACTAAGAAGGAGGGGGCATGAACGAAGGGGGGCGGTGGAAGTGGTGGTGCTTGCTGTAATGGCGAGGGGTGGGGGGAGAACACGGTTGAAAATTGCACGCTGTAATCGGCGACGGTGTTAGATGTGGCATGTCTCTCTAATCTGCTGCCAAATAAATGGTGCACAGACGTTGATCGCTGTAGCCACGCCATCTATATCAATCCATCTCTCCTCCTCTGCCTGTCTTTATCTTTCTTTTTCTCCTTCCATCTTTTCGTGTTTCTTCGCTGGCTGTATTCCACCCGGTGAAGGCCTGGACGTGACACACAGCGTGTCATTGTCTCCCTTATATCTCTTACTTTTTCAGCTCCATGAAATCTCCACCACCGCACTGAGAGCTCTGCTAATTTTCATAAAATACGCTCCACCACATCAAAGTGGTTCCCCAGCTTTAAGAGCTCTTAACTAATGATGCCGCATTGGCAACAAGTAAAATGGATTTCTCTTGTCTTACCGCCAAAGGAAACGGAGACAAATGCGACATGCGGACGCACCCGCCTGCCTGTAAAAACAGTCATGCATCAATTTGTGAGCAGGGGGTAAAAAAAAAAAAAAGAAAAAAATGCAGGGGATGCTGTTTGTTCATTGCCATGGTCGGGTCTTTATCTGTTTATTTTGACTAGGTAATTGTGCCTGCAGTGCAGTAGGGCCCCTGCACTAAGCCACGCAGGGATTAGGGAAATGTGAGGTGGGAGAGGGGGTGGGTTCCACTGTAACTGTGTCCTGCAGAGGAGGGGGTGGCAGTTGTGCTGCTGTCGGCGTCTCGAAAACCAAACTGTATTCACCAACATATCCACCCACATGCACCCAAACCCACCCACCCACCTTATTTTCCAGCCACAGAGGGCATACGTGTTCACATCCTTTCTCTTATTATTGTCCAACTAGTAGTGATTGGCCCGCCTCCTGGCCTTCATGCAACGGTAAAAAACCAATAGTCTGGGTTAGGAGAAGATGGACAGGACCCTCCCCTTTTAACGCCATGTTTTTCTTTCTTTCTTTCTTTCTTTTTTTTTGCAGGAAGAGTGGAGGAGGGGGCGTGGAAATTGGGAGAGGATAAGGGGGTGGATTTAGTAACATTTTTCTTCTCCGGGGCTGTTTAGTTAACCCTTAAATGCCGCCAGCATCCGCCCCATCTCTTTCGCCACCAACCACCATCGCCACCACACACATACTTGTCCTACTCCCTCCCCCAACACTCTCTCTCTCGGGGGCGGGTTCTTAAATCCTTTTGAAGTCCTAAGCACTGCAGAAATCCATTGAGAGCCATGTATAATGGCTTTTAAGAGAGAGTGTTTAGCTGTATGCCGACCCTATGGCTTATGAACCACTGGCGTTTTAATGGATCCCCCTTTCCCTCCCCTCTTTTTCTCCCTTCACCAGCACTAAATCCAATGGATTGTCCCTCATTATCATTTAAATAAGCCTCTCTTTCTACTCAGAATGCTGCAAGTTGAATGAACTCGACATAGTAAGGCTAATTCCAAATGGCCTTGGCCTCACTCCACCTATGCACATATGCACTTACGCACACAAACACATGAACATACACACATTTTAACGCACTCACAACACGCACACATATAAACAACAGACCGCATTTTCCTTGAAACACGCTTTTGGCCTTTTTTATCCACATATTTTTGCCTTCCGTTCGGCTCTTACGCCCCATACTCTGGCCTCCTCTCTGGTTGCGGTAGTGAGGATAGCAGAAAGGTTGAGCAGAGTGGGAATAGCCTTTTGATTCCCACAGAGCCTACTTTCCGGTTCGCAGCAGGACTCCTCCCTAATCGTCACCACAGGAGCCGTCCTGCAAATCAGAGGGGCACACAGGCGTTGACAAGGGCTGATGCTTTGAGCAGGTGTGGGAGAATGGATGAGGGACATTGCGAGGGTGCAAAACAAGGGAGGCAGTGGCGGTGAAGGTGTGGGGGAGGTCGTTTTGGATTGAAGGTGGACCTATGGATGAAATTGGTCTAGCAGAAAAGTCTCCTCCAGAGACCAGGGGGGAGAAATTGCCAATCTAGACAGAGGAATAAAAGCAGTGAAAAGTGGAAGTGGAGGGAGGGATTTTGAGATTGGTATTCGTGCTGGGCGCTGACAGACAGAGCAAGAGAACAGAACAAAACCAAGCCTTTTCTGCCTCCATACTGCTCTTGTTCAGTATTTAGAGGACTGCATTAGAAAGCACGGGAGTTAAATGGGCCGAAACACGTCCCTTACTGCATAAAGAGATATTTATCCTGAATAAAAAAGGGACAGATAAAACACAGACAAGTAAAAGACCTCATAAAATTGATGGGCACTGTGTATAATTTTTACACTTTCTTTCTTTTGTAACTCTGTCCACCATCACAAGAATGTCAGCATCATCAAAGGATGATGTTCCAGTGTGCAGTTACCCTGATGACTTTGATCTGTGACAACAGATCAATATTTGCTCACAGAGCTTCATATATAAGACACGTTATTTAAATGGGTGACAAATCTAGTGACGGGAATTCGTGACCTCATCGTGACATCGTGAGGTTACAAATCACTGTTGTCTAGCAACAGGGAGAAGGCCCTGAAAAGAGGCCGTCCCTCATTCAAACACTCGCCAAATTCGAAGCTGCTTAGAAGAAAAGTTGATAGAAACGTAGAGAACGCACTGATGCATGGATCCCTTTATTATTAGTGAGTGCCTGTTGTCGTTTGATGTCATTGACAGTGCGCTGTTATTTAGAAACTATGTTACCTGAAATGGTGTCATCGTGTGGGCACAAAAGAGTGCATCAGCATAAAGGTCACGGATGATGACATAGAACGGCCTCACCCTAACCCGCAGGACCCCACAATGACACCTTCCCAACAAGTTCGTGTCGGACCTGATAGACTGTTGTTGAGAAATTCAAACAACACACATGCATACAGAGATTTCTTTATTTTTTATAGAGATGAACATGGTGGGAACACTGAAAATGTTAGGCTATGAAAGATTATGATTTTGGAAATTAGCTCTTATTTTTATGCACCATATTTACCGATGGTGAAATATCTGCCCAGTCATCCAAAGAAAGCTTGTTGTGGTGCTCTTCCTAATCTAAGGAGTGTTTTTTAGCACTAAACAGACACTTAAAATCTTCAGCTATAAAATAATTCCTGTATCAAATAGTTTTTTAATTTGTCTCCTGATGAAGGTGATGGAGTCCCTCTCATTCGTCTGTTGACGTCTCTGGGAACTAAATTCAAACCAATAAATGATACTTAATTTTCACATGTAGCACTGCAGCGCACTATGAGGACAGACCAGTACACCCAGTATCTCACTGTTGTATTTACACAGATGTGGACCGTGTTTTCCACGGTGTATTGTAGTATGGGACTTTTTGTTTTTAGACCAGCTACCCCTGTTGTTCAGAACAGAATGAATGGTAGCAAAGTGAGCAGGCGTGGGGTGCATGGTAGGGCGGGTAAAAGGTTAATGTGAATACTGATATTAAAGCTACGCTGCTTCATCATGTCAGCGTGAGCGAGTGAAACACTCCTTAAAGGTCATCCCTGTTCTCCTCTCTCTCCCTACAGAGTTCCACTCACTCGCTGTCAGGCCGTGGCTACTCGGTAAGTGACATTTTCATGCTTCATAGCTTTACGGCAGAATTACAATCTCCAACGACCCGCTTTATGGCCCCGGCGCTCGACATTTTAATTATGTTAAATAGAGTAATGGAGAAATCATGATATTAGGAACATTAATTCTGGCTGACTGACTGATTAAATTGCAGGAAGGTGTCCTATGCTACCTTGGCAAAAAGGGCCTCGTTTTATTGGCATTGATCAGCGCTGTGTTCGCCTGAGCTGCAATTTCGATGTCAGAGTTTTATATCTTCCTCCAGTGACTGTCAGTGACGGATGTTTCTGCTCACACATATGAAAAAAATGCTTAAAAAGACTTTTGCTTTTGTGCTATAAATCCATTTTTCACTGCAGGAAGGCTGCATGTATGCATGTTACAGTGAAAACGGTCCCGTGGACTTTTGGAAGTGGCTGCGTGCTAATAAGAGGTAGTTAGAGAGTTATTTTTTAATCTTGGAACATGTCGCCTGTTCAAGGTAAAGGTGCCCAAGAGGATTATTTAGTGCCACCTAAGAAAACATCAGCTCAAACCTTTTGAACATAAACTAGCTCACAAATTGTCACTACAGGACTATTTTTATCCCCTGAAAGCATCTGTTGCCTTGCCCCAGTGCATTCTCGAACCGTAAATTTGTGTTCTTCCCCTCCCATTGTTTCAATGATGTGTGTAGTCTCTGGATAATACAGACAAGCGGTCGTCCTTTATGTCCTTTCCTTAAAGGGAAACTCATAAGAGGAACGTTGTTTAAAGTGTGCTACTTTTAGCTGATGAGTGGCATATGGCAGTTCTCATTGTAGCTTGGAAGCAATCATCTCGGCAAACAAAACAACTATAAATGGTTTGTCAGCCTTAATCTGCCTCAAAGGACTACAGTTAAAGCACTGAACAAAGCTCAACTTCAGAAGACATTGATCTCTGTGCGATCTTCTTTTTTATTTTGTTTTAATAGAACATGTCACATTCCTTTTCCCCAGTGGCTGCATGCTCACAGATGGATGAAAACAAACAAGACCTTCCAAAAAAGCTTGTGGAGCCCTTTGGCTCGAGCTGTCAGTTTGAGTCGGCAGGGAACGAGGCCCTCTCTTTATCTGAAAGGAAGAAGGAGGGGATCAGAGAGACAGAGGGAGAGAGAGAGGGCAAAAATGGAGGTGGAGTTGGCGTGGAGGTGGTTGTGTGGGAGGCAGGGGCATTGTGCAAGCAAAGGAAAGTCCAGTAACGAGGGCAGGAAGTTTCATGTTGTCTGGCTCCCCACTCCAGCTATCCAGTGGTGCTATCTGCAGCGTTTCTAGCCTACAGGCACCTCCTGGGTACTGAGCTCTGACTCTCAATCTGCTCTGCTGCTGGGCCTGCATGATTTCTGGGGTTTGCTTATCTGTGAGTGCTTCGGGCTTTATAGCATGATGGTTTGGAAGGAGAGACATGGGGTGCGAGGTCAGGGGGCTTTAGGGAACTGCCAGCAGAGACTGAGTGGATATGGGAGGAGGAGGAGTAGGGCGAGGAAAAGACCAGGGGCTTGATATAGTGTTATAGCTGGAAAAAAAGAGGCTACGTATGTGGGCGGAGGCCTGGTTATGAGTAGGGGAGGGTCAATGAGGCAACTTTGCGCTACTGGTCGCTGATAGCACGGAAGAGCTATCTAATAGTTGGCCTCTGGCGGTCATCGCTATCTGCTTTTTTGCTCCTCCACAATAAAAACTCAAGCTGGTGTACACGGTCCAGTTATCTGTCACAAGTCACTAAGATTTAATAAAGTGAATCCTTCCTGACAGTTTGTCTTTTACTTCTATCGGAGATGCTTGTTTATGCTTCCATATGTCTTTCTGGAAGACATATGGAATTGAGTGGCCACGACTGATTGGTTTAGAGAAGAACGTAGAGGACGTTCCTGCATTTTAGTGCCAGACTCATGCATAAGGAGTGTTTTGGATATGCCAAATACCTTAATGCTCTCTTTAAATGCTTTGGTTGTTGCTTACACAACACATTAGCTGTTGGTTTCATTGTACTAACTGTGTTTTTGTAAACGGAAATCTTAAGACACAGGTTTTCACATTGGTATGATATTTTTTTAAATCTATTTTTCAGATAAAACTTAAAGAAAAATGGAAGAGTAAGAAGTAAATAATATCACATGGCTAAATGATACCAATACATGTCTTTACCTAGTGGAGCAAAACACAGCAGGTTTTCTAAGTCGTGCATTTTTCATGCAATTTCTAGTTGTTCAAATTGTCCTTGATAAGGGAAACGGGAACATACCTTCTTTATATGCACACAGCACAAACTACACAACACAAACAGACAGTAGCATTTAGCTTCGTAATAAAACTATTAAAAGTTAACTATTAATCTGAACAGAATTTGTTTATCCAGTTGATGCATTTGAAAGACAGGCAGTCTTGCAAAGGCTGCACCTGTCCTGCTAAAACCCACAACCCTCTGTCCCACCCATCGCATTTCAGGGTGAGGATTAATCTCCGGAGCATTGAGTCCAGCATTGATATGTAGCAGCAGGAATGAGACTTGCTATCTAGCTCGCTGTGGAAGACTGGATATGGAATTGTTTATCAGTCCAACTCTCTTCTGTCTGCTTAGTGCAGGCTTCATTATAGCCCTGGCTATGTTTGGGAGACAAAATCTGTTCCTTGTTTCCGGTGCTGCTACCTGATTGTTGTTCCAGTGGAGATGGGTCTGGGCTCTGGCGATTTATCATCCTCTCAGGGGCTCCTCGATAAAGAGTCCAACATCTGCACCTGAGAGATACGTGCTGCAAGAAACGGGAAAATGTCAAAAAAAATCTCACTTCAACGATCCGCCCAGCCTGTCATTACCCCTGGGTTACATATATTGTCTGGAGGGGGAGATGTTGTAGCTAAGCCCAAGAAGACAACACGTCGCTCTTTTCTTCCAGATGAAGTGATTAGGCGCCAGTCACCCACCCCACGTCTTTTGAAACCACCCAAGGCCAAGCCACGGCTCATGTTTTCTTTGACGATAAATCCATGCAGGTTTTGTCTGTGACAGTATAATCTAACTAGTCTGTATTGGGAGGGTTTATCTCCGCTACGTCAGAGAGTCAAACCTTAGCTGAAGTGTTTGTGTCGAATAAGAGTATTTGGAGCTCTCAGACACACCCGTTCTTCATTTCCCCGTGCTCAGGTTGTCATAATCATATTTAACGCTAAATGAGTACACTCTAAACAGAGCAGTCCCAGTCATGTGTGCATTCTTAAACAAGCTTGTTTTAATTGATTTGGCATTCACGACCTCCACGTTGTGACAAATGCACTTGTTTGTCTGAGTGACGAGAGCTTATCACAAGATCTCTATCAAATACAAGGATTATGTCACTTAATTATAGTAGGAGCCATTAAAAGCTCCATGTTTTATTTAACAGAGTAAAACAGATTTGCTGGATTTAATGCTAAACACAGCAACTCAAAGGAAATTGGGTGTAAATTATAGCTTGAATTTAATTTTTGAAACAAGATTTTCTTGTTAATATACTCTGGCGTCTTCACCTGCAATAGATGGAGCATCTTATCTGTCTCTTTGTACATAACTCTCCCTCCCTCACTCGGTCTTTCTCATCGCGCCTCTTTCCAGTGGGGTGTGCAGGTCTCTCCATACCACTGGCTCTGCACATGGTGAAAATTAGTGAAGGAAACCAAGAGCCCAGCAGGAGTGGGCTGGGGCCCTGACATTCTATTGGCCTTGGGGTGGGGCGCTGCCTGTCAGTGGTCGCTCTATGAGGGCTGTCCGCCTTAAAAAATCTATTTGTTTATCCCCGTGTGCGGTCCGGCTTCAGATCCTGGGCCCTGCTGCTCTCTACGCACCAGGGACCTGGGCTGTTGCCGCTAGCAACAGATAAAAATTGCTGTTAACCACAGCAGGGCCCACAACACATCAATCAGCCGGTCTGATAAAGGCTGCAGGCTTCTTGGGCCCCGGCTGAATGGTGCAGTTGAAAATCCTTTTCCAGTGGCTGAGCACACAGAGCCGTGATGATAGAGGCCCGCTATCATTCAGAGTCGAGGAGGGAAACTTCATTTTCAGCAGTGCAGTTCAGGTTTTTTAAAGGAGACGCTTTAAAATGGCACCAAACAAAAACGGAAGTGGTCATTTAAATAAAAAAGTGACACTGTGAATTAGTGTTGACTGGGCTTAAAATGTTTATAAAAATATAAAAATGTAAAAGACGGCACAGTTTAGTTGTTTGTATGAACTCTTAATTGCTCTCAAAGCTGCCTAAAAGTTGGGACATTCGGCTTCACAAAGTTCCACATACCCCATTCGTTAAGACTGAATTGAGATCAACTGCTAGACTAAACTCTTTAACCCAATGGGCCAAACTGGCATTAGAACAAAACATTTTTTTCACCAGGGGTGACTTCAATGGTTCATTGTAACCTTTTGCGGCCCAGTTCCACGATTCTTAAAGCAGATGCAGTGCTGATGACTTTGCTGCCCCGTAATAAAAAAGAACAATACTGATCTTTTCTTATATGAAATCCAGTTATTGTATTCCCAGCTCTATGTTATTGGCCTTGTAGCTGTAAGTTGGAGCTGGAGTTATTCCAAATGAAACCCACAGTCTCATGGGTAACAACATTACTTTTATCCCCCGAAGCCCAAGCTTGATTATCATCCTTCTTAGTTTGTCCTGGATGCACTGTCCCCTAACTCACCTGCCCCACTTTAAACAAATAGCCCTATAATGTAACAATCAAACAACGCTCTGAGGATTTGTTTACTGCAGCCTTTTTCCCCATTAAGTTTCACTAACACTGCAGAAAAAAGAGTGGTAATTCCACTTTATCATATGTTACATATACCACAATCAAGCAGCAATTACATGCTCCTTCCATTTGTAAGAGCTCCCATTGCCGACGTGGATGTTTTAATGAGGGCTGTAATGAACGCTCAGGGTGTTTGGCAAGTCTCCGAGATGTTGCTGGGGCTTTTATGGCTCCCCATTATAACGTACAATTTGCATCAGCAAATTACAATGCTCCATATCATTATCCTGCACCAAGGCCCGATCATAAATTAGAGCTCCAATTACAAACATCTATCTGGGAATGGGGAATGAATATGATGGCAGCCCCCCAGAAGCAGGCAGGAGGGAGAGAAAGCCTCCTGTGGATTGTGGGATGAGACTTCCATAGAGGTGTGATATTCCCATAAACCATCCTTATGTGGAACTCATGGTTCCAAAAGAAATAGACAATTTGGGGGGGGGGGGGGGGGGCGTCTGCTATTTCTTTTTTGGCACTTCCATATGTCATATTTCATGGCACACTGCACATTGAACTTTTTGGTATTTTAATCTCTCTCCTTCTGCTAAAGCCAGCACCCACTGATTTCTATGGCTGACTGTTTCACACTTTCATTCAAAGCTAAGTCAACCAGTCCATTCAGCTGTGCAGGGGAGAGCTCTTTTTATTGTGTCTCAATCCAAACCAAAGCTCTGTCTCTGTCCCTCCCAATCTCCTTCTGTCTTACTCTCTCACCCTCTCACATTCAACTTGATTATACACCGGAGGGAACATCATAAATCATAGAGATTTATCTTGCTGCAGCCTATTAATTTAGCACCACAAGTGTAATATTAGAGTATGTCATTTAAAGAAGCTTTGCAGCAGTGCTTTGCCAGTGTCCGTCGGAAAATTCAGAGATAAGCGTTTTAGTTTGGGCCGAACCATCATGGAAAAAAGGACACTTCTCTTTTTTTGTGCTTGGTTGTTCTTCACGCTTACTTCTTCATAGAACGCCGCCCGTTCTTTGGCTGATATTGAGATTCTGTGCCTGACTCTCCTGAGCACTAACTGTTGTTGTAGGGCAAACAAACAGCAGTGTACCTGTGATGGCTGTGTTGCCTGTAATCTGCGACCTGTGGCCAAATCTTGCATGGAGAGGTAGAACAAAAGGCGTACGCCAACAGATCGCTTCAGGCGCCAAGCAGAAACCACCTCTACTGATGAGACAAAAGGCCTGCGGGTCTCCCACAAACCCATAAGAGCTCCCAAATGCTGCACAAACAAAGCCTGAAATTAAGAAGAGCCAGAGGCAGGCCCATTTCTGCAGCAGAGCTAAAGTGTTCCTTTTTCACAGCCTCGGTGGATTTCCACTATGGGCTTGTAATAGGGCAGAAAAATGAAACAACGCTTTGCCATTTTCAGTCACAGATATTGAGAAAGCAGTTTTTTTTTTCTTGTTTTGCATTTTCCCAGCTCTTTCTGCTTTCACATGTCCTACCACACGTCGTGGACTCGTTTTAAAGGTACTAAAACCTCCTCTTATAGCCTTTAGCGGGCGTCGGATGATGTTTAATTCATATTTTGTTTTACATTTTAACCTTTCATGTCTGTAGAATCATATGCATTCATATTTTTGTTTGCAAAGCCAAAGGAGAGAATGTCTCCCAACCCTGGTTAGAGCTTCAGAGGTCAGGAAATGAATTTTATTCCATATTCACAAACACCCCGTGGCAATTATTACTTCTGTTAATGTTTCTATGAATCCATTAGGGTTCAAACCCCCTACCTGCATCTCTAACTCTACCTTCATGAATACCATTTCTAGAACCTTTCAAAAAAAGTTATACTAAGTAGGTCATGTTCTGCCACTCGTCTTCTAATCACTCACCGAAAAGAACATGATTTCCCTCCATCGGCGCCCCTCAGCCTTGCTCCTGGGATTTCATTCAGCAACACACACTCATTTGATTTTCTGGCATGTATTTTCTCCTTTTCCTTTCTCTCACTACACCCCCTTGCATATCCTAACTTGTATCTGACAGTACACAAGCAACATCTACCGTGCTTCCAGCTTCACAACACACACTCACACATATGCACCATAGCTCCTCCTCCCCCTCCATCTCTCACTATCTCTGTCTCCCTCAGTGGAGAAGGTGTCTGACAGTAACAGCAGGTAAGGTATAAGATTACAGGAGAAGCAGGGGCAATTATAACTCCAGCTGATGCTGGTGTGTTTATGAGGAGAGTAACTGTTAATGACAGTGTTGTGGTTTCTCCAGAGGCCCCAGCACAGCTCTGGGAAGCCTGCTGTTTTTGTCAGCCTAGCTTCATGCTATTTGTTGTAGACAAGTTTAGTTTCGTTTTTTTTAATGTGCTGAAATGTGTCTGTGTTGGCCCTGCCTGTGCTGTAATGCTAAGTAGGTAAAGATTTCCTGTAATGTGTTCAACCATTTGGTTGCTGACTGAATTGCAAACAAAAGATGGCGTCTTATGGTCATAGCAGCTTGGTAGCGCATATTGGTGAACACATGTATGCACGCAGTTGCTGATGCGTACATGAGCTGGCGATTGCTGTTGCAGGTCTGTCTTGCCTTGCTACTTGCTCCGTGTGCCTTCACATACAGCAGGCAGATCATAGCAACTGAAGAGGAATTTGGGTTCAGATTTAAAAAAAAAAAAAACTCATCATAATTGTACAAGATTTTCAGTTTCTAGCTCTGGGACTCTCCCCGTCGCTGTTCTCCTTGGCCAGTGCTTGACTGGCAGCAAAAGATTTCAGCACTACTACACACTACTGTAGACCTTAACCTGTACATACAGTGAAAGTACGCTGGTTAGCCACAAAATTTCAACTGCGTAATATTAACCAAAATAACTCTGACCTGCAAAGTTATTTTGCTGAGTGTTTCCTCACAGCACAAAACCGCTGAAGAAGATGCTAACCGCTGGAAAGAGGCGTGGTTAGCATCAGATTGTTTAGCATCAAACTGCTGAAAAAAGTATTGCTGGTTCTGATAGAAAGGTGTCAGAACAGTGCGTTGCTGTTTTTGGCTTGTGTATGTGGCTGAATAGCTGGAGACAAGTTGGGGGGCCAATGCTGACTCCTATCCTCCACCAAAGCACCAACAGTAGGTACATAAGCATCAGAACTGGACCACGGTGCAGTGGTGGTCTGATGCATCACATTGTCTTTTACATCATGTGGATGGCCAAGTGTGTGTGCAGCTTACCTGGGGAACACCTGGCACCAGGATGCACAAGCGGAAGAAGACAAGCAAGTGGAGGCAATGGGGACCAACACAATGACCTGCAGCTGATCATAACTTTATGCCTGATCAGTGCGGACTTCTCTAGTTTTCTCATGGTCAAAGTTGCTCGCATCATTAAGTTTCCTGCCTGTTATAGCCCAGCCTTTGTTAGGTGCCACTGTTAAGTTAATAAATGTTTCAGCTGTCAGTGGTGTAGCTATAATACAACCTGAAGTACAACTTTTTTTTCACTGAACTGCAAAATTAATTTATTATAAAGAGAAAGTAAAAGAATATAAAATATGATTGCATACAAAGTAAAGCTTTTTGTAAGTTTATATAAGTGTGTTAATTCAGTATACCTTTAAAGGTGTTTTGTTGCTTAACTTGAGTTGTTTGCTGCGTTTGACCGCATGTAAACTGTTATGCACTTCTGTGTGTGCCAGATGGTGCAAAGACACTATTTGTCTTTTGTTTCCTCAGAGGCTGCACCTGTTGGGGTTGAATTTACCTGTTTAATTATCTGTATCCTCTGACATATGCTCGACGAAGTTACAACTCTACTGTTGCAGACGTTGTGCATTTTCAGTAACATGTGCTTGCAGGTGTTTTGTAATAGTTACTGCTTGGTTATGTTATTTGCAAAACATTGCATCCCCTAAACACTGCAGGCCCAGGTGTGGATACATTGTAGAAGTCATACCATAACCATGAGTCTGTTGTTGTTTTTTATTATTTTATTATGCTTGTTTCAGAATTACCCATTGTCTTACCCACACTCGCCCCGTAGTCATCTGCCCACAACTATCCACACTCCAGACCCCATGCTCTGTGCCCTCAGCGTGTGGTTGGCCTTGGCCCCGATCACACCGGGGCACATGGGAGATTAACTGGGCCGGCTTATTCACTCAGCAGGTTTCCCGACTCCCCTTCACTCATCCTGGCCCAATCTGCCAGCTAACCTCCTGCTCCGCCGAGCCATGGCAGCAGGGCACCACAAGCCCAGCCCGCCTTCATTACGCCTGCCAGATGGGCTGAGAATTAGATTCGAACTCCCACCAATGAGGGAGGGAGAGTAGAGAGATTGAAAGAGAGGAAGGGAGAGAGGCGGTGGAAGAAAAGGGAGGAGGGAAGAAAGTTGTGGGGGGAAGAAAGTAATGGTTTTTGTTTTCATTTATGTTGCAAGTTATTACATTTTAATGTAACACCCCTGGGACCTGGCAGCATTAAATGCCTGTTCTTGAATAATCGACACTAACTGCAAGTAAATGCTAGGGGAGAATGAAATTAGCAAGCGCTGCAATTTGGCATAGTGATTATCGGCTCCTTGGAGGCACTTCCGGATGATTTAAGAATGCTAACATTTAAGCAAGTCAGATCTCATTACTCTTCAAGGTTAAATCGAGCTGTGTCGAAGGGGAGATGCCTGATTGGAAATAGTGCTTCCTTGTCTCTCTTCAAGTCTCTTTGTTCATGGAGATGTTTCTCACTTTTATGGCACCTCACTGCAAGGTAAAAAAAAAAGACTCGGGCTCAAATCTGTCAGACCCTAATGACACCTTTTGCCAGTTCTTAATTGGATCAGCAATGCTTCCAAAGTATAATCTGTTCTTTGCCAAGGATCATCACTCGTGCTGCGAGCGCTGCCATGCCCAAATGCCTTAGCTTGTTCTGAATGTCGATGTGTACAGCACATTGGCTGTGACACTGATATGTGGCTGGGACACGAGATGAACAAAAGAAAATCGGGAGCTTTTTGAATCTACACCAAAGGGAAAGTGTTTATTACTTTTTCAGGCTGCGCCACAAATGTTCTTTTATACAGTATTTTTCGCTCCTATTCTCACTCATTCTATGGAGGCAGAAACGATTTTCAAAGCAATTTCAGCCCTGGCATCTTCGGGTCCAGTGTTTACCTCAGCCAGCCGTACACATCTGTTCTCCACACAAACTTGATCCAATTAGGTGACAACAGACAATGGCTTACTCCTCCACAAGCCCAGCGCAGCGGCGGGGCTGCCGAACAATACCAAAGTGTTTTTTCTTCCATTACAGGGTGTCAGATCCTTTTAAAGGTGTTTACCCACTGTTGATGTGGCAGCCCCTGTTTCCAAAAGGGACTCAGCTGGAGAAGTGATAGGCAATGAGGATAATGATGTGAGTGGGAGCAGTGTGGCGGATGCAGATGCACTTTACTGTGCAGCGTTCTATAAATCTGTCCCTCCACTGCACCGCACCCCACAAAGTTGAGGGACAGATGGGCTGGACTTTTATCTCCACTTTCCGAATTCCATTGAAATCAACACACTGATGAAATTTGTATAAAGCAAGGCAGGGGCAACAAAGCTACGTCGGGGAACATGTCTATTAGTTTTTCCAAGCTGTTGTTTTCTCATGCAGTGGGGAAAATCATTGCAAGTCAAATGTAATCATTCCACTGTTGGGTTATTCACCGTCTCAAATAATAATAATATTAGTTTGGTCCCCGGCATTGCTTACATCTGAATTTCTGAGACGCAAGTAAGTAGTCTGATGTTAATCACAACCAATCACCGATGCTATCACTGTTGTTGCTGGGGTTTTGTTTTTTTCTTGTTTATAACAGCTTTATCTTTTGGCACATCTTGAAATTTGGCAGCCTGAATTCATTATCTCCAGCGTTTCATGTAGTCAACAAACATGGTATCTGCAATGTGGGATTCTGCCTCCTCCTACTTACATGCTGTGTGCACTGTACCACATCTGATGTCTCTACATCACATTTTGTCTTTGTTGTGGCCAAAAGGATTTCTGGATTGTAGCAGGGTTACCCTAGGAATGAGGGAAAAGCCTCTAAATTGTAACCAGGCATTTCCACATGAAACATTCATGCTTAAGTATGATTAGCAGAGATTAAGGTGGGTTTGTTTTGCCTCTTAGAAGGCCCCGTGACAATTTGGAAATGGATTGAGAGCAGCTTTTGCAAGCACAGCCTTCTTAATCCGGTGCCAAGAGTTCTCACCCACCTTTCCTGAATTATTTACATTGAAGTTCTCACGTCAGCTTTGGAGCCAGTGGCCTAGAGGAACTGTATAAAACTGCCTAAACCTCAAAGCATTTGAAGGATGGAAAACATTATGTTAAGTATTTCCAAGACTTTTAATGGAACATGTTTTGCAAAGGAGGAGATTTGTCAGTGCCACTTGCAGAGCATTCAGGATGTATTAGTAGACAAAAAAATAATCATGTGCTTCATTCAGTTTGGAATGCGCCTGCCTTGTGCAATGGGAGCTTTAGATTGTACATTTTTCCATCTCCAAGACCGCTGTGGTCGGTTATCCCACCCAAGCTATTCGGCTATCATGTGTCCCATTTCCATATCGTCTCCCTATCGCATATATGAGATAGAGCCCTCCCATGTGCTGGATGATGCGATCCCCAGATAGATTCATTCATACATAATGATAAACGATGGGTTTGGACAGGACTACTTATTTGACAATCATTGAAGTGCCACTGTGATGGATGCTGAAGAGATCCCGCATCCCTCGCCACCCACCGCATAGCCATAGCTCCATCTTCTGATCCCAGCTTATTTATTTTCCCTGGTGGATCAAGGTCTTGTCTCTTTAAAAAAGAAACATCAAATTGAATTAAAATGGCTCGCTCACCCAAAACAGAAGCCCGTGCGCCTTAAAAATCACACATTTGTTCTCACAATTCATTGTAGCAAAGTCAACCAACCTCCACCCCCCTGTTTCTTTGGGTGTGTGGTAATGTGAATTATTCATGCCAGTGGGGCCACAGCGTGCTTCATCATGTTAAAGTGCCCATGACATTACTGATAGAGCCACCAATGCCCCCACACTATGCTAATGCATTTAGAAAGAGGAAAGAAAAGACACAGCAGCATCTCAAGGGATCAGGAGGACAAGAATAAATCACACTACAGAAATTAGTACTTGGAAGTCTATGTTTAATCATAAATTACTTGTTAGCTTACGATCAAACATGGCTTTAGCTTTAGGGTATGAACTATTGGCCGGACACTCTCCTTCAGGATTTTCTGGTGGGGAACGAAATTCATGGTTCCATCAATTAATCAGTTCCATCCCTTCCCTTGCTCAAAAGGAGTGCCCCAGCAGGTACTACTACATGTTTGATTTAGCGATGTTTTTATGCCACATACCCTCCCTGACACAGCCTACAGATTTGTATCTCCACCCATGACTAAACCCAGGAGCTCACTTGTGAGGCAAATGTGTAAAACACTGAGAGTCTGCTAGCGCCAAAGCACCAGATCAACAAAACTCACCAGTAGAAGCATTATGAGTGCTCAACTGGCCTAATTGTAGTCCAGACTTGTCACCGATTGAAATCATTTAGCATTTAATGGAATGCAACCGAAATTCTTATGCAATAGAAAAAAATTCCACTGTAGATCTCCTCGATTGGTGTACACATGCGTGTTAGCAGAGGAGGTAATGCGACACAGGGGTAAACGTGTGCATGTCTGCGCTTTCTAGAACCGTGCTATTGGCATCAAATTTAAAAAGAGAAAATATGTTTTTCAACACAAAAATCAAAGTTTGAAATCTTAACATTTTACATTTTGTCTTTGCACTTTCCAATAAATGTGGTTTATGATTTGCAGCACATTTACATTTTACACAGTATTCAAAGTTCTTTGGAAATGAACGTGCACAAATCATTACCACCCATTACTGTTAAAACAGACTTGCTAAACCATATGGTGTTACTGTATTTTTAGATATAGAATATTCATATGCAATGCCAGTAGTCGTGAAAGTAAGCGATGTAGCGTAACAGTGTGTTCTGTTGTTTTAAAGAAAGACTGTTATGAATCAATGAGTCATACCATTTGCACAATGTATAGGACAAGCGAAGCTAAAACCAGCTACACAAGCAGATAAGTTTCACTGATGCCTTTAAACTCCCCCGTTTTACCAACTCAGAGTAAAGCTTCTTCTTCAGGTGCCCTGAAGAGGTAACTTTGTGTATGCACCACTTCTCTACTCTAATGATTTATTGGAGCCCTAAAATTTGATCAGCCAGCTCAATTGTAAGCACAAAGAATTACATTTGTTTGTGTTATTGAATGCAGCCTCGGTTTAGCTAGAGGAAAAATGTCCTCGCTGTGAATAGTGCACTAGTGAACATAATGTAGGCCCAGAGGGAGAGGCCATCATTCAGCTCTCCTTTTTGTCTTTCAGGTGTGTGTTATTATGCCAAAGAATGGTCCGATTGATAGAGATTTCTAAGCCGGCATACTATCACATCTTGCATCTGCTCGGCAGACTCATACAAATGCAGGCCTCTCCCCAAATGTTATTTCTTCGTGTTGTAAATCGATCTTACAATGAGCAGTCTGGTGTTAATATGAAAAGTAAACAAGCAGAGAAAAGGGAGGAAGCATGAAGAAGAGGTTGAACGGGGTATGAAAGTATTTCCACTGTCAGTTTGTGTTAAGCCAGTCTCAGATACGCTCTTTGTGAAGCTTTTCTCACCTTTTCAGAAACCGCCCGCGCGTCTGTAAAGGTGCTGGGTGAGATGAGCACAACTGATACTGTGGTTCCCACACGCTTTGCCTTCTGAAATTTCACAACCGATAGCGGTTACTGACAGGGGGGGCTGATAAAAATCTCTCCTGATTAGAAAAAACAGAGTGAGAGAGGCAGTGCGAAAGAGTTGAGGCAAGGTGAGTAAAAGCTAGAAGATAGCAGGCCTCATCAGGTCTCTGAGGTTGTGTCTAGGTTTCAGTTGACACATCTCTGGCTGGCCCTGAGTGCACCACGCTTTCCACAAATGATTCGGGTTGAGTCAAGACTGACAGATTACAAACCACACTGGCATTGCTTTATCTTGTGATTGCAAATTCGTGACAGAGATTGCTAGAGTAAGATTAGGACTTTTTTCCATTTCATATTTGTGCAAACGAGGTCAAAATTTTTAGAATCCTGACTAACCACGGCCTTTATACCTTTGGTGAGTTAAGCAGCCCACAAGTCCAGCTAAGTTCCAGCATGTGCGATGACTCCTGAACCCTGCCCCAAATAGGCTGGAGATCTGAACTCAAAGCTGAGTTGCTTGTGTTGTGCAAGCTGTTGTGCAGAAACTGAACTGCTGTAAAAAAAAAAAAAAATGCTATCGCAGTCAACCACCCGCTGTTGCTGGTGAGAAGAGGAAGAAGGAAGGAAAGTTGTGGGTGCCATCATCCTGTTTGTTCTTCGTCTTGTGTTTTTTTAGCTTAGACTCGCTATCTTTAATCAGCTCTGACTGAATGTACTCCACTTCACAGCTGTCATTCAGTCTGAGGTGACATGATAAAGCGTCTGACTTACTAACAAAATGATTTGACTTTCTCAGTAACACACTTGAGTTGTGACCAAGAGACAACCTGCAGACTTAAACAGGTGGCTCGGCTCGAATAGACATGTCCACATTTCAAAAAGTTTTTTTATTTGCTTCAGCAAATTGACACCTGTAACAGTGGTCCTTCCTACTTCCTTCTTTCTTATCTTAGACATGCTTGTTAGCAGGGCAGCCATAGGCCCTCGCTACTGTGATGGCTCAGCCACAATCTAGTACACTGACAGGCAGCCTATATATCTTGTAACTGGCACCAAATATTGGTTTTGCTGAAATATTCTGAAAAAATGCCACATTAATGATGATAAAAATAAACAGGAGGCTTGTTGGCAGAATGTGGGTGTCTGTCCCAGGGGAGACGGATCTCAGGGATATAGAAATAGTAACAGCATCACCCAACAAGGGTTCCACCGCCTCCTCCTCACGAGCTCTCCTATACTCCCACTGCCTTGCAGCTATTGAGGCACTTGTATGGGCGTAGTAAGACAGCAAAGTTTTCATTTACTATCTGCAGAGATCCAACTCCGAAAGCATGCCTTCAGGGTAATGTTAGGTCTTTTCATAAGTTACAAAGATGTAATTAGACAAATTAGCTCAGCAGACTCTGGGGGTTGCGTTTTTAATGGCTGTATGTTGCCTAGGTTGGTAATTAGCAGCAGCCGCTGCTCCAAAATCACACATTGCACCCGAGGCCTTGCATCCGTAACCTGACAACCAGTAACAGAACTGTAATGAAGGCTTGTGTATCCCACTGGTTTGTCTTACTTTCCAGCCAGGTTTGATGCTGGAATTCATGCTGAGCCACTGTGCAAATCTCCTATTTATTCCCATGTATCATTTTCTTCCAGGTTTAGCGTGTTGTCCTTTCAGCTCGGTGATGTATTCAAATCAAACTGATGTGTTTCCGCCTCAGAGGCACAGACTTTTATTTGACCCAATCACCTTTATAGCTCAATTCATCAGGACCACGGTCTACGTGTCCAGGTCTCTTGTTGTTAGTAGCACCCGAGGAAACGATCAGCCATTTCCACGCACCCGGTTCCTCTCACACTTTTAATGACTTGCCGATGGTGATTTCGTCCAAGCGCCTGTTTTTTATTAACTCGGAATAAATTCCTCTTCTCTCTGACACTAGACATTCTCTTTAAATTGGATCGAGGAGGCTGAATACTTAATCGAAAGTGACCTAGCAAAATGTAGATTAACTCGCGAGAGAATTTATTTGTTACAGTACATGTCCGTGATAAATTCATAACACTCTCTGTTTATCACAAATTTGACTGATCACTGAGCATTTCACAGTTAAAATGATTCATTTTCTGTTCACTGGTGTACCACGTAAAAGTCTGAGGCACGTCTTTATCTGACACAGCATCTTTCAGGTGCTTTTAGTCCATGTAAATTAAATGTGTCATTGTTCACTTTATTCAGCGACAGTTCCCCATATTTAGTCTGCAGCAATCAACTGTGGTTGATTCTGCTGATCATCCCATACAGAGAAAACAGACGAGATGTACTTTGAAAAGGAGTTCTCTAAATGTATTTACAAATTTTCTCAGTTCACTTCAAATGACAAACAATATGTAAAATACTTACTTTTTTTTTTTTTTTTGCAAAGTACAGGGTGGGCCATTTATATGGATACACCGTAATAACATGGGAATGGTTGGTGATATTAAAGTCCTGTTTGTGGCACATTAGTATAGCTGAGGGGGAAACTCCTCCAGATGGGCGGTGATCACTAGGGATGGGTACCGGTATCTGACATAAACGGTAGTAACCAGACTGAAAAGCAGCGCACATTTCGGTGCTTTATTTCGGTGCTTTTTTTTCCTGAGCTGTGATACACTTTAGATTCTAGCCAATCATTTTACGTTTCTGAGGATAGTAGGCGGGTCCAGGTACGTACGTTCTTTTAGAGCAGAGCTACAGATTAAAAACGCCCAAGGTGAAGCGGTCAAAAGTCTGGCTGTACTTCACAGCAAAAGATGCAAACTCTGCAGCCTGCAACAAGTGCTTTAAGCTGATACTGTGATACTGTCAAAGGAGGTAACACCTCAAATCCGATGAAACACCTGGCGACGCATAGCGGTTTTTTTAAAGCCGAAAAATGCGCCGTATTTGATAGCTTGCTGCGAGACCTCACACCGAGCACATCTACTGCGGGTGTGGTGCCTGTTATCAGACCCGGAGTTAGCAACATCCCCCAAAAACCCGAAGAGGAGAGTCCTGGCCCCTAGCCCTGCCAGTGTAGCAGAAATGATGACGGATGATGATGGCAGCAGCCGTTCTTCTCTGCGTGAGTAACTTAATGTTGTTCGTAATTTACGTTGAGTAGGCTAACCACGTTATTAAATCAATGCATGTAAGGTGAACTAGCAAACACCGTCGTAGCTACATGCAGCTGTCTTCTTGTTTGATGGCAGGTACTCCCTTCACCCTGGCCAAAAAGGCTAAAATGACCAAAGAAAAAGTGGGAAACAGCTAAACATGAGAGGTTTTTGGACAAAGTTTGTGTTTTTTCCATTGATTAAGCACTGCTTCCAGCCAAGAGTGATACCATATATGCCCCATAGCTGCAGGAAAGGCTAACATTGTTATCTTTTTACAAAAAAACAGCTGAACATGGGAGGTTTTTGGACAAAGTTTGTGTTCTCCATTCTTTAAGTACCGGTTTGAGCACCGTTTAAGCACCGACACCGTTTCAAAAGTACCGGTTTGGCACCGGTATCGGATAAAACCTAAACGATACCCATCCCTAGTCTTGATGGGTGGTGACCATGGTGGCCATTTAGAAGTCGGCCATCTTGGATACAACTTGTGTTTTTTCAATAGGAAGAGGGCCATGTGACACATCAAACTTATTGGTAATGTCACAAGAAAAACAATGGTGTGCTTGGTTTCAACGTAACTTTATTCTTTCATGAGTTATTTACAAGTTGCTCTTTGTTCACAGCCATTGACATGTCGAAGAGGTTAACACGTGAGGAGCGGATCGAAATTGTGTTGATATCTGGTGAACGCAGTAACCGGGTCATTGCAGCAGATTTCAATGCAAGACACCCTACGAGACCACCCGTCTCCCATGCTACAGTCAGCAAACTGCTTGCTAAGTGTCGTGAAACTGGTTCAGTGTTGGATTTATACTAATGTGCCACAAACAGGACTTTAATGTCACCAACCATTCCCATTTTATTACGGTGTATCCATATAAATGGCCCACCCTGTAGATCGTCTCTCTGTCAATTGATTATTTTAACTCTCAAAAATATCTTTATTTTGCATGCAGAGTGGTCTAATTGACAAAATCTATCAATCCAACAGCTGGATATCACTAATATGAGTAAAGTAAAGCATATTTTTAGAAGCTGTGACCAATCTCTCCTCACTCTTTCTGCATATTTGATTCTGCAAAGTTTTTACAGCAGACACACTTCCTGTCACAGCCCCAAATGAATTTGCGTCTCCTCCCAGGATCATACCAGGGAGCTTTTGCTTATTAGGCGAATGTGTAAACCACTGCACAGTGGTGGCACTGATGTAGTGAGGGAAAGACAATAAATTATAACAAGATGCAGAGGAGCGCAGAAAATAGATGGTAACATAATCACTGATTCCCCTCCTGTCACATTGAGAGAGCAGTAGATGTGGGGCTGATGACAATCTGAGGCA
Organism: Simochromis diagramma; assembly: GCF_900408965.1. Taxonomy (NCBI): domain Eukaryota; kingdom Metazoa; phylum Chordata; class Actinopteri; order Cichliformes; family Cichlidae; genus Simochromis; species Simochromis diagramma. The sequence continues at coordinate 1,210,857 of NW_024386832.1, forward strand.
AAGTGACAGACGTGACAAGTTGTCCAGTGATACTGAGCAATATTCTCCTACTCTAGTAGAACATCACACAAAGTAGACCTATGTGAGGTTTTTACAGTATCCTGTATGTTGTTTTGGACAAATTAATTAAATGCTTTGGGCAAGGTGGATTCTTTTGAAGGCCGTCTTTCATGTTGTGCTGTATATATGAGCTGTTTTGAGAAATACTCAAAGCTGAAAACGTCCAACAGTTTGCCAGAAGTGTGCTAAGCAGCTAAGAGAATGGGAAACTCTGGTGATTCCTATAATCACCTCACATTTTACATCTGATTAACCAAAAGTATTGAGACTAAATTTCTTTCTTTTCTTTTTTTTAAAGTAGTGCCTATCAATATATGGAATTGTTGTTGTTTGCTGTAACCTGTCACAGCGCTGTCTTTCTGTCCTGTTTGTGGGGCCAAGTTGGCACAATGTTCTGCCTTCACTGACGTGGGAAGGAGACGATTGGAACAACGTGCTGTGAGTGGATAGCAGCACACATCCACGGGAGCTTTGTGGACCAAGCAGATAAGGATGGAGCCCACAGCATGACAAGGAGCGAGACTAGGGAATGGAGGACAGAAACTGCAGCCTTAAGGCCAAAAGACTCAGCAGAGAGTAATGAGGGCCAGCTCAAATTGAGGATACTGCCGAAACTGACAGAAAGAAGGAGGAAACAAGAGAAGGAGAGAAGGAATAACAACCTTGGAGAGCAAATTAGCTGCCACACTATAGTAGCTGACACGGTGGAATTTGGAAAGAAAAGGCACATATGACAAGGAACAAATTTCAAGGTAGCTTTGATTGCAGGTGCAGAAATCTAACCCTTAAGGGGACAGCCACATTTGCACAAACACCAGACTGGATTCCAAGAACTTAACAATCCATATTGTTTAGTCCAAAAAAGTTGCATAGAAATATGTGTACAGGTGCGTAGTGTTTATTAGTTCAGTATGAGCGCCATTATTTTTTAGTTTTAATGGGTTGCATACAGTACAAAGTGACAAAGTGAGTGAGAAAATAATTAAGATTGTAGATGAGACTTAATGATAACCGTCCTCAAACCAACAATCTAGCATTCATACTCCCTTCATGTCATTATTGGTGAAGTATATGGAGGTAGATGAGTCTTTAGCTCTTTTTTCATCGCACCCGTTTTGGGCACAACAAAGTGCAGGGCTTTAAATTTCTTTTAGGAGAGGCTGTCTGTAAATGTGAGTCACCATCCCCACATTTAAATGCTATCGCGTCGACTACCACTATATGCTGGCCAGCTTTCCATTATGCCTTGGGGTGTGGTTGCTTGGAACAGCATTTGATATCCAGTGTTATCCAGACTAAAATAGTTCAGGAACAATTTCATGGATTGTGGTGAAGTTTGGCACACACGCGTTCACATCCCACTCGCAATAAAGCACAGTCACTGTGAGGATCCTTTGATTTTTCATGCAGCTTCATCAAGTCAAACTTCTCTTTGTTCAGCACTGACCTGTAACACCTCTGATATTCCCACCAGCCTCTGCTGCAGTTCAGGTGTAGCACTAGCTTTGCCAGTTTAGCATGTTAGTATGCTACAATTGTATGCTAGCATGGTATGTGTACCTTCAAAGCATGTTAGCATTGTCATTTTTCCCCTAGTTTAATTAATTGGGTATTCTGGGCTATCCAGGATGCCCAGAAGTGTAGGTACTCTTCTCTTCAATGTGAACGCCTTCATCAGGACCAGCTTGGCACCCTGAACTGTTTATTCTAATCAGGAGCTTTAACAGTGTCCTCACACAATAGTGTCATAAAAACATGTTCAGTATTGTTCTGGGTACAGCAATTATCCTGAGCCTCTTAAGAAAATAATATTTGCTCATGCCTTTCTTAGAGTTTTGTTAACTATTAAATTGCCACTCGTGTTTATTATCAGAGTGCACTCCTAGGTATTTATAAGACTGTGTCATATCCACTCTGAGATCTTAAGTTTTATAGATGTTAGATTGTCACGTCAGTTAAGAAGACACCAGTGACACCTCTCTTTCACACACACACTCGCACCGACGCGGCACATCCGGCACAACAACACTATCATTTGAGCATTTCTGTAGATAGCCTAAGTGCCTGACCTCGTGTTATTTATAAGGTCTGTGGTATATAGCGTGAACAAAACCTGCGCTGACATAGTCCCCTATGGAGCTGCAGGGTTACTGATCATGTGGCCTGATAAAATCTTACAAAGCTGTACAGTAAATCTTTAGAGAATACGAGGACTAATCCGTTACAGGTTCAATCACAATTAATCAGCTTCGTTCTTTTTTTAAAATGGCCAATATCTCACAGAAACCATAAAAAGATTCCCAGGTGGCACAGTCTGAGTTGAGATATACTTTTAATTTTGAACGTCACGCTTTCTCAGGTGTGGATTGCGGCTCATCGGTTCTGCGTGATGGCTCGAAATTCCTCTAATGGAATTTAGCGGTCCTGTTTTCCTCATTTTTTCATTAGTTTTTTTTATGTCCCCTGTTTTCTCTTATCTTGTGTCATGCACACGCCAAGCTTCTCTGTGTTGGGTGTGCCTGTGGCACAAGACATGTTGGATCATTTGATTCCAGCTAATAAACGGCGTCAGCCCAGAGAAAGGCATAAATGAGTTGTGGCCGCTTCCTGCTGCCTGCCTGGAGTGTGCAGCAGCAAGTCAGCTCTCTGGATGTAGGCTGATTGTGTCACAAGGGTCCAGATACTGTATATATGTATATGTATATATATACTGTATATACTGTATAAAGGAAACAATAAAACCTCGTATAGCTTGGTGGCAAAAAAACAAGTATCACTATAAGTATGCAGTAAATGATGGGTTCTTATTTTCTGGTGTTTTTCAGTTTTTAATGTTTCACTTAATTACCAAACCTGCTCAAAGCTGTGTGCTTGAAATGCCAGTTTTCAGTTTCTTGTTCATTCAGTAGTAAAAGTAACTCAACTTAAAGTAACGCATATCATGTCTGCAATGTGTTCTGCACGTATAATATGCAAATACATAAGTATACAGTGCTGGGCATGTGCACACCAACACAGACATGAATCCAAACCACATGCTGTCTACATCCCCACACAGTTACTCATATACTAATATAACATCAAACCCACTCCTTCCTTCACAGAAAAACACACAAACAAACGTGTATTCTGTGTAAAAATGAAGACACTTCCTTGTTGACACATTTTACTGCTCTGCGTTCTGATTAGCGAGTAAAGGGAAGTGGTAATGAACTGTGAACATGCTGTTTCCTTCCATTCGGAGTATCAGCTCGTTCCTCCGCTCTCCCCACCAAGCGCCGTATTACTATTCTAGCCTTACACCGCTCCCAATTAATTGTGGCATCTCGCTCATCCCCTTTTGTTTATATTCAGTGTCAGAATGGCTGTTTATGCTATTTTCTTAGCACACTGGTGATGATGATACGCCAGGGTATCGATGAGCTGTGACATTATGAAGCCTGCTAATGTTTTTAGATAGATAGATAGATAGATAGATCTTTTCAGTTTCGCAGTATTGTTTACACACAAATGTCTCCTACCTAGAACTTTTTTTAAATTTAACACAACACCTCATTGCTCCAGCTCACAAAAACAAAAAGTGTGAAATCACATTTCCTTTCTATCTCGCCTGTACAATCTACAGCAGCACCTCTGCCTTTGCCTATATCGTGGTTTGCGATGTGTGTGTGTGTCTGAAAGAAGGTTTGTATCAATCTTTTGTCATTTTTATTGCTACATTCTTATCAGGAGATAGGACTCAGGCTCAAATGAGGCAGGTTGGCAGTTATCGCATTGCAAATAAATGTGGGTGTGTCCATTTTTGTGTGTGTGTGGGTGATTGTGCTGGTTAGGTAGGGACGAGGGGGGGTCAGGTTGTTGGTGGCGAAATTATTTACAGCTTGCTGATGAGACACCCCAACGTTATCTTCATCATCCCTTCCTCCTTTTCGGTCTCCTTCAACACACACACACACCAGGACGCCTGTAATTAGACAGTTAAGAGTCACACAGATACTCGTGTAATGGTTACGTCAGTGTCCCATATATCTCCTATGGCTGTGGAAGTGCATATAAAAAGCATACAGTAAAAACTATGGACATTCACATTCATAGTAAACACTGCCTTTGCAATAAATACATAATCAAATAACGTCGCTGAAATCTCACGTACCAACAGCTTTATCATTCTTTGCTCGCGCTCAGAAATGCACACACTCCTACAACTCCATCGTCCTCTAAAATAGTCAACGGGCACGCCATCAGAGCGAGAAAACCCTGCGGAGGCCCTGGATGTGGAGGTGTCAAACATGGAAGTGTCAAACAGTGCCCACTCACCATCCCAAACCTTTCTTCATCCTTAGTATACGTGTGTGTACGCATGTGTGTTTGTGCGCGTGTAGCGCTGCGGCGTGTGTACAGTGTGTGTGTCCGTGGGCAGCTGTCACCTCTAAACAGCAAAGTTTTGAAATGACAGGGCCAAGCGATGACAGTTCAGCTACTGCCACCGGGCAGGTTAGAGACCGGAGCCTCTCTCCATCTAACACCCCCTCACTCTCACCCTCTGTCCCTCGACTCCCCTCTTGTTCTATCCCTCTCTACTTCTCTCTCCCACTCAGTTTCGTGTTGTGACTGCCTGTGACAGGACTCGTGGGTTTCTTGCTGTTTATTCCATGTGGTTTTCTCGCTGCAACAAGCTTGCGTTTCTCCCAGCAATTTCAAAAATATTGACTATGAGCTGCTAGTGGGTGTCTATTAGAAGAAATAGTGTAAGTGCAAATGTACCTACTCGTGTTTTTGGCTAGCAAATGAATTTGCATACAAATGCAGAGTAAGAATAAAGGCTATCGTGCATGGTGTGTGCAATCCCCTGGGAAGCTGTAGGTAGCTCTAGAGTGATCTACTTTGCGACTGTAACATACTTACTGCATGCCAAAAATGAGAAATTATTTCAGTTTGTCTCAGAAAAATGAAGCTAAATTAGTAATATAGTTATCACAATATATGCTCTTTAAACGAGCAGTTCCCAGGCCTGACTCACAGTTTGACACTGTGTTTTGTGGTGGTTTAACTCAAAGGTCTAACTTATTGAACTAGTTCTGGGTTTAGTCATTTAGCTTCATAGGAGCACCTGTTCTCCTGTGGATAGCGTTCACTTTAACCACCTGCAACAGCTCATCGATAGTTTGTTCCACAGCACAGAGAGATCAAATCAGAATTGACAGCATATAGAGGCCATTGTAGGTTATATTTTTATAAACAGACTCACACAGCAAGAGCTGAAAATAGATTTAATCTTGAATGCGCTCTAGAGAAATACATTTGCGTTGTGTGGGCTGAGTAAATTTCAAAGTGCATGCTGACCTCTAAGTTAATCCTCGCCAAGTTTGTTGCTCACAAGACTGATGGACACACTGGATTTGTGATTCAGCAGCATCGACCTTTCTAGTCTTGGGGTCTGTCTTGTGTAGCTGTATAATAAAGCAGAAAAACTCCATGTAAAAGTTTGTTTGTGCTCTCTTTACCAATTACATACAGATGGTGATATGTGTGCTGGCACTGACAGACAGCCGTGCTTTCCAAACATGTTTGTTCTGTTTGCACAACTGCATGTCTTTAAACACTTCCCCACAGAGCTCTGAAGGATCATTGTTTCTTTGCACCTACTCAGCGGAGGCTGTAGCTCAAATATGATTCAGTCACAGAATTTGAAGGTAATGTGAATGTACCGAACATGCTTTGGTCACGTGTCATCATGAGAGGATGTTTATTTGTTGCAGGATTGCTGTTGGTTCTGGTGTCTTTCGTATCTTTGAGAATGATGAAAGGTCTAGTGATGGTAATTATTTCCAGATTCTATTATGTTCATATTGTGAGCTGTCACCCTTGACACAGATCACAATAAGCCATCAGTCTGATTGTGACCAAAAACCCCAGACCACTCGAGTTTCAGTTAAGACACTATTGCAGCTCTACAGCAACTTCGTCTTTGAAAAATACCTGCCCTCCCTCTGACTTCCTTTGCTTACTCAAACACCGCCAATCACACATAAGCATATATACTCAGACAAATATAGGAGCACCACTTCACAGCACGCAGACAGATGGGAAGCATTATTCAATTTCTTGAAAGGAAATCATTCCATATCACAAAAAGCAAATTAACAGTCATCCAAATATTTGGAGAATGAGATGAATTAAGGCCGCTTCCCCTGTGCTGGGATCCAACAGGGAAACTCTAATTTTGGACTTAAGCAAAACAGGGAAAGGAAAATAAATATGTGCCAGTGGGGAGACAGCCGTGTCGTTGACCTCAGTAATACGACAGGCGAGACGGCGGGGACTATTCTGAAAGTATGGAAGTATGGGCTCTGTTTTTTCCAGAGTAGGACTCTCCACACAGGATGCAAGGTGTCAAACAAGGACCTTGAGTCTTAAAGAGGAGGAAGTGTCTCCTTTATGGCACTTTGCACCTTAACTGCCAACGTAGTATTTGCCAGATGTTCTGCAAAGTAAAACGAAGCAATGCACAGTGTTGGGAAGTTTATTCCACTACAGGTTACAGAATACATGCCCCAAAATGTATTGTAAAATGTAAAATCTATTGCTATTATATATAATATACTGTTGCTTAATATAAAAGGAGTAACAGTAGGGTGGACATTAGGCGAGGCTGCACTTTTTGCAGTGATCTCGTATAGAAAACTATTTCTGTTTTCTTTTTGACTGCTTTCAGAAGCGCACGTGATTATTTGCAGCTAGCAGGTTGTTAATGCTGTCCATCAAGTCTAACAGTCTGCAGTCTATGAACTAACCTCAGCTAACGCCAGCTAACAACCTTCAGTAATAGTAATAAATCACACAGCAATACTGCGTCAAAGATACTGAGGTGGCACATAACCCAGGTCGCTACCACAACTAAAACAAGGTAGTTGCAGCAGGCTAACATTTGTTTTTAAAGAACTTACTTCCAGATGTTTCTTTAGGTTGGAGTCTTTTGATGCTGAGCAGCTTGGTTGCTGGCAAACAGAGTTTGCATTGCACGGTCAGATTTCATCCCTTTTTTCTTTAAATGGGAAGTGGTGTCGGAAAAATAAAAAATGCATTCCTGCCCGTGCACTGCTGGAGCTGTTGTGCAGGCTCCGGGTCCATTGTGTAACTGACCCCACCAACATTAACAGGACGCTTACACTACAGCCTCTTATTACGTGTTTTATTTGGGTTTCTGGCAATGCGTGGAATTACCAAAATTAGAGAGGGGATAGCCTAACATATGAAACAGGAAAAGACTGCCGTGTAATCCATTTATTTCAACAAAGTAACTGTATTCTAATTATCACCTATTTAAGCGGTAACTGTAACGGAATACAGTTACTCATATTTTGTATTTTAAATACGTAACGCCGGTACATGTATTCCGTTACTCTCCAACAATGCAGTATATGAAGTTTCTTCTTCTTCTGGTGGACGGTCTATTATGCTTATCTTCTGTAACTGTAACATCAAGAACTAGAGAAAAGTAGAGAAAACTAGAAGAAGGTCAATCAATACACTAGGTGATTTCGATGTTATTTCATTGATTGAGTGAAATTAGGTGGCGGGCATGCTCAAGATCTTCTTATTCCCACATTATTATCATACCATTACTAAGGTATTTAGATCAGAAGATTAGAACAAAGAAGTAGAAAGCAGAACCAAATTCACCCTTGAAGGTATCGCTAAATTGTGATGCTCTGTTTTGTGTGCTGTGGAAACTCACTCAAGATTGCATAACTCTTAAATTATAGCCACAGCATCAAGAAGCGTCGGGACCAGTTATTTCCCTCTTTCTGCTTTTGCGGCAGAATAACTTTTATTTTGGACCTCCTTTTTGTCAGTCTTCCGCCTTTGACTTAACCCATCTTTGGTTATCCCCAACAAGAATGGCTTCTCGGTCTCCAGGGAGCACAGGAACAAAAAATGTCCTTGAGCTATTTGTCTTGATGCTTGTGTTTCCCAACACATTTACACTAAGCGCTGTCAGCTGAGGCTTTCATTCCTTCCTGCCTTCCTCTACCCGGCAGTACTTAAAAACAGCTGGATGTTTGTGGCCCAGGGTACCAGGGTAATAAAGCGCTTTCTGTAAAATGATAGCTCTGTCAGGTTCCTCAGATGTTACCTAACAAACCAGCCTACAAAGGTGTTAGTGTTCCACATTTAACATCAAGGGCTAATTACTACCTATAAATTACTAGCCTGACCTGGAACAGCCCCAGCTGAGCACTAGGCTTTCTATAGCTGTATCAGAATCTCAATCTCATTTTAACAAATTTGATCAGTTTCATGATTTTGTTTAATGATTAGCAATAAGTTCATAATCAGGTTTGCATGAAGCATTGCATGATCTCAACATTTGTCATGTTATTATTCTGGAAAGTCATTTAAAACTGAAATAAGCTGAGTAAGATAACATTCTCCACAGCTTAAAGTGTCCTCACCCTGACTTTTACAATTATGGGAAGGTTAGCTTATCACTGTGTTAGATTTATGCTGCCTTTCAAGCATCCTTCATTTCCACTTACTTACTAGATCAAGCAATCCCCGGCGAGTCTATAAAATCCCACAGCTTACTTTTCTTTAATTAAATGCCACTCGTAATGCTCCCCGGTGCACCCCGTATATCTACGGCCATAGCTGATGCTTTTAAAAGCAAAGAGCCACCTTTAATGCGCTGCGCCGTCTGCGGCTCAGCTGCACCAAGGGGACAGAGCAACAGACATCCATCTTAACAAGGTCACACCGTTTGATTTTTAATATAACGGTCAGTGCTCGGGCCCTGCGTCCTCCTTTAAAATATTAGCGCTCATTAATGATTTGGAAGCTGCCCGCCCCTCCTCTTCTCATAAAAACCCATCAGCAACCATTCTCCACACGAGGGTGAGCACAGTCAGATCTGTGCTTAGACCTGCTCCCACTCACTGCCAGGGGCTGGCCAAAAGCCTTCTTTATAGGCCAGCTTTATAGCGTTCATTATGCACACTTAACAGGCACTGTAATTCTCTCAGATGGGTAGGGGAAGTGAGGCGATTAGCTCTTGGGTCTAAACGTGGGTTGCCTGAGACTTTGACCTTTTGTTTTGGACATGAAAGATGATGTTTCTGGTTCGCGCAGAGGGAATTCCAGTTTGCTGTGCAGTCTGTACTCTCTATTACATATATTTATTTTTTTGTCTATTTTTTCCATGCTTCTGAAGAAAAATTACATCTAATCAGGAGGAAGTAGGCTGAGATAAGGTCTCCTCTTATAGCAGAACTTTGATTATTTTCCTCAGGGCTTGTATAAGTGTTACTGCATTCTTGTTTTCTGTTAACAATTTATTCCACTGGGCTTCCAGCACAAATGCTGAGTTAAAGTGACTGGAAGTTGTTTTCACTTTGCTGTGTGTGAGATGAAAAAAATGAGTCTTAAAGGGTCAGGGTCAAAAACATCTCACACTCCTACGCAAACAGCTTATTAGAGCCAAGCTTTTGTAGAGGGGTTTAACTTTTCTGTACTTCTTGTTTTTTACTTCCCACTCATTTAATGTTGAGCTGTGAAAAGAGGGGACGAATGTTAAGCAGCACTCTATTGTAATCTACCACTGCCTTTGTTGTCCTAATTCAGAGCTTTAAATCTAAATGTCTTTAGAGAAACTCGTGAATCATGACCTGATCATCTGATGGATGGCATAGTTTCTCTCATGTGATCCTTGCTTACACTAGCCTGGGTATTCCACGTCAAACACACCTTCCAGAAGCACTGAACCCATAACATCCTCTCACCGTGGCTTATCTTCCTGCACAGATGGACTTCCAAGAGTCCCATAACTTCCTTACGTTACTGTCCTGTGTGTGTCCTTGGAACTGGCAGTGTGTTTACACAGCTCATATTGTTGTCTGCCTCCTGCTGGCCTCTCCTGCCTATGAGACTAGCAGGTCACAGTCCCACCACACCATTAGAACACTGAGATGCATTATTTCGATGCACAAAATATTGGCTGCTGTCATTGGAAATGTAGGTGATGAATCTTCAGACAGTGACCTCATAAAGCATACTTGACCTACAAGATGAGGAGCCTGAATGGGCCACGCACCATTAAGTTCACACAAGCCATCGAGATTAGGTTTCAGCGCACCAGCTGCATGTGGTCAGAACCACAGTGGCACTTTGAAAAGTCACCAAATCGATGCCCTGCATCAACGGCCAGTACATGTAATGGCTGTAACTGCTGTTACGGGCATTTTTACCCTGGAAATAAGAACTTAACCACCCTAAGTTACTGCTGATAAATACAAAACAGCGGTATAAGTCAGTGTTAAAAGTGGGCGAGTGTGTCAACTGATAAATGTGTTAATTTTTGAAAAATGTGTGTTTTTTTATTTGATTTTAGTAACACATTTCTAAAAAAAAAAGAGAGAGAGAGAGCGGGATCAGCAGTATTCAACAATGTAAAGATGGCAGAGCTTTCAAACGACACAAAATTCCACAGTGGTACTCTGTGCACGTGCTCAGAGCCACACCCTCTGTCACGGGCAATGGAGTGGACTCAGGCACAGACTGGGATTCACAGTTCAATACAGATTCTTATTTACACAGACACCAGGTGCGATGCATATACAAGTGGGGGGAATCCGGGGTTTCAAGGGTCCAAAGGGGAGGTTCGGGAAAGGGAATGGCTCTCTCACACTCGTACTCCCTCACGGTTCCACACACCAACCCACTCACGTCCCAAGATTAGGTCACAGGTCCGGGGAAGCTGTACACAGGAGAGGGTAGTTACAACGAGGAAACAAACTCACGAAGAAAAACGTTTATGAAAGCTAGAGTCTAACATGTCTCGCACAATCATCCAGCAATGAGAGGATCTGAGTCCCGGCCTTAAATGGCATAGAAACACAACAGCAGCATAATTGGAGACAGGTGTGTGGGCCAAAAGCAGAAGCCCGCAGTGAGCTCCGCCCAGGCAGAATGACGACAGGAAGAAAGCAGCAAAACAATAAACACATGTAGCCTCGCGGGGCCGGCTGGGCACACACAGGGACCACGACACCCTCAATGTGGCAAGATCCAGAAATCAAAATTGTACCTGTATCATCCAAACAATACAGTTTTAACAATGCAACAATACAGAATGAAATGTAAAGTCATCATCATATTTCAGCAAAGTAGTTTTAGGAAGTTTGTTTCAGCAAGTCAGTGCCAACGCATGAACTGAAACTGTGGTAATAGTCTGACAGCTAAACTCCAGACTTGTCACCCACTAAAAACAGTTGGCAAGTTATGAAATACAAACACAGGAAGGGGCCCAGCCTGTGGCTGAACTCCTGCACCGAGTAACTGAGTTTGTCTGTTCAGTTCATGAGCGCTTGTTGTGAAAAGAAGAGATGACACGAGAGGATGGCGGCAGACCTATGGTGTAGCTTTTTGAAAACATGTCGCTGGCATCAAATTCAAAATGTGTACATATATGTTTCCTAATCTAAAAAACATTTGCGTAACTTGGCGTAATTTCCAAGTAAGAGCAAAGCATTCTGTCGAGACAGTTATCAGACTGCCTCGGTCTTACTTGCGTTAATCGTTAAGAAAGATTCAAAGTGCGCGTCTTTTGAGTGGTTTGGGTGGAATAGGAAGGGTTAAAGTAGGCCTGGATCTGCTCTGGTGCTTCTTTTTAAGAGCCCCACTTAAGGTCTCTTTTTGTGGTTCCAGATGTTTTGTGTAGCTATTTATTTAGCTTGTAAACAGGCCGACAAAAAGCAGCGGGCATGATGATGGAGAGGGAAAACCGCAGTGACATTGTTGCAGGGCCTTAGATAGCTGTGTGCTTAAAGTTATTTAGAGCCGGGTTTGGGGCAGATGACTTAATCACCCCTGAGAGGGAGGTTACAAAATTGAAATGCAAATCTTAACATTTTGGAATTCACTGGGGTTGACATGGCCCCTTGGAACAACATCAACAAAAAGGAACGTGCTTTATGAAAGGGGGTGGGGAGAGTTCTCATTTGTTGCAAATGCTTTCTCTAAAAGGGAATAGAAATAAAAGAGCCTGACCTTCTGGCTTTGTTCATTTTACTGCAATCCTGCCCTTCTCTAATGTTTCCTGGGAAGAAAGCTATAATCGACAGGCTTGGTAGCTTCAAAGTTCCCATATGGAGCAGGTGGATCATCCCTAATGCTGCGACATATTAGAACATCTGCCGTGTAGTCAGGTAACGTGCTAACCCCTCTAGGTACAAGAAACGGGCGTTGAAGTTATGATGACAACATGATTTGTCATAATTATTTAACATTAATGTTTGCAGAAAACTTTATCTTAGAGTATCACTCTAAGTTGCCGTGGAAACTAGCAGGAACTTTAGCCTTTGAGGAATTCAAAAGTGAAAGCAATGAGGTGAGAAATCTGATTTTTATTTCGAATGAAAAGTGTTAGAAAAAAGCTTTATTCTTTCTCTTTCTTTAACAGTTTTTTATCAGCCAGTTATTCAGACATTTTCAACTAGAAGGTGCATAAGCATCTAACACACACACACATACACTCATGTACATCTTTCACTGACGTATGGCAAGTTCTGATCTGTATCTCCCACACAGGCTTCCCCAGAGAATTGATTAAAATCAGAGAGAGAGAGAGAGACAGGCCTTGAACATCGCTGCTTATGTGTGAACAAACAAAAAGCTGCCAGTAATTGGATTCACATTGAGGGAGGTATTTAAAACAGTCTGATAACTGATGCAAGCTGCCAGCTATTGCATGGCATTTTATGATCCAGTTGCCTTTACTGGTCTAGTTGTGCTCCAGCGGAACATAGTTATGTTGAGCAGCTCCCTTTCCACCTTGGAGAATACAACATTCAGGAAAGGTTTCAATCTGAAAAAACTCAAAGATCTTTTCCCTCTGTTTCCTCAACATTTCCTGCTTTTGGCGCGTTTAAATGTGCCGTTCATTCACTCTGTTTAGGCTCTGTGTCCACAAACTATTAAAGTGCTGAAAGCACCCATGACCTCATTTTCAGAGTGTTTTTCTGAAGTGCTTATTGTTGCTAGGTTACAAAAGACTATCATCCCCAAATTTTTCTCAATTACCTGTAGTGATGATATCGTAAGTCCCGCCTCTTACTGGTTTTGAATTGTCATTAACAGACAAGTGCCGCAATCTTCCAAAAGTTGAGTTATTTTCAAGTGAAGAACAAAAATCTGTGGGCATTTTTGCTCCAAGGACGTTGAGCGCTGTCAACGCTGAGATTCATAAGATTTATATGGAAAATAGCTGCTGGGAGCACCAAAAGCACTGCCTGTGAACACAGCCTCCTGGAAAGCTACAAGATGTTTTTTTGCAGTACATTTCAGATGAAAGAGTACTTCCTCTCTTTGATATTTGACATGTTTAAATGCAACTTAAAGAAAAATGGACGCTGCAGGAGGCTGACATATGGGAGTGTAATCCAAGCGGGCCAAATACCACAAGTTACAGATAATTAAACCGGTGCAGGGCTGATTAGAGGCAATAAGACAAGAAATTGGAGAATCATGGCCAGACAGAGCGTATCTGATTGTTTACATACCTTGAACTAAGAGAGAGAGAAAGAAGAAGTAAGGGAGAGAAGTGACTGCCATTTTATGTCGAGCTTTGAGGTGAGCAAGATAGAGATCAACTCCAGATGGCTGCAGTCAGAGGGCCCCGGGCTCCAGGGACACCATTGCCTCACAATCCATCGCTCACCCAGACACAGACACTCCATTACGCTGGTTCTGAACCGGAATTAAATCCCATCTCAAACATGATTGTCTTTCAACCTCTGCTCCATTGTGTTGACATTGGCCTCTGCAGGCTGAGGAAGCAGATACCTGAAGACTTGGGGCTGAATCATGGCTCAGCCTGCGTGGTCATAGAGGAAAAAGTTACTCACAAGTGGGCTAAGAGGTAGATGACTGTGCAATGCTTTGAGTGTATTTGAACAATAGCTGCAGCATGGTGGACGCTCACAATCAGCTCTGACATGTTGAGTAATGTTCTGTTTATATGAGTTATATGAGTCTTAACTGAACTTGGCTACACATTATACCAGTCTGTTTAATTTTATTGAGGTTGTGTGAGTTCTAGCAATACTTGCACTTTATGTTGGTTGATCAATGAAAAGAGAGTTCAGCCTGGTATCACTCGGCTGTTTGATAGCTAGCATCTGTAACTCGTGACTGGGATAATAGTTTCGGTTGTGAAACAGCAAGACATCCAAATACTGTTACACAATCATACCGATCACATTTATATAGTCTATTAGACTGATTAAAACCATTAATTCTTTCTTTCTTTCTTTTGGTAGACACAACTTCATCAACTGCTCTTTAGCGTGGCACTGAGAACTACTAATACTTGTTATATGTTACCCTCGTTTCATTGGGATTTTTAAGATACTCCCAGTGTATGAATGCATTTGTCCACATGTGTTGTAACACAGTTGCTGACTAACATGGTATAGAGCCATGTCTTAAATGGCTATCTGGTGGGAAAATATTTCATTTTCTTCACCTGTAGATCAAAGTGAAACTTTTTAGTGACTTGTAATGCTGATTATTCATGAAAATGTCAAGTTAAACAAAGCAAACAAACATATTCATTAACAGACCTGAAATGACTCAGTGCTGCATCTGGTGGATGAAATAAGCTACAGTATTGTTGCAATGCAACGTTTCCCAGAAGCCCACCGGCTGAACTGGATGATGCTTGTAATTTTCCAAATTGGACAATCGAAGATGTTTTAATCATGTAATTACTTCGATTCTTCTGAGACTTAATTTGAGAGTTGAGACATTTGGTCAGAAAATCAAGATAACATGTGGCAAATAACTACATTCACACATGGGGAATGTAGTGAATGTACCAGCGATTCTGCTGTGTGTGGATTTTTGGGAGTTTCTCTCTCGAGTTGCAAAAAAAGGAGGAGAATGTTTAAATCAAGCGCACGATCTGGGTTAGTAGCACTAAAAAGAAGAACGTCATATTTTTCACTGAAATGAACTGACTGCGCCTGTGATTGCGCTCACACTACTGTGCTATTGTCGCGTTCAGTCAATCTTTCTGTATGCATGTTGCTTCTAGAATAGCGAACCAGCATTTGTCTTTAAAACCATTAAACCATTACTTTATATTCGATTATTTATTTTTCATTCGGAACGAGAGAAAAAAAATCATCCAACAATTCCAGATGTGCGCCTGATTTCGATGATGCGTGGATTACAGTGTAACGATAATAAGGCTGCAGCACATTGCTTCGATGGGTTTGCCTGAACTCACCACATCCTATACTAGACAGACACACAGACTGATAAATATTTATGCTTCTGATTATTCTGTGTGCATTATTAATTGTACGAAAACATCCCTCCAAGAGGATCTCATTAGGGTAGGAAATAAGTCAAAGCTAATAAAGCTCATAGTTGAAAAAGCACTTTTGAACATCATTCCCTATTTCCTCTCTTTATTTCGCCTGTGCTGAAGTTCATAAAATGCACTGTAAACGCATTCATTAGAATTAGTATTTCCTCAAACTGAGTTGACTGGAGAAATTGTGTGTGATTAAATATTAGCTTGAATATAATTAGCATTTATTAGCAAACTCTGCTATGGCAGATAATGAAAATCTTAATGAAATGCTTTGTTGAATTATGTGTCGGGGGTGGGGGTGTCGGAGGTTGATTTTTTATATATTTTTGGTTCCCCGCACACTTAGAGTCAGCATGCCTGAGCTCACAGTACAACATACATTTTTTATATTAAGTGATAATGTCGACAGCTGCTGTAATTGTAACATCCGACTAGTGGGCCCCTTCGCTGAGACAGTGTTTTGAATCTGTCTGCTCTGTACAGCAGCCTACAGTTAGTTTAATAGGCTCCTCAGTCTGGTAGAGCTATTACCAAATCCAACACAGACCATTAGGCTGCACGGGCTTAATTGCACATTAATTGGATAATTAGTCCTGCACTTTGTTTTTCTCCCATTTTCTCAAATCTTCTCCCTCATTTTGGCAAGCACTCGGTCATTTTGTAAATTTCCCTTTTGTCATTACGGTTTTCGGCGCAACGAGAAAATGCAGTTGTCGATGCCATCGTCACGCGGCTGACAATTTGCCGTGGGGAGCACTCGCTCCACAGGGGGGTGTGGAAGCCGAGGTTTAGAGGGTCGAGGGAGCGCTAGGCTGTCTTCCTCCATGTTGACCCACAATGCACGCTGTGTTTGCATCTCTGCCTGCACAGAAACCAGGAAGAGGCATGCATTGTTAAATAGGCAACAACTCTCTAGGTCCACGAGGTGCATTATTTATGAACGTTTAAAAGAGATTTTATTCATCCCTTCCTCACATTTCTATTCCATTATTGTTTGTGCTCCAGGCATGTGTCTCAGCACTCTCAGATTGCTGCCATTAAATCCAGGGATCCATCGGATGGAGTTATCAAAGTAAATGTTTGGCACATTTGATAGCGTTTGAAATATCCTCCTGTTATAAAGCTCTCCGGGGAGAAAGAGGGACAGGTCTTTCATGCAAATAGCCGGTTTTCTGATATCACATGCTGTCTAAATATCCACACTTATCTCAGCACTGTCAACAAATACACAGAGCACTTGCTTGATGTTCGGCTGGATGGGAAACGAAGAGAAGGCGCTCATCAGGCCAGACAGCACGTAATGAAATCATTATCTTAAATTTGCAAGCAATCGATCTAGCGAGTTCAAGGTGATTTTACTGACCAAATGGTAAACATGTGGATGGCAGATACTTAGAAAGCCAAAAATGTGGATGACGACATGTAAATTGATCTATTAATTTTGTAATTCAAAGCATATGAATGCAATTTTGCATTCGAGTAGATGGCGGGTGTGTTTTACTGTAAAATGACTTTGGGGAACAGGGAGGAAATGAGTAAGAAAAACAAAGGTAGTGATGAACTGTGAGCTGCTCTGCCTTAATGAGTACAGCGCTGGCGTCCTCTGCCAGACCCTGATAGGTCTCCTGATTAGACAAGTAAAGCTCTGTCCTTTATTATTCCCACAAGATGCAGCACTTGCTTTTGTCTCTGCACTAATAATAGCCATAAAGTGTGATCATTCCAAAGTGTTAAAACGCTCCCCATAAACATCGGTCTGTTTTCGTTTTGTTTATTATTCATCTCGTCCAATTACCATTCTAAAGGGGGAGTGTTTCTTGCCAGACGCTGAGGGAATAGCAGATTAAAAGGCAATGAGGAAACATCTGTGTCTTTGCTTTGCCACAAATCTGCATCTCATTCCTACCGCTGGCATTCAGATAGACAGCGCCTACAATGCAGGGAAAAAAGTAAAAACGCCAAGGTGCATAGGGCTAGCGAATAGAGAGAAGGGTTACCATAGAAACACATACCTCACATGGGTTTATGGGCTGCATCCTATCACATGCTATCAGGAATTACCATAAATCTTCTGGCAGCGAGGGCGGTGGTTAAGGTGCATCTCAGCAGTGAATGACAATGTGTTGATCCCCACATATCTGGAGAGATGCATTCAGCCTCTTTAAATCAAGAGGAAAATGGCATCAGATTTAGCTTGTGACAATAGAAAGATGGAGAGTGCCTCTAATGCATTTCCTTTCATGAGCCTGTGTGCAAACACATATTGAAAATCGCAAAGAAGATGCCGGCTGCTTTTCCTTTATATTCATGCCATTGTGGATGTGAGTGATTGCGAAATCAGAAACTTATTGGAAAGCATAATACGGCACAGAGACTTGTATTTATCCCCCATAATCTTTGACTTGGTGTCATCGTGCTTATTCCGTACAGTCACGGTGCGGCTGCCTGCACAGAGCCGAGGCTCGCGCTGAGAATTGTGTCAGAGCTCAGTGGTACATCAGTGCAATTTCCACAAATGGCACCTTTCCCCAAGCTCCCATCCTCTCGACCTCTGGCGCTGAGTGACGACGCTGAGAGCATTATCAGATGTGTTTGAGCAGCTCCCGTCAGCACGACCCCGGTGGGCGGTACAGTTATCGAGTGACCTTTTCTGCATGGCTCCCTGATATTAACGCAAGCTCCCCGCCTTATTACCATGGGAACATTTCACAGAGTATTAGACTTAATAAATGACTTTTTTCCTCGGCTTCCGTCTCTCCTCCTCCTTCACCATTTTTCTCTCCATCCTCTGCTCCTGCTCCCCTCATCCTTCCTGCTCCTGAGCCGATAACCCGACCTCCCCAGGGGCCCGGCCTCCATAATCGCGTCAGTTCATGGCCCTCTTATTCCGCAGAATTGCTTAATTGGTATGTGTTCTACATAACTGTTGGAGTATTAGACTCACAAATGAAGGTTAGAACCTCAGTGCTTGTAATCGACTGAAAGAAATTGATTTGTGCTCAGCTGCCCTTCTGGGACGAGACTTTATGGTTCTCTGAAGAAATGAAGCTTTTATAATTGTGTGTTCTTTCCCCCCTCTTCTCTCCTCTGGTCTCTCTCTTTTTCTCATTTCCTCCCTGCTAACTGCTTTGTTGACATTCATCAAAAGGCACGATGCCAGCAGCTAAAAGGTGATATATCTGTCGTCCGTGTTACTGTGCATTGTGCGTACGTGACATAAAAGTGCTAAATGTGTGCTGTTTCTGATCGTGGTTTAAATACTGTGTCAGTGAATACGTGATCGTGCAGGCGTGAAGCGTCGTCATGCAGCATAAAAACTCATCACAGGTCTCGCTGGGTTGTGTGATACTAAGATTTCAGATAAATAGCTCAGTTTAAGTGATTATGACTTTATTATGATCATGACTCTGTGGCTGAGTGGCCAGCAGGGTGGCGTGCATGAAATGCAATATAATGCTTATCAAATAAGGACGTCATTTAGATTTTAGTCCAAAAGTGAACAAACACACAGTAAAAACGAAGGCCTGATTCTGCATTAAAAAGGGAACAGCCAAAGTAACTGTGGAAACTGTGTGGCAAAAGAAAAAGAGACAAATTGTCGGAGGGGCCACAGCAGTCAACCATCCCAGGTTACTCAGAGCAGCACCTAGCAGCTGATTATTAGTTGCCAGTGTCTGTGTTCTGTGTAATGCATGACAGCTCCCTCTGACTTAGGTGACCGGAGATTATTTCTGCCTGCTTTCCAGGTCGGCACACTCAGATGTGCTCGGTGCAGAGGTTTGCTCAATGCAAAATCACATTTCACGCTTGTGCTAATGTCACCCGGCAAGTGAAGAGGAGTGAGAACTGGCAGGTGGTGTTTACAAATGAGAACAGCCCGAACCACGAGCCACCCTGACACCAAATGCTGATTTGATTATGGAGTGGCATGTAAGAGTATATGAATGTATGTAGCAGACCAGGTGGCACATTAAAAGTAGATTAAGTGAAACAGATGAGCGTCACATGTTTTTTTTGTTTGTTTGTTTGTTTTGTTTTGGGGGGGGGGGTGTTTGTCCAAATGGATGTCTCATCCTGGAGCTTGATGAAGGATTTTAAAAACAAGGTGGTGGTTTGAGGGAAAGACTTAGTGTGTTTACTTGCGTTCGAATTATATTTAAAAGAGGAGAGCATGTTTGTTGCTTATTCTTCTTTGGGCTCATTCTTCCTTGTGAAGATGTTCTCTCTTTAGTGTTTTAGGTGATTCCTTCCCTTTAGGTGCTATCTGTTTGTACTGAGATAATTTCTGAGCTGAAAATGAGCACATTCACCAGCGCAGTACTTTGATGTATCTGCCCCTCAGTGACGTAAATTGCTCTTGAGTGCTTATAGCGTTTCATTATTACAGTAGGTTCGTATTAAGAACTGCACTTCTTTGAAATTATAAATCTTGCAGAACTTTTCAGTTTGCTTCTAAAAAAATGATTTTTTTAATATATTAGCTACCTCAAGAAAGTCACTTGTGATTCACCATCTAACAAACTAAGAGGCAGAGGTTGTCACTGTCGGATCTTTTCTACAGTTACTAATCTGCAGACAACAGGAGCAGTTCCAGGCTGTACATCTACACCAAGGTTTAAAGTTTCCCCTACGTCAAGGATGAATAGAGTCCCCGGATCCAACAGGACAGCTGCAGCTGGACATTTTTAAGCCCCTCCTCTGGTAAAATATTTAATGTGCATCCATCCATAACTTTGTAAGTAATCCTGCTTACATGCAGACAAACAGACAAAGCAACGAAATCATAGACAAATCACAGAACCTCGACAAAACTCTGATATTTCGCTGGTTTCTTCATCTCAAAGCTCATCGAAATCTACCGTGAGGCTGCCAGAGAGGAAGGAAGAGCGTAGCTCTTTCATGTATCTGCACCAAAACAAGGTTTATGGGCTTGACACCGTTTCCACAGGATGCAACCCAACAAGCACATCATTTTATCACTGGAAAGCACTGCAATCAAGAAAACCAAATTTTTCCTACTAATACCACAGTTAGTCAGATCTAACCGACAGGATCTGCAAAGCTGAACAGCTCCCCTGCACACCCCCATGCCCGCCCCCTAAGTTTGCTTGCCTGAGGGTGGTGCCCACAGGCGTGCTGTTGCTTTAGTGGCCTATGGGTAACTTTGATTGGACTGGAGCTGCATTTCTGTAGCTGTTGGCATGAAAGCTCTGCAGTTGGCTGGGGTTGTTTTTTATTTATTTATAGACAGAGGCTTAAACTTGTAGAAACAACACCATGTGAACTAATATTAATTTTTATTTGAGCTCTCAGTAGCAAAGAGGATGAGGCAAGTCGGAACAAATCAGAAACGTACTTTTTGCTGTGGTTTATTTTATAGTCTGGAAAATAAAGACTTCTATCCTGAATCTTGTGCAACACATCCATAACATAATGTGTCGTTGCTCTCCTCAGCGTAATCTTTTGACGCCACAGTAGCTGATTGTGAACCTGGATGACCCATAATTCTAACTATATGTGTGCAGTTCTTATTCTACAAATCTTGGCAATTGTTAGCAAATGCAAATTGAGCTTTGATGTCCTGTAGCAGCAGGCCCAATCCAATCCCCTAATCAACCGTGTG
This sequence comes from Simochromis diagramma, assembly GCF_900408965.1. NCBI lineage: Eukaryota > Metazoa > Chordata > Actinopteri > Cichliformes > Cichlidae > Simochromis > Simochromis diagramma. The sequence continues at coordinate 1,231,916 of NW_024386832.1, forward strand.
TGATTTAACAGTGCATCCTAAGCATTAGTATTCCAGAGCAGGATCCCTCTTGGATCCAGGCTAGGATTATCCAAGCTCTTAACATCTCAGCTAAGCTGGTTAACACCTGTTTTTATTGACATCTGAACACCATCTTCTTTGGTTTTAAAAGATCTCCCCTTGCTCTCACCAGCAGGTTAGTCTCTCTTCTTCTTCCAGGCTACAACCCACTTAAATGACCATTTTTCCCAGCACAAGTGTTGGTAGCAGGCCAGCAGCAGTACTGAAGAGATTAGAAGTTAAATCACAACATTAACATTCTCACTAGCATCATAATTGCATTCCTTATTAGAAATACAGCTGCATTAAAGTGGAGTCACTCTGGTGTATGATATAAATAACATGACCACAGCTAAGTCTTGTGAAGTCAGAGGAGTGCTTTTTTTTCCAAGTCCTAGTCTAGACATGAGCTACAATTTCAAGAATTCCCCATTTTACTGTACATTTTTGTTCAAATTCTTTAGAGTAATTTGACAGGGAAGAGAGGAAAACAGGCTCTCTTTACAAGTTTATTACTCTTAATATTTCCTCTGGGGCCCATGTTTGCCCCAGTGTAACTGATGTAATATTCCATTCAGGCACTGATAAAGCCTGGGGGATTCTACTTAGCAGCGGCTGTAAAGTCCCAAAGAAATCCTCACACTCCCGTGTGTGCCTCTGTCTGTTTTGCCAAGGTCAGCAGGGGAAACTTTGAAGAATGTCCCAGGATTTGTCTAAATCATAAAGTATGGATCCTCTTAAGCATCGCAGGCATTAGAGCTGAGCCCTATCAATGATTCCATTAACCTAAATTCCAAACCAGGCTTCACAACATGACCACATTAACCTCACGGATTTTACCAAGCTCTTGATCCCCGGCTATTTAAAAAGACTGGAATGAATGGTCACTCACAATTGTCTGACTAGCAGCTACGTTTCCTGCGCCAGAGAAGGAATTATCTCTAATATGACCCCATGTTTATCTTTGGCCACGTGTCCACACGTTTTGTGGTTGTTTTTCTCCAACCTTACGACTATAACAGAAACTGATTAGACAATAGCAGCGGTGCTGTGCGAGGAGAGTTGACAAGGACAGAATCCCAAGCAGCTGATTTTTACCTTCCCTAGATGAGCAATAATCATTTCAGGCTAACGGTGCAGGGGCAAGCAGAGAAGAGGAAGAAACAAATGTCTGCCTTCATTAGGACAAAGGGAGGGTGAGCAGAAGAGCGCCTGACAAGCCAGTAACGCCTCATTGTCCCTGATCTCAAGTTTCATAAATTTCCACGGCTCTCGTTAAAGGACATGTCGCTGCTGTCACCAGGCGCTAACTCGTTATCTCCTCAATGCCGTAAAATGCTGTAATTAACATTCAACAACTGTAACCGATCCAGCATTTCTCCTCTCTAGCCGCTAATTGCCACGCTATTGTGCTTGCACATAAGTGCCCCTTTTGTATGTGTGCTTGTGGGTACACATTGCTGCGGTTCATTTTTGATTGTAAATAGAGGTGAGAAAGCAGCTCGCCTGAGCTCGAAGCTGAACCGCGTTCGCTTTCCTTTCCTTGCGAGCTTTCTAATCATTAAGTTTATGCTTCAGTCAAAGATTTAGTGTTTCCAGAAAATTTTCACCGACATCTGGACATTTTAAATGCCTTCTGTGCAAGAGTGAAATTCAGGCTTTGCCAGCAGATGCTTTTTAGTAGACTCGTCACGGGCAACACAGCGTGTATTTATTACTGTATTGGAGGACTATTGGTTGAAATCACAATTACTGTTATTACAAATTTCAAGGTAATGTCTGCTCTTGGTTGTGAGGATATGGAGTGTGCTATTATTCAAGGCAATTCATCATTCTCCTATTAGCCGTGCATGAGTGACCCTGCTAAGTCATATTCTTCACTTCATCATATACAATCTTGTACGGCTGCTACACAAGATCACTCAGAGAGTGCTGACTGCTCTTGATGACATCGTTTTGCTTTCTAGGTTTCAGATTTTCATTCATAGCTTCTTGTAGGTCCCCAGCTGTTTGAGCTCTGTCTTAGACAGATTGGTATATGCTTTCCTTTCAGCCGCTCCTGTCTGAACTGACTGCGGCAGCCATCACAAGGCCTTATGAATAATTAGTCTAGGTCAACTGATACTCTCCAGCTCCAGACACCAATGTCATCTACTCTGCCAGCACCAGCCAAAAGCCAGATTAACTGTGTGCAGTTCTTCTCAATTGAGTCAGTTAAAGCTGATGCAGCTCTTGTTATTCAAAGGTAGCTGGCTAGATGTAAGTCGATACGGGGCAACCCCTTGAGGCCAAGCGTGGAACAGGAGAAGGGACGTCAAATTATTGGTGTCACGGGGGCCACTTTTAGAGGCTACTACGGTGGTCTGTCACAGATATACAATCACCTGGTGCTTTGTCTGTGCTGCTGGGCCTTGGTTTCATTCTCCGGGGATTATGGCGAATGCCAGGGTAAGATTTCCGAGAGCCAGGAAGGCCCCGGGGGGACAAACAAAACCAAATTGTTGCGTAGTGTTTCTTGTCCAGGTTTGGTGTTCAGGTCAGAGGAGAAGTAGTGCATGTGTCTGGGGATGGAGCGCTGCGTTCACAGAATAGGGCTAAAAGCTTCATTGTCAGACACACGGCCTACTCGTCTGTTATGCCGCTTCGTTTTTTCGAGAGGAAGTATCTCTTCAGGTTGTTATGACATCAAGTGCCTCCATAGCAGCATCAGAGCTTCTCCACAAAGTCTTTGTGACTCTTTTTGAGGGTTAAGCAACTTTATTCCAAACGGTACCCTTTATTTTTGACTTTTAGGAAAGTCTTTAATAGATCGTTTAGTAACCTGCTGCTGTGTGGTTACCAGTCTGGCTTTTTTTCACGTTTCTCCTCACAGATCAAGTTTTTTCTGCTGTCCGAGGCTTGAAAACTAAACGTGTATTTCACAGAACTAACTTTCAGTTTGTGTGGAGCTGTGGCTTAACCCCATATATAGATAAGCTGCTCTTTTAGCAACTCATGGCACCCTTGTGGTTTCACATCTTTGCACAATAGGCACATAGGTTGTGGTTTTTCTCACATTTTCACAACGGCTCACCACCAACGAAACTGCTATAGCTGCAGAGCTTAAACTCTCACTGCCTGCTCGGCCTCCTTCCTGTTACATTTCTGTGAAAACGCCGTCTTAAATTAAAAATTAATTAGTCATCAAACAGATGACATTTTAAAGATTTTAAAATGCATCTGAACTGTGTTCGCCTTGCTGCGAGAGCTTGGGAAGAAACAGGATATATTTTTGGCGAAATAATACACATGTTGAGTTGTTTGCCTAGTGCTAAAATGCTCCATACTTCTCTTCATTAGAAACAAGCTTTAAACTCAGGCCATGGAAGAACCTGACCTTCTTTTTATATTAGTGCAGCTATTAGTGTAATAACCTTAGGCTCAATAAAGTATCAACGTCAGCTGATGTTGGTAAAGACACAAACACATCCCTTCAGCTAAAGTCCTAAATTGTGTACTTAATGCTCCTATTGTCTCTAATTTGACCTATAATATCAACGAGACCAGCTGAAGTCTTAAATGTCTTGATTGGACATAGATCTGGAAAAAATTATCTCTGACTGTGATTAATTTTTCACACAGCAACAATACTGACATGCTACTTGAGTAAAAAGAAAAGAAAGAAAGTCCTTTCACAATCACCATGAGCAAATGAGAATGAATTCTCCTCGAGGGTATGGGGGGAGAAGAAGATGGAAAGTATAAATGAGGCAAAGTGTCATCATATGGCATTTTTTTATTAGATTGTTAAAGATAGATCTAATTTTAATTTGGGCTAATGCGAGGAACACTATCAGCCATTGACCAAGGGTGTCTTATGACTTACTTGACGTACTTTGCTCAGCAGTCTTGTGCTTTTACTCTGAACTTAAATGCAGACAGTGGGTCATGCACAGGGACATGGTAATTTTAAGAGCTCTCGCACTCCCTGCTCAGTTCATGAACTTCAAAACCCCTCCTCTATCCTACAGTTCAGCTCCTGGAAGTAGTGCTATATTAGTATCTCCCAGAAAGCGTCGAGCAAGTCTGCTGCTTCTGTTTACAGCCTGTTCAATCACTCCGAGTACTAGTGGCATACTGATTTTCTTGGAAACACCAAATGCCACAGCCCATCCTGGCTTCTCGCTAGTAAGGTATTTATCGTATGAAAATTTGGAACTGTCTGACTCGCGCGTTTTACTAGCCTTGTCCTGGAGCTGGGACTGATAAAATGTTGTAATATATGTACTGCAGTCAAAATGGAACATAAAAGTATCCCTGAATACTGTGAGATTTACACTGTGTCACAGGGAAGCGGTTACTTTTATGACGCTGTTGCACTGAACATAACTTTTGTAAAAATGGGTCATTTGTTTTTTATTTGTTTTGCTTTTTGTTTTTTGTTGTGTGCTTCAAGTAAGAGTCTAGACTAAAAGAAAAGCGACTCAAGCGTTGGTTTATTTTTTAGCATATGTAGTGTACTGTCTCCTCATATTGTGTATTTTATAACTCTATATAGTTCCAGTCTGTGTGTCTGTGTGTGTCCTGTTCTTATGTGTATCCACTGGGGACCTCAAACCTTAGCCCAGACTAAGAGCTGGTTTTCCTGCCAGTTTTTCTGCAAGGCTACGAGAAAATTATCTGAGCTGTGTGGTTGCTCGTGGCACCCTAATGTAACATTAAGCAGGTTGACCAAGCTCATGCAAGATTGATGTCTTTAAGGCTGCACTTTGCATCTGTGACACTGACAGTAGGCCCTCGATCCCAAGGTCATAGGTCACATGACATCTTCATTACGTGACATAGATGCAGCCCATTCACCTAGTCTTCACAGACTGGAGGTTTCTGAAACATCTAGTGCAACTATTTAGCACTGCACGTTTACAGTGTTTGCTACCAACGTTATTAAAGTTAACATCGCATTCATATAACAGACAACTTGTTGGGCACCGAATGTCAGCAGGCTTTTAATCATGTCGCCTCTGTCCTCGGCTCTTTCAGGCTGCGCTCTTTTTCCAGTCTCTGGCTTCCTGTGACTTGTCTATTTACCCAACATCTCCCTCAGCAATGAGGAGCATTTGCTCATCAGCCATATTTAAAGTGCACGCAGGATTAACTCAGCTGAAGACTTAACGCACATGCACAGTCACCCCATGCTCAGTTTGCTGTTTCCAGGCCGCAGATCGGCAAACGGCTCTGTTAGGCTTTCCTCTCTCTTATTCAATGTCGCTCTGGGCTACCCAGGCCTCTACCTCCTCCTCCCTCGTCCTCATTTCGCCTGAATTAATTGAGTTCTCATTTTTGTGAGAAAGCTCACAGGAGAGCTGTGTGAGAAGAGAGAGAGGAGTGATAGAAAGAATAAGATAGACACAGGAAGATCAGTGGTAGTAGCCTAGAGGGCATAACTCTCCCAGAGGTAGGCAGTCACCACTTCCTGGGGATGAAGGAGTCCCTCCACAGTGACTTATATCTTTATCCTCTCAGCACTCATCGCTCAGCGCTTATGGGAAACGACCCGTAGGCTAGTGGTAAGGGTCAGGCAGATGGGCCACTTCAACTCTTCTGACTCAAGGGAGATTTCCACCTAATTTAAGCTCTTTGTGTCTGTGACATTAAGAGAAAGGCAGGTTAAATGGTTTCTGATGAAATAATAAAAATACAGGTGTGTGCGCGTGTGTAAGATATACCTGGATTTTTATCATCATCATATAGTCAAGCTGTAATCCTGTAGCTCTTCTAGATACAGACAGACAAACTGGTAATGGCTAAATAACTGAACATAGTAGTGGTGGACAAGCAGAGGAAAAGTAGTGATAGATGCAGCTATACAGAGTGATCAGGAAGAAGGAACACAAGAAGCTCAAAAAGATGTGGAGGGTGAAGGCAACAGTGGTCCCAGTGGTAATCGGAGCATTCGGGCAGGTGACCCCCAAACTGGGCGAGTGGCTCCAGCAGATCCAGGAATTATATCCTAGATCTCTGTCCAGAGGTGCAGTTCTAGGACCAGCAAAGATACTGCACCTCCCAGGCCTCTGACAGAGGACCTGAGCTTGAAGGATAAATACCACCTGCAGGGCGAATGGGGAACTGAACATAGCAAGCTCACAAACAACCACATTAACAGAAACAGAAACCAAATGAGAAAAATCTGCTGTAGCATAAGTGAATGTAAATTTTAAAAGGTAACATCCTAAGCCAACATTGAAAATGATATGCAGTGTTTCCACAAAATAAAAAGTGCGTAAAGCACCAAATATGTGACCCAACACATGTTACTAGTATAGAAGTGACGCCCAAACATGACTTTACAGTGTATTTGTGCCTTTTCTTGTACTCGTTACAAATACTCAGAATGGAAATAGCAGACGTCACGTGATATGCTCTCATTAACTCCAAACCATTGCAACTTCTTCCTTTGCAATATTCTTACATGGACTGACAACTTAGGTTGCTCTAAGTTGAGATAAACACTTGTCGAGCTGTTACAGCCAATCGCCCGCCTCTATTCCTCAATGTCACTGCCTTAGCACTCAATAATTCAAAGCTTGGTGGTAATGAGCTCCCCGTAGGCCCTGTCCCCAAGGATCCTCCCCACTGTGCCTCCACTGTAATGTAGTTATATCTCATGTCAGCCTTCAAATCAATTACATTTCTATCTGATGGCTATGTAATTGCGCCTGATTGAGTTTTTGGCATGCCAGCCAAGTGTGTGGCTCCCAAACTCAAGCCAGTCAAAACAGGAAGCTTCATCAAATGAAACTGTATTTCATCCTGATTGAGGCTGCTCGCATGATAAGCACAGCTGTAATTATGATAATAATAACAATAGCAATCTGTGTTTTCTCATCTTTGTTGTTTTTTTCCCCCCTTGCTCTCCAGATGATTTTTTTGCCCCAAGGACAACGAGCAGTGTTTACTTTACTCAAGATGCAAAGCCTGATTTGATTGTTGGTAGCATGCGCAATTTAGTAGATTAAATGCAAAACATAATGGTTTTGTATAAATCTAAGTGTGTTTGAGTTTCACTTTGTTATAATGCAGCAGGAATTTTCTGCTGGACTTCACACCCACACAGTGCCTAGTGATTTCTGCATGTTGCTTAGATATTAATGTCAGATATACAAGTGTGGAACTGCCAGCGGAGATCTGCTGTCTTAGTGCTGCATAACGCCAAGAAATGAGAAGTCGACTTTTGTCTGGAGCAACTAACTGACGCTGAGCTCGTTCTATTGACCCAGACTGGATGGATTGACAGATGACTGGATCGTCAGCAGACAAATGACAGAAGATGAATGGATAGATGGATGGATGGATAATGGGTGGAGGGATGAATGAATGAAAGAAAGCATGAATGGACATACAGATGAATGGCAGGTTGAATGAGTAGACAAATGTACCCATGGATGGATGGACGACTGGACATTCAGATGGATAGGTGGATCAACACAATACATGCCTGGGTGGACGGAGGAATTCTCTAATGGAGTAGTAGTGAGATAGATGAGAGGGAGGATGCTGTGGTTAGGTGCATCAGCAACTAAATAGTGATGAATTGTGGTCGCTGTCAGCAGCACTAAGTATAACAGACATAGTAAAGCAGCCTGGCTCATCCATAATCAGCAGACCCAGATGATTGTCTTCATGCCAGAAGAGAACGCACAAAGAGTATCTACCAATCTGTCTTTTTATCCTCACTTCATCATCCCTTTACTTTATATATACCCGCTTACTCTTGGTGCTCTTGCCCTTTAAATGTCTTCATTTATATGATTATCTTGTCATTTCTCTTTTTAAGGCCTTGCAGCTCTCCTTCTTTCTTGCTGTCTGTCTGTCTCACTCGCCCCAGCACCGTCTTTTGTGTTAACAGCCTTCTCTTTTTTTGCAGTGGGGGAGCCACTGGGTGCACATCTACAATCTTGCCTTTCATTTCATGGCTTCTGGAAATGGATGTTTTACTGCCTTCATTAAGGCATGCAGCAGTCAGCGCTGTGTTTTCCCTCTGAAGTTTAGCTCCATGAACCTCACCATTAGAGGACATTATGGCCCCAGATTTCAGGGCACAGTGGAACACTGTATAATTTGATTAGTGTTATTAATCAAGTGGAATACCGCTCCTTTCGCCCCCATCTCACTAACCGCCCCCACTCCCAGCCGCAGCCCCCTCCTTTTTGCCATTTCACTTCTGCGTTCAGACCCGTCAGATGTTCTCTTCCCTCTTCCTCCTCCCCTTATTCATACGCTTCTCTGTCACCTGCACAGCACGCATGCACTGAAATTGACAAAAGGCCGTACACCTTCCCTTTTAAAAACAGTGATTTACCACTTCCCCACCCTCCAACCAGACCCTCTTCCCCAGCCTACACCGAGTTCTACCCCCCCCCCTTCGCCCAGGACATAAATCAATTGAGATGAAAGTTCCATAATTGTGCTTGCTGGGAGGGATTTGAGCAAAATTGCACTATGAATTTTTTAAAGGGAATTTTTACTAGCTGTTCAGCAAGACTTGGGCGGCGAAGGAAGGTGAGGCCATGAGGATTTATGGGCCTGGATTCTTCATTACTGAAGTAATTTTCCTGCAAATGATAGTGCAGCACCCTGGAGGGGGGAGTGCTGCCCGCCAGGGAGAGTACAAACCTGCTTAATCTCTCGTGGAGAGAGCAGCTCAGAGCACTAATATCATCTGTAAGGGACTGGGGCTCCATTTGTTCACATCTAAGCCACAGCCAGTGAATTTGTGATTCATATTAATTGATTGCTCAGATTTGTTCCAAGAGTAGCTACAAGTTGATTTCATTACCAAGACGAGTTTTTGTTAAAACTGCTGGGGAACGCGCTTTTGAAGATGAACTGTTTTCATAAAATGTGTGTCTTTCTGTGGTTGAGTCACTGGTGTCTTTCTGAGTGTATATCCATCCTCATGCCGATGAAGACCTGCTTTGCTAAGCTGTTGTGTTGTTGCTTTAGCACAGGTCCACCTTTCTCTCTGCATTTGGCCTTTCCTCCCTCCTCATTTTAACCTTTCTCAGTCCAACATGGCTGACGCTCTGTCTCCATCTCTTTAGGTGCAGCATGCAGCAGTGGCCCTCCTCAAGGTTAGTGCGTCCATGATGCCAGGTCTCATTCTGTATACTGCCTGCTGTCCATTCAATTTTACAGCTCAGTAGCTTGAGAAGCAGGGGGGGCTAAATCTGCTGCAAGAAGGAGAAAGAGAGGGAGGGGAGGAAGGGAGAAACCAAATTATTGTGCATCCTGTCACCAAGTGAAGTGTATCTCATTCCAGGCACACTAACAACTCAAGACAATTAGTCACTTCTCGCTAGGCTAGACCTGAGACTCACTTGATGGTCAAAAAGAGACAGGGCATAGAGGACCCTCTACTATGGCTAAGCACTGCAGCTGCATTCAGTGGAAAGGGCAGCAAGTTAGAGATAAATTGAGCCTGCTGCAGCATTTGTTTCAGCACTGAGAAAGAATTAAATTAAAGGAACATGGTTCCGGGATAAGTCATGAAGATCTGTACAAAGACCTGCACCTTAAAAATGTCTCTGATCCACAGTAATCTCTATCGGTAGCATCCGTCTGGGCTTTTCTGAGCCATTCTGTAGGATAAACTTAGTAATGTCAGTTATATACCACCTTCACTCCATCTAAGGTAGTTTGAGGCCAAAGATGAGGCCTGCCACCACATGCTCCTGAACAAAAGTGAAGCATGACTAAGGTGGGTGGTGCGTGGAAGATCAGCAAGTGGAATGAGAGAAAAGTTTGTCCTGGGCCCTCTGGAGAGATGCAGCGTGACCAATTGAGGTGAAGGGGATGAATGAGGCCATTCACTGGGCCTAATGAAAGAGCTCCTGCTGGGTCTTGAATGTGGGTGGGCCCATCTGCACCACATAGGCGTGCTCAAACCAGTGACCTCGAAAATTACCCAGGAAAGCACTTTGGGACAGTCACCCCAGCAACAGGCCGAGGTCTGCATGGTAACCAGGCGCTTCAATCAGCGCCTGGCAGCTTCTTGAACAGCGCGAGTTTTCCTTCTGTTCTGAAAGAAGTCCGTGTGAAATCAACTCCAAGGGACATCCTCCGTTTCTTTTTAAAGGGGAGATGCCAGTGATTGTCCCATGTGAAAACTTTTCTGCGAGGTGTGGAATGCAGCCCTCAGGAGTTTTCCTTTTAAGACACAAAGCACTGTTTGTCTTAGGCGGCACATATACATATGTAGCTGAGTGTTTGTGCAGTTCTGTACACAGTATTTAATTAGGCTTCCTCAAATGCACAGTAACAGGTTTTGCGAGGCTTTGAAACAGTTCTGATTACAAAGATATAGATCAGGAAAAGCGATTCCCTCAAGACTCCTGGGAGTGGACATTAAGTTTACAAAGCATCTTTAAGTATCTGGTTCATGGGGCTTCATCTGTCTTATTTGGTTTAATATATTCAGTCTTGATGAGCCAAAGGCATGCAGGTCATTGAAGTTCCATTCCTGTCTCCGTTTCCTCATGGAACTTTTGACAGCGTGAAATGACAATCCGCCCCTGCATGCATCTGCCACGTCAAAAAGTAATGAGATTGTGCTGCTGGAAATATCACTACAAAGCATCAGGCCTGCACTTGGGTCTGACTGCACCTTCAAACAGCGCTGCCTGCCAGCTCGCCTGCCTCGCCTGCCTGCTGCAAAAGAAATGAACAAAAACAATCAGAATCAGAGACAGAGAAACGGCAAGGGAAGCTCCCCATGCTGAGACAAACGAACACGCCAGGGCCTTTCATCCTGAGAGTGATTAGCCATCCGAACCGTTTTAAAATCCTGCTTTGAGTGTGTTCCTCAAACGAAAGAGCTCCATTGAGGAGTGGTAGTGAGATGTTTCTGGCTGGGAAGCGCCAGTGATCTAGCCTCTAATTGTGGCGTCGCTGACAAGGCTGGTGTGGCTGGGAGCTTTTTAAGCGAGGCTTTTTGCTACGCTCTTGTTCCCTTCCTGTCAGATCCGCCACCAAAGGCACCAGGAAACAAAAGGGCCCCTCAGATTCTGCTCTTACATTCATCTGCCTATCGCTTTGTGCATAAATACAGACCTAATTTAACACATTAATAGTCCCTGATGCTAGTTTAATGTGACCAAAACTACATTATTTCCTGTAAATGCGTTGTCTGGTTACAGATGCAAATGTAAGTTGGTTTTCACACTGTAATTCCTGTCTAATTCTTGTTTTTGTAGCTTTCATGTTTTCCGTGTTATTACTGGTCGAATTCTGAGCTTCAAAGACGATACTGACACATTGGCAATAGTTTAGTTCTGCAGCACAGAAGGAACAAAGACGTGTTCAAGGTCTTTGAGCAGCATTCAGCGGAGCTGGTAGGAGCTTATTTGGCATAGAAAACTTTTCGTATTCTCGATAGTCTTCAGAAGTCAGATTGTCAAAGGTTTGAGGTATGGCAGAGAAGCAGTTTGACAAATGAAAGAAACAGCGATGCTAGGAAGAGAACACAAGGGGAGCGTGGGTTAGGGGAAAAAATAGGAAAGGATTTAAACCCCGGCTCATAAAAATCAGTATTATAACAACATTAATTGATGCTGCTGAGTACCATATGTGACGCCATATGGAATAGCTGCCCCAGAGGCCTGCTATAATAGACAGCCTGCAGTGGTGCACACAACTTGGCACATTTACAAACAAGGGACGTCCCATTAATATCAAACACACAGACTGAGCAAGAGACAGTGAGAGAGGGAGTGAGAGGGCATAGGAGGGAGGGAGGGAGAAAATAAGCAGAGGGAACCGATTTAGTTCATGTTTTATTTGGTTGCCATCTTTAGACCTTTTGTTTTTGCTCATCTCATGTTATCTTTTTTTTTTTCAAATGAAGACATGTATTATATGTATATATAAATATGCATGTTCAAACCCAGCCTCTCTAATCTCACTGCTCCTTAATTACAGTAATAAATTGCCCCTCCCTTTTGGGTTGATCACATCACCCTCTGTCCGCCCAACGGCCACTCCCACCGCAGATGCCCAGTGTTCCTTTCATCATACACACACAGACACACACAGACACACACATTAGCAGATGAGGTGATGTATGGCACCTCGACAAAGGTGGCGTTAGAAATCTCTGTTTAACCTCCAATCTTGAAGCTGTTATTTACTGCTGGCTTAAGATGAGTTTCCCGTCCTTGTTGCTCGCAGCACTGATCCCGACATAGATTGTGTTTATGTAATGACAGTTAGAAATGTATTTAAAACAACAGTAATGAACAGAAAATTCATGTTGGAGTTTTGAGAGTCACAGCTTTTTATTTAGTTTCCTGTTATAGCGAAAATCTGCCAAGCGCAGTTCATGCATTCATATATTTTCATAGCTGAAAGTACACGACTAATCAGCCGATTCTTACTTTCTCGTTCTGCCACATTCTCCTAGTTCTCTAAATTATAATTTGATCACTTGTTAACCCCAAAAATGTCCAATTAACAAAGATATTAGACCAAAATCATCCCATTTAAAATGGCGAGAGTTAAAGATTAGCAAAAGATTAGTAAATTATTACTGCTAAATAACAGTTTTAGCACATGTAAAGCACAAAACAACGTAAATTGCAACAAAACATTTGGGCAGTGAGGTGGCTAAAACTGCAGTTGAAGCTTTTATCCCACAAATCTGTGCAAATGTTCCTTGTGATATCATGTGATAGCATCATTACTCCTTTGTATGCCAGGGGCATCTGCAGACAGACATGTATCCAGCTACGTATAGCCTGGATGCACATCCATCCTTTATATGCAAGGCTCTTCTGACTCTTCTGACATGCCCAGAGCAAGTAGAGAGAGAGATCCTTATGAAACTGAGTTGTCAGCCATTCTGTTGACTTTCATAGAATGTGAGGCGAAACAAGAATAGTGTACAGCTGTTTCCTCCCTGACACAGAGGGAGGCAGATGAAGAGCAAAAGAGGGGAAAAGAGAAAGAGGGAGGGAGGGAGGAAGAGAGAGCTCTCCGCTCTGTGATGTGCACTGATGTAGCTGGAGCTCTAGGTCAAACGCTGCCAGTGTTTTGTGTTCATCTTCGTCTCGTCTCCCCAGTGCTCCTCTAAATTATTCACAGCCTGAAGTGTGCAATGTGGCTGCCTCCTTCTTTCCTCTCTCCTCCTCCAGTCTAGATTCCTCTGTCTTACTTTTTTCTGTTTCCCTTTCTTTCTTTCTCATGTGACAGCTTGTTTCAAAATCCCCCCTCCCCAACCCGTCCCGCATCCACTCATCTACCATCACCCACCCATCTTTTATTAGTGACTCCATCTCTCGCACTTCTCCTTTCATCCTGGCTTTCTTGCTTGATTCTCCAGACTAGACTCAGTCATCCCTTTTTAGGTGGGTAGGCTGCCAGCTGTTAGTATCAACTCCTTAGCTGGTAGCTCCTGCTCTCACTCGACATCTTTCTGCCTCCCTCACATCGATCTCGTAGGATCTTAGATGCACTGGTCGGGTTGACAGCGAGTTCTCCCCCGTCTGATTTTCTTTATCTGAGTGACTTGTGAGAGAAAGTGCGCGCTGAATCCTCAGACCAGTCTGTATCTCAAATTAAACATGTGCCTGTTAATCATTAAGCTTTTAAGAGACTACCTGTCCTGTAAACAAGAAAGAAAGTAACCGAGGCAAAAAAATCAATGACATGGCAGGGTTAGGGTCACGCAGTTGTCGTCCATCAGAGTTTTTAGTATTTGGTCCTTTATTGTCTGTGGGCGTGTCAGAATATAGCAGGCATTGTGGAAAAATAACACTGTTTTCATTGGCTGCATTATCAGATTTTATCCATACTGCAAAAGCCCAAGGGCAATGCACACACAGTACATCTGTCTGCAAGTGGGAGATTTTGTAACACATTATTATTGCGAGGTTAACAAGGAAGATGCAAGCACTGGTATCAGATCCTGTCTGGACAGCAGGGGTTGGAGGATGAAGTGTGCCCCTCGTGGCTACCTGAGGAGAGAGCAGAGCAAAGAAAGTAGTTGAATCTAGTTCCAGCTATTGCCACAGGACACTCATTTGTAATTCTGTACCCTGCCTATAATAACGTTTGATCATTGCAGAGGGGGGGACGGGACGTAAGGGAGCTGAAGGTTTCGCCCTCGCTCTTTGGCCTCCCCCCCTCCCGCCGAACCCTTTACCCGCCCTCTTGCATTTGCTGTCACCCAGTATGAATGCCCCCTCTGGCCCGATGACAAGTCTAGCGTGAAATGCTTGGCTGCCCCCTGAAATTAGCAGTAGAGCCCCCCGGCGGCACATGCTTCTCATGACCAGCACACAGTGGGCTGCCGCCAGATTCTTTTCATTATGGCTGTGGCCTGCCAGCCCCCTGACTCTACCTCCTTCTGCCTCTTCCTCCATCCCACCCTCCCTCTCCTCCTCCTTCCCCCTGTGTGTCAGCCAGAGCTCAGTAAACAGCATCTGTAGTGCTCATCACATTACTGTCGTAGGGAGGAGACGGAGAGAGTGAGAGCCAAGTTCTCTGTGGGGATTGCTGTTATGCCTGTGTATCAAAGTGTCCGCATGCATATAAGTATTTGCATGCGTGTAGTATTTTATTTCATGCGAACATCCACAGTAGCTCATATGTATATGCACATATATTGTGTGCACATGTCTCTGTTGGCTTCACTGGATTAGCAAAGGAGAGAGAGTTAGTAGCAGTAGTACAGAGCGAGAAAGAGTCAGAGAGAAGGGGGGTAGCAGTACAGAGCAATGCCTGGAGGCTCAATCTGTTCCTCACTGAGCTATATCAGTGTTAGAGACGGCGGCTCGGGCCGCGGGGAAGCCTCCACTCGCTCCATCAAACTGTCAGGCAGCCAACGGAGCTGCACAGGGAGACTCTCAGCTGCCCCCAGGGCCAGTTCAAGTCAACATCCCATTTCCTTGCCTCCTCGCCTAATTTCTCCTACGCCCCGACTTAAATTTCCAATGCCCAGTGTCTGCCGCTGCAGCTCAGCAGCAACAGGCCCAGGGCCATGTCAGAACTCTGGGAGGTACCGAGCGTTGCGCGTGTGTGTCTGTGCACGCTAATTTCTGAAGGCAAGATAGCACTAGCTGCAGTCAGCAGAGAGGAGAAGGAGCTGCGGGGGCCCCATGAAAGACAAAAAAATAAAGAAATAAGTAGAAAAAATAAAAAAAACATAAATCAGTGTTTTATTTTTCTCTCTCGTTCTCCCTTACCTGTATGCCCATTTTTCTTCTTCAGCTATATTCATAACACAGTTGTGTATTCCCTGTCCCATCAGATTTCTGGCAGTTTCCTTTTTCTCTCTGAGCTGAATAAATGCTCCCTGTTCTCTCATACATCTGCCATTACTGTCTGTTTTCCCGTTGCCAAACTACTCCAAGGATCACACCAGCAGCCCAGCCAGCTCTGTCCCTCCCTCAGGGTTATCCTGAAAGCATGGGGAGCAAGGCAGTCCTCTAATTTAGTGAAAGGAGGCGGGTTATCATCGTCAATCTGTCCACCCCCCCATCTCCTTCTTGCTCGTTGACCTCACCAAATACCTTTCATAGAATTGAAACAGAGAGCGTCCAGGTCTCAGTGCTGTTTACGTGGACTCTGGGTAATGTTAAAGTCTGCTTAGTGTGGTCCCGGGCAAGAACTATATCTTTCCTCACCTCAGCTTGATTTACATGGCCTCTACTGGCTCTTTACTCGAGTGTGTCAGTTCTAAAGCAGAGACCACGGTGTGTCTGGCTAATGCAAAGAGCATTTTCTCCGACCCTGTCTTCTTCAATCCCCCTTCACTATCACTCTCTCTCTCTGCCCTCTCTCAATGGGCCTCTGTGAAAGGAGGTTTTGCTGAAGTCCTCTCTTGTTTGCACAGCCAATTCCAATGTCCCAAGCTCAAATATGGTTTTGCGTGAGAGCCTGTCTAGGTCTGCTGGTCGATATCATTTCTGCCCGGTAGAGCTTTTTCTCTCAATCTTATTCCCCGCGGACCCTACATCTTCACTGAGATCAATACTTTCCTAATCCAGAGCTCTAAGGCTGACCCTGGGTAATCAGCTGACTTCCCATGCTGCCTGCTGAGGAGGTCAGGGGTCAAAAGGCTGTATAGATTTGATCCTGTGATCAAATCGCTTTGCTCGGTGGTGCTTTCAGATACAGCTATTAGGGTCAAGATAAATTGCTTGATTTTTTCCCTCTCCCTGGTTGTGAAAGTTAAATGCAGTGGTGTGTTTTTGCTATGAATAGCATTAATGCACCAGACTCCCTGGCTTTTTACCCCATTTAGTTTCAGCATAGATACGAAATTATTAGGTTTATCTGATCATCCAAAGATATGAAATGAGTAATTGATTTTTTTTTTTTACTATTTAAAGGTTTTTTGAACACACTTGCATGATTACATATATATGTAACCAGACACCATCACAATGGCCATGTATCATTTACTCTACCGTTATATATATAAGCATTCTATAGTGTTGTGCTTTGGTTCAGCCTGGTGCTTCACCACTCATCCATAGCTCTCATCGTCTGGAGCACAGGCCAAGTGCCTGGCCTGGAATTGCCAGTTCCCTTTCATTAAGCTTTTCCAGTAACAGGACAAGCAGTTGTTTGGTTAAAGATTGCATCTGCATCCGTCCATCTTCAGCCCACTCTTTGCCCGACTGCTGACCTTCCCCACACTAGGGCTCCATCAGGCTCCGGCTCACCTTGGATTCAGTCTCTAACCCTGATTTGTTTTGATTAGCACTATGGAGGATGGCATTGTCCAGCTCTTCCAGGCAGATAGTATCATGAACGCAATCAAATCTGAACTCTCCACTGAGTCATGACAAAGGGTTAGCACATAAGAACATGCAACTAAAATGTCCTGCTGATAAATTATGAAAGATGAGTTGAAGTTAAGCTTTGCCGCAGGGCCAGTGAGACTTTCAGATCTCCTGCTGATGTTTCAGCCCAAACAGGGGGTCCCCCGGTGGACTTGAGGCTTTGCATCCAGACCCCGTCAGAATGGTCATGACGCCTACGCTCCCACACCTCATCCCAGTATCTGCAGGAGGGAAATTGCAGGAGAAAATTGGTGTTGTTCCACCAGTATTCGACACCGCTTCCGTCCGCGACCATCTAAATGGACCATTACCTCCTCTGTGTGCTCTCACTCCAGGAGATCCGGGTTTGTTAGAGGTCTTCTTTTAGAATCAGGGGTATCTCAGTATATGTGCCTGGAGAAATGTCTTATAAATTGAAGCCATTTCTTCCACCGCTGTAGACTTTTGCATCGCGGACACTTTAACTTTATACATTTGGATAAAACATCAAGAAAAGCAGATGCTCTTTCGCTGCTGTCGTGATGCAGCGGCCATCTCCCCGTCAGTTAATGTTGTTTTGGGCCTGAATGGAACACAACTGGTTGCTTATCAGGAGTTAATTTTGCTTTAATCCAGTTCCTCGTCATTGCATCTACAGTTATTAGATATGACTGTAATTTAGCAGAAACACACCTTACAGTGACTTTGAAAAATTACAGCCAATCAAGCTTTTATCACGAATAGTATTATCAAAGCACTGACGCTTTTATGCTCTCCTCTTCTGCTTTTATTCATTTTATTTACTGCTTTATTTATTTTGAGAAGGAAGTGACAGTGGCACTTTAATGCCAGCAGCTCTCTCCTGCTCTCTCTCTTTTTTTCAACATTTCTTGCAGCAAGCACAGGCTTGTGATCAGTATTCAGGAAGACAGTTGTTGACGCCATGCCAGCATTTGCGTTGCTGGGCAAGTTCCTCTTCTGTTCCTCTTTCTATCTCTGAGGCAGAATTCATGGCAGACTGTCCTCCGAGTGTGACAAGTGGAACTGTGTGATTAATTTGGCCAGTCGTTTTAATGTGCTCCGGGATGCGCAACGCTTATTGTCTTCCCCTTGCACGTCTATCAGAATCTGCCAGAGAAATGTCCAGGAGAATCGAGACATCCATCCCTCTCTTTCTGTTTTTTTCCCCCCTCCCTCACGCTACTCTCTTTCTCAGCCCTGCCTCATTTCAGGGCTGAGCTACAGGGTCGTCATGGGGGCTAGCCCAGGTCGAGGCCTGGCTCCAGCCAGGGCCGCTGGCGGAATAAATCTCCTGTCTCTGAAGTGTTGAAAGCTGTGTAAATGTCAAACGCGTTCGTCTGATGTGCTGGCTGAGGGGAGGAGGGGTTGGAGAGGAGGTGGAAAGCTGGGAGGGAGGGTTTGTGGATGAGCCATCCACTGATTCTGGTCCCCCGTTGCCCTTCGTAGCTGGCGGTTGCCAGGTGCAGATGTTGCTGCTTGCTCCATGCCTCTGAAGAACTAGCCTTTTTTTTTTTTTCGTTTTTCTTCCTTTTTTTTTTTGAGGTGGGGGGCGGGGGGTACTGCAAGAGACAGAAAGCACCAGGGGCTTGGCTCCTGTCAGGCAGCTTAGTGAGCAGCGTATCTTTTCGATTTTAACAATGTCCCCTCTGACCACCAGACATGCTGTTTAGGGAGGCTTCTGTTTGGGGTTGTGGTTTTGCATTTTCATCATTTGGCTTTCTTGTACCTTCTTGCTGAAAATTGTTTTCCTCGTGCAGACAGTCAAAAGAAGCATAGGGTGCTAAACGACGTAGCGCTGCTCTCGCCAACAACAATGCGTGCACAAACACGAGCCAATCTTGGACTTTTATTGTGTTTCTTTCTTTGAATGGACCAAGTGTTATAGCCCAACAGGGCAATCACATATGGGCCTGACAAAACTGCTGTAACACTGCCTATCCCTTCATCTCTATAGCATCCCCCCCGCCTGTTCTTACTGTTGTTTTGTTCCCCTCTTTCCACCTACCTCTCTCTCCCCTGCTGTGCTGTGCCTCTCTCTGTCTCTGTCTGAGCCCTAGCTACTATTCCTCTCCTCGCTCTGCTACAGTGCATGCTACTTGTAAAAGGATAAGCACCATGCTGTGCTCTTTTGATATTATTTTTCCTCCTCGCCAGCTCCAGCCTTGTGAGGCCTCATATCTAGTGTCATGGCTACTGCTGCAACAACAAGGCCAAGCATGCACCCAGGGAATAGACCATGCCAGTTGTTCATCTCCATCACCTACGGTTTAAACTCGTCCTCAGTAATAGAATGGATCTCACAACTGCTGTGAGATGGAAGTCATCCGTTCAGCTGCATGCTAAGAATACATTTACTCCATTTTCTGCAGGGAAGGGGTAATGTTAGAGAGTGGATCAATTTTCTTTTCTTTTTTCGCAATTCATAGTTAGATGAAGATGGAGAGAAGCATTGTTTTGAATGTGATTTCTTCGTGGTAAAATACCAGAATTCTGAGGGAACAAATGGGTGATGATAACAGGTTGTGATGTGCTCCTAACTACCAGTATAGAAATGGATTGCAATTAATTTGTCTGGAATTCACAGCCTGAATGGAAACTGATTGACATGAATCCTTTGCCACTTTCTCTTCTTAATGCCCGGCACTTTGTAATGATTGTCTTTTGACAAGCAGTAGTTCAAAGAAGAGAAAAGAAGATATTTTGTGTAAAAATGTGTCCAATATTTTCATTTGTTTAAGTACTCTGTGTGTGTGTGTGTGTGTGTGTGTGTGTGTGTGTGTGTGTGTGTGTGTGTGTGTGTGTGTGTGTGTGTGTGTGTGTGTGTGCGGGGGAGGGGGGGATCTTTTAGGTTAATCCTAGAGTGTTAAGGTCTGGTGGTCTCTGCTTTTGAAATGTGTGGTGTCGTACTGACAGATCCCCAAAGACATCTATTGGATTTAACCTGCTCTCCGAATTATATAAAGCAGCTCTTTCTAGTGCAAGTAGAATAATTTACAGATGGTGAAAATTTCAGATTTTATTCAGTTAAACAACAGAGAAAAAAAGTGTTTGAGATTTACCTAAATTTCATCACATCTGTGTAAATGTAGGCATCTACACTGAGAAAAGTATTATGTTATATATAAATGGCACATGAAGCAGAAAAAATATCATTTCTAGTTGTTGAACGTATATGCAAAGGCCTGGAATTTGTAGTAATGTGATCAAGATATAGGGTAAGTTGTATATCACTAGTAGCTTAGCTCTGTTCAGGAGAAGAACCTCTTACAAGCTGTTGCACATTGCAGTGGAAATCGCAGATCTCTGCAGTCATTGATTTAACTATGATTTTTACATCTTATCAAAGAGTAAAGCTTGAAAGTTTCGTTGAGCTATAAGTGGACCTTTTAACCAGGATCAGCCTGAGCACATGAGCAAATCCACCAGTAAACTGCTCAAAAAGAAGAAATATAGACATGAATCCCATCGAAAGGCAGGAAAATTCTTACCACTATTTATATTGAATTACTTATTGAAAAGACTATTTTCCTTGTGGTGTCGTTGTGTGTACTATTTAAGCAGTGCGTTTGCCATTCATGACTACACTCTGTTATTCAGAGCATATACTTGTTTTATACCCTCCAACAAGTGTATTTTCTTCCTGCATGTCTGGTATAAGTAAACACACACATCTTACAGGGTTGTTAGTGATGACTCTGCAGCCAAGGACTCCTACCAACCTTTGGCATTGCCTAGTAGGATAAGCTATTGGGCATGGACTCACCCCTGAACCCACACACTCACACACATCCCCCCTTTCTCCTCTCCTGAGAGATCTTGGCCACCGAGCCCTTGTTCTGATTACTCTCGTTACTTAATTATACATTTGGACCCACCACGCTCACGACAAAAGGACACTGTGCCTCCATTGACACAGCTCCCTCCTCATTGTGCTCCACTTTGAAAGGGAGTCAAACAAAATAGAGAGGGCCCACTTAAATATGTTGCCACAGGGACTTAATTGACAGATTGAAGGCAGTTTTTTTTCACCGTCGTCCTTTCTCCATGTGGCTCTTTGGTTGAATTGCTCTGTTCCTCATGCATCCTGCTGTGAGGTCCAGTGGGCCTGGCGTGGCAGCTCAGCCACTCCTGTTTCCACAGCTTCTCCATCTTTGAGGTGTAACCAGCCAGGAGCCGTTCGTGACAAGCGAATGTTAGACGCAGGAGCTCGTAAGGTGCATACAAGTTCAGGAATGTTGCAAAGAAAATCAAACAAATGCTGTTAGACAGGGTTATTGACTTTACCTTAACTTAACACATTTTTCCAGAGTAAAGGTGAAAATAATTTCCCGTATTTGTGCGAGTTTAATCGTGTTTTTATTATTTGCCAAAAAGAGTTTTGTGTCGGTGAACATACCAGGAATAAAAGGCCGGGCTCTTGGTATTTGCAGCATTCTTGTCATCTGTTTGCAAAAAGTGGCAAGGTCTGACTTTTTTGAAATCTTTTTCTTTGATATTCTTTTTACTCTTTTTGATATATTTGATCCCAATCACTGCATATTTCATTGGTGAAATTTGAAGTGCTGAAGACAAACCATTTCTCTTCTTGACTGAATGGAAGGTGATTTGGCCTTTAGCCGTGCTAGAACAAGGTACATTTCAGAATACAACCTCTCTTGTTATTCAGTTCCTTTATCCCTGTAGAAGACTGACATACAAATTAAAGACTGGTTTGTCACACCACGGATTTGAAATACCACACTTAATAGGCACTGTGCTGGAGAATTCAAAGAACCTACGCTCTCTGTGTCCTTGAGATGCTATCGTCCAATTTTAAAGCACACTTAAAAGGCTAAATGACAAGCTGCAGCTGAATGCCAAGTCACTAAACAGACTCTTTATAATAGAACCCCGTGCAAAGTATTTTCATCCTTTGCAAATTTAAAGCAGTGAATTTGCGACAGAAACACCAGAAAGGCGTTTTGTGCCACTGTGCTCCTTTTGAAACTTGAAAAAAACCTCTTTCAGACTACCGCACTCTCCTTTCCCTCTTCATCCTCTGCCGTTTGCACTGAAAGCTGACAGTGAATGAGAGGTTGCACACAAAAATAACATCTGCACTGATTATGCTACTGGGGTGGGGAGCCAAATGAATAATTCCTTATATTTCCTGTGTCTGTCTCTTTTCTGTTACAGTGTGACAGCGAGAGTGACATTGACGACAAGGTAAGACTGCTTTTCCTGTGTTTACTCACCCAGCGCATGAAGAATCGGAGAGTTGTGAATAACAAATTTGAGCTCTCAACTGAGAAAGGGGAGATAGTCATAGTGTATTGTTAGCGAAAAAAAAGATAAGGGGGTAAAAAGCAATGCGCCTGGTCCCAACACTGTTGATCATTTGAATCGTACGGAGCATGAAAGTGACAAGAAAAATGTTGCACATCAAGAGACTGATTTTCAGTGTTGGTTTTCTGTTTTTTATGAAAAGACGCGGTACCTATTATTTTTGGAACACTTTATGCACAAATATTTCCTACATATGCCTCCTAGCTTAGATCGTAGTGTGTGCTGCATGCAGTAAAATCTGCATTTAATCTATTCACAAAGCACATAACACCTTTATCTGCTTCTAAGTTACTCGACAGCAGCCGGAGTTTGTAACGCGTGTGTTTTATTTTCAGTATGATGAATGACAGATTTACAAGTTACAACCAGAATGTTTAACAAGATCGTTCAACAATTTCATTTAAAATATGCTTTAGTTGTGCTGCTAACTAGTAACACCTTGATTTTCTTCAGAAAGCGTTGTCATCAGGTTACCAGTTCACAATTTGACAGATGTAGTCTATCAGTTTCACCTCTGAGTGTTTGTAATCATCTCAGAGGTGGTTGGCTGATGGCAGGCACCTGGTTACAAGATGAAACGCCTTTGGGGAACCTTACGCATCCTAATTCCTGCACAGTTTAGCAATTACTCTCTGGTAAATGAATTTGATAGCATGCCTAATCTCCTGTAAGCTTAGCTCCCAGTTCTGTGGAAATGTCTGCAGCTCTCCCTATAAATAATACATTGATAGCAAGCCCAATTTGCATTAACTGTAGCCTGGCAAGTCAATAGGCTTTTATCTCTTCATTTAAGCGAGGAGGAACCGAGGGCACGAGCTAGTTGACACGACAGAGAGATGTAGCAGGCCTGTCAGTCTCCATACGGCTCCCTGGCAACACTGTGGGTGGAGGAGAGAGGGAAGTAAAGTAGAAGGAAGTGTTTCCTTCTAAGGGTTTTTGTTTCCTCTCGGTTAATTGAGACTCGTTTTAATTTTCAGTATTGAAAAAAAAAAGTTTGGTACTACAGAACTAAACATAAAGATGGGCAGGAGAAAAATCAAGAAGCGCTTTGACAGTTTTACAGAAACTCAGCTGTGTTTCTGTGTTGTTGGTTATGTGTCAGCCTGTCTGTGGACTGGGACGCAATTCAAGACATGGTAGACTGTTAGACACTGCTGCCAAGTCTGATTGTTGAATTTCGTGCCAATTATTTCACAGTCCAAGAGCCAGATTGTAGCTTCACCTTCTTCTCAGACTATTTTTCATTAGTATGTCATCAGGAAGTGTTTTAGCTTGAGAAATCTCTGGAAAAATAGTAATGCCACTTTTATTGCACACCAGTTTGTGCTCTCACTGTGAGAAACATAGTCAGTGCATATTTCTGTAGATGTTAGTGCAAAAAGACGTCTCCCTGAACAATCAATGTGAATCCTAATCCATAAGCAGCAAAGTAATACTGCAAGTGAAAACAACTTGTGAAAGTTACTATTAGTCAAACTATCTAGGCTTCAGTGTGGTCGCTAGCTTGTTTTTGTCTGTCTCAACTCTTAGTTTCCATTCTCAGTTCTAAGTTTTTTAAGTACAAGTTTCATGTTTTGTCAAGTCTATATTAAAGCAATACTGACTTGCCCATATGTACAGTGAAAGAGTCGTCAGTGTTATTATTCCTCTCGTTCACACACTGAAGTTGACTCATCTTAGTGGCAGTGATAGGGAGCAATATTCACACGCTTGTTGTTTTCAGGTAGAATAAAATGAACTGCAAAGTTCAGATGAAACTAATGTGCATTTTTACACATGACAAGAGCTTTATAAAAATAATAAAACAACATTTTAAACATAAAGATAGTTTTTAATACTTGGATGAAAACGCTTTGGAGTCAGTGAATGATTCGTTTTCCTCTGTCGAGAGCCTCTGCCAGGCCTTCACTGCAGCCACCTTCAGTTGCTGCTTGTTTATGGGTCTCTGCATTCACTTTTGTTTGCAGTAATCCAAAACCTGGCTTTTTTCCCCTTTTTTTTTAGCTGCCAGCTAATATTATTTTGACTTCAGCAAGCAACATATGGTAGGAATGCAGCACTGGAACACAAGAACCTAAAATGTATGCATACACTGCCAGTCCATAGTTGATTGTGGACTGGCTAGTCACACAGGACTATACTCAAAAAATGATCATCTAACTACCTTATTGAAGAATGAAACTAAAAAATAATAATAATAAAAAATTTTATTAGATAAGTAAAAACGGGGGCCTCAAAAATAAGTGTCAAAGTGTTCTGTTCTTCCAGTAGTGGTAAAGTTCCATTCCCACGAGCAGAGGTATTGACTGTAAACAAAAGATTTCTCCTAAAGCCAACAGGAAATGTAACAGAGCAACGGCATAATTCCAAAACTACGTTTCGCTCTTTCGCTGTTGTGGATTCTTTGAAAAGTCTCTGTTAGTGTTGACGTGTTTTCCAAGCGTGCAAGAAGAAAAGAACATCTGGATAAAGGCTATAGCAGCCCTGCCCTTTTTATTCCCTCAGAAACACGTATTACCATAATCAAGGTGATGAGAGTTGCGAATCATCCATATCAAATTGCAGAGGAAGGGAGAAGAATGGGGAAAAAATAATTTGACAGGCCATCACCAAAAGCAGGAAAAAAATATGACGGTGTAAAAATTGGGTTCCATGAGGAGAAAGACAAACACTGTCATTTGTAATTGCCTGCACTCAGGATAACTCGACAGTGATAATTTTCTGCAACGTTTTGCTAAAACAGGTGCCAGCTCCTCCCGAATCTTTCCAGTGAAAACAAAGGCTCCTTTCACATCAGATTACCAGGCACCTGAACACCCACATTGTCGGGATTTCACAGATTAACTTAATTAGAATATTGCTTCCAGGTGTGCCCCCAGGGTGCAATCAGTTACACTGTATTTAAATAACACTGACGAGTTGCTACAGCAAAGTCAGTTTAGATTGCTGCACCTTGTGGAACTCGCTTGCATCAAAGCAATGCTTTGATATAGCACCCAGTGGCGTGTTTCCAGAGCATGTCAGATTTGAAATCTTTAGCAATTGCCCAGTCGTTTCTAGTTAAGTGCGAGGGTGCCCTAAGAAATAGCTTCATATAGATGGGCCTGCCTTGATGAAACAAGCAATCAGAATCTTGGTATAGTGTTCACATCGTTACCAGTGTTTGTTGAGAGGCCTGTCATGTGATGTCATGTTTGACAATGAGAAGTATTCAGTGTAATTTTATATAATATACCCTTGATATTGGCTCGTCATATGCCTGCACCTCAGAGGCATAAAACAACCCACAAAATTAGGAATTCTTAAGTAGAACAGTCTTTTCACTGTGTTTACTGTCATTAAAGCAACGGTTAATGTGTTTGCACAAAGCTATGCTAAATTTGAAGCTTGCAAAGAAAGTAACCACAGCTTAAATAAGAAACAGCGTAGCAACACAGAAACTAAAGGTATTCACGTGAGACTGTGCTGCACACATGGGAACATCATTCACTGTTAAGTCTGGATCTAAATACTTTGAGCTGCTAAAATGCTCTCATATGCCCCAGAACACGTCTTAGCTCTGCAGAAAGTGGGCTGAGTGATTGGTTGTGCTTGTAGAATGGGACAATTAGTGTGCAGTCACAGGGTCAATGTTGGGTGAAATTGTATAAAGAGTTTCAAAAAAAATTTATTTTTATAACACCAAATCGAAACAACAGCCATCTCAAGGCTCTAAAGACCCTACAATAATAGACAGAACCCCAGCAGTCAGCACTTGGTGACAGTGGGAAGGAAAAACTCCCTTTTAACAGGAAGAAACCTTCAGCAAACAACATGTACTTAAAATGTAAACAAGCACATTTTTACGCTCTTTTCCCCAACAACTCATCAAAATCCTCATATCACCAGCAGTAATATCTTTCTGGCTCCTAACCACTTCATGGATTTCTTGTTTCTTTTTGCTGATTTATCACTTGACAGTGATATTAAGCAATTTAGTAATTAACTTAAACCGTCTTTTAGTATTACAGATTTCTGCCTCCATCCTTCTGCAATGAATGAACTTTCCAAACTGGCCAGTCTCTGACACATCTGAGGTACTTCAAGTCAGGACATCATTTTCTTTCATTGGAGAGCCATGGAAAGAAATAGAGTGGTATTTTATCCCTTCTCAGTTTGTTCATGCACTCTCCTGGAGTGTCATCCTATCTCCATTAGGCCTCACTTTGCCATCTTCCCTAGCTCCTCCAATTTCCCTGGTATTCTTTCTCCTGTGCAAATATTATAGTGGCCTGTATGCGAAACATTAATGCAGCAGCCTCAATGGCCACACTACCACACAGCGGAGGACACCCCGGTCAGCTAATTCTATTTGGTCCTCTTTGCCGAGCAGTCATTCAGCAGAAAGTGAATCTGTCTCCGAGGGAGTCTCCGAGGACCATTACCACATCCTGTCAATGAGTTCTTTTATGGCTCTGGTGTACTCTTCTACCAGGCCAGCACATGGGCTCTGACTGACACATTAATTCCCCCTCTACGTCCATATCTTCCTGCAGTTTGCAGAATGAATGCCATATCACCACGTCTCAGCGACTTATCATTAATGGCTCGTCGGCTGGTGGTATCCTCCCAACTGAAGCGTTGGAGGTTACGTCCTGTAAAGCTGGCAGTACTCGCACAACATTAACGAAGGATTGGATGGGGATCAAACCATATATGTTAACAGCACCATTGCCTTCACCTCTCTTATTGTTTTAACATTATTCTCTTCTTGTCCCTGGTCTTTTTCATTCACTGGCTACTTCTTAATTGCCTTTTCCATTGTTCATACTTTACATCTTTTCCTCCGTCACCATCTTGAAAAAGGAAAGAAGCCAATAGTAATATATATGCATGTAGATATAGCCTCCCCATTCAACTCCCAGTGCCTTGCGAGCTCTAGATTGGTCTCCAAGAGTCATCATATTCAATAACAAACAGGGCATGCACCGGCTGCTGACAACCTGAGCGTTTTTTATGGATGGAAAAAATGGACCGGCTTAATGTTTCGACACAAGTGATCATCCGTCCTCATCTCTTTAATGAAATTAGATTAAGTGCACCTGGGAAAGAGCTGAGAAAGCAGAATGCCTCGCCACCATCTTTAGTCTAAAACCAATTTGCCAGTAATATTCCTTTCCCCCCAGCTTGGGAATCATCGTCCCTGATTTAAAATGGAGGAAGAACGAGATGAGACCAGAGCTGACTGGTTGCATTCAGCTCCCCACAGGCACTGTGAAATTAGAACTGACACCGGCAACACAGGCCTTAATATGGAGATGTCATTTTTTTCTCTTCTTGCTTTTGTCTTTCTCTCTCCTTCCTCGTCCTTCATTTCTTCCTCTTAGTCAGTTAGTTCCTCCTTTCAGGATTGTTTTCGCTTTCTGGCAGAAAGCAGAAAAGGGTGGAAAATGTGGAGAAACGTTCGAATCAGAAGATTAACCATTCCCCCTAATTTCAGTATTGTTTGGATGTAAAGCTTCCTGTGAGTTTATGGATTAAGGTTAAGATTTAGTTTATGCTATAATCAGCTTCTTAGAGGAAAATAATTCTGACTTTTAGCTTTGTACGCTGGCCAGAAATAAATATATTCTTCATTAGTTGGTCTCATGATGTTTATTACATCTAGCTGTTACAATGTACCTGGAAGCACTTATCTCTTTGATTGATATTGGGCCGTTTGCAACATGCTCTCATTTATGGTCAGCTCCAGCTCATATGAGCTCTGCAGGCTTCTTTTTTTTTTTTTTTGAGTGGTTTTCAAGCAATGCATCTGTTGCACATTTAGTGCACAAGTATGCAGTTATCAGAGAGCTCACTTTGATTTGCCTCTGAAGTGAAGAAGGACACATTTAGTCTTAGCAGCATATGATGCGTGTGTATTTGTGTAGCTTAGAAGCAAGTGATACTAAGGGCACGCTCTGCGGTGAAAACCAGCCCCAGTGCATGTTGGGAAGAAGAGGCGTGATGACAGAGAACGACTTGGAGTTTCTGCAGGGCCAGCCAGCAGACACGGCCAACTGACATCAGCAAAGACAGCTTGTCACTAGCAATGCATGTCATACAGCAATGCAGGGACAGTCAACGCAGCCGTGGCATCACCGATGTGGCATCCAATATCCCGGTCCAGATTCTTTCTTAAAGGTTAGCACAGATGTTGGCATCGCAGATGAAAATAGAAGGTCTGTGGCAACCAAAACCACGTCAGCCACTAAGAACAAGGGAGGTATGAAAACATAACATGGCATCCAGACTGTAATCTTCTTTCACTTACTGCCGTCTTTCAGCGAGGCTGTTTGTGTTGGCAGAGAGTGTTAATAGAACATAGTTGTTCCTTTGTTCTGTTAAAATCATAGCACACACCCTACCCTCTGTCTCTGGAACAGCAGTGCTCTGCTAGCTCTTTGAAAAAAAAGAAAATCCCGTCACCACTCAGCCATGTTCAACAGCTTGTGATCATTGTTATTGGGGGAATTATTGTTGCCTCGATGAACACCAGGTTTTGCTATGTGTTTTTCTTCCACCCGGACTAGATCCATTTTTAGAGGCGGTTTTCTTCAAACACTGTTTTTCCCACCTGAGAGCTCCGATTCTGTAATAGAAGAGTTTTCAGCAACGGCCAGGTGAAACGCTCGATTGAACAATTTTCTGCTAGAGATCTCGTCAGTTCAATGATACGGTAATAGAGAAAGCATGGCACGCCATATCAAACAAGACAAGTTGTGAGATTTTACACCAGCTGTGATGTCACAATGCATAGAACCGGTACTGCATCAAAGTATTTGGATCTGTTGGGAATAATGCTATAAGTGCACTGCGTTATTTGTTATATCCATGTTTGTAGAGAATATTTTTAGCAGTATACATTTTGAAAAACAAACTTTTTTTTAATTAATAGTTGCATTTGTAAGTTAAAGAAGATTTCAGCTTGGATTGGAAGCTTCACCCACAATTTAATTATTTCGAAAATAATTAAAATTAAGTCATGTTGAGGTTTATTTATAGGTCATATGCTTCTAATGATGCGCTTTTACAACAGTCACTTAATCAGAAGTGAAGTAATCTCAGTGCATTTGTGTGACAAAACCTTTAGCATGCGGCTAAACTCTCTAACCCTGTGCTAAGTGTGTGTCCACTCTGCTCCAAACCCACATGGCACAGAAATCATTGTTTTTCAAGTGGCCTCTGTTTGAATAACAATCCAAGCACTATATACATTTTTCCACATGAGTAATAAAAGTAAAATTGACTCCACATTGGATACAGATGTTCTGTGGGAAGCGAGTAAGACACAAATGTTTTTGTGTATGTGGATGTAGGATTTGAGCGTTTCTGATCGTGCATAAACATAATGCCAAAGTGGGTTTTTATTCAATAAACATGGTTGGACTGTAATTACTTACACATTTCTTCTGGCTGGAAATGGAAGACAGACTTGTGTGCGTTTATGCTGGCGCACCAAGACTCTGTCTCAGCCTTGGCTTGTCTGCACGAGGCCGCTTAATGCAAGAGGACTCGCTTTTCCTTCACAACAAATGACATATGCATTCAGGGATAAATATAGAATTCCCTGTTGTTATTAGGAATCAGTACCATTCTGGGTAATGTTTCCCTGAAGAAGCCTTGTCTCCTCTTTGCCCTGGAAAATGAGTAAATGTAGTTTAGGCTGACTGTGGCTGCAGGAAAATAAGAGCTCCTGTTCCTTTTAAAAAGCAGCCAGTCAGCAATGTTGTGTGACACACTTTTTATAGAAATGTTATAAGAAATATCAACACGTATTAAAAAAAAAGTCCCAAGCTATAGTTATTTCTTGAGGCTCTTTATTTAATCTTCAATTACATACTGAGGCCAGGTTTCACAACCTGTATGGGAAGGATCAGTTGCAGCCCTCATAATGGTGATGACGGACAATAAAGAAAGTGAGCAGTGAGCAGCTTTCCCACCGGCTGAGAGAAACATATACCATCGTTCTTTTGCTAACCGAGTAAATCTAAACACTCAGATGCCTGTGGACGGCCTGGTGACTGCCAGACCTGAAGCGCCGCAGGTCCTCGCGTCACTTCGGCTCTGGAGGGAACTTTCCGTGGGCGAATGTGTATGTGATGTGGAAAACTGAGAGCCCCGTAGAGTAGAGGCCTAAACAGGGGCCTGCTGTCTTCAATTAAACCAGAAACCCCAGCCATGGCAGTCCCCTATGCACAAAAGCAGTCTGTGATGTGCACCAGTCAGAGGACGAGGTACAGGGCTTCAAAGATTGAAGGAGAAATAAAAAATTATGTCTTTCCTAAAAGTTAGCAGGAATGTGGAAGCAGGGGGGGAGAGCAAAGCAGGCATTAATGATGGCTGTCACTCACGCTCACTTGCCAGTTCCTTTTCCCTCTTCGTATCGTTTTGTCAAGCTTTAATTAGCGAACACACCTGGACTGTCTCTGAAGTTAACTGTGGAACATTGCCTGCCATGGTTTCTGTGGGCACTGAAGACCAATTTCATGCAGGGCACATTGGCACAACTGAAGCTGATATGCTTGTCAGTTGCAGCTTGACACACAGAAGCGGTATACCAGCTCTTGGATATGTATGAGGTTTAGGAGCTACAGACATCGACCAGCATTTGAACGGTCTCCCTGCCAAGCACCACCGACACAGGCGGCATGGGCATCCATTAAATTAATTTGACTTCATTAGTGCAGACCTGCTTGGCCTGGGGTGCCCACAGAGATGCCAGAGGGTGGGAGGTAGGGGGCTGGTGGTTGAGTGGCATCAGCCGCTGTGCTCTGAGGAGAGCGAACACATGGCACTGACAGGCGGAATATGGCCCCAGTTCTTACACCGGGACGGCTGCCAAACAAAGGCAACATGCGTCACTGGCTTTAGGGGAGCTCAATCAACACCCGGTTGGAGTATTAACGCCATGTGTGCCGTGCCACATCAGTGAGGAGGCCGCGGGTCGCCGGGCAGCCTACAAGTCAAACTTGTGCACACAGTGAATGTGGCAGAGTGATATGATACAGGGACGCTGCCAACGGGTTGACCCACCGCCATCACCTTTGTGTCTGCTGCCAGAAACGCTTCGTATTATGTTATAAAGCTCACGCTTATTATTGTTGTGTTGTGTGCACGGTTTTAGCTTGTGAGCGATTAAATCATGCTCGCATGTCAGCAGGACTGAGCCGCACAATACTGTGCATGTTTTGACGACGTTCAGTCTAATGTGCGCATAGAGCTGGGCGATGTACGATTTTTTCATATCACGATATGTTTTTTTCATTTCAGGCGATAACGATATCTATCACGATATAAGCCAAATAACTATATTTGTAAGATTTAAATGTGCCGTTGCTCACAAGTAAAATGTGAAATAATCAGCAGCTTGTTTTGATTTAAATATTTATTTCCCATAATAAGTTCAACAGGGTAGATGTACTTAAGGAACATGAGACTTTTTCAGATAAATAAAGGCAAATATTGCAAACTACACAAAAGGCAGCCGCTAAAGCGTTTAAGTTTCAAAATAGAACAAACGAAACAGACTAAACTGTCAATTCCACTTAGAAACAAAATATTAATTCTAAAAATAAATCTTAGTTTGTTTTACAGAAGAACAGACAAAACTGACTAACTTTTGTCAATATCAAATAAACTGAGAACTAAAAGGAAATTCTCAATCTCTCTTTGTTGTATAGCTGAGCTTTTCAAACAGTTTTAACAGTTACGTTAGTCTGACAAAAGCTGAATGACGAATTAGCGCTTCCAGTCAGAGACTGAGCATGCACCGCTTTACTGTATTTCCAGACCTGCTTTTGGCACAATTTACAGTGCGCGCTACTCCTACCTTCACCTACGGAGCTTCTGTGGCTCTTCCGTTCAACAATCTCTCCGGCGTTGGAACCATCATCGGTTTTCTCTTCGGTAACCTTCGGTCACGCTCTCGGTTGATTTTTCTAGTCGGCGCACTCATTTCCTCCATTACCCGGGCGGCACGGCGGCTGGCTGCTTCCCAAACAAATACACATGTGCGGCTTGGCACTTGTGCTGTACGTAACAAGTCACGTGACGTGACGCTGCGGCTGTGATTGGTTCGGCTCTGCGCTACTTAATTTGGATTGGCTGTTCTTCTCTTTTTTTTAAGAGGACAAGAGAGATGAGGTCTATCGCAATAGTTTAACCTTTCTATCGAGAAAAAGTTATTTCGCGATACGTATCGTTATCGTTCTATCGCCCAGCTCTATGTGCGCATTTTTCGACAAACTACTATTAGTACTAATGGCGAATAGAATTACTGTTCCAAGCACTTCTCTGTATGATTGATAACAAGCTAATGTCCTCAGTAATGAACAGATATTACTGCTTTTTATCTAAAAGTTGATTTGATCTGGATCTGAAAACCTTTTCAACTCAGTTGCACCAAGCTGCCAGCAAAGGTGATAATTTTGCTTTGACTTAGATTTCCTGGGCTTCCCTGTAATTGTTTGTTAAAGAAAACAGCGAGGTCACATGCCTTGCTTAAAAGCACCTTGATAGCACAATCTGCATCCTCACAATCCCACCTACAGCCACCTTCTGGAGCTGACCTTAGCTCTGCTCGGAGTGGTGCACCTGATAAATACAGAAGTGTGGAAATAAATAAAAAATAGGGGGGGTATTAAGTCCAGATAGGACTGGAAGGTAGCCTGAGGGTGGTAAGTGTTCTGCCTGACAGCAGTGAACACTTTGATCAGTGAGGCCCGTCTGAAGATCGCTTCCACATCTGCACAGGGGGAACGAGCTGTAAACTGCCAAGAAGCATTTTAATGACAGTTGGATTATAAAATGAAAGAGGGCTCCAGATGGCAGGCAGTGCAGCGGCTGCGGTTCGAGGGGAGGCTGTTTAAACTGCTTTTTTATTGATAAAATATGGGGTGAAAAATTGTGCAAGGCTTATTAGGCATCCCACTGTGATGTTGCTCAGCTGGCCAAGCTGTTCAGCATGGCCCTCATCCAAACATGCCTCCATAAATTTTTAGCAGTACCTTTAAATCTGTAAGATCCCTGCTTGTTAAGTTCACCCTGGCTCCCCCAAATCCCCCACACAGTATTTGTCCTTTAAAAGACTTGCTTGTGTCCTTTATTTGTGAACCAGCAGGATGTTACCAGCTCAACGTAGACTGAGGAGGTGGGAGGACAGGGGTAGGGGGTTCCCACATAACGTGCTCATTATCGTCTCCCTACAGCCAGAGTTTACCCCTTAAACAACTTAATTCCTGTATGATTTCATTAGCTTTACTCTCCGAGTAATAAAACGAGGCTGACCTTATTAATTCGAGACACCGTGGTTATGTCTATACTTAAATACACAGGGTGCTGTTCAGGGCAGAAATGCTCATCTGGGCTTTGACTTGTGATAACTGGTTTCAATAGTGGCTAAAAAGCAGAAATGGTTGGATTTAGTGTGGATCAACTTCCAATAAAGCTCAAATTGCACGATTAGTAATCTGTATCACTAGTTTCAGTGGAAAATGCGTGAGCGTGTTCAGTAATGAAACCCTTTTCAGGTAAGTCATGCTGAGGCTTCATAAATGCACATGTGGGGACGAACTTTGATCATGTACGGGGTGGAAAAGTCATGTTATATTTGTATGTAATTACTAGTGATGTTGATTGTCATCTTCCAAATATCTCTCGGTCAGTTAATGTTACCTTACACTAAAGTGGCCTAATGCATGTCTTTGATTTGGAGCTCAAATTGAATTTGCTTGAAATGTGAATAGGCCTCATTCACAAGCTGAGAAGAGGCAATGGTATCAGTAAAAGGGATCGCTAAAAGCCGTCTTAACTCCTTCAAAATCTATACATGTCACATCTATGCCTTTCACTCGGGAAAAGTGGGCCCTCTTCCGCTGAGATATGTTGTTATCCATGCTCTCACTGCTAATTTAAAATCCATTTAAGCTGATAGGGTGGTTGACTGAAGCGGCGTTTTAATGCCCTCGCAGAAATTGACATATACACCGCTTTTCCTACCTTCTGAAAACAAGCTGTCCCCATTTATATTCCATAACTACCACTTCAAGGCCAACTTGCCGCGCCCCCATTCCACCCTCACGCCTATCCGTGGCGTCAAAGACAATTACTGTCAACATCACATCAAATTACAACTGTTGGTTTGCTTGTTTGTCTCGTTATGTGACTTGAAAACTGCCATCTTCTACCCAGGGAAGGTCCCCTCCCTCCTGCTGTCCTCCCTTTTGCCCACCCTTACGGGTCTACACACACTGACACGCATAAATCCCAGCGCAGAGAAGAGAAAGGACAGGCAGCCGGCAGCCTAATGGACTAATTTGTAATTGCGATTGAGAGGAAGCTGAGTTGTTGGATGTGTCATAATTTGACAGCTCCGAGCCGGACCATGACGCTTCAGCCGCAAATGTTTCCCTCCCCCCTCCTTTCTTTCCCACTCCTTCAAATGCTTTCTTTCTTCCCCTCCACGGAGAATAGTCAGAAAGGAAGGTGATGGGAGAGATGCTTTCGGCACATTCTGCTTCTCAAAGCTCCTGGCTCTGTCATATTACTTCTTTTTTTTCCTCTCAACCCAGCACACCGCCACACACACACATATCCCCACCACCTCTCTCCTCGTTCTCTACCTTCACACGGATCCCCTAGGATAGAATAGGCAAAGCATCTCTGAGCATTCAGATGCGTTTGAAGTGCAGGACAGATGGGAGGCTCGAGGGACTGTAAAAAATGAATCGAGGCTAGTAATAGGAGAGATGTTTTGAATCCTCTCCTCCATAAGTTATTTATCAGGGGCCCTTAGTGGTAGAGGAAGACTTCAGAGTGCTCCCTTAATGTAGCATCTGATGACTAGTAGGGGGGCTGTTCCAGGAAGTGCTGTTGTAAAACAGGAGGAGAACATTAGCAGGGAAGTCTCCCAGGGCCCGCGCAAAAGAGAGGAACAACACACAGGGCCACTCTTTCCCAGCATGCAACGCAGGTCAGAGAAGGAAGGTGTACCGCCACCGACCCCCCCGCCAGCCCGTGTTATCAGATGAGTCACAGAGCAGGATGTTCTGTGCTATGATTCCCACCAGGCGAGCCACAGCTGAGTAGACCGTGTGCTTCAGATAGTTGTGAAAACGAATCCGAATCGAATCGACTGATGTGACTGCTGAGCGCAGATTTTTTTATTATTATGATTGCCTGTTAAATTTTTTCCAATTTATTACGGCATTTGTAGCAGTCAGAGGAACAGCAGAGTAGTATGCCAGTTAAAGTAAGTTACTGAATGTAGCAATTTATGTCTTCAAACAAAGAGACTTCACCTTTGACCTTCTTTGGTCCACAGCTTTAGAGACAAATTGTTTTAACCTTTGGGTTTGATTAATTAAGGAGTTTATTAAAAATGTTAACATGACAGGAAGTTGACATGAACTGCTTCACTCTGCAGTATCAGAAGCAAGCACTAACTCTCCACTATTTCTTATTTTACCAACAGGAAAACAATACTGACAAAACAACAAGGGTCTCACCACATTGTGTATCACTCCAGTAATGGTCCAGGCCAACCAGGGAAGTCTCCAATCACTGGAGACTAATGGCCTCTGAACTGATCACTCAGGTTAATAAAGACCAGCTAATGACATAGCTGCTTCGTTTGTGTTAATTGCTCTCTGCAGACCTCTGCCATGGCCCGCGTCTCCCGAGCATCTGTCACGAGGCATATTCCCCGACACAGCTCAGACCCTGGCCTCGGCCCCAAACCAGGCACGCCGCCAGACACAGTTGTCCGCTGGTGTCCTTTTACCGCGCTAGGGCGAGGGGTGAAAATACAATGTCTAAGTAATGTAAACTGTTTGTGTTGGCAGACTCACATCCTGTAACACTTGATGTGTTCACAAGTGGATTTAGACCTCAGACATATGTTGTCAGAATATAATTCAGAAGCTATATTACTTTGTCTATATCAAATAATTATTTAAGTACATTGAGTGTATGGATGAATGCAGTGCATCCCTTTATGGTTTTACCCCATATGCATGCATCATCAGCAATTATTTTTATCTTTTATTTTTATGTATATTAATCTTTAGCAGAGGAGAAGCGAGTGGCTAATGCTTACAACTGTAAGACTTTATGGTGCAGATGGAAAGATGCACAGTACAATGTGGAACTTTGTTTGTGTATACTAGGGCTACAGTTTCTAGACACTAGAGCATGTTTGAATGACAAACATGTGGTCCAGTTTCA
Organism: Simochromis diagramma; assembly: GCF_900408965.1. Lineage (NCBI taxonomy): Eukaryota > Metazoa > Chordata > Actinopteri > Cichliformes > Cichlidae > Simochromis > Simochromis diagramma. Next base: position 1,268,347 of record NW_024386832.1, read on the forward strand.
TTCGATATGCCCTCTCACTCTGTTCTTCTCCATTCAGCAGTGTGAGAAACATTCAGCACGTTTTGAGCAGGATCTGTCTGAATACAGTGAACCTAGATCAACGTCTTTTCTGATTTAATCATATTATACTGTCTGACAATAGCTATGAACAAATAACAGGCTGTACACAAACAATACATACCATAGAGTGCTCATTGCTTACACCCTCTGAAGTTAATAAGACAAAGCAATTAGCATTTGATTAACATTAAATAAAAATAGACATGCTTCAAGACAATTTGCCACATGAAAGGAAAATGAAATGAGTAAAAGACTGTCTTGGAAAGTCAAATCAGGTATTAGAAGCAACTTTACTTATCAAGATAATAATAATCTTAAATAATGATGTGCAAAAAGTCTTATTCAGTATCTTAGTGTTATAACAAAAGCACCGTCTTTGTGGATTAGCATGGTTTCACCAGGTTCTGCCAGTAACAACACCGTCTAAAAAGAAACATCTGGAACACATCTGGAAAACCACTCTGGAATCCTAACTGAATTTAAGGTGGACACCATAAAGTCTAAGCCTTTTTCAAAGGGAATTACCTGAAGTAATACCACAACTCACAAGCAAGGAGTATTTTGCAGCCTGCACTTATGTAGGAACAATATTTCCTCAGTGGTTCTTCCTGTATCTGCAGGATAAGCATGTTTTTAAGTTGGAAATTTAGTCTCTGACTAATAAGATTTAGATATATTACAGGCAATTTTGATCCACATTTATCCACATTCATTTGGAGGAGAGTTAGCTGCCCCGCTGTATATATTTTTTTAATTTTGCAGAGCTTTTGATGTAGATGCAGCCGTGGCCATTTTGAAGCACTGACACATGGTGCAGCATTACAATGGGCAGCAATTTGCATATCATTTCATGTTGGGGATATTAGATTAATGGCTTGTGACTAGTGTGATGAATACTAATTTAGCCTTAAATCATGTGACTCTTCAGACATTAACAGCCTGCCCAACAGGGAGCACTGCAGCCAGACCTTTTATAAGGTCAGCTAACTTCTTTGGCCAAGTTCTTCCTGTTCCTCGTTCGTTCTAGTCAGTTATGGGATTTGTAAATGTTTGCTATTCCAGGGACTGTTGCCTTCACTGTTAATGCTATATAAGCCCACCACAGGGGTTAATGTCATTTCCATTTACCCTGGGAGACAATAAAATCTGCTGATGGAGTTAGGGAAGCAGTGATGAAAATCATAAATGTTGCAGAGGTCCCAACTCTTCCCCCCAATGGCCGCAATTTGACTCTCAGCGTGCTGGCCCCCGGTGTAGCCAGCTTTTGTGGCCACGAGGCATAATGATGTTAATGTTGTGTGAAAAGGCTGCAGAGATAGGTAGGCACAGAATCATGCAGCGTTTTAATGTAATCAGAAGCCGTTTGGATTCATTCCAACAGGTTATGAAGTAAGACCAAAAATAAAAGGACAAAGGACTGAAACCAGCACAGCTGAACGTCCGTGAGTTATTTCCTTACTGACTGCCTGTTCGGCCAATTTTGTATTGTGTTTGTATCAGCTGAACTGAAGATGGTAGCTAGATGTCTGTTGCTATTAGAGTGCATTATGAGTATGTAAAGGTCACCCCGATGTTTTAGTTTGAAATAGCACAGAATAGTGTAATATTTGGCCCTATTTACACCATGGAGGGGGGGCACATTACAGCATTATAACCCTATTCGGGATTTAGACACTGTATACCAAAATGTTAAAACCAAAACTATAAAAGTTCTCTCTAATGAGCTCTTACACTGATGAATATCTCTGTTGGTTTGTCAGGTAAGAAACTGTGAACTAGTATAAGGTGCTGCTCTGTTACGGGTCTCAGCAGTACAGTAAAGCTTGAATGGGGATTCAGATATATAGTGATAATTTTATAATTTGACACTGCTGCAGTAGTCATGATGTACATTTTGTATTAATGTCGCAGTATTATAAGCATCTCTTTATGAGTATATTGAGGTTTTCTCACATACAGGAGTGTGTGTGTGTGTGTGTGTGTGTGTGTGTGTGTGTGTGTGTGTGTGTGTGTGTCTGTCACTTTATTCAATCTCCTGAGAGTAGATGGCTAGCCAGGAGTATGGAGGGAGGAAGTGGGAGGGTGTCCAGAGGGAGCTGTTTGATTGATGTGTTTTGGGGTAGTGGATGTGTGTGGGTGTGGGTGTGGTGGTGTTGAGGATGAGGAGGGGAGAGGAGCTTGATGGGACTGTGCCGCAAGAGGGAGGCACGGCTCTTAAGTGGGGGAGGAGGGAGTCTTAACAAGCCCTAGATTGTTAGTGACAGGCAGATACTTCAACACTTAAAGTAGAAGGTTTGATTTAATCACAGAGCTGTCATTTGTTATTTGTCTGGCTTGCTCCACCAGGGCCACGGCTGATCAACTGCCTGGTCCCAAGAGAGCCCTTTTTCCCCTGTAATGTCTAAATCCCCAGCACAAATTACAGGCCTGCACCTCCCATTCCCACCCCTCCACTCCCTCACTGCTTCAATCCTGCCATGTTAGGAGATGAAGGCCAGAATGGGGGATTTACAAAGAGAGGGAAGCAGGTTGGCAAGATGTGAGCAAGGAAAGAAGACAGGTACAGAAATGAGAGCGAGCGAGATGGAATGGCCTCAGGGCCTCTAAAGATCATTAATAGGACTGTCAGGGAGGTTGCCAGTTGGTTAGCTTATCATAAATAAGAAATGAGCTCCTCCCTTCTTGCCCATTCTAGTTCATTAATAATGCCTGCAGCGGCTATTTTGTTGCATCGTACTTTGAAGGGAAGAGAGACAGAGCGATAGAGGCACGATGATGGGAAATTTAGGGATGAACGGGCCTCACTTTCCTGCTTCAGTAATCTGATAGGACAGTCTCCCAAATTACCAATGAGACCCCCCGTACCACCGCAGAGTCAATCAATTCCACAAGCAGTCAGGACAGTAGGAACCAAAGGTGGACTGTAAAAAACTGACGTGATAAACTAGAAAATGAATTGTCAGTTATTTTCCACGTCTGTGTTGTTTGAGTAAAAACTTAAATGAAATTTTGATAATCCAATTTCCATTTTTATTTCCACATACTTGGAAAGCTGCTGTTTTGAAGCCATGCTTTTCTGTACATTGGACAGTATTCAGGTGTTAATTCAAAGATTTACACAACCATTTCTAACAGTTTGAACATTGAAATTGTTTATGGCTTAACCAGGACAATATAGAAATGCAGTCAGTGATACAGTGCCCTCAGACTGTTTCATCTCACCTTGTACTTTGGTGTCAATAAAAATAAAAATGCAGTCTCTCATTCCTGTGATTTTGGTGAGTCTTTCGTTCTGACTTCACCTCCTCTTTCCCACTGTGGTCTAAAGACTTCTCCTCTCTTTGGATAGGAAAGATTTGTCCCTGGTTTTCACAATAAAAGCACATGTGGCAATGTGACTGTCACACATCACTGACGATGGTATGTTGCTACATTTTATTTTCTCAAACAGGCTATTGTGCTGTTAGTCTTTCCAAACCAACATCACCTTAACTAATACATGTTAGATGTCTGATTGGATTATTTGTTATCTGTCTGTTATGTTGCATGGTTAGCATTAGCCAGCTAGCTGGTTTTATGATAGTTTTGTCTATTTAGAACTTTATATATCAGTCACACCAACCCATTAGGAGTTTATAGGAGGCTACCAGTGCCCAAACTGGGAAGGTTAGTATGAGTGATGTTTTACTAGCCAAGAGGCAGCTAAGGATCAATAGGTGACAACATGCTGGCTGTAGTGTGCAGTTTAACAGTAAAGGGGAAGGAAGAAGAGATGGAATCTTTATCTTCTTCAGGATGTAAAATAACAGGGTCATAGTTTTTTTCCACATATCAGCAATAAGCACATGTTTGTGCAGATAACCTGTTTTAAATAGATACAATTTTCAAAAGTCCCTGTAGTTTCAAAGAGTGTTTCTGCTGTTGTAGATGTGTCCATCCAATCTTGCACCAGTTATCTGCATCTAACAATAAAGTGCTGCACAGCAAGCAGTTATCTGTAATCTGTTGTTGATGCTGACATATTTCCTGTAAGCACAAACCAAAACAGTTTATCTACATCACTGTATTATACAGACTTACTTTTCAGCTTTAGATCTGTATTTTTATATTAATAAATTGTAAAACAGAATATTTTCTGCTGTCAAGCAAGTTAAGGTTTTAAAAAAACATCAAAAACTTTTTTTAAACTATTTAAATTTTTAACTTGTTAGAAAAATCCGACGTCACTGTATCGTTTCCTCAACATTGCTGTGTTTGGATGGAAGATTGTCTCATTTGTTGTGTGTAATCGTCAAATTGAAATTATCATTGAATATTGTCCACTGTACATCAAAGTCTGACTTCAAACTAAAAACCGCTTTTCCTTTTTTATTTTAATATCTACATAAAATGCCTATATGTCAAAATGAAAACCTGAATTATATTATTTCATTTTTTAATTAAAACTCACATAAAAGGAAAAAAAATCAGATGCCATTGCAGAATTAAATTAGTTTTTATAATTTAATTTATAAAATGTTCCATAAATTCTAAGAGTGCTTAGCACAGAAGAAGGGATTATGTAGCCTGATTACAAAAAACGGTCTATTCTGACTCTGTGTGACTGTTAACTTTGATCTTTGAGACTGGTACATGATGGTCAAGGAATATATATGACATCAACTCCAGCTAACCATTCTCCTGGGATGTGGACAGAGAGGGGGGGGAAACATCACCTGGAAAGACTGAAAGTGATGAGAGGGGTCGTTGGTTGTTAAAGAGAGAGCGGAAGCAAGTTCAGAGGGGTCAGCCTTCAGGTAAAAGCATTGCCTTTTAATTAGGGTGAAAGGATATTATTCTTTTATAAAGGCCAGGGGCCTGGTCGCTGTTGAGGCTGATAGCAGTCAATGGCGCTCATTAACCCTCCTTCCTGCCTTCCACTCTCAACATGACTCCATCTGAGAAGGCATAGATAAAAGGCTCAGGCTGGCCACAAATGATGGGGGGGCATCTGAGTTTTGTACTCTCTACTGCTCTCTTTTCTTCTCACTTTCTCTTCCCCTCTGTCTATCTGCTCACCAACATCGTAAGCCTCTTCGCTTGTCATGGATTATACTTAATTTCTCTCAGGTGAGCTTCCCGGGGAATATGGGGGTAATATTACTTTTGGTAGTGTGTTTAAGATGCCATTCACTTGGCTGGCAAACCTAGCAAGGTTACATGTTGTTATTGTTGTGAATAAAACGCTTGGGTCTCCTAAAGACGATGGTATAGGTCCAAACAAGTATTCAAAAGAAATGTTTTTTACAGATTGCTATGCATCAGGAGCAGAGTGTGTGTGTCTGTATATATTCACATATATTCTCCCTCTGGTTCTTCCTAGACATTAAAAAACAGTCATGGCAGAGCGACAGGAAAGAGAGAGTGAACGAGAGAGAAAAAGCATTGCAAAGAGAATAGCAGGAGGCCAGCGCCCAGAAAGCATGATGTATGATTTTATTCATTCCTCCTTCCTGTTCCTGATTAGGGGCCTTTAAACTGTGATCGATTGACCCTCAGACGAGCCTCAAATCAAAGGCAGACACTGTATGTGCTGAGTGAGAGGGAAACGCATGGAGGCATTAGAGGCATGTGGCTCTGAGGTGCACAGCAAGAGGTTGATTCACTTTGTGCAGGCCAGCTAGAGAATAGGATGACGGAGACGGGGTTGTGGGCCGATGAAAAACCATGGCACACATTTACATGCTGACGTGTATAAATTCACGTCTGCGCTCCCTGAGTGCACATACAAAGCTTTGAACACACATAAGCATAACCTCAAATGATACTTTGTGTGTGTGTGCGTGCGTGTGTGTGCATGTGTGTGTGTGTGCGTCTAGTCAGTGGTCATGCCTCCAAATAACAACACAGAGGCTTTAACAAGCACGTTCACATGTCGCCTCTGCTGGGCTTGTCAGCCCAGAGGCTTAAACTTCCATCATTCACTCCACCATATCCATATTTTACTTGAGCTCCTCTAGTCCCTCTGCATTTTATCCAACACCTCCCATCCTTGCCGTCTTAAATCTCCTGAGATGAGCCCCAGTCTTCAGGAGATGAGCACACTGCAAACAATTTATGATGCCTTTCTAAGGAAGTCAGATCTGGCCTCCATACCTTGGGGATCTTTTTTTTCCCTCCTCTCTTTTGCAGTCCTGCCAAAAGAACATTCTGATATGTAATCTCTGGCTGAAGGAATGGCAGACAGACAGACACATGTGCACAGTGCACATTTGTTTTCCTGCTCTTGACCTACGACGGAGCGTAGAGCTACGGAGAGAGAGAGTCAAAGAAAGGCTGCCTTACAACAGATGGTTCTCCTTAAGGAGCTGAGATGAAACTCTTTGTGTTACAAGTCCTCTTTGGTCTTTTTTGAGACTCCAATCGGTTCAGGCCCCCCTGCTGGGCTGCGTTCCAATGTGCTGAGGCCAAATGAATGCATAGACACACACACACACACACTTTTGAGTATCTGATGCATTGTCTCACCTGTCTTCTTGCTTTGAATTATTGAGCAAACTGAATTCCAGTTAAGGCTTATAAATTGTCCTTGGAATAGTTCTGGAACAAGACCGAAGTTGCCGGACTCGTCATTTGACAGATGATTGCACTGGGACTATGAATTTTCCATAATAATTCAATATAATACAGATTAAGCATATTTGCATATTCTTCTAAAGCTGCGCGTATTGCTGGAGGTAATGGAAAATGCATTGTTCTGTTTGTGCGCAATAGTACACGCGTAATTTAATTTTATTACATGCACTGAGATTATCAAGGTAGTGTAAGTAGCCCTCGATATGTTCAGTAATGGGCTACACTTTTGTTATTATGGTGGCTTTAATGAATGATCACTGCAAGTCTCGTCCTGCAGTTTTTTAGGACTGATAATCTAGAGCCTCCAACAGATCGATGTCGAATCTGAATAGGAAATGGAGTGCACAGCAGCCGAGGCCCGTCTCTGAAGGAGGCTGGGGGTGGGAGAGATTGCATTCCAGCCAGAGTGATGGCATCACTTCTCAAAGCGCACACGCTCGTGACAAGTAAACTGAAATCATCATTGATGTTATTTATTTTCAAATGCTCCCCGCTTGACAGGCGACATCTTGTTCGGCACGCATCCCAAGGGAGGCCACGGTGCTCAGCGTTTCTCGGCTCCATCACGCGCAGACAGCCGCTCGGTGCTGACACCAAAGGAGTGGGACTCACTAGAGACTTGCTCTGGAATTTGTCACAATCCTGCGCCACACGAAGAAAACACAAATGCACTCAGCTCCTTGTTTACACACATTTCCAGATCTGTCGCAATACTTGTCTCCCACCTCAGCATCTGCCACAACACTAGAAAACAAGCGGTTGTTTGCCCAAAAAAAAGCAAGTCTGTTAAAGTTTTTTTTTTTTTTGTTCTTGATAAATGTCAACAAAAGTTGAATCCGAGGAAAGGAAGTGCGCTGCGAATGCCACTGACTTCCTGTCTCTGTCTGATTTAGACATGACGTGTGGAATTCAGGACTAAATTAATGTCTGTCAAAAAATAAAAAATAAACTGTTTTCCATAAGCTGAACCAAATCCCTGTAATTTGGTGTTATTTTAACTCATTTTGCCTGATGAAACATTTATCCAGATGTCAAATAATGACCAGTGCTAATCACTGTTATGCTCCTATTGTTACCCTGCTTTTCTAAAGAAAGGCCGAGCTTTCCTTTCCAGTTTTCCACTGTAATCTATCATGGACATCAGAGCGGAGGCTCCAGCTACACTGTTCCATTCTGCTAACAACATCAGCCCAGCAGCACTGTCTATCTCAGCACAGTCACAGGCTCTGTATGTGTGCTTCTGCACATTTGAGTGCCTTTGGTAGCCTGGCCCATCCATTCATGTGTACATGGCCTCATTATCAGTCAGTAGCTGTCTGAGCTCAGGGGAGGTGGTGCAGATGAAGAAGCGAGCATGGCGGCGGGCAGGTAAACCAGCCGTGAGCCAACACCAGAGCCCAGATACCCTCGGCATAGCTCCGCTAAAGGAGTCCATTTGTCAAATGTGCCTGCACCGAGGCCCGCTAGGGAGTACATTACTGGCTGAGGCCCCTGCAGGGATGGGCCCTCTGACTCGCAGCCATACTCACTCACCGTGCTGGCCGCCCAAGGTGCTTCCTACAGTCAGCGGTGACCAGCCCCCAGCCTACTCTCATTCGATTGGCTCATTAATAAAACAGCCTCCACACGAGAGCAGGGGACATGCTCCAATGCTCTGGACATTGCTCTCTCCAGCTAATGGGCCAGCAGGGAGAGGCCTTTGTCTGCATCTGACTCTCTCACATCCTTCAACGTGTCAGACGAGACAATGCGAGGGAGGATGGAGGGCTTTGACTGTGTAAAGCCCAGATCATGCTGTATGTGAGCCCGGGCTCAGGCTCAGTATTCACCATAGACCTCAATGTGTCTTCAGTCCGGGCAAGTGCCTGAGCTTTCCTCCATCAATTCCACTTAGCCTCACTTGGGCAAACCTCCTCAATTGTGTTTCCTCTCAAAATGATTATGGACTCCCTTGAATGTGTCAGTACCATAACAGTATCTCCACATTCTGCAGTGATTTCTAGCACCATCCACCTACTCTTGTACCTCCTCCTACATTGTCTAGCCCAGACAGTGTGAATCTAGATATTTTTTTTCTCTCACTCTCTCTCTGTTTTTTTTTTTTTTATATCTGTTGCTGTTTTGCATGTTAAGCTTTGGTAGAAGCTGCTCTGATTCACAGCTGGGCTCCTGGGGGAGAAACAAGAGTTTTGTTTGTGTTGTTGTAGGACATAAATCTAACAAGAGAGGTGGAGATGGAGCACTAAGGCTTATGGATCCCTTAGGGGTCTTACTGAGCTCCTCACTAAATAAATCTGAATCGAAAATACATATGGAGCGGTAAGCCGTTCACATAAAGGAGCGCTTGTTCTCCTCAAGGAGAGTATCAGATTTACTGGCTCCACAGTGTGTCTGCTGGATCCCACCCATAGCACGTTAACACAGACGGAGACGGACAGACACTCGGTGTGCATAAAGTTCATTGACTGGAATGTTTCTGTGATGTAGCGAGCCAGAAACTAGTAGAAGCACTCATCCATTGTTGAACCTCTCGATTAGTTGGTGGTATGCATTTTCTGGAACTAACTAGCGTTCTCCTGGCGCTCCATTAAATTCCATGGGATCTAAACTTGGGCTTGTTTAGGGAGCTATTTTCTTACTGTCACTGCAATAGATATCTGTCCCCTGCTTGGATATAAAACCCGTGCTATAACATTGCCAGACGCAATTCACGGGCAGAGGTGGCGCTCCCCAATTATTAGCTTAAGGAAGCAGTCTAGAGATTTATGAATATCCCCAGATGACTTAGAACAGCTCTAGTCACTTCCATATGTGACCTTGAGGCCGAGTGGTTGACAGGGCCCTTCTAGGCCGATTAGGCCCTAGCTGAGAGGCCTGCCTTGTTGGCAGCTGGGGGGCCAGGGGAGCATAGCCTCTTGAGCTCAATTGGTAAAGATCACAGATGTAGAGGCCCAGTGAGGGCAGCCAGTTACTGGGTCGCCACAGCCAGTGAGTCCCTTTTTCCTTGACACTGGGTTTACTGTTACTCTCAGACCCTTGAAGAGGAAATAACAGAGGTGCCAATTAAAGTTTTAAGACATTAAATAAAAACCCTCTGTTGTTGCCTTTAAAACATCCCAGTTAATCGTTGTTTGTCTTTACGACGGACCCTCAGTCAGATGCCATCATTCTGCTTTCTATTAGAGTGAGAATGAGTGGTTTTGTGTTGAAATGTTTTCTCCTCACCCTTCTGCAATCTTTCCTTTGCCTTCCAGCCTGCGGCTTGATTACTATATAAACAACCAGTTTTATTCCTGAAATGCAAAATGTTAGAGGGGTGGCTGTGCAGCCTTTGTAGTCTTTTTGAGGTAGTCACCAGTTTATCTCTGTGAACATCTGCAGGCTATAATAACTGCATCATCTATATTTTTAGTTTTGCCAATCATGACCCTGATCACGATGAGCCAACACTAAAATGTTGAAAAGGTTTTGTTTAATGAATGTAGTCATTTCAAGAATCCCAGGAATTAAAAGACCTTTTTTAAAAGAAAACTTTAAGTTTAAAGACTTATATACTACTGGCACTTGTAAATAGTCCCATAGAGAGACCAAGTGAAGATTTTGTACCTTTAATGGATGTAAAGTGGTCAGGTTTAATTTTTACATGATTTTAGTGACCTGCTCTTGGCTCAATGGGCCAAAGATATGTTTTCCATAGCTGCACAGTGATGTGTCTCCATCTCTATTTTCTCCCTTTCCATGTATGCCACTTCACTCTAATGTAGCACAGCATGCATGCACTTAGTTTCTCAGATTTCTCTGTTATTGAATTTAGTCGACCTGTAAAGTGGAAACCCTAACTGAACAGAGCTGCATTATTGGGTTCTGACTATATGTGAGAGAATAGGAAATAATAAGCTCAAATAAATTACATTCATCTCATGTTTGAACACCAAACACAGTCTAATTCTTTGAATTTGACAATGGTAGGGTATATGGATCCCGTCATTTTTCCTTCTGTTTATTTAAAGTGCGTGCAAGCAAGTCCACAAAGCCACCGCGGAACAAAGACCAGTAAAAAGACCGATATAATACTGATGTCAGAGGCACTCGGCTTCTGTCTCTGGAGCTGAGTTGGTATAATTAGCAAGGAAGTCTCTTGCCCTTGCTCCAATCTACCATCAAGCCTAGCCGATCCCCACTGGGCTCTGAGAAGTCCCAGGGCAGCTTACTTGTGGGAATAGAAGAAGTGGTCGCGCAGACTATGCCCCGAGGGAAGGTAGGGTTAGAAGTCACGGTAGGCCTGTGGCCAGATGAACAAGGGAGCTGTGATGCAAAGAGGATTTTCTGGCATCATGACTGAGCTCCCCGAGAGCTAAGTGCATAATCCATATTACATTCATAAAGGCCCCACAGATTAGCAGACATCTTCGTCAAAATGAATTCAAACCTATCAGTTCATGGGGAACATAAGTGTCTAGAGTGAAAATGGGCTTTTATCAAAAACTGCTGAGGAGACATTCCCTTTAAAGGTTTTTATAGGTTAAGATATTCAGGCTGAGAACCTTAACCTCTGAAGTGGAAGCCATTAGTTTGGAGGGCAAGGGTCTTCCGGCTAAGAATATGGGATTTCGGGTACTGACACGCACAACTGTAGGTTAAAATGGAAACCATCTGACTGTTGTTAATGTCTTAACTCGTTTACAGTGACTCACAGGCAGAGGTTTGATAACTAGGCTAGCAGGAAAATGTGTTTCTTGTCTCACTGTCACTTCCCAAAGTCCTCACATACGAAGTCAATATGAAGTAATAACTCTGCCTTAGGCATGGCCTCAGTTGGACTGTAGTTTATATAATAATGAGATGTGATTGAATAAAGCCAATTTTCTATTGATGTGCTATAAGTGGTTAAAATCTAATTTCAGTAATTTTCTTGGTCTCTTCAGCGTTAATTTGTCATTAGCTGATATTCCAGAGGACTTCTCATGCATGCAGGAAAAAGTGCGTATTCTTTGCTGAAATGCCAAACAGTGGTCCAACAAGGGTGTGTATGATAAGGAGAGGTCCACAAGCTTGACTGGGTGGAAACGTGCTCGGTGTCTTTCCTGCTCAGCTCGTTCAAGTTTGACTTTGTGTCTTTGGGTTATAGTTGCTGCAGACCTCAGTTCACCTGACTTCAATTATGTGACTTGTGGTTTGTTTACCTTGAGTTTTTCTAGGAGAAACAAAGCTTGCCACCAGTTCGCTGAGAGAACAGCGTAAAAAGCCTCTCAGTCCCTAATTAAATTCAAATTCTGTTGGACGTTTTATTTTGCATGATGATGTGATGTTCCCAATTTCATTTCAGACTAATTACTTGCCATTCACTTGTGTTTTGCAAGGGGACTTTTGTGCTTTTCTATACGACGGAGGCTTGTTTTCATCTCTGACGTGAGCTCATATTAAATTACTGCATTTCTTTTTATGCTGTCTGTGCCGCATTCAAACGCCGAGCAGCTTCGTGGATCCTATCATGAGAAAGTCATTTAAAGCGCGTTTAAATCGGAACAGCAGTCAGCACACGCCGTAATAGGTTGAAAACATTCTGTAATCTCTTTATGAGGCTTGCTAACGTTATCAGCCATCCTCGTCTTTGAGCGTCTTCATTAGAAAAGCTCCTCCCTCGTCTGAAAATGGGCCAAGGTCGCAGGTTTTTTGTTTTTTGGTGTAAGGACTGGGCTGCACGCACTGCATGAATAGCACAGTGTTCCCATTCCACATAGCCTATTAGACAAAACTGTGAATCAATAAAACTGTACAGGGCATAGTTAATCTACCCACCACCATCTTAGCATCTATTTTGAGCGCGAGGGAAGCCGGCAGCCATTTTGTTTTCCTGTTTTCCTGAATAGCTCCAATGAAAAGCAGACGCCTGTGCATGGAGTTAATTAAGCCATGGTTTTAGAGCCATAATTGATTGAATCATAGAGTCATAATAGAAATTGCGGGGCCTCAGCAGCTGTGTCTTACTGAATTAAAACCAGTGGCATCCTCTGCTGGTGAAAGGATATGTTAATAAGGCCGTGAATGCAATCAGATTTTGTTGTTTTTGTCCTTTTTTTAAGCTTGGGTGCTTCTTTTTTCCCCAACATTTTTCCTCAAGGGGTCTTATTATACACTTCTGTAACACTAGAGAGTTAGTGCGCAACGCAGTGGGAAGCCAAAAGACCCTCCCCCAGCCCCCTTAAATCTGTCAAAGCATCTGTCTCATCTACCCCGGCAAATCCTTTGACGTGTGGGGCTAAAGAGCAAGCCTTGTATCATTCATGAATGCTCGTGGATTTCCATATCTGACACGGCACTGACGTGCTGCTGAGAGCACTTGTGTCCGCATTCAATGCTCCACCAAAATGTGACAACATATGGTGACCATGGAGACGTGGCATGTGCACAACTGTGCTGATCAACACACGTTTGTTCAGGTTCTTCTCGTTACATAGGGAAAGTCGCAGCGTTGCACGTGCAAAATCAAAAACTGGACAACTGAAGGAGATATAAGCAGAAATGTATACAACGTGTACAATATGTCCTCTGCAGTTTCCATCATTCTTCTTATTCGTGCTCCTTTTTGCAGCCACACTCTCGCTCTTCTATTTTCTTTGGCCCTTTCTCTGTAGTGTTATAGTGCAGGGGAGGTAATGATGAGAAATGGAGTTATAATGCTAGTTGTTAAACCTCAGGCCGCACAACAAATGTGCTTCAGAGACCCGCTTTTGTCTCTGAATGGATTAGGTCTTTGCTCTGGTAACCCTATATTTAATCTCACTCCAGTCTCCACTGGCAACTCTGTGTTTGTCACGGTGACAAATATTCTGTCATTTTCTCCTTCTTATGTCTTTAACCACGGTTGCACCTAAACGACTGCATAGTCTTTGTTTGCTGCTGATTGTCTGTTGTTTTCTGATACAGGAAAACTGAAAGTTAAATTCTTATCTGTGTCGGCTTCTGTTATCTCAATAACTTCAGCGTGAACGTCAGGCTTGTGTTAAAAACAGCTTGTCCGGCTGTGCAAATTGTTCTTAGCCAGCACCTGGACTCCATTACTCACCTTGCTGGGCATTATTGGCTTTTAGGAGTCTTCTGTTGCTGCAGCCATTATAAACTTTCCCCAACAGCTCAGTGTCTACATGCTAGTTCAGTATTCTCCTTAGTTGTTGTACTCTCAGACTGCTGGCTCACTTATAGTTCCTAGAGTGGAACGGGAGGCACAGACTTCAGCTTTCAAGCCACTATTCTGTGGAACCAGCTCCCAGTTTGGACTCAGACAGTCACTCTCTCCACTTTTAGGATTAGACTTAAAACTGTCCTTTTCGATAATCCTTATAGCTATGGAGGGATCAGGTGACCTGGAATCCTGCCTTAGTTATGTTGCACTAGGCTGCTGGGGACTTCCCATCATGCACTGTGTCTTCTTTTCACTATGTTTATACACCACTCTGCATCTAATCATTAGTTATTATTCATCTCTGGCTCTTTTCTATAGTGCATCTTTTATCCTATCTCCTCATGTCCACCTATCTCATCAGATGGCCCCGCCCCTCCCCAAGCCTGGTCCTGCCGGAGGTCTCTTCCTGTTAAAAGGGGGTTTTTCCTTCCCACTGTTGCCAAAACGCTTGCTCGTAAGGGATCATCTGATTGTTGGGGTTTTCTCTGTATTATTGTAGGGTCTTTACCTTACAATATAAAGCACCTGGAAGCAACAGTTGTTGTGATTCGCTGCCATATGCATCAGTTAAATTCAGTAGTTCTTTTTTTGCTCGTTGCTATGTGGTGTTTGCACTTCCTGATCCCCCATTATTGGACAATTCAGTCATTCTTTTCTTGCTTTTTATGATGAATTTGTAAAATAATGCATTATTACATCTTTTCTGTGTTTTTAATATGATATTAGATCCTCTTGCAAGGCCACCTCTGACTTTTAGTGTTCTATTTGACAGCGAGAACCTTTGACCACCTGATCAGGCACTAATGGTGATTTCCTCCAAAGAGCCACAGATTGTAGGGTGATTATTCTCAGAGAGGCAAAGAAGTCATAGAATGTTAATAAACTGGTGCCAGTCTGTATTAAATTATCAATGTGCATGAAAAATTCATCTCCAAACGCCTTTCACACTTTCTGAGTCGGAGCACAATTCACTTTTATCTTGTTAAAGGAATGGAAATTTTATTACAAGGGAAAATAACACCACTTGTTTTTCATTTTCCGTTTCACATCCCAAGCAGCGGTTAGACGTGAGATAGCTCTGATTATTGCGAGCACTTTCAGTATTCATGCATAATTTGTTGGGGTTTGGTTGTCTTGTATGTAGGCTTTACAACTCTGCAGCAAGTGGCATGGCTGTCCTTTCAGAATGCAGTGTTGCAGTGAAGCATAGCAGAGGTTGCTATTGCAGGCACCCTGCTAAGTGCCCATAAATTACTTGCTAATCTCACTTCTCCAATTTCCATCTTTCTTTTTTTTTTCTTAGTGTAAATTATACCCCGGTAGAGACAAATCAGCAGCAAGACCACACAAGGCGGTGCCTTCTGTTTTCTAGACAAGAGCGGGAAAGTATAGTTTTTGCTTCTGTCAATCTTCCAAACAGCTAAGGGGGAGGGAAAATGAAAGCCGTGGGTCTATAAACAATTGTGTATCAAATGCAGGATCTAGTTTGCACATTTTCTCCTACCAGTGCTGCGAAGAAGATAAAGAATGTCAAGGTGACATGTGCGTGCTTTTGGCGCGAGAATAAAGACAGCAATGTCCTTGCTGATTCTATCAGCGGTTGCCATTCTTTACCTTGTTCATTGAAAGAGGAGGGAGTGGGGGAAGAAGGCCATAAAAGGGTGGGGTTGTAGGAGAAGAAAAGGCAGAGAGAGCATAACATCCCTCCCAGAAATGCTACTCTAACGTAACACTGTTATCAGCTCCCAACTGCTTTTCCTCCCTGATCGATCTGTGGTGCTGGGCGATGCAAATGGCTTCAGCTAGCCCTGGGTGTTCTACCATCAATGGAGAGTAATTATCTTCGGCAACAACCAATATTGGATTGTTAAGCCTCGGGATAAGTTAGCCGGCAGAGCCTTCAAACAGTCACTCACCTCTGTGGGCTTGAGCGCTGATGGATGGATCAGCTGGGACTAGCTGCTAGAGGGGCTCCCGAGGCAAACTAGCAGAGTTACCAGCTCTCATCTCCCTCTGCCCTAGCAGCACAGCCCTTTGAATCCCAGAGAAAATTCATTTTTAATGTGCCTGGTGGAGGGCACTTTTTGTTCTACATCGCCTCGATCAATCAGGATGACTTTTCATGTCGAACAGGAACCTACAGAAACATTTGCCAAGAGGGCTTTGATGAGAACTTTCAAACGAAAAAGAAGCTGCCTGACAAGCCTTAAACATGCAGTGCATTCATATTTCTGAATGCAAAGACTCACCCGCTGAACATAAGTGTGAATTATCACTACCAGAATAAATTTCCACATATAATCTTAATCCAAGTAGTTTGCTTCTTTATCTCATGCGCTTGCTTGTGCATCCTTAGGGAGCCTTTATCGCTATAAAGTCCTTTAATTTTTGTGAGGTCTCCTGAGGGTCCTTCAAAGTGTCTGACATTTCCTGGCCTCTGTTCTCAGCAGCAGTACTTGTATTCTGGAGTACACTGGTGCTCCACATGGACGACCTAGAAATGTTGTCCATATTGAAAGATGGGAGTCATTGAATAAGGTGCTGATTCTCACATTGCTGGTCTATGCTACTCGAGCCCCTGCAATGAATAAATCATGGATTCTGCAAGGCACTCTGCAGATACAAATTACAATGTACAGCTGCAGAAATAAAATGATATAAAACATGACCGTGTCCCATTTTGTGGGTAGCGACCCACGTTGCGCCTCTCTGTCATCTTTACTAGCAACAGAGACTGGATGGATGGACATGAATACCATAAACACAGCTACCTAAATGTGAAATCAACTCCTGAGCTCATGTGTATTTTATCTCCAGTGCCTTCTGGCCTTGATATAATTTTCTTTAAAGGATGGAATTTACTCTTCTTTACTCTCGAATAAAAAAAAAAAAGAGAAACGGGATGATGAGCTAAAGATCAACCTTCAAGAAAAAAAATGCCTAATAGCTTCATATTAAATTTGCTCTTCGTGGTCAATATTAATACTTCCTGTCAACATCAGATCTGCAATCAGCATATTACTGCCAACACTCCTGGCTTCTCCCTTTACATAACAGCTTTTACTGTACATGCACCTATTTTAGGAAGCTGTTGAGTAGGGGGATATTGTATGCCAAATGCTATTTCCACAAGGAAGATATTTGGACCAGGGCTCTAGATCCACTCAGTCAGTGCAGGCTTACCTGAGATTAACTGTTCTCCTGACTGAAGCTGGCAGCATTAGTGGCCCACCGCTGAATAGACGTCGAGACGAAAGCTAGCTGTTAAAGTGCTGAAGGACAGAAAATACACCCACCTTTTTTTCCCCAGAGGTAATGTAGTGATTATACCCTTACCTTGGGAACTGAATGTGGCCTTGCTGGTGTAAGATGGAAACCTGCTAGAATTTCTCTTATGTGTCCGTTTCAGATGTCTCAAAAATATCATAGGAATACTGTGACATTTGACGTGGTCGATGTCATATGGAAATGGCAAGGTACATCTTCAAGAAGATGAAACACTGGATACAAGATATATTTTGTATTTTTTGCGACATTGTGGTTACTTTGTAGTTCACAGAAAATTACCTTTAGATAAGAACCTTTGGGAACTTTTAAAGGAGCTGTGACACATTTATTCCCTAAATATTTATTCCCGTCATCTCTGAGACGAGTTATCCCAGATTCACTGCTGGTCCGGCATCTACACCGTGCCGGGTGCTTCCTAGTTTTATCTTGGTGCATTTTATTTTCAGCCGCTTGCGGTCGGCTGTTATTTACGAGTCATCTGTCTGATTGACCAAAGTTACATTTAGTGGCGTCTAGATTTTTCCTGTCGAATCCCAAATGCTTGTCCAGGTTAAGCCCTGTCCTGTTTATTTGGGATGGTGGGTTCATGTGTTTGTGTGTCTGTTTGTGTCGTGATCTGTGTTTTTAAGAAAAGTCTGTAAGATCACCCTTAATCACAGACAGCTGGGAAATAATTACAAGTCATGCATTCCAAACACAAACCATCAGAGTAGCCTATAACACATCACTGTTGTTAGGAGACAGTAGTTCCTCACCTGCAGGCACAATGTGTAAATGGCTAGTTTGTGGCAGGAATCACAGCATATTATTTATCCATCCACAATACTGTATTTATGCTTTTTTTGTTTTCGAGGGGGTTTTATTTCACATAACAGAGCTGCCATTCTCTCGGGTGCATCAGTGGAGTATAACAAAGTATGGCAGAATGTAAACACCAATCTTCTACTTGTCTCCAGAAACTCCACAGGGAAGTAAAGTTCTGAAAGAGCCCCCTTACTCTGCGTTGGCATTTTGCAAGCATAAGCCTCTTTCAACCTGACTTCAATCATGGCTAAGTTAAGCAGGTCACAAGAGTGAACAGGATAACCACAGGGCTAACTTTGTAGGAGACGTCAAAGCTCTATCCTCCTCCTCTTTAGCCTCCGAGAGTTCTCCTCTAAAGTACATTTTAAGAATAACATCTTCACTGTGGAAAAGGAGCAGATGGATGCTCAGTAAGGACTGATGCCAATCCATAGTCCCCAGGCTGCTAAGAGTTTTAGGGAATTGTTGCAGAATAGAGGTCTCAGTGGGGGGCGAGGGGAGTTAGGTTTTGAACTTTTGGTTGAAGCACATAAATTGCTAGATGGAGTTGGTCATGATGAAGGAAATAAAAATGTTCCCTACAACTTGGTTTTCCTGACCACTCATCTTTATTTATTGAGAGATTTAATCTTATTGCATGTATAGCTCCATTTGTATTACGAAATAACAGGAAAAACATGCGTTTTATTACTATCAAATAGTGAACACGCATGCACGCGCTGCAGTAAACATTACGTCTGAAAATATGTTCACAAGCACTGTATCATCCATGTGAAGGTGGGATGTCGTTTATTATTTTTAAAGTCATCTCGAAAATAACAAACACATCAACTGGTGATTACAAAAAGAGCGGGAACGAATGGGAAAAAACCCGGGGTCCATTATTGGAAATAGTGTTAACAAATCAGATCAAGTCCTCGTACATTGATTGCTCTGGTCTCGTCCTGTCCTCATTTTCAACAGCTGCTGCCACACACGCACACAGACTCACACGCAGACACACACACCCCGGCTGACGCGCAGCACAGCCCAGTCTCTCGCTCTGTTGCGCGCCGAGAGCTGGTCCGAGAGGAGCGGAGCGCGCTGCGTCTTTTCGGGACTTCTCGTCTGTGCTGAACGTGCCAGGATCTTGTGGATAACCGTCCGATGATGTTCACAATGTGCACGAAACGATCTGCGCGGCTCTTGGATTTGGATTTCGTCGCGTTTTCTCTTTGAGATCGACAGATACTTCGGGGAATCTATTGTGGACGATCTGTCATCGGCGCTTTCCACTATCCGAGTTGGAATCCTATGAGCGGTGCTCCGGTTTGACAAAGATTCTCTGTGTTCTCTCAAGGAGTCCGAATATTAGCAAGAGAACTTTAGTGAAGTGAAATAAACTGCGTTTTCACTCCGTTTCCTGAAGATCTCGCCGTCGTCTTTTTTTTTCTTTCGAGAGACGGAGGAAAAGCCTCTCGATGAAGATTTATTGTTGCGGCAGGTTATTCTGTGTTCAGTGAAAATTTCTTATCCTCTCACCTCTGAACAATATTTTTCTCCATTGGATTTATTCCCAGTAAGGCTTTCTCAAATATCTTTATGAACGCGTCTTCGTATTTGCTCCAGCCTGGGTGATTTGGATATCTTCGCAGCCGATCTCATTGCATTTGGAATCGGTAAGGTTTAGCGCTATTCCACCGATGATTTTGTTGCTTCCATTGTTCCCTCCCTGTTGAACTGTTCACTTGGGGTGATTAAAAATAACCCAAGAATTACGCTTTCCGTCCAAATGCGTCAGCGTAATATTTAAGAAAGCTGTTCGCTAATAGTATTTTTCTTTTATAGCTGGACTCCGCCGGTGGCAGGCGCATTTTCCTTTCCATCGAGCCGCCGCTCGCACATTGTAGCCGAAAATATAGTGAAGGTTCGAATAAGAGCCGAACTTACTTTTCCTGTTTTAAATTTCACATTAGCGGTGGCTCCTATAATTCCCTATTTATTTATTTATTTATTTATTTATTTCGACAGTAATCTGGCAAAACTGAAGTTAGACCATTTACAGCCTGGTGTGGTTTAAACAACATGATAAACATTTATCTGCGCTGTGGTTTTAACACACGGTTAAATGGTGCAAGCAAATTGAGGCTACATATTTTTTTTATTTCATAATTGTATTATTCAGCACAGCATCGCTGGTTATAATCGTTCATTTTTTAAATCTGACATTTAATTGTTTTATAAATCCTGCGAGTGCAGCACAATGTAGGCATGCACCGTTAAATCCAGCACACACTACGGGTCTGTCCCGTGTCTGACTTACACAACGACGGGAGGAGCTGTTTAATTAGGTTTTCTTCCCCCATCGCGCCCAGCGCTCTCAACCATCAAGGTTAGACTGGCTCACACGTCGCCGGTTAATATTAGAGCAACAGCGATGCCTCATATGGCACAAGTCTGTCGCTTTTCATCAGTCTGCTGGAAAGCCAACATTTGCTTTTGATTATGTGTTTATGTGTGGCTACTCTCTCCCAGGGTATTAGTGTTGTGTTTCCACAGGAGGTATTGTGCTCAGTAGAGACACAGTCAGCTGTTAATCTGCTCCCTGCATTTCTGTGTCTTAGTGTAGCCACAGCGGTGAAAGGACAACTACAAACAAAGTCTGTTTTCTTTCTCTTGTGATATTCCTATCCCTGCATTGCATTTGAATTAAATTAATTTGAATTTAGTGATACCCAAACACGGTTTCTAAATCACATTTACTGGTTAAAGACGCTGATTGTTTTAGAAAGCACATCTGCAAAGCATCAGAAAACAACACACGTTTTGATATATTATAACATAGTAGTTATTTATTACAGTCTCCTAGTCTATTGACAAAGACTGTGTTTTACAATTGCATTAAGCCACTGCAGCGACTTAAATTACAAATTGTACTGTTAGTATTATAATATATATGTACAGTACAAGCTGTTAATTGTTATTTTTTGCCGCTGACGTAGACTGAGGTGGAGGCAGTACAGGGGGGAAAAGGATTCACATTTGTTTGGGAAATTTAAACAAATGATTTCTCAATTATTCCTGTCGGGATCCTCCCCATGTATGAGACGCGCAGAGAAAAGTCTCTTTTTATTCACTGCTATTTTTACAGTGCTGCAAGCTCCAAAGTGGGTTTGTTGGAAAATTTCCTTAACAGTGTAACTGATGTGATCAATGATGAAGTTTCCATAGATTATTCACAGTCCATCCATTATCTCTCATTATTGCCTGTTAGTTCTCCGTGTCTTTGGGTTATAGAGTATATGAGACTGTAATACCAGTCGCTCTTCAACCTGATACTTCCACCACCTTCATATTAAAATATGTATCTTTCTCCACTCCCTGGCACCTATCTGTAATCTACTGCAGATGGGGCCCTGGAATTAGCTTGCAAAAACCTCTCTTATTCCTATCTTCAAAAGCCCATTTATCTCCAGCGAAAAGCTGATAAGAGACAGGCCTGCTTGGCAAATGTGATAAGAGGGTGAAAAATCCTCCAGCTATTTGTAATGTAAGAGTTCAGGCAGATCACAGCTAGGGAAGACATGACAAACCCAGCATCATGAGACTAATGCCTTGTGCCCCCTGAAGCCTGGATACGAGATAGAAGAAGAAATGGAGATTTATTCTGCATCTATGCATGAATTCAGAAGTGAAAAATGAACTATAGAGAGGTTCAAGAAAATAGCCCAAGCATTTGGATGCAACACTGTGTTCTTAGCAGCGAAGCCGTTGCCTGAAACCCCAGAATGTTATCAGCCAATGTTATAAAGTAATACTTCAGTGCAGAGCTGTTTTGAACAGAGTGTTGTCTAGCTTTGAATATGCAACAGTCTGAGAAATAGCAGGGGATAAAATAATTTAAAAAAACATGTCAGTTAAATATGTTGTTGATGCATTTAGGGTTAAAGCTGTGCTTAGGGAGGAACGTGTTTTTAAAGTGTTGTAAATCCCGACTGGAACCTGTCTGAAATGTGGAGGTAATCCAAATTGGCTTACACTCCGAGACTTAAGCTGCCCTCTGCGAGAAACTTAAAGAAATATGGAAGTGGGTTGTGCTGTAGATTTTCAAAACACCATGCTACTCATTCTGCAAGCCATTTAAGGCCAGCACTGCCAGAACTGTGCTCGAACACTGTTTTTCCATCTTCGCCTGATGTTTCTTTATGATTTACTTGACGCAGAGCAGGTTCATCCCCAGTCCTCGACTGTGGCCTCTGCACTGCATAAAAAACGATGAATGTTTTCCTGGTGCCGAGGATGATATCTGTAAATCCTCTGACTCAGCGTCACCCGTGGTGGATTTTACATCAAGCATCAATCTGTTGTTGCAAATAGACTGTTCGTATGATTAATTAACAGTATTTGAAAAAAAATATTTACAACCTGTATGGAGGTGGACAAGGAAGCAAATTGTTCTCTCATTTACAGACTGGTGGCCCAGAGGGGATGTGGATTGTTCTGAGGACATGTCATTAGTATAACAGATGACACACAGCATGTGATGTTATTCATACTTCAAGGACACTCCCTAAGCTCCACCACTTGTGGGTCCACAGTAGGAGATGGAGAATTTATGCTTGTCCCCGTGGCACTTGGAACTACATCTTAATCCTGACAAGGGACTTGCCATAAAACACTCTCTCTACACTGAAAGCAGGGGGAGACTTTACAGGAAAGGAGGCTGCTGAGGAGCACGGCGTTTGGCAGGCTTGTCTTTTAACACGCACTGCAGAGATGTCTGTTTTTAACATTTAAGTTATAAATAACACATGGAACTGCGCGAGGCCATTAATTGTCAGGGAAGGGAGGGAAAGAGATGTTGGCAAAATAAAAAAAAATTTCCCCTCTGTTTTTATTGCATTGTGGTTCCTTCAGAAATGGCTCCGTTATTAACTGTATCGGACACCGATGGATTTGTGTGCATGTCCAAACAGAAGTGACCGGAGACATTCCCTGTGGTGTTAGCAGGCTCTCAAACTGCCACACAGTGGAACGAATTGACAATGAGCTGTGGCTCTTTTTGCTCATCTCTCAATATCTTGGTTTTGCTCTCTCAACTCAAACTCTCAGCTATCTATTCAAACGTGTCTTTTGAATGCCTCCAAATGCTACTAAGTCACAGGTCAGCCAGCCAATCCGTCGGTGGTCAATGTGTGTTTCATGCTCTTGGCTCAATGCGTTGAGCTCTTTGCAGGTGGTAATGAGCAGCCTGTGGAGTGGCAGGCCAAAGTGCTGTTACACGCTTGGTTCTGTGATGTTGTCATTGTTTGTATCCTAACAGAAAATTCCCCTCTTCACTTGAAACAGCCGCTAAATCCCATGCATATGTATTTCAAAGAAGCTCTGCCTTTAATCCCTGCAGTCCTCCCGCAATTAGCCGCTGAAGAAAGCAGCTAGTGCAGTACATGATCTAATAGGGGAAGCGGAGACAAACTAGAGGTCCTTTCATTCTTAGCTGCAGAGCATCTCCTGCTCGCAATGAGCTCTTTGGAACCCATCTCAAGGAGAGGTAGAGACACTCAAGTGAATTTGCCTCTTTTGAAGCAGCCGACCTGGGTCAACCTGTAATTCTGGCAGCTGGCCAGTTTCTCGTCTTTCCCCCTCATTCGCTCTGTCTGTCTCTGTCTTCCTTACCGATTTCCAAACAGCGCTTCCCCGAGAGCAGACTGTGTCTTTTGTTACCTTTATGAGGCGTAATTAAATGTGCACGGCGTGGCACAGTGTTTGAGCAGGAACCCCAGGCGTGCCATTAGCCAGATGTGGCTGCTCAATCCTTAATGATAGTGGAACAGAGGCGGAGGAGACAAGCCCAGGAGTCCTTCATCACGCCATCCCGAGGTGTCGTGTGGGCCTAATTGCCCCATCGTTTTGTGCACTATACGAGCCCCCGTGACACCTAGCTTCATGCATTCATTATGTAGTCTCCCACTGCTACTTTAGGCTGTGGTGTTCGTGTAAAACTGGAGGTGGGTGGTACACTGCAGCTAGGCTTTTAGCCAGCAAGTCTGATTCACGAGGGGAGTTCTTAACACCTTTGTTTTCAACATCGCATGCAAGAAGTTGGGTGATGTGCTGTGCAATGCAGTGCATTACACACTGGAATGTTTTATTGTCATGTACTGTCATCGTGCAAGGGGGATAAAAGACATATTTTTGTGTGCATCTGCAAGTGTAAGGATACTCAACCAAAGCTGTAAATCATTATTTGTTTTCAGCTTTGGTCCATTTAGTGTTTCTGGGATTGGTAGCGGCTGTTTGCAGTTCTCTGAATCTGTTTTAGTTGCTGAGAAATGACACAGATGTTCCTGAAAGATGGGGCAACCAGGACTGCTAAAAAGCCACTTTTATAGACAACAGCCTGCTTGTCTGTTTCTGCCTGGGGGCTTTGGAAGTTCTCAGGAATCAGACTGACAAACGCTGACTGATCGGCTCACATTTACAACAATTCCTTCCAGCCTTGCCTGGGATCTTACTATGGAGAGTTCTCATATTTCCTCCTAAGCTCTTTCACTTGCAGTGTATTAAAGCCCCCCATCCCCACTTCAACGCTTTCCCCATCTTTTAATCCAGCCCGCATGTTTTTCCCCCTTAGTAAGCAGATTTGACTCGGGAGCTTTAATTAGATGCGTCTTCTTCGGGATGTGAATGTGTCGGGTGGTCCGCGCACAGCCTGGGGAGCGTTGGGTGGAAATGGGCCTACATACCAAACATACGGCACCCTCGCTGGAAAGCAGACCCCTTCGTTAGTGAGGAACTGACGAGCTGCCGCTCACATTTGCGTAATTAAAACAGCCACAGATTGTGGAACAGCTGTGCAATTTAGCACTGTGGCAACACCAGTGAGTCAAGAGAGACTCTGCAAACAGAGGACGGCTATTAAGTAGATTCATAGAGGACCTCACTCAGGCCTCATCCAAGCTTTCTCCAGTGGACAAACATAATATATATCTCCAGCTACTTGGCAGGATGGCGTGCAAATGTATTAAAATCACATTTTAAGGGTTTTTTAAATCACGTAAACAGTGGTTTCTACCATCTGTGACATGGTTGCAGAAAACGGTTTTGTTAGCCTGCAGTCATCCCTACACCTTTCTTCTGTTAAAGGCCATGCTGAACATTTATCTGTATCGATGCAGTCATACAAGAACTGCTGTGAGGTAGAAAAGAAAAGAAAGGAAAGCAAGGTCAATAGAGGGGTTTAACTTTCCATTCATGTCATGATTTCCTAGAAAAAGTTGAACATTTACAAGACAAAAAGCAGAATATTTTCTGAAACTAAAGTCATAAATTTCCAAGAAAAAAAAACATCACTTCGCAAGGTTGGACCAACCTTGTCATGCCACAAAACTGTTAAGCATGCAATGCCATGAAGCAAATCTAAATCAATATGATTTTTTCCTCTGAATAGGCCTGATTCATGGCAGTGTCTCTTCAAAGTCCAGATGCTCATGATAATGTGGTGATTCTGGTCTAAAATCACGAGCATTTACTTAATGCTAAATCTAATTGCAAAGTAGGCTCTAACTTGATTAGGTTATCCACCATAGTCATGATACAGAGCATGGGGTGGGATGGGGTGGACAGTATGTGCCCAGCTTGCAAACACTTTTTTTGCTATAAATGTACTATTTCAGTCACCCTAAAATCTGAATCCTTTTCACAAATTCATGACTTGCGAGCATTGCTTTGCTGTTTATTACCATTTACATGGCACTTCTTTTGATTCTTGTTGGTTTTTAACCTAAAATGACCCTTATATACTGTTGCAAATAGCCATTCCTCGACCTAGTTTACAGTTGAGAGTCTGTAATTTTAAAAAGGGTTGCTTTCTTCTTTCTTTTTAGTGCCTGGCTTGGTCCCACAAAACTATGTGTGAGAAGTAATTAAAGCATCATGGTCTCCCCTTTGTTTCTTTTTTGATTATAGTTAATACATACCATTCTACCCTCCACTTTTATTTGCTTTGTTTTTTCTCCCCACTAATCCAAAGCATCTGGTTTTCGGTTTAACCATCAGAGGATGGTGAGACTGTGCAGAGGTGCATGCACTACACATGCAGTTTAAGCTCGAGTATTCCTCTGTTGGATGATGTTTGATAAAAAGACACTAACGTTCGGGCATGTTTAGCTTTCTTTCAAGCTGTAAGCATTTTATAGCGACAACTCAAAGATAGTCATTTGCAGAGTAGTTTAGTTAACACGAGGGCGATTTCATTCGGTCCCGTTTGTGTTAGATCAAGTCAAATTTCCAACGGTAATTTTTTTGCACGTCTAAAGAAAAGTAGTAATATAGAGCTGTGTAGCTAAGTGTGAGCCTTGTAGGGTTGAGCCCTCTTGCCTTTCCTCTCTCCTCTCTCGCCTATCAAGTGTCAGTGACAGTGACATGCCTAGGGCTGTCAGCAGGCCATGTCCTGGCTCCGTGCTCCGTCAGAGAGTGAATGGAGAGAGCCCAGGGAACTTGTTAAATTTCTGCTAAGCTAGGCTATGCTGACTTTGACAGGAGACATTTCCTTCCAATCTCCTCGGGTCCTCTGCCGACATCATCAACCGCATCTCAGTGAGTGAACAGGGCAATGGAGACGATGCAACGATAATAATGTGAAAAATGTCTATCTGCAGTAATGCCAGGTGAAGACAAACGGACAGGCAAGCGGCCAGCCTCTGCAATGTATTCTGGGAGACTGGGCCAAGCCCCTGTGGGGCTGTCATTTATTTATCTATGTGAAGTGTCTTGAGAGGTGAGGAGAGGAGAGATGGCAGAGGCTTCGCTCTGGCCTTCTCTTGAGGGATAGGAAATATAATTGGCCTGCTCTCACTCTTGGCTATGGCACCAATCAGACATTTCTCCCTCCCTCTCTAACCCACCCACCTTGCTCGCAGACATAGCTGAGGAGATGAGGCAGCGCTGGCCTTTCAGGCCCTGAGCAGGGACGACCCCAAACGAGACTTGTCACTTGTGCTTACAGTGGCATTTATTTGATCGGAGGAGGTTGTTTTTTTTCTTCCTTCCCTTCCCCCAGCCTTTTTCTCTGCATTCTTCCACTGCCTCTGTCTTTGGCTGGGGTTGCAATACTGAAAAACTAAATGCAGCTTGGCTGGGGTTACCCACAACTGCTGCTGTGCAAAGCAAATGACTTTGCTGTGAGGGACAGGCCACCTGTTAGTGACAGGGCGGGGGCTGAGTTGATAGAACAAGTGTCACTGTCAGACAAACAGGCTAAAATCTGTCACAGCAGGAGAGGGAAGGAGACAACAGAACGGTTCCCACTGACCCTTCTTCTGCCCGTTTTCTTCTACTATGACCAATCAGTGTGGAAGCATTGCTATGCTAGCAAAAGCTGCTAGTATATTTTTTCTGGATAATCAAACCGGACGATTTCATGCTCGTGTTTTGTTTGATATTGCGAGCACATGTGTGTGTTTGTGTTCCTTTAATAAGAAGCAAGGGGTGTCACAGTAGTTGATGGTGTAGATGGAGCAGTGAGGCTTGTGAGCACATCTGTTTTAGCCTCTCTAATTGTGTGTGGAGGCATCGATCTGCGGTGGGTGCCAGGGCAGCGTACCAGAAGATCTTGCCTCCTTACACTGGCTTCCTGCCAGGCTCCTGTCAGCCTTGGATGTGGGTGACGGCTTGGGCAAGGATCTCAGTGTTCAGAGACCCGTTACAGGTGTGCAACAGAGCGTGCTAAGTCTCCAATTACATGTTGTTGGGTGGCACGAGATGCCATGCGGGTTCACAAGGCCAGTTGGGAGCCCCTGTGGCAATGCACCTGAGCATGTTTAAAAAACGTTAACACTACAAACCAGTGGCCCCCCTAGGCGGACTGCTTTTTGATGCACTTATCTTTTTAAAGATAAATCTATCATTTAACATGGATTAACATATTTTGGGAATCTTATACAGCAACTGAAGAGTTGCCTTCAATAACTGCAAGCAGTGATAGGATAAAGACTGGAAACACTAAATGTGGCTGGCACTCGTGTGCACCTGCAACAGCCTGTGTTTCTTTAACAATGGCGATGAGTGTGATGGGAAGTAACAAGAACAGCTTTTGTCAGGCGTGACTTGAGATGACACCCCACATCCCTCATCTTCCTACTTTGCCCAGTCTCAAAGCTTTGACTCAATCTCTTGACACACAAGTGCAAGAAAAAAAGATGTGCTTATGTTTTTTTTTTCTTTCCTGCTCAGTGTGTCATCTGGCATCTTCTGGCTATTATGTTCACATTCAATTGCATCTCTGTTTACGTTGGCTTCTACAGTTCAACCACATGCATCTTTACCGCTGACAGACATGAAATGCAAACACCGTTTTTTTCTTTTCTTCTCTGCTGAATGAATAGCATTCAGTATAAAGGCCTAGGAGCCTGGACCAGCTAATCCAAGGATTCTCTCAAATGTGAGAAAAGGCTGCTTAAGCACACAAGCTGGTGCCTTGACTTCATCTGTTTGCGTATCTCTTAATCAAATACAGGCAGAAGGCACCTGAGCCAGGCTGAGTGCTTCTGGACATGCAAATGTTGAAAGTAAGTCGAAGGAAATAGAGGGTTGCCATAGAATTACAGGAGGAAAAAAACAAACAAGTTTTTAAAGATAACAAAAGGTTTTGCACAGCTTAAGCTAGAAGAGGCTTCCTTTTGTAAGTGCAGACAACTCGACATTGAAGAGGCATTTTACAGTGAGATCGTCAGGTTTGTTTTATTGACATCAGACTGGTTTGTTAAAGCGATCCAGCACTGTGGTAATGACCTTTTAAACCTTGCTTCTTCCCATACACTGCAAAAAAATCAAAAATCAATTCAGTGCACTATGAACACAAACTTTAATAATGTCACTGGAGCCAACAAATGAAAATGCCCTGCCTCTGCATTTAACATGGTATTCTTTTTACGACTCTTTTTTCCCAGTCATACACAAAGAAAACAAAGCTTTTAACAAGCACTAAGATATTCATCGTCGCCATCGCGAACAAGCCTAGAAAAGGGTATCAGTGCTCTGGGGAACATGCTTTGCCTGTTGGGTTTTTTTTTTTGTGCACTTGAATAATTTAAGGAGTTGCATGTAAGACAAAGATGCATTCACTTGCTTCATTATATTTTAATCCAGAGCAAATGATGCTCCACGTACACTTGGCATGGCCAACGATGTTTAGCAGCCTTGTCTTCAGTGACTGCTCATAAATCTGTTCCAGCGGTGCAAACAAATTTGAATGCATCTTCCTCACGCTGCCTTTTTTTCTCTTCTGTCCAGGAGTTTGTATTCAGATAGATTCTAGATCAAATCCTTCTGTCCTCAGGTGCCACGCTTTACTTGGAGATTAATACAACTGGGATTTACAGAGTTCTCCAAGGCTCCTAAAAGAGCAGACAATTACAAAATGTTAGCGTTGTATCGTTGTGCAGTTAATTCAAATACAGCCGGTGGTGAGTTCCTAGTAATTAACTGAATGTAGAAGGGTGCCCTCAGATGACTGCTACTGTGAATTGGTGCTATACAAATAAAAGTGGAATTGAACTGAATCATAAGGTTAATAAAGCTGACCTTGAGTCCAGTATTGATGGGTTGTTATTGGTCTGGACATGACAGTATAACCCACAATGACCATAAATCAATGCATATCATTATCGTTTCACACACAGCGGCAGAAAGCAACGATAACTGAAATTAAAAACCACCACAAACACGATCGCTGTCAAGGTCGCCTCAGAGTGTGGCGTGTTCAAACGCTGTTACACAGTAAGTGTCAAGTTTAAAGCCATAAGCTCTCCCACAAGATCTCTGCAGTTGTCGCGTTGGTGTTAAACTAGCTTTTGCTGGATTCTCAAATGGTACACAGTTCACTCGCCACCTCCTCCATCATTTCTTCCCTTCCACAGCAAAGCTCCTGGCATGTCCCACTGATATCTCATGATGGTTATTTATACACTCCCACCATCCCCACATTAAGTCACACATCTGGACTGTCGGTGACAGAAAAGCTCGAGCGCTATGCCATGAAAGAGATGTAAGGGGGGCAGAGAATTTGTAGCTTAGTTTAGGCCCACACTTTTCCATATTAAAGACTCAGGAGACGCCTGAATCAAAACCCTGTATACGTTTAAGAAGCAGTGGTGTTTAAAAGAAACAGCAACATCAAAGTGTAAAGGATTCAGGGCTGTGACAAAGCAGTGGGTGTACTGTGGGCTGCTGGGGTCTATGTGCTATATTAAATTCCCCTTATATCCTCAGAACACAGCAGTCCAGTAGCAACAAACCTCATCTACTGCTTATATACTAGATGGTAAATCCAATAGCAGCTTCACCTCTCTTTGTTTGCTAATGAAATTAAAGTCTGTCCCTGTCAAAAGTCACTTTAACCCTTAACAGACAACACTGGCATTCTCCTCCCTTTATAAGGCCAGCTGAGCGGTGAAGGCATTTCTGAAGGTGACTGCCTGGGCGTTAGGTGTCCTGTCCCCCCTTCTGGTAAAGCCTCAGGGAACAGCTTGGGTTACATCTGCCTGAAACCTGAGGCCCGATGTCTGCATCAAAAGTAAATTCCACTTAACTTGCCACATCCCCTTCCAATATGACCTGGGGGCTTAGGTGGCCTGAGACTACTTTATATAGCGCATACCATGTTTGTTTGTGCTAGCTTGGGAAGATAGTGTGCCTTAAAGTGAGACGGTAGAGTTTTCCACTCCACCACTTGCTGTCCCCTGCCCGAGTCCCACTTCCTCCCCTGCAGGGCAAGTGGTTGTATTGATCTCGATCCCGAGCACGGTCAGCTTTCGTGGTGGCAGATGACACGAGAACGATGCCGAGATACATTTCTAAATTCTCTTTTACGAGCGAGGCGCCGTTATCAAACCCCTCTGCGAAACACCGAATTGCGAGGTCAGGAGCTATAAGTGTCGTGCTAAAGGTCACAGGGTCACAAGCATATAGCATGTTAACAGTGTAGGGTTAAGGAAGCTCTGTGGGATGCAGCGTAGAGGCTGGCGAGCGGAGCCTAGATCCCCCATAGTTTTCCTAGCCGAGAGTCGGCATTACACTCCCACTGGTATTAGAACAATATTTATTTGTGTTAGACGGGAGGTGATTCATATTACTCAAAATCACTGGCATAGTACGACTGAGATCTGCCTTTTGCTGCGCATTTTTTCCTCTCATTAAAGGTGTCCGTGCCCAGAGGAGCAAACCAAACCTACCACACATTTACATGTAGTGCCAGCTCTGCCTTTTCTTCTTTTCTGTGGTGCTGTCTTTTGCTGCAGAAGAAATTCACCATGTGTGGGTTGAGGCAATGGAAAGGGTCACAGCTTTTTTATCGCTGCATTATTTAAGATCCTGCCGAGTTTGGTTTTTTTTTCCTCTTAGCAAATTCGAGTCAAAAGCGCACTGCAATCTTAAGAGGGAGGAAAAAAGGAAGAATGTAACTTGTGTAGCCCGAGGTGTGCTATGACTCACCTAGACATTGTTCAGATGGAGTGAAAAAAAAGAGTTCAATAGGAGTTTCTATTGAGCAGTGCTTAAAGCCACCTTTCTCTTAACAAGCTGCAGTGAGAGGTGGTTTGCCTACCAAGCTTGCCTGCAGCTCTCCGCAGGGCGATTATGTCACGGCGGGCCAGTCAGAATGATGTGTATCTCTCTGTTAGAAGGCAGCTCTACTGCAGCAGAGGCTCTGACTAGGAATATTATTATTATCTCCTCCAGGATCCTCTCCACAGCAACAACGGTGCCGCATTGTGAGAGCTCTGGAGAAAGCTGTTTTTGAAATAATCCGCCTGTCTGTTATCCTGCCTCTCAGACAATAACATCCAGAAAGGCTTTTTTACTTTCCACCACCCACGCTGACAATGGTGTAAAGGCTTTACAACAAAGGGATGATGTGGATATGGGGAGAGTGAGTTTCCGTGTCCTTTCCTATCATACCTTCTCGCAGCCGCCCAGAGGGAGCCAGGATTTGGTTGTGGCTGTTGACCAGCCAATCAGGGAGCAGTGAGCCATGTCTTAAAGGGCTATCTGCCATCTCTGCTGCCGAGAAGCCCGGAGAGCCAAGAGAAGTCATCAGGTGCTCAGATCCATATCAGGGCCAGGGAGTAATGACGAACAGCCCCCTGATTCCGCTGGGAGATTACCTGGCTTCTTATCGCTGCTGGCACACATTCTGACATTAAAAAGGAAAGGAGGCCACGCTCTTTTCACAGTCAGCTGCGCCGCACCGAAGAGAACTATCGCTATCTCCTGCTTTTGTTTTACGTCACCCATTGTCCTTATCGCTTTCTTTCCCCGTGCCCGCGGTTTTAAGCAGAACTTAACCCCCAGCCCGACCAGTGATCGAACCGCACATGCTTTTAAACGACTGAGCTCAGATGCTGGTTGTGCATTAATTGAGTTAAATGGATTGCGATGGTCGAGATGATTTGTCTGTCTGCTTTTATTGCTGCAATTTAGACTGTGCCTCATTGCATTATGCCACTTAATGAGAGCCCTTAGCAGCTGTTTTGTCTCTGCTGGTATTAACATGCGCAGGTTCACTTAACAGGAGAAAGTGGGAATGTGTTAGCCCTAATTTCCTGCAATTTGTAGCCGTTAATCAACCAAAGGCACTTTTATAAATGGAATTTCTCTACTTTTTATTCCATACCTGTTTCTCATATCCTTTCTGTGCCTCTGTGGGGTTGAGATAGTGATTTGTGACCTCCCCGATTCCTATACCTCACCACCACCAGCACCACCTCCATCCTTTAGTTGGAGCAGGTCTGGATCTTCTCTAGTGAAATATGCCTCATCCCTTTTCCTTCATTTCTCCTTATCTGGTTAGTGCTGGCTGTGGGCCTGCTGCAGCGTTGATTTGTGACCCTTTCCGTCTACAGCGGCAAGAGGCTTTAATGCAATGCGTGCCTCTTCCCTTCTCCCTACTGATGAAACGGACCTCTGCATTCCCCTGATAGATTGCTAATTTGTATACTAAACTGACAGGCAGCGGTGATAAGGGCTAGCAACTGCTACGCAGCCAGGGAGGGAGGATAGGTAGTGTGGGGTGCAGTAAGTGAGACGAAGGGTAATATTTTACACAAAGCCCAAGCCCCCCTGCTCTCTCTGCATTCATTTTCCTGCTTCTGTTGCTAGGGGGAGAGGGAGCAGGAGCTTTTCAACCCTGGCTCTCTGTCACACATGCACACACGCACACACACATGTTACATGTTAAAATGGCACTCGGGGCCAAGCATAAAGAGGTTTGCGTGTGTTTTGCATGTGTGCGAGGGGAGGCCACTCCATTCTCCACAGCCACTACGGAATTCATTATCATCTTAATGATGCTCCATTTGAGGCGAGTATCTGTCGGTTGACAGTTGCGTGGGACGTTTCTTCTCTCTTCGCCATATATCTCATCATGCTCGCTGGGGGTTTGCAGTCTTGCTGGCCCACACCTGTTCTGACAAGCAGGCGGCGGTGAGAGTGGTGAGAGTGGTGAGAGTGGTGGGTAGAAATTGAAGGTAAGGTAGATGTTCTCTGCCCAGGGAATGCAAAGCATCGCTACGACTTATAATAAACGACCGCTCGGGAGGTCATTAAGTTTCTGGAACAGCGCGAGGACAAATGCAGGCGAGATAATTAATTTGGTGTCTCCCATTGCAGCCAGGGAGCTGTAGGCCCACTGTGCATGTCTAATGCGGCATTTATTGCAAAGGTAGCATTAGCGGGTGTCTAGGGTGAAAAGGTGGCAGTAACTGAGGACCCTGAGTGGGTGCTGATAGCAGTCTTAATTGAAGCACTATGCTACTCCCATATGAAGGGAAAAACGGACCCCTTATTGTGTCTTGCTTGTGCGTTTTTGTTGTTTTTGTACAGATACACTTCTCAATGTAGGTGTTCCACATTGTGTTCTGTATATATATGTATTTATAAGGGTTTCAAATTACTGTAATTGCGTGTTAAAACAGTAACACGGGTGGCCATCTGCAAAATCAACAACAACAAGGACAAAACATGAACCTGTACTTTGAAAGGAGACACAGCTTCAGGTGACAGTGAATGGAAAATTGGAAGAGAGGGCAGTGAAGGAGGAATCTGACATTGATGGAACACCAAGCAGTGAAGCAAATTAACACTGTGTGTACGTGGGTGTTGGAGGGGGGCGCAGTAAGTGTGGATTCACGGTCAGACAGGTTCAGCCGGGGTAATCGAGAGCCTGATCGTCCATCTCAGGATACACGTCCTTTTTGCCCACTTCACTTCTCGGGGTAGGTGGGCTTCCTGTTCACTTTCATGCTACCGATAGGTCACACCAGTGCAGCACAAAGCAGCTGTGTACTCCTACACTGGAACATCAAGTGTCTTTGCCTCCACTAAGACATTTGACCCACTCATCCTGCCAGTCAGGGGAGCACGGACAATATGATGTGCTGTGTTTGCTTCCTCCGCTCTATTACCCATGATTATGTAGGACAACATTCCTGCTAGCTGCAGCACAGGCACACGCTCAGTTGGTATCCATGGTATTCCTGTACGTGTCAGGTGATCGTCTTTTGGTGCTGCCCATTAAATTGTTTCTCTCTTATTGAGCTGTCAATCAAATTACAACAGTCACCTTTTCAATTAGGAAAAATGTCATTTTGCAAACTTGTTTGGAGTATATATACGCGCTTAGATTAGCCACCTCTGTGCTTGTCCTACGACGGTCTGTCAGGAGCATAGTACGTGCCAAATGACTCAGAACTAAATTGTAATTATAGTCTTTACAGGCGTGAGCCCACCACAAAGCCTACTAACAGGTTTCTTTGTTTTCACACCACAGCTGTTGTGATAGCTTTGCCAGCTTGTTTAAAAATTATTTCTCTGCAGGGAGGGGAAGGGTTGCTCCTCCTTCATGAGAACAGAACAGGAGGAGCCCATATTAGGAATCTGCTTGTATTTAGTCTGGGTTTACCTAACCTTTGGCTGTAAGATTTCACCCTGTTTGGACATCATTTGTTCTGGCTCCAAGGAGCAGCTGTAAGATCAAAGGTAGCTGGAGGCCGAGGGATCGTTTGATAAAAAGTACGAGGGGGGGTGTCTGGTGGATGGGGGAGAGAAACTGGTCTCTCAGCAGTCTTTACTAAATGAGGTTAATTGAATCTGGGTAATTGCTGACCTTCCTGTCTCAGTGAAATTACAGCCTTAACTGATCAATGCTTTTCATAAATTTATGCCTCAAGGTCGTTCAGCTGATTATACTGCCCTCCCTTACTGCCCACGTTGCCTCGCTCAGTTGGCCCATTGTGCGAGAAATTAAGCAGGGAAGCGTTTCAACACAAAAAGAGTGCAATTATGCTCGTTTCAGATTTTCCAAATTAATTAGCTTGCTGTGTTTTTAAGTAAAGGGAGCGTGGACGTGGAACATTTTCAAAGATTATTCCTCCTCGCTTCTTTGCTGTGAAAGCAAATGCGTTTGGCTTTGCAGGAAATGTCTCACTTTTACTCCTAGCGAGGTTCGCTATGCCCTGCTCTCCTTCTGCTGCTCTGCAATTATCTGGAGATTTATGCAGTCAATAAGTCACTGGTGTTCGGGGAAGTTGGGGACTTTTTAAAACAAACAGCAGTGTAATTTGTAATTTGGCATTCCCTAAATCTGGGAATTATGGTTCTCCATGTGGCTCTTTAGGGAGTTAGCACTCTGATGGTGGGTTTACTGGCCAAGCTCCCTCCCTGGACTCCTTCTTTTTCTTCTCCCTCTTGTTCCTTTTTACGCCTGCCGAGGAAACGGGAGGATTTCACAGCTGCTGAGAGCTGGGCCCTGGCTGGGCCCTATGACCTCCTTCTTGCTTACCCCCTCCCTCCCTGAGTCTCACTCCCTTTTTTCTCCAGCTCTCCAGCAGTCTCTTTCCTCAGGGAGCTCTTGTGTGGCTCAGAGGAAGCTGAATCATAAAGCATGGCTAATGAATAGAATAGGGAAGGAAAGCTGAGGCCTGCTGACGGCCCTCCAGAGAGGAGGCCAGGCCCCTGAAGCCCGAGGCTCAAATAGCAGACGGTCCCCACAAAGGTCAGGCTTCCTGCGGCCCGCTCCAAGGGCTTTTAGCTCCCAGGCAATGTGGCTTGAATTTCCCCCATTACTTTTTAAATGGTTAAATTTCCCCGTTTCCTTTGGAAAACCTGGCCTCTGCTCCTCTTTCTGTTTTTTCATTGTCTCTCCCATTCTCTCTATATATATATTTCCCCTCTGTCTCATCTTTCTCCATCTGTTTTTAATGGCACCCAGTGTTGCCTCAACAAAGAGAGTGTGAAGAATTTGTTATACATGACCTCTGTACACCACAACCGCAGGCAACTCAGACTGCCAGCAGCACAGCCCCGTGAAAAAATGTCAACGTGACCAGCGAAACCCAGAAAGTTCTGCAAAAACAACAGCTAGCAACATCAGGGCTCTGCTTTGACATGCCTTTTTAAGAAGTGCTCTTTGCAAGCCGGCCTTGTAATTGTGGATTATACAACGGACTCATGCAGACTTGGCAGGTGCAAAACACAGCATTAAAGTCTAAATATTGGTTGTTGATGTTACTTGGAATACATTTGCACTATAAAACAGCTCACTGCACAGTGAAAACAGCCAGATTAGGAATAAGGAGATCTTGGCACGTGAAGAACAAGCGTTTTCTGTTCTCTTTCTCATGAACGTGTTATGTCTGTCTAGCTGTCTGGAGAACCACTCTGGTCATAACAATTGCTTCAACTGTTACGCCGAGTTATGGCATTACCTACCCTGTCTTTTCTGGTTTTGTGACCCTGTGCCACACTAAGCGAGTCCTCGAGCCAACTCCCGTGTCCATTTGACAAGCTTCATTTCATTCTGAGCCCATATTTTTCTTCCAGGGCCTCCAGGGCAGCGATTCAAGGCTGAGGTTGTGCTGTTGCAGCGCTGAGGCTTGGTACTGGAGCGTTTAATGTCGTCCAAAGCTAACAAAGAGCCTGTGTTGTAGGCTGGCGCCCTGGTTCTGGGAGACTGAAAGAGGGCAATGCACAACACTCTGTCTTTCCTCTATAGTCTTTCACCTTGTCTACTGTAAGAGGAAACAGGAAATATTGCAGTTCAGCTGAGTGTTCGCCCTCCTTTGAATGTCCCGCCCACTGAGACTGAAGAGCTGTTATTGACCTTTTCTTACAACGTCTGCTTGAGGTTATTGAACTACCCAAAATTCGCCAGTTGTCTTCCTATAAGCGCTGCAGTTAATTATTAGCGTAACTGAGACAGTTGCAATTGTCGCTGCCTAATTGTTGCTGAGGTGTTGAAGAATTTAATAAATGCCTAATGTGTCCTCGATTCAAGCCTAATAGTGCTGACATAACATCAGTGGCTTAGAGCAAATCTTGTGTTGTTTAATCATTTTGAATGTGTCTGGCAGATGCAATCGTTCAGAGGCACTTTGTGGCATCTTCCCTTTAGGTTCAATACCTGCATTTTGTTGAGTGTTGAGCTGAGGCATCAAGCGCAGACATGCAAACATTGTTCTGAACAGTAACACAGTGGCAGCCGAGGAGAAATTGGGAGATCTTGGAAAGAAGAGGATGTCCTCAAAACACTTGTGAAGTACTAACAGGGATGCCAAGGACAGCCATCTGTGTTTACAAAATCATTTGCTTTCTCTTTCTGTCTCTGTCTCTCTTGTACTCACTCTGATTCACTGTTCATTCTTTACATATGCTCCCTTTGTGCCGCATAAAATACAAGCATGGCAGTTAAGGACACTCGGGCCCTTTGGGTGGAACATATGTTCAGCTTTTGCAGCTTTTTACAAGTCGGCAGATCCCAGATGAGAGCAGCTAAAGCAAAGGGAAATAGTGGCTTTAAACAAAGCCCGTATATGGGCTGCCGTTACAGGCCGAGGGTTTTCATGGTTAATGCCGTCCTCCAAGCACGCAGACAGTGTTTTTGAACAATGTGGCTTTGCTGCTGTTTTGACTTGCTGTGTGGTCAGCGGCCATGTTTTTTGCAGAAATAGCTGATGTTACTTTTATTAGGTGTTCTAAATTCAAGGGCAAAATAATCCTTCTGTGTTTAATATACTACAGATGGCTTTCTTCTTCATGCGTTTGCCCAAGCACCATTTTAATATAGACAACCAGGTCTCTGCTGCTCAGTGTCATTTGCATTAGCCACGTCTGGTCATCACTTCACTTCCAGTATGAGCTGATACTGTCATCGATATTAAATGAGAGACATATCATATTCTATTCGTGAGATATGTACGTTTCTTGAAAAATAACACAAAATGAAATATCATTTCTGAGGGCTAGAGAGAGGGTGCTGGAGCCTTTGTGTTCGTAACGCTGCATAGCCATCTTCTGACTTCCTCCGTCTCTGCTGTCTTTGACAGCATTTCCTTTAAGGGATTTCAGGTGGCACAACAGTGCCACCTAATGTTTCCTCGTCAGGAAAAAATCAGACTAGGACCACTTGGTACAGAGGGAGTTCTCTGCACTGGCTGATTGAAGACTGTTGATTGACTGTGTAATGCTGTGTGTGGGAGATGAACTTTACTTCTAAGCACTTATGACCACATTTGTGGCTGGATAAGCCTTTTACTGAAAAAACAAAAGTATATATCTGTGTTTGCTTCCCAGCTAATGAGACAAATCCACTAAAGGTCTGCTGTCCTTTTTTTTTAACAGGTGTCTGATGTAGGATCGGAGAAGCTCTTTTCCCCTACCACACCCAAAGGTAAGCCCGCTCTGCTTTTTCTCTTTCACCGCAGTCTTTCCTCCTCATTTATTCACATCAGCTACTGGGTCCATTCAGATTTAAATGTCAGCAGACATAAACAAGGTCTGGTGACTACATATGCATACATTTTTGCCAGGGCGCAGAGTGGCGTTTCTTGGACGACCTAGCCAAAGGCTTAGCCTTCCTACATATTGGTTCATTAGAGGGGATTTAGAGCCTCTCTGCCACATGCTCCCACAAATGGGAACTTCCCCTCAGGCAATACAAGCTCTCTGACAGCAGGCCTGGACCATAATGGATGCCAAAGGAAAAAGGCAGAAAGAGCTTTGTCAGCCCCCCAGACAGCACAAATTCAGTGTGCGTGCATCCATATGCACATGTATGGATTACAAGTCCTTTGCTTTTGCACAGGATGAGCATGATTTGATGCAGTTTTTGCATTTGTGTGGTTTCATGCACCTAGTGACATACTGTGTATATTAGGCAGGTCATACAGAAACTATGCAAGCACAGAAGCACCTCTATATTTAACACATGTAATGGTGCAGTGCGTGTGGCAAATACATGTTATTTTAAGTGCTTGCTCCCCAACACACCTGAAATAACAGAAAGATGAACCAATCAGATGCATGAGTGCTTTCAGCCCCATTTAGTAACATGTAACTAAATGATGAGGCTGCAGATACTGTAACATGTGATAGTGTTGGAGAAAAAGTTGCAACTAGCGTACCTAGCAAAGGCTTCGAGGTTGTTGTACAGTACTTAACGTCCACCATATTTACCAAACAGATCTTCACAGGCTCCTGAAGAAATGTTCAGTCTACTTCAGCACAACAAAAAGGAACGAGACATCATATTGTGATGTTGTTACTGTTACAAGTTCATTGTAAAGTCTATCAAGTTGGCAATCCAATAAATTGGCCCAAAAAAAGAAACAAAAAACAGAAAAAACAGTAGTGCAGTGTAGGTTTGGCTAAGATCCAGCCCAGTCAAATCACCCAATCCTGGTCGGCAGGTCAGCGCAAAGAGAAACACACAGGGGCAGGCAGTAGAGGAGCAGCATGATCAGCTCTACATCACATCCACCAATGTTGCCCTGCTAACAGTGAGAAGCCAGATCTGCCTTGCAACAGGAAGTTACAGTAGCGCGTCAGTGTCAGTGTTCAGAATTTGGTGCCTGAAATTCTCTGCTGTTGCCAACTTTTTTGCACCGGCACCAGTTTTTTTTTTTTTTTCTTGGACGGGGGGCACAGTGGAAATGTGTAGGAGCAGTTGTAAATTAGGCACCAACACCGTCCTGGTAGAGAAGAGGTGCTACTGACAGATAGCAGCATGCAGACCGTGTTCCCTCAGGGCAAGAACCAGGAAGGGGTCCCATTAACACAGACTGAGAGGGAGGGAGGTGGAGCTTTAAAACAGTGCAAAATATAAGGTGGGTTTTGGAGGGGGCATGTCTGCAGACTCAACAATAAGATTTGTGTATTATAATGTGACGGTTAGGGATGCATACATGTATTTGTTGATACTGTTATATTGTTGAAAATGTATTAAAAGATCTTTTGCTGTAAGGACGTAATGTAACAAAAGTGATCTGTTGCTCCGAAGTGTTGCTTTCTTTAGCACAGTAGCTTTGACTGCTGAGTGGAAAAGCATGGCTGACAGCAGGGAGAGAAACCAGGCTTGCAGACTGTGTGATGTAGATGACCTGTGACCAGCACTGGCCTTAAGAAACCAGCATTCACAATGACAATGACTTCCAGACTTGCATGGTTTAGAAAACAACTAGACCACATCAAAACAACTATTCCCCACCAGGCTGTTGAAATACTGCTGTTGTCAGCTGTCAGGGTGTTGACTTACTTTTATGTTTATGCAGAACATGGCTGCATATAAGCAGACTCTACCCTATAGAACTGCGCAGGCATGTGCGTACTTGATATTTTCCATTTTAGCCAGTGTAGAAAGACCTCTGTGGATCTGGCTAATGTTCACACAGAGCTGAGGATTAGGTCCACGGAATTACATCCCGACAATCCAATCAGAGGCTCCTGATTATCACACAGATCAACCAGATTCTGTTTGGGCGATGCAAACGAAGGACACCAGATTAGAATTAGAGGTTAGAAAGGGAGAGACGACAGAGAAATTCAGCAGTTTGATGAAGTGATTTGGTGACAGTGAGGAAGAAGTTATCACGCTAAAATTGCAGAGCTGCCAGCCAGCCTCATCGCCCATTCCAGAGTTGTTGTCCAGCTGTAATGGATTCTAGGACAGTGTTTGTTTCAGACCTAGGCTGGTTTTTCCTCTGTGTACGTATAATGTGTGTGCAATACAAAGCAGCCCACAGGCTGTTTTCCTCTGGTTTAGAATGGAGAGTATGTGTCCCATTACCCGTCTCGCTCACGATCCTATAGGACTGATCACCAGGCCTGTCGAGCTGTTGGCTGGAAGGCTCTCGGACAGATTTCCGTGTGCACGCAACCCCACTCAGGCACACACACACCGAAACATTATGGCACACATAAATATGTAATGCTGTGATGATGTTTGGCTTCCACAAATTGCTAGATAATGAGTGTTTCTCTTACTTTCACCTCTTCCTCGCTCTTCAGTGTCGTGCTCCTTTCTGAACTTTATTTTGCGATTACGTGTACAAACAGTCGAGGTTAACTCCAAATTGTACACAGGCCCACAGTCTGTCATGTTAATGAAACGGTTCAGGGTTAATAGAGGAGAGGAAAGACCAACATTGTAATCACTGATGGCAGAGCGCTGTAATTATGCACACAGGACAGGGTTTTGTGCAAAACCCAGACACCCTCGCCGTCTTTCCCTCATATTTACTTTTCATCATCTCTGCATTTCTAGCATGTTGACAGCCTGTTATAGATGTAAGCTGACACTACTGGTAATAGCACAAGTGAATAGTATCTGTAATAACAGAGCACACACTGCAATTCTCTTTGGGTGTTGTTACCCAAGAGCTAGCAAGAAGTTGCACTGAATGTCTGCCTGTGTTGCTGGTTATGATGTAGGAAGGTGCAGCAGAGGTCAAGCATTATCTAACACGTATTGGTTTTTGTTTATTTGCTGTCTTAAACCTCCTGCAAATTATTGATTTCCTGGAGGATGGCATGTTTAAGTAAAAGAACTCGTTCTCCACTCAGGGCTGCTCTTATTGAATCGCGGGTCATAGTTTACCGTTGTCGCTTGCTTGAAGGCAAATGAGAATCTAAATGTAGCTGCTGAGCATTCGCAGGGCACCTCCACAGAGCACAGATAAACACCTCACTGGTAGGCCTTCTCGTGACATTTCAGAATGCCGGGCATATGGATGTGCCGGGGAGTTATCACCTAGCTGTCAGCAGCTAGAAATATCTGAGAGGAACACTGAGGAATGTGCACCGACTGTGCTGAATGTAGCATCTGTGGGTTTTAGAGCAGTAAGTATAGTGTATATGCCTTCTTTGATTGCTTCCTAGTTTTCACTGATGCCTTATTGTCTTAGCTAGATGCTACCTGCCACAGAGTGATTGTAAACCCACGCTGTGTGCCATCCACCAGAGAAACCTGGGGCATCTTGGGATAGCAGGCGAAAGATTGGTAGAAAACCCATTTCTGAAGTGGATTTGTGCCCTTGTAATCCTGATTAATTTTGACCCGTTGTGCTCATTTTAAACAGAGCATTACAGTAAGCGTGAACACAGCAAGCTCTGGGGCGAAACCAGGAGCTTAGCGGCTTTGGGAGGCTTAGCTGCAGATGGCATTTTAAGCCGGACTTAATAAATTGTTTCCATTAAACTTACCGGCCCACACATACTGGATTAGACCAGTGGAACAAAGGAAGAGGAGAGCGTGTAGGGGAAGAGAAGAAAACACACACACACACACACAAACTGCCGTGATGCACATCTCGGCTAACATCTCTCTGCGGCAACGTGAGAGGTGAAGATGAGGTTAACGTAATGTTCGGGGAGAAAGACGCTTTTGGACATGCAGAATTAACTCACTTTTGATCTCTTGCTCATCAGGGATGTCGGACCAATTTGGTTAATTGACATAGAAATAAACAAACAAAAAAAGATTCATAAACCATTTAGCTTGGCAGTGGATTTAGGGCTTATCCTCTAACTGTTTATATATAAACACATTACCACTGCTGTAGCTTAAGGATTTAGGATGTACCCCTACCCTTGCCTCCTTTTTTTTTTTGCTTTTTTTTTTTCCTTTGGCGCATTTTTACTCATACATCCGTCTGTTTTTGAAGGAAATCAATTCCTTGTGGTGGAGCCCTGCCTCTTCCCTTTTCTATCCGCAGCCCGCCCGCTACCTCCTTCCCCCATCGGCTCATGGCTTGCTCCCTAAGCTCTCATTATGTGCTACACAGTCCAGGTCCCTGTGTCGAATCGCTAATCAACCACCCTGTCTGCAGGCCTGCTCTCTCAATAGGTGCTGAGTGGCCTTTGTTCCACCACTGATGTTTGCTGCATGTCAATAAAAGAGCTATGGTCTCTTCTACCTCCGCCTCCTCCTCTTGCCTCGGCCAGACAGAGCAAAAGGCCCGCTCCTACAGTGAAAACTTACATAAAAATGAAACAGTCTCTCACCTGCTGCATTCTGAATGCCGGAGAAGGGAGGAAGGATGGGTGATTGGAAAGGGAGCAGCAAGGTCAGGGGCAGGGGATTGAGGGCGGCTCAGGCATAGTGAAGTAGATGAGAGAGCATGTTTGTGTTCGCCTGAGCAGCTCTCCTCTGGCCAGGTCAGTGTAATGTATCACTAACCTCGGCGGCCAGCCTGACTGTTTGCAGGCTCTCACCCATTAAATAATAAATGGAGGTTGACCCTCTGACCAGCTAATCAGCTTTTCGCCCCCGTTGAATCAGGATATAGTGGAGTTAGATAGAGAGTGTGGCTGACTGGCTAACAGGCAGGCTAGATGACTGCAGGGCAGACGTGACGCTGGGAAGCATAAGGGCTGCAAAGGCTCCATCCAGATCAGCAAGCTCTGGAATTGAAAAGCAGCCATCACCGCTGTGGAATCTAAGCCTGGCGAAGCTCACGTCGAGTACCTAAATTGATTTGTTGACTAATTCCAGACAGGAAATGTTTTCTTTATCCGCAAGACCGATATTCCTGTTGTTGAAATAACAGTTTCTGGTATCGCCCCCATACTTTCATGTT
This sequence comes from Simochromis diagramma, assembly GCF_900408965.1. NCBI lineage: Eukaryota > Metazoa > Chordata > Actinopteri > Cichliformes > Cichlidae > Simochromis > Simochromis diagramma. The sequence goes on from NW_024386832.1 coordinate 1,312,183, forward strand.
TGAAAACAAGCCGTCCCTTACACCTCTTTCACTTGTTGAGCTTGAAGAGAAGCTTACATGTCTCTGGATTTGTTTTAAATATTAAAAAGCATGAACTCAGAGCAGGATACAGAAAGCAGAGAGATTAGCTGGCACTCTGAGTTCAGGGGAATAAAACCAAAACATGACTTGTTTCCTTATCAGTCTGTGGGCTATTTCTGTAAACAGCCATAGGGCAGCTTATGAGTGATTTGTTTTCAGAGAAAAGGGCGATATTAATGTTCCCTTTATTGATAGTGTTAATGCTGTTTGTGCAGCCATCCTTGTCGGAAAGATGAAAATAAATAGGGGGAGCTCAGCGGAGATAAGACACGTGTTTAATTATTAATTGAGCCATTACTGACAGAGATTGCCTTTTTTGATTTAAAGCAGGAAGGTCTGCTTCAGGGACAGAAAAAGCAATTACAGAATTCCCAGTTTGCACCGCCGCTGCCCATCGTTCAGCGGACACTGCAAGAGGGAAGTGGAAGGAGACAAAACGCTCCAACACACGCATACATCCTGTCACACTGCGCTGTTCCATAAATTATTTTAATTCTTCTTCAATATTTATGGCTTTTTAAATTATGATTACACAGTCATGTACTATTCATGTAGAGTGGCAGAGAGTCAAAGGGACCAGTCCACATTACCCACAAGCCCTCTGTGGTCTGGCACCTTAAAAAGCTGACTGGATGGAATTTGGTTTGGTTTCGCATCACTCAGCCAGTGAAATCAGACTGTATCGCCTTTTACGAGCTGCCTGTTTTCAAAGACTGTCTTGATTTTGTATGCGTGGCAATTAGCTGCCTTGTAAAGTCATTTCTGGTATGTCATTAAACCCCCTGTGCACTCTGCGGCCTCTGTTATGTCCATTAGAAAAGCGTCTGCTCTGTGCAAATCGCCCAGCGGGCATGAAATATTAACTCTGCCTTCCTTTAGAGCATTTGGTAACTGCTGGTTAAGTTTCATTCTTGAAACAGAAACTCTCTCTTGTCTGTGTCAGCCGTGACACGTCAGGATGCTTGACACCTGTCAGTCAGTCCTGTCGCTCCCTGTCATCTGTGTCAGTGAACCCATGGGTGGTGATCGGCTTGAGAGAAAATGGAAGTCACGTTGAACGCTGTATGACTAGGCTCCATTGTGTGCCTCTGCGTTCATTGACCGAGTATGGATTCAGCTTTAGCTGTGGAGTGGGAGCAATTACAAAATCACTAAAGGCCACGAGGGAATTTTAGGATACGTTGTCTGCGTTTTGGCTTGAACGCCGACAGACGCTGTTTCTCATCTTACGTGTTAAGTCAGAGCGAAAATAGTGCAAGATTTCAGTGTACTTAACATTACAGCCTCGAAATCCCCCAAATACATTTGGGGTTCAGTACAAAGAACAGCTTTTCAGTGTTGCCTCTTCAGATCAGATAAACTATTGTACCTCAGCTACACGCACATAGCATTGTGTATACTTGCTAAAACAAAAAAATTGCCATTGTTTTGACAAAACTGGTTGATTTATTATATAAATGTTAACATTCAGACCCTGCAGAGAATTTAATTTAAGCAGCAGCAAACTAGCATGCTGAAGCTAACCGCAGTAGTCATACTTTGGTCTGATGCGTCCCCCGATGGCCAACTAGCACGGCTCAGGTCGAGTCTTGTCTCAACAGAGAAAAAACATAATAAATGGATGTAGGCTCAGTGGTTTTTGTGGCTGTTGTTTTTTTTTCCAGAGGAAGAGAAGAATATAAAGAGGATAAGTCCATACAGCAGCAGCAGCAGCTCTCATCACATCTTCTATCTAATCTTAATCCTCCTCCTCCACCAAAACAACAGCCAGCTGCATCGTGGAAGGCGTTTTCATTGTTTACTTATGAGAATACATGACCAGCGTCTTATCACAGCTGTCAGGCCTGAAATGTAAAGCGTGTCGCCTGTGATCACTTGCAGGTTTTCTTGTTTTTAATCCTTCAACTCCAGTCATTCTGCTAGCGAGAGTGGGTCCTCCCCTCCCCACATCCCCACACCCCACCCTTTATTTGTTTGAAGATCCCAGTTCTTCGCTATGTGCATTTTAAGCTCATCTGTGCTGAGAGGTTCAGAGCCAATGTTGTTTGCAGATGAGGCTGTAACACTCACTGACAAAGCCAGATGGTAGGCGATTGTGGCCAAACATGACACTTGGATAATGTACAATCGCTGGCAGGGGGACATTCAGCAGCCTAGATGGATATTACGAACATGCTTGTAATGCATTGGGATCAGTTCACACAGCTTTATAAAGATGGAAAAACCATCAACAGGAACAAAACGGATGTAAAATGCTCCAGATTCCATGAGAGACGAAGGACGTCCAAGTATCAGAAGAATGTGCCAGAGAATTTAGGGGTGAAAGGAGGTGAACCCAGTAAACACGATCCCAAATCCAACAGAAGTATCGTCCTGCTGTATAACGTATTTCCCGAGTATAACCAGATGGGTGGTCCGCCTCCAGTGTTTGTTCGGTATTCATAGCCCCTTACCTTTTCTCTGGTAGCGTATTAGTACCCATGTTTCTGTCAGTGGCTTATCAGAGCCACTGTGTCTACAAGTAAAACCACAGGCTCGGGCTAGCTTGAGTGAGGGTTGGGTCTGGAGAGGTTTGCGATAGAGCCTAGCTATTAGCCTAGAACTCAACACATGGTGAAAGATGTAACCCGATACGCACTCCTGAGAACAGGCTTGTGTTTGCTTGTGCATTTCACCCGGAAAGAGCAGCATTAATCGTCCCAGTGTTTGTTAACAGACAGGGAGTAATTCACTGAGACAGAGCGCCCTGCGTTTTGGACAGTTCAGAGGAGGTTAAAAAAAAGGAACATGAACAGTGTGGTCTCCTCCAATATTCAAGCGGTCATCTGTTTGGCTGTTGTTTTTGGCTACCGGTGAATTCCCTGCACTGGGCCCTGGTGGTGGGGCCCCTAATGACCTCTGACTGACTCTAATACCCCATTCAGCTGAGCATGGGCTCCAGCTTTTCTGGCTGTTGGGTTAGTACTGCTGTGTTGAAGGGTGAGCAGCAGGACTGGGATTTCACTGTTGTTTGCTTTGGGAAAGAGCAAGAGAGATTGTTCCAATGTCACACAACCCACGGAGAGATGTGTACAGAGGACTACCAGCAGTATCGACTGGGGTTAGGCTGATATATGTAGTCTTGCTGACATTTTCCTTTTGTTAAGATCAGATTTCCCACCTTTGTATAATGCTGTTTCTCTGATTTAACATGTACTGTATAGCAGATTATTTCCTAGATTATCATCAACAAGAATTGGGTGATTAAATCGTGTATCAGAGCTATTTTAAAAATAATGAATAAAATAATTTTTTCTTTCCTTTTTGGTTCATATTTATGTAAATTTTCAGGGGTAAATATTCACCTTAAACATGGCCAAAGTTTTAAATTGCCTGGTTTCAAGAAGTGGAGCTATCCTAATTTGTTCATATAAGGTACAAAGCCCCGCCCATAAAGATGGCTTCAAAGGTCACCAAAACTCATTGTTCCAGACTTTGTATTAACCGAGGGACTAAACTGTGAGATCACTGTGAACTTTAAACCAAGCAAAGACTAAAACAAACAAACATATGGAGTCAAAAATATTATAAATGTCCCGTTTACAATATATTTTAACAGTTATAAGAGTGACCATGTCAAAATATTGAAATACTTGACAAATTTGTGAATATCTTGGCATTATTAGTACAGAAATGTAATCTTAAAAACAACTGGTAGTGCAACCTATTACAAGCGATCTGCAGAGTCAGCCCAGTGTTATCAGCACTGATATTTACTTTCCAAAGAGCACATCTGTTAAAGCCTAACTGTGACCAATTGCATCAACATCACGCCTGCCTGTGTTTTTGGAAAAGATCAATATATGGTTATCTCTATCACTAATGATACAGTTATTGACTCATCAACTGTGCAGACAAGTGCCTCGGGCTCCTTATCAGCTGTGGCACACTGTATTAGTGTGTCGGGCTGGTGTAGCGCCGGCCTAATCCTGGTAGCAGGTGCCACTAGAGCCGAGGTAGAGTGGTCATGTTTTTCAGGGAGGATGAGCCATCTGGGTCTTGATACTTTATGGTGCTTAAAACACACTCTCAAGTGTGACACTCCCAGCACTTACCTTTTAGCTGCACACAATAATCTAAGCGCTGGCTGCTAAAGGGAGCGAGGAGGCTTTCAGGAGAATTTACAGGGTTTGATGTGGTGTGGCGCCTCCACTTCGACATGGATTCATGAAACAGTCAGACACACTTGGCGGTTTGATTTTGATTCCTCCAACTCCGTCAGTGTTGTTTTTGTCATATTCTGTCTGAAATATGTCGAGCAGAAAGAAAGCCTGTTTGGTTTGGTTTTTTGCCTTTTTGTGCCAGCAAACCTTGCTCAACACTTTTCTGGGGCCCTGTGTTGTTTTCTTTTCTCTGTTCTTTTTCTTTTTTCCTTCCCCTGGTGTCGTCTGTTTCATCTTGCGAGTGATTTGGCTCATTTCAGAGTCCAATTTCGCTCCCGTTTTACCGTGCACCACCCCTCTCCTCACAGACATACTCACATTCACACATTTCCCCAATCTGACACGCTGCCTTCACACTCCAAACAAATCAATTCTTCACTTTCCACACTTGGAACACCAGAGTGAAATGCTGCCGCTCACAGCAGCCCTGCAAACACGCACACTGTTGTTTCTTGCCCACTAGGGCTAAAGGAGGCTAGATTCTTTGTTTGTGTGTGTGTGTGTGTGTGTGTGTTTGTTGGCACCCACTTGCATGCGTGGCATGGGTTTAGGTGCAGACGATGCTGGGTTTAGGTTAGCAGCAGCCTCAAAGGTCAGTATCCAGGCCTTGTCTCCATTCGTTTACTTGACACGATTCTGTACCCTCTGCTCCCTCTTCCCTCCCCTCTGCCTTATTAACTAACCTCTCTTTTCCTCTTTCTCCCCCCGGTCTGGGTCACTTTATCCCTCTTCCTTGGCCTCTAATCAAGAATGATGAATGAGGTGCAAGGAAGGACAGCGAATGTTTGTGAACCTAATACACCCTCCAATTGTCACTCTTGTTGTGGCGGCAGTGGGGAGAAGGAGGGTAGTGCTTTTGAGAAGGCTTTTGTGTGTGTTTGTCTAACTAAGCTGTGAATGAGAGCTATTTCAAACATCTCTACTCCAGTCCTTTAAGTGTGTCATCAAGCCTTGACGTGTAATTTATCGACCCCCCCCCACCCAAAAAGAAAAAAAATAGAAAAACGACGCTCGAGACTAGACTTAGGTGGTTTTTTGTTTTGTTTTTTTAAGTATTGGCTTTCAGATATTACAAGCTCTGACTATTATGGGAAGAAAAGGTTTGTAGCTCATCAGAGCACAGCTCTTTTGGCATGTAGTCTTTAACAAGGCAAAATGGCAGCACTAGTGCCGTCCTCAGCAGCTGCTGCGTCTCCATCTGTAAGCCTAAATACCCAGCAGCACTACAGGAGCCGTGCAGCAGTGGGATCCTCCTATAGAAGTGGCACCGACATGACACCAGTGACTCTATAGTGGACACTGTGTCCCCGCCGGGGGGGCTGCTGCTGAAGCTCACTATCTTTAGACAGATACTCCGCTGGATTTCATTTACGCTGAAGATTATTGTAGTGATACTGACTTAGTGTAGAAGTTGGTTTTAGTTATCAAACAATATTTTTGATAAACTAGCATTTTCAGTCATTATTGCATCAAAATGCCAAACAGCTGCGTGCAGCTAGTTTGAAGTTCATGGCACTAACAGTGTATGACGTCACCAGTGCATTTGGAACATGTCAATTTTCTGCAATGAAAAAAGTACATGACACATTATTTACTTTGAACTGTTAAACTTGGAGCAGTAGTTATGTTGCAACTGGTTGCATATGACCGTAAATGCAACAGTGTTTTGGTTTTAAATTCCTGTGGCATGCTGTACGAGTACAGCTAGAGCATCGATAGTGTCTTGAATGTTTAGAGAAGCAGTATCAACGTGTAAGCATGAAAAGACAAAGAAAAGTGCTGTCTGATGGATGGTCTTGCTATCTGGCTGTCACTGATGAATGGATATTTGTTTTTAGCCATTCCCACTAATGTGATACCAAGACTTTAGAACATTAGTTGTCTCCACATTTTTGGTTGTCAAAGGGTATTATTAATCTTCTTTTTTTTTTTTTAAAAAAAGATGCTTTATTTGCATGAAGCAGGTGAGTAGCTCAGGCACTATCTTAAGTTAAAGCACAGCTTGCAATACTCATCCACTTTATCTCAAAAAAATGCGCTGGAAACGTGATCTGTCTGCAAGGATGTTTGCCCCACCCCTTTCTATGCACTAAACTGCAACGGCTGCATATGTCACAACAGTGAATGAGGTATGGTGAATGGTTAGGAGCTGTCAGCTTCCAGTTGTTGCTTTGCTTTCAGGGTGGGGAGTGAAAACGGAGATGGAGGAGGAGGTAAAGAAAAACATGCTGGCTCTTTCAGCCTACTGTCATGCCACTTAAGATTTGTTGAAGGATTTTCACCCAACCGTTTCCATCCCATTGAGAAGTAATCAGTACGGCACTGAAAGATAATATTATATCCACTTAGATGCATGTGGGCTTCGTGCACGTTCATACATGAAATGAAGCTGGGAAACAGTGGGTCTGTTTACACTGCTGCACACTCACTCCCTCCATTTCTGCTTGGACTTGAAGCTTCCTGGCAAAAAGCTCCTTGTCTTTGTGTCTCCTACATTCCTTCTCGTCCTCTCTTTCATTCCTACCTCCTTCCCCTCCATTCTCTGCGGATTATGAGCCAGCTGGTAGGCTAATAGAGGATGCTTTCCTGCGGGGCACCAAAGTGATACTGTTCAGGCAGTATGGAAGCTTAAGTAAAGCTGACACGCTGCTCAAGAACTACAGCCCACACTGAGCTCCACAGAAGCCTGTAGAGAGATTCTGAAAAGGTCTTTAAGGTATGGGAGACACGGGGAGGCTGCCGCTGTCCTCCCACCGCTGAGCTGTGATGTGGGAAGCAGGAGTTAAGTCCTTTATTAGAAGTGGCAGCCGTTGTCTCCAGTCACCTCGATAATTGCGGCACCACGTCCACTGCTATAATCAATTGAGACAGCTGCCGCTGCGGCGTTCAAGTCCATCAGGCAGGCGTGTCATGCTAATTAATGAAATGATAAGGCTAGTGCTTTCAGCGTCGCGCAAATAACTCCTGAAGGCCCCCCTTCTCTTTTCAAGACAAAATCTAGCCTCAAAGTTCAAGTTACCCCTCCCGTTCTCCCCGTGTTGGCTGCCTGTCCACTGCGGCCCAAAGGGGAAAAGGGGTCACAGAGGTTGGGGATGGGTCAGTGACAGTGAAAGGGGTCAGATTTTAGGCTGGCAGGGTGGGCCGTGTCAGAGGAGCCATTAGACTTGAGTTTTTCTGTTGAAAGTTCCAAGATGTCTACCCTTTTATTTCAGAGAGCCCAGTGGCACTGACCTTAGATGACCCAGCAGTGTTCATAAGGAGCTGAGACTGATGGCTTTCCCAAAGCACATGAGCTCTGCTAGACACATCTTGGGGGAGGGAGGATCCTGACAGAAAAGGAAGTGCGAGCGTGGAGACGCCTTGCTTTGCAGCAACACATTATAGCCAGGGGTTAATGACAGTTTAACATTGCTTTTGGAGCTCCGCTGGACCGTGCATGATATAAAAGGGTTTAGACAGTCAACATCTCAACCTCTGTTGTTTCCACACTCACTCTTTTCCCTCCAATTTAAAGATGTACTCGTTTGCCTCGCATCCACAACGATGGCATATGTGCCATAAGGGATGACTGGCATATGTGTCCTGCACCATATGGCTCGAGATTGAATTGGGATGTGATATGCGCAGGAAAAACTGATTCATCTCTCAGTTTGAGCTGCCAGCTCTGTGAAATGAACATTAGGTTGTCGATTTATGCCTGTGCTTTGACTGTAAACGTGTTACAGCTTAACACCCATCCCCATTCTGGTGCCATTCACTCCTTGGTGAGCCGCGGCAAAGAGACAGAGAGAAATAATTGAAACGTGTCAGCTGTCCCCACTCTTTAGCTATCTTGGCCAGCTTTCTCCTCTTACACCCACCCTCCACCCCCCCATTTACATGTCCCAGAGATTTGCAAAAATGTCGCCTTGGCTCCCCTCGTTACCAGTTTGGAGATGCTCGAGGCAGATTAAATAGTGTGAGGCAAAGCAAGCCGTTGCAAATTTCTCCTATGATTTTATTATTAGCACAATGATTCAACACTGCTCAGCCCTTCTGTTCCTCTCGTACAAAATCATTTTGTTGAAATCACCCCGCCTGTTTCCTATGACTGAATACCTCACGGCAACGAAGTGTTGATTGGCAAGACTGCGGTTTCCTGCCTTCTGCCAGTATCTGTTATAGCCATCTTCCACAGTCACTCACTCATGAGCTAAGCCTTGGCTCTGTGCAGATTGCTTGTCTAGAGAGGTACAAAAACCAAATCATTGTGAGCTCAACCGTCAAGAGCAGCAGAATATCCTGTCAGCCAAAGCCAGCGGGAGACGCATCAAGGCAGTATGCATCCTCACATACTGTCTGCAACCTCCAACGTCTTTCGGCGGATATGCTGCTTTATTTAAATATCTGTCTGTTCATGTCCTTATTTTATCACTGCCCTGACTGTTTATGCTTTGGCAAAGCCATGAAGGGAGTGAACCGCAGTGTTTGCCTAGTAAATGAGAACACCCAGTGGCCCTAAGCCCCCGACATCCCCTTATCATTGGGATACTTTGCATATTCTCGTATCTAATCTGAAAGGGCTTTTTGCATACAGGTTCTGTTTCCCTGGCTGTTGTATATACTGGTATCAGTGTCAGCCGTGAGCAGGTAATTTATGTAACACACTCATTTGCATGCACAGCATTAGCTTGCTGAGGGTTTTAGTTGGAAACCAAATGAGAATTTTCTCTAGAGCCCTTGTTTCATTCATGAGGTTGCAGAGGCCATTTGCAGGTAGCCAGGTGTGTATTTAAAATAAAGTAGTTAAACAAGCTTCAAAGTAAATGATTTCTAAAGATGAGGAAATGTGTGCAAGGCTTTTCTTCTGGGTTTCTAGTGCCAAGACACCTTAAAGGAATCTCTTGCTCACGGGGAGTATGCCATGCACCAGCAAGCCACAGTCCAGCTAAGGGCCAAGCAATTCCAGACTGGTCCAAGCCATTCCAATCTGGGCCATCTGGCTGCGTAAAGGCCACAGAGGACCAGATCAGTGACAGCTCTCCAGATGTTCCATAGGGACACACAGGGTCACAAGTTAAGGGTATCGAAGGCAGGAACAGCTGTGTAGCGACACCATGTTCACCTCAGATTCCCCTCTGGACACATCAGTTATTACCAACAAATCCCAGTGGCTTGTTGTCCGTCTGCTACCTTAGTCCCTGCATCCCTACGCTCCACCCCTTCCACTCCCCAACCCACGGTATAGCACACTGAGGCACGTGCACACAGGGCGAGGCCCAATTCCCTCGAGTAAGCAAGGCCACGAGAACAACTATAAAAAGATCAATACTGGGATGAGATGTCATCTGGTGAGCAGACTTGCCAACACCCCCCTAGGGAATGTCCCTGCGCCTCCCCACCCCCCAGTGCACTAACCCAGCTAAGGGGAGAGGGGTGCCACCCCCACCACTGGGCTGCCCTCCAACCTGTCTGACTCACCCAGACCATCTGCTCAGGTTTGCAGGGCAGAGCTTCAGGACAGCACTTTTTTTGCGCACTCGTATGGCATTTGTTTCACATGATCGCCTGTGGCTGGCCTACTGTTTTCCTCAGTATGTAATTTCAGGGAGTATATTACATATCCTGCGGAAAAGAGGAACAACTTGGTGTTTTGTTTTTGCAGCTTAATGAAATGCATGACAGTCAGCTGACAGTTGTGCAGTGTTGCTTTGCATTGATGGGACCAAAAAAACATAACAAACAAAAAGTCTTTTTTTTTGTGGTGGATGTTTTTGGACTTCAAAGCCTCTGTGCTAGCATTTTAGCCGCTGCCATTTTGTTCATATGGCAGAGTGCTAAGTTATCAGCTGAGGCTGGAAAGCATGGTTAGCTAGCTACATTTACAAACTGTATGGCTGCACGTATTTTACTCAGCAAAATTAAAGTACTATCTTGTGTGTCCCACACAAGAAGCCATATTAAACTGAATTTTAAATTCAATTTTAAATTCTGCAAATGGCACCAACAGCTTAAACACAGTGATGCAGCCCAGCCTTTGGCTAACTTAAAATAGCAGGAAAAAAGCCGCTGCAGCTCCCTCTGGTAGCACACCTGCCAGTCAAAGCAGCCACACCCTGACTTTAAACCTTACCAGTATCCAGAAGTGCAAGTTCTAGAAAAACATCACGCAGCATAGGGTTTTATGAAGGAGTATGACGGTGTCAGAGTTATCATGCATACATATTGTATATTTTTCAAAATGGTAGATAAACCTATTAAAAAAAGGTCAGTTTGCAAACAATAAAAATCTATTGGATAATGCAACTCTTTTTCTTTCTCCAACAAACCGGTCTGGTTTTCCTCACTTTGTTCTGCCCTTCACTAAAATGAAGTTGCATGCGTTTGCCAACAGTAAAAACTTGTCCATGTTCCATTCATTCGTGTGCACGTGTGGGTGTGTTTTATTGTGCGTGCAATCGTATATGTGTGTGTGTGCGCGCGCTTGTGAGTGTGAGTGAGCTTTCAGAGGGATTTTAATGAGGGATGTGTTGGTCTGTGCCGATCGCTGCCTCCATTAGAGCCCATTAGAATCATCATTAAGATAACCCGGCGCTCGCTGTGGCCCTGGCTTAGAATGCGAAGCCCCCACCCCCCTACCTTCCCTCTATGGTCGTAGTGAGACTTCCTTCAGTATCACTCGCCTTGCATTATGTCTGGGAAAACTGGTTGCCATGGCAACATCACCCAACAGCGACATTTTGACTGTGGATATTTGCTTCTTCTCCTCCGTTTGTCTGTCTGTCTGTGCCCGCCTCTGTGTTTTTGCCATTGAGTATTCCTCTTTCTCTGTCCCCGTAACGCCGAGAGTCTGACAGTTTAATCCAAGCCCCAGACCCCAATAAATCCGGAGGTCTATATAGGCCTGGACCCAGGAATTCATTTGAAAATTATGACACCATAGCCAGCCCCAGTTCTCCTATAAATGTAAGGAGTAAATGGAAGGGGAGCTCAACAAATAAAGAAATAAAGAAATAAATAAAAGCCCTGCCTTGCCTTTTTATTGGCCTTTTTATGGGTGTTAGGATCCTTGAAAGATTAAGCAGGCTGTTAATAGGGCCTGGATATTCCATTAGTGGGCTGCATGTTGAGTTCTCACTGGTTTGACAGCAGCTCCCAGCTCTTCTCATTTTGTTACTGTTGAGTGTGCCCATGGATCTTTTTTTAATTGAAGCACTGCTATGTCTTTTGACTGAAACCCTGCTGTATCTGAGCACTCGTAGATTAGAGCCACCAAGAGGGCACCACCAAGCTGTCTGTCTGCCTGTCTATCTCTGTGCATGTGTGCATAGTTAAAATGAATACCAGCAGTAGCAGCTTTGATTAGCTCAGAAGCTACAGCAGTGATTTTGCTGTTGCAGTTGTCACACAAGCGTGTCCTCAAGCTCACAATCTTCGCGGGCCATTTTCCTTTGCATTCAACTCTGGGAGAAGCACAAGATCACCAACTGGCTCGTCTTATTCATTAAGATTCATAACTGCTTTGATGCTGCTTTTTCTCCCACTTTTATTTGCCTGCTACAACAGCATATAATTATAGTCATTAAATTGCGACAGTCTAAGTACGAAAAGTCGTTGTTCTGTGGAATGCTGATTATAAAAGCTTCTTGTCTGTTGAAAAGGCCGCTGATGAATGGTAAAAAATGGGTTCAGAGTGCTTTCCTGTGGTTCCCCCTATCCCCTGAAAGAACAAGAAGGAAAGATAGAAAGATGCCAGAGCCAGAGAGGCCAAGATAAGGGGCCACGATCTCTCCTCACAACACAATTGAAACATAATTATTTCATGCCAGATTGTGTGCTCAGCAAAGCCCTGAATGGGGGCCGACATTTAACTTTAATTAGCTGTGATTTATTCATACTGACTGGATCGCGGAAAGAAATTGGATCATCTGATTATAGTCAAGCATGAAAATGACCTGATTAAACACTTAATGGAACCTAGGGAGAGGGAAACAAGAGGAACCTTGGGCAGAAGACACTGGGACAACATTAAAAAGGCAGAGAGGGAGCAGTTTTTTCATGTGTTAGGTGTTACTGAGTCAAACGAAGATGAAGTTTAACATGTTTCTCCTTAAATTTTAACTGTTTTTTCCCCATTTCAGGTGTGCCAACGAATGAGAGTCCTGAGTCCAAGACTTGTAGCTCAGCCAAAGTCTCCGGTCTCCAGCGCAGCCAGGAGCAGAGCAACAGTGAGGTGCCCTTTGCACCTCCCGTGTCCAGCCCCACCCCGGCTTCGGCACCTACGGGCTCCCCTGCCCCTGCTGCAGCGGCGGCACCCTCAGAGCCTCCTAGGTTACGGCTTCCCACCCCGCCTCCTCTCAGTGTTAAAAAGGAGCTGCAACTTCCACCGCCCGTCCCTACACCTCCCCTGTTGAGGGCACCGCCCCACCCCACCCCACCCTCCTCACCCACACTCGCACCAGGAGCCTCGTGTTCTGCCCCGACAGCACCACGCACGGCCAGTGCACCACCCGTTGTCGTACGGCAGCCTCCACGAAATCAGGTATTTTTACTGGGGCTAAGAATTATGACTATAAACCTGCTAAAGAAACCACACGGTTCAGCTGTGTTAGTGCCATATTCACCAGCCTCAGCGCTGCACACTACCAGAAAGCAAACAGAAATTCAGTACCCAGTACTGTCTTCACTTTCACCGTCTCACCTTTTGTACCTGTTCACGGTGTTGTCTGGCAGACACTAACACTTTCCTTGTGTTTCCTACCACTCTAGTAAAGACGATATAACCTGCCAGAACTTCCAAATTAATATGATCTAGTCCAATAGACAATTCTATATTCCACACAGTATTGACTGTTTTCATGTGGATATTGATTTTTCCCCCTCACAATAACCAGCTGTCAGATTTACTGTTTTCATCGGGCAACACTGCAGTGCACACAGCATGATTTCCCATTTCACCTTTTCAGATTGTGCCCTCACCTCTTTTAATTCAATATAAGAAGCATTATTAGAAAATCACTCTTATTTGGTCAAAGTAAGCTGAACTTACAGCGAGATACCTACAAGAAAAAGCATCACAGTATGTGGATATGTATGTACAGTTTGTATTAACATCGTAAATGATGGTAATAGTGATTGCATTTTTTTTTGTACCCCATTAAATCTTTAGCCACAGCAGCAGTCCAGTGGGTCTTCCCAAACAGCATTTACCCCCATCCCCTCACCACCACCTGAGTGGGCTTCCGTCCTCGGCCCCTGCATTGCCTCTCTCCATAGCCAACCTTTCTACCTCGCACTATTCCTCCCTACGGAGCCCAGCCCATCGCCATTCGGCCATGTTTGCAACCCCAGCCACACTGCCGCCGCCACCGACCTTACCGACCAACAGTTTAGTGGTGCCCGGGCACCCCGCCGGCACCCCCTACCCAGGTAAAGCTGCGCACCTTAAATGCTGCACGGTAGCTTTAGCGGAGACGCAAAGTCCAAAGAAAAACAACTTCAGAGGGAGCAAAATGTTTTACATGAACATTTTTGATTTATTATTTATTCTTGAGATTAACAAAAGAACTGCAAACACTGTTGCGGTTCTACAGGACATTTTATCATTAGATAAATTACACTTAGCTGTACAACTGTGTTCATGCCGCAATTGCAGTTGTTTAAAAAAAGGATTTATAGATGCATAAAATACTAACCTGGCAAATATTGTTTAACCTACTACAGTTAGTCGAGGATTTTTATACCATTAATGGCACAAAAATGTTACATTGTTTGAAACAAGTCAAGTGTTTATGCACCATTTGCTGATCTGGTAAGTGCTCATTCTTTACTTTTTCTTTTTAAATAAAAAGGCTATTGAGTTATTCTACAACGCATTTATTCCTAAGTGAAGACATGTGAGGGATTTAGCCCTTTCTTAGAAGTTTAGTTTGTCCAGATCCCAGCATTTTAAATAGAACCAATATACCAGTGGTGCTGATCTATTAACTATTTGCTGGTATATCGATAAATTTATAACAGCTGATAAATTAAAATTCAAGTAAAGACGAGATGATAGAAATACTGTTAACACCATGTTATGAGTGTTAATACTTCATAGTTTGTTAACCAGAGGCAGGTATTCCCAAACTGTATTGGCAACACAGTTTTGGAATACCACAACAACCAGCTGATGTGAGCAGAGTCACAGCAATCCACAAATAGGTAATGAGTCTTAGTAAGGACTCATAAATAACCACACATGATGAATGCTAGGGATATCTGTTTATGGTTTGAGTACTGGCTATCGGATTTTAAATCATCCGATATCGGTGCCAGTATCAGTGTCAGTTTTAGAAAAGGCTCTAATTATACATCCGTTTTCCATAGTGCCTCAGCAAAGTAAATTGCAATGACAAATTTGCATTAATCTTTAAAGCACTCTATGCAGCACATGGGATATTAATGCTAATAACACAGTAGGCAGTAAGCACTTAGAGCTCATCAATAAACTGAAAAAAGTACAAAGGGTCTTGCATAGAAATAACTGTTGGGCATTACAGAGTGGAAAAGTATATTAAATGGAAATAAATACACTTGGGGTCCCTTCTTAGATGGTCTGCATTTCTAGTAGCACAGATATTAAATGGGCACAAGGACTGTAAGAGGGCTTGGATGCATCACGAGTAAATGTCATCTAACGATCAGACAGCCACCACGGTCGGAGACAGCACACCGCAAGCAGCCAGTCTGCAACTGGCACAGCCAAAATTGTGTTGCCTAGCATGCAAACACGAGTGATTTGTAACGATTTTTAATATGTTCAAAGATTCTATCGAAACAGGCGATCTCATCAGAAAAGAAAATGTCTCCAGACATGATGGGTGTCTCCAAAATAAGCAGTAAATATGCCAGTTGTGAAATGACTTTCTCATAGAGGGCAAGAGTGTGTGTGTTTTCTGCTGGGATGACTCTTGGTTCTTTCTTGTCTTTAGATACCAGCCTGTTGATATCATTCAACCAACCAATCATGTATTGCCAGCCTCATTCGGGGATTCTGATTGGCACATTGTCACAGGCAACTCTCTTACCACCACCAATGAGTCCCCACGTAGAAAACCCTCACAGCATGAGCTGGAGAAACAGAGAATGCCAGGTGACTATTTTCTTTTTTCTCTTCTACCCTTGTTGTGAAGACTGACTGGGCGCCCGTGCCTTTTTTTTTCTTGTGTCCCCCCTTCCCCCCCCCCCCCCTCCTTTTTTCTTTCTTTTTTTTCCTTTTTTTTGCTTTTCTTTTTTTTTTTTTTTTTGGGTTTCCCCTCGCTCTCCTTTCTTGCAGAGCATGACCTCCTGAGGCAGGAGCTGAACAACCGTTTCCTGGTTCAGAGTTCAGAGCGGGGCCGGGGGCCGTCCGCTTCGCCGTTGGCCCCTGTGTCACTCCTGAGGGCCGAGTTTCACCAACACCAGCACATGCACCAGCACCAACACACCCACCAGCACACCTTCACGCCCTTCCCCGCAAGTCTGCCCCCGGCCGCCATCCTCACCCCGCCCACCGCACCCCCCATGGTGCGTACCCAAGCCAGAAATGTGAGGATAAGTAAAATAAGCTCCCGTAACTTCCCACCAACTCACCTGTTACCCCTCCCAATTTCCTCTTCAATCAACTCCTCCCTTTTTTTCTTTACCCCCAAATTTGCCAGTTTTGTCCTGTAGCTGTAAGAACCCCTCCCTTCAGAAAAATCTGACACTTTGAGTTTGAATTTTTAAATTTTTTTTTTTTTTGCACTCTTCCTGTGGACGACAAGCTGGAAGCATCACGTTTAATTGGGGCTGCCACCTCCCATTACACAAACACACACACGAGCATGTTTATTACACTGTCAGTTTAATTGCTTCAAGTACACATTTCCATTATCAGCAACTATATTTGTATTTATTCAACAGATTGATGAGGCAACATGTAAAATGTTTATTTGTAATTTTAAATTAGCAATAGCATGTTCATTCCATTATATTTTCATTATTAACAGCGTGGTGTTCAGCCATGTGTTTTTAGCATGTTTAGCCGCAGCTTTTTTTAAACGACACAACAAATGATAACATTTCTCACTCTCAATATTTGATATGTTGCCCTTTGATTGTTTCAATTCTATTAACACATTTAAATATTTTATTTTGCTTTTATTTACATTTTACACAGCATCCCAACATTATTAGAAAGGACTGTAGAGTTTCAGTACGCTTCAGTTTTTATAGAAGCTACTTTCCTGTTTAGATATGCCTTTTCATTAAAAACAAAGGTACTAATAAGCCGATCTGTGTCTGTATGAATACATTCCTGCAGACTTGTGGTTTTGTACATACATACATAGATATACACAGACATATATGTGTGTGTTTGTGTAACAGGGACTTATTGCTGCGTGTACGTGTGTGCAAAGCCCAAAAGCAACCATACATTCCAATGACAAATTCAAAGCTTTTCTAGTGGGTCAGATGACCTCATTGTGGATAAAGGGGGGAAATGACATCATTGTAAAACTGTTTTGATAACGTTTCTAATTGCTTCCGTGTTTTAAATGCCAACAAGTCTGGAGGGAAGAGGGAGGGGCGTTTAACAGTGGCAGCTCGCAAAATTTGTACAGAGGAAAAACGGTTATGACTATTCATCCATCATTTGAAATGCGCAGCAATCTCTGTCAGTCGAATCAGACGGCTCCCCATTTGTAGCTTTTTGCCATTAGTCTAATAGATCTAATCCATCTTGTCATGACCTCTGATTAAAAGCCCGTGGTCCCATTAAGGCCCAACTCCAAGATTATCCCCATCCTGTACATTAGAAATCAAAGCTCTGGTATTTATGGCGCAGTCAGATAAGCGTAAGGGCCGTTTACATGATTCTTCGGTCAGCACACACGCTGTTGTCTGGTCTGCTGTTCATTCCTTACATGGAAGGAATTATGCGCTACACAATCCTCTCTTTGAAGATGAAAGAAGTGACCCCCCTCCCACCAACACCACCACCACCACCATCATCTCTTTTGTGTCGTTTCAGTGGGATTTTACACTGACGTTAATGTTGCTGTTGTGTATTTTGTCGTTTTCGCTGTTTTTACTTAACGTATGCCTTTCCCTCCCTCCTACCCCTCAGTAGCGATATTGCTTTCTTCTCCTTAGTGCTTAAAGAAGCAGAGTAATGATGATGTTGTGGCTGTTTTTACTGTTTTGCTATGAAAAGCTAGACCAAGTGTTTCCCAGCTGTGCATCCTCTGTCTATCTCTCTCACACACACATTTTTTTCCTCCTGCTCTCTAGATGCCCCATGTCATTTCAACTATGTAACAGCCCTTGGCTAATGGCTGTAATTAATGAAATTATGAAGCCTCTATATTTGTTTATTGTTCTACGCCCTCGAGCAGCTGGCTTGCCAAATGGCAGCGGTGAATGCCTGCCCCCTTGCTCCTGCCATGTCTTTGGACGAGAAATATTTTTAATTGTTATAGGATGAAATATTAAGCGTTAATTAGCCAAAGCGGTTTACTATAAAACTGTGACAGCCTCCATAAATTTTAAGGCAAGACTTTTTTTTTTCTTTATTTGTTTTTTTTAACAAGGCCATAAAGCCGAAATCCCCTCTCCAGTGACAGACATTAAACAGGCCGCGCCTTCAGAAGCGCAGAGGAGCTGTTTAATGAGCTCGGAAGCTGGCTCAGCATTTCCTCTCAATGGGCTGTCTTTGATTCGGGGCCATTATCGCCCACAAACAGGGCCGCCGACACCACCGCCGCTGTTATTACCATTCTGCGCACAGATGTGATTGGACCTGCTTCACCAGACGGCCCCGTGTCCCAAACCCTGCATCTGCACCAGCAGCTTTACCAGCTCCAGCCCGCCCTCCCTCCCCAGCCACCCCTGTCGCTGCACGCGTGCACACAGAAAATCTGATTCATACCCGTTCATTTTCCCATTTTATGTAAACCCAAAACATCTGCGCCTGCCAACTGAGCTTTGAGAAAACACTCGCAAAAAGTACCTGCAAATGGTTTGTGTATTTACGGAATAGGAATAAGTTACTGTCACTTGTAATTAGACGTTTTCAAAATAGAGAGCTGGTATTGGCTCGCGAACAGACATACAAAGTCCTCATTCATGCTCCCTTCTCTCTCTTCCTCCCTCCCTCCTGTCCATCTCAGCTTACCGACTGCTTTCTCGTGTGTGCGCGGGGCATGATCGGAAACATTTTAAATGTAACCACACTGTTTTCATCTGGCAAATTCCAACTAAAATTATTCTGATAGGCTAAGTTCTGCCACAGAAACGGTTTCCTCACAATCCTGAGGTGGTGTCGGTTTCAAGCATTTAATCAGCTGAAATCCCATCTCCTTAAATCAGTCTCAATCATACAAGGCAGACTGTTCACACAGCTTCACATATGACCTCCGTGGTTTTACGGACTGACCCGCTTTCTTGTCTTTTGAAGTAGTTTCCTAACACTGCAAACAAGTTACATGTCTTCTTGTACTTCCTTCCCAGATATACCATCGGGGCTTTTTGCACACAAAAAAATCTCAGCAGTCAAAAGCAATTAGATTCACATTTCTTCAGATTTTCCAGTGATTAGAAACAACTGGTCTGGCCTTAAAACTGTCTGATTCCTAAGCTGGGCCTCCACGCCCAATGTCTGTATGCTCAATTGAAAAATCATGCAGGCTGTCTTCGTCTTGGCAGTGTGCTTAAGCGGTTGTATTGTTAGTGATTTAACTGCCTATCTGACCACGCTGTTTAAGTAAACCCATGACCAGTTCAAGCCAGCTGCTTTACCCCGGGGCTTGTTATTCTGGACCA
Source organism: Simochromis diagramma (assembly GCF_900408965.1). Classification (NCBI taxonomy): domain Eukaryota; kingdom Metazoa; phylum Chordata; class Actinopteri; order Cichliformes; family Cichlidae; genus Simochromis; species Simochromis diagramma. The sequence goes on from NW_024386832.1 coordinate 1,331,271, forward strand.
AACCCTGCTCGTTACCAGTTACAGATGTTGAGCATGTGTTTTTGCCTTTGTAATGTAAAAAAAAAAATAATGAGACCTTATTACCAAAGAAGGCTGTTGTATGAGGGATTTTGTTCGAGTATATCATTATGTGGACTTTTGTTTCCTAATGCTTTTCTTTTCTGTCTGTTCCAGTTCGACAAATATGGCCCCAAACTGGACAATCCATTCATCAGACACTCAAATGTAAGTTTTTTTTGCACTAATTTAAATGTGTTAACAGTATTTGCATATGGCAAATCAAATATTTGACATATTTGAATGTTGCCTTGACAGCATTTATTGTGGCAGTGGCTTTGTGTGTGTGTGTGTGTATCTATATGCTTGAGTCTTGTATGTATGACTGTATGATTTTGTTTTGTGTCTCCCATCTTCCCCTTCCTCCCCCTTCCAGTTCTTCCCCTCCTACCCCCCAACCATGCCAGGCATGCCCCCGCTGCTCCCACACTCAGGACCCTTCAGCTCGCTGCAAGGAGCCTTCCAGCCCAAGGTCAGACCCGCATCCCTTAACCCACTGTCTACAAACGGGAGATTTTAAGGGAGCTTGAGCATAAAAGAAACCGCAAAGTGTGCAGACTTTTACAAGAAAAACACTTTATAAGTGCGCAAAAGGAAAACAAAAATTAAAAAATGCAGGTGGACTCCTAGCCTTAGTCACGACAGGCCAAAAATAGGACCGTGATGTCTGCCTGTCCAGAAGAGCAGAAGGGAGGAGATGCAGGGGACGTCGAGGGGCGGGAGGGTGTGAGTCTGGCAGATGCTCAGGGGCTGTGACCTGAAGTAAGCCACCAATCAAAGCTGGCCTAAATCCGCTGGCCCTATTCCCAGAGGGCTCAGTGATGGAGGTTCCCTTTTGTGGAAGGCCCCTCCAGATGGTTCAAAGTGCAGTTTTATGCATCCAAAGCCCCTGCTAAGTATTCTTGGAGACGAGCTTGGGGGGATAGAGCTTGGGAAGTATGTTTGTTTGTGGGGCCTGGCGACCCTGGTCACCGTGCAGAATCACCCGATCTCTAATAAGGCAATAGATTAAGGCCTGATTTAGACTTCTGCGGGGACTCTTTGTAGTGCTTACGGTGTAGCCTACATAAGTGGCGACATCGTTGGCGGCATTTTTGCTTGTATGTGGTGCGTTGTGTTAATTACCATGTAGTCCTGTCCTGATGTTTTATATCCAGTGCCAGCTGATGGAAAGAAATAAAATGCTGGGCCTTTTGGTTATTTTGGGGGGGAGGAGATTGCAAACATATCTCTAGTTTTTCCACTTCGTTGTAATTTCCATCACGTTCATTCCCATAGTTTCAGCAATCTCCCTCCAGGTATTTCCTGACATTTGTGAGTCCTTTATATTGATGCTATGATTATAATTCCTTAAACCGAGATTCTCTCACTGATAAAATTTAAAAACGTGGCAAAAAAGTTGCCAGAAACACGAAAGAATCGATGATGCTGAACGAGCACATCATACTAGTTGTGGGCTGCATTGACCCGATGTATAGTTACATTTCTCAGGAGGTGCATGTCAGGTTAGGCCATGTGAAATGACATGTGTTTCCTGCTGGAGCATAAAAGCCCAGGAACAATGTTGATCTAGGATCTTGTGCTCTGCAGACTTGAAGATGAAACAATTAGAGATGTGCTGCTCTGGCATAACTCTGAACTCTGGGAAGCATCATTGCAGTTTTACCTATATCAGCTATAGCTGTGCAAATACTTGGGCGTTAGCTGACCGTAGTGCAGCTAATTATCTGGGTTGGAATAGATGCTGGAGGGTCTTCGAGTAGTTTTGCAAGAAATTCGTCTTACATGCTTCCATGCTATCTCCATAACAGCACTGACACAAAGCATAAGAATAAGGTGAAAACTGGGATTACAGTAATCTTATTCATTCTCTCAGGGGGTATTTAAAAAAAATAAATGGAAAAAATGCAATTAACAGTGTTCTACAGAGGACCCTCTTGAGGATGCCTGAGACCCCCTTTGGGAATTATTATATGAGGTCAAATTGTTTTGTATTGTTGCGCCAAGTTCAGTTTCTTTCTTTCCCCATGCAGATGTTACAGATGTGGTTGATCACCATGTATCTTTTTGTCTTTGTCTTTCTCTGTCAGGCATCCAATCCCATCGATGTAGCAGCACGTCCTGGAGCAGTGCCTCATACACTTCTGCAGAAGGACCCACGGGTAAGCATGAGACCGAGAGCATCGCAGCCACTCTGCTCATATTCCTTCTGATGATAGCCACACATAATCCAGTACATATGTCTCAAAGAGACATTTCTTCTCATGCATTTCAGTTTTACAGTTAGTAGTATGTGTCTTTGTTGTTTGTAATAATGATTATCTGTTTATCCATACAGATAACAGATCCATTCAGGACATCTGTTAGGGTAAGTAGATGCCTTATCCTTTCCTGTTAAATGCTTCATCTCTCTGGCCAGGCCACAAAGTCTAAAACCTTAAAATTCTTTAACAATTCTCGATTAAGCAAATGCAGGGTTTTGGCTGCATTTACGCTTAGCTTTGAGGTCTGTATTGGGGTTAGATATTCTTAATATGTTGCCTGGTTGCAAATTCTGATGAGTTCCCACTTTGTAGTTTGGCCAGAAAAGCTCTATGCCAGAATCAATTTTTAGCTCCCCATATCAAAGCCAGCAGGCTAACCTCAGTTTCTCTCTAAATTTTTAGAAACCTGGCAAGTGGTGTGCAGTGCATGTCCAGATCGCATGGCAGATCTACCACCACCAGCAGAAAATGAAGGTGCGTGAGACAGATAGTAATGTTTTTAAGGAATCTTGCTGTCATGTAAAGCCAGATACACTATATTGGTTATGGAAAACGGGCCAAATAGCTAACTTATTGAAAACACTACATGCTAGAGCAGATCGAGCTGACTTGGATCTTTTGTTTGGGTCTAAACGTAGAACGATCACATGATTGGAAAGAGGCAGAAAGCTTTAAAAGAAGCAAAGCCCAACACATGAAGGCTCCACTTTAAACATATATTTTCTATAAAGGTTCTCTCTGACTCCATAAGAGAAGGGGTAGATGGTAACAGTAGCACTCGGTATCAGACGCAACATGTGAACACAGAACAGAAATGCTTATACGAATTACTCCTCTCACTGACAGAGGATGGTGTGGCCTTGCCATGGAGATCCTCTGCTAATGCCACTGGCCCTGGGTGTCTCAGGCTTTTCTTGGGCCCAGAACCCCAGTTGCCAAGGATTTTGTTTCCCTAATCAGCTTACATATATTTGTTATAACACAGCTAGTCAGAATTGAGAACATGGAGCCATTGTCAAAGTCTCTGTCCTTCTCTGAGCTCTCACCCAGTGTAGCTGACGATCGCTCACGCTCACTCCCTTGTTGGAAATGTTTCGTGCTGTTGCGTACTGACCTAATTTTCTTTGTCTCCTTCTCTGCTTTTCTACAGCAAATGCAGCTGGACCCTCACAAACTTGACATGAATGGGAAGCTGGACCTGTTTAGTCGACCCCCAGCACCAGGAGTCTTCCCAGGGTTCCCGTACCCTCACGATCTGGCACGACCCCTCTTCCCCTCCACAGGTTGGTCAAGGCTCAAAATACCTACCAACATATTGAAAACACTCAAACTTCAAGCCTCCTAACGTCATTACTGCCTTTATGGAAATTAACGTTTTTAACTACATTTTGAAAAAACACTTTTTATTTTCCCTCTCGTGCAATGTTCACATAATTATAGTGCTTTGGTAGCAAGTGTTTTGCCTGTAAAGGGAGTCAAATATATCTATGAATATGCATGGCTCTCAGTTAGGTAATTGACTGATGTGCCCTGTGTTGGAGGGCAACAGAGAAGAGAACGGCCTTTGACTGGTAATTATGCAGCGGTGTGTCAGAGGCACTCCTGTAATTGGTTCTATCATTAACAATTCATGAAATATGGGTGATGGTAGCAGTGTTTTGTGAAAGAGGCCAACTTGTTGTACATTCAAGAGCTGACCTCACTAAGCTGGTACAGACTCACGCACAAACAAATAACAGCTGCAATGAAACCAGCTGATATAGTCGGTAGCATCACTCCACCAACTCTTTGCTCATCTGGTCCACGTTGCGTCAGAGTTTGTGATACTGCGGCAGAAATGCATTTGTTTAACTTAGGGTTTGGTTTGGCGTAAGATTGTTCCCCAACCGCCCAGACGACCGGCCGGATATGGATAATAACACTATTTCATCCTCTCTGTCCCGATAGGCTCTGGACACCCCCCTCCGTCTCCATACGGCCCCCCCTCCCACCCCAGTGGATTCCTGCCTCCTAGCCATTTGGCAGGTAAGTGTAAGTAACCCCCATGTTTATCTTTTTTTTATACATTTATCTCCTCTTTCAACACGAGTCTCTCACTCACTCCTTCTTACACTCATGTTTCAAATACATTAAAAGCCACCAGGGTGTAATTTGAACCACAGGTATTCCTAGTTTTTGATCTCAGGTTCACTTCAAGGTTAATGTACAATATCGTTAGCAACAGCCAGCTGCAGTACTGCCTCTTACTTTACTATAATATTGAATGTAGCCATCCTGCAATCAGCCAGTGTGATTCATAATACGGTCGAAAATAACTCCAGAGTCCGGGTTTATTAAAATGGAAGTAGTTTCCAGCCTCCAGACCGATTTGTCATCCCTCATTTGCTCGGACAAACTGTACACAGCGCAGCAGCACACAAGACACTATTTTCTATAAGCATGCCAAGCTGATTTCGTCGTACCCAGGAAGAAGGGAATAATGAAGGGGCGTTCGTGCTGTATGATTCTTTGGTACATTCGGTTGTTTGCATTTTTATTCATCATCCTCAGTTCGGACTGAGACACTGTTTAAGTGTCAGTCCATTCTGTGCCTATGAAAACATGGTAAACTGAGGATGAAGATTTAGTCAACAAATGGGAATTCATGTGTGAGGCAGAGGAGATTTCTCAATTGTTGTCTTTTCTAATACGTGAAAAGCTCCAGAATTAAAAATCCTTGAACCATAATCGGTTGGCAAGTTGTGCATTTCCTGATGGATTATTTCCGATTTAAAGTGGGACTGCAAATTCTTAGTTAATGAGTCCCGTTCGCTGACTTCTCAGACTAAATATTTGTTATCCCCGTAAATTTGGAGGCTATAGTCTGTGACTGATGGAGTCCATCAGATAGTGATTCACCAGTTAAATCACTGTGCTCTGTCTAGGCTAATTTCCACAGCTCCTAATTGTCTTGTCCTACCACAATCCATTTCCAGCTCAGCTCCAAGAACTCAAAACTGATTTCCCCACCAAGCAGCATCATTCCACAAGCCCCAGCAGGTCAGAGACACTCCACTCCAGTTAGTGGCAGTGAATCCAGCATCCAGGCAACCTGGCTACTGCAGGATTACCAGGCAGAGAGCTAGGGTCGCAGCGCTAGAAAACCACGGCTCGCTTGTAAGAGAAAAGCCGAGTGGAATGGGTTGGTGTTGGGGTGAGCACTGCTAGCCAGCCACCCCCCCTTTTGCTAATCCCTGTTTGGCATTTTGCAGATCCTTTCAGTCGCTCCAGTTCCTTTGGCGGCCTCGGCAACCTTTCAAGCAGTGCCTTCGGAGGATTAGGCAACCCCTCGCTTGGTAAGCGTTGGCCCCCTCTCGTCCTCCTCCTCCACCGCTCCCCCCTTCAATCTGGCCCCTGTGGCCAGTAATAGAATAGAGCAGGACAGCGTTAGACCACAGGGAGAGCCAGGAGGGGAGAAAAAAATCTAGACACTTAGCTCTAGTTTCTGTGTCAAAACAGTCCTAGCCCAGGGAGGCCCAACAAGGCAGCACAGCACACCACAGCAAACCTCCTCCCTGCCTCCACTTCATCTACCAACTAAGTCCCTGACAGCCTGGCTTTAATCTGGCTGTGTTGCTGCCAATAGGCACTCTTAGGTCTGCTGTTTGGTGGTAATTCGTCTATTAATTATTTGACAAGCCCCTTCTGCACCACCATGGAGGGTTTTCTCTTTTCCCTTTGCATCCCTTCTCTATGCCTTTTTCTCTTTCTCTTCATCCTTCCTATTTTTGTGTGCCAAATCGGTCACCCTGTTGTGAAAATGGATGTGATTGGAATAGACATGCCGTGGAATGCTAAGGTTCCCCTTGGCTTTTCACAGCTATCATCTCCAGAGGGCAGTGAGTCTCCCCTGTTCATCCGGTGCAGAAAAGGAAGGGAGGGGGGGGGACCTTTAGTCTAAAAGCAAATGAGTAGGGGTTTTTTTTTTTCTCCAGTCGAAGGGGGAGGGGGGCATTAACCTCTAACTCTTTCAAACAGCTTCAGTGCTTCAGTGAGAGAACCTCCAGAGACAAAGACAAAAGCAGCTTTTGTTGTTGAGTCTTTCTCATCTTATGTGTCCTCAAGAAGGTTTTGTGCCCAATTAACTTACAGTGGGTCCCACGCCTGTCTGCTTCTTTCCTTCAGGGTCCAACAGCATGTTTGGCACCAAGGAGGGGCCGGGAGGACTGCCCACATTTGGCAGCCCCCACCACGACACCTGGAACCGACTTCGACGAACCCCGCCGTCGTTCCCCACCCCGCCGCAGTGGCCCAAAACCGCAGATGCTGAGAGAAGCAGCTCCGCCAACAGCCACGAGAGAGAGCGAGAGAGGGAACGGGAGAGAGAGAGGGAGCGAGAGAAAAGAGACTCGTCGATTGGCAAAGAGGAGAAAGATAAAGACCGGTGGGTGAAACACACTTTTGGTTGTATGTTTTTGTGTGTTGCTCACATCCAGTATGTAAAAACCGACTCCTGAAATAAGAGCGCAATAGCGACTATGATAAACCAGCATTATTATACATACAAGCTGATCAGTCAGAGCAGAGCAAAGGAAAAACAGCGAATGTTTTTTTCTAGGTAGTTACAAGTCGTATCCATGGAAACTGAAATAAATTGAACAACCGGCACGCTTATAAAAGAGCCTACGACACGACGCGCGAGAGAAGCTATTTGTCAAAAATTAATTGGAGACATTTCTATGAATGGTACGGCAGCAGAATGAAGGGTTACCGTCAAACAGAGAACAGAGGGATACAAGAGCAAGGCAACTCGTACCATTTAAAAGAGAATTATAAGGCAGATTTTATTGTTGAGAATTAATCAGACACTAACCAAACACGACCTACTGGCAAAAATAAAACTCTTACATTGTGCCGTTACAGGGATTCTGTGGATCGCAACCGCCACTCCAACCGCTCGTCTCCGGCCTCTGCACCAGTCAGCTACCAGATCAGCAGCCTGATTCGCTCCAGCAGCCAGAACTCGAGCGATTCAGGTCGGCATCACAGCGGCAGCGTAGACAGGGTCCGCGAGGCAGAGAAGGAGCTACTGGAGCGACACAGAGAGTCTTCCGCACTGGCTGATGTGAAGGTGAAGGAGAGTCGCTCGCCGGGCAAGGAGATGCTAGAGAGAAGACCCTCAGAAGACTCCATCAAACCCACTCAGCGTTCCCCTTCCCCCTACTCTAAGACAATGATCAATGAGCAGGGCATCAAGATGGCAGGCGGGCCTCTGTCTACGCTCAAGGACAGCGAGAGGAAGGAGCCCCCACCTGCAGAGCTCCTCCATAAGGTGAAAAATGACATGAAGATTAAGGAGGAGAGGAAGGAGGAGCAGGAGGTCATGGTGGTTAGTTCGGAGCCGGCCCCCCAGCCACCGGCCCAAGCTCTTCCTCCTCCCGTCAGCCAACCGGGAAACCCGCACCACCACCATCCACCTTTGTCCCAGCAGCCCCCACTTCCTTCACCGCGTGGTAGTGACATCTCAGCACCTGGCCTGCATGGTGTCCCCATGGCGCATTCTCTGCCTCTGTCCATGAGCGCCATGCCTCAGATGGGCAGCCTCAACGTGCTAGACCGGGCTCGCATGGCTCCCTTCATGGGAGCACTTGCAGGAAGAGAGCGCCTGCCGCACACAGCCTTTCCCTGGGATCCGCTCAGAGAGGCCTACCGCAGCCTGGACCTGCAACGCCGCATGGACTTCCAGCTCAGGCCTGAGCCGGGGCATCGTTTCCCCAGCATGTACGAACAGGAGCGAGCCTACCGCGAAAGGGAGGCTCATGACTACTCCCACCACGAGCACCTGTTGGAGGTACGCAGGGAGCACGAGAGAATGCGACAGCAAGCCGAGGAGCGAGAGCGCCTCCACCTGAGGGAGGAGCTGGACAGAGCACGGCTTCATCAGCTGCACCAGTCCCCAATGGAGGGCCATCTACCACACATGCCCCCCTTTATGCCCCACCTAGGCGGCATGCCCTACCCCAGACTCAGCCCCTCCACAGGACACAATGGCCCTCTGAACAGAACACCCCCTACCGCCGCACTTAGCGCACCCCCACCCCTTGTGCCAGCTGGCAGTGCCAGGCCAGCCTCGCCCCGGAGGACTACCCCCCTCACAACCACCCAGGACCCACGGGACTACTCCCCATCACGTAACCCCAAAGAGGTAGAGGCTCGGTAGCTTCTTGGAAAAGTGCAAAAATGTCTTACAGGGCGCTTTCACACGCCCCCGCTCCTCTAATCTGAAAGCTTGTTGTAAACAAAATGCACTGCTCTTCTCCACCAGAGAAGAGCAAAAGTCCCTAAGGGAAAGGGTATGATTGTACAAATTAAAGGTGTGTAAGGCTAATTAAGCACATGCCATGACTTTATTTTTAGTGGACTGGAGGTCGAATAGCGTCGGTAAAGAGAACATAAATATGTGTATGTTTATTGCCGACTTAAATATTTGATAATTATTAATATATTAATCCAATACCTTTTTTTCAACTTTGTGCAAAATAGAGGTCCTCAAATGAGTTTGTACATTTCCTATCCTTGTTCCATGTATAGATATCATTTCTATGAATTTTATGTATTTTGTGCATTAGTCACGCCTTTTACAATATTTATCCCAGTTGATTGTGAGACATATCCCTTATGACCCACTGTAAAGACTGGATTTTGGTTTCAGTAACTTAACCTCATGGTACCAGGATATCCTCAGTGATGACAATGTACAATGCTACATTACCGATTTGTTCTGTTCAATTGTTTTGCCTTTGAGATATGCAGATAAATATATATTATGAGGTCTTTGTTGAGTCTCTGTAAAGAAAACAGATGTAAATAACTTGTTGCTATTCCTTCGCTGCAAGTTTACCATGTAAATTTATTAGGCTTTTTAACCATTTCTAGAAAAACAAAATCAAAACGAAACACGGGAAAATCACCTGCCTGCTGAATATTGCGGAGAGAGACAAGTGTGGCCGACGGACGGGAAGTACGAAGGGAGGGTGTTGTAAGGAGGCCTAAACGGATCATCTGCAATCTATGCAAAGCAGCACACAGCACCCTGCAGAAGAAATCACCTGGAGGGAAAAGACGATACCGGTGATACTGAGAGCAACCTGGATTTAACACCTGTTTATATTTACAAATGAAATAACGACTAAATAATTCAAAGACTTCCAAGTCACAAACTGGACCAGCCCCAGATAGAAAAATGAGGACACTGTTTAGTGGGCGGCAAAAGGACTCTCTCTGTCAACCTTGTGGTGTTGTGCAGTTGTTTTTCTTAGACTCTTGTATACAAAACAAGTAGAGTTTTAGGCGTGCAAAAAAAAAATGAAAATGAACATTCATGGTTTAAAACGTACGGAATAAAGTTTGGACCTAATGTCAAACATTTCCTGCTCATCTTTAATTCTGGCGCTCGACGTCGGCGCCGGCTGCCAGCTGTGACTTTGTCTGCGAGCCGGACCTGCTGAGTGCTATGTGTATGTGAGGTTGATCGGTTTGCCGGCGATGCCTTAGTTTCTAGCATTTAGAGCATTTACTCATCTGATACCAAGATATTACTTTAAAATCATAAAGCCAACTGACTTGGCTGGCAGAGTAGCCTAAGCCATCAGATCATTTGACCGTAATCTGTCATACATGGGCTGCAGAGCTCTTCACAGGGATCGATGAGATTGGGCCAAGGCAATACAGGCAGGGACTAATAGAACATTGATTTTGTATGAAAGCAGGTTTTGAGTGTTTGTGTTGCAGGTAACCGGTATTGACTGGCAGCCCAGCGGCATATTGACCCGCGGTCTGGACTCATTAAGAGGAGCAATGCCTGGGAGGCAGGCTATCAGTTGGTGGAAAAAGAGGCTCCCCTCTCTTCTCACATGCCTCCTCTCCTCGTGCACACTACTCATCTCCTTTTCTAATGAGGCCGGAAGGCACTCTGGAGTGGGCCGCAGAGGGAGCCCTGAGGTGCCCTGTCCTGTTATTGACAAGACCTCGGCTGCGCCTGCTGCCTGAGCAGAGACAGCCAATTCATCCCGATAATGCGCCGACTACTCATCTCGCTGCTGTGCGCCGTGAGGCCCACCAATCCCAGTCCCATGGTATCAACCCATAATGACAGCGTGGATCAAACCGTGGCCAGGTCATTAGGGGATGTTATTGAAAATCAATAGTGCTCCTGTGTCTCACGCACTCCAACAGGGTTTTTAAAGGGCTCCTTGAAAAGACTGTTTGCCAGAATGTGGTTGGCGTATTGGGAAGACTTAAATCACTATCGCTTTCAATTTAGCCTCTCGGTAATTGAACCACATATTCTTCCTATGGGTAGCATCTGTCAGTGGCCGGCCTCACTTTAGCTCTGTGTGCTTTTAGTCCTAATAATCTAGTCAACAGCAGACACTTAACCCCTGTACCTGTTACCACATAGGGATTTTTTTTTCTTCCTGTAACTGTTATTTACTAGGCGAGCTTTAGTTGGAGAAAACCACACACCTTAGATTTCCCCCCCACCCAACTCAATCACTCTGTCCTGTGCTCTATCCATTTTACGGCTGAGTGTGGAACGGCCCTCCGGAGATGAAAAGCTCCATCAATTTCACTCATCGTCTGGCAAGGTCAATTTATTTCAGCACACAGTCCATCATCAGATGGGAATCAATTGACACATTGCCTGGCATATCCAACCCAAGGTGGATTATTACAGAGCTTGCAATTGTCAGCTTCTTACTAGAGCTATTATTCATGTGTCCGGGGGATTTTTTTTCTTTCTTTTCTTATTTTTTGGAGATTTTGTACAGTTTTCTATATTTATTTGATCACAATTTCCTATGTGATGGAACATTGTTACTTTGACGGGACTTAATGTAAGAGCGTGTCGCAAAAAAAAGCGTCTGGTTTTCTTTGACACATTTCTCCACTGTAATCCCAATTAATAGGATACGGTGGTATCTGAGGTAAGACATTGTTTTATTGTTCCACTAATCCCCTTCATTTATCTGTGAGAAACCTGAATGCTGAGGGTTTGGGATTGAATTTTCATGGTCTCAAATACCTCCAAAAAGCGCTTGGCACAGTGCTCACCCCAGATTCAGAGAACAGTGGAACAGGCCTTAAGGGGCTTTTATGGAGCACAATGGCAGCTAATAACACAGTGCCAAGCTAATAAGATGGGCAGCTCTTCCCCCACTGATAAAACATGTATGAAAGCATTTTTGAGCCTCTATGTGGTGGCTCCCAAGATCCTTTTTTTCCCCCAGCGAGAGCTAATGCATTAGTTCCCATTTGAAAGCTGTTTTGAAATGGAGATTGGTAATGAGACCTGGGGCCCCCTCCGTGATCACATTTGCTGGGGCCTCCACTGGGCCTCATGATTTGAGAGACCGCAGCTTTGCTCAGAGTTCAAGTCCATCTCTGCGGGGGTTAGAAAACCCTGATGAGAGCCATTCTGAACCACTAAGCTATATCTGAACTGCGAATTTAGGGAGAGCGCACAAGTCAAGGGCTTTGGCAGCGAATCCTTGTCGCAGCACTCTTTCTAGAATGCGTGTTGTTTTGACCACCTAAAAAGGCTAGCCGCATGCATCCTTCCATGTTCCCGTCTTTTTTTAGCTCTCTGTGTCAACAGAGCGGCAGCTGACAAAAACCAGGCCAGTCAGTGGTTAAGGAGCTGACTTGGAAACAGCCAAATGGTGTGAATTCCAGGCCCTGGTGACAAAGTGCTGTCTAATGTCTTTTCACCTCTGGACCTATGACAAATATTCCAGCTGTCTCACAGCGCAGCTACCATTGCTAGGCAAGCAGACCAAGTAATGCAGCCCAGAAGAAAGAGGATACTTGAATCGGTCACAGAGGAACCTCAAAGTGCACAATATGAGACAGGGAGGAGAAGAAAAGAATTAGAGGAGATGGAAAAGAAGGAGGTCCAGAGCAGCCACCGGGCAAAATAAGTTTTCCACTTTGATTCAACTTGGAGGATTTTTCCAGCCTTTAGTGGAACCTCACAATCTCCAACACTGGCTGTATTATGTACACAAACCATAAAAATGAATAACATTTATGCAGCTGGGCACATCTGGCAGTGATAGGACTCTCATTCACAGACTCACAGGATGGCACTGTGCCGCCACGCTACCCTTTCTGTTCTATGCATGGACATGAGGCACAAGAAGACAAAACGTGGGCGGTGTAAAGGGAGTTTCTGAAATGCTTCGAATGAGTTTAAGAAAATAAGAGATTTCAGGGCAAAATGGAGGCCATACGTGGCTCGTCCAATTTGGCAGAGCCGGCGCGCATGATTAGCCGTAGAGACGTTAATCAAAAGTGGCTCAGTGTTTGAAGGGGCAGTGAGAGGCGCTGCCAGCTGGTGACAACATGGCTTGTGTGCTCGGGCCAAGAGTGAAGTTTATTTGAATACGGATCTTGCCGTGACCGTATTTCTCCAGAGCTCAGTTAGCAGAGCATTCCCTGGCTCATCACTGGGATCGCCTCAGAGCCGTTGGCACCCGGGAAGGCAGAAGGTTTTTTTTCCAAGCCACAGAATGAGAATTACGATTTAGTCCATCCCCTCTGGTGGTGTGGGCATATTCATAAGTATTTATTCAGTTTGACGCTGGCACAGACACGACACCTAGTTCTTGGCTCTCCGTGTGTGAGGATTTTATTTTGAATATGAAATTATGAAATTGACAAAAAGGCTGTTTTTGCATTCTGTAAATTAACAACACATTTGAAAATCAAACATCCCATTTTTCCACTTAAAATCATGCGAGACCTCTACTGAAAACACGAAGCTTAGTTATTCAGCTGTCAGTTTTCCCTGAGAGCCAAGCTTCAAGACCCAGTGCAAAGCACAACTCTTAGGAGTAATGCGGTGGGATGTGTTTGATCAAGTAAATTCTTAAGTTTGTTTTCAGCTCTCTCAGGAGGTTAGAGGAGGGTTTGTTGGGGGTGATTTACAGATACTGATAGCATTATGGCTTTATTTACAAAATATTCTATATTTTTATATAGTTACAAAAGCAGTGACAACGGTGTTTTTGGATGACTTACAATTTCACTCTTTCTTCCGTTTGGGTTCCCAATCAGACAAAGACAAAAAGCAGGTAGGCGGGGCTTCTTCTGTTTGCCTGAGATGACCATATTAGGGATATCCACTCTCAGTGACATCATACACAAGGAAATACAAGAAAAAAATGTCAGAAAGAAGTCCAGATGTTTTCAGATTTTTTATAATCCTCATAACTGTTTCGGGGGATGAACAAACGGCTTTTTTTGTATATTTGTCACATTTACATGTTTCAGATCATCAAACAAATTTTCACATTAGACAAAGAGAACCCGAATAAATACAAATTGCAGGTTTTCAATGATGGTCTCGTTCATTAACAGCTTTCCAAGCCTAACCCTATCCCTGTGTGAAAAAGTAGTTGTAGAGTATGAATGGCAGGCCTAAGGTCATACAGACCATCTCAATTGAATTTAAGTAAATTGGAACTTTTGTCTTGTCAGGTCACAGAATATTTTCTCAAAAGTCTTGAGGATCATTAAGATGTTTATTGACAAATGTGAGATGAGCCTTTGTCTTCTTTTTGTTTTCTCCTTAGATCTCTCTCATGGATGTCATTTTTCTCCAGTCTGTTTCATATTGTTGTATCGTGAACACTACCTGTAACTGAGCCAAGTGATGCCTGCAGTTCTTTAATGTCGTTCTGGGCTCTTTTGTGACCTCCTGGATGAGGCTGGCCACTCCTCGGGAGGTTCACCGCTGTTTTGTCCATTTGTGAATAATGACTCTCACTGGAGTTCAAGGCCTTAGAAATGGTTTTGTAACCTTTTCCAGACTGATGGATGTCAGTGACTTGGTTTCTCAGCTCTTTTTTAGACCACTCATGAAGTGTAGTTTTTTAGGCTAATTCACATTGTCAGACAGGTTCTATTTAACTGATTTCTTGATTCAACAGGTCTGGTAGTGATCAGGCCTTTGTGTTGCTGGTGAAATTGATATCAACTTTTTTTATAAATTGTGGTTAATCACTGATAATTCATGATTTAGATTCATGTAATTACTTTTCGCACAGGGTCAGGTTTGGAAAGCCTTTTTCGCTTAATCAATGAACTCATCATTAAAAACAGCATTTTGTATTTACTCGGGTTATCTTTGTCTAATATTAAAATCTGTTCGATGATCTGAAACATGTAAGAAATCAGGAAGTGGAAACTGTACAAAAACTGTACAATTCATCATCTGTATGTGAGGTCATTCTTTGTGTTTTTGACTTCTTTCAGCAACACATGGTCAATGCCACTGTGGCCACAGCGGTCACTAGACTGACTTTGCGTTCTCATCGAGTTGTAATGTTCGTCCACAAAAACACTGAATGCACCCACAGCACAGTGGAAAAGGGCAAAGAGATTGTATTCTTCATAAGACTGGCTTCAACCAGGCGTTTCAGCATTCCAGGGCTGGCTTCAGCCCCGCCTCCCATGCTTCTTTGGAAATTTGTCTGGCAGCAAACATGCTTTGAAAGGCTCTTATCTCCTATCTAGCCAGGAGTTTCATGCACCAAAACAACAAACCCTATCTTATCTCAGTGTGTTCGTTAATGTCACAGCTTAAGGGGCTTGTTCTTCCACTTGCAATGGGGCTTGGAGAGCAGATTGTTTGCAGATTAGTAAATGCGGGCCTCTGGAGGTCTTGGAGCTAGTACAAAATACTTGTCTTCTCCCGCAGATGTTCATGTGCGCACACCTCACCGTATTGGCGGCCCTCCCACTTTCCCGTGTCAAATGGCAGGAGTACCGCACAATGACTGGTAAGCATCATTACACACAGTCAGATCTACAGCGATAGTTCTCTCACCAGAGTGCCAAAACAATGCACGATAGTTACACGAGGCTACAAATGTTGCTGATGCGCTTCTTCTGTTGCACAAAGCCCTAATCTGTGATACCTCCTGAACCACCTGCAATACTTGATGCCTTTTGCCCAGCCTGTGTGGCCATGTTCACGACCATCCCTCAGTGACACAGGAGAGCAGGTGAAGCTCTACTGGCTTCAGCCATCTGGCTATCTCACACAGCCCTTGGCTACACAGTGGCTCACTCAGCGATTGATTGGGGTGTTGAAGGCCAGCTATTTAACACATCAGAACAACAAGTACTGCTATCATGCTGGCTCCTTTTCATGTCTCGTTTCTGTGCCGCCCAAGAATGCCTCTTATCTCTTCCCTTCTGCTTGTTGGTTTAAGCCAGACAGCATATGCCCACATTCCCCCTGTAATAAACCATTTTGCTTTCGGTGTAACCCTGACAGACAGAAAGGCTGCAGCTGAGCTGCGATTGGGGGGGTGGGGGATGGCGGTTTAACCCTTGTGTTGCTCGGTAAGAAAGAAAAAAATAAACAATAAAATCTGCAGCCCACTCTCCTGTTGGTGCACCCAAAGACTGACAGATGAAAATAAAGCCCTATGTTCCATATCGTTAAATCCTCCTCTCTCACCTGATTACATTCTTATTAGTGTCTCCATTCTTCTCCCATTATTGTTACTTCTAGTGAAACAGGTCTGATAATGTGCTCTCACTCGCTGGATGCACAACCTGCTCATTCCTATCTCTGATTCTTTGTTGCAGCCGAATGGTTTTTAAATGAAAAGTGTGAGTGCTGTGTAATTATATTTCTGGGGGTATTATAAAATCAAATATCACAATGAATGTAATTTTATTTGCTTGTAATCTCTCTCGCCCAGGCTAATAGGCGTTTTCGAAGGGCACGCCTGGGGGGGGGGGGTTTAAACAGCCGACCATCTCCAAATAGAATGGCTGCTCTCTAACTCTCCCGCTCTGCTCCCTTTGTCTTTGATATGCAGGCAAAGGAGCTTGACAGTCTGGGAGACGTGGGAGATTTGTCGGCCTGTGATCTCCATGCCTCCCTGACAAATGAGCGCCTTTGGCAGGGCTGCTGGAGGTATGGCTTCTCTGCCCTGCTGGAATCCTGATGAGACTACTCTGGACCTGCTGGTAATGAAGTCAGGGCACAGGACCAACCTGCTGCCAGAAATGACCTTTAATCTACACACATGCAGGCCATTTGGCATGCGATGACTCAGAGTTGCACAAGCAGCTTTGTGCTATTACATCAAGCACATTTTTCACTGAGATGTTACTAAAATAGACCAAAAACACACAAGTTCAGTCCTTACAGAAATACAGTCACCACATCTTTTTTTAAGCTTATTTAAGAGAGAGAGAGAGAGAGAGAGATGCTGCTATGTGGAAAATAGTTGTTTCGTATTTTTTGGAACAATATGTTACGGCTGATGTTTTATGTGTATTCTTCTTGTTGGGCAATTTAGGATGCAATCACCATCCAGTCAATCTTCATTACATCGGACTCCACTGCTCCACCAAGCACGCAATTGCTTGACATTGATTCTGCAGATTCTTTCAGCCCATGTAATTCCTCACACGGAGCCGTGCAAGTAAAGATCTTTCCACCGGCGTGTCTGTGCAAAGTAAGACGTTAACAAATCACAACCTTAAAAATCTGAATCCCCTCTGACGATAAATGCGCTCATTTCAGCTCCACGCTGAGCATTAAATAGCTGACATTGATCGGGTGCATTTCCCATTCCACAGCGAGGAATATGAAAGCCTCAGTAAGTCCAATCCAACATGGTTGCCTTTGATTTCAGCTCCCACTTTCAGCGCGTCTCTCGGTATTGACTCACAGGAAGAACAAGCACTACCCCTTGTGGCCCAGTTGGCCCAGTGCACTGCGGGTGAATGACACATCCAGCTGCTTCTGGGCCCCTCCTGATAAGTTAACCTTGTGATCACATGCTAATGCCTGATTAATGTTGCAGTAATTAGACACAGCCTTTCACACTTAGTTAAGAGGACATCCTCCAGCAATTAGCCCGAGCCGGAGAGAGATAATTTCAGAGAACACAGCCAAATCACGTTCTTCAGCTCGCCTCCATTCCCACTTGGCAACATTAAGGTTTATTTTCTCATTATTTCATTTAATTACTCGTTTGATGTTTCATGCAGCTGCCACAAGTAATCTTTGATCCAATTAGGAAATGCTGATTGACGTGAGCGTGCGCATGGGATTCAATAAGCTGCCTTCAATTTGATGTTGTGACTATATCAGGGGATCTGTAGAGGTTTCGCGTTCTCCACTGAATGCCATCTAATAGGTTAATAATCTCCCTTAAAAATGTTTCTTAATAGATGGCACACCTTTGTTTGCGCGTGTGTGCACAACACGCGTGTGTTCCAGCACGTGCGCACTGCGCAGTTTCTCTAGCAGATATGGAGCAGCGAGGAATGAATGCGCTGGTGAGGAGAGGGCCCTGCGCTCACCATCCTGCCGCCTGCCCATTAATAATACATTGGCACAGAGTAGATGGAGGTTTGCTGAGATTAGTCCTTCATTAAGGACTCGTTTGCTTTTACAGAGACACCTTGGTCTTTTTAACCAAGAAGAATCAGCCCACTTGTAACGGGACTGGAATCCTATATTATATTATATTAGTCGTTGCAGTGTGAAAAGCGACTAGAAGCACTGTGATTTCCTATCAAGACAAAGTAAATGTACATTTAATAACTGTGCATCTGTAGTTGCATAACTATTTGCTCATCCACTCCACTAACTGGAGTGGATGAGCAACTACTCCTAACTTTTAAATGCATTAATGTAATAGTATTTGCTACATACGAAACACAGAAAACTGGTGCAGGTGAGTCATGTCTTAATATAGGTCACATTACAGTACAGTAAAATTCATTTAGTTCCCAAAACTGTGTGGAAATATATCTGTGCAATTAATTCCCAGCACATCTTTAAGGAACCTTAAGAGTTTTAGGAGCTTGAAATGGAGCCTTGTCGTGTTACCAGGAAAGATGCGCGAAACATTTTTAAATGTTGGGGACTGTTTTTCCTGACTACAAAATGTTGGTCCTGCATGTTACAGGTAACTTAAAGCATTCACAGACTTATTTGATACCACATAAACAGTTATAAGTATACCATAGACATTTTACTTGAGATCCAAGCATTGTATGACACATTTAAGTTGCATTAAAACGGTGCAAAGGCAGAAGAACCTACATTTTTCTTTGCGTTGATTACCCTCTCGAACTCTCAAAGTATGTTGAAGAATAGAAGGAAAAAAAAGTTTTTTACTGTGTTTGAAGAAAGATATGCTTGTTGTAGTGTAGAAGTAGTGTCATCATTAAGTTTGTTCAAACGGTGCTGTGAAAAAGTCTTGAGCCACCTCCAAGTTCTTTATATTTTTTGTATTATTTCTTACTCCACGTTTTTTAAAGATCAAAGGACAATGGCTGCTTTTATGCTCCTTTTCAGTCCAGTCCTTGTTCCTGATCATTGTCGGAGGGGTGTTTTTGTTTATCTAGTTCTTGAACCACTGTTGTGTTTACACATGACAGACAACCAGTTCTTTTCTGTCTTTAGACACTTTGCTACCAGGATGCTGCAAACATATTTGTCCCCATTTCTTTAGTTGGATCTATGAAAAATAAAAACACAAAATTCTGTTTTTGCCTTGTTCACCAACAAGGTGATTTCCAAAGAGATGTTAGCCATAGTGTGTCCTTACTAAATTTAGGACTAGACTGGACAAGTGGAGGACAAAAAGAACAAGTGGGAGACCTAAAAGAACCTCTTACAGCAGGTGAACAGTATCTGAACCATTTGTTTGAATCTGAGCAGAGCGTAGAGCCCTGTACATTTCAGAGCACTCACATTATCAGTAGACACTAGTGACTTGGTTCCACTTGCAGTCAAACATGCCCATGTTATAACACTGACTCCACCATGCCTGACAGCTGTGCAGCCTATTTCAGATGTTTGTTTTTTCAGTGGAACCAGGTATTTGCATCTCATAGTAAACTCTCTGTATTCAAATTCGTAAAGCCACTTTCTGGATTGTAGACTTTGACAGTGCTGCACCTGCCTTCTTCAGAGAGTTCCTCATTTGGCTAAATATCATGAAGGAGTTTCATCCATTACATTTCTTTGCAGTCTTTCAGCCCTTTCAGTGTTGCTGAGCTGGCCAATGCATTTCTGCTTTCTATAGTATTTTGTATATTTAGCCACTGCTAAAGGTTTTATCATCTCTCTGATAGGATCATTTGTCTCACTTGCATCCAGATCTGTTTGGATATCAGAGTTCACTGGAAATTTCCTGTGAGATTTCCAGATAATTTTGAGCCTCTGAAAATTAGAGACTATATATAAATGGTCTCTAATGCAAACCTTTCTTAAAGGCTTGAATTAAAGCTAAAAGGATGTTGAGTGCTTGATTTAAAATCCACTGTGGTGTGCACAGAGGTCAAATTTAGCAGGAAAAATGTGTCAGTGTGCAAAAACATATCTAAATCTATTTAGTGAGTGACATAAAGAATTGGCTGAGGTTTTGCTGATTCTGGGATGTTTACAAGCTGGTGATGCAGCAAAATATGACAGCTCCATAAGGCAAAACACAAAGGCATGCAAAAAAATACTTCATGTGGGGACTCAGGAAATTTAACAGCCTTTTAATTTTAATGGGGAAAATATTTTTGTCTGTCATGCTGTCTTGTTTATAATAGCTTGAGGGATAGGTTTTGCATATTCATGCAGAGACTGTTCCTGTGTTGTTAACAACAAAATAACCTCGCTACAAAGTCCGCTGTGAAGCTGTTTTGGAGCTTATCACCAGCCCCTCTTCAAATCCCAGTTATTGTTTTGAAAACTTTAAGGACTGAATGGAATAAACAGATTTACTTACTGGAAATATCTGCTGGAACTAAGTGAAACACAAAGGCCCACAAATCCATATTGATTCATGTATTTCTGACAGTCCAGTATTTGAGCATGTACAGGTGCGGCGGTACGAAGCCAAGACATTTGGTTTGCAAAAATTAAATTTAGAGTCGAGCTGGAACATTTTCATTACTCAAGCCTGCAGCATTCAACTTTGGAAGACCAGAAATGTCTGGAGTACTTTATCTACCTCCTCATCGTTACCTGTCAGCAGTGGAGGACAGCCAGGTGCTTCAGCTCTAAGTGTGCGTATAAGGGGGGGGGAGTATCTCATCTAGAACCCAGAGGTGGGCAGATGAATCCAAATATCGATTCTATAGATACCACCGCTGGTATTGGTATCAGATCAATACTAGGATCAATACTTTTCATCAAAACAGCCTTCTGGTTTTTTTTATTTTTTATTTTTTGGAAAGGAAAAATAAGCCTCAAATTTGCCTTTTTGTGTTGATTGTTACATCTGTTTTATTTATAGCCTACAGTAACTTAAACAATCAAAATATTTACATTACCATTTGTATTCCAGCTCTCTAAAAAATCTCGGTTTCAAACCCATGAAAAGCTGAAAGATGTGTTTTGTTGTGTTAACCAAGAATTGTGGGAAAGAAAAAATCGCAGGGACTTGGTGGTCATTAAAATGTGTTCAGAATTTGCAAATTGATGATAATTCGCCTCCTAAATCGTGACACGCTGCTCTCACCTACATAAGCTGCCTTTATATAATAAAAGTAAAGTATCTGTATTGGAAATACTGGCCCTGTTTTTACTTGGTGTGGTATTGATACCAGAGGAGACGCGCAGTCTGTGGGAAGTTGAACCCAGTGAATCCACGACGTGCCCCTCCTCCATCAGCTGATGACGGTCAACCCAAAGCTGGGCAGGAAGTGCATCTTGTGCCTGAAGCTAGTTGGAACATGAACGGGAGAAGCTCGTTTTCACGCAGTTTCTGGGATAACAAACTAAGCTTTTGACGGTAGGGAAACCGTTTCCGACACGACATATAAACGACATTACAGACATCGCTAGTACTCGCACCGAAGTACTCCCGTTTTTGTCTTGGTCGCAAAATATGAACGGCTGCTAATGTTAGCAGTCGCGTTAGCTTATTATTGAAGTTGTGTGTGTATACGTGTGTGTTGGTAACTCGCCGCACCTCGTATTTAAGAAGTTGTCACCCTGATAGCTGACAGTTGAAATAACCTTTCCCCCCCTAACATGTAGCAGAGCATAGTCAGCTAGTAGTTTAGCTATGTAGCAGGCAAACTCACGTATGTCAAGCTAAGCCAAGTGTCGTTAGGGGGGTCTTCCCCCCCCCCCATCATTTCGTACCAAACTTCATGAGAGATTCGTTCAGTTTAATGTAGCTTCGCTGATGTAATAATGTGCGTTTCTGCACTAACGTGTTTAGTCTGTTTGTAAACTCACCCTACAAGTAAACATGATGTTTAAAACTAGATATGTTTAACAGGACTTCATAAACACAGTTCGAAGAATTATTCGGCTTAAAAAGTAATGATAAAAATATTTAAAAAACAAAAAAATACAAGCTTAGTAAAATAAATGCTGGGTTGACGTATGGCTCTTGTGTGTTAATCTGAAAAAATTAATTTCTAATTATTATTAGTGTCTATAAGAACACCAGTGTTTTTAAATGTGAGCATTTGCTTCTTGTTAACTGTTAATAGTTGGTGTGAGAGACGAAGAAATTAAAGAGCTTTGTAATTTTATCATAGGCAGAAATTTAATTTCACTTTCTCTCTGCTACCATGTTTCTAGGAAATCCCCTGAAAAAACGCCAAAGTGAAACTTGTTTTCTCTTAACTTCTGTAGAAAAAGGGGGGGGGAAGAAACACAACAACGCATCCTGGGACATGGACAGTAGGAGAGGACGAGCGTGGGGGAAGCTTGTCAAAGTGGACTCCAGTGAAACTGTGATGCTGTTCAACAGTGAATGCACGGTTGGCAGAAAAAAAGGTGGTTAAGTTTGACTGTGTTTGGGAACGAGAAACGATTGGCATTAAATTCAATGCATTTTTTTTTTGTTTGTTTTGCTTTGTTTTTATCTCCTTTTGTTTTGAAACGCTTAATTTTCTGATGCCTATTAACAAATGACAGTCCTGTCAGGAGCGCAGACGTTGCTGTCAGTGTCTGGAGCTTTTGAAACCTCCCCCTTGAAAACACAAAGCTTTCTTTTAGTGAACCAAACTTAGACAGGCCCTTGTGATGAGAACAAAAGACATCCATCGAGAACATGCGTGCAGAATATTAAGTAGATTTTTTTTTTTGTTTGGGTTTTTACTAAAGAAAAGGTTAGGTCTATAATTCTCCCTGTGTCTGCTTTTGTTGTCGAGAGCTTTTTGGGGGTCTGCCTTTTTGCAATGCAAAACTGCTAGGTTTAATTAGTTTGCTTATGTCTGGGCAGCGAATGATTTAAAAATGTCACAGCAGCACAATTTCAGGTATAACATGCGATGTTTTTAAAGGCTTAAATTAGGCTAGAGATTAAAAACTCAATATAGACAGTATTGGATTAATGAAACATTGTTATAGAATGTTTGGTGGAGGGGGATTTAAAAATATGTTTGTGCTGTAATGGTTTACAGGTGCCTTTTATAACCTATAATGTTCTCTCGAGATGGGCTTTTAAAAGCAGAAAAACTAGGAATTTCTATATTTTCATGATAGCACTTTTCATTTTTTTTTGTTTCCAGGATGTTATCTTTCCTTTCCAGCGAATAAACTTGTCTCAGGGGAGCACTGCAAGATTGTGAAAGATGAAAGCTCAGGGCTGGTGTGGCTTGAAGACATGAGGTACTCCAGGCTGAACTTTTGTACCACTCATATCATTTGCCTGTTTTCCCAGTGGGCCAAACTGAATATCATTATAAAAAATAATAAGCTCTCTGCTGCACCGTTGAGTAGAAATAAAACTCTTAGAAGAAGTTGGTTGAAAAGACACTGGGAGTTATCAGAAACGTGTACCACCAGGTTGAGAATGTCCTACTGAGATAGAGGGAAAAGAAAAAGGAGACGCATACACTTTAAAGCTCCTTTTTAGTCATTCACTTTTTTCCATTAATCTGAGAGCATCGTAACTTGCTAGCCTATTATGGATTTTGCGATTTTAAACAATATATTAAGCCACCTTCCTGTTTTATAGCAATACAAGCAGCTGGCAGCCAGCTGAATCGAGTCCCCTCGAGATGTGCTCATTAACAAAGACTCATTCAGACTGATGGCAACATGTAGGCATTTATAAATTAGACCGCAGTTGTTTGCAAACTTTTGACAGTCTGTCTGAGAGTGACTGCAGTAAGTACAAGTCAGATTGTGACTGTTTGCAGAAAGGTTGCCTTTTATCAGGTGACCTGTGTAATCGCCTTGGAATCAAAAACTGTTGTTTATTAGGAGGCAGTTTTGTCAAGATAAGTGTGTTGGTTTTTCAGTTGAGCTGATTTAATGTAAGTTTGTTTGGATGGTGGCACATGAGATGGCTGCTTGTTCTATTCCCAGAGATTTTTCAATTCATTTAATAAAGTGTTGATATACGGAGGCCTGTATTGATACAATATGACCACAATATCACTCTGCTGGATCAGTGTTTTTTCCCCCGCTGCAAAAAAATGCACATCTTCACTACCTAGTACAAAAATGGGCAGTTCACACACAAGTGGGACATGGTGAGCATTAGTTCATATTTGTTCATAATGCCCCTTTGTAAAGCAGACGTATAAGCTAGGGCTGCTCGATTATGGCAAAAATGATAATCACGATTATTTTCACTGAAATTGAGATCTCGATTATTTGACGATATTTATTTAACAATAACAATGTGTTGAATAATGACTTTAAAGATTGTCAAAAAATAATAGTGTGCAAATACTGATAACAGTGCAAATGTTTGCAATATAAGAAATAAATGAAAAATGTAAACATCTGTGTTTAGTGAACTTTGCAGTGTTGCTCTGTGGTGCAGCTACGACACCGTAGCAAAGTTTACACACTGTGTCTACTTGATCCACGTCTGACTCCATGAACCCATAATGTTTCCACACCACTGAAGTTTTTTTTTAACCTCTTTTCAACCAACAGCAGTCACTCTCCTCTCCAAATAACTTCTGCTTAGCTTTCCGAGCTTCCCTCGGGTCCTCTTAATCAGCGGTCCCCAACCCCCGGGCCTCGGACCGGTACCGGTCCGTGAGTCGTTTGGTACCGGGCCGCGAGAGTTGAGGCTCAGGTGTGAAATGTATAGTTTTCAGGGTTTTTATCGGTTGTCAGCGTTATTTTGTTTTTATCGTTTACTCGGTTTTCCTGGGTCTTTTCACGTGTGTTATGAATAAATCTTCTTTTTTTCGGTACCGGTACTAGTTTTATTTTGTTGTATTTATCCGCGACACCTTAAAGGCCGGTCCGTGAAAATATTGTCGGGCATAAACCGGTCCGTGGCGCAAAAAAGGTTGGGGACCGCTGCTCTTAATTGTTGTGACACGTGTTCGAAATGCAGAGAGGTGCGCTCGATTTGCCACACGGAGCAGCACGAGAGGAAAGCACGAGGGAGGGGCTAATAATCGGCTCAGTCATTTTTAATGATCGTTGAAAGCCCAGATCGTAATCGAGATTAAAATTCGATTAATTGAGCAGCCCTAGTATAAGCAGTATAGTTAAATATCATGTCTGTGTGTCCGTAGCACTAATGGCACAGTGATCAACATGTCCAAACTGGTCAAGAAACAAAGTCACATGCTGCAGAATGGCGATGTCATCTACTTTGTGTACAGGAAAAGTGAACCTGAACAAAGTGAGTTTTGAATTTGTGAACTATAACAACGATATATTATTTTGTATGTGTGTATATGAAGACAAAAACGCGTACGCTGTGTGCTCTTGCCACCCTGTAGACATCGCCTATGTTTACCACTCCATCAAAATGGATCAAACAGCTTCACAACACAATTATGGTGAGTACCTGAGTAGTTCCCCACAATTAATTTGTCAAAAGGAGCTAATTACACAAACCAGCCACAACACACAACATTAAAACCACCTGGCTAATGTTGTGAAGGTACCCCTTTGTGCTACCAAAACTCACTCAGTTTCTGGGAGCCCTGCCTGTCCTTAAAGTGTCCTGTGGTGTCCAGAGCTGGTCGGTATCAGTGCTTGGTGGGTGGTACATGCCACTTAGTTACATGAATGCAATGGGCTACTGTTCACCAGCAGCATATTACACAAAAGCAACACGATCAAAACGAGTCCCTTCATCTGTCTGTGATTTTAATGTTGTGGCTGAACTCTGTAGATCTTTACTTCTGTTTGTTTTGTTAGTCATCTCCCACTCTGTACTCAGACTTCAGCCCACAGCCGTCCTCCTCCTCTTCCAGGTTCAGAGATGGCCCTCTCTGTAGAGCCTGTAATGCTCTCAAAGGCTCCTCGGGATGCAACTCAGGAGGAGCCTCAACCCTCTACCTCTGCTTCACACTTCTGTATTGAGACTGCTTACTCTTCTGGTGCCATGGCAACCACAGGCTCTCCTGTGACTGGTGGGTTCTCTACTCACGCACTTTTAAAAGGTTGGTGTGCAAAAGGACAGCGGGGATTATTCATAAGATTAAAAATCACTCTTTAAAGTCTTACATTATGTACATTTACCGTTTGGAGCTTCTCTAAATTACTTTGCGTCTTCAAATAGAAAAAAGAGTAGTTAACAGCCACGTCTTTTGAATGAAATGATAAATGGACGGCTTCTTATATAGCATGTTTCTACTCTACTTGAACACTTGAGCTCTTTATACAACATGCCTCATTCACCCATTCACACAAGCACTCCTTTGTATGTCCAAGTGCTTTCTAGCTAACATTGTGATGATCCAGGAGCAGCCTTCCCAAGGATATGCTCTGGCATGCAGACTTTAGCAGCGAGCGGTCGAACCACCAGCCTTCCGATTAATAGATGACCTGCTCCAGGGCCAAACACAAAAAGCAGTTTTTTCTGAAATATTACAATACCGAAATACAGATTTTACACAGCACTGAACACTGATAGCACCTGCGCTTTCTCGCCCACTCTTCTGTCAGACAGCAAGCTGACACACTCACTGCAGTGGGACACGTTGCCTCGCCTACTCATTCACTCACTGCGCTGTCTTCTTATTTTAATTTTCTCATTTGCTCCGGTTACTTGTTTGGATTTGGTGTTAAAAACAAGTGCAGAGTCTCTCTGACCTGTTTTGGTGCATAAAGAAACCGATGAACGCTGTTTCAAAATATTTCAGCTTTAAGTCAAAGAACATTAAGAGGAGAAACTCAAGTGTTGCAACTTCTGACAAAACAAAAAGCACCACATTCACATGTTTGTAGTTATCTTTTAATAAATAATAACCCCCCATGACCTCAGAAATGGTTTATCAGTGATATATAAGTGTTGAAGTTGAAATTCTATTCTTTTTGCTTTGTATTTACTCCAAGTGAGATCAGTAAAGCTGGAGGACAGTCTTTGTGTTGGTGTTTCAGGAAATGTATCTAATTGATCTCACAGGATGGGTCATCAATTACAACATTTCTACACTGTAAAATATTAAAAAGGCTAATGTGAGGAATTTAGAATAAGACATCAGGCTGTTTACACATGACCAGTTAATTAGAAATTATAAGTGCACTTTATAAATTCCCCTAAACTGCAGTAAGTTACGAGATTTTCTCTCACTCAAACAGCTACAGAGAAAGCTTCTGCTACTGGAAGGAGGGATAAATAATTAAATGGAGATGAGCTGCTATACCTGCCTGACTCTGATATAATTTACCTTACCAACCAAACACAGGTGCAACAGATTCATAAAAAAACGACAAATGCCATGTTCTCACATCATTTTCTAATATGTTTATAACCTCAGCCTTGTTCTTCTTTCCACTTGTCACAGTTTTCTACTTCTGATTTTTTTCATACTGAAGGCTCATACTGGTTTGTGGCTTTGAGCTGGAGATATTTTTACCTTTAGCCACTTTATCCTTGTTAGCGTGTTTTTAAATTTCCATGTTAATGAGGGAAGGTGATTTCAGCGTCTGATCAGGTTTGCTGTTAAGAATATTTTCATGCTTTACCAAACTTCATGTTTTCAGTCACGTTGAAGAGCTTCCATGCTAGCTACATGTTAGCTTGTGGCTGCTGTGAGTGTGTGTTGAGCATCTGATATATGGGAGGGTGACCAGCCGGTTGGTCTGACTCAGAACACTGAAAATTGGTCAATCGGTGCATCTCTATTAGGAAAAATGGCAGCGTTTAATAAAAGTGTGTTTCAGATAAATCCCCGGTACATCCTGCATTTGAGGTATACAAAGCCCCTTGTGCCTGCTGCATGGACTAACTACAGGATCTTTAGATTGCTTTGGTGGTATATTAATATAGTCCCTGTGTAGTTTGTTTTAGCTGTCTAAAGTCTGGTTGGTTGTTATTGCTTTAAAAAATTATAATATTGCAGGTGTTTAGTAAAATATAGTTGTAGAAATGAATATTGAGAATAATAATAATGTAATTGTTCTGACATAAATTGGTACCACCAGCTCATGTGTTTTGACAGTGTGACGGATGATTAACTGCTGTAGAGGAGCAGACAGAGTGAGCTGTGAGGACTCTGTGCTGCTTTTCCTTTTCTTTATGAAACTCTGATTACAGTTAGTGAGGGAAGAAGATGATTTACAGCTGATCAATACTGAACTTTACGCTAATTCAGCTTTATTGTTTGGCACGTGTCCAGCTGGTCATTATTGATTATATCTGGCCCAGTGTTTAACTGCCATTTCTGTCTGCTTTCATCTGCTTTGTGTACTGATTTGTTTCTCAATCTTGAAATCTTAGGTTCAGAGTACTCTGCTGGTACGGTGCCATTTTCTTTACAGTCACTCTCTGCAGTAAATAAACAAAGATGATTATGGTAAAAGAAGCTATCCTCAGCAGAGTTATGATACATGGTCAATAGAAGTCATTTCATCCATGTTTTGCCAGAACACAAAAGGCCAATGAGAATAATACCATGAACCAATCACGTGGCTGGAATAGTTGGTCATATCAGGTTAGGCTAACAGATCAGCTCCATGGAAACACTTGTGTTACCTGCATACATCTTGTACACCCTCAGCTGTTTAACACCTGCTCATTATTCGGGGCACACAACCATGTTAGCTGGTCACAGATTACCAAGTGACACTGTCTGCTCAATAGAACCTCACTATATGACTTTATTTTATTTTTTTAATTCAAACTAAGTAAATGTTCCTTATCTTACACCAGCTTAGACAGCTGGGCTGCTGGTACCTTGTGTTCACACTCAAAATAACTTACCTGATTTAAAATGAATAAACGTGATTTTAAAAAGAGAACAGTCTGAAAGTTTCACAAAAAGCCAGGTTGGTATCATTTGTTTCCAACAGGTTTGTAAGTAAGTGCTGTTTATTTTTTCAGCATGACACGTTTGTTGTAGGTTAGAGCGCTTGGAGTTGATAAGTGTCTTAACATAGAGCTGCAGTGCCGACCAGCGTGTCTGAAGTTTGATGGGATTAAAGACTCTTACAAACACATAAAAAAGTCGCGCTCACCACCACTAAATGCACTTAACTGCAAATGTGATCTCGGCAACATTACAGAACAATGCTTACGTCAAAAATAAATGGATTTAGAAAACTGGACACTTGTGTCATACTTTGCTACTACATCAGGTTTCTGGTCAAGTAGCACAGCTGATCCATATACGAGCCTCACTGGCCACCTCGTTTATATAATACGGCTCCTGTGTTTTTCAGAATTTGTATTTGTTTGTTTATGTATTATTTATTTGCTTGAACCACAGTTGACTGAATGTCTGGTAGTTTGCTTTTGTTTATCCTTGAAAGTTTGTGGGATTATTTAAAATACAGCTGTAAAATGTTCTACAGTATAATTTTCATGTTCCACTTGCACTAAAAAAATAAAGAGAGAGAGAGATGGATGGATAGTCATGTATTGGTTGATCCAATAAATTTAGACCAGACTAAACTTAATTGGAAAATGTTGTAATCTGTGATCTATTAAAAACAAGTAGTTTAGAGCATTGAAGTCATTATTTGACCCACAACTGTTGTTCTTTTGTCTCATTAGGCCAAGCTAACGATCCAACCACTACACAGGAGGAAGAAACAGAAAACCTGGAGCCAACAAGCAAGAGGAGGAAAACCGATGATGGTTAATGAATATGTTACTTTGAGATTAAACTAGATTCCCTTAACTTCTCTGATTTTGTCAGAGCCATCATGTTCCAAGCCACATTTCATTTTAATCTCACGCTTTGTGTGTGTTCTGATTTATAATGTGCACCTACTGTGTTTACAGATAAATCTTATGAATTAGGTGTGCCATGCAGCTCAAGGCCAGAAGTGGTTAGTTCCTCAAAACCACCAGTAGAAGGGACTAAGACGGATAAGATGGAGGAAAGCTTGACATGTGTTATCTGCCAGGACCTGCTACATGACTGTGTCAGGTGAGCTGATTTATTTCTTTTTCCTTTCATGTTTAAGTTACAATAAAAAAAAAAAAAAGGTGTCTGCTTCTGCCCAACAGTATATGTGGCAAAAACAGTGTTTGTGCAATTCTAACAAGCTTGAAACAAAGCACATAGAGGCCGGGGTGTTGACCTGTTGCTCGCTTTAGCCTCTTTTCTACTGGTACTTAACTAGACTACTCAATTTCAGTCGCTTTCCATTACAATTGAACACTATCTCAGTGTGCGTGAGATCTCTATAATTTCTGCCTTTAGGTAGAAACCAAGAACAATAACAGGTGGTCACATTTCCCTAAATGAAGCCATTGGATGGAGCTGTAAAACCCGCACGGTGCATATTACCCTGTCCAGGTGTAGTGCAGCTATGGTAGTCGTTTGCAGCGATATGAAAGTGGTTGCATGTAGATAGCAGGTAGCTATACTTACGGGGATTTCTATTGGCGGTAGAACAAACAATAGTCCTTTATGTGCCTGGTCCAAGGTGTTTAGAGTGATGTGAGTGAGCAGTATGGTGGGAACCAAGTAGAAAGTCTCACCAGGGTGCTTCCTCATTTACCTCACCTCCAGCAATGCTCATGGAGCAATGACTAGGATCATTATTAAATGGTAGAACCTGGTTAATCTCTTTGCAGCTTCCAGCTGTTTAGCAGCTTCCAGCTGTTGGGAATGTCTGATCCTATGCCAATAAAGGTGTGGGTTTGGTTTTTTCTTTTTTTTCTGTAGTTTGCAGCCTTGCATGCATGTCTTCTGTGCTGCCTGCTATTCCGGCTGGATGGAACGCTCTTCCCTTTGCCCCACCTGCCGCTGCCCTGTGGAGAGGATTCATAAAAACCACATTCTCAACAACCTGGTAGAGGCCTACCTCATCCAGCATCCAGGTGTGCACAGTGGACCCCTTTTTTTTTTTAAGTCTTATTTTGCTCTTTGCCCTCAGCCACTGTAAACCTGCACAGATTTTTGTCTTTTTTGTGTACCATTGATGAAACACGAGAGATCGGCGCACTTAACTTTACTTGATTTCCTTAATGAGCTCATTCTAAACAAACTGTCCCACAGAAAAGTGTCGCAGCGAGGACGACCTGAAAAGCATGGACAGCCGTAACAAGATAACTCAGGACATGTTGCAGCCAAAAGTTGAGCGCTCTTTCTCTGATGAAGAGGGCAGTTCAGATTACCTCTTTGAGCTCTCTGATAATGACAGTGACTCCTCAGATATCAGGTAATAAATCAGTAATAAACCTGACATGTAGTTTTGTTTCTTCTGTTGTTTCAAATCATATTTTTCTGTAAAATCATTTTAGATAGGTGTTGTAGCGAACAAAATCTTATTGTGATGGCTCCTTGTCTCCAGTCAGCCTCTGGTGATGTGCAGACAGTGTCCTGGCTACAGGAGTGATGTGAACCAGCTCCTCTTTGCTTCGAGCTCAAGCTACTGGTTCCCCGGTCTGCCAAGTCTACAGCCTATGCCTCCACCTCCCAACCCAGTTAGCGAGGAGGCGGCTGCAAAGGCCTCAGCAGAGATGCCCTCAACATCCTCGGATAATAATGATGAGTGTAAGTTAGAGGAAAAATCAAAGATTTTAGGAAATGTAATAAAATAACTGCTATTGCTCAGCTATAGATGCCGTCGTGTCACCACTGTGCCTGTTTTTCTGTAAATGGTGGCATAAATAGGCGTCTTTGTGGTTGGCACTCTAACACCAAACGCGTTAAACAAGAATGATTGTGTGGTCAGACAGTGCACGTTAAAGCCCACTTTAGCACAACAGCAACATTTCTCCTGATTTGCTAACACATCTTTGCATCTTGGCTCTTGTCCAACACTTCTTTCCTGCCTGCAGCTCCTCAGGAGTACCGCTGCCCCCCTCAGGGCTGCCATCTCATATGCACCTGCTGCCTCCAGCCAATGCCAGACAGGCGGGCCGAGCTCGGCAACCAGCAGGTTATTGCTCAACAATGTGAGTGGCATCAACACCTGTTAGTCCGTCTGCTGAAATGTAACGTCTGCGTTGACTGAATATGATTGACTACAATTTGACTGTCACTCAGAAATTTGCATGCAACTATAGTGAAATGCAAAGAGATCATGGCAGATAATACAAGACCGTAAGCCGGTGCACAGTGGGCTGTGTAAGGCTGCTCTGTTTATGTAGCCTTGTGGTATGTATTCTATATAGAATCGACTGATGGATAAATTCCAAATTTGTGAGCCATATCATATCTATAAATAGATTTTTTTGCACCTTAGATGGATGATTTGTGGTGTTTTGGCAGGTGTGCTGTGCCAACGACCTTTCTGTCATATGTACTGGGGTTGCCAGAGGATCGGTTGTCAGGGCTGTCTGGCTCGATTCTGTGGTATGTATCTGTTTGAGCGAAATAGCCCCAGGATATCCTGTGTTCACTGTAAACCTTCACCCTTGTGGGATTTGTTTTGGCCTCTAATTGAAAGGACTGAATCCTGAATAGTGCCCAAATCCAATATTTGTATTTTTCTTTTTTCCTATTATATGAACTATGTTTACAAAAATCCTAAACACTAGACGTAGCATTATTTTATGGTGAATACAGTGTATGATCTAACACTCTGAAATGTATTATTATTATTATTATTAGAGGCATTAAACTGGTATGTTTTTCAATAATAAGAGTTCATTAAGTACAGTACTGTAGCAGCTAAACAGTTGAGATAAAGCACTACTCCTAAAGAGCTTTACACAATACTGTAAAAACACAGTATTTGCAGCAGATGAACAGTATCTGAAATTCATTACCTTAAGAAAAACAGCACTCATTCCCATTCAAAGCCTTTTTGTTGTCAACTGTTGTCTTTTTAATACATTTAAGAAACACTCCAAAAACTGTTTGTTTTTTTTACTCTGAAATTTAAATTAAAATTTGAAATGGTCTGAGAACTGTGAATCAGCTAATTCATTAGTGTTATTATTATGTTGACAATTAAAATCCACTTTTTCAGACCTCAACCTGACTGACAAATGCCTGGATGGTGTGCTGAACAACAATAACTACGAATCAGAGGTCCTGCGGGTAAGATGGACTTGTATCCATTGTTTTATGAGTCAGTATTTTCGTTGACCACTTATTTCCAGTGCAATAGTTAATGCAGTGGTGTAAAGCACCAAATAAATGCAGTCATCTTACAACCTGTGACCTGTATGTCAGCATGTACTCTTTCCATCCTTCCACCAGAACTACTTATCCTCCAGGGGGCAGTCTTGGAAAGATCTGCTGAAGGACTCTTTGCAGGGTTTACAGCAAGGAAACTACCTTCTGACAGGTGAGTCCACTGAAAGTGAGTGCTGCACATGCACTATACACAGTGCTGTTTAGAATCAGAGCAATAACACTCAATCTTCTCTCAGATTGTCGTGTCTCTGCAAACGCCATCCTGTGTTTCTGCTGTGGCCTGCGAGCCTTCAAGGAGCTGGCCTACAAATACAGACAGAACATCCCTTCATCTGAATTGCCAGGTCAGAAAATCCTACTAAATAATTTGTGACAAAAGTTCAAGTGCTCCTTTTTTTTTTTTAATTTAAAAATATATATATATATCTAAACCTTTGCTGCACTGTACTAACCTCATTAAATATTCTGTCTTCAGCTACTGTAACGTCTCGTCCAGACTGTTACTGGGGACGTAACTGCCGCACGCAGGTGAAGGCGCATCATGCAGCGTAAGTCAGTGAAACTGAAGTTGCTGACACTATGTAATGTAATGCCATTTAGATTTTTTCTTGCTGTCAGTAGATCTAATTAAAAAAAGCTGCTGACCAGCAAGAAGTGCAAACCCATCATTGTTGTCATCATTATAATGCCAAGGAGCCCAACTGCACACAGCAACCCAAAGCAAATGCACTGTAACACTAATATGTGCCCCGCTTTTCTATTTGATATGATATGCATGCATAATGATAATTGTATATTGGACGTCAAGTGGATAACGTTATGCAAATTGAGTTTGTTTGCTGTTTCAGATCAGCTTCTATGCATTTATACGCTTATTTTGAATAGTTACAGCTTGGTTAGGTACTAATACTCTAATGCCAAGTACTTATTTATTTTAGTAATAAATATATGGAAGCACAATGCATTCACTTGACAAAATAGTGTGTCCCATTTGCCTAAAATAACAAGATAATTATCCCAGAAACTCAGATTAATGACCCCAGCTCTAGTGCAGTTGGAAACGCTGGGAGATGGTGGCATCTTTGAGTGATCCTGATGGTGTTGTTACAAGCTGTCTAGCAGATGTAGCAGTGTTTCTCAATATGGCGTTAAGACGTATAACGGTGCATTACACTCGATTAAAACAGAGCTCCAAGACACCGTGGTGTTTTTCACTCCTCTTGCCACTAGGTGGAGTCCTTGTATAAACTGCCAGATAATTCTTCATGTTTTAAAGATCTGTGCCAGCTTGTTTTAGTTCCTCTCACCTCATTTGACATTTGCCTTTACAAGCAAATCTTACACCACTTTTCCCCCCTCTTTATTTTAATTTCAGGAAATTCAACCACATCTGTGAGCAGACGCGTTTCAAGAGCTGAAGCAGCAGCGTGGCTCGTCTTCCCTCAGCCGTGTCAAATTGACATAACTGAACATCTCGTACATTCGAGGAGGCACAATCACTTTTTGCATCCATTGTTGCTAACCGCCTTATGCAATAATCCCAGTCAGATATTACAATCAAGTCTCTATGTACAGCAGTGGCAAGGGTGTCTCTTCAGTAACACTATGCACATTCATATAGAATTAATTGCAGAGTTCAGAAATGTGTGACGCTGCTTCTCGGAGTGAAGACCTTAATAGATAATTTACACAATGCTGCCATTTAAATTCTCATCTGTTTTTCTTACATTATCTGCCATAAGCGGGTAATCAGCTATTATTTGCCTGAGCAGTTCATTTATTTGTAAGGTGAAGTAATTAGGTTCTCCCTAATAAATCTGTCCTCCAGCATGTGCAACAAAAAAAATAATGCGAATAAGGCAATCTGTATGGATTAGAGCCATACATGCTTACAAGCGCTTTCTATGTACCCCCTTAGCCTGGGTAAGTTGAGGCTTAATAGCCCTTATGTGTATTGATGTTCATTAGCTCTCTTACTCGGTGTAGAATCCAGAGCTTCCTACAACATGATGCTGATGAAAATATGTTGATGTCATTAGGGGGAAACAATGATGAGTAGTGTTAAGTAACAGAAATTGTATCATGTTTATTGGGCCAAGAGAACCAAAACTGCTGAATTTAAACAATATTATTAAATGTAAATGCACAACCTCCAAGGGTCTTTTTCACAAGGGCATTAGTCTGTTCCCAGGCAAAGGTGAAAAGCCATGTATAAGCAGCTTTCACATAATGGTGTAGATTTGTAATCCCATGTGATATGTGTAGGACTTTGTCTGTGGGTAGGGGATCATTGAGTTGTAACACTGCCAGAGGGCCTGGAGGCCTCTGTTGTGTGCTTTTGCTCTGGATAATCATCTCCAAAGTGATTAAAGTATAGTAGGAGGAGCGCCTGGCGAGAGATGCGTGGGAAGGGCTAATCTGTGATGAAATGCACGGTTGCGTAGAACAGAGGGAAAAATAGATTGCACTCCAAGCAGCTAGTAATAGTTAAATCTTTTAGTAGCATGGAGGTTTGATATACTGCTCCTGCAGCATGTAGTTACTGAACAGTTGTGCCAATACAAACACAACAGTGCATTCTGTTGTAAAGTTGTCATTTGCAGTGATTGCAGCTACGTGTTATTAAGGCTTACCTTAGTTGACTTTGTTTTTCTCTGGTTCTTTCCTCAGGTACAGAAAGCTGCTGGTTTTTGTTTCATTTGCAGTATAACCATGTTTGGTGGTTCAAAATTCTGTTAAGTCCTATTGAATCCAGTGACCATTTGTTCATCATCACCCAAGTGTCAGAAACGCATGCAAACATGCACAGAGAACTTTTGATGTCTACTGTAAAGGTTGACAAATCAGCCTCTTATGGCCTTATTTAGTGTGGCCAGATTTAAGCGTGCACACTCATAGGGGCCTTATATTTAAATACAAGGATGAAGGAGTAGTCTGTTAGTTGACTTTTACCTAGAGTCACTGTAGAAAGTGCTGGAGGATGATGTAGAAGCTGTTAAAGCAGGTGTTAGCTGTCATCCAGTACATTTTGTGTGAATTCACTGGTGGTATTGTTTTTCTACATTTATGTAGTATTTTAGTTGACTTGAAGAGAAAACAAAAACGTATCTTAGTGTTTATTTTTTACTGCTAAGAATCTTTGCACATATTGTCGGCTCATTTTTATTTTGCTGGATTATATCGAGCATCATGGGAAAACTGTCTGTATCCAGTGTATGGGATATAAGTAAGGCTCATAAACTCTGAGTAATCATGAAAACTTCCATTCCAGACTGAGATGTGAAGGAGAAATGCAGTAGCCAAGAAAAAAATCTCCTTGATAATTTGAATCAGTTGTTCGTGTGTGGTTTATTAAGATTACCATTTTCTGCGGTTAATGTGGATGAAACGTGTCGTTTGGGAATCATCAGGTTTTCATTAGCGTACTGATAGAAAAATTGAATTGTGAATGGGGCGTTTCCCTGGCCTCTGCCTGAGCTCCTGATTTGAATTTGTTACATTAGTGGTTTAGGTGTTTCTTGACCTTTCTTTTACCCCCTCGGTTATGGTGCGTCTACGTTAGCATTCCTCAGCAGCTCAGGCCCTCAGCACAAGCCCGGTCGATCCCCTGATAGAGTGGCTGAGTTTTAATTATTCCCTACAGGAGATCTGGGGACCCTAAGCCAACAACAGTCCCAAGCCGCTCCAATCAGGAATTAGTATTAGAGGACTTTGGAGAAGTGCTTTGCATTCTCCCTTGAATGGTGTGTGTTTTGGGGGAATGATTGTTATGTTGTATACTAAGGCAAATATTTACTCACTTTGTGTGCAAAAGTCTGGACCAAGCTGCTCAGCAGTATGGAAGAGGCAGGTTTCATTCTACCTCATCACAGCTCCCAGGAAAGTGGGAACAAACAGGCATCTGTCACAGTAACATCAGCTAAGAGCTGCGCATCTGTCGGTGCGAGAGATGAACGAATTTTCAGATGCCTAAAAACTATTTGCAATGCACTATTTGAACAATTAGTCTGGACTATAATCAACTGCTAGTGTGAGCAGCACTTGGCACATGCAGAAAGTGTTTGGTTTTCATTATGAGAAGTCTCTTCACACTATGTTGTATTCTACAATTGTCTTTGAAAAATGCGTATGGATCTGATTTTACTGTTAATCTTTACCATTAAAAAAATGATACCTGAAAGAAAAACTGACTTGCTTTTGTTAACTTTAAGTTACTGTGGAGTTTCTGTAAATATGTGATTTCAGTGCAAATCGTCATTCTGACTTTGAATGGTTTCAAACAAGTTTTTACTCTTTGTGTAGCTCTGAGTTAATCAACAACACAAGCTGCAAATGATATTGCCTTTATTAAAACTTTACATTTATTCATACTGACTTTTTTTTTTAAATACTATTGTGAATGCTAGTTCTGTCTTTATGCTATGTAATTGTGTATATTGGTACTTAATATGCTTTTATTTTGATTTCCCTTTTATAATCCAGCATCAGTGTTAGGGGTACATACTGAATGCCTGAACTGTTGTAGCATTAATATAAATGTATTATCTATGCTGTGTGGAACACTTTTAGGTAATATGCAACTAAGTATTTGCTACGATGTACTAAAGAAGCGTCCCCATGAAGAAGATCAAAAAAGAAAGCAAAAGGCTGGCACAGGAAGAAGAAAATCCACAATGACAGAGCTACTGACAACAGTGCCGTGGTTGGAGTTACAACTCACTGAAAGGTGCGAAACAACAAACTTTATAAAAATAGAAAAACTACAGTGAGAATAATATGCGTGTATACCAACAGGAAGCTACAGGAGATGCGATTCTGTAAGAGTTGATTTTGGAAATTAGAGTAAGTGAGATGTATCCCAGTGACACTAAGAGTTCAGAAATGCAGAACTGGCCCACCAGAGTCCCTGCTCATCACCATCGTGTCACATCTGGTTGGTCACACTGCACAGCCCTGTGGACACACTGAGCGATGGCTGGCTGCTGTCGGCTGCGTTCGACTCGCTGGAAGAGAGTGAACCGACCCCTCCTGACACCTGGCTTCCCCAAAGCCTCCACTCTGCTCTGGGCCTCTGGGAGCCGAGGTTGGTGCTTCCTAGAACAGGCGCCTTGCCTTCGCATGTCCCTGTAACCAGCCCGTTGAGCAAAGCAGATGCGGAGGTCTGCTCCAGGTGTTCGGCTGGGACCAGAGGCTGCCGGTCCTCTTCCTCAGAGATGGCAAACACAGGCACGCTGATGTGATCACCCTCGCCTGGGAAATCTCGAGCGTGGCCACTCTCAATTTGACACTGAGGGGAGGAAGAGGCTCTAGAGACGGGCTCTGAGGAGGAGGAGCCCGGGGCCTTCGCCAGGTCTGCTGTTGCTGAGAGGAGTCCAAAACACGGCCCTGTGAACCGAGGACGTCGCAGGTTGCTGGTGGAGTTGAGGCGCCGCTGTCTTTGGGCAGGCTGCGTGAGGGGATAGGAGGCATTGCTGATGGATGAGTCTGAGGCTGTGCTGGTATCTGCCCTTGCCTTCCAGGTGAACATCAGAGAAAACCTTCCTGCTGTCGCCACCTCTGCAGTTAGCAACCAAACTGGATGGAGTCTGGAACGACATTCACAATTAACAGACTTTAATTTAACCAACTGCTGATGGAAAAATCCTGCTTGTTCACACAAAGTTTTCCTAAACTGCTCATTTTACATTTCATGAACATTCTTCAAGGGTCAGTTCATGCAAATCATATTTTACGTAGTCTGTTGGTAGAATCTGACCATTCAAGTAGCTTCATTTTATTTTGTATGTAATGATTGTAGTACTGACGCTGTCCACCAGCTTGGTGAAGGGACTGGTGGAGTTCCAGCTGCACCACTTCTTATGAAGCTGTGGCAAAGGAGGGAGGAAGTCCTGGAAGGTGCGGACACTCCACGCCCTCGGTCTGGCACAGCCGTTGCCATCCTTGACTGATCTGGATCCAGGTGAGGTGGAGGATTCTAGTGGTGACGGCCAATCGCCTACAGGACCAGTGTCACTGTGTCGCAGAAACCTCTCCCGCTGCTGAAAGATACACGTAGCAAAGTATGAGAAGCTACATGCAGGTGAAAACATCACACGATAGGAAAAATGCAGCTACAATCTTTAATATCTTAGGCAGCTTTTACTGAGTCAAGCATGGGTCAAAAACAGAAGCACTACCTCATCTTATCACAAAAGAAGAGGAAAAAAAATATTCTAACCAGGCACCAAGGAGAGTGCAGCAGATGTGTATATGTAATAACCAAATTAAGACACCAGTAGGAATATTGTAAGAGCAGAAAACCAAATAGTTAAATCTCAAACAAACAAACAAAAAGTATTCTCTACTGTGCTGCACTTAAACTGCTGCCAAATCAGCAAATAGCATCTCTGTGCAACAATGTATTCCCTCAGGTGTGAACATTAGGAACAACTGTCTGCTGGTTGCACCTGCTGCATTTCCTCCTCACCTGAATATCTCCCCACAGACTTTCCTGTGTACCACATTAACGGATTAACAAGAAAGGAAGTGTTCTGATTAGCCTAGCTCTGTCACACAGCCAGCCAGCTGAGCATGTGTGGCTCACGTACAAATCTCATCATTATTAAGTATATTAAAACTGTCGAGAGAACAGCGCAGGCTTTGGAACAATTTTAGAGACATCTGTGGTATTGCTGAAGCACAGCTATTACTGTGGGAAGTTTACACTCCGGGACCAAAACAAAGAAGCATTTTAGGAGTCAGAGCCTCATATAGGTCATTTCACTTGAGCTTAAGAGGCTAAATATCGACAACCTGGATGTGTGGAGATCGCTTTATAATGTCTTGGGAGTTGCACTCATCAGAGAGCGATAATCCGTCCCTCAGAGTCACTAGCAGCTAGCTTTGTCTAGACAAGAATTAGCTAGGGGTTTATATAAAATGTTCTTTTCCACGCCAAAGCCTGAGAACACAATAGGAACTTTTAGTCTTGAAAGATGAGGCAAGAACTCAGCCACCCAGTTCAGTGCACTTATACACTGTA
The DNA here is from genome assembly GCF_900408965.1 of Simochromis diagramma. Lineage (NCBI taxonomy): Eukaryota > Metazoa > Chordata > Actinopteri > Cichliformes > Cichlidae > Simochromis > Simochromis diagramma. Next base: position 1,371,123 of record NW_024386832.1, read on the forward strand.
GTTCCAAAGGTGAGACTGGGGACCATTTAGGGATATTTGGAAAAGTTTGACGTACTCCCTAGAAAATGGAACAAGCCGAATAAAGTCTGTTGATTTTCAGACGGCGAGGAATGTACCAGACCGTTTTGATCCAGACTTTCTCTGCCTTGATCTCATCAGCCCTGCCTACAGCAACGTTTTCCAATCTTCTCATCGCTGTACTGCTAAATCGAAGCTCTTCTCGGAAAGGGTCTTTTGCAGCGAAAATTTATCAAAAGGGGGTTTACGGCTCAGGGCATCGTGTGTAACAAGTACCACCACGCCAACCTGGAAGCGTACCTGGCACTGACACCGAGAAGATGAATTTTGCAACATTTTCTAAACCGTATTTACATGCACCGAGGACACACACAGGCAGACCACACACACTGTGCGTCAAAGCGTGCATGACACACACCAACACACAAACACACACACAATTGGAGCTGGGAATCTGGCTCGGAAGATAATACTCCATTAGCCTAGGCTGCAGAAAAGCTTGCCAGCCCTTCAAAAAGCTGCCAAAGCTGTTTTATGCCAACTCTTATTCTGAGAATACAAAAGAGCAGCAAGAAAAAAATGCCTGATTGAACTATTGCTTCCCCAACACATGTCCTATCTTTTAATTATCCTCATGTGCCATTGCAACACTAGGTCAGTTCAAAGCACTGAATGCCCCGCCACCTCTGATGTTCACTGATTCAGGGATCATTTCCTCAAAGCAACAAGATCACCCACGCAGAGTGTGACCTTGAGATTGAACACACAATTTCACTTTCCACTCTATGATATAAGACTACATCCATGTCATTTGTTTTTCCCCCAGAGCCATGTCAGTAGCATGTTAAATAAAATGTAAAAAATGGATGGGAATTAGTTTTACACCTAATTCACATAAACAAAAACGATGGGTTTGACAATAAGCGGTCATCAGATTTGGTACATTTCATCAAGCATGCTTGGGATCTTTGTCCTGTTGCATGACACAATCTGGGCCAAGCTTGAGAGGTCAGACAGTTGGCCTACAGAGGAGCTAACAGTTGACTGCAAGGTGCCCTGTAGCTGCAAAACAAGCCCAAATCATCGCCCGTCCACCATCGTGCTGACAGCTGGCATGAGGTGTTTGTGCTGATATGTTTGGTTTTCACCAAATGTGGTTCTGTCCTTACGGCCAAACGTCTTCACTTTGGTCTCATCTGTCTAAAGGACATTCTTCCACAAATCTTGTGGTTCGTTCAGACGCAAATTTGCAAACCGACACTGTGCTGCCATGTTCTTTTGAATTCAATTCAGTTTCACTTATATACACACACACCGCCAAATCACAACAACAGTCGCCTCAAGGCTCTTTATACATTATGGTAAAGACCCTACAATAACACAGGGAAAAGTCCAACAATCAGATGGCCCTCTGCGAGCAAGCACTTGGCGACAGTGGAAAGAAAAAGCTCCCTTTTAACAGGAAGAAACCTCCAGCAGAACCAGGCTCAGAGAGGGGCAGCCATCTGATGAGATCGGATGGAGGTGAGGAGAGGGAGACAGGACAAAAGACATACTGTGGAAGAGAACCAGAGATGAATAATAACCAATGATTAGGTGTGTAGCACGCAGAGTGAAGAAGAAACACTCGTGCATCATGGGAAGCCCCAGCAGTCTCGGCTATTGCAGAGAGTTAAAGATTTTCTTCTGGCAACACTTCCAATTAAGTCATACTTGTCCAGTCTTTTTCTAAGTGTACGGTCGTGAACTTTAACACGTTAACTATAGAGTGAGACATGCAGCTCTTGGGGTTATTGCAATTTTTCTGATCACTGTACAATCTCATCTTTGGGTGAACTTGCTCGGATGGCTAAACCCGGAAAGATTCTGTCCAATAGTCTTTCTCACTGAAGAGTTGACTTTAATAATTGTTTGGAAATAGCCTTATAATCCTTCCCAGATTGATGGGCAGTAACATTTGCTTCTTTAAGGTCACTGATGATATTTTTCCTCCTTGGCATCACACACCTTAATGCTCCAGACCACCAAACTACTGCTCGTATTCCTTAATTCCATGGAAGCAGTAAGAGTGTCCTTAATTTTTAAAACACTGCTTCTTCATTTTGGCTTACTTGTGTGTTAAATGATGACATTGGGTAACAGGTTATATGTAGTTCATTTACACAAATTTAAGACCTGCTAAAACCTGTACCTTTTTTCTACTATGACTATCTGGTGAAATTCACTGGTGTGAAACAAGATGTTACCGTGTGAGGTGAGGGGGGGAGGCCACTCGGGCCTGAGGACACAATGAAAACTTCATCGGCACCAAGGTCAAGCTCAGTCAAACCGCTGCAGGAGAGGTCCACATCTGCACTGTGAGATACATCGCCACTAGCAGTGACTGCAGAAACACAAAGACAAGTTTAGACAGTTCTCGCTGCTGACATTACACTTAGCCCAGCGCTCCACATGGGTTTCTTGCTACATCATTCTTCAAGGACGTTTTGCTACTGATGATTTGTGTACTGTAACTCAAAATGGTCAAATGAAGCAACATTCAGAGGAGGCTAACCTTAACTGACTCATTGTTTGTAAGCTGTGTGTTTTGTCTGTGACCGGAACACATAGAGAGGGGCCTGCACTCCCCTGCTGATCAAACTACTCCCAGGCTGCTTTGTGGGTTAAATGCCACAACCCACAAATCTCTGAGCCTGGGTTCAGTCCCACTGAGAGAGCGAGAGAAATCTTTGGACTGTTCCAGGATCCAGCCTGTGGGCTGCTCCAAAACTAATGCAATTTTACTTTCCACTCAAAACTCGACACAGTCTTTCTCATCGTTTTAATCTAATATTTTACAACATTTATAGTTTTTAAACCCATTTCACAAAAGCCCGCTGGGAAAATTGTAAAACAAGAAAGAGTTTCCCCGTTTCCTTTTCCAGAGACAGCAGCTTTTTGTTTGGAAAACATTCAAGCAGCTTGTGGTTGGCATGAGCACAGATAACCATCATAGCAAAACACACATATAAAAGAGAGCCAAGCAGAGATAGTCAATTGCATGCTGCTTAACGCACAATTAATCTTAACAAAAAAAAATGACAGCAATAAAAACACAAGCCTCTTCTCAAACCCCAAGTCTTCACTTTTAAATTAGTGCACTTAAACTTTATCAGCACTTTCCCAGGAAATGAATTAATGACAGATTTATATTCTCGGAAGTATCATTGTCATTCCTGAAATGATCCTCATCAAATGTTCAAGCATGCTATGCAGCTATAAATCGAAATGATTTATAAATGACATCCACAGTAACGTGCTATTCATAGTCTTTGGGCTTGCCACAATGCCTCTCAGTGCATTCCTTGTAAGACTATTACACAGTTTAATTCTGAGTATGAATGCAATTTATTTATTTATTAAATGGCCAGCATAAGCATTCCAGTGAACTAGGCTGTTCACTGGGGGGAGGGCATCAATGTATGTGCAGGTGTGTGTCCTCTCAACCTGTGTGTGGCAGGTTGTTGTTGTCCTGCTCTATGGTCGCCTCCTGGTTGGCCTGATTCTCAGCAATCGGCTGCAGCTCACTGACCTCAGCCACGGTGTTCTGGACTCCCTCCGGCACCTACAACATAACACTGTAAGTTTATCTGCAGAGAAGCTGCCAGTAATGCAGAACTATTTGTTCACCCAGCAGCAGTTTCATGGTCTGGTGTCCCTCTGCCTTTTGGTCAGTTTCAGTACATTCAGTTAAATTCAAACTTTTAACAGCTTCTTTTACATGTAGCTTAAATGACGGATTTATGAAACAGTGGTATGGTGCCAGTTGGTCCACCTTTGGTTTTGAAGGTCTCTTTATAGACTGTGGGAAAGCAAATTTCCCAGCTTTCCAAGTCCACTGGTGAAGTTCTCTAATCACATCCTTTAAGAATCCATACAAGGATCACAGATTAGCACCCTAAGTGGTGGAGACATCAGTTTTGGAGTGGGAGTTCCTCCAGTCTCCAGGCTAGAGTTTGGGTCAGCCCGTCCTGTGAGCTTGATGTCGGTTTCCAGCAAAGACGGTTCTTACTTGACACGCTCGTCTGTGCGGGAAGCTTTCACATTATAAGCTCGCGGACTGACTTTTTTTTTTTTAAAAGCATTGTTTTGTTTGCGTTTTCACTCCCTGTTGCTCCCCTCGTCTCCACAATGAAAAGATTTGTTTTTCTCCCCTCTTTGATTAACTGCTCCGTGTTGTCATAGATGTCATGGAAGAATCAAGAATCTGCGCGTCTTGAAACATTAGACATTTTCTTGTAATGTTAATGCCTGGTAACATGGGCCTCAGGTTCCTCCCATTGATTGCCTAGCGACAGGAAAAAAAATACCTCAAATGTGAGATCACAGTTCAACCAACAGACCTCAAATTCAACACTACATGTGATCCTCGTCAAGACATCAGACAGGTTTGAAGTAGACGGTGTGAACGGTTGGAGAAACGAAAAGACAAATGACTCAAACAGAAATTCCTTAATTTAATAGAGAGATGAAATTATGATCTCAGATCTGTATTATTAGTATTGTTTTTAATCATCATTTAGGACATTTTGTGGACCAGTGTTATAATTAATATTTACATAGTTCAAATATAATAATAAGCTTTTAGTCAAATCATTTTTTATTTGGGTAAAATGGCCTGTATTTGTAAAGTGCTTTCCTAGTCCCCAAGGACCCCAAAGCGCTTTATACACTCAGTCACACACCCATTCACACACACATTCACACACTGGTGATGGCAGCTACATTGTAGCCACAGCCACCCTGGGGCGCACTGACAGAGGCGAGGCTGCTGGACACTGGCGCCACCAGTACTTGTTTAAATTATGATTACACAATATAATAGTATCTGTGTTCTAAATAATAAAGACCAATAGGGCTGTTCGATATAACGATATGTATCGGATGACGATATAAAAATGTCTGTCGTTTCATTTTACGCTATCGTTTGTTTGATAAATAAACTGTTTACGGCAATATTTTTTCATGGTTCTGATGGTCACTGTAGTGGCTATGTTCATTTATTAAAGTTCTCCCTTTCTCTTATATTTAATATAACCACACTACAGACAGACAAGCGTTTGTTTTTATGCGTTGTCGTTAGCAACAACGACGGTAAAACCACCGCGTGTCCACTTGTTCCACATAAACCTTTCACAATAAAGCTCAAGATCCTGTTGAGACTTTTCAAAATAAACTGAATCACGTGAAAGAGCAGATTGTTTACGGATGAGAAGCAAAAAAGAGCCGTCAGGTGCTAAAAAAATAAACCTTAGACTCAAACGTTAGAACAGGCTTTTCCCCGCAGCACGCCGTGTAATAAATACAAAGAAAACTTATGTCTACAAATGTATCGTTTCATGCATCGGTTAAAACACTCGACTCCAGCTACATGACGCACAGCTGGAAACACTTCACGCAAGTCGAGCTGCCCGAGATTCACAGAAAATGTTACATTTTTGTGATTTATATCGTTATCGGATGATAGATGTCTTATATCGGGATATGAGATTTTGGTCATATCGCACAGCCCTAAACACCAATATCAATAATTACATTCATTGTTGGCATTTTGCTGGTAACTGCTGTCCCTCTTACTCCACTATCACCATACTGTGTTTGTACTATCCAATAGACTGTCAGAGTTGAGCATTACACCCCGGCCGAAGTGAAACAAAGTTAATATCATCCTAGAAATACCGTCTTCTTATTCCACGTTTTTGACTCCTTGCAACATACAATTCTACATCACAGCTAAAACTTTAGTTTAAGCCTCCAGTGTGTTTTGTTGGTAGCATGAATACACTGTTAGGACACAAGCCTCTCACAGAGAGGTGAAGTGCCTCCTGCTTTTCCTAGTGAATATTTCGTTTCAAGAGCTTCCCTTCTTGTGGGCAATTTTCACACTTTTAATCGCCACCATCCAAATTTTCTGCGCTGCATGTACAGCACAATCTACAAAATTCAAATCTAGGTTTAAACAGTGTGACTCCATGATGCTCCATTTCTTCTTTTTCAGTAAAAGGAAAATTTACTGAAAAAGAACTAATTTGTCGATTTAATAAGTGTGCTTAGTGTCCTCGCTCTGTTGACCTTAAACCTTTCGGTTCAACTACCACACACACACACACACACACACACACACACACACACACACACACACACACACACACAGATTATCCTCAAGCACTCTTGAGGATCTTTGAAACCAATCTGTAAAAACTATTCCAATTTTATGGATTTAAAAAGGTGCAATAAATGTAGGATTGTACCTTATTTTTTTCCTAATGTGAATACATTGTCATTTATATTATTCAAACTAAATATAACAGAAAAATGCCATTTATGTCTCCCTTGTCTGAACACATATTTAGGTGTCGTTTAAAAAAAAAAAAAAAAAAGATCGCATGTTTACTTGTCCAAGTATGTCAAAAAGCCAACACCTTCTGGGAAGATCATCACTTTTTACACTTCACTGCAGTAATATCTGTACCTCAGAGTTGCTGGATGCGCAGGAGCTGGCCCTTTTTGGACACAGTTTGGGTCTGGAAAAAAGAAAGGAAATACCACAGCAATTCAATTTATATTAAAAGACACATCTGATATTCAAATTTTACGGCTGACCTCAGTTGTTTCCCCACTCTGAGCAGTGTTTTCTCAAAAATAAAAAATTCCTCTGGGGGTTTGTAATTTCAACCACAAATGTTCAAATTGACACCACCACATAAAACTGAATTGATATGAGAGCTTTCTGATAACACTAGCCGCCTCAATCCCAGAGCTATTTCCACTCAGTAATTGCTGTGTTACCGTGTGGAAGGATGGGCCGTCACACATACGCTCCAGTCTGCTTTAACGGTTCACGGGGTGGTTGTTGCTGAGCCGTCTTTGCTATACATTACACTCTTCCTCTAGGGATTTGAATTTTGTCAGTGCTGATGCTCATTTCAGGTATATGTGAATTTTGACCCCATGCAGCGCTCTGATGTGAACACTGTAGCTGCTATCACATAGAAGAGCAGCAGATCTAGCTAGATATGCTTCTCCACAGGTATTAATGTGGATATTAGTATTAAAGTCTTCAAACCACTCGCCTGTTTATCAGGGTCTAACATATCTGTCTGATGTTATTATTTGACTTCTCATGTTCTTAAGGTTCACGTGAAGAACTGAAGCATCCAGGAATATTTGAGCAAGTACCCTTTTATTAAAAATGGCTCTCAGCTGAATGAGTTCATATCCAGCTACCAACTCAGGGCAACCCCTGCTGTGACTCTCATGCACCTTGGGCTGTTTTCTGACAACAGGGGATCTTGGGAGTTACCCTCACTGCCGCATTAAACTTGCACAGTCTCGCCTGACTCGCCAGGCTAGTTGGTTTCAAATGGTTTCTGTGAACTTGTTTAAGTTAATAGGGAACAACTGAAATAGAAAAAAAAACTGCTACTGTGGGTTTCTGTGAGCTTGGTGTTTCGTGGCAATGCATTTCCTGGCTTCTGAATGACTTGTGTTTTTGTTTTTGCTAATTACTCTTTGATTTTATTGAACATGTGTTACTAATTTCCCTGTCATTAACAGTGAGAACGCAAGGGTTTTTGTGCCTAACAGATGAGTTGGAGAAACTGAGCAACATTTGAAATCAACACCAATCATATCTAACGGTTTCTCATTGAAAGCTCAACACTGAGACGGGCACATATCCAAACATTTCTAAATTCTGAATCTATCTGGACCAGTAAGCTAAACCAGTCTGCTTGTCAGAACAGATAGTATTACAAACCTCCAAACTTAACCCTCCAGTTTGTGTTCATTGTCCCCTGGGATGGAGAGGGAACAACTTGTAAACTACACCTTTTGACTGACTCAGCTGAGTTTTACCTCTCCTCGTTGTCCCTTGTTCCCATTTTCTCCGCCCATTCACTTTCATGCAGCCTCTGTGTTTTTGTGCCGTGGAATTGATGCCAGGTGCTGTACCTTGAATGCCCTGCTGTCTATGGTGAGAATGCTTCACATCAAGAAAGCCGCACAGTTGCAGCCAAACCCAACTAATCACAGAGGGTGACCACATCAGGGACTGAGACTTCCAGCTGAGTCAACATAACAATGTCATGACTGTGTAGGTGTGAGGGTATTAGTCCATGTGTATATAAGTGTGTGTGCGTGTGAATATGTCATCCCAGCTCCTTTATATCTGAGGAGAGATTACCTGTAAAATCACCAGAATTTGGAAGGTTTTATTCTAACAAAAGCAGGGTTTTTACCTTAATGCAAAAATGTCTCCAACTTGTCTTGTAACTCTTTCACTAGCTATTCACAAAAAAATAATAAAAAAAAAATCATGCTTTTGAGGTTGTAGCGCCCAAATGCTGGGACCGCCTTTTAGGTCAGCAGAATCTGTGGTTTCTTTTAAAAGACTACAGAAAACTAGTTTCTATAGGTTGGCTTCTCTTTAACCCTTTGCCCATTATCTGTGGCCTTTTGTTCTCCTAACGTGTGGGTGTATGGGCGAGTGTATTCAGGAATGAATAAAAGGCCATGTGTTTGACTCTGATCTAGAAATATGTACACTCATTGTTTTGTTTTTGTTTTTTAAATAATAGTAATAATAATAAGCTGATATGCCCATAGTGAGAGCACTAACTTGCCATGCTTATGTTAGTGTAGCATGCTAGCACATGCTAGGCACTGTTAGCCACAGTTTAGCTACGGCTGAAGGGTAATGCATCTTTTTTTGGATAGTTTTTGGTCTTTAACCAAAACTGAGAACTTGATAGAAGGAATACACAAAAGGGATGGGATTACTGAAAAGCCTTTGTTCTGTAAATCAATTAAATATGTGTGTTAGACATTTCCCTTGAACTGGAACTTGGTGGTGTAGCTACACAAAAGATCAGATTATTAGCGAACACAATTAACATCTAACGGTAACCTCTAGGAAAAAACAAACACGTAAGCACAAAAAAAATTGCAGTGTGACCTTACAAACCTGAGCGAAAGATGATTAAACCCCAACTCTTCAGGTTCTACACTCTTTTAATAGAAAATATGGTGAAAAAAGAATAAGAAAAAAAAACTAAAAATTAGATAAATAGGAAAACTGAATTCAGGTTGTTATACCTACATTTGAGCCAGTACTGTGAACTTTTCTGAAAAGCCCAAAAATAATGAAGCATAACATCCAACCTCTAAAACTAATGTTTGTTCAGAAATTTAAGTAAATAACTGACATTTTAATGAAAAGCATTATAAAAATGAAAAATCATAATCTTTGATTTTTTTCCAGCTTTTTTATAAAACTTTAAATTGTGAAATTCATGGATAAAAGCAAGAGCTTGTGCATATTGATAGATTAACTGTTACAGAAACAAAACACAAACCTTTGCCAAAGCAGCTCAATAGTTACTTTTAAGGGAACAGTGTTGCATTTTGCTTTCTTTGTTCTTCTTAAATGTACTTTAGGAAGCTTGTTGTGGAGTTAAGAAGAAAAAAAAAAGGTTGTCAGAGGTCCAAAGTAACATGATATTTAGAATCCTCATGCGTCATTCCCTATATGTTGTCAATAGAAACAATGACAGTAAGAAATATAGTTTTAAATAGCTCTATATAGCATTACTATCACTTTGACCTTCAGGTCAGAGGTCAAATATGACATATTTTTAAACATACTCTATACTTTCTATGTGTTGATAATACACACTACACTTGTAAGCATCATAGTTTACGTTCTAAGGCTTTGTGTCAATTTTTGACCAATAAAATCACTAAGTTGACCTTGAACACCTTGATCAATGCAAACCAAACTTTAATGAATTGTTACCATGATTCACTGAAGCTTTACCAGAATTCACTCAAAACCTCGTCCTGTTTTCACACAGAATGATAACGTGCATGCAAACACTACCAACAACATGATTTTGTTGTTGGTCATGATGTTGGTAATTACCAGTACTGTTATTCAGGGCAGCTGTGGCATAAATGTTTCATTGGGTGGCGGTCTAATTCATTTGATAAACACTGTACATATCTATCTCTCTCTCTATTGTGAGATGTTGGAACTTTGAATGAATATTTAGTCAAAAAAAAGAAAAAATAAAAGCTTTAAACAAACAAACATTTCTATCCCATCTTCAGGTAGCAAAGCACCAGCCTGATGCTTTTAACATCGTAAAGCTCTCACAGTCAGGAAAACTATAAAAATGGACTCTAAGTCAAGTATCATTTCAGTGCACAGTGCTGTATTGGATTAAGGTGGTGCTGTTTCCAAAATGTAATGCCTTTAATATAATAAAGTTAACACTTCTATTACCTGAAAATGATGCAGTGGGCACTTGTAAGTATCATAGCGAAGAAAGCAGCTCCACTCACTGCAGCCAGCAGTGTGTCTAGCTTATTGGCAGTATAAGCTGTGGCACGGAGGTCTCCTTGTGGCTCGGTCAGGTTCTGGTAGTGGAATAGAAGAGCAAAACCACGTCCCCAGTGGGTGGTAGTGATCAGTTCCATGATGACCTCCACCATTTCCTGGCTTGAGCCAAACACCAGCTGGCTGCTAGGAGGCCGGTTAGACCCACAAAACCTAGAGGAGAAGGTGATGAGGTCTGAGATGTAGAGGACATCGTGGGGGCAGGCGTCAAGGACAGACTGCTGGGTTTCAGGGCTTACACTTAGACTGTTGGTGGAGTGTGGTGAAGAAATGGTGGTCTCATCCACAACTGTGGTCGGGTTAGTACTAGGGTTGGCATCTCCCCTTAGGTGATATGAGGAGGCAGAGTTGATGGCTTTGTCCCCAGGAGGCACAGCGTCAGGTAGGAGGAGGAGAGTGGAAGGAGGTGGCAAAGATAGGCTGGAGGCAGCATCTGCAGATCTTTTGGCAGAATTCGAGACTTTGGTAATCTCCATTTTTGTAGACTGTTCTTGGACAACTATTTGCTTCACCTCACCATCTTGGAAGGATTGCTGAGTCTTTGAGCCATCACCTACACTCTGAACCACAGAATCTTTAGCCACTGAAGAGGTTTCATCGGCCCCTAAGGTGCCAGGGGCGAGAGTTGCCCCATCCTCTGCATCTTCTTCATCAAATTTAGAAGCAGAGAACTTGGATTCTGAGTCATGACTTTCAAAAACATCAAAGTCAAATATCTCCAGAATAAGCTGGTAATCAATAGGTACAACAAACTGCCAGACGCAGTGTGTCCCAGAGGAGTAGTTGTATGGGAAGCCAGGAGATAGAATTAGGCCTTGAACATCCACCACATCCACCCTGGCACCACAGTCAAAATACACCTGCAACAGGAATTATTTAATTAGTTGTGTCATATCAAAATCTGCTTTGAAAGTAGATCTAAAAGGTCTTGCATTTTTTAATTTCAGACATTGACACCCTTTCTAAGACCTTAGATAAACAGGACGCAACTCAAAAGGTTAAGCACAAAAGCAAAAGCCAATGTCCCACCAGTACTTGCATTTTTGTTATTCTTTGGCATTTCATTGCCAACTAGTGATACATTACACCGTCTAATTCTGAAATTTACTGATTACATTTTCTGTCTGTGTCAACATGTACCACTAAGTCAAACAACAGACGTGACTTGTGGTTAATTGCATAACAAAACCAGTTTGAAATTGTAAAATGGACTGGGACTTGCAGTTGTATTCAGAAGTTTACACATGCTCATGTGCATGAATGCCAAGCCCCACCTTGACTCCTCCAAACACACCTCCTGGCACTGTGGTCAAATAGCTGAATCGTTGTTTTGTCTAACTCTGTCTAACCTTCTTGTACAGAAGGGCTGTTACCTTTTTCTTTCAACTGTTTTTCCCCCAGGGTAAAACAAAGTAAACACTCATTGATCCAAATCATTCAATTCATATGTTCATGGCTACGGGTGAATAAAACCAAGCACCTGGGCATGCAGACTGCTTCTACAAACATTTGCGAAAGAAAGGGTCTCTCTCAGGAGCTCTGTTGCCCATTTCATGCTCCCAGCTTTGTGGGAACAGGTTGGGTATGGCCCTTCTTGTTCTACCATGACTGCATGACCATTGCACAAAGCAAGGTCCATAAAAACATAGGTAAGTGAGTCTGGTTTGGAGAACTTGTGAGAACATGACCTGCTCAGAATCCTGACCTCAACCCAACAGAACACCTTAGGGATGAATTGGAGAGACTGCGAGTCAGGCTTGTTCTCGTCTCGTCCTGGCAGAGACCAAACGATTAAGCATAGTACACAAATGTTAAAAGGGTTGAGGCTGGAGCTTTGGTAAGGCAGGTAGGTTTAATGTTACCTTGCTTTATCGCTTCCAAAACCAGTTTTAATGTGTGTTTTGGGATTACTGTCCTATTTGAATACCCAAATGTGTCCAATATTCAACTCTCTAGCTGATTTGAGGTGAAGTTGAAGAATCTGGAGTTAATCCTCGTTCTTCATTATTCCATGCGCTTTGTATAATGCATCAACACCGGAGCATGAGGCTGCCACCACCATGCTTGACAGCTGGAGTTCTTAGATTTACAAATTTATATTTACTCCTCTAAACATACCTCTTGACGCTGTGGTCAAATAGCTCAATCTTTGTCTTGTCTGACTATAAAAGTCTCCAGAATGCGTCCCAATTCAGCTGCAATTTACTCGTTTTTCAGATAATTAATTATGTTTTAAAAATACGTAAATATCATATTTAACATCAGTTTAAGTGGGGGGTCCCCTTCTTTGAATGTTTGTATAATGCATGTTACCACACTGTTGAGCAGCTTTTAAAGTATAATTCATTCTTCAAGAATGTGATTAATGCTTTCAAATGGCCTTGTGTAGTTTTTGACACCATCCATTAAACGGCGCTCATATTTAACTTGATATCTGATTGTTCCTTAGTTACAGACTGATTGGTTATTACTTTTTTTTTTACCTCATTTAGCTGACTAGGAAATTAATCACAAGAACAGTACTTATATGCACATATTTACAGAGGTGGGACCAAGTCATTGTTTTGCAAGTCTCAAGTAAGTCTCAAGTCTTTATCCTCAAGTCACAAGTCAAGTCTCAAGTAATGTCAGGCAAGTCAGAGTCGAGTCTCAAGTCACTGGTTTAAAAGTCCGAGTAAAGTCACAAGTCTGAAACTTTGAATTTCAAGTCCTTTCGAGTCTTTAAAAAAAAAAATAATAATAATAATAAAAGAATGTTGCAGTTATATGCTAAATGTAAATATTAGACCATGTGATTTTTAAATCTGTTTTTCTCAACACATGACAAAATAGTGAACTTAGAAAATATACACAAATTGTGAAATTGCACCTCTATAAAATGCAGCTCAATTAAACCTAGCTCCAAGAATAATTTTCACCGACAGTTCTGAGATAAGCTGCATGTTATTCTTGGATGCGCTTGTAGGACCGGCTTTAAAGTAGCATGACAAAAATATCATACACATTAAAGCTAGTTGACATCACAAAGTTAGATGAAGTCAGCTATCTCATCGTAGCAAAAGAGAAGCACCACCTACCGTTCTTTATGCAACTTCAACTGTCGGACAAAGTTGGAAGTTGTTCCATCTCTGTCCGTGATTCTCTTCTTGCATGTTTTGCATATTACATTTCGTTTTTTTTGTTGACTACTTCATAGTTTATGTACCTGAAAAAAATAACTCCTTGCAGCATTTTTGAGCGGTTTTTTTTCTTCTTAAAAAAAAACTGGTTAATTTGATTGGCTGTGCTACAGCTCACGCACACATACGTACGGAGTGTGGTTGGAATAAATGAATGAATGAATTGAATTAAAGGTGCACACTTTCTATATAATATGTGTGTTAAATTTTAGATTTGGGGTGAAATATCAAGTCTTTTCAAGTAAACCGGTTCAAGTCCAATTCAAGTCCCAGGTCACTGGTGTAAAAGTCCAAGTCAAGTCACAAGTCTTAGAACATTTTTTCAAGTCAAGTCTAAAGTCATGAAATTAATGACTCGAGTCCACACCTCTGCATATTTACAATAATCTGTTGTTGCTAGCTCCATAAGACCTTCCCAACCTGTAAACCTGCATCAATCTACAATTTTCCTTCTTATTATTCAATGAGTTTGCTGAACTTTCTCAATGTTCTGAAAATTGGTCAAACCAATAAGTGCTGTCAAACAAATACTTCATGATGGCAAAGAGAAACTACCAGTTATATTCAATCATGCTAACAAGACGATAATAGGCTTTGAGCTTATCAAATTAAAATATATCATACAACCTTCAGAACCAAATATTAAAAGATTTGAGGGTATGATATATTTGAGCCTGTTAAAAGGTTTTTTTTAAACTTATATGCTGTATGCTATACAGTCACTCTGCCCTGGAAAAAGAACGGTTAAAACAACTCTTAAAAGCCCAAAATTACCATGACATTCATGTCCAGGAGTGCATGTTAATTTCTGACCACATCTGTATATAGCGCGTTTCTACTCAGGTTGAGCAGTCAAAACGCTTCCTTCTTCAGTGAACTATTCAACTCTGCTGTTCCTCCTTTACATCAAAGCATAGGTTTCACCTGGGTAACCTTGGGGAAGGGGACTGGGGTATTTCTTTAAACATGCTGGCTATAATTCTTCCCAGGTGTTCACTGGTATAAGGGGAACCTTTGCCCTAAGGAGAGGCAGATGCACATTTGGTTGGGCCAAGCAGCTGAGAAGCAGACCTTTGTAGGGGGGCTGAGTGTTTATGAGCTTTCCTGTTGGTCTTTCCTGTTGTGGCCTGTCAAAAAGCCCTAGTCTGGCAAGCCTTCTTTCCAGACAGGTAACAAACCAACAACCACAGGCGACGTTTGTGCTCTAGACTGGGCTGGAAGTGTACTAGATGTCTTTGAGATTATAGTTCACATGGGAGCTGTGCAACCTAGATCGGGGACATGAGAAAGCTAAACTCTGATTGCTACAGGAGTGATCTGCCCCCATCCAGCATTCTGCAGTTAGTACATTTAAATTGGTAAAACCTGCATGTAATTTTGACTGGAAAAGTGAACCACTCACTCAGCCCTCAGGTCATCAGGATGAAACTAAAAACATTATCGCCAATATAGTCTCATAGGCAGGCCACAGCATATTAAAGACACATGGGGGGGGGGGGGGGGGTCAGCTAGGGCAGCACGGCCTTCATAACTAAAGAAAATACGACTGTTCTCAGCTGTTTAGACATTTGGAAACATATCCTAGAAATTTCACAATTAGCAAGTCCATAGCTGCACTCACACTCTCTCTTGAACTTTTTACATGAGTATTATATGATTATTGACTTAAGTTACCCTTATCTATGACCTCACCACTTTGCATAATAGTAAGTTACATAACAGTACCTTAACATGATCCACGTTAGCCAGCAGCAGCTTTCAAATTGTATTTCAATGATCTCAAGAGGCATTTCTACCCAGATTGATGAAAATAAACAAAATGTTAATTTAAAAAAATCCCCGAGGACAAAAAAAAGACGCAGTTAACATCTGCCCTTTCCTCTGCTATCGACTTACGCTGGAACACACATTAAGTACCCATCTCGCTCAGTGCCAAACGTTTATGTTTGTGGGCATTCAGCAGTCTGTCACATTATATCAAAGTACTTGGAATATATGATTTCTGCAGTACATTACAGTTAACTTTACAAACAGTAATAGCATTGCCAAAGACACCAAAGACCAGTGTTTGTAGCATACTAATGACATATTATACAAAATCTTTGCTCACTCTTAGTATTTAAAACTTTCTGACATTACTCATTTTCTGATCATTTTCTCCTGACACTCCGAGGCAACTACATTAGTGTATGACACGTTTGGATAGCCTACACACTTAGTAGAAATTAATGTGTGTGATGTGATTAATGTGAGGAAAGAATTACACGGATGACATTTGAACGGGCCAAATGCCATTCCTGCTGAAGTTAGAGAGAGTAAGCCGATTAAGGGTTTGCAGCAAGGTTGGGCAATGACGGGGAGCACTTAACACCACAAGGGTACATAACATGGCAAAGAGAAAGATAATACCGCCTCCAGCCAATGGTACCATTAGTAGATACACCTGTGTATCTAAAAATCCTACGTCACCTTCTTCTCAAGTTATTGCAAGATTTTCAGAAACCCTGAACTCGGACCTGGAGGTCGAGGTCACTGATTGAAACACGTCCCAGATTTTTTCTAGCTACAACTATGACATTTAATTCGTTTCATTCTGGAGTGACTGCATCTACAAATTTGGGTGTAAATAGCAGGGCTGGGCCATATCATACCGTTCACGGTAACACCAGTATGATGTTAGGCATTGATAAGAAAATGAAATCTTGTGATAGAATATGGGTAAAACGTGCATACGCAGGGCCTTTGTTTTCATATGCACATGGCGGAAAAAGCATGGCGGCGACGGAGAATGAGAAGGGCGAAAGCGGATCGTTGAGTGAAACAGATGAACCAGAACTGGTTTGTAAAAATGCTGCAGCTTCAGTGGTGTGGAACTGGTTTAGCTTTCGTCCGTCAGATACACAACAAAGCACATTTTTTGGTAGAGCATGCTAGCGGGCCGTCGTTATTACCGAACCGATTTTCTGTGCTACACGGCGCTCAAGAATCTGTCAAAAAAATGTTTTGGTACGACTTTGGTAAGCTACGAAGCCGCACCGCTTGATGGATTGTCGGAGCATTACGGCTATCGTAGGCAGGAGCCTCGCAGAGTGATACGTGCTGTGCTTCAACATAATATTACTGTATTGTGTGTGTATGACCTTTTTAAGTTTTGTGGATATTATACATGGTTATGCTGAGGATATGTCGGCCAGTTTCCACTGGAAATGCCTTTTGGTTAAACTGTCAGGGAGGAATTTGCATTTGCACTGTTAAATTTTGTATATAGCTTTAATGCATAAAAAAAACAGCTGCTTGTTTAAGTGAAAATACACTGATGGGGGTTTTTGCACTAATAAAGTTGTGGAGTTGTAAAGTATTTTGTCTCGCGTCAATTATATCATCAGTTATATCGTTATCGCGAATTTTCAAATATATATCGTGATAAATATATTTGGCCATATCGCCCTGCCCTTTCACAATTTAAGGCTGTTTCTCAACATAAAATTCTAAATAAATAATTTGAGCCTAGGTAGTCCTGTCAACTTTAACATCACTGAGGTTAAACCCTTTTTCAAGTAAGGTCTCACTTATTTTAACAAAATATCATCACATCATGACCAGTTCTCATCACAATCAAGAACTGGCGCCAAAATCTTTGTTTTACTCCATTTCTTCGCCGTGTTCTGATGCAGAGACAATAAAACTATTGCAGTAACACCACAGATTGCATGTAAAAGATTAACATAGTTTGTGGAGTGTTATTGTAAAGACTTGGCTTTACAGTTTTTTACTACGGCCTTTTGGCCATAGCTCTTAGTTTTCTGAAACCAGACATGAATGAGGGGTGGATCTGACTGTGAAACTGAGTGCAAATTCCTACAGAAGCTAATTATCAGTCACAAGTAGGCCTTCCCAAAAGGCTGTGTAAGTCTTCCATCCATTAAAGTCATTATCTATAATCGGAATCATGAATCACAGATCTCAATGATATCTATTCCTAATTACAACAACAACAACAAAAATAATAAGTCTCCAAAGTAAAAGTCTGTGTTACAAATGACTGCCTCCAATCCAGGCCCATTATGTAAGGAGGAGAAGAGAAAAAAGAAAAGAAAAAGTCAGTCTCAACCTATTTATCAGCGTGCTGGGATGTATAGCAACACCTTAAAGCATGTGCATATATCAAAGTTTTTGTTGCCAACTTCAAATTAAAGTGAGTGTAGCTTTCTCAAAAATATAAAAATTCTCAATTTGAATATTTGCCATGTTGCCTTTGGATCTCTGCAATTAAAAAACAGGGAATACTGATTTGCAAATCCACACACTGTGTTTTTACTGAAATTTTGTACAAGGTCCCATCTTCATTGGACACAGGGTTGCATATGCTAGACTACACATGAAAGGGCCCCAAAGTGCCACGGTGTCTAATGGAAATGGGACATTCTTATAATGCCAACATCTCAGTTCTGTTACATCACAGGCCGCTCTACTGGCAGGCCGCTAATTATTCAAGGATGCCTTTTCTCATGACAAAACAATGGGCCACATTGCTGTTTTGGTGAACCACTCCACAAATGGGGAATGTGGATAATATTTTAATGAAGTGATGCTAATAAGTACGTGGCATAAGAGCAGGCTGGTTATGCCACTGACAGCAGCTTCCCCGGACACAAGTAGACCAACTGAGCACATAATTGTCTAAAATGACTTGTTCAGTAAAATATTGGACCAGCTGCTGTCATTACTGGGAGGCCCCAAGCAAATGGTATTGTTCCACAGTTTTCACTTTGGATCACCAGATTTTTAAACCAAAGAAGAACAAAAATAAAAAATTATTCCATGACAGCCATGACAAGTTTGTCTAATTAAACTAACTGTCTAATTAACTAGCTCATGTTGTGCAGCTGATTTATATACCATATTTACTGGACTCTATGCATATACCCTTACTGCTTTCATAGGAACTAAGGAGAGTTCAGGTGAGCGTTTACACAAAACCGCAATCCATCTTACCAACAAACTCCTCCCAAGGTCAGACCATGCAATACTCTGGAAAAAAAAAGACCTACCACCTCAGAATCTACTGGGCTCAATAGCATGTCAAAGTTCAAGGCCTTAGAATTGGGGAAAAAATAAAACAAGTAAAGCATGTTTGGAAGGTTTGAGACAGGAAAGAAATAATAGAAAACCAAAAAATACAAGCACACAAGTACCAAAACAATAAATAAGGTGTAGTAATAGCCCAGGCAAAGTCCAAACCTCAATCAATTTCAAATGCTGTGGCAGGACCTGTGCATAAAACGGATGCCCTCTACAATGATGTGACAGACTGATAAAGTCATACAAAAAATAATCATTAATAATAATTATAATAATAATAATAATAATTAATAATCAAATAATTCTCATTATGGTTACTAAAGGGGATTCTATAAGCTATTGAATCATGGGGTGTACTTGTTTTTTTTCACGACTGCACAGAGTCCCGTGGAAACTCTTTCAGTTACCACATGTAGTAATGTTATTACAAATTTCAGCAAATATAAAACTGATGACAAAAACTACTGTTTATCATATTAATATACCAAATATGTACATTATATTGTAGAAGCTATAAAATACTTTCATAGCTTATGTCTGATAATATTTTACTTTTGTAAAAAAAAAAAAAAAAGTTTAAAAAAAGTGTTTTGTTTTGGGGTTGTTGTTTGTTTGTTTGTTTGTTTGTTTGTTTTTTTGGGGGGGGGGGGGGGTTGGTTTTACCACCCAGGCTGACGACACCCCTGTGAAAACTGCAACACGAGCTGCTTCTGCTGAAGTTCTGTTAACACACACACTCTGCCTCTCATGCACAAACAGCCTGGGACTGGCTCATAAACAGGCAGGCAGGCCCCTCAAAAGGGGGCAGGAATCCTCACCAGCCCTGTTTACTGGAGAAGTGACACTGCTTCGCAGGCTAGTGCTTGGGTTGCAGCAGCCCACTCAGGACGCACTGAAATCACACTCCACTTGTGAACCAAATCTGATTCAATATCAACATAACTAAACTTTGCCATGTAGTAAACAGTATGAATAAAAAAATATTTAACCAATAAAAATGTGTGGATTATGTCTTCACCTCCTCTCAAATAGACTGGATTTGATGTATCTGGGATACAAGTAAAAAATAAAAAAAATTCAGGTAAACAAAGTGACACAGCTGCATAAAAAACACAACAACAACAACAAAAAAAAAAAAAAAGCTTTACTGAAATAGAAAACATAAAATTCACGAGGATGAGAAAAACCTAACAAGATTATGAGTCTCTCTAATTTAATTTAACCACTTTGACTCAAAGATCAGCAAACATCTAGGAATTCCCCAGAGTTACACTAGTTTCCAAAGATAAGGACTTAAGGGAAACTGCAGCATTCACAGAATAAAGAAAAACTCCAAGGCTTAGAAACTCAGAGCTCCAGGTAGCAAGAACCCCAGAATCACAAGGACAGACTGCAATCAACTGAATCTTAACCTCTTTGTGACTCTCTACAAATACACAAACAGAAAAAAAAGCTCTTTGAAGTAATTCTCCACAACTGTGAAAAGGTGCCGATACTCCAGCCCAGGACTTATCGCATATCCCCCTCGTGTCCCTGCCTCTCCTACTGGGATTAAGTGGCTGCACGCTCAGCCAATGGTGAGTTTTTATAAGTAACTGGCACGGCAGTCTGATTAAATCCAGGCATTTCTGGGGTTGCCCTTGTTGGCCGCTTCAGCCCATTTTCATCACAGTTTGCATCAAGAGCCATTTATGAAAGACCTCTTTGAGCTCATGCATGTTTGATCAACTTTGTATTTACAGAGCCATCACTGGATATTCACTGTAGCCTACATGGATAAGTGGGTGCTGTAAATTATTACAGCTGTGGTTCTCTAAAAGCTATGTGACTGGGTGGGCTTTTCCATGTTTGTGGTGTAAAACCTATTAACATATTTCCTCTAAAAAAAAAAAAAAAAAGGGGGGGGGGGGGGTAAAAGTGCTGCTGCTGTGGTAGCTGTTAAAACCTTTGGAACCCTGTGGCGAATCATGACCTTATCTTCACAGTGGTTTCAACTGGTTTGGCGAAATCATTCCCAGATTTTGGAATAAGATTGAGCCAATGTATCAGTGATAATTAGTGTTTGGGCAGCACCCCTATGAGAAGCCCAATGCTGTAGGCTGTGCTGACAGAGTAAATTGGATTCAGTCAGGATGCAACAATATTTCCAAGTTTAAAAACATCAGAATTGCCAGAAGAGATCATTTTTGAATATCATCTCCAACATCACTGATAATCCCTGAACCAGTGTGCTCAGTCGCAAATATTGACAAAGCTATTAGAGCCCTTCGCTATGACAAACCCTGAAAAGCTTTCTGCTCTAAAATGTATTGATTTAGCTCTACTAGTACTAAAAGCATGTTTTTATCCCAGGTTTATCCAAAAAGCTTGATCTGACTCAGAGGTGTGCCTCTGTCATATGAGGAGTATATTCATAGAGTCACAAAGCGAAGCACCTGATTTAACAAAAGTAAACAAACCAGATGATCTTTAAAAATTAAAAAAAAACCTCAGAAGGCAGCACCAGCAGAAACTTAGTTTAAATATTCCAGCAGACAGCACCAAATTAAAACATCATCCAGGTTTTACACCATCTGCATCTCTGCTCATCAGTTCATCTCTACCAACTGCAGATCACTGACAAACTATGGCATGTTAATCCGTTCACAGACCGAGCAGATCCTTCATCAGATATGAGAGTTCATTATTCATTCTGAAAAGAGATAACTCTGCCCTCATTCTGAAACACCGACCAGGGCAACACATGCTTCCTTTTTTTTGTCTGACAGCAATAGAATAAATTCCAAACTTGTTTATGCTCTTCTGGAAAAAAAATCAACTTAATACAAGGGGAGCAGAGGACAAAGCCATCATTTACTGTGCCACTTCAGGCAGATAATTGCAAAGATAGTGAGAACCGTATGCACACAGGAACTAAAGCTGGAGACGCTGACAATTCAATATAGTGTGGGCTTTTGTTGTCTAGCTCTGAGGACTGTGCTGCTCAGCCATCATTCTTCATCAGTGGAACTAGACAACTGTTGACAAATGGAAACCACAAAGCTTTTCCTGACCGACAATGTGACAATCGCGTTTGAGGAGATCTGTGCCGAAGGTAACCCTTTATATAACGATACCAGCCATTGTTACAAAAATGGGGACAATATACTGCATCACACAAAAATGGCAAACAGAAGAATCAGGGATCAGAAGACTGAGCGGATGATGCACTTTAAAAATTAAAAAAAGAGAAAATAAACAGTTCTCTTGTTTTCCTCAGTCACGTGTAGAAATCTCCCTCTTATACACATTAACACCTCTGACTCCTCTCAGGTAATTTCATCAGTGCAACTTCAAAACCTCAACCAATCAACTCTTAAGCGCTCACAGGCACTAATCTGACATTTTAGTGACCTTTTGCCTTCTTCTGTGGTATGTCAGAGACCAGAGAAGCAGCTCCTGCCCATTTGCTTTCCTCTACACCAGACAAGCCTTTGGATCATGAAGTTTTCCTGTCAGAGGCAAAGCTTTGGACGTCACAGTCACCGAGTATGAGAAGTTTCACATAAGGTTAACATGTTCCCAATGTGGTTCTCATTTCAGCAGTTTGGACTGCATGCCATTCTCCAACTCTGAAGTGCAGTAACATCAAAAACATGCCCTTGCCATCAAAACAACTCTTTGAAAATCTTTAAGGATAAAACTGCCTCAAAATTTGGAGTTAAAAAAAAAAAAAGGAGGAGGAAAAAAGGAATGAGGACGGATTTTTTTTGCCACTTTTTCATGAATGGAAAAGGTGCATGAGAGGAGCTCAAACTGAAGTGAGAGGGGAGGTTTAAAAGTCTGGCTACCGATTACGTGACAGGGGTTATTTTTGCTATATAGCCACGTGGAAAATTGTGATATAATAAAAGTAAAAACAAGTAAATAAATTAAGAAATAATACATTAAACGACTGAGAACCTCGTTACACAAAATGCCAAACCACGAACTGACCCCAGGGTAATTCCGATAACCTGTGTATGTTAAATAGTTGTCTCCTGCTCAGCTTTCACAATGAGATGCGGCGCGCTGTGAGGGTCATGCTAATGTCCCGTCCTGTTAGCAAGCACGGCGTAGGCGAACTTTAAGAGTAAAAGCTGTAAATTTAAGGGGGCAATGCTAATTGCAAAACTTCTCCCCAGCGTAAAGTAAAAGCTTGCTTGTTCTTCGAAGCGGAGTACCCTTCTGATATACTCGGCTGAAATGTTATGCAACCAAAGGCATTTAAAGGTTTACATTACCATATTTTGAAACTTAGTTCACACTACGTACTGCTTCTTGCTATCGCCTACACACAGAGACGTCTGTAAGAACTTCGTTACGTTGGTAAAATAAAGGCTGATGGTAACAGGCGGACTGCATTTAAATTGAAAACGTAGCTAACGCAATTGCTCGTCGGACGTGTGCCGAAATGAACGGTGGCGCCTGTTTTATCGTATAGTAGCTGGGTTCAACTCTCTCGGGGTCAATGAGTTTACCAATAAGCGAACAACTGTAGAATATCACGTTTTCCGAACGGAGTTCGCGGCTCGGTTCTCTACACAAGTGAGCACGACACTCAAAACAGAGCTAAGAACGTGTGATTTATTTTTGCAGCAAAGAAATGTCAACTTACTTTCTGTGCAACGCATCCCATCACGAAGAGTAGATATGCTGTCATACAAACATGCACCCCGAGCGACGTAACGTAGCTCATTTTTTCCTAATTGTTTCTTTTTAACGCCACGCACATTGAACTGTGTATCCCGCTCCTCTGCTTCCCTCTCATTCACCTGAAGTGTCGGGAGCGCGCTCCCATCGTTCATGGGCAAACGCGGACGAACGCTGGACCGGACCTCTTCCTAATAAAAGTCTCCGGTTCTTGACTTTATCCTTCCCGGTAATTTTAATTATTAGTTCGTACATTTGAGCCATCACTTTTGTTTGGTTTTATTGTGGTTTCTTTCAAGTACCAGTGCTAGAAATGGATTTTTACAGTATTATGAAATGTTTCTTTCAGCTGAACTATTTTTTTAAAATGTTCCTTCTTTTTTGTCCGAGTACTTGTAAATCAAATCATGTGTATTTTATAGATTTTATTTTTTTTACATAAGCCAAACCAAATGAAATTATGCAAAGTATTTTAAATATCACTTGTAGAATCAGAAGAAGAAGAAGAAATATAAGCCGTGTTCACAGAATTACCACAGTTGTGTTGAATCCAGGCTTCTGCTTTGGGGATTAAATTTTATTTCAGTATATTTATATCAGAAGAAAATTAATTTTGGCTTGCAGATTCGGGAGTTCAGTCTCACAAACTACACTGTTAAATCCGAAATATCCTTCACTTAAACAACATCCTTTAGTGTAACATTGAAGCTATCACTCAGAATGGTTTCATTTGATTGTGATGGTTTATTTGGACTGTAGGAAAAACTTTACCGGTGTCATTGTTGTTACCGCCATTAGATGGAGCCAAAGGCAACTGAAAACCGAAAAGAAGTAGAGGAGAGTAAACAAGGCCGTGTGATTACAACTTCCCCTTAATTCATTCAGAATTATTCCCTCTTATCCTGGATGTCTATGTAATCACTCCATGTCACCCAGACATTCTCAGATTAGCCTTAGGTTTGGAAAATAGTTATCAGAGGCATGTAAACAGAGAGGATAATGTTTTAGTGTTTTTTATTTATTTTTCTTGCCTTTAAAAAAATAATACATTTCCCAACAGTAAAACTATATTTTCTTTTTTCCCACAGTGATCACAATAAATATGGAAAGACTTATAATATAGTCATATTAAATAAAAAATATGACAAAAAATGTGAGCACCAGTCCTTGTGTTCAGAACTGACTCTGGGAAAGGTGCATACGTTTAAATTAAGATTTATTGCATTTGTTATAACCACAGCTGTAGCTGCTAAGTGTGACTGGTAAAAACTGCAGAGATTTTCAATACAGCATTTCTAAACATGCTAGTTTTCTTTAGAAAGCATAAATTATTTCTATTTGCACGCAATAACATTTTTTTAATGATCAGTGAACTGTGAACTGAAACCACTGCTGTGCAATGACATCCTTTACCTCTGTAATGCTCAAATCCTGTAAAATCAAATTAAAACTGAGGGTTATCTTCCAATTTACACAGTGTATGAAAACATCAGCAAGGATTTGGCCTTTTACTTTGGAAAGTATTATACCAAAAAACCCCAAAAGAAATAGCTTTTCTTGAGAAAAAGAATTGTTAATGCTCACAAAGCGGGGGATGGATATACAAAGTTATCACAGCATTTCCAAGTGTCAAGAAGGGGAGAGAGAAGCATCAACAAGAATTTCAAAGAGAGAACAAGTCTGGCGGTAGGATGTGAAAAATTTCAAAGACTCTGGAAAGAAGGAAAGACAGATGTGACTAAAGACCCAGAAAATTTTACCATGACTCTAGTGAATGACTTAGTTAAGTAGGCTCAAAGAAGACAATCTATAGGACCTTACAAAGGAAGGTTACAGACCAAGAAATACTCTTCTTCAGAAGTACTTCTGCAGAAGTAGACACCTTCAAGCCATATAGAGGTATGCTGAGGACACCATGGAGAAAGGTTAAGTGTACTGGAAGTGCATCCTTTGGTCAGATAAGGGGAAACTAGAGCTCTTTGGCCAAAGAGACGCTAATTATGTTTGGAGAAAGTAGGAAGAGGCATTCAACCCAAAGAACACTGTTCCCATAGTGAAACACGGGGGTGGGAGTATTATACTGAGGGGCTGCTTCAGGAACTGGCAACTTTTCATGTGACCTGTGACCACCACAAGAAAAGAATGGACTTCTTCAGTCTCATCTGACTACAGGTTTTCCCAACCTTATAAGCATTACATTTGCATAATGACTGAATCTAGCAATGCTGACTAACAATGGGCCAGGGGGTTAGTTTTAAGATCATTAATATGCAAATTGTGGTGTCAGCTTGCAGTTAGCTGAGGGTGAAGAATTCACTTGGATGAGCGAGGGAACATTTCAGCCACTGAAAAAACAACATCCAAATGAACAGAATCGATTTTAGCATGCATCAAGATAGCACAGTACCATGTTTTACATTTGCAAAGTTGCATCTGAACAAATCACAAGACTTCTGGAACAATTACGTTTGGACAGACAAGACCAAAGTGAAGATGTTTGGTCATAATGCTGCGTGTGGAGAAAACCAAACAAAAATTTCATACCAACTCTGAGCACAGTGGTGGAGGGGTGATGATTTGGGCTTGTTTTGTCACTCACAGGATGTGGCCACTTCATATTCAGTGAGTAAACCATAAAGTCCTCTATATACCAAAGTATTCAAGGGTCTAATGTGAGGACATCTGTCTGACAGGTAAAGTCTGGCCCAAACAGGACAATGATGCAAACACAGGTTTTAGATGACTGGTTTGTGACTGCAGCTAATCATCACCAAATGTATTCTAATTCTTGTTTAATTCAATATTCTTGATTTCCTTGATGACTGCAGAAATATAACGCCAAACTTATCACCTGACTCTTCAGCTCACCACACTCTTACAGTTTTGTTTCACTGTTGAGCTGACAGACAAGTCATCTTACTGCGTTGGTTCTTTTGTTTGTTTTTGGACAAAAAGCTCTTTTGAGACACATCCCCAGTGTGGGCAGGAGAATTTGCGATCCAAAGAAGAAAAACTTGCATGCATCACAGAACCTGTGTGTACGTAGCAAAGACCAAAAGACATATTGGAAGTATTTTACCACAGCTAACGTTCCCAGATTCAAATCAGGAAAACAAATACTTGATGTCTGATGTCATATCACGATGTTCCATATATGCTGTTTTCTATGAAAAGACTAAAATAAAATGTGCACTGTTCTACTCAGTTATCATTTGAAAATTGTATCGACTGACCCCTTCTCAGTACATCTCCTGATTGTTGAAAAAATTGACAGTGGATAAAGACTATTGATATTTAACTCAATATTAAACCAGTAAAGTCACAAAAACAGTTAAAAAAACAAATTACTATAGAAAGTATTGACACTCTTACACCTTGTGAAGAGGATTACATTTTAAATGGATTAAATAATTTTAGAATAGAATAGAATAGAATAGAATTCAACTTTATTGTCATTGCACATGCACAGGTACAGGGCAACGAAATGCAACGAAATGCAATGAATTTTTCCCACTCATTTACCATAAAAACATAACAGTGAAGTGAAAAAAATGGCAAATAATTACATTAAAAGAAAAGTTTTTCTGAGTAAATTTAACTTGGAAAAAACTGCAAAAAAAATTCACAAACAGTCATTCTAGTACAACCAATTATATTTTGGTACATGTCAAATGTTGATCAATTTTATGTCACACATTCATACAGAGTAAAACATTTCTGAATATGAAAAGAACTAAAAACATGTAATCTGATAAATATTTTTGTTCTTTGAGCTTGAAACATTTTTGTATTGTCTGGATATATCCTTTTCTGCACTGCCATTTTCCCTGAACATAGAGGCAAAGAGAAGGTCACATCGTCATGTGTCTGAGGAACGTCCAATACCCACCTGCACGGAAGCAGGACATGGTGACAGCTTTCTCTGTGCAAGGAAGCTCAGGAGGCTCCTCCTGGTGGCAGAAGAGCGTGGTGCTTGAAGCTGGTCAGCCATAACTTGACTGTGCAGCATTCTTTATGTTTGAGGAGCTGAGGCCTGAGGTTGCAGGTAGAGACTGCCCCGGCTCAAAACTCATCCTCATCCATGGAGCTGTACGGAGACTCCTCTCTGGCCCAGTCAATAATCCTAATGACTTGAGGGCACGGGAATATGAAGTATACCCTGTTCAAGAGGCATTTACATCAAATCAATTACTGTCCAAACACAAAATACAATAAATAAATAAATAATCATTCAATTAAATAATACATAGTAAAAATTGCATGTTATAGTGTAAAATCACTTTATGTTGCATTCCATTGGCATTGACAGCATTAGGACTAACTATTAAAATATAATAATAATAAGAACACATGGCAACGTCGTGGACTGTTTGGGCTGCTTTAGGTTTACAGCTGGGCTTTCTCCAGGAGTTTTAGTAAAGTATGGCTTAAGAAATTGTCTGCATAAAACACATTCCTTTAATAGAGAATCTATATGGCACTTGTGTAGACCTAGCACACTATAAATAAAAGCCACCTTGCAGACAATAAAAAAAGCTGACTTTAAGCTCAACCATTACGTCCCTCCAGTGTGTTCACCTCTGTACCCGTCCAAAGTGCACGATCTTTGGTATTTACTCATTTGGACCAATTCTCATCTTTGTTCAGCAATTTTCTTTTTTTCCAACAGTGTCTTTATTTCTTTTGAACACATCACTGTACACATCTACTAAGTGTAAAAAAAAACCAAGTAGCTAAACCTACATAAACTACAAGCTTCACATACTGCCTTTATACACATGACTTGTTCAGCAATTTTCATGTAAAATTTAATAAGTTTTGACAAATACTCTCAACAAAGAACAATAATGTTTTCAAACCAGTGCTTTAATTATTATTATTATTATTATTTTGCATTCTACAGCTCTTCTTGAAAGTCTATTAACTTCCATTCATGTTAATAATAATTTTACATGGAAAATCATCAAATAACTGTTTTCATCACATTTGTGGAGGGGTTTCATTAAGTCTTTTTGTGAAAGACATTTTGTGAACAGTTCACCTCCAAATTCAATTCAGATTTTGTTGCAGTAAAAGTTTTTAATTCCTTTTAAAAATGCCAATTCATGTGTGTTTTCCACACAGATCTGTCTTCCAACAGTCTGTAATCACACTGCTTCAACCATGTTGAGGTCTGCGTTTCATTTATGAAGTGTAGCTTTCCATTATGTCTTTTAATCTGGGTTTTTACTGCACTAACAGTGTGTTTCGGCTCACTGTCATGTCAAAAAAAATAAATTCCATCAATTTTGACAAAGTCCCCAACACCACTGGCTGAAATGCAGTCCTAAAGCATAACAGAGATTTCCCCTATTTTATTTTTATTTATTTATTTATTTTTACAAATGGATGTTTTGTTCCTTAAGATTGGCTTAAGCCATCCTTCCTCTGAGACCACTTCTGAAGAGGCTTCAGTGAACAGTAGAGGAATCGACTGAAGGGCCTGCGGCACAGATGCATTTCTCACATCCAGTGTCATATTTTTTGCTTGATGTTTTCCTTCTTTTGCCCTCTACTTTTTTAAGGACAGACTGCACACCATGTCAAGATGTGCTAAGTTTTTAACTAATAGTTCTCTGGGAATCTACTTGCTGGTGCAAAATTACTATTTTATCCTTGTCAAACTGTGTTATCTTTGACATTTTTTGATGACTCAGTTAAATAAATTAGACCAAAAAAAATAACACCAATACCTGAATAAAGTTAAAAATATATAGCCCTTGAAGCCTTTTTCTACTTGCACAAAACAGTACAGGCATACATATTTATATTCTTATAGCAAATGTAGCTGAGACTCATGAGGAGGACAGTTCTCTCCTGTTTGTCAGAATTAAAAACCAACCAACCAACCAACCAACCAAAAAAGAGACATTTATAGGTACAGCATCTTAGACATTTATGAAGCTCTTGCAGCCTATTAGACACACACACACGCACACAAAATTGTGTACATCCACATCACTAAGACAGCTTCCTCCACCACATGCACAAAGCCATAGAGAGAACTATGCCTGAAGACTACTCAAAGAAATGACAAGAAAGCTTGTCTAAGAAAGTTCAGGCTGTGTTGAAAAATAAATGTCGTGATTTCTAATACTGACTTTCAAGTTTGTTTTAAATTTTTAAAACAGAGTTTTTAAAGACAGGAGGAATAACTTGAGACTCTTGAACAGTGCTGTACCAGTGAAAGTGCTTTACCTTTAAATAAAAACGTAGCTCAAATCCTAGATGTGGAATCTAATCTAATCTAATTACGTTAAGTAGTGGCGTGATTTAATCGTGTGTATATTAATGCATGTCCGTGCACTGTCTTGGTAAGTGGCACCAGCTGCTTGTGACGGTACTTTTGGTGGTTGCCACAGCTGCAGGTTGACAGCACAGCTGGAAAGCAGGGCGCAGTATTTGACCACAAGAGTGAAGCATTGTACCACATCCGAGAGAGTCACCGGAGCGGCTGTCCGTTCCTTATTATGGGTCGTGTAATACATGTATTATTGCTATATACATCTTCAGATATTGCGCGGATTTATAATATATGTTTTTCTATTCAAATTTCAACATTTGAGAGTACACAAAGACAATCAGTCAGTGACCCGACAAGCTTAGTTAGTTGTTTCAAATAATGTATTGTTTGAGCCCAGTGTTTCTAGTCGGACAGAAAAGGGACCGAAACTAAACAGCCACGTAGTAAAAGGCGAAGCTCGCAAGAAGGTGAGTATTTGTTGTATTTTGTAGCATTTATCTGTGATATATTTTATAATTTATACTAGGGTTTGTAACGAAGGTGAAGCCAGGTGTTTCGGTGAATGACTTTCAGAAAATGGTCCTATGAAGGCGCGAAGGCGATTCCAGGTTGTAGCAATTCTTAGCTTGACAGGTCCCGTGGCTAATTAGCACTCACGTTAGCTTCACTAGCTAGTGCTACCCACCTAAAGTTTAGTGCGTCTTTCTTGTCATTGCCAGTTTTATATGAAGTGAAATTATTCAGCCTAGTCGCTGGAAATATAGGGGCTTTACAGTAACGTTTGCCATCAACTGTCTTGCTTTTTTCCCCGAGATGCCGACTCCGAGTCTGAGTCTGAGTAGATGCTGAGTAGATGCTAGCACCCTAGCTACTAGCAGCAGTTGTAGCCGCTGTGCGTCCAGCGGCTGCACCAGTCTTTGCAGCACACCCTATGAGTCAAAGGTTACCATTTATAGTAGGATACGATAATAATATAACATGTCACGCGGAAAGGCTTTGCAGAGTACTGCTGTCACTGTTTTTTAATCTTCGGAAAGGCTTACATGTAAATATCAACTGTGCTTAATAAGGCGTATCTCTGGTAGGGTAGGTTGTACACATGCCCTCACAGATTTACTTCAGTGGTGCGTGGCTGACAAATGGGCGATAAGACGGGGAAACTTTTGTTGCATTTGTTTTTAAAGTACACATAAATTATTGCAGAGTTAAGTTATATTTAACCTGAAAAATCCACTTACCAAAGTAGTTTGTTAGTGTTTAATTATAGCTTATGTTTATAAAAGCAGACTGTTGTTACGTAACCTTATTAGTGGATAAAACAGATCCCTGGTGAGTCGCTACGGCTTCTTCTGTGTCGCATGTTGATCTTTCTCATGTGTCGCAATCTCAATACTGGAGCTAAAAGTTGTTATATATTTTCTCTCTGCTTGGAGGTGCTCCTGTAGACTGACATGCTCTCAGCTAATCTGCCTCCTAAGAAGATGGCGTAGTGAGATGCCCTTTCAAGAAGTGCACCAGCAGTGCTGTGACTGTTACTTCTCTTAATGGAAGTGGATACTGAGCAGTCAGTGGCAGCCCAGATGGAGGCCAATACTTATCAAGAGGACCATGTTATAAAATCCAAAGAGGCTCAAGCCCATGCTGTGGAGCGTGAAACGACATTTAAAAAAGGGCTGGAAAACCCAAAGGATGCAAAGGGGGATATTCATAACGGTGAGTAAGCATGCTTTTCTGGAAAGGATCACTCATTCCTAGATTGTGAGGTCTCCAGTTCAAGTTCTGAAGTGTAATGGTGTCTCTTTTATCTAACACTATTTTGCCATGCATGACCTGTTTTGGTGGTTATGACGAGCCTCTCTAGGCCATCTGCAGCTCCATGTTGCACAGGCCTTTGAACAAGCATATTATATAGCTGAGCTAAATTCAAATTTTTCATCATCTGTTTACAGTGTTTCAGTTTGGGGTTTTTTGACAGAAAAAATGTGTACAGAATGTATCTAATTGTAACGTATGTAAGTGTACGAGTTTGAGGATACACATGAGACAAACTGGAAAAAGTAGCAGGAAGATTTTCTCACACAGTGCGTTACCCAGAAATACAAAAGCCTCCAAAATAGCTGAATTGTTGATCAGTGTGCTTTTGATGTGTTAAATTATTTCAGTGCATAGTTCTTTAAAGTGGCCTTTAGGCTCCACTTGTAATTACGGGTAGTTCATTTCATTGAAATATAAATGCGTTTTACTGAAAAGTGTACAGAAATATTTTTTGTAATTATATTTGGAAAAAGCATTTGAATATCTCATTTATTTTCTGTACATTTAAATATCCATAATTACATCAGCAACAAACAACATCATTAAAAAAAAAAAATTCTAACAAGATATTACGATTTTACCGCAAATAAACTCTTCTCAGGGGGACATTTCTGGGATGATTTCTTCAGTTTTGAATGACAGCTGCTTGGCAGACGTTCCCGCATTCTATTGCTGAAAATGAATCCTGTTTTCCTTCCTCATAACTACTTCAACCAGTGACAAGAGGACATAGAAAATGTCTGTCATGTAAAATGAACAAACCACTTCCACCGCTGACAGAAAATGGCACGTTTTGTCTGTAGTCTGTGGGTAACAAAGAAAATAATTTCCAGTCCCTTTAGATGTGTTTGTGTTGCAAGCTGAATCCCAGTTTTGCTCCTATAAGAGTAGATGCAGCTAGGAGGGATGCTTCAGTAACAATAGTGTTACATGAGTGTTTGTCGTTGCCTTGTGCACGTAAGCTATTGTTGCTTGACAAAGTTGTCTAGCCAGTTTGCCAAAAGAATCACATCCACTCAAACTAGTTCACAAGAATTTCTCATGACTAATTGTTGGATTCCTGAGGGCTTTCCCCCCTTCCTCTTTCAGGTCCTGTCAATTCAGATGTGATGCCAAATGGAAATGGACTGGCAGAGGGCTTTGATACTGCAGGGGACACCCTGCCTCTGACAGCTCCTCCCCAGAGCACCAGCTCCCCTGTCAACTCGCAGAACCGCGAGCCCTCCCCAGGTGTGGCTGCTTATCCACCCATGATGCTAGAGAAGTCTGAGGGGGCTAGTGCTGAGGTCACGGTTCACAAGAGTGATGCATTGCAGTCACTCAGACTCAGTATGCCTATGCAGGAGACTGAACTGTGTAAGCATAAATTTATGTGCAGTGAATGCCCCCTCTATAACCCTTTCTATTCTAACCTCCCGTTTTGATGTGGAGTGTTTTGGTCGTTGGCTCATGTACAAGTGTTTGCTTTAACTCCCCTGTCTGTGTGTTATCTGGACTGAAGGATTCAGTGAGGATTTCATTTAGCTGTTTGACTTTACCTCCTCCCAGCAACTCCCATAGCAGTCTTTTGTTTAACTCAAATTTTGTGTGGGTGCTTTTTTTTTGTTGTTTTTCAAGACACTATTTGAATTCTCGGCTTTGTTTTGCTACTAATCGCTCTGATACATTATCTTTTACATGGTATTTTTAAAAATTGGCACCATTGCCTGATTCACAGTTATGAAAGCTTATATTTTTAAGCATGGCAATAACTGATTTTGTTTGCCTGCACATTATAACTCCTACAGAGAATCAAAATAACTCCACAGGAAAAACCCACATGAAGTATCTCTTAATTGTTGGTGAATACACAGCTCTAATTCAGTGTACATCTATTGCAGTATTATAGCTGCGTACCTCTATACCAGGGGTCGGCAACCTGCGGCTCCTTAGTGCTTATACTGCGGCTCCGCGTGGTTTGGGAAAATAAATTAGAAGTATTTAGTTGAAGTGTAATTTATTTATGTTAGTTCTTTTTAACGTGTAGTTCTAAATTGGAAGATTGTTGTGATATTGAAATATAAAAATACAATTATATTTTATTATTTTTTCATCGCTCAAAATAAGCGTCACACTGGCGGAAGCCGGTGTACCTGCCGAAACGCCTGCATTTGCCGAGACTTTCAACCCCAGGTAGGCCAATTATGGATCTTCGGATCCACATTATGTCAGCAGCTCCACTGTGAACTATGTTACAAACAAACAGCGCTCACGCCTCACAGACAACAGCTTACAGTCCTGCGTGAAGATGAAAGTGACTTCGTACAGCCCCGATTTGCAGGCGCTGTGCGCAGAGGTTCAGGAGCAGAAGTCCCGTTGTAAACATACCACGGCAGACCCGACGATGTTTGCATGAACACGCTTTTCAGCATCTCTTTATTGACCACTTTTCACACACGGTTGCTGTACGCACACAGCCGGCTGTAGCTTTTCAGCTCACAGCCCGACACACACCAACACAACAGCATAGAGAGCACAGACGTTAAGGCGGCGAGGTGTGATTGCGGGTGCCGCTCAGGTGCGTCCGCCTCCCCTACAGACCACGCCTTGCCACACACATTAACCAGGTAAAATAAATATTCAGGCAGAATTTTGCAAACATCTATTTTTAAATTTTTTTAGCAGCATAGTTCTTTTATTTTTTAAAAGTCAGATCAAGGCTCCAAAAGCCCAAAGGCGATATAAGGGGGGCGGCTCACAACAGTTTTTGTTTGCTGGATCATTTTAGTTCAGCTTTCCTTTTGTTATATTTCTTTAAGAGTTCAAAATGTGTTAATTACATCAATAAAATGTAATTTTCTCTGTAGCACTTCATGGATTTCAAAAGCAACACACCTTAGTTGTTCGCATAAAGGTAAAAAACAATATATACAGTGTTATCTTCATTTTAGATGTCAAAAAGTATTTGCGGCTCCCGGTGTTTTTGTTTGTGTGGAAACCGGCTCCAAATGGCTCTTTGGGTGTGAAAGGTTGCTGACCCCTGCTCTATCCTATAGGACGCCTTTAATTTTATGGGTGTAACACGCAACAGTTATGTAACACCTGCTCTAAAAATGCCATTAATCCTTAAGTCAAGTGGCAAACCTTGACTTACTGCCCATGGCCAAGTATTAAAATAACTAAAATTTGAATAATTTGTTTACCATTGTCATTTGAGAACCAGGCTTCAAGCAGCTTCACTCACCACCATGCCAAATTCCAGCGTTTGCATTTGTGACATAACAGCCTGTTTAAATAATCTGCTTTGCTGTAGTTGGATAGTATATGTTAAGCGGTAGCATTTTTCTCTTTGTTTTAACATTCCTTGCCCTTCATCCCTTCAGCCAACCAGAAACCATCACTGGAGATGGAGAATGAGGAGAAGATTCGCCTAGAGGCTCGCCGGCGCCTGGAGGAGCAACTAAAACAGTACAGAGTGCAGAGACAGAAGGAGAGGGTGGGTGAATGCAAAGGGAAAATGATGTTTTTCTGGCAATAAATATACACAGAAACATTGGCACCATGGTGAAGGAGCTGTTTTATTACCTCAGGACCTGAGAGACTTCCAGCCAATGAGTACAAAGTTATATCACAATATTTACATGATAATGTCAGAGAAGCAGTCCTTGAACGTAATCTTAGGAGAGGTAGAGTGGTGCACCAGCACAGTGTCACTTGTTTCTGCTGATTTACTTTTTCCTGCCGTTTCCTGTGAAATTAGTTTAACTTTTTGGCTATGTTTGTGACTGAGATGAGTAATTGTACAGTAATTACTGGACTTATTCTAAGTTCTTTTACTTGATGTGAATATAAATATTTACACATTTATTCGGTTATTTTTGCTGGACACTCATTTTACCAATTAAAGAATAGATGTCAATTTTTTCTTTTTGTTTCAAATACAACCTCTGATTCTCTCCTGTTTTTTAGTCTCATCGTACCACCACCAAGAGCAGACCATTCAGTACCCTGGATCCAGAACTTATGCTACATCCTGAGGCATTACCCCGGGCTAGTACTGTTGCCATGACCAAGGAGTATTCCTTCCTCAGGACCAGTGTCCCACGTGGTCCTAAACTTGGTAGCCTTGGAATTCCCCCTCCCAAAGAAAAGAAGTCCAGGTCACCTCGCCCTAACAAGATCCACTCCTTGGCTGATTACAAGTCTCCTGAGAATGATGGTGGTGGTGGTGGAGGAGGAGGAGGAGGAGGAGGAGGCATAAAGGCAGCAGACATAAGCTCTGTCAACTCCACTATTAGCTCTGTGTCCACACTGTCTGAGATCAGTGTGACGTCAGAGTGCGGTACTTCTGAGACAGAGGCACAGTCCGGTGCTCCCCTCCACGTCCGGGACAGTGTGTCAGAAGTTGATGGCAGTGAATCAGGGGTAAGGCCCGGGAATGATGGCAATGACAGTGACAGCTCTTCCTACAGCAGCGTGTCTACCAGGGGAACCTACGGTATGCTCTCTGCAGCAGTGGAGAGGCAGCAGGGGCCATACACAGTAGATGGACGCGAGATCGCCCCTGAGGCCATGGGTCAGTTCCCTTCCCTTCAGGAGGTTCTGCAAGCAGCCACTGAAGAGCAACACTTCCTGGAGCTGGAGCAGGAAAGAGAAGGGACAGCAGAGCCTCGTAGCCGCAGGGACAGCTTCTCCAGCAGGTGACGATTTCTTACAAGAAAGGCAAATCAATAAATGTTTGAATTTATTATTTGAGTAGTGAGGTTGGTAAAATATTAGTGCAGTTGTGGTTACTGTGTATTTTCACAGACTGAGTATATGAGGGAACCTGAAAATTTTCATTTTGGAAAAAGATTGATATGTATAATCTTTTGTTGAACCTCTCAACTCATTTGTTTGATCTTATTCACTGAGGTTGTTTAAATTTGTTTTAGTGTTTCTTTGGAGAGTTCTGTGATGGGTCATGATGAAGTGCTCCAAGTGTTGAAAGAGAAAATGAGGCTTGAGGGCCAGCTGGAATCCTTGTCATCTGAGGCCAATCAGGTAATGCAAACCATCAGTAATATTTTATTTTTTATTTTTTTGGTCTTCAGTTCCTAATATAACCTTGTGGGCGACCAATATTATACAAGTACACACTGAAAATAATCGGGCTACATGCTATAACCACCTGCCCTGTCTTCTAGGCTCTCAAGGAGAAGACAGAGCTTCAGGCCCAGCTTGCAACAGTGAATGCACAGCTGCAGGCTAAAATGGAGGAGGCTCAAGTCAGCAAGGAGAAGCAGAGTGCCCTCACTACAGAGGTTGGCACACTACGGCAAAGCTGTAGCCAGCTAGAGAAGGCTATGGTAGAGCTCCAGAGCAGTCTAGAGAACAAGAATGCCAGTCTGGCTTCTCTAAGCAATGATTTAAAGGTTGCTGAAGACCAGTACAACAGGCTGATGGGGAAGGTGGAGGAGATGCAAAACGCTGTAACCTCAAGGGACAATACAGGTGAGTGATGGAGACTCAAATGGCTGAGTGTATATACTCACCTCCACCTCATATGTTTCAATTTTATGTTTTGATCCTGCGCTTTTGCAGTTCAGGAGTTGCGTCAGCAGATGGGTGGTCTTCAGAGTCAGCTTCAACAGGTGCAGCTGGAGCGCAGTACCCTACAGAGCCGACTGAAGACCTCCCAGGCCGAGATCGATTCACTTCAGCAGGTCAGACAGTGGTACCAGCAGCAGCTAGCTCTGGCCCAGGAGGCAAGAGTGCGTCTGCAAAGTGAAATGGCCAACATGCAGGTAAGTTTAATGCCCGTGCAGTTGGCTTTAATGTCACGGCTTGGCATTAGTTGTCATGCAGGAGACATAACTATTGACATGTCTGGTTCTGTTTTTTTTTTTTTTTTTTATAGGCTGGACAGATGACTCAGATTGGTGTTCTGGAGCATCTGAAGCTGGAAAATGTGACCCTGTCACATCAACTCACTGAGACCCAGCATCGCTCCATCAAAGAAAAAGAACGCATCGCTGTACAGCTACAGAGCATTGAGGTATTTTCCAGCTTCAGGTTTAAATCTAAAGTCAAAACAAACTACACGTTAACTTTGTTATTTAGCCAAGAGAATTAAATAAAACCAATCAAAATATTTAAAAAAAAAATCACAGGAATTGCAGTAAAATGTACTTTTGACAGTTTGTGTAAATGGGTATCTCGACTATATTTGAACATTGTTTAAAGTGCTTTTACTCTCTGTAATGTAGGCCGACATGCTGACCCAAGAAGCTGCTTACAAGCAGATCCAGGATGCAAAGAGCATGGTGGAAGATGACCTGCAGCACAAGCTGGACGAGTATGAAGAAGAGCGAGAACGGTTAATAAAGCTTGCCAACACAGCCAGCACCCTGGAAAGAGAACTAGAGCAGGTAGTCATGCCAAATGTAACCGTGACTTATTTGTCACCCTGCATGTGCAATAAAATTCTTAGACGTAATTCTTCATTTGTAAACTCTGCTCTTAATGTTCTGTCTTAGGTAAAGCTGACCCTTTCCCAGAAGGATGCACAGCTGCAGACACTTCAGAAGGAACATCTGGAGCTGATGCGCCAGCTGACAACCACTCAGGAGAACTTGCACACCAAAGAGCAGTCCATCAACCAGCTAGAGGCCCGATACCAGGAGCTGGAGGCCCAGCTGGCTGAGCTGCAGACAGAAAGCACTGCCAAGGATGACAACATCCAGTACCTCCAGAACGAGAAGATTGTCCTTGAGGTAGCACTGCAGGCAGCCCGAGCAGACAAGAGCCAACTTGATGAGAGTGCTGAGAGGCTTGGCGAGGATGTTCTGGTGGCCTCAGATGTCTTGGATCAACTACGACAGGAAGTCCAAGTCAAAGCCAATCAGGTATGAGACAGAAGATGTGTTGAGGTAGAGTTAATTTATTTTACATTTACCTAAAATGTTTTTTGCGGTTTGGAAATGTTTGCAATAGGTCAAAAAGGCTTGTTTTTGTGCCTGAAGAATGAGGATTTACCCCCTTCTCTTCAGTGTAGTTAATATTAATTTAAATAAAACTCAAGTAGCATTGATACAACTTATAGTGAGTAATGAAACAATTGTATTATGTTACAGATTGAAACTTTACAACAAGAAAATAATTCCCTGAAGAAGCAAGCTCAGAAATTTAAGGAGCAGTTCCTGCAACAAAAGGTAAGACGCCTTCATAGCTTTTACATGACATTATATGCTGCCTGCAGCAACTCAGAAAGACTTCATGTACATTTATAAGCCACTTGTCAGAGTGACTCCCAGCTGGCTAAGGCTGTGGCTGCCGTGGGAGTATGTATTGTAGAGCCAGATGGCAGACACATTCTCTGGAGGAGAGCGGTGCTGACACGCCTCACTGGATTGAGCATTGTCCAAGGCTGCTTTATTTTGCATTGACAGACTGTCATGAAAAGGGTGGAGTTAGCTGACAGAATGACAGACTCATGCACTGCATTGTGTGCCTTTCAAGATTTGAGTTATTGTAGGCCCTCTTTATATGCATGCATTAACATCTTGGTCCATCAAATAGTAATTGAACTGTTTTGAGCAACACATGACAACCAAGTAAGTTTTTGTGAAAATGTCTCTATTATCAATAAACTAATCCTGAATGACTGAACTCCGTACCCTATTGCTAAGGATGAGCCCATCCACCCTTCGGAGAAAGCTAATTTCGGCCATTTGTATCCACGATCTCATTCTGTCTCCTTTAAAGAACCAGCAATAATAGTGTTAACCAAACGATCAGGCTGATTAACGGATTTATGGCATTTCTCTACAACATTTAGGACACAAGAATTTACCAGCATTGGGTATCAATTAAAATTTTAACAATTAGATTAAATGACTGGTAAGTCTGTTACCGACTACTGACAGCAGCGACTATTAGTCGACTAGTCGTGCACATCCCTAATTTTAAACATATACAGGATAAAAGTAAGCAAATATGGTATTTGTTGTCAATTTGTTAAAAAGCAATGTGCATTTAGTAGCACTTTAAAAAAAATCAGCAAGTTCAGTCTTAGAGAGATTTTTCATTTTTTTCTTGCTAATTCATAAATGGCACAACAGACTTGTGTCCTCTCATTAAAAGGTTAGAATTATATTTGCCATCTTGTAGGTTTTACAATGGTTCACTATAGCCATTTTCATTGGTGGACTGTGTTCATGTTTGGCCTGCAAAAATAAAGCTTATCCACTCCTCTATGAATAGACGGCATCAGTGAATTAAATCTCTCTCAAACCCTGGAGATGATGCAGCCCTGTCTCCTGCAGTGCTGTCAGTTCTTGTTTTTTCCCTGCTGTGTCAGTCAAGGCAAATATGAGTGAGACTACTTGCACATCTCCAAAGGAGCAAATGCCTCATAAGTATTTTGTTCCACTTTAAACCTTTTACTGGGGTTAAAAATGCCATTTACCTCACAGGTGATGGTGGAAGCATACCGCAGGGATGCCAGCTCCAAAGAACAGCTGATCAGTGAGCTCAAGTCCACCAAAAAGCGTCTATTGATGGAGGTGAAGGATCTGAAGCAGGAGCTACTGGCTGCTCAGGGGGAGAAGCAGAAGGCAGAGCTGGAGCAGACCCGGCTGCAAAAGGAAGTGGTGAGAGTGCAGGAGCAGATGAGTAACATGGAGGCCCATCTGCAAACCATTCAGAATGAAAGGGATCAGCTCGAAACCCAGATTCAGGTACTGTTTGTCTGATATTTGCTCATGGCATTACAGTATTATATAATAAAGAAAAGATTATATTAACCTTGGGTGTTTTTTTTCCCCCCAATGCAGTCTCTACAGTTTGATCAGAGCCAGCTAGCAGCAGTGACACAGGAGAATGAAGGTCTAAGGAAACAGGTGGAGCAAATGGAGGCTGAAGCCAAGAAGTGAGTCATGTGGTCCCACAGTGATGATTTGGCCCATGATGCCCCTCTTTGTAGTCATTTGGTATTTATAAATAGAAATAAGGGGTAATGCCTAAACGCCTCATAGAAATAAAAGTTTGTATGTGTGGATTTTTTTTTTTTTTTTTTTTTTTTAATCCTCCTCAGAAATTCTGTGTTTGTTATATCAGGAAGTAAAATACATTTTTATTTATTTTTTTTCATTCATATGTTCTTTGAAATAGAGCCATCACTGAACAGAAGGTGCGTGTGAAGAAGCTGGGAACAGATTTGACCAGCGCTCAGAAGGAGATGAAGGCCAAACACAAGGCCTACGAGAACGCCGTGGGCATCCTGAGCAGGAGGCTCCAAGAGGCTCTGACTGACAAGGAGACGGCTGAGGCGGAGCTGGCTAAATTGAAGGCCCAGGTATCAGATGAAGGGAACAGCCAGGCCTTGCAGGTAATGAGCACTTCTTTTAAAGCTTCAAGCTGCAACATCTATTTAAAGAGTTTCAAGCATTAGAAGAAGTACCACTGTTAGAAAGCTATACCTGCTCTTATTTATTTATAGTTTGTATCACAATAAATAAAATGGGTGCATTAACTCCTACAGACATGTGTTACTGTCTGTACACCTCGTTTATGATGGACAGTGCTTACATAGGTGGTAGGGATCATGTTAAAGTATGAGTCATCTGTCTTTCTCTCTAGTCCCTTTGTGCACTACTCAACTCTCAAATGTGCATTAACCTTGGTAACGCCAGGTTTATGCATTGCAACCATGTTGTAACAGCCCTCTCTACAGCTTCATTACATTTGCTAAAGTTAGTGTTAAAAATATCATCTGATTCTGAATGTGTGAGGTTTTTATTTTATTTTATTTTGACAGATTTTTTTTTTATATGGATTGACCCGTATTCTTGTCATTTGTTACCATTTCTTGTCAGAAGGTTGTATGCCCCTGCATCGTGAATATAACTGTAGCTGTTGGCTAACTCAAACATTTCTTTATTTGTCATACAGAAGAAGATTGAGACTCTACAGGCTGAACTGCAGGCTGTTACCAACAGCAAAG
Organism: Simochromis diagramma; assembly: GCF_900408965.1. NCBI lineage: Eukaryota > Metazoa > Chordata > Actinopteri > Cichliformes > Cichlidae > Simochromis > Simochromis diagramma. The sequence continues at coordinate 1,412,573 of NW_024386832.1, forward strand.
CTATGCTAGAGAAGGAACTTCAAGAAGTGATCACCCTAACGTCCACAGAGCTGGAAGAATACCAGGAGAAGGTTCTGGAGCTTGAAGATGAGGTAAACTTTGTTAATCTTTCATCTTATAGCTCATATACTTTTTTTTTTTTCTCAGTTCAAACCTCTTTTTAGCCCCTTTCAGACATGCTTTTCTCTGTTAATCTCATGGCATCTTCCAGCTATCAACGTGTCTCCCCAGAATCTTGAGATGGGCATTTCACTAAAAGATCGTACGCTTTGGAGAACCAACCAAAAGGCAACAATACAAAACAGAAAAAAAGTCTTCGAGTGACACACTCTCCTGCTGTCCAATCTACTTGTGACAAACATGATTAATATACAAAAGAATAAATAAAATATACGTATGTTAAGATTTCAAGAACAGCAATCTTAAAGTATAAAATGCATTAAGACAATGTCACTTCATGTTCTGTCAATTTTTTTGCTAACACTGTGGCTTTTGTTGATGTGGGAATCATATAATGAAGACTTAAGGAAGATTATTGTAAAACGGGCTTACGTATGAATACCAGAATGCAATCACTGATAATAGACTGATAGGTTAGGTGTCCCAGAGCTTAGTTGGTTCATGAAAAAAGAAATAATTTCATGAACTTTTTCATCAATAATACAACTGTATGAGCGGTTTATTTGCACTTCTGAAATTATTCAGTTCATATGTTTTGTTTTGTTTGTTGTTTAGTTTTTTGTATCAATGACATGTATTGCTTCCACAGCTTCAAGAATCGCGCTGCTTCAAGAAGCGGATCCGAAAGTTAGAAGATGCCAACAAGAAATTGGCACTTGAGCTGGAACACGAAAAAGGAAAACTGGCCGGATTAGCTCAGTCCCACAATGCACTGCGGGAGCATGCCAACATTCTGGAGTCGGCCTTAGCAAAGAGGGAGGCGGATCTTGTCCAGCTCAATTTGCAGGTAAGAAAAAAAAGGATTGCATCTAATAATATAGATGTGGGTTTTGTTTTTATTATCCTGGTGACACAAAGTATCATATTACCTGTAGACTAAACTAGAAAAGTGGGGTTTCAGGTTCAAGCTGTTCTGAAGCGTAAAGAGGAGGAGGACCAGCAGATGAAGCAGATGGTACAAAGTCTACAGCTGGCCTTGGAAAAAGAGAAGACCAAAGTCATGGACCTGAAAGAACAGGTAAGACTTCTGTGCTGCATATTAGGCTAAATTATGATTTCCTTCTCTTTAAGCTGAAGTACAACCTCAAAATAACTCATATTAAAGTATTTTGGGAGTTAAATACTTTTTGTTTTGACACAAGACACAGCAAGAACCTGCTTACAATCTATAAATCAAACTGATAAACTGTCACATGCCTAGCTCAGTACATTTTCCTTTTTGACACCAAATTGGGAGTAGCGTGGTCTTTGGAGTTCCCATATTGTTTTATGCAATGTTTCCTTTAGGTGGCAGCAGCAAAGGCTGAGGCAGCCCACAATAGACGGCACTACAGGGCAGCCATGCTGGAGCTGTCAGAGATCAAGAAGGACTTGCAGTCCAAAGAGGACCTGGTTAAAGCTCTGCAGAAAGAAGCCCACAAACTACAGTGCGTGCATTTGCCTGATTAAAGAATACTGTGACTTCAGGAAAATTTTAATGATTTCTAATCTAATACTGTGTTACATAACCTATAGTAATTGACGATTTTATAAGCTGCTTAACAAACTCTGCAGGGCTCAGGATGAGCAGCACGCTCAGGAGGTTGCCAGGTTCCAAGAGGAGCTGGCTGAGGCTCACTCCCAGCTCCAGATCCTCCGGAAACAACTGGACGATGAACTGGCAAAGCAGCCGCTCACTAACCAAGAGGCAAGTACTCGTTTTGGGTTACTTTACCTGTTAGTTGGGCTACATTTGTATTCTAACCAACAGAAGTCAGTTTGGTAAAAAAAAATGTTTTTGTTGTGTGACTGTTGTAATATTTGATACTGATTAACTGAATTGATTCGAATACAACACTTAGGGTTATGTAGTCCTTATTTCCTATAAACTTTTCAGTGTTGCAGTTCGTTAAAACCTGTTTTAGTCTCCTTCCAATTTACTGTTGGAGATCACCTCTCAATAACACTGACGTCTAACACTGGCTGCTGGTTCAGGTTGAAGATTTGAAGTGGGAGGTGGAGCAGAGGCAGAGGGAGATTGAAGCTCAGAAACAGCAGGTGGAGATGATGGAGCAGTGCCACCACAGGGAGCTCGACAACCTACAGACAGCTCTGCAGGCAAGCTTTGACCTGATTATACAGTATAGGCACAGTGTCTCATGTTTCCATGTTTCTGTCATTTATGCCTCTTTCAAGCCATTTACTGGTAAAATAAAATGTCTGACTCAGAATATTAAAGTGGAGCTGGAGTCGGTACAGGAGGAGCTGAGCAGCACTAGGAAGGACAAGTTTATGCTGCAGGCCAAAGTGGGTGAGCTGAGAAACAGCATGAAGACAGTCCTGCTTCAAAACCAGCAACTCAAACAGGACTTCAAACAGAGTCGTCTAAGGAAGGTGAGGCAACTTTTCATGCCGTGAACGGTTGTGTTATGTGACGTGTTTAGTGCTTTCTTAGTTCCTAGCTGTGACATCATTTAAACTTCAGGAGTCCACTAAATAATGTACAGTAAAGTATTAACTGCTGAATGTGATTATTATGGTTTCTCCCTCTGCGAGAGTCTCGTCATGAGAGGTTGTTGTTAAAAAGATTAAAACCGAAGCAAATAAAACGTATGTTAATATTTCATATGGGTGCAACTAGCAATGGCTAATATGTTGTCATTTAGCTGGGTGTGCCCATTACTTTCTACAGTATGAGTAATGCAGGCATTCTGTCTTTTACAGAGATGTAAAGGTCAGTACTGCAAGTATAATGCCATATAAAAATAATGTGTTGTTGTTGTTGTTGTTGTTGTTGGAGCAGCAGCGCATGGAACTGAAAAGTGACGGGAACCCATCCACCCCAGTAACGCCAGTTAAGATCCCAGACTGCCCAGTGCCTGCCTCCCTACTGGATGAGTTGCTGAAGCCTTCGACTTCTGTCAACAAGGAGCCACTCAACAATCTCCACAACTGTCTACGACAGCTCAAGTAAGATCTTTTTTCTGTGTGAATGATTTGGTTAAACATTATCAGCAAACCGACATGAAACTTGTTTTTTTGTAGTGCTGGGCAGTTATTCAAACGCCAGAACTGATGTAACAGTTTTTTTCTGTTGTTTTTTTCCCTTTCAGGGAGGAGATGGACAGCCTCCAAAGGCAGATGGAGGAACACACAGTAACAGTACATGAGTCAATGAGCTCATGGACAAACGCAGAGGAAGGACTGGATCAACTGAGGCTTCAAAACAACATCTCCAACTCAACAGAGCTAAACAACATGGAGGTGGAAAATAACAACCATGGGGAACAGCAGCAATCATAACTAAAGAACTTTTTTCTCAGGCCAATAGAGGGAGAGTGGAGTTTTATCCACCGAGGCACTTTTTAGCCCCTTACACCCTTTCTCTTTTAACAATTGCTGCCAACATTTGGCATTTCTCCCATCGGCACAGAGGTGCATTCGCAGAGTAATACTTTACATACCATAGCTTTATTCTTTCTTCTTTATTTGATGGTTGTGTTTTATTTGTGTTACACCTTTGTCACATTTATTTATTTAGAGTTGAGAGATTACAACTTTTTGTTCCATGCTTCTTTTCCCCGTCTATACAAATCTTTCAGGCCATAAATTTTTTTCCCCTCTCCTTGTTAATTTAGCATTTTTCCTCACAAAAATTGGCTACTATCCACGTAATGTTAGATCAGTGGCATTCATGCTGCTTAATGATGACTGGCTTCATTTAAAGAAGTGTTTTCAGCGACAGAAACAAACCACGAGGCCGCCTAAAGGCTGGCTACCACATGTTCTTCCATTTATGTGTGCCTGTCTATGAGTGAAGTCGTTCGTCTATGAAAAAACTGACATGGTTAAACAGGCAGCCTGTGTTAAAACTTTATCACTCCTGTTCATCAACTTTAAAAATTCACGCACAGTTGTAGTCAGTTATTTTGTATTGCCTCATGTTAAGATGCAGTGTTTAATATGTTTGCTGTGTCACCCTGGGTTCTTAAACTCTAAAAAACAACAAAAAAAACAACAACGTTAATATCAGTTTGTCTAGCATGGACGGCAGTAATTTGTACGCAAAAAAAAGCCTTAAGCAATCTTTAATATGGTATAAAGGACTAATTTGTTTGGGTGAATATATTTCTGCTGAGGTTGTGTGCAAGATGTCACTTGTTATATTGTATATATGTGTGACTGCTTACTTAAAACCAGTTTATTGTAAAATATGTGGATTACATCAACTGACATCGCACACTTGATCAAAACTGGACTGACCGAGGGGTAAAGTTGTAAGATGAAACAACAACAAAAAAAAAAACTTCTAATAACAGTAAGTGCAATCAGATGTGTTCAGTTTCTGTTACAGTTAATACATTAAGTTTGTATTTACAAAAAAATGAATACCCCTGAATCACTTTTTTTCTGTTTCATGGGTAATGGGATAAGTTAATTGTTGTTTCCAGAGGTTAATATATTATGTACATGTCCTTTTTTTGTACGATTGTTTATTCATCTTAATTGATAGTGTAAAGAAAAATGGAATCTAATGCAAACCATAAATTGGATAACAATAATAATTCTGCTGCAGCTGCACTAACATTTCAGTATAGAGTGGTTGTTGGATGATACAGTAGCTTTCTGCATGCAGTTGTGCTGCAGCTGCTGTGCTGATGCTCATTCCCACACTAAATGCTTAGGCAAATACCATGTTATGCTGATGAATTTCCAAAGGGACGATGCTTGGAGAATGCTTATTGAGATGAAGCAAATAACACAAAACATTAAACATGTTGATATACTGTGTTCCCATATGTTTTTGGACAGTGTTCTCTATTGCTTACAGCTTTTTGTTATATATATATATATATATATATATATTTTTTTTTTTTTTTTTTTTTTTTTTTTTTTCCCAGACATTTTGACCCTGATTTAAAAAGATGTGATATTGGTATTTATCATAAAATTGCACTATTCATCTGTCACGGTGTGCCCATTCAAGTATAAGTTAAATATGAAACTCTGTAAATTACCCCGTATTTTTGTTTCCTGTTTCCACTGTGAATTTTTTCTTTTCAATCGTTATTTTTGCTCAGGCAGTATTTTAGACGGAAGCGGGTCCTCGCTCTGTGCATTTTGAAACCGTCGCGGTGAGAAGACACCTAGCAAAATAGCCGGGGAGAGGAGGAGGAGGTGGGAATGGTACAATTAAAATTATATATTAATATATCATTGATGTACAGTTGACTGGGGTACATGTTTACGGTTATATGCAATGTAAAACCAGAAAAAAAATGTGCGTTTAACGTTCGTATCAGTTTTTATTATCACTAACCGGTAGCTCGAGTGGTTAGCTTCTTGGCTTGCCAGCTGGCTAATGACTGCTAGCATGGCTGACAATCTCAGCTTCCTGAAATGAATCGCATACCTAATGTCACTCTAATCTAATTTTCTAATTTTCATATTTAACGATCATTCGTGCAGTTGATCGTTTCAGTTATTTGAATGCCTTCGCCATGCCCTGCGTTTGTTTTACCCGATAAGTGATCAGTTTGGCCTGCGTACATGGCTTTGCGCTAACACAAAATATTTACCATTTTCTTTATACCAGTTTTACATTTCAGATTCTTTATTGTTTTTGTATTTTTCTTATTCACTGTAAAATAGTATGTCTGTTATTAACTACAAAAATCGGCGCTAGGTTATCGTTTCCTTGAATTAGTCACGTCTACTAAGGCACAGCATGATGCTACATTAAAGGCTAGCAGAAAATACGTAAATATGAGGACGGTGTATTTTTAACTGTAGACCAGCAGCCATGTCCCGATAAAGGCTCTTGTCACCAACATGCACAAAATATTTGACATGTTACGTTGAGTATTATTATTAACAAATGTAGAAACATACGGTATTTAAAACAATAAACTAGTGATGTAGAGAGAGTTCAGCAGTGATGTTATTTAAACCTATGTCACATCCAGTGTAAGGTGTCATCTAAATGATCTTTAACCACAACAGTAGCATATTTTAAGAGAAAGAAAATTTAAAAAAAAATCGATTTGTGATTGGCTGCTGTCACTTTCAAGTGAGCTAGTTTTAAATTTTCCTATAGTCGTAAACGCATCGTGCGCCCTCCCTTAAATTTGAACATGCGCAGAACGTGTTGTAAACAATGAGACTCTTCCAGACCGTCTCCAGCTTTGTGTCTGTCCAACAGTTGATCTGTGCAAAACTAAACGGTTTCCCATAGCTCTCCGTACATTCAATAAAAAATGTTCCTTGGTAAGTAAAGAGACACATTTGTGACTAAATATTTTTTTTATCAGCATCATCACTGCGAACACGTATCACATTTATTACGTTACAGCCTGAAAACCCACCTCGAATGACATACTTGGGCGTGACAGCGTGCGAATGAACATACTAATATTGTTATTATGCACTTACTTTAATGCAGATTTATATTGGTCAGTATTCCAGCCCCATCTACATTCCTTCCGAGCAGCGTCTCTTGTGCTAGCTTTGTCAGGCAAACTCCCGGCTTTTAAAGCTGACTTGCTGGTTAGCAGGCTAGCTAGTAGATGCTAGTCCAACACTGGTCTCGGTGGTTCTGTTGAGGCATAATATGCTACGTTAAAATAAGCATTTAGACCATCAGTTCCACCGGGTGTTTTTCTGTCATATTAATTAAAAAATTCATTGAGGCTGTTGAAGACACATACTCATGCTTATTAAATGTAAATGATTATCTTTTTGCTACTGAAAGGGGGGGGGGGTGTCAGTGATGGTAGTATCAGTGTGTTACATTTTAAAACTTTGGACTGACTGTTGGAGTATATTAAATTATACATGGCATTTAGCTATTGTGCACGCAGTAATTAGAGACTGTTTAATTGCACACGTGTGGAATGCAGTGGAAAATGTTGACATACTAGTCTAAGCTTGATTTAGACATCCATCAACTTTTAGTTTAAGTACTACTTATTTTTATGAGTAATGATAAAACTATAGTGTATAGGAAGTTGTTTATCAATAGCTGCTGTTTGTAAATGCTGAAGTTTGTGCTGTGTTACAGGGAGCTGAAGCATGGAGGCGGCTCTGAGCAGGTTGAGGGGGCTAAGTGCCGATGAACTGTCCGAGGAGTTTGCCCGGGCAAATGTCAAGTGTGGACCCATTACACCCACCACCCGTGCCACCTATGAGAGGAAATTAGCCCGTATCCTGGCTGGACCAGAGAGCAGTACCACTGAAACAGACAGCAGCTCTTCAGCTGGTGCCTTGAACATTGTGGTGGATCATGCCAAATCTCTGTCATGTGCCACCTCGGCTGTTGTGCCCACAACCTCTGGAGCAAGCAGCAGCTCTTCAAAGGCTGCCAATGAAGAGTTGGACTTTGGCTACGGTGTGGGTCTCAACCCTCCAGAGGAAGAAGAAATATCAGAAAATACAAACTCAAACAGCTCTGCTGAGGGCAGTAACTTGCAGTCCAAAGTGGAAACTCCTTCAAAGCCAGCACAAGTGTCCCCAACCCTTTATTATGGAGTGTGTCCACTTTGGGAGGATGTCTTGGCAAGAAATGGTAAGAGAAACTCAGCTTCTTACTTTTTAGAGTCCATTAGATATCATGTTTAATTTTGGTATGAAGAATTACTTGCCAAGTGTTGTTGACTTTGGGAATTGTAGAAACAATACTTTGAAACAATTTAGCATTACTTCACGCAGTTTAAAAACATGGTACAACACGCTGTTTTTGCCCCACCTGTTTGCGTTTCAAGTTGTGTAGAGGAACTGAGCCCTGCCACCAGTAAGACGATGGCAGGAATGAAGCAAATGAGTCCATTTTATAAACCCCCAAAAATCTGAACTATAGCGACAGCTTCTATCCCAGTACAAGTTATTTTGGAGCAGCTTTGCTCTCTTTTCACCATCCTTCACCTGTCTTTACTGTTATTGACACTAGCTGTGGAGATGCTCCCAGCTGCTGGATGACTAGTTAGCATTATTTTGCATGCATTTGTTAGTTTAATTTTAGAAATGTAGTTATTACTGTTTATGTTTCCTAGACTGTGTGACATGATATTTGTCCTTTTAAGACGGTGAACTTTGGAGTAACAATTGTTGGAATTATTGTCTTGTAATAAACTATATTAGTCATATGACTAGCATATTATCACAATGGCTTTAATTCAGTGGCTCTAACAACAGAATTGCAGTAACTGTTTAGGATTACAGGCATTTTTAGACACGGTCCCCTGTTGTCAGAGGCTCAATAGTAATTGAACAATTGACTAAAAAGGTGAGGTCTGTTTCATTGCTAATGCATTACAAATAGACTTGATTTCATTTGGTATCTTTTCACTGGAGCTGTCACTATGAGATCCAAACAGATACTGATGCAAGTGAAGGAGGCTATCATTTGGCTGAAAACTAAAATAAACCTATCCTATCAGAGTGATCGCAAAAATGTAAGAAATGGCCAAATAAACAATTGTGTTTGTTCTTGAAAACAAATAGATGCACTGTCCAGTTTAGCAACTCCAAATGACTTGAAAAATCACAGAAAACAACTAAAGCAAATGTTAAGAAAGACTGGAAAAAAAGGGGGGTTAGGAAATTTCACACCTAGTCAACAAATTCAAAAATCTCAAGTAGGTAGGTGCATAACTGTCAGGGTCTACAATCGAGAGACGTCTTCATGAATTGAAATACAGAGTGTTTATAACAAGACACAAACCATGCTCAGTTACTCAGTTCCACTCAGGATGAAGAAACCTAAAACAGACCACAAACTCCTAAAAGATTCTTCGGACACAAACAAAAATAAAATATACTAGAATGATGGGAAGAGGAAAATATGAAGAAGGAAAGAGAACATTTATGATCTGACAGATCTCATCTGTTGAATATGGCGCAGTAAATATTATGGCATGGGCATTATGTGACTGCTCATAGTGTACAGGGTTATAATCTCCAAAACTGATTTGACAGCATTTCACACAATTGGATAACCACCCGAAGCCCAGTTTCTCAAGGCAAAGAAATGGGATATTCTACAGTGTTTGTCAAATAGCCTTTTAAGTTGTTGAAAATGAGGAGCTAAGTATAAAAATGCATGTAATGCCAACAGTTAATGTAATAATGTTGTTAAACCGCTTGAATTAAAGCTAAAAGTCTGCGCTTCACTAAATAAAAACAATTTATATTGGATTGAAGCATTTAAATTTGCAGTGTTGTTACAAAAAGTACTTCAAAGGCAAAGAACAGAAGAAATGTCTCAGAAATATGGTTTATCCAATAATAATCAGATAATTAAGATATTTATTTATTTATATATTTATTTATATATATTTGTTTAGTGGACAAACATTTTCTTTTCTTGGCGGTGAGCAGTCAGGCAGTAGGACAGCCTGACCTCTCTGGGGCAATGATCTAAATTCACTTTGAGCTTCCATAAAAATCAGTGCTGTTAATGTTAATCAGTCAAGGCAGGCTTTTTTTTGCAGTTGCAGAAGCAGTGGCACTTACGTGGCTGACAAGACAGACAGGGCAAAAAATGTGGAAAAAACCCAGCCACCAGTTAGGCCACCGTAAAACACAACAATTAAGGAAAAATGGAGTACCAAATACAAGAATTAAAATGGTTTTTGTGTTTTTCTGCAGAGGGAGCACATGTATACTCAGATAAGAAAGATGCCCTTCAAGCTGTAAAGACGATGAAGGGAGCCCGTTTTAAAGCCTTTTCCAACCGTGAGGATGCTGAGAAGTTTGCTAAGGGGATCTGTGATTACTTTCCCTCTCCCAGCAAGTCAGTCTGTGTATCTCCTGTCAAACCAGGCCTGCCCATTAGTAAAGGTAAGTACATGAAATGATTGAGGCTTCTCTTCTAAAAGAGCTTCACAGTATTTTTTTGTGTATTTTTATTCAATTGAATTCGTTTTTATTTTCTCATCTGGTGTTAGTTTATTGCCTGATAAAGCAGTGCACCGTTATCAGTCAAATTTGTTATCACTTTTAAGTGAAGTGGCATCTGTGAGCTGATCGCTGTATTTATTACAGTGTGAATATAGAGGTGCAGCATAGTTCAAAGATTTCACAGTTTGCTGATGTATCTGACATGTTAAAAGGCACAAGCGGATAAAAAGACTACAGATCGAGCTAGAATCCGAGCCATTGTGCAAGGCACTCCTGAAAAATTCTTCACTGCAGTGACCAGCTTCGTCTCTTTCTCCCTTCCACCCCAGACAACGTGGAGGTCGATACCATCAACCGGGAGCGTGCCAACAGTTTTAAGAGCCCGCGCTCCCAGGACCTGACGGCCAAACTAAGGAAAGCTGTGGAGAAGGGCGATGAGACGGCCTTCAGCGAACTGGTCTGGGGCAATCCACGCTATCTCATTGGCTCAGGAGATAATCCCACTATTGTTCAGGTGGGAACATGTAGTGAATACTTTTGGTATATTCGGACTGTTTATAACGCTGACTGAAAGTTGCATGGTATTTAGCATCTTAAGATAGCACAGAGATGCCGCCACAATCTCTGGAAAGTCTTTGCTATTAATAGAGTAGCATGGCCTGACTTGCCATTTGTTGATACATAAATATTTTGACTCTATCAGCGCCAGCCTTTCAGTTACTGTGTGTGTGTGTGTGTCAAGCTTGTAGCTCCTGAGACAAAAACAAAAGTGAATTTACCTGCTGGATGTGCTGAAATGGAATTTTTGCATCAAAGTAATTCATGTGTTTGTTTTACATTTAAAAGTACTTTAAAAATTGGGATTTAAAGTGTTTATAGTTGATGCTAGTATATTATAAATAACTCTGTTTGTTTATTAAGCTGCAGGTATTCAAATAAAATCAGTGGCATGTTGTTAATCCCTGATTAATCCCAAAGTCAGATTCTGATTTTTAGAAAAAAACCTGCAGTTTCTGTTAACTGGAGATTAAAAAGGATTCCTGACCCATTCAGTCGTTCCTCTGTGGTTTGTTATGCTCAGGAGGGCTGCCGGTACAATGTAATGCACGTGGCAGCCAAGGAAAACCAGGCAGGGATTGCTCAGCTGCTGCTGGACACCTTGGAAAACCCAGAGTTTATGCGCCTCATGTACCCAGATGACCAGGAAGTCATGCTGCAGAAACGAATCCGCTACATTGTAGACCTTTACCTCAACACTCCAGATAAAGCTGTCAGTTCTTTCACACTCCCAATTCAACCTGAATAGATTCATTTTAAATAATAATATGAACAGAGCCCAGTAACTTTATTATTTTGTTTTTCCCCCACTGTAGGGCTTTGAAACACCGCTCCACTTTGCCTGTAAGTTTGGGTGTCCAGATGTGGTCAATGTCCTGTGCTCGCATCCTGACATTGATAAGAACCGTGAGAATAAGGATGGCCAGACGCCTAGGGATGTAAGTACTTGCATTTTGAACCATTATTTAAACGAGCAGCACACACAGATGCACACACATGGAGCATGGATTAAACCACAGGAGTGACCGTGAATGTGTATGCATTTATATGAGTGCTGTCTAGCAAATACAGTCTCTCTCAGTGCAATCCTCGCAGTAGTTGTTCAGGGAGGCGCAGTTATGCCCACACAGGTTTTTAAGCTGTGACCTCTAAGCTTGCTTTTTAAATCCTTTGGCAGCAATCACTCACTGAACATTGTAAGCTAAACTTAGATGAGCAAATTCTTTCCTCACTTGATCCAGCAACAGCTGTACATAAATGTCTGTTCACGCATCATTATTTTGTTTCCCTCTTTCCCACAGCTTATATGCAGCAGAAAGAATAAAAGTCCAGAAGTGAAACAGAAGATAAGTGACTACCTGGAGGGTAAGGGATTAGCACATTTCTTACAAATTAAGTTTGTTCTCCTTGGGCTGGTTCAACACACAGCATGTGACATCTTAGGTTTTTTTTGTTTTTTAAAATCTGTCCTTTTAATATTTGTAAAATTGGAGCTGCTGTAAGTTGGTTAAGTGTCGGTCATAATAGTCTTGTGAGCTTGAAAAAAGAGCCCTGGATGTCTTTAGGTTTGAGAGGTGAAACGTATTTACAAAACTAAAGAAATCCAGTTACTTTTTTCAAGCTCTCGAGGCTGCATGTGTTAGTGTTACTGAGCGGGTACAGTCATGAAAAAACTGCAACAAGTTTGTTTTGCAAATCACGACAAGTTTTTGTTCAGTCCGGTGAGAGTTGAAGGCATCTGGTGTGCAGCGTCAGAGCATTTGGCACGGCGTTCTGCATACTGTATTTCTTTATACCATTTGGTATGCGCACACTGCCAACGCCATATGCAGCAGCCACATGACAGCACACAAACTTAGATTTTGTTTTGACGTACTCTGCCAGCTTAAGGTTCGACTCCCACCGCTTCCACCTTTGACAATATGTAAATGTTGTCATGGGTTATGTTGTCATGCTGACTTTGAGTCTCTGTTGTTTCACAGACCGTTGCTATATCCCTTTGCTGAGAGCAACTGACAACACCTCCCAGCCCATCATTGGTGCTCCATGGTCACCTGAGTCCTCAGAAAGTCTCTCGCTAATCCAGCGACACACAAGAAGCCCCAAGGATCCCATGATGGCTGTCACTGCCTTTGCTGGCCCCCTAAGCCCCTCTAAAGCAAGTTTAAAAACAACAACAACAAAAAAACCTGCTTATCAGTGTTCATGAAGGCCGTAATAATTTTTTTTTAAAACACATATTGTCTTCCACTGTAGGCAGATGATTTTCGCCGGTTCTGGAAGACGCCACCCAGAGACCGGGCAGAACTTTACCACCACATACTTAAGTCTGATCCTGACAGGGGGGCGGAGAGAGTAGGCAGGTACGTCCAAAACCTAAGTCTTATTTTATTTTCAGTAACTTTCTCAGGAATATCTGTGTCCGCTGTGATGCACAGATATCATCTGTTAAATGCCATCTCTGCACTTTTCACATAGTCATACATATTGGAAGCTTTCACTTCATTATGGATGATTAGCTAAACCACAGTAGGATGCAGTTTTTTATGTTTTGTTTAATGTTTAAAATGTTTTGTATTCCATATACCACTGAGAATAGAACAGCCCATTATGTAACTATGTGAAGGTCGACTTATGCATTAACCTTCCCCGTCAATAATTGGAATAATCAGCTCTTCAAATTACCAAAATAATATTTAGCAGTTTATTACTATTATTCTGCTATATTGGTGGATACTCATAATAATCATGGCTAAAGTTTTAGTTAATGAGGTCTGGGTTTGTTTGGGGTTTCCCCCTGACTCTTGGCTCTCTAAAATATTGGAGAGGATATCCTTATTATGATAATTTCAGGTTTCTTCCTGTTAAAAGGGAGTTTTTCCCCTTCCATGTGCTTGCTCATAGCTCATCTGATTGATGGGGTTTACTTACTATTATTGGAAGGTATTTATGTTACAATATAAAGCGCCTTGAGGTAACTGTTATTGTGATTTGGTGTGATAGAAATAAAACTGAATTGAATATCTGGCTGTGAGCAACAAAGTCCACCTCCTGTTCAAATTAATTTGTAAAGGAAAATCATAACAAAGCTGGCTTAAAGGTAAGGAGAAGCTCATTTTAGAGAGCGGATGACCTGAGTGACTGAATCAAAGTCCAGTTTAAGATAATTGAGGACTAGTTTTGTGTTTTTTGGAAACATGCACAGCTTCTGTTTTTTAAAGTCCAACAGTAGAAATATAAATTGAAATTAATGTAATGGGTTAATTTTGATTATGCATCCTTTTAACCCACGCAGATCAGCTTCAACATTAGCCACAATCATGGGGAACCAATAAATAAACAAATATCTTTGTTATTTAAATGAATCTACGTCTTGCCTACAGAGACCTAGCTCATGAGATGGGACACCCCTGGGCGGAATATTGGGACTTCCTGGATAGTTTTGTGGATCTGTCATCTGGTGAGGGGCTCCGCAAGCTGGACGATTACCTGAGCAAGAAGGATTTCAGTTCACGGACTCATGAGGGGGCCGGCGAGAATGAAACCAGCAACAGGTTTAAAACCCCCTCTCCAGGTACAAAGTGCTTTATATTTGAGAAGTATGGGTTGCTGAGATGGACTGTGCACATTTCTGATCACATCCTGATTTAATGTGTTAATTTTAGTGATGTAGCGTAATCAGTGTGTTTCTCAAGTATAGCCTCTTGTTATATTAAATGGACTTTGCAAAGTTTCATACCTCGTTTTTTTGCCCTAAAGCAAAGTGCACCACTCTTTAGTTTACACTTTTTTGTTACTCATTCTTCGCTGATTGCAGGCAAGCCCAAAAAGTTCTGCAACTCTATTTCTGTTGGTGCCTTCCTGGACGAGGGTGACGATATCAGCCTTGAGGAGATGAAGAACCGGCAGAACGCAGCACTCACCAGCATCACCTCCTGTGCTGCATCCAAGGACGTCCTGAAAGGAGCTGTGGGTGGCCGCGAGTTCCACATCGCGCTCCGCCACCACGGGGCCGACCTGATCGAGACTGCTGCCGAGCAGGACCTGCTGTGCTGCTGCAACGACGGCCTCCTGTCGCCTGGTGTAGTCTGTAAAAACGGGGTGTGCTCCTCCTCCAGAGATAGGACTCACAATGGAGACAAGGTGTCCCCACGCACCTCCCCATCCTCTTCCTGCATGCTGTCGCCTATTTCCAATCTCATGGTGGAGTTTGAGCGCATGTCTCTGCAGGAGCCACCAGACAGTCCCACCAGCTGCAGAGAGAGACGGAGCAGTGGTGGGAACCGTCATAGGGAGGCTCGGGACTATAACTCCTCCTCAGCCACAGACCTGAGCTCTGGGCTGAACCTCCTGGCTCTCAGTCACAGCGGTCAAGATGGTGAGACTGTGGATGGGCCAGGCTGGAGAACAGAGGGAGCAGGTAAAGAAGAGAGGCACAGCAGCGGCAGCTCAGAGGAGTACTTTGAAGCAGAGGAGAGTCTGGAGATGCTGGGTAGGACTAGGGGGTCAGTGTCAGGGTTGCGCAATTTCTGCGCTAGGTCCAAGTCATGGGACCACGGGGGCAGGGACTTAAGCAGCTCAGGATCCTCTGGGTCCTCTTATAAGTCCTTAGAGAACTCCCATGAGTTCTTACCCAGGACCCCACCACATGTCAGAAGAGGACTTTTTATTGATGGGTGAGTCACACTTGCTTTCACTGCAGAGGATTCAGTTTGTAGCAGACAAATAGAAAATGTTCCTGAGAATCTTTAAGTTTGGTATTGTAAATAAAAATAATCATGAGACTATGTGGAAAAGAAACTGAACTACATGAAGCATTTGTGAATATTTTTGTGATAATCCAGAGAAGTACTGTGTAACACACTCTGAGCTAGATGCTGTTAGTGGGATGTGACAGGCAGACGGTACAATTAGGAGCAGTCTGATGATCCCCAACTGAGCTGAAGTGATAAGTAGCTGATTAATCGTCTGTCTTTTTTACAGTGATTCTCCAACCAAACTGGACAGAGCGGTCCTGTCAGCAATAGAGGGCACAGACATCGATCCTCAGAAGTATCCGAGTATTCATAAGTGGAAGAGCACAGTGAAGTCATACTCTGCCTCAGATATGCAGAGGTTAGTAAGCTTGGCTGGCATATCAATGCAGGGTTTCCACCAGTGTTTTACAGGCTGTGTGTGTGTTTGATGGCAGTTGTAGGCAGACTTAAAAAGAATAATGAACCAGGTGAATGTCAACAGCTAACATAATTATATCTGTTCTGCTGCTATCTGTCAACTTATGTGCATTAATCATGGATTACAGTAGGCTAGGTCCTGCTTGGCTAATTTACATAAACTGTGAATTGGTGCTTTCTTGCTTGTGTTGGCTCGGAAGTATGCCCTTTTGTTTTTTTTCCCTCTTTTTCTCCACAGTGTGCAGAGATGCAGCTAGGCTAGCACAGCTCCATTGTTTTCCTCTGTCGTACAGTTAGCATTATAGCTAGTTAAATTTCCTTCAAACCCTGTTCATAGTTATTTGTATGCTTATTTCACGTGTGGGTGTGATCCTGCTGGCTTCAAAGGTTTCAGTACCAGGTGATGATGATGATGATGATGATGATGATAATACTTTTTCATGTCTTTAATCAGCAATAATCATGTCTTTGATATGCAGCTTAGCAATTGTGGTGACTCTCAAAATGTAGCCAAGGAGAATTGATAAGAAATCAAATCAATTAGAGATACTGATAATAGAATCAAAATTGCTAAATTCTTATCAGTTCCCATCCCTTGCATTTGCTTTTATTATCTTGCTTTTATTACTGTTTAAGCTTAAAAACTGGCTCTGCACACAGCTTAGAAGCTGTTATTTTTAGAAAAAGAAGTTCTACAGCAGCCCCATGCATTTACATCATGACAGAGGGCATCCACAGAAACATCGGTGGAAAAAAGAGAAATCAGTACTGAAATCTACAAGACTGACATTTAAACTACTGTACATTCAGATCTTACAGATTCTGGCATGTAAATGAACTGGTGTTTTCTATTAATTTGAACAAGGCACATTCACAGAGGACTTCCCTCTATACCGAAGTGCTTTCTCACAGTCATATTCTCACTCAAATGGATGTATAACTTGGGGCTCACCATCTTGCATGCTGAGTCGGGGATTGATCAACCCACTCTCCAACCTGAGCCACCCAAAGAATATGCTCTTTGCCCTTTAAATCATGTGTTAACTCAAAATCAAGAGTCCAAATACACCTCTTTAAATCCAGGGTGCAGAGATAAAGGCAACTATTAAACACGCACCCACGCAGGGTAGTCTCAGGTAGTGGTGTGCGGATTGATACTAAAATATCGATTCCTCTGATACCAGCCATTTATGGTCTAGAATCAATTCTCATATTAAAATATCGATATTTTAGTAATTTAGGGTAAATTTGTAGTTTATCATTAACAGGAACACAATGGAAAAAAACTATAACATTCGGATTGTCTACATTAGAAGGAACTACTTCCTCTTCCGCCTTTCATAGTCATGTGCGAAATACGGCTGAATAAATGTGTCCAGCTCCTTGGCACGCGCACTCACAACAATGGCTGAGCGTAAATGGAGTCATCTATGGACACGTTTTACCTCCACAAACAGCCGAGACGTGGTTTGCGATACATGTGGCAAGACAGTGAGGTGTTGTGGCAACACCACTAACCTCCTCGAACACCTCACAGTAAATCATATGACAGAATATGACGAGTGTATGTTGAGGCGAACTGAAGAGGAGGAGAGGGACAGGTGCTGCTAGGGCGAGACAGACGTCTCTCACGGAGTCCTTTAGTGCTGCAGGCAGGCAAGATGCTCAAATAGCGCACAGCTTCAGGTTTTTTATTTCTATATGATAATTCTGCATTATTAAATGATAACAAGTAATCTGATGTCCCATAATCATTATGAAGCTATAATTTGAGATACAGTAAAAGATACAATAAATAAGTTTTTGTACAAAGTATCGGATCAGTATCCTCGATACCATCCTGGATTTTACTTGGTATCGGATCGGAAAGGAAATGAGTGGTATCGCACATCACTAGTCTCAGGCCAGTCCCCCAAATAATATGCTTTATATTTACCATTAAATTTATTCTAAAACACTGATTATTGTGTTGATCTGTATTGTGTAGCTGGCCTAGCCCTGCAGTGGTAAAACCACGACTCAGGATGCAGCATCAGACTCCCGGCTCTCCTATCAGCGGCCTGATGTCCCCCACCGGCCGCTTCAGCCCCGCTCGGCACGCTGCCTCACCGGACTTCAGCCCCAGCCGGTACAGCCCTGCCAACATTAGCTACATTCAGCGCCTCAAGCACTTGAACGAGCCGTCAGTTTAACTGCACCCACCTCCTGCGCTACAATGCAGCCATACCCTCTCCAAGCCCTGCCTTCTCTCACACCCGAATCCAGCTGTACAGAGCTGGCTACACCAGAGCTCAGAAACCACAAACCTAACAGAAATATGCACAAAGTGTCTGGAAGATTTGTATTAATGATGTATGGTACGACTCCTACGTAACACAGGAATTCTCATCACAGTTAGGTTGTGATGTCAACTCCAGACTTTAAAAGGTAAAAAACAAAACAAACCTTGCTAATTTATGTACTGTATGGGTGTGGACCATGTTGAATTGACGGTAACGTTATTTGTGGCAAGTGTGAAGCACCTTTATCATAGCCTGACTCAACTTTTATGAATATTGTGAACACAAGCCACACCCCCCAAAGTTAGTTGATCACTAAAACTTTAGTGAGGGATCCTAAAAGGATTGTCACTGAAGATGTTCTTAAAAAAAAATTAAAATGTCAATATTTTAAAAATTATTTTTTGTATGTTGGTCAGTAGCACAAAATTTAAATGTTTTTATTAATGGTGTTAAAACCGACTGCCATTTCCTATGTTCTTTTTTTCCCCCTCAGTTCAGGAATTGCCTTAATTTTCTGAAGTGATGGACCAGCTCTCTGTCAGTTTGGACACATTTCCTCTAGCTCATACATGAAATGTATGGAAAATAAAGCAACTGAGATCTTCCATGTTTTTATTTTGTCCTTCAATAAATTCATACAATTTCCATCTTTTCTCGGTAGTTCCTGGACATATCTGGACTTTTTCTTTCTGTCGCTGTTGGCGGCCTTAGAGACTGTGCAATTTTTTTTCTTTATCTTTTTTCTGGAGTATCTTTTATGGGCAAACATCTCCTACAATGTATGAATGACAAAACACACCCATCAGTATAGTATTATTTCAGATTTGGCTAGTGCCTGGTGTTGCGATCACTTTAAAGCTGTGTGAAGTGATTTGTAACCACTAGGGGGCGAGAAAGACTCAAAGTAACTTGATAGGGTTTCTATGTCCTGTTACGACTGTCTTGTTAATGAAACTGCCTTATGATACAGAGAATACAGATTAGTTGAGAGCTGCTTAAAATATGAAGTTGATTAGCAGAACATGCGACCCTCATGATAGAATTTGATTTTAACAAAGTGCTAAGTAGAGCTTTGAGGCCCAAAATTTCAGTAATCCCTCAGGTGGTAAAACTGACTTCAAGTAAACTTGTGTAGATAACGGCAAGTTCTTGCAGTCCTCTAAAAACCTGCTGTATCCAGTCTGTATTGTAGGGATAACATCACTGCTGGGTGAGGGCTTATCAGCTGTGTCTAGGACTAAAAAGCCAATTATCCTGAATATTCAGATGGCCACTCGCATTTAAAGAATGTATTTTTTGTGTGAACTATACCTTTATCCGAGAGCACAAACTACTTCAGTGCGAAGATTGTGTCGTCATCCTCGTGTTCTCAGATGACAACAGATCTAATTCTGGTTTCTGAATGTGGAACTTTGCAAAAATGTACCTTAAAAAAACTTAACATGCTTCTTGTGCTTTTAGCATTCTGTGCTTTATTAAAACTTAACTTTCATGGTGAATTCTTTCTGTATGTCTAGACCTCATTTGCTTTCAATTAATCAATAAAAAACCCTCACTCTTACTTTACTGTTAATGTATCCACTTATTTCATTGGCTGTGTTATCAGTAAAATAAGAAATGTGACAAGTTGTGCATTCATGATTTTATTCACTACAATGGCACCACAACATAATCCTGAAATGTTAAGCTAATAGCATGTTCAACAGCTTTACAAATATTTATTTTTTTGGTTTGAAAAAAATGAGTCACTTGTGTAAAAATTCTTCATTACATTCAGGAGGAGTTGCTATGCAGCTGTTAATCACTTCTGCTGGCATCCTATGGCACTGAAGTAACAACACCACCACAAAGTGTCCGATAACATCAGAGTTCAATTACAAAACAACACCATAATTTATTTGAAGACACTTAAGGAGAAACATTTCATGGGTCAGCCCATCAGGTCCGTGTTAGTTTGTCCGCGGGCATAAATCCTGCATCTCCAAGAGTCCTGAGGGCCACCCTACCGCTGGGGCGGATGGTAAGCCATGTGATGCTGCCATTATTCAAACCCATGCGTAACCAGCCCTCTGGAGGAAACTGAAGAGCCCTGAGGAATAAAGAATATGATAAGTGTTACCAATATCTACTTTTTCTTTCTTTTCTTTTTAAAAAATTGGATCGTGCAATTCCTTAACTAATATCTTGATTTTTTTAAACTACTTTTTGTCAGTTATTCAGAGGATAAACTGAAGCTCAGTCAAACAGATCTAAGGGAATAGGAAAAGTGTTCTTCAGTCAGTGACTTTAGGACTGGGACAGAACATCAATACATCAATATACCACGAGGCCTCCTCTTGTAACGCATCAATACACTGGCGCCAAATCTCTTCCTGCTAACAGATTCCCCCCACCTTAACAGAGGTCCACAGTTGTTGCAGTGGAGCTTATCAGATAAGCGAGGGTTAACTAAGCAAATGTTAACCAATTTCCAGTGAAGAAGAAAATCTCAGGGGTAAAACGTCTTGCAGTGTATTGTGTAATCTCAGTATCACGTCAGCATGGGCAATATCTTAAGCAGTGGTGGGGAATAATTATTGGATCCCTTGCTAAATTTGAAAGTCTGCCGCCCCCCCCCCAAAAAAAAAGTCTATAACTTTTATGATAATTTACTCTTTTATAGAGAAAAATGTACACAAAGAATACAGAAAAAGGAGGGATTTTGTTCCACTCCTCTTTACAGAAACTTTGTAAATACTTTACGTTTCTTGGCTGCTGCTTGGCAACTCAAAGCTTCAGCTCAGATTTTCTACAGTGCTGAGATCGGGAGACTGGCTAGGCCACTCCCTAATCTTTATAGCCCCTTTTCCATTATACCTACTCGGATCGACTCGCCACAGTTTTCAGGGTTTTCCAGGTGATCCGAGCAGGTACTAAAATGTAACGTCAGACGACATGCCACTGATTGACTGGTCAGTAGCAGGCGCTTCCTTGTTGCTATGCCGGTATGTTTTGGAGCATCGTTACGCTGGAAGACTGATTCACAACCCATCTTCAATATTCTGACTGAGGGAAGAACACTATCATCCAAAATTTTATAGTACAAGGCCCTGACTATTTGCCCCACGATGCAGTGAAATCTTCCTGTACCCTTAGCAGAAAACCAGCACAAAAGCATGTTTCCTTCTTGTTTGCAGAGGATCAAATACTTATAAATTCATTTGCATGTCACTAAATGAAATAACTTTTTTAATGAGAGCAAAATGACACAAGTGAAGCACAAATTAGAAATCCTATGTGAAATGGCTTGAATACATCGATTAGCGAAGCAAAGAGCAGCAAGTCTGGCCTCAGCTGAGCAGCGACAGCACAAACCTGCAGACAAAATAACGGATGACATTGGCATGACACACGATGATCTCATAGCTGTCCTCCTTCTGTTTGGGGTCAGCCCGGTGGATGTAGCGGCGGAAGGCTGCCTCAATGCGAGCTCCATCTTCGTGGTACTGCTGGAGGACAGTAGAAAGGTTGAAAGCCACCTTTGTCACATAAAAGGGTTCTGTATGAACCCCAAAGCAGAGTCAATGCATGTGTGCATTGTAGGAATACATGAAGAGTTTTATTCCAAAAAGAAGCCCACTATGTGGCAGATGTAACAAACGCTAGATCAGGGGTCTCGAACTCCAGTCCTCGAGGGCCGCTGTCCTGAAGCTCTTCATGTGTCCCTGTTGCAACACCCCTGATTACAATCTGTAGGTCATTAGCAAGACTCTGTAGACCTTAACTGCATGCTGTGGTGGTGATTCAGCCATTGGATTCATGTTACAGCAGCTCATGAGTGAATGAACACGGTGCAATAAAAGTACTTTTAGAAGTATATTTTTCCCCAAACACTTACATTAACTTAAATTTACTTGAGTAGGGTTAGGGGTTGCCACTTCAGCATGCAGTCAAGTTCTATACTCTTGCTAACTTTACTCAGGCGTGTTGCAACAGGAACACATGGAAAAGCTTCAGGACAGCAGCCCTCGAGGACTGGAGTTCGAGACCCCTGCGCTAGATCAATACATGAAACTGCTGCAGCAGCACTCCGGTCTCTAAAGAAATGTAATAGCTTATCTTTACTTTCACATTAAAAATCCATCTTTATAGGATTGTTCCTTTGTCAACAGTTACCAGCTTGTTTAAAGCATGTGAATATATATATAATGACACAAAACCAGACTGAACAGCTTCAAGACTCCTCATTTCCAATATTTTGGAAATTAACTCTTTTCATGATTCATTCCTATGCCAGTGCACTGATGTATTGGTTGACTTTCGCACCCACAAGCCTCAACAAGCACTTGACAGGACAACTGCACAGACACGTGGGCAACAAAGTTACCTTAGGTATCAGCAAATCCGGGGGAAAAAAAAAAGAAAGAATATCAAACCTACAGCCACTCCAGAGAAGGAATGGGCTGTAGGTTCTCTCACCACAGCGTCAGGCTTCCAGTGAGTGACAGGTGGAACCGGTTCAATAGGTGCACCTTCTCGCAGCAAGTCACATCTCACCAACTCCACTCCTGGACCCACAGGGACACAAGACAACTTCAAGTTTAGAACTTTTAAATGTAACATTTTCAGAATCTACCAAACTTGAGTTTGTGGTTGGCTGTGTTGCCTTTTCTAGTTACCTGGGAGGTATTTACTGATTATATTTGCTGTCTCCGTGGCCCTGGTCATGCTGGAGTGGATTAACACGTCATACTTCAATCCAAGTGCAGCCAACCTTTGGCCAGTCAGCTCGGCCTGTTCACGGCCTGCGGATGGAGAGACACTGATCATTCCAACAATGCTCTGTCAGAAACAAGGAAAATCTGGGGGTTGGGGGGTATGAGCAAAACAAACAGCCCCAGCACTCACCAAGGCTACCTCCCAGCATTACTTTGCATGCAGGCTGCCTATTACGTTTCCTGTGGATAAAAACAAGAACGACTAACCTAAAGGAGTGAGGATCTTCTCCTTGTCACTATTCCCGCTCAAGTTGTACTGGGAGTGTCTGATGAGGAGGATGTTGCGTGTAGCTTTCGGTTTGCTGTTGTTCTGCTCCGAGGTGGGGTCTTCGGTCGCATTCTCCTTCTTCTTCCCGTTGGTCAGAGCAGATGGATCTCTCCTGGTCAAAGTTCAAGAGTAGTGATTTTGAGATTAGAAGTGGCTTACTGTCTCACGTGGTTAAGGTGAGAGCTGGAAAAGTGGGTTAACGTAACTGACTTTAAATCTGCTTGGGAATAACACCCACGCCTGACCGACTTTTAAAGAGTTAAAAAAAACAACACTTTTTTGGCCATCGGCAATGCAAGAGGACTTTAACGGTGTCATAAGTCATTATGCTCATGTCTTTCATTCGGGAAACACCTCGACTGCCAAGTTATGGTGATGCCTGCTTCAGTCCGTTACATAGCAGCTTGGTCCCGTTTGGTATGACGTTCAAATATAAAGGTAGAAAAGTGGATGAAATATAACGGTGGCAGCCACGTCAGAACAAACAGCGGGTCACGGCACAACACATGTACGTTAACGTACTTGTCCCAGTTGAAGTCCCAGGCGTGTCCGGTCGGGGTTGGCGTGTGGCTGGCAGGGGTAAACGCCGGCTGGGCAGCTTGAAGGACGGTGAATCTCGACCACCGACTGACCCTCTCTCCGCCCTGCTCTCCAAAAAACCCGCTGGAGTCGGCGGCTGCGGCAGCGAAAACCAAGACTGCGGAGCCTCCAGCGAAGCCGCAAATAAGTTTCAAAGTTTTCCTGAATGACATCCCGCGAGCCGCCGAACAAGGAAACTAATGCTAGCTAATTAGCTGTGCTTAACAGTCGCGCTATTAACAAAGTGCACCCCGCCTCTGCTGTTGTTAAACGGGTCTTTGACTTCTAATTCCAACTTTACAGCAAGGAACAGAAAAAATATCCAATATGTTCTCTAAGCGCAACTACCTGCTGAGCTCCGGCTGTTGGACGGATACTAAAAATACAGTCGATACAAGCGAAAGCAGACTAATCAGTTTCCTCTAAACTTTACGGTGTCCCACATGAGCCAAAACAGTCAGCCTTCGCTCTCCCGCTTGAAATATGGAATTTTGTCGCGTGAGGGCGCACAGCTCCCTAACTTCACAGTAAGGTCCACAGCTTGGGCATTTTGTGCTCCGTTGAATGAAGAGGCTCTGTGAACTCCATTCATTCTGCACCATTTCACTATAAAATCATCGTAGGAGCCGCACATAATTTCCTCCCTTACAAGAGCTCGCTCCTGCCTATCGTCAGTGCTGAGGCAAAAATAATAAGGATGCTGAATTTAAGAGTGGAAGCTGAGTCGTTGGACAAATCAGTTCCGACTGCTGGGTGTTGTGTGCGTGCTCGGAGCTAAGCGGAGCAGTATTTAAACATTTAAGAAATAGGCGTGTTACACACGACTGTTGCACATACGGGTGAGAGCCACCTGCACCGTGCAGCTAAGCAGCGTCCTCTCCCTAAACTTTAACACACGGGTTTGCATTAAATTAATGAAAGATACAGCAGATTGTTGAGGTGAAGCGTGAGCGTTTTCGAGGAAAGCGGATTTTCTGCGTATCAGCAAAATCTCGTGGGTGAAAAAAAATGATGAGAAAGAATTTGCGCAAATATGTTTCCTTGCAATTGGTTCTGATTAAGACGCTTGCCGGGTTTGCACCGAGGCTCCACCTTTTCGAGCGGTTCAGTGACCTCAGCAGTGGGCTGGATTGTAAGGGTGGGATTTCCAGGCTTTCACAGGCTCTGTGTATTACTGCCTCTGTCTCAGGATCTATGCAGCTTCAGCGATAGCGAGCACGGACTGCGTGTACCTTTCACGGCCATAGAGAGGCACATTCACACACCACACTGGAGCTCCCTTTTCTTCTTCTTCTCTACATGCGACTCCAATCGGAATAAATAATTAAGGAATGTGGAAATTACAGAATGCCCAACAGCGTTGGAAAGAGATTTAAACCCACCAAATACATCCCAGTGTCCACTGCTGCCACACTCCTGGTGGGATCGACCACTTTATTTTTCGTTTTCACGTAAGTTTGCACATTGCTTCCTCTTGATCTCATTCGTGTGTGCAGGGATTTTTTTCTTTCCTTCTTTCTCTCTTTTTTTCCTTTTACAAACTGTGCGCTTCCCTCAGATTGACACGGACACAGGGTGGATAGGGGCTGGAAGTTTGCACGGGTGGATAGAGTCACATAGGTGGGATAAGTGGGTTTTATAAAGACAATCCCCTACTGCTGAGATGCAATGAAAAAAGCAGCTCTCTGTGCAACCTCGGACACGCCATTCAGCTGCAAAACCTGCAAGGCAAACTTCCAATGAGCCTTGCAAGTTTAACAGGGCTAATGATCGTGGAGGAGACCGCGGTTTAGGCCGCAAACACTTCCCTTAAAAGAAAAGCCAGAGGCAGTTATTGACACATATTTTTTTTTAATGGTTGCAGTGGATTAGCGGTAAAAACAGTGATTTGTTAAGAGGTACAGAAAAGAAAGTGTAGTCATGCAGCAGTGGGGCTCGTTACATCTACCGTTAATGCGTCCTGCATCCACACTCACACAGGTTTTCCTTTAGGAGAAACTGGAGGTATGGG
Organism: Simochromis diagramma; assembly: GCF_900408965.1. NCBI lineage: Eukaryota > Metazoa > Chordata > Actinopteri > Cichliformes > Cichlidae > Simochromis > Simochromis diagramma. The sequence continues at coordinate 1,438,258 of NW_024386832.1, forward strand.
CTAAAAAAGAAGGCACAGTAAAATCAGTTTTCCATAATTTTTCCATGGTTTCATGGAAGCTGACAGTGGTTCATCTGCTACATTATCACCTTGTCTGTCAATGGTCACCCCACCCTGGAAAAGGAATGTCCCACACTCCCTACATCTGGAAGTCAAAACTGATGCTGTAAGAAGCTCCGATAAGAGCAGGGAGAGTGGTGTGTCTCTGAATCACCATCCCTCCCTCATTCATTCCCCCTCAAGTGGTAAGCCTCAGGCGAATGGATTATCAATGGAATCAGCATCACGCTCCATCTCACATCTGCAAAATACCCCGAGGGCGTGGGTTTGAAATTCATTTTGGGGACCTCTGACCTATAGAGGGATAGCTTGCCCAGCTTCCATCTTGGATGGTCTGCTAAAGAGTAAAAAACTGCTGAATGGGATTCCTCACCCTCCAGCGGAGGGAGGTTTTGCTGTATGCCACAGCTGCCAATAGGAGACACGCTGGCTGTAGAGATGATTCATTCAGCAGCATTAGAACTGATTTCAGTTTAGACATACAAATGTAGCCTTTTCACATTAAAACTGCACAGGATGCTTTTTCTTTTTTGGTCTTCGCAGTGTGAATTGCTTGTGTCCACCTGGACAGTACATGCTTTATCTGCACCCTGAGTGGTTTTTGCTCTCTCTCTCTCTCTCTCTCTCTCTCTCTCTCTCTCTCTCTCTCTCTCTTGCTGTCAGGTCATTGGCTGAGACTAAAGGAAACATATGGTGCTTGTGGGCTGTGTCATTAAAAATCCCAACTCTGCCTGGTGTACTGTCTGGGGCTTTGCATAAACAAATGGTCTGATTTACAAGTCCTGAAACAGAGTCAGTGTTTTGTGATTTCATATGAGAAATCAGAATGTCCCCCTCCAACAGATCTTTTAAGAGCATTATTAGTCCGTCTTTTGCTGGTGTTCATGTCACTCTATACTTTAAGGTTTACCCCTAGCAGATGGTTAAAGGGTGAGGATTAGGCTTTACTTTATGTTACCTTCATTTGCCAGGAAAAGGCCCTAAGAATTGACTCGTGTATAATGGAACCCCCCCGGGGAGCGGTACACGTCCAAACTAGGCCATGCCTCCTCATTCTCAGACACACACAGAGTCCATTATTTCATTATTTTGAATTCAGTCTAGCCTTGCGAAAAGACACGCTTCTAGTTTTTATCTAATGCATATTTACGGACTCCAAAGTGCAAACATCCATAAACTACAGCAGTCTGGAGTTAAAACTTAAGAACTACATCAGTCCCTGATGCACACATGTAGATGCAGCTAGCCAGGGACACAAATCGTTTTTTTATTCCCGGGCCTCAGTGAGCTAAAGGTCTTACTGCTGCCAGCAAACCGCTTGGTGTCATATGGGCAACTGGAGTGTCCGTGGTGTGTTACTGTGTTTGGCTTACTGACGCCTGACAGTTTGTGTTTCCCACTGAGACTGAATTAGAACATGTTAGTACAGAATTATTTATATAGCCTCACACCATGACCACGACTCATCACAAAAAATATTGGCAATAAATTAGGATTTTTAGTCACGGTTTAGCCATCGCATCATTGTCATCATCGCAGCCTAATCTGTGGTGCTTAGTCCTGTTACTGTGTCTAAATGTGTCCCAGCTTTGTATGGCTGTACCTTTTCAGTATTTTTTCACTCTAATCACTGACCTTGACCATATGCCATATGGATGTCCTGGAAATAAGACTGTTAGTTTCCAAGTCTAATAGTTAACATGTTAGAGCAGGCGTGGAGATGTGTTGAAAAACAGGCGTCGATCGTCTGGACGAGGCTTACGCTCTGCAGTGCTTGCCGTGTGGAGGTGATTTATGAGAGAGGTGGTCAGTAGTGATGGTTGGAGGCTGAACATCACCGGGATTGAGACCAGAGCTGCACACTAATCTTCAAATTCCACACATTTCCTCTTTTTCGCCGTTGTTTCAGTGAATCCAACTTCATTCTCTACCTGCTGAATGCTTGTGTTTCATTAAGAGGTGCTTGTGAAGATTTTTAAGGGTATTTTTGACATGGTGGCGAAGAGAGTGCAGATTAGTCTACAGAGGGTCTAGAAAGGGCTAGAAGGAGGAAAGGAAAAGCACACTACTGCAGCACGTTCATGGATAGAGCCTGGTCTGTGTGGCTTATCTTTGTGGAAGTCACAAATCCACAACAGTAGCAGGACAGATTTAAAGTTCTACAGTTTTTCTACAATCCAAGGGTTGGTGGGGCTGCTCCGACTTCCCCAGAGAGAAATCCAAGTTGAGGCATTCCAACAAAAATTCCAACTGGGAACTCAAAGATCCTGACTTCTGAATTAATGTGGAACACATCATTAAGCCAGCCTCAAAGTTGAGATTAGTCTAACTAAGGACACGCCCACTCTACAGTGCTAATGGTTAGCTTGCATGTCATGATTCGAGTTTCTGAATTTACCTGACATATCATGGTCTCTTGCAGCTACAATGTAGTTAGTCTGTTCCTTCAATTTAAAAAATGTAAACTGGCACAGACATTATTTAAGGAGAAGATGTGGCACTCAAACAATCTTGAAGGATCTAGGAGAGAATTCAGAAATACTAAAGACCCACCATCCCAAAGATCCAATCAGCATTAATCACCCGTCATCTCGTGATATTATGAAACTGTGACCGTGCAGTGTAAAACTATAACTTGCGGGGAAAAGTCTTGCACGCCTTATATTTGCCACAAATTTGTTTGCCTTTTAAAGCCATTTCTAAAAGCTATTTTCGCCTGCTTCCTCACCACAAGGGGGCGCCACAGTGGGTAGCTTTGCTTGATTGACGTGGCAGAGTTTTAACTTGAGGCCCTTTCTGACACGAACCCGCTTCACTATGGAGCCGTGCACGTTTAATGTCCCAGTGAGCACTGAAGTGAAAATGACTGGTGTCTTCCCATTGATAGGCTGCGTGCTTCAACCCAACTAACTGGATCCAATCCAAGATCGCTGCTGAGTTTCGGGAAACTTTGGTTCTGTTTCATCAGGTGTTTCAGCCAAATGCCATTCACAGCTTTTCTGTGTAACACTGAATCACTGAAAGCACAACTGAATGTTTCCTCCACCTCATCCTGGGTGTGTTTTCTGTCTGCTCAGTTGCTGCTGTCTGTTTTTTCGAGGGGATCAGTAAAATAACTTGTAATCATTAATGTTTCACCGCTTTGTATTCGTGTTTGTTGGAGCTCATTTGCCTTCCTTGCGTGTGACCTTACTGGCTTCGAGGCGAAGTGGGTTTGACTGTAGTTAAATCAACTCTTGGTCTTGTCTTGTTTATGCTCGGTTGCCAGACTATCTTGGCCTGCTTTAAATATTGCTCATATGACGCTGGGACTGATTTGGGTTTAGTTTGTTTATTTAAATAGACGATCGAGGACACTTGGTCAAGTTCGAGCTGTCTCAAGGGCAGAGCATGTCTCAGAAGAAGGAAACTACCCGCTGGCCTAATGGCTCTTTCCATGTCTGCGCTTATGAACAAGCATCTATCAAATCTTAAAAACTAGAGAAGCTAAGCCTCCCTGATGTGTACTTCACAACATGGTTGCACATTTGAGCCCAGTGAGCTTTTGCAAAAATGTTCCCTGATTCCCACAGGAGTAGCAGATTTCAACTTGTAAGTCAAGTTCATCAGGATCCATCTTCAGCTACTTTCTACTGAAAAAAACTTTCTTGATTTCTCCTGCCTGCAGCTTAGCCTGGTGCTCCGACCTCACAGGGAAGGGCTCACCTTCTTTACAAATCCTACCCTAACCCCTGGGTCCTGCCCGTATTCGGTGAACTATTCTGTCCTCGCACGCTATCTCTGCTTTAGGTTTCAGTCCCTCAGCCCGGCTGGATAAGACGCAATCTTGTCCTCGTGTTACACAGGGGATGAAACTTTGATAATCTTAACAACGCTAAAAGCAGCTGCAAGACGTGCAGACTCCCCGGGGCTTAAACATCCCCTCGGCCTATTCATAAAGTCCATGCGGTGCAGTCTCGTGGTTTGTAGAGAGCTGCTGTAAAAGCAGTAGCAGATCAGTTCAGTGTGGCTAGCTTTGTCTGATTAGATAACACTGTAATTTCCTCTGTAGGTCCTCATCTATCAGCGCCTTGGAGTGAGGGCTTGGAGATTGACAGGTGCAGTGCAGGGCTGTGTCACATCCGCTCTCAGAAGGTAGTTAGGGTGACAGAAGGGGCCACATTTCACTTAAATTAATTTTTAAAGAGTAAAATAAAACTCACCTGAGACGTCTCTCCTCACATTACACTCTGATAGCTTGTAACAGTATGTCTTTAGTCCGTGTGGTAGCTTGTGATTAACTATCATTCTTATTGTGGTCTATGGTTTACCACATGGCATTTTTCCCAGCCGGGAATATTATTACAGATTGACCAGTTTCCTACTTCTGCAGCTCCCCACAGCCTCAAAGCTGCTGCAGCAGCTACTCCACATGGAAGTCAAAAGATAGTCTCTTTTTTCCTGAAACACCAGACTTAAGTCAGAGTGAAGGACTGTGTTGACTGGGAAGTATTTACACTTGCAAACAGCCGTGGCCCTGTGTGATGTCCCCACACCCTAAATGTCTTCATTTGATGGAAAAAAAGAGAGAAAAGAATCAAAACTCCTTTGAAAGGCTGCGTCTTTGATGCCGTCATGGAGCTTCAGCCTGAGATCATTTCTATTTAAATCCAACAGCTTTGTTATTTATTTATTTTCATCTGTATGTGGCAGAAACTAAACTGCAGTGGCTCATATTAGCTCGTTACAGCCACACTGGTTTTGGTGAATGTGCTCTTTGTTTCAAGGGAGAATGTAAACGGTGTGCAACAGCATTTGTTGTAAAAAAAATAAATAATTAAGTGTTATTTAGGTCGGCGAGACTGTGCTGGTGTCCACAGAGTATCAATTACTTTCTCCGTCATTAGCATTTGTAATTTGCCCCACATCATTTTATTTTTAATGGTTCATGGTTATTGTGCCTACAAAAGTCAGTAGGAATGTAAGTGAGATCGAGCTTGGCGCGGTTGTTGCACCTGTCACGACTTTGATCTATTGCATAGGTTTTGTGCATCGTGTTGAGCGTAAATGCGAGCGGAGCTTGGATGGACCGCCCGTGCTTCTCTGCTCGACGCTCAGTTGTCACTCCATCACCTGAATCTGGACGCCATCTCTAAAATATTTTCAGCTGCTGACAATAACAGGACCATCAATGTGACTTTCAGATGTACATCTTGATCTGATAACGGTCGAAATGAGCAGGAATCTTAAGACCAGCTCAGCTGTGTTTGTCTCGAGCACAAAACTGCACAATTTTCACAGTGCAGGCTCTAAGCAAGGTTGAGAACCACACTTGATTTTCTATTTCATGTGACATTCCAGTTTGTTTGACAAAGAAAAACTACTTAAAACACGGTGGGCACTGGTTTTTATTGTCAGTGGAAACTATACTGCAGTTGTTTCAAAATGAAAGTGCACTGAATTCTCCTTTTTATCAAACTGGATTTTTAGTTTTTTCAGTTTGTTTGTATTTTTATCTGAATGTATGTGACCCTGAAGGTGCAGGTGGACAAGAAGAGAGCTGTAGCACTGCCCTGCAAAGTATTCATCTCACACGTTTCTTTTGTCGTGGAATGAATATGCTGATAGTTGCTGAGGGAGTTCTGCCTCACAATTAGCAAACAGCTACAACCAAGATACCCCCCACACCCTTCCACACAAACATAAAGCAGTGCTTTCCTCTGTGGCAGGGAAACATCATATATCTGCCATGTCTGTCAAGCCAAGCTATGTTCAGCTGTGTTGTCCCCTCAAAGTAATGTTAGTTGTTTCTCGTTAGGGACACTGTACCACGAGTCTTTGAGCAACTGACCACTCTGCGCGTCACACAAACGGATCAAGTTAAGCTTTAGAGTGAGGGTGGGCTTTTGTGATTTGGGCCAGCTTTGCAATAAGTTTTATTGTGTATTTATTTAAGCTTGTTAAACAGCATTAAAGAACTCAAAATACAGTTTAATTCAGCTCATTAAAAGCTTTGTGTTGACTTTTTTTATTATTAGTTTGGTTTGCCATCAAAGTTTAAGCACCTTACTCTGTAGAGGGAGGCGACTTTCATAAAAAAACATGCTCCTAGATTTCCTAACACATGGTGAGCTCCAATCTTTGTTCTTTAAATCAGGCCAAACTCTGAACTCGTGGGCATTTATTTGATTTTCTCATGTAGTCTTTTATATAAAATGTTTGAATCACACAAATGTAACACGGCATGAAAACGAGTGAGGCGCCTCTAAGTTTTCCAGATCAATATGGTTGGATGGAACTTTTTAGATTCTTCTTGCTTCCCACCGCAGCTCGTGACTTTTTTCTTCCTCCGTGTCTATTTAAAGTGCCTTTGGTTTCTCTGAAGCAGTAACTTTGTGGAGCCAAAAAGAGTAAATTGTGCCTTGTGATGCCGTAGTTGAGCTAAATGGATCCATGTGGACTCGGCGCATAGCAGTGTGTGGGCGAAAAGTGCGGGAAAGTGCACTGAGGTGCTCTCAGAGTTTGCTGTGTGCTTCTGTGCCCTCCCACCAGCTGAACAAGCCCAGGCCTCCTGGAAAGTCTCCTCTCGGGGAACATGTGGGATCAATTTAGACCTCCAGCCTCTCCCTCCTCGGGTTTCTCCACCCTGTTTTCCCCTCCTGTTGTTTTGTCAGGGAGAGAGACCTTGACTCTTAATAACTCACAACAGAACTTTGCATCTTAACACGCTAGACACAACAGCTTTCTGAGAAAGTGTAGTGAGCTGAGGCACCTGGTGTGTAACGGTTCACCTCTAATACATCTGGGGAGCTCAGCAGATAGGCTCCATTATTATGCCGCTTTGCCACCTATAAAAATCTGTTGAAATAAGTTGCCACAGCCAAAAAGACCAGATATCATTTCTATGTATATCTGTGTAAAGACCACTTCACACATCTACTTAAAGCTAGTGCAGAAGTTTGATGTAATTTCTTATTGCTTATTTGAAACTATTCTAAAATAGGAGACAGGATGTGAATGTGGAAGGTGTTACTTTTATCTGTCATCTACAGATAATTATCTCAACTTTTCACTTTCAAAGCCCCACCATAAGCTTCTTGCGCTACAGTTATGCTGTGTAGTTCACTTTCACTGCTCTTGTCAGGGTTGTTTCCACACACAGCGGGGAGCTGTTAGTAAAACATTTTAATGCCCGCTGCTGTAAACCGCCTGCGTAGCACCGAGCAACCAACTAAGTCGAGCTTTTAGCACCCCTGGATCTGGTAATGAGAGAGAAAAAATGGTCCGGGAGCATGCTGGGTGCTGGATTCGCACGTGCAAGGTTGACAGAAAAATAAATCCTAATGTTGTAGCAGCTTGTGAACAAGTATCCCATCATATCAGCTTAAAAGATGACAGTGTGTCGGTGTAGCGTGATTTTTGTGTTACAGCCAGCCAGTTTTACAACAAAAAAAATCAGAGGAAGATTATTATTTTCCCTCCTCGTCCTCCTCGTCCTCGGATGTGCATACATGGAAGACAGAAGCAGGAAGAGCAGCAGCCAGACCACAGCACAGAACTATAGCTGGACATTGATATGACATTGAGGCAGCTAGACTTGAGTTGGGTTGCAAAGTGGTTTGCAGCAGTTCAGTTTAGATCAGCTGAGCAGCACTGGAGCTTGAATTTTCTGCCTTCCTGCCTGAACTAAGGTAATCCCAGATCTAATGCAGGTTTTAACATAAACTTGCACTTGTACGCATTCACTCTTGTCTCTGACGCTGTCAGTCTTGAGCCATGATCACCTGTGCGAAGCTTGTGTACATTCCCTTTGTAGCTCGCCACAGAGGCAGCGTTGTCCTGCCATGTCTGTCACATGCTCTTATTTCACACCACTCTGGGCAGTTCATACACAGGTAGCATTCGATTCATATTTCATGTCCAAAATGCATTTGCAAGCATATAAAAGTGTCCTTGTTCAGAAAGACCTGTAAACAAAAAATTACAAGCCTGGCATAAAAAATGAATGTCATAGTTTTGTTTCTAACTTTTATAGCGTTATCCCGTCAAGACCTGATTTGTACGTTCTCATATTTTATGATGTCCTTCTAGCATTCAAACAAACGGGCAAATACAGTCCTTCTTGTTTTTCATGCTATTACATATTACCACAGTTTAAACCTGGAGGATCGTTTTTACAGCTCAGAGACTGTGCAGTCGACTTGTGCTTTTTTTTTATAGCTACTGTTATATAGTTTTATACTGTTATAGCTGCTGTTTCTGAAAACAATAAAGAAACCCGCTGATGCACTTCTATTTTTAGTGCACAACATGACAGAAAATCAAAAAAGTGGAGGGAATTAATGCTCATGATCTCTCGAAAGGAAGTTGTTGACATATTTGTGACAGAGACGGTGCGCGCAACTGTCCAGTGTTGAACAGTGGGCCAGCTCAGAGCTGTGGATTTCCTCTGTTGGTTTGTTTTCTTTGGAACAATTCTGGAGAAAAGTCTGCATTTCTTTCTGTCGTGTACATGCACAGCTGATGCAGTCATGGCTCTTTCAACCGAAAAACAAGGACAGGAAGTTTGACTCAGCGTCTGTGCACAGAAAATATTTCACTTCTCACTCATCTTGTTTTGGGGGAAGTTCAGTGGTACAGACCAGAGAAACTTCAGTGTGTCATTCAATTGATATAATCTTTTTTTTTGTTTGTTTGTTTTTTTACATTGCGACATCATAACAGTTGAGCTGGGCACATGATGTCATTATCGAGCAGTAAGCACTCCCCGTTCAGAACAGCAAAGTGGATCATCTGTTTTGTATCTGCAGGTTTTGGTGCTTGTGTCAGTGCTGTTCAGCTGTTCTGTGCATTTTTAAAACGTATTTTGAGGATATGCTCACTCTCTAAGCCCTGACTTTCTAGTGGCTATATCTGCCACTGCTATCATTGTAAACAGCATTATAAATGTGCTGTGTTAGAAAGATTTTGAGAACAGCAGCGAGAAACGCTAACTCGGGATAGTGGGAGTTGCTAACTGAACTTGGAGGCCCGGAGCTTAATCCTGTCCTACCTTATCTTTCAGGGTGTAGGACGTTTTCTCTTTGTTTTGCCTCTTGTCTTGCAGGGTGTCAAAGTGATCCAACTTGAGAGCCTGATCTATTTGGTAAAACCATTAATGTCAACAGAGCAAGCCAAAGAAATTAATGTGCGACTTTGATGTCGGCGCTTGGAGGCATTTTACTTCAAATTAGGATCGTACTTGGAGTTTTAATCTGACCTGCGCGTGGCAGGGATCTAATTCCGTGACCTGGCTGCACTGCAGCCTCAAAGCGTGTGATTAGAGCTGACGTAAACAACAGACTTTGTTGCTCTCAAAGTATGTTGCGCCCAACCCTGTCCCCATTGCTACTACCACCGTGTGCATTCCTAGCAGTGTGAATAATTGCTAAAATCCTGATTAAACGGCTGTAGAAGTATTAGCCGCTTGTCCAAATCCGGCTAATCCTTTAAATTGTTTAAAAAGCGTTCCCGTTGACAGGAAAGCCGTCCTTCCATCAAGGGCCAGGGCTGATTGCCATGTCTAGACTGACACGTGTGGTGTTCTCGGTTTAAATGTTTTTCTGCTTGCACTGCTTGAAACCCTTAAAGCTCGTCCTTGTTGATCAGAATGTATGTATTTAAAGTAATGCCTTCATTTCTGTGGTTCTTATCTAACCACAAAACATTCCCACCTTATTATTTACATTAGAATATTTTTTTTATTAAAAATTTCAAATAGTTGGTGATTAAATATGTGAAAGTGCATCTACCTAAATATGTATGTATTAGTGCTGTCAGCGTTAATCTCGTTAAAATGACGTTAACGCGTTAGCGCCGTGCAGCCCCACGCACGGGACGATCCGCGCTAACTCGCTAACGGAGATTTGCCACGTTAGTGCGAGTTATGGCGTTAACGTCATTTTAACGAGATTAACGCTGACAGCACTAGTATGTATCTAAATATGTGCTGGTTTTTCATTTGCAATTTATATTCTTGAATGCTTGTTTGCCTTTTCATACAATTAATCACATATCATGTTGGCTGAGACTCATAACTCTAGAAAATAACAGCTAAACATTGTGATGTATTTAAGCCCTCTGGCTAAAACTGATCTTTTTCTAATTCTACCAGATGGTTTTGGTCCTGAAAACAAACTAAAGTAAAGAAGTGATCGTCCCAAAAAGAAGCAGACCCCATATGCTGTGGATAGAAGTTTAAGCTATGCCTCCTATGCATTAGCATTATGTTGGTCTGCTTCTGCAGCAATGATGGTAACCAGCATGACTGAGGAGGACACAGAGCGGACGGCCTGTGCAGGTCATATTGTGGGAAGTACCCCTCATGTCTCTTTGAAACTAAAAAGATGTCATTTATCAGCTCGTGCAGCTGGTTTTAAAGCATGACCTCACTTGAAAATTGAGCACATTGTGCGCTCACACTCAGCTGCCCTATTGTGTGTGGCGAGTTCACTGATCCACTTCTAGAGAATTCGTCCCTTCTGTTTATCTCCTACTTTGCCTCTGCAGACATTTTTGCACTTTTATAACTGTGGCTACATTTCTCTGCTGACCCGAGCGTACGCTGACAACTTTATCAAGAAGGATCAAAAAACAAAACAAAACTGTGTTTAATTGATGTTAGTATTAGTCTCCCAGAACACAGAGAGGATTCAAATCTACACGGAGAAACATGGAGCACAGGAGAGCTACTTTACTACAGTTCATGTTCCTGATCGCCTGCTTTAATCTGGCCGCACCCGCAAGATGATAGGATGATTTTCTTCTATTGTTATGTATGAAAACATTTCTGTTTGAATCTGTCTTACAGCAACAGCTAGAGATGTTTTCTCTGAATGTGGCCCTGGGGGTAAATCCTTACCAGTGTGGGATCCAGCTGTGTATTGTGCGAGTTACAGCATCTGTCAGTGTGGAGCCAATTTGACCAAAGTGAAGTATTCTCTCTGCTTCTCACCTTATGTGCAATTAAAATACTTCTGTAGCAGTTTCACCACAGAAGCTCAATAATTCAGCAGTAATGTGTCTCTCTGCATTATTCTCATGGGGACGCTGGCTTTTAGCATCACTGAATATCAGACAGGCATAATCTGTGAATATCAAGTAGTTTGTTTTATCGATCTTTGTACGAGGCCGTACTCAGCTCTGTACGCACCGCTCTCCTTAATTCAATTCACATTCTGATCCTGCATATCCTCGTCCACCGTGCGTTTTGTGACAATAACGTCCAGTGCAAGTGTGCGTTCTTTTTGTATATTGACCTCTCAAACATTTTACCCACCTAAAGTCTTTGCCGTGATTCGAGCGAAGTCAGCTTCACAGTCCAGAGTGCTCCACAAACATCTTTCACAAGTTTCTTCACGTCTTTCACTCCCCCCCACGATGCCACGATTGAATGTCCACTTCGGTTTGCGGAGACGCCGCCTTTCTGAGGGGACGCATGTGTTTTTGTCATCTCTCTGTGGCAGGTTACAGTCCCTGCGATATGTGCTTGTGGGTTTAGCCCGCCTTGCCATATCTGTCTTGCTCCATGTTAATGAAATCATTCAGGGTTGCAGAGCTTATCTGTGACAGGCCCTGGCGTTTTCTCGTCCCTATAAGCATATTCCTGCCTGCACTAATGTGCTGGGTGCTGCAAACTGAGAAGCTCCCCCTGAGAGTGTGTGCAGAATGTTATTAGTGAGTTTCAGTTCTTCCCTCGAGACGTCTGTCGCATTTTACTCTCCGAACAAAGTTTTCGTGGGCTTTTTTTAAAAAAGGAGAGCTTCTATTGCATATGTATTTCTTGAAATGCAGTGTTTCATTTTGGGTTTTTTATTCCTCTCGTTTTATTATCCATATGTATTCACATTTCTTGCATGTTTCTCACTTCTGAGTCCTTCTTAAAGCAGTGCGTTTGGCTTGAGATGGCTACTACTGGCCCTGTTTTTGAGTCCGAGCACAGTAAACAGAGAGATGACCAACCAGGGAGCCATAAATGCCATCCGCAATGTTGTGACAGATTGGATTGAAAGCCCAAATGAATAGCTACCCAAGAACGGAGGAGGAGGAGGAGGAGGAGGAGTGGAAATCACAATCACAAACTACACCTGTCTAAAAGAAACGCCAACAGCATGAACAATTGTTTGGGTTAGTGCAGAAACAGCAGTAGTACAGCTGTCTTAACTCCCACACACACCTCCCTAAGTAAGCATGCAAACGTAGCTTAGATGTCAGGAAACACGTCGGTTCAGCTCGGATAGTGATGGGCGAAGAGTTGCCGTTCCGTCTGTAGCGGCTGGAAAAAAAGGTTTTCCTCTCAGCAGGTGGGGTGACAGGGAGCGTGACAACAGCTGCCCGGGAAGCCCGCCTTCATGTGACATGGGTTGAGGTGTGGTGACAGCTGGAATGAGAGGACACGGATATGCAGAACTGAACTAAAGAGGAAAAAAACAACAACCAGTTTCTGTGCATCAGCCTCCTGCTGACACTATAGAGTCCCACAAAGTGATATTTTTAGACCATTGCTAATACAAATCTGAGCACCTGTCTCATGGTTTTAGGAGCCCGTCATTATGCTAGACCTGTAGACTTTGACAAACAGGTCTGTCGCCATTGGCCGCAGTCTGTAAAATCTCACAACAGCTTCTTCTGTTACCCCAACAAGCATAAAGGACTCCTATAGACTGCATGTGCAGTAGATGACCCACTAAAACAAAACAAAGCATTGTATGTACAACTGCAGAATCTGAACAAAAAAGTGTTTAAATCTTAATATTTAAACACTCTTAAATGGAAAGATAATGCTAGCTGCATATTTGCACACATTTCAGCTGTTGTTTTCCAGAGCCTGCTCGTGTGACAATGATGGACTATGCAGTATAATATGAAAGTGTGCATACTGCTTGACATTACAGTTCACAGATATCAGCACCATATGTGGACATTTGTAGAGCCTGCAATGATATGGGACACATCCTAGACTGGCACAACCTCGCGCCGTGTGACAATGACAAAGACACACATGGTAGTGCAGATTTTGGTATTGAGCTGATACCAAGTAAGGAAAGGGCCAGTACTGCTTACATGGGGGGGCGGTGTGTCATGGCTTATGAGATGAATCATCACACTGTGTCCACACTAATACTTAACACAACAAAACACACCTTTCAGTTTTTCGTGTATTTGTGTTTTTTTTTATTTCCCAAAAATTATTTATTCAACACAATTTAGTGGATCGATGGATCCACTACCAGCACCGGTATCGATGCTGTCAATATTTGGATTTATACGTCCACCTCCAATATGGTGCTTTTCCTCTCTACATCATTTGGGAACTATTAAGTGCCCTCCCAAATAACTATGATTAGCAGCAACATTAAGCAAGCCTGCAGGAAAAATGACGACTTATTATATGTGACTGTCGACACTTTTATGTGTCCCATTAATATAATCGTGTCTCTGTGGCCCGCGGGGTTGGTCGTGCGCTCCTGTTTACCTCTGAGAAAGCAGGGCTGCGTGTTAAAGCAGACGTGCGGTGCTGAGAGCTTTGCTGGTCCTGCCAGCACATTTTTCAAGCCCCGTTGAAATCACGCCTCGCGGTATGCTTAATGAAGCACGGGGCAGAATGAGCAAGAGTATTGATCTTCCTTCTAATGGGTTATGCATGAAGCTGAAGCTAATTATATTCTATAGACTACACAGTGGAGAAAGTTTATGAAGGCAGTGACATGACCTAATCATTTCTTTAGGGGTGGAGCTTCACGTGTGCCACAGTTGGAGGCAAAAAATGGCGTCGTATTGAGCTTTTGCTCCCATTTACTTCCTTACTTTGCGAACAGAATAGCCGCGCAACTGCATGTCTACTGTAAAAGACATGCAGTTGTTTGCACTGCTTACTTGTAACATTACCTACAGCCCAGAATAACCAGTTCACCCCGCTGTATCAGACACTCACTCCTCTGTAACCAGTTATTTGTCCCTTTAGGATGTTCAGCTGCTGTCACACACTGCTAAATGTTCGAGTCTGTATGATGTGCGCCCAGAGGGAAGAGCAGAGGTAAAGTTGTAGCTCTGATTTGGAACTTCAGAGGCCGTAATATTAATGTACTAATAAAGTGTAAGCACACAGGGCACCTCTGCGTACAGACCCTTCATCCATGACAAGCGTGTTTACTGCTCAGCCATCGCTCGTGTGCGTTGCTGCTTTACATTCAGTGTGTGCGTCAAAGCTTGCAGAGCCGGCGACAAGGGCTGCCATTCAAACACTTCACTGCGCTCATTTGCAATCTGTTCTCCACATTGCCAGGCTAAGTGGTGACTGAGCGAGGCCTATTTTTAACTTCCCAACGTAACTGGAGCACAGTGCTCCTTCATTGACACGAGTAGCACAGCTAATGGGCAGGTAGTTGTCAATCAGCAGTTATAGTTTCTTTTCATTTCCCATTTTTTTTGTCTTTCTACTCAACATCATGAATAAACAAACAAAACAAAGCAGAAACAGCACGGCAGATCTGGGATTGCTTTACTTTTCTGTAATTGTTGCTTGCTGGTACCATTTAGGAGTTTATCTTGGCTGCGAGACTGGAAAAAAAAAAAAACACAAGCATTTTGTGCTCTGACTGAGCTGGCCAGCTGCCAGCCCTTATCTTCAAGCCATATCCAGGAGGACATTTTTATCACACTTCCATGTGTACAAACTCAAGAGCCAGAGCAAACGGCTCTGCTGAACTTTATCTTTTCTTCCCCCTCTCAGACAAAATGCATCATCAAGTACAGGGGAGTGCAAACATTAATAAATCTCGGAACTCTTCGGCCTCTTGACGTGGGCGTTTACTTTGAGGGGATATCACGAGCTGTTAGATTTGGCCTGTTTGCTTGCATAAGGTCTGACCGGTGATCATCAGCTGAGGCTGTGACCTTCCTCCGCTGCGTCTGAATGAAACAGATGGGTTGGGACTTGCACGGGGAGTCTGACTCTGCTGATGACTCCTGCGCATCAGGGCTGCCTCTTTTTGCTCTCAGAGCTGCATGTGCTCACATTCACACGGTGATCTTTTAATGTGGGCTGAGGTCAAATTGGTCTCAGCCAAATCAACACAATTAGTTGATCTGACTGTATTAGGATACTAATGTCTGTGTGAGTGTGCATTTCCATGTTTCTAGCAAAGGCTACTATGAGTCCTAGTCTAGCAAGACTTACATTTAAAATGGCTAATCTTAGAGGTGTTATAGCAGCCACAATGCTGTAGCACAGTTTCATGTAAAGCAGTGTTAAACAGAGTAATAACAGGACATCTGCTAGACTCTCTGGTTGATTCACATTAAATCTTTCATGTATTTGCAGCATTAGAGCAGCTGACTTGATATAGACTAGATTTCTAGCTCTCCTTGAAGAAGTGCTGTGAGCCCCGCTCCACCCTTGTGGCTCACTGTTGTGTTTTTAGCACATTTTAAACATCACTGGAGCTTTGTGGCACATAGTAATAAGCTATAAAATCTTTGTCTACACAAGCTTTGCTATAAAATACTGCTTATCTGGTGTGGTGGACTTGTAGGGTTTTTCCACAAAGATCACAGGAAATGGGATCTTATTCCTTTCAGAGCGATCCCTGCGGGGAGACCGTGTGGTGTCTTCTAGCAATGACTGTTGAGATCATCACAGTCTGTGTGAGAGAAGTGGAGAGGTTACTGAACGACCCCCCTTCCCCCAGGTTGGCTCATTGTTTGTACTAGACTGTTAAACCATATATTTAAATATATCATATATGTCTTTGATGGAAAATATTGAAAGCACCAGCTGTTGTTTCAGGAGCATTTCTGTGACACAGAACAGGTTAAATCAATCTGAATATCAGCGGCTTCTTCGTCAGCCTGTAATGCAGACCAGTCTGCTTTTCTCCTGTTACACCTGCTGCATTTTACAGGAAATTGAGTGTCTTACAGGAGCTCTCTTGCTTGGTTGCTGCCACTTCCTTTGATGCCAGGCCTAATGAGGTTTACATGAAGGCCCAGCTGGCAAAGGCCCTGCCCCAACACCGGATACTGACTCAGGAGATGAGGATTGGGTCTGTGCTGGAGGCTTGTCCCCCTTCCAGGGACTGCTGTACAGGCTATTGCACTATGTGTGCCACACATCCAACATACCCCCTTGTAAAGGGGGACAGGGGTGTATGTTGGATGCAGCACATTTCTCCGTGTTGCCAGATATAAAGCTATATTTATCTACACAGGATAACTTCTGATCCAACACTCCTTCACAGTACTGCCTCAAGTGAAGCTTATACATTTACACACACACAGTATGCATTACGAGAGTTTACAGTGGCAGCTGGAGAAACTAGACACCAGTTTGCAGGGTTTAATAATAAATGTGGTGCTGTTGTAACATTTTGTCCCGTACTTCACTGCATGAATAAAATAATATATGGCTGCAAAGCCACAAAACATTTCATTCCTGCTAGCGGGCACAAGGCAGCAGTTCAAATATTTGGCGTCATTGGCAGGAAATTAGGTTTGCTGATAGGGGTTTAACGAATTACGTAACAGCTGCACACCGTATACAAACGCACAAAGAGATCGCTACTACAATTACATTTGCTGTTTCCCGTGTTTTAAACAAAACATTACAGGAGGTATTAGGTTGGAATGCTTATTTCTGTTGCATAATAGCTTTTATTTTCAAAGCTCTACACTAACCTCATTTAATATTATGATATTGGTTTCAAAACACTTACTGTGTCTTTAGCGGAGCCTGGTGTGTTGCATTTTAATGACTGTTGCTACTGAAACAGATAATTGATTGCCATTAGTGAAGTGCTGCCTTTTGTAAAAATTAGAACAGTTTGTAACTGCAGGTGACAGTGAGAGTATAGTTATCATCGTGTGTGTGTGTGTGTGTGTGTGTGTGTGTGTGTGTGTGTTCCTACTTTAGCAGGAACTACAACAGAGGCAGTTGTAACTACTCTCTAACATACTTCACAGTTTTGGAGTTGACATCAAAATGTCAGCTGTTATCCGACCAGATGTAAAGTAAAACGAGCCAGATGTGGGGACAGGGGAGGGCTGTTGATGCCCACTGCCC
Source organism: Simochromis diagramma (assembly GCF_900408965.1). Lineage (NCBI taxonomy): Eukaryota > Metazoa > Chordata > Actinopteri > Cichliformes > Cichlidae > Simochromis > Simochromis diagramma. The sequence goes on from NW_024386832.1 coordinate 1,455,395, forward strand.
AAGTTTCTCATTTGTAATGTAACTTTTTAATATAGTGGTTTTTGGGTTTTTTTAATAAAATAAAAAAATACTGTTTTTAACCACGTGTGGACTCCTCCGGCCGGTCTCATCCGAGTATGGTTCTTACTCTGTCGGTGCTGATTGGAAACACAGTGGATTGTCTGAATCCCGCTGTTGGCACGTGTTGCATTAAAGGCTGCAACTGGAACTATCTGATGCCTTGTCTCAGAAGCAGGAATCTGCTCTGCATCCCTAAAACGATGTGACCAGACTGCTTTTGACAGAAGCTACGTTAAGCTGCACAGAGCAGATGAGGAGACCAGGAAGTCATTTTTGAAATCAAACTCCTTTCGCAGACTAAATGCTTCTGAAACACTCAGATGTGCTCTGAAGCCATGCAATATGCGCTCCAGTAACAGCCAAGGAGAGAAATTAATGGCATGTTTGCAGCATAAAATAAAATTTGTCAAAGGCAAATTTCTGCCAGTTGTTGGATCCTTCCAATTCCTTTATGATCTGTATTTATGTTGAGTCTATGAGGTATGGAACAACCAGCTGTGTCCTTTAAAGTCAAGCTAAGAAAAAAAAACATGCTTAGGGAGCAGATTTCCATTTGAAAACTCCATAACAGTAGGCTAGAAACAGTGACACATCCCCTGTATAGTCATGTTGGCATGAGGCTGTGTGTCTTTTACTGGATTGACCCCACAGGGCAAAGGTGAGCTTTGAAACTGGGAGAGAAGCTGACTCAGTGTTACGAAGAATCACAGCGTACTCCTCGCTTTGTGCCAAACTCCAAATATAGCCAGTTAGACACAAAGATGCGCTGACGTTTTCTCCTGTGACGCCTAACAGCTTGAATAGACCGAACAAACAGGAGTTTACACAACAAGCTGTTCGCGCACAATGCCGGGGCACGCCGGGGGCAAGGTGCTTAACCGAGGCTTTAGCTTGTTAGTGGGTTTTTTGGCGATGGAACCGCGGGTGTGTGAGTGTGAAGTGTGACCTGTCACAGCTGTAACAAAGTGTGATGTCATGGCAAGGTGACAGTGAATGCAAGGCCTAGTTTTCCATGACTAATCCCTGCAGGATGGGATGCTTGACTCCACATAATCCCAGCTAAGTGATTACGCCACTCTTTCTGCCCGTTGTATCAGTGCATTCTGCTGCTTTATTTTATTTTATCTGCTGTTTAATGGATGTTTTTTTTGTTTTGTTTTTAAAAAAAAACAAACACATTTCTGGAGCCACCCATGCCAAATATGTAGGCACTCTCCCAGAGCATTAATGTGCTGCTTTTATCCAAAGTGCCTGCATTAGAAAGGTGTACAAATTTAGGATGGGTGACTCCAGGAATAATGGAAACACCATCTACGGCAGCGTGAAAGCGGTGCAAGATAAACCCGCCTAAAGTTAGTCTGCAGCATTGAGTGGAGTTCAGTTTTACCTTGCTGTTGCCATGCAGAGTGTGAGAAGAAGAAATTGTATCCATTGATTCAGTTTAATTCAGCTTTATTTATATTGTACCAAATTATAACAATAGTCATCTCAAGGACTTTATATTGGGACTTTACGATAACAGTGAAATCCCCAACAATGATGTTGCCCCAATGAGGAAAAAAACACTTGGCAACAGTGGAAATAAAAAAAGAAACAAAACATCTTTTTAACAGGATCAAACCTCCAGAGGAACCAAGTTTGGGGAGGGGCAGCCATCTGCAGTGACCAGTTTAAGACATAACCACCAAATTAGTTTTCTTTAAGATGCTGCAGCCTGTGTTGCTGTAGTGATTTGTTGGCTGGTTTGAGTGACTACTGTAGTACTAGAGTTGAGCAGCTTGCTGCACAGACATAGTTACTCATAGCTGGTTCAATCCAGTCTGCAAGCTCCTGGCACCAGCTGGTAGTACTTCCTTAGAAATGATTTAAAAGCATGCAGTGATTCATTTCCTCTTCAAATGTTGTAGCAATCTATCAGAACACATACTGTATGAGCTGACTCTAGAAAATTTTATAATTTCCAACTTTTCTGTGAGTCACACCTCCAACATGACATCCGAGGGATCCTGTTGTCTGAAGGAGCTTCAGGGCACCAAAGGGCCTGAATGTGGGTTTTGTTACATATTGCTAAACTGCATGTTCGGTGTTACACTAAAAGAGAACAATGGCTGCTGTTTGGTTCCTATAAATATATTTATAAACTCGTGTATTTTTCTGCACATTTGCAGTGAGACACAGACCACCTTTCAAATGGTAATGTATGTGGATTTCAGAAAAGAAACATTAACGTTCACAAGTTGACTGTATACCTTTAGAGAGGTTGTAGAAGACAGCGATGCCTTCACTGTCTCAGTCAGGTAATTTGCTGCGGATGGATGACTGTGGGAGATGGCGTGCAATAATTCACTTAAATATTGTTCCAGGTTGTTTATCTTTTGGCGGCAATTAAGGTCAAAGTTCCACTGTGGTGTCATCTGTGAAAAATGGATTTTTAAAAAAATCCAAATAAAAACAGAGAGCCCATGAAATGGTGAAACGGAGATCTCTTAGCACAAGTTTTGTGTCATTTCTCCCCCTTTTTACTTTTGCGTATTCAATGCCAAAGTTTAAAAAGTATCTGTAAGTGTTTCCTACAGATTTAGTTTCTATTTCTGCATATGTGCACATGTACATGCGTGTGCATTTCTAACTTATAGCCTTCACAGTGGAGCATATAATCTGCTTCCTCTCCAGTGAGCCTGTCATCCTGTGGAGGACTCAGACTCCAGCGTCTCGGACTGCAGCTGCTTACGGTCGCGTTTGTTCTGCTCTGGTAGCCTCTGTGATTTTCAGCGTAGACACCAATGAACTGGTTCTCCGCATTTCTAACTCGTCGTGGGTCTCCAAAAGCAGATGAGGGACCGTTGTTGGCAGATGCAGTCTGGAGTTTGATTCTGTCTGACCGCAGGACTAGCTGGTTACTAGCTAAACTAAACTTTAAAAATAAGCGCAGCATAACTGGCCACCAGTTGCTGTTTTGTCTTGTTTTCCAAAGATAAAACAAGACATCTCAAATAAAGCTACCAGTAACTATTATGTTTGTCTGCTTGTCTGCTAATTTGTCAGCAGTGTTAAAAACCCTTGAATTGGTGCTGAAAATGTGGAGCACTAACATGGAAATCTGCCGCTGTGTAAGAAAACGTCTCACTGCATCGCATCAAGTGTAAAATCATAGTCCTTGGTTCTCTCTACAGAAAGTTAGATCTTTAAATTGTTTGCTTTCACGCTGGGTTTCAGTTCTGGGCCAGTTCAGAAGTAGACTACGCTGTTGTAAAAGCTTGTAAAATATGTTGTGGTGACCACATTTCAACTAAGCGGGAAAGACACTGTGCAAAATGTTTGAGTTTAATTTGCTCCCAAAACTCAGATGAGCTGAACCCTTAACCCCACAGTCAGTGCGTGTCAGTTAGTCTCTACAAACCCATACTGTGTGTAAAGTGGTTGGACCTCCCACCGATGCTGTCCCAGAAGGCCTCTTTCTCCTACCTGCTGCTGGGTCGTCATATTTTCCACTGTGGGCTGAAGCAACAGACCATCCAGGCCCAATAGAGCGTCCATTCATTCACTGAACCCAGGGAGGAAGTTGGAGGCTGTACTCAGCCACTCCTCTCTTCTCCTTGTGGGTAGGTGTGGATGTAAGATGAACTGTTCGTTTTATTCGGGGCTCAAAATAAACTTATGCTGCTCATAATCCAGACTCTTGGGAGATTATGAGGGGTGAAGGCAGCTTTGTTGCAGGGAGAAAGGCAGACCTCTATTTCAGTGGCTGCTTTTAATGGGATCCTTGGTTCACATACGTGTGTTTACTGTGAACTCTTCCTACTTCTTAGTCTAAAATAGGCCAATGAGCAAGATGTTAGTCTACTGTGGATCTGAGAAATGAGTGCTTTACATTACTGATTTAACCCATAAAGCCATGGGACTCAAAACCAGGCTTTTTGATCAGAGTCCTGCCGTCAGAAATAGCTTCACGCATATGTGATTTTGGCGTTTCGCCATTATTGCCTGCCTCTCACTTTGTGATGAATCATTATAGGATGAGAGGACAATTAATACCCGTCTGCTGCTTTTTTTCTCAGCAGAGACAGAGAGCCACCACCTCTCAGCAACTGTCAAAGAAACCCCCCAAAAACTGCTGAACATAACGACACAAGGCCAGTAAACAAGAGAAATTATCCTCTAATTAAAACTTTTTTTTGGCTGTAAAGTGGGGACGCGAAGTTATTTCCGCTGTGTTTATTTATAGTCAGGCCAGGTAGCGGAAAAGGATCAAGAATATTTCAGTTTCAAAGGCTTCAAAAATCATGTGTCGCTTTTCTCTGTGTGCGAGTTGTGAAGTGCCAGTAACACCCCAAACACACACAACACCACCACCTCTCTTAACAAGCCATAAGAGACACACTGTAGAGTCGCTGCTCTGATTGGCTATATGCCACAATCACAAATAGAACAAGAATCAAATTGCTGTCATTTTTTTGACACTTTACATATTTATTAAGTTTCCAGCGTTTAAAAAAACCAACAACATCCGACGTAAAACCATAAGCTCATCTTCAGGGAAGCGATTTCTCGCTCCAAGGATCCTTTGCTGATTCCATCTCTTTCAACCTGCTGGAAAATGAATTGAAAGTCTTACATGTTCAGCCAGCAAGGAGGCGCTTTGAGTCAGAACGACTGTTTGGTTTTCACTGTGCGATTTCAGGCCGTGAGCTGATATTCTCACTGAGATCAAACATATGTGCAGAACCTATATGTCAAGCACGCAAGGCTTTAACAGGTGGAGATGGAAAAAGAAGATGGAGAGGGGTGGTGTGGTTTCAAGTAAAAGAGTGAATTATAAAAAGTCTTGGCTTTCTAGAAGAGGGGGGGAAAAGCAAAGAAAGATGAAGTCGTGGCTCGGTTACTGCGGGGAAAGGAGAGTTTGAAGTCTCGGCAGTGGCAGAGATCAAACAGGGCAGAGATGAAGCTTTTATTCACTGAAGGAAACATTTGCTCTCTCTGTCACGAGCGGCTTCTTTGGCCTAAGATTATACTGTCTTCGAAAGTGGGATCACAAATTGCCTTTTGCATCCTGTTGCATCAGACTGGGTCAAGTTCACAGCAAGGAGAAACCTTTCTTAAGAGAACAGACACACATATACAATCGCTGTTTATTAATCTGCAAAAGTTAGACCGGCCGGTCCTCAGGTAATCCCTTCACATCAGACGTCGAGCCTTCTGATGGTGAGTCACGAGGTATGGCGTCAGGTCCTATGTTGGTAGTCAACAATGAGTGTGCTGTTCAGGCACAGGCCCTCTGGGCAGGACGTCATGAGTCCTGCCCACCGTACTGATAACGCTGTAAAAGCGCAGCACTCGAGTGTTTCAAGTGGAACCAAACCAGAACAAAGTGTTGTCCGTGCAGGACGATCAGCTGAATCTCAGATGTTTCAAACCGCCTGCAAACTGTAGAGAGGGGCTGAATTCACAGGAGAGCACAGTGACTCCAGCTACTTCAGTCTTGTGTTGCTCCTTCTGCTGTTAATAGATTTGAGTTGAGTGAGCAGACGAACATGTCTTTTAACTTTATCAACCATCTGTACAAACTCTGGTAAACCAACTCATTTATATGATGTATGAGAACATCATCAGTGTCTATTTTGTTGGGGTTTTTTTCCAGTACTTTTCCCGTGTTTACTCTGACATACTGTATTTGAATATTTCTTTTAGTCAACAGGCTGATACATGAAAACGCTGTATCAGCATTGCACCACTAATCATAGATAAGAGTGTGTCATGACTTCACACTTTCACAGAGCGAATCTCTAAATATTTATACTAAGAGATAAGAACCTGTGCTCGATTAAAAACTGCAGTGCTCACTGGCTGCTGACAAAATGCTGTCCAGTGAAATTTCATTCTAACATTAATACTTAGAAAGGCTAGAGGCTGACAAGCTAACAAGTTAAAAACAACAAGTTACACCCTGGTGGTATTGGTCAGTGGCACATGTACAGAGTAGCTTGGAAGGAAGGACAAACTGGATTTGACAAATCTGGACTAATTACGCTTAAATCAAATTAAAGATCTCAAGGATAAGATTAACACAAATGCAGAGGTTTTAATCAGCAGCACTATGCAAAGGTTTCGAGACACCCCTCTTTGGTTTTTTATATATATTTTTTTTGCTTTTCCAAGAAGTCAGACTGTCTTGTATGTTTACGTGGTCTATTTCTCAGGATTCTTGAAGGTCTGCAGAACTGTGGACATTAGCTGTTTCTGTTTGTTTTTTCATTGGACTCATTTTCAGCCCAGTCCTTCTACCTGGCCATTGTTACAGCTATGAGGGTTTTTTGTTTGTTTTCAACTGATAATTCAAAGAATTCAACCATATAAAAGAGACCATTGTTGTGTCTACAGGCCAATTGGCAAAGAACCAATTTTAAATTGTATCTTCAGGTACTTTCTTGCTACCAATAAGATGATTCCCAAAAAGCCTTTTAGATAAAGATTTAGCACATTTTGTCATGGCATACAGTTTGTCCTTAAGGAAACTGGACAAGTGGAGGATAAAAGAAGAAGTAGCAGGCCTAAAAAGTGATCTATAGCAGATGACAAAATGTCTGAGACGTAGGAGCAAAGTAGGACCTGACACAGGACCTAAGAGATGCAAACACAAGTCCAGTTCTTACACAAGAACTGGACTGACAATCAGTGGCAACAGGTCTTTTGGAATGATGACTCCAAAGTTGATCATTTTGGTTCAAATCATCATCAACATGTATGGAGGTAAGGAGAGAGGCCCAGCAGTGTGTCTACAGGCATCTGTGAAGTACGGTGAAGGCTATGGCATAGTTTGAGGCTGCATTCATGTCAAAATTAATGGAATAAAATAATGCAGCAAAGTACCATAAGATTTTGTTACCATGCAATACCATCTGGATGCATCTAAGAGGCAGAGGCTTCATTTTTGAGCGTGACAATGATCTGAAACACACTGTTAATGTGGTAAAAGCATACCTGGATGGAAAAACACACAATCAGTCATGGACTGACCTTTCCAGAGTCTGGACCTCAACATTTTTAAAGCAATGTTGGATCATCTTGACTTAAAATGAAAGAAAAGGCAGCCAACATCCAAAGAGGAGATTTGAATGTGCTTCAAGAAGCCTGGAAAAGGATTCCTGAAAACTGTTTACAGAAATTACAAGAAGGCTTGGCTCAGAGACGTCAGGCCTTTTTATTTTTTAGAAATAAAGGTGGTCATAGTGGATACTGACAATAAAGCTCATTAGTATCATACAAACTCTTGTAACCTTGTAAGACTGCTGATTCTTGTTCCTGCATAGCTTCAGTATTCAGTGTTTAATTTGAGAGCAGGAGCATAAAGATGGTGATAATTTAAGTCTGTCCAAAAAGAAGAAAGATTAAGTAGAAGCCATAACAGCAGCTGTCACTGGCTTTAAAATCCCAAGTTAGGGTAAACCGAGTCATCAGAGTGGACTTTTTTGTTTTTCCTCTCACAGCCGAGACACAGAAAGGAAAAACAAGGCTTTTAAGTGAGCCAGGAACGCTGTCCCATGCTCGGATACCCCGGCTCTTTTCCTTCTTTTTGTATGTTGCTGAACTGACACAACCCATGCGTGTCACATTGTGTCCACCACAAAAACTAAAGCTGCACCGGCCATACAAAGTTCATATTTAGAAAGACTGTGATTGTGCTTGTGTGAATAGCCGGCTCCCTCGACTGGCCCCAAGGGCCTGTCAACCTTATTTCCCCTTTGATAACATAACACATTTTGACTGCTACAAGAGAATTTATGTCTGCTTGCTCTCTGGCTTCTCCACCCATTTATGGTGATAGTGGTGGAGGACTACTCCTGCTGTATTTTCCAAGGCCAAACGCAGACCCCACTGGTTCTTAGGAGAAATTGTTTTCATTACAACTTTTCAAACAGGCCTCTGAGCCGTTCTGCCAGCGTGATAGGGGAAACTATTGAAAACGAGACAAATTGGTTTCAGGCCCAGGGGGAAAACTATAATTAGCAGAGCTCAAACTCTGCTGCCTTTTGTGAGAGCTTTGGTTTACTGTACGATGCTCTTGCCATGACGGTCGCTCAGTCAAAGGGTGCGATCAATCTGTCTTGTGGCTGCTGGCAAAGCCAGACTCGCACCATATTGTCCTGTCACTCGCTGTCCGCCAGCGTTGCACTGCCTGATTGGCGTCTCGGTTTCACGAGCGGCCTTGAGGTCGAAGAAAACAAAGGAAAGTCTAAAGTAAACCTTGTTGCCTCCCACTTCCCTCCTTCCACTTATTACTCTGTCTTTTCTCCTACCCCTACCACTTTCTGCAATTCATATTGTCTCTGCAGCCACTGTGAACTCTGCTCACGTTTCCTCTGTCTGGAAACAAGGAAATCTTTTCTCCTTGCTGCCCCAGTTGTTAGCAACCAAATTCTGTGCAATGGGCCATTCAGAAATATTCCGACTACATTAACTCAGGAGTAAAGAATCTTTTTCTATTTCTAAAATTAACAGGTATTAACAGGCCCAGATTAAAATCAGGTTTAAAACTAGTTCCTAGTTATTGTGTCCTCACTGTGGTTACTCGGGTTTAATGTAAGTTTATAATGCAGATTTTTGTTTATGTCATATTTATTACTTTTTTTAAGTTAATGTAATCTTTTGGTCTTCACTGCACTCTGGAACGTCATGAGATTTTTCTTTGACCTCTTTTTCTGACTGAAACACTCTCCAAACACTCACATATTATTTGTTGGATTTGAATAGCTTCTGGGCCTTTGGGTGTGGCTGGTTAACGTTAGGGAACAGCTTTCGAGTTTTACTGACTTTCAGTTTTAAAGTAAGAATAAGCTGAAGGAGAAGTGCCCAGTCACCATTGTGTTTGAAGGCCTGCACAGTCAAACATTCTCCTGGTGGGGGGTGGGGTGTGTGAAAGCTTTGGTTTCTTAAACGATTTTCCTCCTGCAGGTTTCCACAGCTCATTCCGAGCCAGAGGCTTTTGTTTCTCTGTCCACAATCCAGGAGAGTCAGGAAGAGTAAGAAATACAAGTGAAAACCCCACACACTGAAGGGTGGGGGAGGAGAAAGAGTGTTGGCATTCCAAAGGGTGGATTGGAGAGGATTTGGTCCTTTAAATAGAAGCACCTGTTCATCTGGGATTAGTAGGAAGTAGAGCTCTATTTTTACAGTAGGATTAGGGATGGACCAGTATGGTTGATGTTTTTGTTTAGTTTTTTTAAGAGCTGATACAGAGACGATTATTCCAGTGACTTTTTTGTGGTAGTTTGTGGCTCCCCTCTAACTTAGCTACTAGTGTAGCCTAGCTTCATACCTGATAACATTAATAACTATAGCAAAAGTAGCCAATTCGACTTCTTTTTTTTAATATTTGGCAATGGCTTGCACTGATAATCAGTTTTTCGGATGTAAGGTATCTCTGCTGTCATTCAGTCAGAGCGAAATAAAAATAGAACATAAATTGTGGTATTCAGAATGCAAACGCAAAATGAATTGTCCTATGTACTGCTACCAACCTGCGTCGCTCTGCAAGCTCGCCAGCCTGGTTACGGGTTGCAATTACTTGTGACAAATAACAGATTGCAGCATGCTGGACTGAGCTCGACACCACAGATTAGTAACTGCAGACGGCAAGAGACTGAAGGGCATTTTAAAATGCATTCATCAGTAAATCCTTGGAGAAAAAAATAAATAATCAGAAAAATTCCAAACGTGTGAGCGGATAGGAGGCATTAATTAGCTATCCACTAGTGGGCATATTTCCCCATCTCACCTGTAGGACAGACTGGCTGTGAAACAGAGTCATGGGGCTCCCATCTGTGGTTGCAGAGTGTAATTAACTCACCCTCTGGCTCTTGCCGGCTTATGGAGATGCCTGGAACAACTGGTTTTGGTAACAATTTATAATATGTCCAGTAACAGGAAAGGAGACACAAATTATTCTGAGAGTAATTATAAGTAAATTTATATGCACTTCATAATACATTTCTTATGCTATATTTAAAATTACTTACAGTATTATTTGTGTCTCCTTTCCTCTAAAGTACCTTATGCTTGCAAGATGTCAAATTGTTCATGCACTACATAAAAGAACTTACGCATTATTTAAAATGACTTACAATGTAATTATTTTTGTTTCGAGTTGTGGGCTGTATTATGAAATGTTAGCCTGGTTTCTTCTTTGAGCTCCATTATAATGTCCTAAAGTGAAACCATTGGCCATGCAGTGCTGGATAGAGCTTTTTAATAGGCACTGCTCTGGTGTTTACATACTGATCTTATCATCAAACCCACAGCAAGAACATGAATGAGCACATTTCTCGAAATAAAAAGTGCTCATAAATTGAGGAAGTCATTCTTTTATTGATGGTGATTTTAAACATCGAACCTTTAACCAAGGGTGGCTTTCTTTGGCTTCATCAGGGCCTCCTTCCTTTTGGTAGGAAATGTTCTGGTTTCAGTATTATTTTTAAAAGCTGACGGCAAGCAAAAAAAAGAAACCCAAAGTGCAGGCTACAGACGACTTCATAGGGAAACCTTCAGAGACCTGATAAGGAGATCCACATGTGCTCTCGGTCGTCCAGATGGATAGTGCAGCTATCTGTTCAGGGATGCATGTGGATTCAATGCACACGCAGGACAGACACATGAGCACCACACAGTATGCTTTGTGTGACTGTGGCCTCATACCAGATTTTCGAGTTCAGGATTGAAGCACTGCAAGATTTTGCTTTTGCGAGTGTGTGTTTAGATTTTAGCAGATATCACATTAGCCCAAAATGCAGTCGTGCTTTTAGAAATACACAGTTTTCTCTTTAAACCTTGCTCGATCTCGCCTTTACAAGCGTGAAAGCACTTCTGAACATTGGCATTATTTTAGAAAATGGGATATTGGCTGCATCTTTATGCATTCAGCTCTAATTGTTTTCAGCGAATCTGCTTGCCCCACCTAGCAGACTCAAGGGGATTTTTTTTGGCTGGCTTCAAACAGACTAAATCACAGATGACTCTACTCCACCTATAATTGGGTCAGCATGTGTATTTATAGACAGAATGTCTTTCCAAACCCATTAAACACAAAACGGAGCTAGTTGCACTAAGTAGCCTGAATTGTGCGCTAAGTAAACAAAAGCTCTCATCAGTTTCTGTCATTAGGACCAGTTAGACGATCACTGAGTGTAAAACACAGCCTCTGCCTAAGCTGCTATATTACTCTGTCTATCAAAGGACTAGAAAATAATTCTTCATCTTTCTCATCTTCTCCAGGGATGCACAGTAGTAACAATAGTAGATATAGTGAAAGAGAAAAATGCATTAATCTTAATAAAGACCATCAGACTCTATTCCAGCATGTTGCCAACCTGCTACTCACCATAACTGTGTTGAGCCTTTCAGTAAATGATATGGCCAGGAATCACTTAACAATTCAGTAATGAAATCCCACACCCTTAATGTGAATGTTGTTATTGTAAAAGCCTAGCTAGAGTCCCCCCCCTTATTGAATCAGTGGCAACTTGACATCAGCGTTTATCCCCGCATATGGCTCCTGCTGCTCTGACTCTCCAGCTCCTGTCTGCCACTGCTACAGCGACAAAGACCTCGACAGCCCCCCCCCCTAAGCGGATCAGACCTTACATATCGCACCACAATTTCATTAAGGGTCACAATTCGCAGGGCTGTCGTGCCATAATAAACTCCCCAGTGCAACAGGAGCAGATGGTGCGACCCAAAGCATCAAGGGAGAGACATCCAGAGGAATCCCTTTAATAAGGGAAGTAGGCCGGCAGCCGGTGCTTTAGAAGATAGCGCCTGCCTTTTCATATGATGTTCGCAGGATCCTTTGGTGAGTGAGTGAAGCCAGATACAGAAACTGTAAATCGTGGTTTGGGCTTTTCAGGAAGTCACAGGGCCACGCTTTTCATTTTCCTCCATCCAAATTGGTTTAAATCAGTTTCAATCAGCAGGAACCAAGCCCACACATTTACATATTACATTCGTACAAAATCCTTTTCTTTTTATCCTATTACTGCTGAAAATCGGAGATTAATTTTAAAACACGAGGGCTAAAACACATGGTTGCTATGATTTATCACCTTTATTTCTCAGGGAGTTGGATTAGCGGTCTCATGTCATCTTTTTGGTTCTTCACCCTATGAACCCTAACACACACACACATACTGATCAGTTGTGATCAGCAGTGCCACGACTGACATTGCCACAGGTCACGCTTTTAGCCCAGGCTCCTCTCTCTGCCATCCGTCCTTATTATACTTTAATCAGCAGCTTAAAAAAATGCTCCCTTGGAAAGAATGGATGCTCAATTCAATGCGCTTCACAGGAGGAGCTCTTATTTTTGATGGTAGAGCATAGACGTCGTAACCGTCCCCGTGAGGCTTTAACGTCAGTGTCCTATATTTACGTCTGTCCAGCGGCGGCGAGTTTGCCAGCGAGGCTCACTAGGCACTGGCGTGTGAATTGGCACTTGATGTGAAAGAACATATTGATGCTCTCTGCTTAAACGCTAACACTGGTGTAATATCAATTATGCAACTGTGCAGGGTAACGTTCAGTGTGTAAATGTGCCCAGTCATGTATTTGCCATTATGTCGTTCTGAGCTGCAAAATGCTTGCATTCAAGACAGTTCAACCCAGTTTATTGACCTTTCTGCCCTCTGTCTGTCCCCGTCTTTGTACTCGAGTTCCCAGAGAACACTGGTGGGATTCTGCCCCACGCTGCCAGCCTGTATTTCTAAAAGGAATCATTGTGTTGTCTTGTTGCGCTCTGGTAAATCAATGGGACTCTTTGTTCCCCCTGCAGCATGTAGGACTTGGAGCCCGGCCTGTACAGACGTCACGATTGGTGCCTGCTGTAGACCGAGTGCGTCTGTTTTTTAAGTTTTTTTGTATTCTCTGTCTTAGAACAGTCACATTTCATCCCCGTCCCGGCAGATGCAAGGAATGAACTATGATATTAAGATCTGCCATATTCAATCATCTCAGAGGTTTCTCCTTTGCACGTTTCCATGCTCTGTGCATCTCCACGTGCAAGCATGCTCATTCATAGGTAGTGTTCGTGTTTGCTAGGGCTTTCACATTTTGTTCACGTGTCAGGGCGTAAATGCTCATTTTCATGTTTTTGTGCTTGTGTCCCTCAAGGCCTGCAGCTGATCTAGATTGCCTCTCTTGCTGGATTAAAGGGGGAAAAAAATCATTTTTGACAATGTACAATTAAAATTCCCGCAGATGTGAAGGGGCCGCTGATGAGTTTCTTCAGAGGGAGAGAGCAGAGAGGGGTGGGAGGCGCGGAGATGAAGGAGAAGGAAGAGGAAGAGGGGGTGGTGGGGGGCACTCTTTAGGGAGGTTTAGTGAAAGCACCTGCCTCAGCTCTGGGACTCATGATGGATGGAGAAGAACAACTGAGAGGGGGGAGGTGGGGTGGGAGCAGGTTTGAGCTTGAAGTGAAGGACATTTTGTCCTGCAAATTCTTCCCTTTAGCCAGTTTGGCACGCACACATCAATTCAATAAAGACACAAAGGTGCTCGGGATGGGGTTAATCCATGTTAAACCCAAGCAATTCCTTTGAATCGTCCAAAGTTGATTTTTTTTTTTTGTGCCTTCAAGTTCAAAGATCCTGAAATTTGATTCAATTCTCTCATTTAAACTTCTGAACCTTGCCTACAACTCAGTTTCCCCTTTAGGTGACTTGACTTTAAATCTGCTTCTTTAGAATACGACATCAATAAATCACTGCTGCTTTTTTTGATACATAACTGGCACAAAGAAGCAACCACCTGACAGGTTCTGCATAGTCTCAGCTGGATTTACATCACATCCCCAGTGACTAGTTTTATTTAAATTTGCTTTATTTAAATTTTGTGATGTGTATTTATTTATTTTTTTATTTTTGCCAGAAATGAGATGAGGACATCAATACCACTCTGAGGTATGTTCAATAAATAAGAAGCTATAGTGAGGCGGGGACTGCTTTTAGCCTCCTCTGTTAAGATGCATTTATAGAAGCAGCTGGTGGGCAACATAAAAAGTTCCTGACAAAAAAACAATGAAGTTAAAACAACATTTTAGATGAGAGTTCTAATGTGAGTATTGTACAGTGAGATATTAAGTTGAAGTTTGTTTGTTCTTGCTGGTCCTTCATGTTTAATGGTTCATCTCGCTATCTAATTTTGTGTATTTCATTGTATGTTTACATTTTTAAATAAAAGTACAGAGATGTACGCTAGCAAGCATTTTGACTTTAAGAACTCACTGATACATTTAGAAAACAGGGTGTTGTTCACAAAGACTACACCTTGTACCTCACAGTGAAAAAAGCATGCACAATTTGTTATTCCCCGTGCTGGTGTCGTTCCTGCATCACCGTAATTATGTCTGTCCAGGATCAACACCAATATTGACCAGTGACATTCAGTTAGCGTTAGCCAAGAAGTTAGCCAAAGCTATTCAAAACCATTGTTAGCAAACCAACATGAGTAACTTAAATTTCGCTAACAGCGAGCCCTAACTTATTAACATATTTATATTATTGTATAAATTAATAAAGTCAACATTTGAAATGCTTACCATTAGTTCCAGAAGAGAGTTTTGAATAAACAAAGGATTTTTTTACCCCCAGCATTGCAAAGCTATGACATCAGAACAACATGGTTGGACAGTTGCAATGTTGATCCTGGACAAACATTATTATAAGGATGGTCTGCTCCCAGGCCTAGTCTGTCATAATATATATAAGGCATGTGGGCAGCCTGAGAGAAAAGACTATTATAAAGCCTTCTGCCACACGAGTGAAAGCGCCAGTTAGATACAGACGTTTTACGCTACACACGAGGAACGTACACTCTGGTGTAAGTGGGGAAAAAGCTTGTCTACAGTTTGTGGATGCTGTGAAGCTGCAGTGTTTTTGTTTAGCAGGTTTTTTATACTCTTTATAAAGAGAGCAAGGTAGTGAAGACACGTCAGTCATCCTTATTTACGGTCTGTCTGCTGTACTGGAACTCCAGAACAGTTCTGGGATGCTCTCATGTGTTATTAAAACTTGCTTTTTTTTCAAGCATTGGCAAAAATAATCACTGAGATATTTTCTGAGCCTTATGTAAACATTTAATTGTAATATCATCTTCTTAATGTTTGTCAGTACTGTTTAATGGCACTGGCTCATGTTGCAACGTAAGATAGTATTTTGTACTAAAATATATTCAGCCTGAATGTGAATGCAGTTTTGTTTTTCCACATCTGTCGGCTCTTTTATTGAAATGGAAAGTACTGCATTATAAGCTGCATATGGACTGGATGGATCACTCAGGATTAAAAAATAATAATATTCCAACTCTGGCTGAATATCCCAAAATATTATATTTGGGGAAGTCCAGTAATGCCTTTAGGCCTCGAATGTGTTAAAGGTGAGCAAAAGGTCCATATTGCTCCAAATGAAAGAGCCGAAGTTTTTGAGCCTAGAGACTGGATTTGATTTAGCACATATTGAAATGGAAAGAAGCTTTAGGGACCGCTCCAGAGAGAAACACTCAGAACACAGGGAAGACGTTAATTACGTTACCATGAATATGTGGGCTGGACTTGGTTACATTTTACAATATCACTGCTAAGTTGGGTTAGTCTCTTTTCTTTGGCATTTTATACTTTAAGCAGAATCTGTTTGGTTACTGCCTCTGAGGTCTGGTGTGTTGTGCAAAAGAATAGTTCAATTTCTAAAGAATAACTCCTTTGATCGCTTTTTGCTGGTCAAGTGTAGCTTATGGTGGCTAAAATGGATATATGCACTGTGACAACCCCTATTGGTTTCTGGGTGCTGCATTTTGAAACGTCAGTGTTTTGGCCACTATTATGTTAGAGTTTTTACCTAGAAGTTGGCATATCTGGACACCAGGGTGAGACACTCTTTGATAGGATGCTGCATCTGTAAACTGTACCAGAAACGGATATCTGTTTAGTAGTGCTATTTAACAGACTAGCAAAATAATAGAAGAAAATTATTCAGGATAGTTTTTACCATACAGTACTGCACTATTATACCACATATTTCTACTGAAAATGCTCCAAAAAACACCAAAATTCTAAATACTGTTGGTAGATGCAGATTGAGGTGAAGGCTAGCAGACAGCTCTCAGCTATAGATGCCTATTGCATTGGGCTCACTTTTTGCTGTTTGACTAACACTGCCCACCAAAAATAAGCTACTGGATGCAAGAAACATGGCTGCAAGGAGGACTATACCTGAAACAAAGAAATGTTCAGTGTTAGACCTTTTCCCCACAGGAGCATTTTATCACTCTGAGCAGCTTCTGGAAGCTGGTGTGTGTGCACAGGTTTCTTTGAGCTAATTCCCTCAAAACTTAACCACATTAACCCGAACCCTCGGTTGTGAGGGGGGATGTGTGTGTGAACATCCCCTCTTGTTTTATTACCAGTCCCATTCATCTCTGCCAACCTCCGTGCCAGTTCCTGTGTGTGTGTGTGTGTGTGTGTGTGTGTGTGTGTGTGTGTGTGTGTGTGTGTGTGTGTGTGTGTGTGTTAAAGTGATTGATGAACAGTTCATTAGGTTGATGGGCTCTGCAGGGGCAGACAAGCTATCAGCCACAAAAGGTGGATTTCAAATACAGCAGAATTTGCTGTGGCAAGAAACCAGATGCATCAGCGGTTTGGAATGGCTATTTCCTGGAAGTGAATATATTTATATATATATTTATATATATAAATATAATATAATATAGCCCGGTGTTTGTTTTGGGCTTCAGCCCAAACAACATGGCAGGACTTGCATCATGCTGATGTTACTGTTTGTGTGTTGTAGTTCGAGCCATGTGTTACAGTGTATTTGTGTTTTTAATGTGTCCTGTTTTCCTCATGAAACTCTCCAGCACCTCCACACGATATCTCCGGCGGGCTAAGAAGTGTGTGTGTGTGTGGTGTGTGTGTGTGTGTGTGGGTGTGTGTGTGTGTGTGTGGGTGTGTGTGTGTGTGTGTGTGTGTGTGTGTGTGTGTCCAGCCCTAACTTAGCCTCAACTTCCTGCAGGAAGGGAAAGGAAAGGAGAATTGCACTGACCTCAGTGGTGTGGATGGAGCACATTGCAGATGGCGCACAGAGATAAATAGCCATAACAGTGATAAGAGAGCCATGGAGGGTGCGGTTAGAGAGAGGAGGAGAGGGCACATTGTGCATTAAGACCTCGCCTTGCTTCCTAAAACTTGGACAAAACTGTTCCCACCACTAACACATGACCCTACGCTGTGTTCACTGCATCATTCCATGTTTGGCACTGATCACCACCTGCACTCATGTATATATCATGTATATATCTATCCACTTAGCACTTTTAATTCTTATTCTTATTTTTATATTTTTAAAAACTTGGAGCAAGGCGCCGGGCTTTATCTGACTTTTGCATTGTGCCTGTTTGTTTGTGTTGCTCTCTGTTTATCTGCATGTGTGTCTCTGTAGATGCTGCTGTATTTCTGGAGTACCTCCTCAGGTTTCAGCTAAGATCTTCTTATCTCCTCCTCGCTTCTTCTTAGAACTGTTGAGTCAGCCGTGTGCTGAAAGGGATTTGGCATTGCTGCCCTCTGCTTTGGCTACGAATAAATTTGCATTTTCCAAAGAGCACTGACTGGCCTCGGTCAGCAAAAAATGTTTGATAAAACGCAGGATGTATTGAGTTTCCTTATTTGGTTCATTTAAAATTGCTAAACATCAAACTCTCCTCAGTGGCCCTCACTTGCATTTCCTGAGCTTTCAATTGCATCTTTTTCCTCACTGATAGCACTAGTATCTTACAACAGTTTTACAACAACAAAAAAGAACATAATCCTCGAGTGAAAAGACTTGAAATCATTACAATACGAGATATTATTACATAACATTGCAAAGTTATGACTGAGGTAATAAATCCAACGAGAGCGGCGCTTTTGGGCCCCACTTCTGTGAAACCAGGTCCCAGTTTGGATTTAGGAGACAAACGCCCTCTCTACTTTTAAGATTAGGCTTAAAAGTGTCCGTTTTGATAAAGCTTATAGTTAGGGCTGGATCAGGTGACCCTGAATCATTCCTTAGTTACACTGCAATAGGCCTGGGTTTCTGGAGGCTTTCCGTGATGCACTGAGGTTTCTTCATCACCTTTTTTCACTCACTGTGTGTTTATACCCGAATTTGCATTTAATCATCAGTTACTATTAATCTCTGGCTCGCTTCCACAGTGTGTCTCATGTCCTGGCCCCTTCCCCTCACACTCAAACAGTCGCGCTAGATAGCCGGCCCTCCCTGAGCCTGGTTCTGCTGGAGGTTTCTTCCTGTTAAAATGATGTTTTTCCTTCCCACTGTTGCCATGTGCTTGCTCATTGTTGGGGTTTTCTCTCCATTATTGTAACATAAGGCACCTTGAAGTGACTTTTGTTGTGATTTGGTTCTATGTATATATAAAATTAAACTGAATTGAATTATCAACATTATAAATAAACTGAATGTCAGATAAATACAATAAATTCCTGTGGTTCTCATGTCATTGGCTGTAAAAGATGGATGCAACTCATCCTTCCCGTTGTATCGACTGTGCAACACTAATGGTCCAGCACTTAATTATCTGAAAATAGGCCACAAACCAGTCTGAACGACTCGGTCTGTCGCCTCTTTGCGTCATAACTCTTGAAAGTCTTGGCCACACTTGCAGGCTGCCATGTTTGAGACTTGGAATAAGAGTGGCTGGGAATGTGACACAGGGCAAGCAAACTTCTTGAGACATTGCTTTCCCTCCGTACATATCAGCCTGGCAACTGAGTGAGCAGACCAATGGCGTGTCTATGTTAGCAGTATCCAGCCACTCATACATGCATACACTTTGCTACTCTCTAAATAACCCATAGTTACTTCTCTTGTTAAGCCTCTGTTTCTTTGGCCCCATAAGCCTCATTTATAACAAATGACCCATGGCACTGTACTGGTTTCCAGTTTCCCAAGGGGTGCCTAAAAGAACAGAAAAAAAAAACCCCAATAGCGACAAAATAGCCACCCATGTGTCATCACTTGGACAGCCCACACAATCCAATGCATGCACATGAGTGTGTTTGTTATGCCAGTTTGGTACACATGTCATTGCCCATTTGATTTATGGGATTATGAGCGCACATGTTGTTGACTTGTTATTTTCCTGTGGGAAAGATGAGTACTTGTAAAATCGTTATTGGGGAAATTAACGGGGAGATTGACAAAGTATTGTAATGGTTTTTTTTTCTTAATACAAAGACAGTGAGTGGGCAGAAGAGTGAAGATGAGGCAAACACACACTGTCTCTTTTCTCCTCTTCCATATGAAAATATTTTCATTTATCACCAAATGTCATTCATCTCCATCTGCCCCTACAAAATGCTTCCACACATCAACTGGAAACTGTACCGGGGATGACTTTCAAATGTTTGGTTGTTTTATTCTTATCAAGTCATGTTTCACTGAAACATGAGTGTAAGCATTTAGCCATAAATACTGACTCACACTGCTCTTTTAATATAAATTTGAAATGAAACCATGCGTTTTAGCATGAGCCTTATACGTGTGGAGTCAGGCGACGCTTGTAATAGTGTCACTGCACAGTGTGCGTATTTATAACGTGATGTCATTTACTGTAGTAAGCTGGTTTGGATACTGTGCTTTTCTGCGCTGGGCAGCCTTCCTGCTGTCGTCTTTCTGTAAACAATCAAAATGGGATTTGTGAATATGCAAATGTAAAAGGGCAGCGTGAGGGGTGAAAAGCATTTAACTTGATTTCAAACGAAGCCTTTGTGCAGCCATGAAAATGCACGCTGGGCTCTGAGCATGCAGATGGCAAACAGTGTACCCCGCGGCTGCTCGGCTTCCACCTCTGCTCTCTAGGCTCAGAGCGAAGGCGACCTTTCCGCGAGGCTCCAGAGAAGCAAACACAAGTGAAGTGGGTTTTCTAGTCTTTAGTATTGGTATTAATTTGCTAAACTCTATATACCTTATAAGCATAAATAAAATTAAACACAGACGACTATTTTTTAAATTGATTTTTTAAAGTCAGCTATTGAAGACCACATGTTTGTTGTTTGACTGTGCTCACTTTAAGTCTCGGTTAAGACTCAGATCTGCTTACAGAGTTTGTGGGGAAGCCAATCAAGGAGCAGTAAGCCTCCAGCTCACAAACACACGGAGGGAGGACAGTTTAAAAATCATATTTATAAATCCGGTTATGTTTTTCCCCTTGTACAAAAGGATCGGTTGTTAATTCTGAATGGAGACCAACCGGTCAGACAAAAAAGCAATGCAAAGATTTCACTTTGGCCTCTGCAAGCTTGCAGTGGTCACTACTCACAATTTTTCTGACATGTCACGCTAAAAGCAATGACTAGACCTAATTTAACTACATACTCTGAATGCGAGGCTGAGCGCCAGCCGGGCTGCTCTGCAGTTTGTAGGCAAGGAAGGAATAACTTGGGGTTAGAGGAAGTTTAATTTACGATACCCGCTCGGTCTGTGAGTTCTCAAACCGTTCTGCTTAACATCTGCAGTGAACACGCCTCTGTTTCCACTGACAACAGGCTCGCTGCCGCTGTGTGTGAATACAAAGCTTCAGGGATGTGTTTGTGTTGGTGACTGGCAGCTCCTAAGGGAGTTAGAAGCGACTTATGGTGCTGTTCACGAAACCTATGAGGAGTAAAATTAGTCTGACAGAAACTGCGGAGGAGGAAGGAACCGGCACTGGTTTGGCAGGTGGGATTCTGTGATGGACTGGGAACTGAGGTCCTGGGAGATGATTGTAGATGGCATGTATGTAACAACTGAGATCAAGCTCTCACACTAATTTCCTTCGTGACTACAGTTCTCTCACACTGCCTCTCTTTCTTTTTAAGTCCTAATGAAAATTTCCTTCCTAGGGGGTGAAATGATACCAGCCTTACAATGGATTTCGGATCACTGGGTCTCAGTAGGCAGCCAGTACAAGAACACCCTCCCTCGTGTGTCCCACTGGGTTGAGACTTAATGAACTAATCAATGGGTTGGTGTTCTCAGCAGGAGCTGAATACATTACTGTAAGTGTTCCTTTTGGCCCAGCAGCGTCTTCTACTGTTATGGGTGTAATTCCAGCGAGGACTCACTGTTCATGATGGCTCTGAGATCCAGATAAAAGGTGACATGAAAGTATTTTATTGTTCATGTAGTGAACATCTATCACTTATAACATTTTGACAGCCTGAAATATCAAAAGTCCGTTTCTGTCAGGTTTTACACGTATAGTTCATCGAGCATTACTGTGAATGAATCACAGACGTACTCTGCATATTAATCCGTCTTATTCACATTCACACAGACGACCGCGTCTTAAAAATGTCCATGTTGGACAAAGAAAAGTGCCACCTCTCAGTATCAGTCCCCAAAGCTCTCTGGATTCAGTCAGCTTTCTCTTTGATGGTTGTTCAGACTCTGCCCTCCATTTCTCCCAGTGCTACTAAAAGAGCAGATTACAGCAACTTCAAAGGGAAGGCTGGTTTTTTTTTTTTTTTCTGCTGTGATCCAAAAGAAGGAAAATGAGGGACAGATAGATCCGAGTAGTCAAATAGCCTTAGGATATGTAGTGGAGACCATATAGATGCTTGTCATGGTAGGTGATTGATTGTCACAGCACTGTTTCAAGCTTCAGCTGTGACTAATGGACCAGTTGAGCCGTCTTAAAAATCATCAAATTCCTCATCAAACACATAATTACTTGACAAAGACTGCAGTGGCTTTTCCTCCCCTCTGAGGTTTTCTGGATTTTAGGGGTTTACCTCAAAAAGTGTTTCACTGAGCTTGTGTTGAATCAACAGACTCAAGCCTGTGGTTTTCTTAAGACACGATTTGTTTTTCTTCCCTTTTACTTTTTTTCTTTTAAAGACTGCTGAGTTATC
Source organism: Simochromis diagramma (assembly GCF_900408965.1). Classification (NCBI taxonomy): domain Eukaryota; kingdom Metazoa; phylum Chordata; class Actinopteri; order Cichliformes; family Cichlidae; genus Simochromis; species Simochromis diagramma. The sequence goes on from NW_024386832.1 coordinate 1,477,380, forward strand.
ATCACCATTGCTGTTTCCCACCAATAGATATCAGATACTCTGTTGTTATTGTCAAATGATGTGTATCTATTAAAATAGTTTCATTTTGGGTTTCACGACTTTCTTCCATAAAACCATCCCAACGTTTGCGTCTTTACTTTCTCCCTCTGTGAGCAAATCCAGCTCCATGCACTCTCAAGCTGTCCTGTTGTTTTCAGATCCCATAGTGACATAATTTTGTCAAAAGCACATATCAAGTAATGATGCAGCCTAAACGTGGTAGAGTCGGCAGACATGGGGGCCTCTGCTCTGTTCAGAGGGCAGCAGCAGCACATGCAGATGAGCTGCACAGCTCTCTTTCTGTCTCCTTTTTTCTCTCTTTTTAATGCAAATATAGATCAAATGAACAACTCAGCAGTTGTCGCTGAGCTTTGCATACATGTGATTTTTGTCCAGTGATTTCACAATGATAAAATCGGGATTTTGAAGTCTGGAAAATGCTCCAAATATTCCTCGTTTTTTCCTGTTAAACTGTTAACTATACTACACTGAATTCAGCTGGATTGAATTACAGTGTATGTGAATCCAGACAACAGCGAGGATGAGTTTTGACAGCTAATGCAGCGGCGTGGCGCTGCGCTGTAATTCGTGTCGTGTAATTATTTATGGTTTAGAAAACAACAGCTCTACACTTCTAATTGTTTTTGCTCACGTCTCAGTATGGATCCATTAAATCACCAAGTAGTTCTGACCACCCCAAGGCCGTTTGCATAATCGTTCACCAAACATGTGAGTCATATTTAAAGAGCTCATTTGCACTTTAACAATGCAAATGTATGACGGCAGAGGGGAAGGTGCGCTCTTAGCTCGCAGTCTGCCTCCTACAGACTTTCTTACTTTGCTGTTCAGCAGGAAAATCACATGAGTAACCCGAGGAATGACGGGTGGATTTACATTTAAGTAGGCATGCATGGATGGGACCTGTAGTGGTAGTAGTAGAAGTGATTTAGAAGATGTTTGCTGTGAAAGCGCTCATTGATCTGGCTAAGGTTAGTGAGGAGACCGCAAGCTGCTCTGCCAGCATGGGAGCGAGCTGTGGGCGATTTCTTCCCAATCCTGTGCTTTTATCTCCCTTTTCATCCTCATCTCAGTCACGACACGAAATATGATTTTAATTTCTACTCCCTGGTATAGACGTTGACTCTGCACCTCAGTGTCTGTGAGGTATTCGGCCGCATGCTGTTGTAAATGCCGATCGGCCTGGACGCTCTCCAGCTCCTGTTTGCAGTAGTTTTAATCATCAAAAAGATTCCTGGACTTTTTGGACTTTAGGCCTCGATGGAAGCAAACTCATTACTTTACTGCCCTTTTGGCAGAAAAAGCCCTTTCAGCTTAACAAATTATCCAAGCTATTTTTTGTGGACATTTTTATTTCTGTATTTATTTGCCTCAGTTGAAGTGTCATGGCTACACTTAGCGTGAACACTGCTTACCACGCAGGGCTGATAAGCACTCTGTTGTTATTTGTTCCTCCTACACAATTAACCAATGTCTGTGTGCTTAATTAGACTTTCTTTCAGTCACATTTTCCTCCCACGCTGTCAGCTCCCAGGTTCCCAAAATGGTTGCTGTCAGCTGCACTCCACCCCACCACCCCCCACCTCCTATCTGACTCCACTGTATCACACACTGCACAAAAATACATGATCCCTTGACAGGCAAGTAAATTGGGATTTCGGGAGACTGTGGGGCTGCGTCCCGTTTCTCTTCTTTGATCAATTTTTTTAAGCACTTGTTGACACAGCACAGTACTCACTGCAGTGTGCTGAGTGAATGCCAGTTCTGCTGAGATGTACTTTGATGTTGTTGTCTTGTAAAGGAAGATATGTGCAATGTGTGTTTTCAGAGAATAAGCAGGAACAAAAATCTGTCCCTTGTAAGACTTTGCTTTATATCCTGCATTTCCATGTCGCAATAAATCGCTCCACCTGTTTCCGATTGTACATGGGTAAAGTTAACTTAGGTGGCAGCTCTTTTAGGATGTAATATATTATGAATATTTTTGTGGCCATTTTGAAAGCTTCAACTAGTCATCTAGTTAAAGACTAGAGTTAGCAGTGATATGATGCAACAGTGAGGGCGGATCAACCCAATACTAGCTCTAACAAAGCTGAAGAGGACTGCATGTGTGAAAGGCCATCTCGTCCCTGTTAGCGCTTCTCTGTTCTCGGTCTTTTGTAGAGCCATGGCTCTGAATAATTCAGCAAAGCAACAGCAGACTGGCAGAGCGGGAAAGGAGATAAATGGATTGAAGCTGATCTCGGGGCACGAGTACAGGAAGGAGCTTTTGACGTCACAATGAGCTGGGGAGGCATGTTTGGAGATTCAAGTGTTTGTATCTGAGTCGTGTGCCAGCCGGCCGTGAGTGTATTAGTCATCACTTAGAGTGAGAGTCTCTCTTTGAACCCCCAGCCCCACACCCCACACCCCAACCCTGTGAGATATTTCATTAATTCATGAATCCTCTGTGAGTTTCTGACCTGCAGGGTCTCTGTGGTATGTCCAGCTGTAGGTGTTCACACATCTCCATTCCGATGGCGTTTCACCTCCAGAGAGGCAGTCGGCTTGAATCGTGACACCGTAGGAAGCAAACAGTGTCTTGACATTTAAGTGCAGGTGACTGAGCAGAGCTGTGAGTCTTACTCAGGTGTCTCCACACTTGAATGTGTCACAGCCCTTATTGAGCTATAATTTGCAGGCGGTGGGGAAGGTCGGTTTGATGCAAAATGTTGCTCATCGAGGTTTGGTGAGAATATTTTTAGCCACGCTAGTGATGGCTTTTGGGTGTGAGTGTTGAGGCTGGAGTATTTCTAGCTGATGCATTTATTGGCTAGCAGATCCCAGTGCAGACTACATCAAGTTTAAAGTTCATTGTGGATGAGTAAGACATCAGCTGTTGTGCCAAAAACTCAATTATTTTAATTGAACAGTAGCTACTATTAAAGGCAGGAGTTTCAAAGATTTTAGAAGATTTCAACCAGTTTGGGGTTTTTGTCAGCTTTGATTGTTTGTGCACAAAAAGCTGATGCAGGAAAAAGCTGTACTTGGACTTTAGTGACTCACTACAGCCTAACTTATGTAAGTGTAAAGTGGTGCACTGAGGGGAGCTGCATAGTAAGAAATCAACAATAGTTCTTTTCCAGTGAAGAATTACTCCCAACCTCCAAACAGAAAGATACAAATTGAGTTCAAAGACCTCAAATCCTCCTCATCGGGCTTTTATGTACTCGTGTTAAATAGACATTTTGTTAGACACTGCCCTGCATCGTTACTCAATCGTTACTCATGGGGAAGTCTGTTTTCTTGTAACACTTTTACCTTTGCTGTCACTTTTTATGCGGTTATGGTAAAGACAAGAAGGGGAAACGCACGGCTGTTTAAACGTTTGTTACGATGTGCTGCTCAACACACAGGAAGGATCCTGATTGTCTTTGTCTTGATGTGTGTCTCTAGGTGCCCCTGGTTGACTAAAGTGATCTCGCCCGCTGTGCCTCTCTACAATGGACTGGTCTTCCTCTTCGTCTTGGCCAACTTCAGTATGGCAACCTTCATGGACCCTGGCGTTTACCCCAGAGGTTTGTACCGACGCGAGGAGCTTTGAAAATGTTTTGATCACAGTCTGAACTGTAAACTTTCTAAGAAAAATCTTATTACAATATTTATCTGCCATCTAAAACATTCGTGTCTGTCATAAAGCATGTGCACATAAATGTAAGTGCTACATGTAAGTAATGGGTAAACTCTGCTGAGTCCCCATTTAGAAGCTGCTCTTTATTTCTTTTCTTTTTTTTTTATAGCACCACATTTATCAGAGAACCACCCTACGGCGTTTCATTACCCTATTATCTGCCTCTTACAGTCTACCAGCTTCACATGCAGGGCACTGCTGGAGGTTATACGAGCCTTCATATTGCATGGTGTATTAAGTATCTTTCAGCTGTTCAGCCTGTCAAACAAGCTGCACTGACCTCTGCTCCTGATGCAGGCAGACTCCTGAGTCTCAGCCATAGTGGGTACTGATGAATTCACCCATCCCTGGACATGTTTAATTTGCCCCTTTTCATGATAAGGACCTTGCTTTAGAGAGTCTTTTCTGCTCATAAAGGGGAAATGATTAGTAGGTTGTGTATAGTGCCAGTTAGCCGCCTCCCCAGGCCATGACTGTAGCCTTCTATGGCAGCTGTCTTGTGTTTTATAGACTGGTGGCAGATGAGTTTTTCTAGGCACTTGATGTTATATTTGTCAGCCAAATAATAATATATGAGTCATCAAGACTGTAAAAGTAGAGTGCAGATTGAGGTCATGGACAGCACTTGCAATTTCCCCCTTTTTTTGAGGAAGCCACTAATTGAGGTGATGCACAAAAAAGATGACTGGGGCTAATGAGGCTGTGCAGTTATTAAGTTCATTTTTCTGAAGACAATTAGAAAGAAACTGAAACTTCAATAAAAATGCTAATGTTGTAGTTTGTTCCTGTTTAAAGGGAGTTTTCCTTCCCACCGTCACCAAGTACTTGCTCATAGGGTGTCGCTTGACTCTTGGGGCTTTCTCTTTGACGCGACTATTATTGTAATTTGGTGTTACATGGATTGAATGCAATTTTATTAAATTTAATTGAAGTACTAGGCCACCTATGTTTTACACCTACAGGAGCTGGTTGGCCATGGAAACACAACACCTCGATGCACAGTTTTTGTGTTGTTGTTGATGCCGGAGGAAGTTTGGAAGTCTGCAGTAATTGCGACAACAGAGTGCTGAGACTTTTCTGGATTATAAGCCTCAGCACTCTGTGAGCCCGCTCTGCAACTTTATATGTTCTGTCACTTCTTGGCTGAGTTGCTGTGGTTCTTTAACACTTCTACTTTGCAATGAAAACACCTGAATTCAGAGATTAAGAGGTGTGACCCAACATTTCTGTCCATGTAGGCTACCTCTATGTCACCATAGGAAATGGCATGTGTTTCAAGTGTTCGTTTTTTCACTCAAAAAGCAAAGATAATTTCATGCCCACTAACAGCCAATCATCACTGACCACAATAGTAAAATGTTTCTCCTTCACTGTGTTTAATTTGCCAGCTTCATGTCCTGTAAATATGCACAGTTCACCCGTTTGTGAAGGATGAACATCTGACAAAAACATATGCTGACGGTGACGATGCGCTGGGGAAAAAAAAGTGACTCACAATTCAAGAACAAATTGAGCATTACAACCTAGAACATGAATGATGTTCTACGTGGCCTTCACACTGGCAGTCTTTCAAGAACAAGCATTCAGAGCTAATGAAATGTATCTGAACATCACGGCAGTTAACATAAAAAAATGATAAAGAATCACACTGTAAGTACATACACGCACAATCAGCTGCAAATAATAAAACTCCTTAAACAGTTCATACATATTGAAGCGCAGCTACAGAATTTTAGGGTGTTCTGCTGTGTGTGGCTGGTACTCAGCATTGCCAGTGGATGTTTTGGACCATGTGGGTTGAGGGTCGTGGCATCTGTGGATCAGGCTTTCGAGGATGCTCAATAGGACAGGGATGTGGGAAATCACCTTCTGCTCTTTGTTGCATTTCTCGAGAACAATCCTAAAATGTTTCAGAGTGTCAGGGGAAGGTGGCTGCCACTGGGGTGCGTTGTTATATTAAGGAGAGGAGTTTGTATTTAGTCTACAGCAATGCTTAAGTGGGTCAATGCTAGAACCCAATGTTTCCTAACAGAAGACTGAGATGATAGGTACCATCCACTTCATCTGTCAGTGACTTTAATATTGTGGCTGATGGCCGGTCGCTGTGGATGCGACTGGATGTAGGTGCCTTAGTCTTTAGTGCTAAAAATAAAAACAAACTGTATATTTTAGGTCATACTTCATTTGTTTCCTGAGTTTCATGCAAAAATAGAATTGAGTTTGACAAAGGCGGTGTAGATTGTACGAAACAGGCCAATGCTTTGTTACCGAACAAGCTCGATGGAGCATTTGGAGGAAAGAATCTGTCAGAGGAGATGCAAGCCTAACTGCTGTTTGTGTTTGCTGGTTTGGCAGGCGGCTTTGCTTCAAAATCTATTTGAATCGACTTGAGAGCCATAATAGCAGAGCAATCTCCCGCTATGGAACTGTTTATTTCTGTGCTCTACCTTTGGTGCTTTCTTGCTTGGTTTCCTTCTGCATGCGTGTACTCAGCTGCCCGGGTCAGTTATTGCTGTACTGTGAAATTATTTTCTGAAGTTGGAGTTTCATGCAAATCGATCAAATGTGCTCCTTTGATCAGATGAAAGGCATGTTGCTTTGGTACAGCTCCACAGTAAAAACAAAACAAAAAAGCTCTCAGCTGCAGGAGTTGTTCCGTTTTTCTCTCTGCAGAGACAATAAGGAATACTTTGCGTATGCCATTGCATTTCTGCTTGTGGCTAACAGTTGCAGTTCATCCAGCAGCAGAGTCGGACACTGGGAAAGCTCATACTGCAGTTTGCAAAGTACGGGTTTAATTATCTTTTCATGTCAGATAAAGCAAACCGATAATTCTGCCAGGGTTTGAGGTCTAACTCCCATAAAAACAAATCCATTTTAAGAATGTATAAACTTGTGCGAAATAAAGCCAGGCAGTCTCTTGCTCTACACAAGTCACACAGTTGATCAGCTCAAAGCACACCGAATAGGTCACGGGTTTGCTCTCTTCAGACATCTAACAGCAGGGTGGGCTTCGTTTGAGGCGCTTCCCTCGTGTCCCTGTCAAATGGAATCATAAAGCACAACCACGTGTCTCTTTCTGGGTTTGTTTGCAATGTCTTCTTCTCACCCACAGCGGACGAGGACGAGGATAAGGAGGATGATTTCCGGGCACCGCTCTACAAGAACGTGGAGATCAAGGGCATTCAGGTCCGGATGAAGTGGTGCGCCACCTGTCACTTCTACAGGCCGCCTCGCTGCTCGCACTGCAGCGTCTGCGACAACTGTGTGGAGGTGTGTGTGTGAATACAGAAGCATGAGTGCAAACAGAGAGAGTGTGTGTGTGTGTGTGGGTTCACTGCATATGAAATCTAAATATGCATCAAGGTCAGAGTAACATATAAGTATTTTATCAAGAATCTGTCCAGTTGGCATGTTCAGGCATATTTGATATGAAAAATAATGCAGATTTTTTTCTTTTTTGCATATATTTAGACTTCCTGCCAAGGATTAAAGCGGGCAAACAGCATTTCTTATTATCTGTGTTTCTGGCAAGAAAAATGTCATCATTAAAGATTATAATTACTGGAATAAATATAAGCTTTTGGCAGCTTCAACAGTAAAATACTGTAAGACTACACATTGGTACACACACAGAGGCATAAAAATACACAGGGACATCAGATATTAATACACACGATGCAGAATTAAGCAGCTTGTATTCCTGCATGTGTTTTTCTTCTAGAAACTGGAAAGAGGGGTCGAATGTTGATGATCAAAACAATGAAATTAATGAACAGTTTTACAGGGATGTAGATGAATTTATGTCTCAGTAAGATTTAGGACTACCGGGAAACCACACATGCAATAGGCAGTACAAGGCATTTATTTAAGGCGCAGTGTGATTCGGAGTTACTGTTTACTGAAACAACAGGAGTCATAAAACTAGTTTCCAACTAAATTCCCAAGCAGTGCAGAACAAGGAGAAGAAGAACGAATGCCAGAGTTCGAGCTGTATGTATGAGCTGGACTGTACCTGATGATTAGGTGCTTTAAAACCTGCATTTTTATTTATTTCTTTTTCTGGCCTCCAGGTTCCAAAAATAATTCTGACTGTGGAGAAAAAAAAGTCCTCAGTCAGAAAATGTTTTCCTAAAAACTTTATGTTCTCAGTCCCTTCTATCAAGTCTTTTTTATAACAGAGCATGATGGTAATTTAGTAAATTATAGTCCCAGTTACAGTAAAATAGACCGTGAAGCTGTCTCTATGTGCAGTGTCCTTGATTTCTCGGTCACATGCCGGCCACAGCAAACACGCTCAACTGGTTGCTAAGGCACAAACAAAGGTGATGGTGACCACGTCTATCTTTTATTTATAATTTATGTTCATATGCCTCAAAAATAAGCAGAGTTTTAGCATTTTAACCCCCCCCCCCCCCTCTCTCTCTCTCTGAACCAACTGTACCACCATGACTAACTTACATTGTGTGGGGTTTTTTTTCCTTCTTAAAACCTTAAAGAGTTCTTCTGATTGGTTTCTCAAAATTTCTAAATAGAAAACTCCCTCCCTTTCTCAGGACTTTGACCATCACTGCCCCTGGGTGAACAACTGCATTGGACGGAGAAACTACCGCTACTTCTTCCTCTTCCTGCTGTCGCTGAGCGCTCACATGGTGGGAGTGTTCTGTTTTGGCCTCATCTTTGTCCTTGATCACAGAGAAACGCTGGGAGCGCTGCACACCACTGTCACGTATCCTTACACGTTTGTAAATCCTACAAAAATCATTTTGTGTTATTAGCTTTAGATTCTTTATTATTTCTTGTAAACTTGCTTCCTTGTATCGTGCATATATGACTCGCTCTGTGACCTTACATTATTATGACCTTGACCTTTGTGCTCAGTTTGGTAGTGATGTGCATAGCGGGTCTTTTCTTTATTCCAGTCATGGGACTCACAGGTTTTCACATGGTGCTCGTAGCTCGAGGTCGAACAACCAACGAACAGGTGAGGAGATGTTGGCGCTGAAAAGGAACGTGCATTTATTAATCAAACAATTAGTGCTGTTACTGTTTATTGGTGTAACAGCTCCACGTAGAACAAGAAGAAATTAGAAACTAGTTGAGCACGTTAAAGGGAATAAGCACAGACACACTTAAGGGAATATCACACACAACACTGAACAGCACAGATATTCCCATGCGAGACGCCTTGTGAATGCATTTTGGGTGTGTGTGTTCACACTTTTACATCTTTGTGAGGACCAAAAATTCAACTGTTACTATACTTGTGGGGACCAACAGTCTTTTACGGGGCCCAAATTCTTGGCCCCACAAGTTTGAAGATCTTTTTGATGCTCAAAATGTGGTTTTAGTGTCAGGGTTACAGGTTATGGTCATGGTTAGGCATTCACTTTTGATGGTTGGGATTAGGGTAAGCGGCTAGGGAAAGCATTAAGTCAATTAGATGTCCTCACTAAGATAAAAAAAGGCAAGTGTGTGTGTGTGTGTGTGTGTGTGTGTGTGTGTGTGTGTGTGTGTGTGTGTGTGTGTGTCCACTCTCTGTATGTTGGCCATGGCCTTGTGTTTACTTTGCTGCCAGCTGTAAACCAGCATTTTGTTCTGCAGGTGACGGGCAAGTTTCGTGGAGGAGTAAATCCTTTCACCAAGGGTTGCTGTGGCAACGTGGAGTACGTTTTATGTAGTCCCCTAGCACCCAGGTAAGATGCTTTACTATGCTGCGTGTGTCCATAGTATGGGTAGCTAATACATTGTAGAAACGGACTTGTCTTCCTGTTACATGCAGTACATCAAGGCAATACACGTGCATATGTATGCCACAGCTTACTCATGAAATCCATGCTGTACCAGCACATCACTGCAGTGGTAACACAGGCCCTTACGTGTCTAAGCACATGCTCTGAGGTAGCTACAGAGGTGTTCTGCCTGAAAGCAGCCAGCAACCCTGGAGGGGGGAGGCAGATGGCTGAGAGAATTGGCTCACTCTGTAGAAACAACAGTTAATGGGAAACAGCGCGGAGCTAGCCAACCTGCTTTTTGCTCACATGCACACAGAGCATCACTAAAACCCGCCCCATTACACCCTATTGGGATGAGCCCCATCCCATAAAATTCAACAGTGTGACTGCAGAGAGACAACAACAGGTGGGGGTGAAATGTTGTGTGGTTGCTGTTTAGCTGTTGCACAGGCCTGATGGGATCCGCTTTAATTTACTGAATCAGTGACTCATATAACATCAAACCTGACTGGGAGTGAGTCTGACAGCAGAATCATTATGTTTCCTGTTTTTAGAAAGGCGTTGATTACTTGAATATGTCTCGACTGCTCAGAAAACATGGAGCAGTTTTTTTTTTTCCTCCTCAAGTTTCCGCAGCGACGGCCCTGAAAAGCCAGCTAAACGTGCGCATCTGTGTGTGAAATGTCTTTTGTAAAGCATGCAGCAAGTCAGTTGGGATACCGGCGTGTCAGTGCATGACAGAGAGGCTGACGTGCGTTGATAATGAAGTATAACTTTCAGTAGATGACTGTAAATAACCTGTTTGTTAATGTGCTGTAAATTTTTCATGAAGGTACATGCTGGACCCCAGGAAGAAGCCACACGTCAAAGTTCAGCCCCCGTTCATCAGACCAGATCTCTCAGAAAGGCAAATCACCATCAAAGTCACCGACAACGGTATTCATAGCACCATCATCAGCTCCAAGGTGACTAGCTTGCACTTACTAGGGAGCTTTCCCTTGTTCCTCTATCGTTTGTGGCTCGACACAGTCCTTTTTCCACTACAGAGGACACGTTAGCGCGATAAAGCAGAGCTTTAGAATATTATTTAAGACCTTAAAGACGGACGACTCAAATGGGGAAAATTATTTGAGTTCAAAAGGATGTGGTGAGTCTGACTAAATGTAAAAGTAAGCATGTCTGCAACTGATTTGCAAATCTCACAAACCTGCAATAGAAAACGTGTTCCACATTTGATGTCAGCAACATGTTGGGACAGTCCCATGTTTACTGCTGTGTAGAATCCCCTCTTCTTTGTCTGGGAACTGAGGAGACCAACTGATGCACTTTTGGGACAGGAATGTCGTCCCATATTTGTCATATAGACGATTCTAGCTGCTCAAAAGTTCTGGGTTTTCTGAGTCGTATTTTTTGTTTCATGATGCATCAAATTGATGAAAGGTCGGGACTGCAGTCGGGAGAGTTCAGCCCCCTGTACTCTACTGCTGTGAAACCACTTTGATGTAATAGATGCAGATTTATCGTTGTACTGGTGAAATATGGAAAGACATCGTGTGGGTGGGAGCACATGTCCTCTAAAACCTGACTTTCAGCATTGATGGTGTGTTTCCAGATGTGCAAGCTGGCAGTTATATAGGCACCGGTCCACCTCCTTACAATAAGAGATGCAGGCTTTTGAACTGGGCGCTGATTGTATGGAGGTATTTAAAACGAGCATGGCCCAGAGAAGACAGAAGAGTTTCTGAATCATGTTTGCATACAGCTTCTTCTCTGCTTCTTTGATAGAGCTTCAAATCTGTATTTGCATCTTGTCCCTTGCACACAGATTCCTCCAGATTTCCTGAATCTATAGTACTTACTGTAGGCAATTAAATATTCTACGTTTTCAAAGGTTTCATGTTTTAGACACAGTGTTGTTGCAGTTTAGTGAAGCTCTGCCCATTTTCATTTCTGAGGAACTCTTTAGGATGCTCTTTTTACACCCTGTCATGTTACTGACCTGTTGTCAATAAACCTAAATTAGACACCAAATGTTCCTCTAGCTGCTTCTTTTTAGTTCCAACCACTTTTCTAGCACTTTTTCCAGCTTCCCAATTTTTTTGAGAACGTTTGCCGCCATCAAATTCGGTGTAATACAGCAAAATGTCCCAGTTTAAGCATCTGATATGTTTTCTGTGAAAGCAAATTGTCTTTATGAGTTTTTGCAAATCGTAGCATTCTGCTTTTATTTACATTTTAAATGGCGTCCCACATTTTTTGGAATCAGGTTGCACTAGCATTTATCCAGGCCTGTATCATTAATGTTGAATCGGTCATGTTGAACTTCTGTTGTCATTAGGAGCCTTGAAGTGCTGTGTAAGCACTATGGTGCACGCTACAACTTTTATAGGCACTAAAGATGATCCTAGTATTCATCAATAATGTATGGAGTGAAAAGAATCCATTTAGCATTAATCCACAGAGGACAAGAAATACATTTCCAGCTCCTATCCTCCACCAGTTACTGCCCATAACACAGAGACTGACAAGAAATCTCACAACAAATCTTTTCTTATGAATGCATACACTGATAACACTGCATAACAATATGGTTACTTTAATACTAACAAGACTTATGTCAACATATTATTTCATTATTATTCAAAAATACAGGGGGTTATGCAGAGGATGGCACAGATACCTCAGTTCACTTTAAATCTAGACTGCTGCGCACTTGCTGATAAATTTGGGGTGAAACACGTGCGTCAGAACGACTAAACGAATGAAATATTATATCGAGCAATTCATATTTAATTTGACCCACAGGTTAGACTAAACAGACTGAAACTTGTCTTTTTGCCTTTAAGGGGCAGATGAGATATGGAAACGAGAGCCGGCTGGGAAGTCACCCTTGGATTGTCCCCAGACTCTGGAACGTTTTTGTTCCTTATGTTGTTAACTTTTGGAAAATCCGAGTCGGCTTTCTTAAGTAGGCCTCGACTGAGCAGTTAATTTTATTGCAACTCCCTCTTCTTCATGTCTGGCTGAAGTTTTGTTTTATTTTTAGTTAACTATGGTTTGTCGCATCTATGGTTTGGGAAGGAAAATATTAAGAGGAAAGTTAGCTTTATTACAATGGAGTAATTACTTCCTGGTTTCTGTGCTTAGTCAGGGATCTTTCTGCAACTAGGATTGATTACTTGGATTTTCTTTTCTGCCTGTAACTTAAGTTCTTAAGAGCTGGCTGAGAGGTACTGGAGAAAATTGTATTGATTGCTAAATGACAAAGTCGTGTCATTTGAAGTTTGGTGCCATCTCGGCCTAATAATGCAAGTTTTTAAAGGGAAGAAATCTGCAGACGGTGACTTAAATAGAAGCACAGCTGACTTCCAGCTCAAGACTGCGTCAGCTGCTACCAGCATTACATCCCTTAATCTGAGAATCTTAATCCAACTCTGCCGTTATTTCTTTTTTTCGTTTTACAGCCACTACTAAGTATAAATTTAAACGTAGACTAGTTGCCATGTGCAGGTTTGCCACCCCGAAAACCCTCTGTGACACTTTGTGTTTGTCTCCTGTCTTTCGTGTAGTCCAAAAGCAGCCTCGACGGTTTAGATGACAAGGAAACCCAGCCGCCGCTGCCACCCAAAGCTGATAGGTACAACCAGCTTAAAAGCCAGATGACCTCCAGTGAAGGTAAGAACCACAGAAACAGCCCTGACTCCCTCTCTCTCTCTTTCTCCTGTCAGTCATCATCAATCCAACTTCTTGTTCTTGTCACGGTTGCACCAAAGAGCAATTCCCAGAACTTCCTCTGTAGATCACAAGTGTCCTGGTTTGGGAGCAGGCTCTAGATTAGCCTGATGAATGTCCCTCCCAGCGGCAGGTTGATGGCCTTTTTCACGCCTGGCCAGAAAATCGGCCGTGATTTGCGGTGAGAAGGCAAGCTCTGCTCTGTGAATCAGCACCAGATTTGTGGTACGATTCCAGGGTGAAGCATTACAACGTAAATCACCACCTTTTTTCGGGTAGGGGAGGGGTACAATGGCAACTGAAAAATGCCTTTTGAAAACCATCCGTATAAACGACGAACCTACTGTGGAGGTACAGCTAAGGATTTTAGCCTCCATTCAGCAGTATGAAATGGTTTATAGTAGTGTTAAGGGCAGGTTTCTTCCTCGGATCTCCAGTGTCATGGTGCATTATGTCAGGGACTGGAAACTTTCTGCTCTTCCAAAGAGCACTACTGCTGCCTGGTGGTACTTCAGGTCACTGCGCCCGGTCTAGCGTCACCTCGCCTTTCGAGGCACTTTTCTGAACTCTGAACCTGTGGACACAGGTGTTCTTTGCGTGTTTCTCCAAAAAGATTCAGGCATCCCCGCTGAGACATGGCTGCCTGCTAAAAGCACCTTCTTTAAATGCATTTGGGTTTTGCATTTTATTCAAGAAGAGTGTTGTTTTTCAGTGATGGGCAGTTGGCTGTTGCTGGACTCAGATGTGTTAAATATTAGTTGCAGAACTGATTCTTCCCATCTGGCTATTCCTGTTAGTTTTGTTGTGTAGAAACTGTGATTGTGTGGTTTTGCAGAACTCTACAGCTTCTTATCTCTTGTCCTTATATACTATAATGTGTTGTTGCTTTAATCTGGAGTTTTTTAACACAGGGTTTATATTGTGTGTATTGTAGAGACTTCCCTGTCTGGTAAGACCCACCCATCCACTCCAGCCATGTACAAATTCAGGCCATCCTTTGGCACCATGCCCAAAGTCCACTACCACACTACAGAGGAGAAGGTAACGCATTAATGTTATTATCTATTATACATCTCTGTGAAACAATGAACAGTGAGTCATCGTAAAGTGCTAAAAGGCTCAGATGTTATTTTGACATTTGCCCCTCAGATTGTCATATCTGATGACCGGAAGCCCTCGGCCATCCTGGAAGAAGGTGTCCGTGGTCATGACTATCGATCTGAGCCGAACCTGGACCTGCCTGAATATGCTAATGCTCCCCTCCACCGCACGTTTCAGTCCTCGCCCCTCCAGCTGGATTCAGACCCCATCAACTCCCGCTCTCTCAGCCTCAAGCAGGGTCATGGCCGACCGGAGAAGGGCCAGCTCCCAGCACTGGAGCCACGGACAGTCACTTCAACCCCCTACAAGAGTGTCTTCTCTCCCAATAATCTCTCCAACCGCAATGGTAGTCTATCCTATGACAGCCTGCTCAACCCCAGCATTTCCCCAGCTACTGCCAGTGAGTCCATGGCCCACCGTGGTGTTCCCTCTGTGGGGTTCCACTCACCCTACCTGCCCACCAAAATGTGCCACATCCGGGAACCTGATATGCAGAGACAACAGGTCCCCCCTACCTACAGCCCAGTGATGCCCCCCAGAGTGGTGGGCAGACAGTCCCCTCACCTGAGGGACAGAGACCCGTCTCCGGTGCGCTATGACAACCTCTCCCAGACCATCATGGCATCCATCCAGGAGCGAAAGGAGAAGGAGGAGAGGGAGAAGCGGCAGATGCATCACGGGCGCTCCCAGACCCATATCTATGCCCAGGACTCTGGTGTGTTTGATGGGGGCTATGGCCTGCCTGCCAATGCTTGCTACCCAGATGGGCCTCGTGGCCCCGGGTCAAGAGGCCCAACACCTCCAGCCTATGGAGGCTCCAGGGACAACCTAATGGGGATTGGACTGATGAGCTATGGTCAAAGAACCCCAGTGCTGCGTCATGCTGGCTCTACACTGGGCCGTGCACCTAGGACGTCGTCCACCTCCCTGCACACAGATCAAAGCAGCATCAACAGCAGCCAGAGCAGAACCACAGGCCCAGAAGGCCCCTATCGCTCCCCGGCCCACCAGCCCCATTCCCCCGCTATGCCCCGTTCCCCTTCTTACTCCCGCCAGAAACTCTCCTACATCAGTGCACACGAGAGGACGGACTCCCCTCGTCTAGGGGGCCCAAGGTATGAATCCTAATGTAACTCCTGGGGTACTGCATGCATTGTACAGAGCCGGGGTCTGGAGGTCACTGAATGTATTCTGGATGGAAACGCTGCTCCCTCTGCTGGACACAACCAGCAATACATAGGGCACTAGGGTACTGCTAATCGAGGCAACATGTAGCAGTTGTGTCGTGTATGTTTTTTTTGTCCCACTGTTCTGCTCATTTATTCATAAGTTATGTCTGGTGTGTGAAGTCGTACACATTCTGTTTTGATTTGTTTGTTTGCCTTTCTAGTACAAGTTAAAAAAATAAATAACATTTTTTGTATTATTTCAAACAAATCTGTTGAATAAAACTGTGACAATCATTCCTTTTTCATTTTGCATGCTCTTTACTGACTCCACTAACATTTTCAAGCCTTTTACTTTACTAACAAGTAAACACTTGACTAATCATCCACGTTGCTGTCTTGTTTTTTTTGTGGGGTGGGCGGGTTCTGACTGACATATAAAATTGTGTTGCTGTTCCAACTGATGTGCATGTTTTCACATCCCTTAGTGTTTGATTTGTTTGTTGAATCATTTCTTATTCTTCTCTTTCCACTCAGAGAGGCCATGAAAGTTAATGGGCAGATGGACTGCCACCCGAGTGCCCAGGGTGCCGCCCTCAGTCCCAGTCGCCACAGTAACGTCAAAAAGGTGACAGGCGTAGGAGGCACTACGTATGAGATATCAGTGTGAGCAGGGACACCACATCCACCAATGACCCACAGTGGACGCTCTGCCACAGAGAGATTCTCCTCTGTTATTTTAATAAGATAACAGGCAGTCAGGGGTGCATAGTACCCCCCCCCTGTTTACTCTTCAAAATCAGAGGATCTCTTTGCTCTTTTGAGGATCTTGTTTAGCTATATGCCCGTGTATGTTTGTGCCAGAGGGGTGGGTTGTCGCTTGTTAACGTTGCAGGCTGTACTGTGCGTGTGCAGAGTGTTTGTCCTTAATATTTTGTAGTCCATCGTCGTGGACCGTCCAGCGAGATCGTCAATGTTTTTACCGTCGTCTCTCATCTGTGTTTATGAAGCGTTTGTTGTTCCAAATGTTACACGCAAACTTTCGCTCTAGCGAACGCTGAGGGCTGAACAGAAACACTACAGATCGATTAAACACTTGACTTGCTACGGATTTCTGCAAGAAGACTCTTTTCAGCTGACCTCAAAAAGTCAAGGTGCTTCACATTAACTTGTACTGTTCATGCCATGTCTGGTGGAGATGTGATGGAGGTTTATGTGGAGACGATATGTGCAAGGGCAGTAAAAAAAAAAAAAAGCAACACAAGTCAGATGAGAAACTGGAGATGGTGACAAGGAAAGAGCTCTGCAGAACAGGAGCAGGGTGTTCCTCAACCCTGACATGGTTATTTCATTGGGCAAAGACTGTATATAAAAGATGTTCCACAATACAATGACATCACCCATTTGTTTGGAGATTCCTGTTTTGAAGGACTAACTTTAGGATTTAGCTGAGTTTTTTTCTCTTTTTAAACACATTTGAAACGGAGGGCACAGCTGATCAGTTAACATTAGTTAGCATCTTCGATCAGCGGATTGCATCTGTTTTATACTGTGACATCAACTGGATGCTAATTTTAGCCTGTGAAAATCAGGCTTAAAACAAACTGCACTTACTGCAAAAATCAAACAGAACAGCTGACTCATTAGTTGTCCGACTAGCACTGGTTTAGTATGCTAGAGAAAGTGAAGGGTGGAACAGAGGGCACTGCACATCCCAGTGTATCCCCTGCCTGACTGTCTCCTTTTGTTATAAATGGGACCATGTTTTACTAAATTAACACCATGGAGTATTTAAAAAAACCCGACATAAAAACAACTTGATCCTAGCTACTGATACCATGATCTCATTTGGAAGATGCATCAGAAATCAAGTGAGATTTAGGATTACTTTTTCTTTTTGAATTCCATAAGACTTGTTTTGTGTAACCAGAAGTGTTGCCCCCTGCTGGCTATTACAACAAATGCAGGTTTAAGGCACTAACGTACTGGTTTCACTTTCAGAGGGATCCATCCATCCTTAAAGCACGTGGTAAGGGGTTGAGGAACACCCACGGTTCTACAGAGTACCTAACTTTTACTTTAGTTTTGGGTGGTTGCATTCCAAATTTAATGAAAAAGTCGCTTTTAATGAACACACTTTATTTTTCTAAAGAATTTTCTCAAGAACTCATGTATGCAGAGATGCAGGTTGACATTAAATTGAATATTATAAATGTCTCCGCTTCCTGTCTGTGGAGCGCAGATTTTTAGAGTTGCAAACTAGCACAGCCCCGCCCCTTTACCCCGTAATGAGGATTCAGTATCCAATCATGGCTCTTTTTGTTTTTTCAGTTTGTGATTTCAGCATCAGCCACATCAAAAGAGCTGGGGTGATTATATTGTGCTCTGAAAGACCAGAATACCTCATCCCAGTGTTTTTCACTGAGTACAGAATGAGTCCACCCCGGAAGCAACCAAATGAAACTTTGTCAAACTCAAAAAAGGAAAAATATTTAGTCAATAAGCTATGTTTTTGCTATAACTATACATATAGGAAGATTAAATGAAACAAATCAGTATCAGTTAAAAAAAAACAAACATTGGTCACACTTTTTATTTTGTACTTTTCCTTTTTTTTAAAAAAAAAAAAAAAGTATCCTTTTATATGGAATTGCTGTTTTGAGTGGAGTTTGTTCTTAAATTATAATTTCAAAAAATGGATGAGATTGTGAAAGATGGGTAAATAAAGTAGATAGAATTTGTTCTACATGGCAGTGTTAAAAACAGAAGTTATGACATAATCCACAATGATATGAACTGTCTAAATGATGACGTTGAGGACTGGGCTTTGCATAAAAGCAGCCTTGACCTTTAAGTTGCCAAAAGCGGCTACACACCACATCATCTTCAAAGAGACAACAAATAGGTCATGTAATGCTATGTCACAAAGAGTGAAAATGCCAAATTCATTCATTCGCAGTAGCTGTCTGGTACAGCTCTCGCACTGCCGTTACTTTTTTGTTAATCAAAAAAAAAAAAAAAAGTAATACCTTTAAAATAGCTGATGAAAACTAAGTGGACAATGACACAACATGCCAGATGTTACTAGAATGTAAATGTTGCATTTGGTTGCATTAACAATAAGCCATTGTTGCCTTTGGGAAGAAACTTTGTTTCCATACAAAGCAAACTATGGCTGACTCACTTGACAGCGAAATAGCAGAAGTGTTTTGTACTGAGCAGCAGGTGACACCTGTGATGATCTCTGACTGGGTACGCTTTCTTGAACCTTCTGTGGCAAGAGTTATCTCCCATTTAAGGTCTCACCCAGCTGCCTTACCAATGAAGACATTACTGCAAAGCACGGTCACGCTCGTCTGTTCCAACTCCTGTATTTGAGAAATGATTAAAATAGTTTGTTGTGAGGCTGTGGTATACAGGGCTAGTTTTTTGGAAATTCGGACGGGTAGGAATGTCAGCGGAATGGCAAAGTGGAACATCTCGAAATCCCAGAACAGACCAATGGCTGCTGAGTTTGCTGAAAAAGCCGATCAATCGTGACTCCCAGACCCTGTTTGACCACATATCTAAAGAGCTAATCGATGTCATTCCTCTTTAAGATGACTGCCGTTAGTCCAATGTTGTTTTTCTGGGATGGACATCACTGCAGGTCAGGGGCCATTCCTGACAGTCAGCAATGACTCTGTTGCATCAGCCACAAGCTGACTTTTGTTTTCTGAAACTCATATAGAAAGTTCAATGTGTATTAAAAATGAAGAATATACTGTAACTGTACATGCGTTCCTATTTTTGTGAAGAGGAAATATTTCCCAATGACCTGAGCAGAGTAAATAAAGTTTCCGACTCTTTGAATCAGACTGATTATTCCTAACAACAAACGAGTGACTTTATATGAATGCAAACGTGTGGTCTTTGACAGCTTTTATTCGAAGTTGGATGAAACATTTCAAATCATTTGTGTGCAAATGAGAAGCAACATTTCATCCATATTCATGTATTTACAGATGCACTGGCACTTAGATGCACTTCAGAGGCAAGGTTAAGAACTCAATTAGTGGAAAGAAAAGGAGAGGGTGGTGAGCACACAGATCAAAGAGGGCACACTCTGTTACATATACTCTACATGCTTTAAAGTCTGGGAATGTTATGATCTAAACAATACAAAGTTGATTTACTACTGAGGAACGCAAGTCAGAGCATAGCTGCACCAAACTGATGGACTGTTTACTTTGGACTTGATGTTTGTCAGGACAAAAAAAAAAAAAATAGCTAAGTGCATCTCATTTCCTATCAGTCAACCATCAGTGCACACTGCACAGAGCAGTACTCATCTGATGCCCCTCAACTTTCTGGAGTGGATTCCCTTCAAATCAGTTCCCAACAGAACTGACCAAAGAAGGAACTACTTCTGCAAGGCAGTCAGTGAGAAGTCTTTGCCTTGTTGTCTAACAGTAGGAGCATTAACAGTGGACAGGGTAAGGCGGCCCACTGAGATGCAACATGGGATTTTATACTTAAAATGCACCTCTGTAATACCTGTTCAATGACCCTGCGCTGCCATCGAGCAGGCTACGTTATCCTCTCCCTCTACAAACAAAACTCTTTATCAGAATAGCAAAAACAAACCAAACAAAAAAAAATACCCCAATGTGGGAATCATCACTATCACAAGCCTCTTTTCACAGTTTGTTTGAAGTAACATTGAACTGTAGATGACAACGATGGAAAGCGTGGCATTCCACGGTGCAAAGAGGGAAAGGGGTGGGAAAGGAAGGACTTTTTCCAGAAAAAAATCACTAGCGTGTATTTTTTTCCCCCCATTGGCATCAAGGACTTGTGATCTTGAGGCAAAAAACAATAAAAAGAAAACCTAATAATATTATGCAAGTGTCCAAATTCAGTTCGTTTAGAGTCTATTGTAGAAAAAGAGGAAAAACCAATATATTGAAGATCAGCAAAAGCAAGTTCTTGGTTCTCAATTCTTCTCATCCTTCACCTCCTTCTTCTCAGTCTCCTTTTTCTCCTCTTCCTTCTTTTCCACTGATGCCTTGTCTTTCACAGAGAGTTCCTCCAACTTCTCTGCCACCTTGTTCGCACTATCGCTGTTGCCTGTGAAAAGCAAACAGGGATAAGTGCCATTAGCTAAGAAGCAATGCTGCATTCTACAGCTTTGACTGTTGTGTTGTAGAAATATTACCTAAAACAAAATAATCGAAAATAAGGATAACCCAATAAAACAACTGAAATTGAAACGCTGACTGACATTTAAGGGGTTAGTCAGGAAAATGATCCAATATTCATCTGTAAGAGGCACATGCATGTAAACCCAGAGGTCAAATAACAACCAGATGTTTACAGTCACCAGGATGACAATCAGGTGTGAGCATGTGCAGAAATGTATCAAGACTGATACAATGGTTTGAATGAACAATGTTTTGTTGATGAATTGGATTTATTTTTTTAAATCTTTAAACAAGAAGCATTCTGTTTGGAGAACTTCAGAAGCTCATCCCATATTAGTGAGACGTGATGGTGCTATGATTGAGCCAGAAATCAGTCCACCCACCCTGAAAACCAGCAAATAAATAAAGATACATACATGAACTGACACTTAACAAAAAAGAAAATGAGCTTTGCAGCAAGACAGTGACCCTAAGCATACACATAGTTCTCTTGTCGAAGAAGAATTAAATTCATGGTTTTGAAAGGTGCAGAAGTACAGTAGGTTTACTCAACACACTCTACAACAGTCTAACCTTTCTATGACACGAACACCATGGGCCTGTGAAAACTGAATTGTAATGTAGCAGAACATACCGACACCAGTCTTTTAGAAAACTAGTAAAGTGTTACATTCTGCGTGTTCATGTAGCAGACAGAAAAAGTCCCCAGCTGAAGTTGGCAGCAGAGAACAGAGTGTGTCTGCATGCTCACAGCCCCTATCCTCATGTCACATTGCCCTCAGTTTGAATTCAAGTCTTAGGTCAACACAAGTCATTTTAACCTTAGCAAAATGTTGCATTCAGGGTTCTGAAAGTACTTGCTACTGACATGTTTCCAAGTAAAATTACTGACAATTCCTATCTAATGTTGATGTGGTCTACATTATGGACTCGTTTATGTTGACAAAACTGTTTTACTTCACTTGCTTCTCAGAAAATTCACATATGCGATATCTAGGGGGGGAAAAAAAACCTAAAAGTTTAAGCTTCATGTACCTGTTTGCTCTAGATGTTTTCTGACTTCCTCCTTGCACTCGTCAAACTTCACCTTGAACTTCTGAGCATCTGCAACAGAACATAATGTAACATAATTTAAAATCCAAGTTAAAGAGCTCTGGGAGAATTAATGTGTAATGTTGAAATGGGTACCTAAATACTTACTTTCAGCATTTAAAAAGCGGATTGCCAGAAGTTCAGGTTTGGGGCATTCATCTGCATAATCAGCTAGTGTGTTCCACACCCATGCTCTGTCACTGCCAGCATTGGGCTTCAGCTCCATCATTGGTAAAACTGTGGTTAACAAGAACACATAAAGTGCAGGTATGAGCACAGTCACTTAAATAGATTTTTTTTTTTTTAATATCTAGTAGTTTCATTGGGAATTAAACACACAGATGCACCATTTCTTATCTCCACACATGAGTGGAGGGAGGAGTAAAACACGCATTTTTCCCAATCAAACCAACACACAAAAAAATATCACAGTCTGGATAATATCACAACCGGATGAGATTACAAGCCCAGTACCACTAACACCCACCCCTCAACCTCTTGTTTGCTCATCTATAGTTCTGTTGTTGCCACTAATACCAGGGATTTGACTCATTTAAAGATCGTGGGGAAGGGTGACAGGGGGAATCACATGGGGCCTATGGTCTTTTTGTACTTACATGTACATCAGAAAATGTTTGCAATAAAAACAAGCAAAAAATACTTGGACGCCCCAGTCAGCGAGTACACCTTGGCTTTAAATAACACATCTTCACACCACTCTACCTGTACCGCCACTCACCCATATTGTTTAGGTTACATATGGCCAATTGTTGTCATGACATGAATAGCAATGAAATCAGATTTGACTCACTGTGATGGTTGGCACAGATCTTTAGAGTTCGATCTCTCCTCATCAGGAGGCGGATTGTGCCCTTCTCTTTGTGTTTCAGCAGCTTGACGTCTCCAGTTCCTCTCTCCTTCCACTCCGGCGGGTCGTTTTCAGAGGCAAAACGATATAGTTTGGCCCGCCTATGAAAACAGCAGAACACCTCAGTATTAGGAAACTGATTAATGTGTCTCTGTTAATGTGTTCACATGGTAAGCAACTTACATTTTAAACAGCTCCTCCTCATCCTCCTCTAATGTTTTCACATCCTGCTCAGGAAGAGACACGATGGGCTCAAAGTGGGGATCATGATTAGGGTCTTCTGCACCATCTGCAGTGGTATCATGGTCTTCCTGGTCCTAAGAGGAAAAGTACATTAAATTAACTCAATTCCCCCCGGCCCCCTAAAGTTGAAGCTTCATTTTACTTTAGTATTGTCATCAAATATTTATCCAACTTTATTTTTTCCTAAGACAACTCGTTGTGAACTTGCCTAGCTAGAAACGCAGGCCTTTCACTAGCCGGCTAGCCCGGAGCTAACAATCCGACTTTCTCTTTTTTTTTTGCACCTCTGCAGTTGTGCTAAGCAAAACGCTTAGCACAACTGCAGTATTTTTTCAGTAACTTGTGTGATTTTCGAGCAGTCTATTTAATATAACACCGTCACTACTAACAGACAGTAAACAGCGCCCTGATATAGAGCTAACACTAGCTAACTAATGTTAGCAAGTATTGTGCTTGGCAGACAAAGGCAAGCAACCTAGCTAACCTCGTTGCCCTGAGCTAGTGAGAAGTATACTAATTGAAAAATACCCAGTTTAAAAAACTGACCGATGTGATCGTGTAGTAGAAGCACTAATGCTCTTGCGCACATCACCTCCCTATGCTAATGTTCACAGTATGAAGCTAATGTTAACACGTTTGCTGGCTGCACACTTTGAATTATGGGCTCGTGAACTGTAACGGAAGTGTTAAGAGTGGAAATTTTTACAACGGTTAACACTGTGCACTTTTACAAGTCCATTGGCGTTCCGTTACCTTTTACATCACTGAAAAAATATCAATTAGTGTTTCATAGCATCACCAAAGACAAGATCATTGTCGGCATTTCTTGCACACGGCTTCCTTTCGAAACTTTGACAAATTATGACACATGAAAAACAACGTTTGTCACAAAATTGTTATTTCCCAGCAATCATAAAGCATTACACGTCCTAGAATGATAGACCTCACCTTTGGGTCTGCCATATTATTGTAGATGTTTGTAGATTATGAGAGTAGTTTGAGAGATTCAAATCCCAAACTGGCCGCCGTTTCCCTTCAGCTTCTCTCACTTCCTGCTACAGCTTTCGCGCGCCGAATTCTCTACGCATGTCCGTGCTCACGCTGTCACAGCACGCGCACCGCCTCTCTCCTCTCAGGGATACCCCTCTTCACAAAAATGTTTTTACTGGATATTGCTGTCAATAGAAAAACGTGACAACTTGTATCGAAAGAAAAACAAATTAACTAATAAACAAACAAACCAAAAAAACTTCTGGTTCGATAATTGTCAGATCATTTTATAAATATTAGTCATAATATTAACTAAGTATCATCTGTGATACAATAATTCAATCTATGTGCAAAAATTATACCTCCATGATATATGAAGCCACTAAGGCTTCCATAGGATCATGTATATATGTGTGTGTATGTGTGTGTGTGTGTGTGTGTGTGTATATATATATATATATATATATATATATATATATATATATATATATATATATATATATATATAAAAGCAATAGCATGTTTGTACAGGATCAATAACTATCAAGTGAACTAAACACCAATCTGTAATGGAGACATTACATTACAATAATTCTGTTGTATATAGTATCTTATTCTTATTATCTTATCCTATTCCAGTGTTTCTCTTAATTTTTGCTGCTATAACTTTGCACTGTCCACTTTCTGCTCTGACACAATACATTTCACACGTGTGGGACTAGTAAAGGTTATCTTTACCTTTATCTCTTTAAAAGGACAACAGAACAAAGGAGGGATTTTGAGATATTAGTGGCATAAAACTGAAAGGTTGTAGAAAACTTGCTGGTGAATAAAGCCAAATGTATCCAATCTAAATATTAACAGACTCTTCAAAATATACATTTCCCCCAATAAAAGCAGGAAATCAGACTTATTAGTGGTTAAAATAAAATGTGCTAATGAAACGAATGAATTAAAGTTTGGTTTTAAAGACAATCTGAAGAAAAGAATTCACACATTTTTCTTCAGATTCTTAATTGGCACATAATTCTTCTGTGGCCACACATAGCATACTGGAAAAAGTGGGACTATGGCAATATTCCATACATGTGTTTAAATTGTATAACGATTATACCACACATACAGCAAAAGTTCTGATACTTCATTCCCCAGACTGTATGTAAAAAAAATTAGAAAAAGAAATGAAATTAACTTACAGAAACTGTCCTATTTTTATATTTACTGTGGAGCCACTGCCTTATGTTTTAAAAAAATAAAGGATGGTTTTTTTTAATGAGTTTGTGTGTGCGAAATAAAACCAAAAACAAAATGTGGTTTGTGTTGAATGTGTTTGCAATAAGATGCTTTATTACCTACTCAGGTGTTCAATCACAGCTGATAGGTTTAAGGGAAGAGAGACCCATTCCCATTGTTTTCTGTCATACAGTGAAAGCTTGACGGAGCTACAATGGCCTAATTTTCTGCTTAACTTTGTAAATTATAACAAGTTCCGCTTTAGTGCTATACCAGTCAGAAAAACAAACAAAAACAAAACAAGGCTTATGTTGCAAATGCAATAAATTGTCAGTCTTTCTTTTAAATGCGTTTCTTAGTACATAATTTTAATCTTGTAGAGAAGCCAAACATATTCTGCGAGCAGTCTTTGGTTCAAGTTGAATGATTTTAGTCAGTGGCGGGGTTGGGGTTTCTTTGCCAAGCCCAAATAAACTCACTTGTACAGCTCAGAATAGGTTCAAGTTAATGCATTCTCATTCGCGCACACTCATATTCAGACTCCTCAGAATGCAGAAGCCAGTGATCAAGCCACTGACCTGCTAATTTGTTGACCACCAGATGTATCTTGTAAGCCACTGCCATCGTGCACACATGTGGCACAGTGGTGCAGTGATTAGCAAAGAAAAACGCATATGAGGCTAAACTGGCAATTCTTAATTAGTCATAGGTGTGAGTGTGAATGTCCTTTCTGTCTCTCTGTGACAGACTGGCAACCTGTCTGGATGCATAGATGGGTGCCGCATTCTCAAGGCACGAGTCTCAATATTAGAAGCAGGTGTATGCCTTATACTGTCATCACTGCCACCCTGCTGCAACTGACTGAAGCATCCTGATGCCAGGCTGAGCATGCATGACGCATGATCCCGCGTGATCCCTTGCATGACCATCTGACTGTTCTTGGTGGAAGTGACTTGACAGAGCTATCGAGATGAAGTTCTCTAACCTGTACAACAACCCGGCCTGTGGCAGTTTGAGTGTCCCCTCCACATTGCCAGAGATCACTAGCATATCCAGATACTTCCTTGGCCAGCATTTAGTGTTGATGTCTCTCCCACTGAATATGCCTGGGTAATTTTGGGCTGGCATGTTCATTAGAGGCAACCAGAACCCATTGCAGCTGGATGCTGCATTTATCTATGAATGGAAAGAAATTGCCCAACAACAGATCTGCAGTCTGTGCTCAGACAGGTGACTGCTTGCACCTGTCTGAGGTAATACTGTCAAGCACCGTCATTATAACAGTCTTGTACTATACATACAGTGTATATATGTGTTTTGTTTCTTTCTTTCTTTCTTACTACTATTGTACATCAGTCAAGTGCAGGAGCCCATTTTTCCAACTAGATAAAAGTCTAATACAACCCAAGAAAACAGCTTAGCCATGAATCACACTTTGTAATATCTGTGTTTGGATATTACAAAGTGATTTTATTAAACAAAATGGCCTATTAAGGTTAAATATGAGCTAAATATGATATTGTAGTCCATTCATAACAGTGTTTTGAAGTGCTTATTTTACTAGTTGACCTCTGTGAGGCAAACATACAAAATGCTGTATGCTATCTGTGAGGCTCATGTGCAATTTCTTAAATCCAAATCAAATCAAAGCAAAGCTTTTATGCAATGAAAGGTTTATTAAAACAATATAAATATACATTTCAAAACAATTCTATGGGGCAACAGTTGCCAAGGCATGATGATCTCGTGGGCTCCATTCCCCAAATTCCAGTTAGGTTTGATTTTGTGATCTGAACACTTCAAGACAAACTTCAGACAAAAAAAACTAAGAAAAACAGTCACAAAACTCAAGATGAGTGAAGAAGGCCAGCCGCCATACAAGTCGAGCTCAATGTATAATGAACTCCGTTTGGAGGGACAATTTTGTGATGCAATCATCAAAGTGGAGGATGTTGAATTTCCGGTCCACAGGATCATCCTATGTAACTGTACGCCGTACTTCAGGTGAGTTGCTTACCTGATAATGTGAAGGACAGTTGACTGATTTATACCTGTGAAAAATGTAATTCATGGTCTTAGTTGGTGAAACAGTGCCAACAAAAAGGAACAGGTTGAATCATAAAACTTTTCTGATAGAAAGACTTTGTCACGGTCAACTGACAGATACACCCAAAACATAATGCAAACATTTGCAGATTTCATCTTTACCTTCACAGAGCTCCAGATTCCACTTCAGTAAATGTACCATTTAAAAAGCAATCCTGTGAATCACTTGGTGATTGTGTGAAGTCTAACTGAAGTGTTTTATTAAGTTACATTAATATCTTCCCCACTGTTATTGAGACAGTAAGACACACCAGACTTCCTGATACTAAAAAGGTTGAACTTTGTTATACAGTTATACACTGAGCAAAAGTTTTGAGTTGCCTCTCATTTTTTTATACTTTGCTTTGAAACAGATGATTTTTTAAAAGTCCACTTGAGCAATAGTTCTCAAAGTGTTTTTTTGAAGACTTATAAAGGTTTCGTTTGGACATTTTTCACCCTTTTTAGTCCAGTGCTTGTACCCGATCATTTTCAGAGGAATGGTTTTGTTTTTGTTAATTTGTTTATTTGTTTGTTAAGCCATTTAACGCTGATATATGAATCATTCAAGCATAAAAAGGACACTAAAACTCAAAGGATGAACCATTATTGTTTCTACACATAACGCATACTTAGTGAAGAACGAATTTTAAAGACAAATGGTAAATGGCCTGCATTTGTATAGCGCTTTACTCAGTCCCTAAGGACCCCAAAGCGCTTTACACTACATTCAGTCATTCACCCATTCACACACACATTCACACACTGGCAATGGCAAGCTACGTTGTAGCCACAGCTGCCCTGGGGCGCACTGACAGAGGCAAAACAAGGAGTAGCACGCATTAAAAAAAAGTAATGTTCTACAGCAAATGAACAGTATCTGAAAGTCATGTCCTTAAGAAAAAAGAAAGAATGCAGCAAATTCATGACACAAGACCATTTAATCCATCTACTTATCATGAAACCTCATCAGAAATGGTTTCATGGTTCATGTAAAACCTGTTAAAACCAATAAATAAATGTTAAGGAAAAAAAAAAGAAAAGAAAAGGTTGTGGAAGGGAAACAGAGACTGTAATTAAGCAACATGCACTGGAACTTCCATAAGGAAAGGAAACAGACTGAGGTATGCCAAATTATGCATAATAACTAGACTAAATATCAGGGTAAACTGGCCCTATGGAGTTGATTTCAATATTTGTCATAGAGGTACAACAGTGAGTGTTTAGAGTTAACTTTAAAGCACGGTGGAGGCTCTGTCATGGTGTGGGACTGCATTGTGTTTGGCAATAGCTTCATAAACATGGTGCCAATGCAATAAAGACATTGAAAACCCAACAATCAAGTGCACTAAACATGTACAAACTCTGTTTTGGAGTTACTTGGAGTACTTGTGCATGACATAGTTTATTATCTTGTTGCCTCCACACCTTTTAATATTCTCTACTCTGTCTCCATCTCTACCCTCAGGGCTCTTTTCACCCACTGCAGCGACCCAGACAAACAGGTCTTCAACATACCTGGCTTGTCTTCTGAGATGATGGCACTCATCATTAACTTTGCTTACACCGGCTCAGTTTCCATAGCAGGGGAAAATGTAGTGGAACTTCTCATGGCAGCTGATCAATTCAAAGCAATGGACATTGTGAAACTCTGCTCTGACTTCCTCGGGGAGCAACTGTGCCCAGAGAACTGCGTTGGCATTTGGCAGTTCACAAAAGTATGCTTATCACCCGAACTATGCGCCAAGGCCTACCACTACATCATCAGTAACTTTGAGCAGGTTGTTCTTGAGGAGGAGTTCCTGCAGCTAACTGTGGAGGAACTTACTGACATCCTTGATAGAGAGGACCTCAATGTGCAGTTGGAGACCACTGTGTATGAAGCGCTTACAAAGTGGATTAGCCATGTACCTGTACAACGGAAACAACACCTCACCGCTCTGTTGTCCAAGGTCTATAAACTTTCATTACTACATTTAGTTTGGACTTAAATCTTCAGCATTTAAGTCATAGATTGAGTCGATCCATCTGGGTATAAGGATGCTTTAATATCTTGAGATGTTGCTCTTTTCAGGTGTAGCCAAACCACATTTAAGAAATTCTCTTCAAGAGCATTAAAACCGTATCAGATCTCTACACACATACTATAGAATAAATCATATTTATTAAGTATAGTTGCTAGGGCTATGACTAAAAACTGTCCCTGTTGACGAAAAGGCTAATGGTGTCTCACTTTGGTCGCTCTCTTGCTAGCAATAAGAAAATTAAACAACATTAGGAGCATTATCCTAAAGAAGCTTGAGTTTACTAAAACTGATGTAGTTGAAATTCATAGTCACATTCTCTTCTGTCATCCCTCTATAGGTCCGACTGGGATTGATGACGTCAGACTACCTAAAGGACAATGTGCTGTCTAGTGAGCTGGTGGAGGCCAATTCTGAGTGCCTGTCCATGATAAGTAATGCCATCTTAGACATACATGATCTAGGAAGCAGACCCTTCATGTCTGGCTTGCGTCACCCTCTTGCTCGTCCCCGCCTGCCTCATTCCATCCTGCTGGCCATTGGGGGGTGGCGTGGTGGTGATCCAACTAACCGCATCGAGGCCTACGATTGCCGGGCTAACCGCTGGGTCAACGTAACGAACAACCTCGAGTGTCCTCGTGCTTATCATGGAGCCGCCTTCCTCAACGGGTACGTTTACTCCGTTGGTGGCTTCGACAGGGTGGAGCATTTCAACAGCGTCAGTAGGTTTGACCTGACCACTCGCGCCTGGAATGAGGTGGCGCCCATGCACTCCCGCCGCAGCTATGTGAGCGTGACTGTGTTGAACGGGTTCATCTATGCCCTGGGAGGCTACGACGGGCATGTACGACTCAGCAGTGCAGAGCGCTATCAACCTGAAATCAATCAGTGGAGTCTTATTGAACCGATGCACGAACAGAGGAGCGACGCCAGCTGCACAACACTTAACAACCGGGTGGGTGAAGTAAAAGAGTAGCAGAGAAATAGAGTAGGGTCTCAGGCGCACAGGCCTAGAGACCTGTCAGCAACCTTTGGTAACAACCAGTTGCTAGGGGAAAATGTGTACTCCTCAGCTGGTTAGGCAGTGGTTGTATGAAAGACTCTACAGATTTCTACAGCAAATAGTTTGTGAGTATTTGCAGACAAGTCAGAGTACTCCATGCAAACCTCAACAGTCTGCTTACGACCAAAGGAAACACAAGGAGGCTTGTGGTGCAACACCTTCCTGGTTACAATTTCACAGTAGTGACAGCCATCAACCTCCAGCAACCATTTGCCAACCAGTCAGGGAATACACATTTTTACAGTGAAGCGAGGTGCAAGATAGGTCACAAACTGGTTTCTATGTTCATGTTTTCAAATTTAAAAGTATAGTTTAAAAAGTTGAAAAATATACTAATATATATCTATTTTGTTTCTAACTGATCACAAGTGCATCTTTGCATTTATGTACAGTACTTTAGTTGAGTTGACTTGTCAACTAAAATATAACAGATATTAAAAGAAATTGTAAAACACATCATTTTATTATATTAAGATCCCAGATTACAATTATTTATCTGCATTCTTGAACAGAAAAATTAGCCTTATTGATTGAATGTTATGTTTGATTCATTTCTGGCTTTCTGACTCAAAGAAGTCCCACATACTCAGGTAAAATTTGGGTACATAAACATGTTTTTATGACAGGTAATTGTAAAACACACACATTTGTTAATTGTCATATTTTTCAGTTGGACACTTGGGTACTGAGTATCGGTCTTACTTCACAAATGATGTGGAAACATTTCACTTACAGGTAACATTGTTTCCAACTGAAATCTAAGAAATGTAAAAATTTTTAATGTCCCTTTTTTGTTTTCAGATTTACATTTGTGGTGGACTCAATGGCAACGAGTTTCTGCAGACAGCTGAATATTACAACCCAGAGAGCAACCAGTGGACGATAATCAGTCCCATGAACAGCCGCCGCAGCGGGATAGGTGTCATTGCATATGCGGATCATGTCTTTGCAGTAAGACCACAAAGTAGTGCTGACACTCACGTAACATACAAATCAAATCTGTAATGTGCTTTGATCAGCAAGGCTTAACACAGATTTGGCTGACACAGAATTTTGCTAACTTTGTTTTGTATTTATCAATGATCAGATTCCTATCCTGACCACAGGTTCAGAGAAGGCATTCTTACTCATTCTATGTATTAATTTAACTGATTAGTGATGTTTCTGCCTCTTTTTTTTTTTTTTCATGTGCCTCATTCCCAAAATGTTGTGTCTTTGATGATTTCACATTTCACTCAGTACAACAGAAATACTTATTCAAAACCAACATTGTCATCCTCATCGTTCCATAGAGGACATATGTTAGAGACAATTTCAAACTTATCCTGCAATACCTTTAGAAAAATGAGGGAATAAGCCAAGTGATTAGAACTCATCCTCTGGGGACGGTAGGCATTTTAGCTGTAAATTTATCTTGCTATTTGCCTTAAAACCACTTATTTAGTTGTTTTGCAGCTGCACCCTTTGGTAAAAAGCAAAGATTTTAGTCTCACCTTCTGAGACACACTTCTTTATTTAGCTAGCTACCGTTTAGTATTTATTTTCTATTCAGACTAAGTCTCTATTCAAAAAAAGGAAAAGTTATAATCAGCAGAATGCAGTGACCTTACCTTGGTGCTGACCTCAGGGTCTTTGATCAGGCTTTTAGGCCTCAAGGCCTGTCAGGGCTACTTTAATCTGTTATAGGAAGAAAGGACTGGAACTCAATGTTCCTTTTTGGACTAAAGGCAAAAGAGCTGTGAAGACATTTATACTGAAAACACAAATACTTTTTGTCGAGGGCTATTCATCTTTGTTGATAATAGCGTGGTGTAATAGACAACAGTGCTTTAATAGCTGTAGTTGCGGCTTGAGTGAAAAAAGGTCTCATACAGACTTCCACAACAGCTGGCTTCTACTTTATTTTACTTTCTCCTTTTAATTCAGAAGTCATTTTCACACACCACTGCACCCTGATCTTTTCTAGACATTCCCAACAAATGTGGGCCTGTGAGAATGCAAATACTGGAACGTTAATGGGCCTTTTTTAAACAACTTTTATGTGTAAACTCCATATAACAGCATGAGAATATGTCAGGTAGCTGTTCGCTTTATCCAGGTAAAACCCTAAACCAATCAGAGTATTTCCAGTAGTCAGATCACACCTAAGGTAAACAATCTCCTTGTATCTGCTACATATTAAGGGCAACTTTGGACAATATTGCAACTTAATTCTTCCGTCACTTTCTGGAGTATCTGTGCAAAAGCAGCTAAAGACATATAGCAGGTGCATTTTCTTACAGGGGTACGGTGAAGCTGGTTACACTTACATTCAATCATTTGAGCCACGTATTTACTTTTAGGTTGGTGGCTTCGATGGAAACAACCGTCTGCGCACCGCTGAGGCTTACAACCCGCATACCAACACGTGGAACCTCGTGTTCTCTATGCTGCCCCCCGCAGCAACTTTGGCATTGAGGTAATTGATGATCGCCTCTTTGTCGTCGGGGGTTTCAACGGCTTCACCACCACTTCGGACGTCGAGTACTACACCGCTTTAACCAATGAGTGGTATGAGGCGTGCGACATGGATGTTTTCCGTGTAGCCTTGAGCTGCTGTGTGGTGTCCGGACTTTCCAACCTGACTGAGTACACCTTTCCTCGTGACTTCCTGCCACTTGAAAATGTGCTAGAATTAGCAATGGAGTCAGCAGAGTCCACGTAACATCTTTAAAGTGCAGTACTGCCATGTGTCAACATCTGAGTCTCCAACATGAAGGACTGAAATAAATCTTTAGAGAATTAAACTGCTGGTGAACTGGACATTTTTTGTATGTATCTCAAAAACTTTCAGTAGGAGAGCCTGCACTGTAGATACTGGGTTTTATTAAGAGAATGCAATTGCAACAATAACAAATTGAAAAGATTTTTTCATTCCCTGTAATGTATGGCTGCTGAGTAGCCATACCAGACATGCACACAGGGTGACCAGATCACAATAAGCCGCATGTCGGACTTTTCAACTCTTGCTAGGTAAACACCATAAGAATAAAGGGAAGTTTTCACTCTCCCTTGTTATTTCAGCTGCGGTTCTGTCTGGTAACAGTCTATAGGTTTGAGTAAGGATGTATCCATAGGTCTTTTTGGAGCACTAGCTGACAATTTAGCACCAGCTACAGACGCCCCCCACCCACTATTGAAGCAAACAAAGACCTGGCCAACGAGTTAAACACTTTCTATTGCAGGTTTGAGACGGACAGACTCCCACGCCCCACCCTCCCCTCCCCAGGGACATTGCTTCAGACATTGACCTCCAACACACCTTCCACCTCTCCCCCCTTCACCCTGCCCCTCCCCAATCAAGACTCAACGACCACCCCCACCCTCCCCAATCCAGACTCAACGACCACCACCACCCTCTCCAATCCAGACTCAACGACCACCACCACCCTCTCCAATCCAGACTCAACGACCTCCACCACACCTCTCACCCCCCTTTCCTCCTCCCTGAAACTAAGAATACACACTCAGGATGTGAGCCGACTATTCCAGAAACAGAAGCCCAGGAAAGCCCCCGGACCAGATGGCGTCTCACCCTCCTGCCTCAAAACCTGTGCTGAACAGCTGGCTCCCATCTTTACTCGCATCTTCAACAGATCCCTGGAGCTGTGTGAAGTTCCCTCCTGCTTCAAACGCTCCACCATCATCCCTGTTCCCAAGAAACCCACCATCACAGGACTGAATGACTACAGACCTGTCGCCTTGACGTCTGTGGTCATGAAATCCTTCGAACGACTGGTGTTAGCCCACCTGAAAGACATTACAGGCCACCAGCTGGACCCTCTGCAGTTTGCCTACCGGGCAAACAGGTCAGTGGATGATGCAGTGAACATGGGGCTGCATTACATCCTGCAACACCTTGACCGCCCGGGAACTTATGCCAGGGTCCTGTTTGTGGACTTTAGTTCGGCTTTTAACACCATTGTGCCTGAACTTCTTTCCTCCAAACTCTCCCAGCTCAGCGTGTCACCAGCTACCTGTCAGTGGATCACCAGCTTCCTGACAGACAGAAAGCAACAAGTGAGGCTGGGGGAGATCACCTCTGAAACCCGGTCCCTCAGTATTGGTGCCCCTCAAGGATGTGTCCTCTCACCACTACTGTTCTCCCTCTACACTAACGACTGCACCTCCAATAACTCTGCTGTCAAACTCCTAAAGTTTGCAGATGACACCACTGTCATTGGCCTCATTCAAGATGGTGATGAGTCTGCATACCGGCAGGAAGTTGAGCGGCTGGTACTCTGGTGCAGTCAGCACAATCTGGAGCTGAACACTCTTAAGACTGTAGAGATGACAGTGGACTTCAGGAGACATCCCTCAACTCTGCTCCCCCTCACCATATCAGACAGCCCTGTGTCAACTGTGAAGACCTTCAAGTTCCTGGGTACAACCATCTCCCAGGACCTGAAGTGGGAGACCAACATCAACTCCATCCTCAAAAAGACCCAGCAGAGGATGTACTTCCTGAGACAACTGGGGAAGTACAGTCTTCCACAGGAGCTGCTGATCCAGTTCTACACTGCGGTCATTGAGTCTGTCCTGTGCTCCTCCATCACAGTCTGGTATGGAGCAGCCACTAAACAGGACAGGAGCAGACTGCAGCGGACTGTACGGGCAGCAGAAAGGATCATCAGCGCCCCCCTGCCCTCCATCCAGGATCTGTACCTCTCAAGAACCAGGAAACGGGCAGGGAAAATCATCGCAGACCCCTCACACCCTGCACACAGACTTTTTGATCTGCTGCCCTCTGGCAGACGGTACAGAAGCCTGCAGACCAGGACCACCCGACACAGGAACAGTTTCTTTCCCCTCGCCATCTCCCTTAACAGTTGACCTGTCACACTGCTCCCACTGCCAGACTGCAACTGCACCTTATGTACATTTTGTAGTATTCATTCCACCTCATTCATTTCTGTATTTTATGTATATAAGTTTAGATTCGTTATTTATAGTTGGTTTACACAGCTTTGTGTATGTATGTGTAATGTGTATATATAGACACTTGTGTGTGTGTGTGTGTGTGTGTGTGTGTGTGTGTGTGTGTGTGTGTGTGTGTGTGTGTGTGTGTGTGAGATTTACATTGCTGTGCTTGAGAGCCACCATCTACCGGAACCAAATTCCCTGTATGTGTCTGCACATATACTTGGCCAATAAACACGATTCTGATTCTGATTCTGATTTATGAATCTTTAGCCAAATATCACACAAATATACTTTGTGGCTTCACACCATTTTTTCTCTTATGTGAAACTGAAAAATAACTCTATTTCTCAGTATATCTGTCATCTGCTTTGTGGTATTTTCCACTATATTGCACAGAATGATATATTTGTTCATGATAAAAGCATGACCTAAATATGTACTAAGGAAAATCCAGTGTTTAGAAAGGTGGATGTCCTGCAGAGCCTGTAAAATGTGGGACATTGGTTCAAGATGTGGGAGAGGGGGGAAAGCATAAAAATGCTGTGCAGTCCCCCTTATAGAGGGACATCTGATCCCCCTCCCTGCACAACATGAAGTATGAAGTAACACCAGTAACACAACACCTTATGGACGTAAACCAATGTGTAGACAGTGATGTGCAAAGCTTTTCTTAACCCTCCCATCTATGAAAGTGACCAAGGTACACAAACTTAAAGCCGCTGGGATGCCTGTCACTTTAACAAAGTTCATAGTTCAAGCTGCACGTGCTTGAATCAACATGGCGTCGCCTGCTCAATAGAAGTGGAGCAGAAAGTAAATACAGAGGTACGGGAAGGTAAGGAGCTCTCGTGGAATGTTACCGCTAGTCAAAAACAGCACACTACACAAAGTGTTCCGTTAAGATACCGACGTTGTTCCTCTGAAACTGCAAAGAATGTAACTTCCTGCTCGAGCTAACATCAAGTCTTTCAGTTTGCCATATAACCAAAACTTAATTACTGAAAAGCAGTAAGTGCATGTACTGTTATGTAGAGTAACAGCATTGTTACTTGTCACTTCCTGCTACAGCTTTCGCGCGCCGAATTCTCTACGCATGTCCGTGCTCACGCTGTCACAGCACGCGCACCGCCTCTCTCCTCTCAGGGATACCCCTCTTCACAAAAATGTTTTTACTGGATATTACTGTCAATAGAAAAACGTGACAACTTGTATCGAAAGAAAAACAAATTAACTAATGAACAAACAAACCAAAAAAACTTCTGGTTCGATAATTGTCAGATCATTTTATAAATATTAGTCATAATATTAACTAAGTATCATCTGTGATACAATAATACAATCTATGTGCAAAAGTTATACCTCCATGATATATGAAGCCACTAAGGCTTCCATAGGATTATGTATGTATGTATATATATATATATATATATATATATATATATATATATATATATATATATATATATATATATATACAGGGAGTGCAGAATTATTAGGCAAATGAGTATTTTGTCCACATCATCCTCTTCATGCATGTTGTCTTACTCCAAGCTGTATAATGGCTCGAAAGCCTACTACCAATTAAGCATATTAAGTGATGTGCATCTCTGTAATGAGAAGGGGTGTGGTCTAATGACATCAACACCCTATATCAGGTGTGCATAATTATTAGGCAATGTCCTTTCCTTTGGCAAAATGGGTCAAAAGAAGGATTTGACAGGCTCAGAAAAGTCAAAAATAGTGAGATATCTTGCAGAGGGATGCAGCAGTCTCAAAATTGCAAAGCTTCTGAAGCGTGATCATCGAACAATCAAGCGTTTCATTCAAAATAGTCAACAGGGTCGCAAGAAGCGTGTGGAAAAACCAAGGCGCAAAATAACTGCCCATGAACTGAGAAAAGTCAAGCGTGCAGCTGCCAAGATGCCACTTGCCACCAGTTTGGCCATATTTCAGAGCTGCAACATCACTGGAGTGCCCAAAAGCACAAGGTGTGCAATACTCAGAGACATGGCCAAGGTAAGAAAGGCTGAAAGACGACCACCACTGAACAAGACACACAAGCTGAAACGTCAAGACTGGGCCAAGAAATATCTCGAGACTGATTTTTCTAACGTTTTATGGACTGATGAAATGAGAGTGAGTCTTGATGGGCTAGATGGATGGGCCCGTGGCTGGATTGGTAAAGGGCAGAGATCTCCAGTCCGACTCAGACGCCAGCAAGGTGGAGGTGGAGTACTGGTTTGGGCTGGTATCATCAAAGATGAGCTTGTGGGGCCTTTTCGGGTTTAGGATGGAGTCAAGCTCAACTCCCAGTCCTACTGCCAGTTTCTGGAAGACACCTTCTTCAAGCAGTGGTACAGGAAGAAGTCTGCATCCTTCAAGAAAAACATGATTTTCATGCAGGACAATGCTCCATCACACGCGTCCAAGTAGTTGAGTTTTTTGGGTTCATTGAGAACATGGTTGTTGTTCAGTAATAAAATTATTCCTCAAAAATACAACTTGCCTAATAATTCTGCACTCCCTATATATATATTGTGGCGAGCTCAGACAAGGAGGAGACGGAGGTATCGTTTGGTCTTACTTCCCGTGAGCTAGCAAGGGAGCACAGCCGTTTATTAACATTTGCAGAAGAACACTGCCGCTAGCTAACTGCTCAGCGCGGCAACAACAACAACACACAGGGCACCCTCTGACCCCGGAAGGACACACCGTCGCAGCGAGAAGGCGTCACCCATTACTATGGCAACATACACAAAACATAACTGTACAAACAGAACCCCGAACAGCCCTGACCCGCTACATAGCCCCCACCTAAGGGGTCAGTCGTCCCCGACGACCCCATTACCCCACACAAAGTCCTGCAAATGTCCAGGTGCCTTCTTTTGGCGCACCGGCCGGTCACGACCGGCGGGGGAAAAGTCACTCGGGTCAGAACATGGGGTGCCATCATCATCCCCTGCCCCGGCGTCTGCCAGAGCGAGCGGTCGGTACGGTGAGAGCCTGTCCCGGTGCAACACCACCATGCGCCCCAGGCCCGGCATGCGGATACGGTACACCACGTCTGTTAGCAGGTCCACGACCTCCGCCGGCCCTTGCCAGTGACTGCAGAGTTTGGGGGACACTCCTCTCTTGCGAACCGGGCAGTACACCCAAACCTTGTCGCCAGGCATGAAAACCCCCCCTCGGCACTTGGTGTCGTAGGCTCTTTTCTGTTGTACTCAGGAGATCTCTGCCCCGACCGGGGGCCCGCCATCTCCGGTACAGGAGGCCGTCAGGGGTCTCCAGATTGTTGTGCTGGGAGTAGTAGGCCTTCACCTCGGGCTCCTGTCCCGACACCCCCGTCCAGGCGGGGCGTTGCGTCGCCTCCAGCCAGGCCCCCATCTGAACCGATGTCGCGTCGGCCTCCTGCTCCCGCTTCAGCTGCTGCATTGTCAATGGGAGCCACCCCCCTCCGCCGGCTGTGGCCTGAGCAGTAGCCACCCCCAGCACCTCCTGGGCCCGCTCCTCCTGTCGCAGGCAGTAGCGGCACTCGACGGCTACGCAGGGCCGTCTGGAGAGGGCATCGGTGTTGCCATGCTGTCGACCTGCCCGATGCTGGATCTCGAAGTCATATTCAATTCAATTCAATTCAATTCAATTTTATTTATATAGCGCCAAATCACAACAAAAGTCGCCTCAAGGCGCTTCATAGATACAGAGAAAAAACCCAACAATCATATGACCCCCTATGAGCAAGCACTTTGGCGACAGTGGGAAGGAAAAACTCCCTTTTAACAGGAAGAAACCTCCGGCAGAACCAGGCTCAGGGAGGGGCGGCCATCTGCTGCGACCGGTTGGGGTGAGAGAAGGAAGACAGGATAAAGACATGCTGTGGAAGAGAGACAGAGGTTAATAACAGATATGATTCAATGCAGAGAGGTCTATTAATACGTAGTGAGTGAGAAAGGTGACTGGAAAGGAAAAACTCAATGCATCATGGGAATCCCCCGGCAGCCTACGTCTATTGCAGCATAACTAAGGGAGGATTCAGGGTCACCTGGTCCAGCCCTAACTATATGCTTTAGCAAAAAGGAAAGTTTTAAGCCTAATCTTAAAAGTAGAGATAGTGTCTGTCTCCCGAATCCAAACTGGAAGCTGGTTCCACAGAAGAGGGGCCTGAAAACTGAAGGCTCTGCCTCCCATTCTACTTTTAAATACTCTAGGAACAACAAGTAGGCCTGCAGAGCGAGAGCGAAGCGCTCTAATAGGGTGATATGGTACTACAAGGTCATTAAGATAAGATGGGGCCTGATTATTTAAGACCTTGTATGTGAGGAGCAGGATTTTGAATTCAATTCTGGATTTAACAGGAAGCCAATGAAGGGAAGCCAAAACAGGAGAAATATGCTCTCTCTTTCTAGTCCCTGTCAGGACTCTTGCTGCAGCATTTTGGATTAGTTGAAGGCTTTTCAGCGAGTTTTTTGGACATCCTGATAATAATGAATTACAGTAGTCCAGCCTGGAAGTAATAAATGCATGAACTAGTTTTTCAGCGTCACTCTGAGACAGGATATTTCTAATTTTAGAGATGTTGCGCAAATGGAAGAAAGCAGTCTTACATATTTGTTTAATATGTGCGTTGAAGGACATGTCCTGGTCAAAAATGACTCCAAGGTTCCTCACCGCGTTACTGGAGGCCAAGGTAATGCCATCCAGAGTAAGAATCTGGTTAGATACCATAATTCTAAGATTTTCAGGGCCGAGTACAATAACCTCAGTTTTATCTGAATTAAGAAGCAGAAAGTTAGCGGCCATCCAGGTCTTTATGTCTTTAAGACATTCCTGCAGTTTAATTAATTGGTGTGTGTCATCTGGCTTCATGGACAGATAGAGCTGGGTGTCATCTGCATAGCAGATGACGCCCTGACGGACCTCCAGCCAGCGGGCCACCTGCCCTTCTGGGTGTTTGAAGTTCAGGAGCCAAGTCAGAGATGCATGGTCAGTGCGCAGGAGGAACCGGCAGCCGTGCAGATATGGCTTGAAGTGCCGCACCGCTAGCACTACGGCCAGCAGCTCCCGCCGGGTCACGGAGTAGTTCTTCTCGGCTCGCCCCAAGGCACACTGAAGTACGCCACCACACGTTCTCCAGCCTCGTCCTGCTGGGAAAGGACCGCCCCGACTCCTCCATTGCTAGCATCAGTGTCCACAATGAAAGGTTGCCGGGCGTCGGGGTAGGCCAGGACTGGGGCTCTGGTGAGGGCCTCCTTCAGCTGTGCAAAAGCCGCAGCACAGGCCTCCCCCCAGCCAAACAGCTGTCCCTTGTCAGTCAGGCGGTGGAGGGGGCTGGCCATCGTCGCGAACCCCTTGATGAACCGACAATAGTAGGAGGCTAGGCCCAGGAAGCTCCGCAGTTCTTGGACGTTCGAGGGAGTCGGCCAGTCCCGAACCGCAGCCACTTTTGCGGGGTCAGTGGCGACACCTCGAGCGCTGATCACATGGCCCAAGAACGTGGTCTCTCTCGCCAACAGCCGGCATTTCGCGGGGTTGAGCCGCAGCCCATCTCGTCGGATGGCACTCAAGACCTCGCTCAGGTGAGACAGTGCACTGTTGAAGTCGCCACCCTGCACCAACAGGTCATCCAGGTACACCACGCAGCGGCTACGAGGGATATCCACGAGCACCCTCTCCATCAGCCTCTCAAACATCGCTGGTGCATTGCAGAGCCCAAATGGCATGACCCTGAACTGCCACAGCCCCTGTCCAATGGTGAATGCAGTCTTAGGCCTTGCGTCGGGGGCTAGCTCCACCTGCCAGTAACCGCTGCATAGGTCGAGGGAGCTGAACCAACTGGAGCCGGTAACGTAATCTAGGGCCTCGTCGATCCGCGGCAGCGGGTACGAGTCCTTCTTGGTGACTGCATTGAGACGGCGAAAGTCCACGCAGAACCTCGGGCTGCCATCCTTCTTCCCCACCAGAACCACGGGTGCCGCCCATGGGCTATTGGACGGCTCGATCACCCCAGCCGCAGTCATCTCACGGATCTTCTCTTCCGCTACCTGCCGTTTTGAGAGGGGCAGCCGGTGTGTGCGCAGACGGATTGGCTGAGCAGAGCCGGTGTCGATGGTGTGCTGGACCAGACTCGTCTGCCTACAGTCTTTGTCACTGGCGGCAAAGATGTCCACATTCTCGTCCAGGAGGCACCTCAACCGCTGGCGCTGGTTGACGTTGAGGCCTACGCTGCTGCGCTGCCAAAGGTCATCAACAGCCTCGATGGTCTCGGTCGAGGGAGGTTTGTCGGGCTGAGAGGCTGAGGCGAGTGGAGATGACCCGGAGCCACCGGCATCCGAAATCTGCTGAGCGGCAGCTGCCCGACGCCTGTCTCATCTGGTCCCCGCTCCCTGCTTTTGGCCGCGCTGGAGGGCAAAAGTCTCTGCGCCAAGAGTGATAGCCAGCTTCGCGGTGTCGACGCAGGCCCCCCAGCGGCTCAGCAGATCCAGGCCAATGATGCACTGGTCTTGAATGTCGGCGAGCCAGAAGTCATGCACCAGCTCTAGATCCTTCACTTGGATCCGCAACGGTTTCTTCCCCCGCATAAGAGTTTTCTCCCCCGTCACTGTCATCAGCTGGGTGTCTGTGGGCAACCAACCCTTCACCAGTGGCCCGGATGTTTCAGGGAGCACACCAGGTCGTATCAGGGAAATGGTAGACCCCGTGTCCACCAGGACCTGGCATGGCTGGTCCTCAACACAGCAGCTCAGGTAGAGTCCCTTGAGGTGCCCAACTCGGCCCACCACTGTGCATCGTCCTTGGAGGGGGGCAGGAAGCTGGAGCGGTGGTCCCCTCACTACACCGCTCCCTCCTCGTTTCCCTGAGGCTGCGTAGTTCTGGTCTTCGGGGCTGGTGCTGGGCAGTCATGCGCCACGTGGCCAGGCTCATCGCACCGGTAGCAGCGGTCGGTCGGTCAACGAGGACGCCTCCGGGACACCGAGGGTTGCAGCTGGGACATCTCGGCGACCTCCCCCTCCCCGTCGCAGTCTGTGGCTCTGATTTGGGGGTAGTTTGGGGGGGTCACCTGCTGGTTAGGTCGCGAGGTGAGCACCGGCTCAGCCCTTTCAGCCTCAAGGAGCGCCTCACGGAGAGTCTGAGGCATGGCCAGGCGGACGTGTTGGCGTAGTCGCTCTGGGAAAAGTCCTTGCAGAAAAGCATGCAGGCTGAGCTCCTCACGGGCTACTGCTGGAAACTCCGGGTAGCCACGACGAGCATACAGCAACACGTCTGCTGCAAAGGTGCCCAGGCTCTCCCCTGGTCGACGGCTACGGTTGGTTAGCTGCTCTCTGCTCTGATCAGTGGAGTGACGCTGCCCAAATCGCCTCTCGAGTGCCGCAGTGAGGGCCTGGAGCTCATGCTGCTCTGCCGGGGCTAGGTCAAGGAGTATCTGCAGTGCATCTCCCTCTAATGCTAGCGCTAGGTGTGTAGCAGTCTCCTCTCCGCTCCAGCCACTATGTCTGGCGGCCAGCCGCACTTGTGAGAGGTAGGGCTCTAGCGGGGCTAGCCCGTTGTATTTCGGTACCTTAACTGGCGTGGTAGGCATAACTGCTTGCGGCTGGGGGCTCGGCGTTTGGGTCGACAGGGGTAGCCCATGAAGCATTGCCCTAGCATCTGTCGCGACGGGCCGCCGCCGCGGTGCGCTCGCGCCATCGGGACCCGTTGGGGGACTTACATGGCCGCTCACATCCTCTCTCTTCAATCGCCAGTTTCCCAAGCGGGGAATGTTCTCCTCGACAGCTTGCTCCAGCCTCTGAATGTCTCTCTCCATTACGGCGAGGGTGAGCTATCCCACTTCTGACACCAATGTGGCGAGCTCAGACAAGGAGGAGACGGAGGTATCGTTTGGTCTTGCTTCCCGTGAGCTAGCCAGGGAGCACAGCCGTTTATTAACATTTGCAGAAGAACACTGCCGCTAGCTAACTGCTCAGCGCGGCAACAACAACAACAACACACAGGGCGCCCTCTGACCCCGGAAGGACACACCGTCGCAGCGAGAGGGCGTCACCCATTACTATGGCAACATACACAAAACATAACTGTACAAACAGAACCCCAAACAGCCCTGACCCGCTACAATATATATATTAGCAATAGCATGTTTGTACAGGATCAATAACTATCAAGTGAACTAAACACCAATCTGTAATGGAGACATTACATTACAATAATTCTGTTGTATATAGTATTTTATTCTTATTATCTTATCCTATTCCAGTGTTTCTCTTAATTTTTGCTGCTATAACTTTGCACTGTCCACTTTCTGCTGTGACACAATACATTTCACACGTGTGGGACTAGTAAAGGTTATCTTTACCTTTATCTCTTTAAAAGGACAACAGAACAAAGGAGGGATTTTGAGATATTAGTGGCATA
This sequence comes from Simochromis diagramma, assembly GCF_900408965.1. Taxonomy (NCBI): domain Eukaryota; kingdom Metazoa; phylum Chordata; class Actinopteri; order Cichliformes; family Cichlidae; genus Simochromis; species Simochromis diagramma. The sequence goes on from NW_024386832.1 coordinate 1,520,987, forward strand.
AAACTGAAAGGTTGTAGAAAACTTGCTGGTGAATAAAGCCAAATGTATCCAATCTAAATATTAACAGACTCTTCAAAATATACATTTCCCCCAATAAAAGCAGGAAATCAGACTTATTAGTGGTTAAAATAAAACGTGCTTGTAACAGGGCGGCCCTTAGTGGCTGGAAACACAGTGAGATGGACCAAGGCAAGCGTAGTGGAACAAAAAAAGCATTTATTTCCTATACAGCTCTCCTTACAACAATTAATTTGTCGAGCTTCTTCACAGCACAAAAATCCATCCTCTAATGACAACTGGCAGCCTTAAATATGTTCAGCTGTCACAGACTTGACCATTATTCCACTCTCAGGTAAATTCTTAAATCCCAACCTTCCACCACAGTATACCGTATTTTCATGACCATAAGGCGCACTTAAAAGTCTTAGATTTTCTTCAAAAAGTACGGCGCGCCCTATAGCGCAGTGCGCCCTGTGTGTTGTAAGGAGGACGTAGTAGAGAACACCATGAGAACGCTAAAGGGTGAAGTGTGGGCGTTGATCGTATATACCGGACAATCGCACATACCTGTATAAAAGGACAGGTATGTGCATTATGTGGAACATCGTTGTTTTAACAACCCTGAAAATGGCAAAGAGACACGCTTATGAAGCACAGTTTAAACTGAAGGCCATCAGCTACGCGGAGGAACATGGAAATCGAGCAGCGGCGAGAGAATTTAAGATTAACGAATCGATGGTTCGCAAATGGAGGAAGCTAGAAAACAAGCTCCGGCAGGTCAAGAAAACGCAGCTGAGTTTCCGCGGACATAAGGTGAGGTGGCCCGAGTTGGAGGAAAGACTCGAGCGGTGGATCATCGAGCAAAGAACGAGCGGGAGAAGCATTTCGACGGTCACCATTCGGCTAAAAGCAGTTTCACTAGCTGAAGAGATGAACATTGAACATTTCCAAGGAGGTCCGTTTTGGTGCTTTCGTTTTATGAAACGGTGCCATTTTTCCATCCGGACCAGGACTACGGTAGCGCAGCAACTTCCAGCGGATTATAAGGAAAAGCTGGCCATCTTCCGCTCCAACTGCAGCAAACACATCGGCGACAAAAACATCCAGCCCAGCCACATCACAAACATGGACGAGGTCCCGCTCACTTTTGACATCCCGGTGAGTCACACTGTGGAGAAGAAGGGGACCAGCACGGTAGCGATACACACAACGGGGTATGACAAGTCTTCTTTTACTGTTGTGCTTGGCTGCCATGCTAATGGACAGAAACTGCCGCCTATGGTGATTTTTAAGCGAAAGACTTTGCCTAAAGAGAAGTTTCCAGCAGGAATCATCATTAAGGCAAATGAAAAGGGCTGGATGGATGAGGAAATGATGAAAGAGTGGCTGAGGGAGGTGTATGTAAGGAGACCAGGTGGTTTTTTCCACGCATCACCATCGCTCTTAATCTGTGACTCTATGCGTGCCCATCTCACAGCCGATGTGAAAAAACTAGTGAAACAAATGAACTGTGAGCTTGCTGTCATTCCGGGAGGCCTGACAAAGGAACTCCAACCGCTGGACATCGGTGTGAACCGCCCGTTCAAAGTAAGGCTGCGAGCGGCCTGGGAGCGATGGATGACCGATGGAGACCACAGTTTCACCAAGAGTGGAAGGCAGCGCCGGGCGAGTTACGCCACAATTTGCAAATGGATTGTAGATGCTTGGGCTAACATGTCTGCTGGCACTGTTGTTCGAGCTTTCGCAAAAGCCGGCATCATTTCCGAGGAGCCGCACGGCACGGAAAGTGACTCTGACGGTGAAGAAAGTGAACCTGGAATGTTTGATGGAGATTTAGCGCAGCTGTTCAATTCAGACACAGAGGATGAGGACTTCGATGGGTTTGATTGATGATAAAAATGTGAGTACCAAACTTTGTTTTGCTCCTGCTTTATTTTTAAATACGCACACTTGTATGCTTGTGTGTTGTTGATGATGACGATTACTGGTAATAGAAATGTGAGTAAGGTACCGAACTCAGGTTTGCTCCCGCTTTATTTTTAAATACGCATACGGTACTTGTATGCACCCTATAATCCAGTGTGCCTTATGTGTGTGTTAAATACAGTAATGGCACACATAACTGAGACTGCGCCTTTTAGTACAGTGCGTCTTATGGTCGTGAAAATACGGTACAATATATCAATTAGAATAAATAAATACATAAATACATCTTCACATTTACATATTAATAAATATTTCACACTTTAATGTTACACCAAACCCAATATTATAAAAACCCAGAAACCCAAGCACAACAAGATTCACCACACTCTCTTTACCAATGGTCTCTCCCGGAACCTTTAAATGGTGTCTGGACCCCGGGGAAACATTTGCCCAAACACCTTGAAGAGGACACAGGCAAGAAAGGTGAGTAATCATTATCTTACAAACACTTATTTGCACCACTTTTATTCCTAGATTTCACACACAAATTTGCATTAGTTTTCCTTACTGGTAAACCTTAATCACAATCTCATTCTTCTCTCCTGACAGACAACCACCACATTCCTTGACGAGGAGCAGCTGTGCAGGATCTGAAATAAGGCTACCAACTGATTTTAAAATTCCCAATAAATAGTCAATAAATATTTAAACTTCTTGTGTGCAAATCCATGCTTAAAGTGCAATGCTAAATAAAGTGCTTGATAAGGTGCTTTTAATAAAGTGAAAGGTGTGCTCTAAAGTGCTATACAGATAATATAATATAAATAAATGCAGTAAGGGAGTCCTCTTCATACATTTCCTCCTCCCTCTCTTAAGCGCGAAGTGCTTCACTCCTCTGTCATCCTAGATAAACAATCAGCAACCACATTTGACTTCCCCAGCCTATACTGGACCGTAAAGTCATAAGGCTGCAGAGACAGGTACCATCCTGCAATGCGGGTATTCGCATCCCTCATGCGGTTCAACCACTGGAAGGCACGATGATCAGTCTCCAGAGTGAAGTGACGTCCCAGAAGATAATACCTCAAGGCCTCAATAGCCCATTTCATGGCCAAGCACTCTTTCTCCACCGTCGAATACCTCGTCTCCCTGTCGAGTAGTTTCCGACTCAGAAACACCACAGGCCTTCTTTCACCATCCACCTCTTGCTGAAGGACAGCACCAAGGCCAACTCCTGAAGCATCAGTTTGCAAGATGAATGGCTTGTTGAAGTCTGGACTGTGTAGAACTGGATGTGTAACTGCTTCCTTGAGGTCTCTGAATGCTTGCTCACAGTCTTCTGTCCAACGCACTTTGTTGGGGGCTGAGCCTTTTGTGAGATCATTCAGTACAGTGGATCGCTCTGCAAAAGAAGGTATGAATTTCCTGTACCAGCCTACTAGACCCAGAAAACCTCTCACCTTCCTTTTTGTTGTCGGAACTGGGAAGGACTGAATTGCTTCAATCTTTCCAACCTGCGGCTTTATCTTCCCCAAGCCAACTACAAAGCCCAAGTACTCCACTTCTCTGTTGGCTATGGAGCACTTCTTGGGATTGATAGTCAGTCCAGCCATTCTGATGGAGTGTAGCACCTTCTGTAGGTCTGCATGCTCTTCCCAGGACTGGCTGTACACCACCACGTCATCCAGATATGCTGCAGAGAATGCTGACACATCTCTCAGTACATGGGAGATGTGTTATTATTGAATTATTATCTTGTTAATAATTTCACCTCCTCACTACGTACGACTCTGGATACTGTAGCTCCTGTGAAAACTAAGGTCTCAAATCAGAAGTACCTGACTCCGTGGTATAATTCTGAAACACGTACCCTAAAGCAGATGACTCGTAATCTGGAGAGGAAATGGCGTGTCACAAATTTAGAGGATCATCATTTAGCCTGGAGAAATAGTTTGCTGCTTTATAAGAAAGCCCTGCGCAAAGCCAGAACATCTTACTATTCATCACTGATTGAAGAAAATAAGAACAACCCCAGGTTTCTCTTCAGCACTGTAGCCAGGCTGACAAAAAGTCAGAGCTCTTTTGAGCCAACAATCCCTTTAACGTTAACTAGTAATGACTTCATGAACTTCTTCACAAATAAAATTTTTATCATTAGAGAAAAAATTACCAGTAATCATCCCACAGATGTAATATTATCTACAGCTACTCTTAGTACCATTGATGTTAAGTTAGGCTCTTTTTCTCTAATTGATCTTTCTGAGTTAACTTCAATAATTACTTCCTCCAAGCCATCAACGTGTCTTTTAGACCCCATTCCTACAAAACTGCTCAAAGAAGTCCTGCCATTAATTAATTCTTCGATCTTAAATATGATCAACCTATCTCTAATGATCGGCTATGTACCACAGGCCTTCAAGCTAGCTGTAGTTAAACCTTTACTCAAAAAGCATCTCTAGACCCAGCAGTCTTAGCTAATTATAGGCCAATCTCCAACCTTCTTTTCATATCAAAAATCCTTGAAAGAGTAGTTGTCAAACAGCTAACAGATCATCTGCAGAGGCTTATTTGAAGAGTTTCAGTCAGGTTTCAGAGCTCATCACAGCACAGAAACAGCTTTAGTGAAGGTTACAAATGATCTTCTTATGGCCTCTGACAGTGGACTCATCTCTGTGCTTGTCCTGCTAGATCTCAGTGCAGCGTTCGATACTGTCGACCATAATATCCTATTAGAGCGATTAGAACATGCTGTAGGTATTACAGGTACTGCACTGCAGTGGTTTGTATCATATCTATCTAATAGACTCCAGTTTGTGCATGTAAATGGAGAGTCCTCTTCACACACTGAGGTTAATTATGGAGTTCCACAGGGTTCAGTGCTAGGACCAATTCTGTTTACATTATACATGCTTCCCTTAGGCAGCATCATTAGAAGACATAGCATACATTTTCACTGCTATGCAGATGACACCCAGCTCTATCTGTCCATGAAGCCAGATAACACACACCAATGAGTTAAACTGCAGGAATGTCTTAAAGACATAAAGACCTGGATGGCCGCTAACTTTCTGCTTCTTAATTCAGATAAAACTGAGGTTATTGTACTCGGCCCCGAAAAGCCTAGAAATATGGTATCTAACCAGATTCTTACTCTGGATGACATTACCTTGGCCTCCAGTAACGCTGTGAGGAACCTTGGAGTCATTTTTGACCAGGACATGTCCTTCAATGCACATATTAAACAAATATGTAAGACTGCATTCTTCCATTTGCGCAACATCTCTAAAATTAGAAATATCCTGTCTCAGAGTGACGCTGAAAAACTAGTTCATGCATTTATTACTTCCAGGCTGGACTACTGTAATTCATTATTATCAGGATGTCCAAAAAACTCACTGAAAAGCCTTCAGCTAATCCAAAATGCTGCAGCAAGAGTCCTGACAGGGACTAGAAAGAGAGAGCATATTTCTCCTGTTTTGGCTTCCCTTCATTGGCTTCCTGTTAAATCCAGAATTGAATTCAAAATCCTGCTCCTCACATACAAGGTCTTAAACAATCAAGCCCCATCTTATCTTAATGACCTTGTAGTACCATATCACCCTATTAGAGCACTTCGCTCTCGCTCTGCAGGCCTACTTGTTGTTCCTAGAGTATTTAAAAGTAGAATGGGAGGCAGAGCCTTCAGTTTTCAGGCCCCTCTTCTGTGGAACCAGCTTCCAGTTTGGATTCAGGAGACAGACACTATCTCTACTTTTAAGATTAGGCTTAAAACTTTCCTTTTTGCTAAAGCATATAGTTAGGGCTGGACCAGGTGACCCTGAATCCTCCCTTAGTTATGCTGCAGTAGACGTAGGATGCCAGGGGATTCCCATGATGCATTGAGTTTTTCCTTTCCAGTCACCTTTCTCACTCACTATGTATTAACAGACCTCTCTGCATTGAATCATATCTGTTATTAATCTCTGTCTCTCTTCCACAGCATGTCTTTTATCCTGTCTTCCTTCTCTCACCCCAACCGGTCACAGCAGATGGCCGCCCCTCCCTGAGCCTGGTTCTGCCGGAGGTTTCTTCCTGTTAAAAGGGAGTTTTTCCTTCCCACTGTTGCCAAAGTGCTTGCTCATAGGGGATCATATGATTGTTGGGTTTTTCTCTGTATCTATGAAGCGCCTTGAGGCGACTTATGTTGTGATTTGGCGCTATATAAATAAAATTGAATTGAATTGAATTGAATGGTCCATTAATCTTTGGAATGTCGCTGGTGCACCTTGAAGCCCAAATGGCATGACTTTAAATTGGTACATACCAAACGGAGTTTTGAAGGCTGTCAGTGTCACACAGTGGAAAATTGTGTTTTTATATTTTGTTTTGGATCAGACTGTGTTGGTACATAGTGTCGATTTTATTTGCATGATTTTATTGTGATATTTATATTGCATGTTTGTTTATTGATATTTATACTGCATGGTTTTATCCTCATTTATATTATGTGTGTTTAGTGTTGATTGAACAATATGCTTTTTTTTATTCCACTGTGAATTAAGCGGACAATTGTAGGCACCTGTGAGGTGGGGGCGTTCCCCGAGGTGGCCTATCAGCCGCCAAACTGACTTAAGGGAGATAGTGAGCGCAAAGACTGAAAGAGAGAAACACGAAAAGTGAAGAGCTGGAAACAAAACGTGTGCAAGCCAGCATATAAAAAGAAGGACCTCCGGCCTGACTGTGGGGTGCCACGAGACATTCGGCGATCGGCCAGCATAACCCGGCGATCCAGTCCCGACGGACCAGTGGCGTGTCCAGCGGGGTGGCCTGGGGGGGCACAGGCCACCCCCCCAACCAGACTGGCCACCCCAGGTGCCACCCCGTGGGTGGATAAAAACATCCGCGACGCTCTGAGATCACGCACCGCTGCCTACAATGAAGGGCTTGTCTCCGGTAATATGGACCTATACAAGGCTGCGTCCTACAACGTGCGCAGCGCGGTCCGAAAGGCAAAGCGGAGCTACGGGGAAAAACTAGAGTCACAGCTACGACAGTGCGACTCTAGGAGCCTGTGGAAAGGACTGTGGACTATAACGGACTATAAACGACCAGCTTCTTAAATGATGAATGCAGATGCTTCACTGGCTGATGAGCTGAACACGTTTTATGCTCGCTTCGACGCCGCAGCAATTAAAACAACAAACGGCTACGCGCGCTGGGAGTGCACCAGTGAAGAAAATGCATTCGTCATCACAGAGCATGCCGTGAGGAACACCTTCAGGAGGGTGAACACCAGGAAGGCAGCAGGACCAGATGCAATCCCTGGCCGGGTCCTTAGATCCTGCGCTGATCAACTAGCACCGATGTTCACGGAGATCTTCAACCTCTCCCTGGCCCAAGCTGTGGTTCCCACGTGCTTCAAACAGTCCATTATTGTCCCTGTTCCAAAGAAACAACAGCCCGCTTGCCACAATGACTACCGTCCAGTAGCACTGACTTCAATTGTGATGAAGTGTTTTGAAAGACTGATGAGAGATCACATCACTTCTTCACTTCCTGCCACCATCGACTCACTTCAGTTTGCTTACCGGACTAATCGTTCCACAGACGATGCCATATCTCACCTGCTCCACACATCCCTGAGTCACCTGGACACTGGCAGAGGGAATTATGTTAGGATGCTGTTCGTGGACTACAGTTCAGCATTCAACACAATAATTCCCTCTAAGCTTTTCACCAAGTTGACGGATCTAGGACTCAGCTCATCACTGTGTCAGTGGATCCTCAACTTCCTCACAGACAGACCCCAATCAGTGAGGGTGGGAAAACAAGTCTCCCCCTCCATCTCACTCAACACTGGAGCGCCTCAGGGCTGTGTTTTAAGCCCCCTGCTGTACTCACTGTACACTTATGACTGTGTAGCCACATCCGACACCACCTCCATTGTCAAGTTTGCTGACGACACTGCTGTTGTGGGCCTGATCTCCGACAACATCGAGACGGCCTACCTGGAGGAGATTAGGAACCTGGAGACCTGGTGCCAGGAGAATAACCTCCTCCTAAACATCAGCAAGACTAAGGAGCTGATCGTGGACTTCACTACAAAGCAGGCGAGGAATTACAAACCCCTCATCATCAGTGGCACGCCAGTGGAGAGAGTGGACAGTTTCCGATACCTGGGTGTCCACATCACTCAGGACCTGTCATGGTCCTGTCACATCAACACCCTGGTTAAGAAAGCCTGTCAGCGTCTCTTCTTCCTCAGAAGACTTAGAGACTTCCATCTGCCACTGAAGGTGCTCAAGAACTTCTACTCCTGCACCATCGAGAGCATCCTGACGGCAAACATCTGCACCTGGTTTGGGAACAGCACCAAGCAGGACAGACGAGACCTGCAAAGGGTGGTGCGCTCGGCAGAACGCATCATTCAATCAGAGCTCCCTGACCTGCTGTCCATCTACACCAAGCGGTGCAAGTCCAAAGCTAGGAAGATTATGATGGACCTCTCCCATCCCAACAATGGACTCTTCTCACTGTTGAGGTCTGGGAAGCGCTTCCGCTCCCTTAAGGCCAAAACAGAGAGAATGAGGAGGAGCTTCTTCCCCCAGGCTATTCGGGGCCTGAACCAGGTGTAGGACTGGACTCTCCCAAACACGTCACTATAAGACTGGACTCTCACACACGTCACCACACGCACCACCACACATTTCCTATAATCCTATAATTCCTATAATTTATAATCCTTATCTTTATAATCTCTTCTGCTATTTGCACATTCTTTACTGTAAATTCCTAAGTTAATTTGTAAATTTTTGTAGTAAACTATAAATTGTAAATATTGTAAAACTTTTCTTCTGTCATTTAATGGTCGGGCATTGTACAGCTACAAGCATTTCACCCCCATGTCATACTGTGTATGGTTGTGTGTGTGTGACAAATAAAATTTGAATTTGAAGCTAAAACAATAAAATTTAATGAAATATCAAATGTACGATTATGGTTTCACAGTGAAGCTCAGATGTCCGAGGCTAAGTGAATGCAGCACCGGCTTCTGCACTATGAGCATCATGTTAGCAAAGGTAGAAGAGCCAAGCACGAAAGACGGCACCACAGAAAACATTTCTTCAGCGAAAGATTAACAAGTTAACATAGCTGGACTAGCCATCGGACATTTGCACGGTGGGCTGATGACTTATTTATTTATTTTTATTGTAACGGCATGAACAATGAGAGGTGGTGGATTGGCCAGATGCAGGCCGATGTGTAAAAATAACTCAGTTGTTTGGTGGTGGCTGTGGGGGAGCTTCCACAGAGGCAACAGGTGGATGAGGGAAGGGGAGGCAGGAGGAGCAGAGACCCGAAGCGGCCGCCCGTTTGAGTATCAGGTGAACTGAATTTCAGGTAAGAAGTTATGACCTGCAGTCTATCTGGGTCAGATATAAACCAAGTTTAGGTGGAGTTTACTTTCGTTGTGCTGACTTTTTACAGTCAGTTACAATAACTCGTACTGCGTGAGCTAGCATGACGCAGTTTCTATACAGCTGTTCGGTTGCTATGATGTTACTGATAGTGAACTTTATTTTATTCATAAGCTTAGTTAGTAGAGTTGCCAATGGCTCCTTAAAAAATGGAATGGTCCCTCATTGAGAGAAAATATTATGCGTTTCATATTGAGCTGAGAAGAGACGCAGTTTGTCCCGTACTTTAGCTAGAATGGGAAAAGACAAAAAGCTGGAGTTATTCTGTCTTTACGCTGCACAGCTGCCTCTTCTCTTATCTCCCCCCCCCCTCCCTCTTCTGTTGCTACTTTAATCATGATCAATCAATGATCAGCTGATCGTCTCTCTTGTTTATTTATTGCCCACTTTGCGCCAGAAACAGGAAACCAGCGGATGTCGCGCTAAACAACAGCAGCACGTTTAAGCTTGATCAGCTGTTGTTAGAATTTATTTAATATTAATTTCTAGTATCAGCTGATGTTTGCTGGAGCCACAGCTGTAAACCTGCTGGTCATGATGTCGGTTTGGTTATCTGGTGAGAGGGAAACATGAAGATGAAACCAGGAGATGTCCTTACTGAATCATCAGAGCTGTGATGGAGAAACAGGTTTACCTTTTAGGTGACATGAATGAGTTGAAGGGAAGTTATGAACTGTTTCTGAGAGACAAATAACACCAGGATCCTTTTCTAAGCAGCTGACAGCTGGTAACTGTGCAGGGGTGGGTCTAGCAAAGTGTTGCCAGGGGGCCAGGTAGGGCATTAACAGGGAGAGGGGGGCACAAAGAAATACTTTTCTTTCTTATTCTCATTTAAAATATCTAGCTTTTATTAAATAATTATCTGAATCTTGCGAACAAAGTTTTTATCTGACGTAAAATGTGTAGAAATCATACATACGCCAAAAAGACAGTGTACATCACTGTCACAACAGCGTTTGTTTTCATTCAAAGGCTTTATGGCTTTAATACCTGGTGGGCCGGTCTGTAGTCAAAATGCCTGATTTTCTGTCCCAGTCCAGCCCTGCAGGTTAATACTGGCAGTGTCACCATGCCAGCTGACTGTATTTCATCATCAGCCAGTGTTGTTCTTTATCAATATTACCAAAGTTTACCATAAGGCAGCATAGAAAGTATTTACTTGCTTTCAGGTGTTATTCAAATGTTAGTCTTTTCAGTTGTTTCCCCACTTTTTTCCTGTTTCAAAATCAAACAACAGTTTGTGAGAAGATTATCTTCTTTTTTTAATAGGCATTGGTTTTGCATTGGCATTGGCTAATTTGCCAATTGTATGTTAAAAATGTTCGTATTTTAATATTCCAAAATGTTTTTGCCCAAAACATATGTGCACTACATGTCAGTAAAAATACTATGCAAATATTGATGTCCTTGACTGCTGAATAAACACTGACTGATTGTATCTCTTGTACTTTATCAACGCAGTATCTAAAAACTTTGCACCGTAGTGGTTAAAATCTCATTCTAATAAGAGTTAAAAGCGCATTCGGTTATTAGGTTTACAGGGTTACTGAATTATGGTTAACGGTTGGTAGAATTGTTTTTAACATTATCTGCCAATTACATCTGCCACCCTTCTCCAAATCTGTGCCCCTACCTGGCCCCCCCAACAAAAATTTTCTAGACACGACACTGATACCAACACGTGGAACCTCGTGTTCTCTATGCTGACCCCCCGCAGCAACTTTGGCATTGAGGTAAATTGATGATCGCCTCTTTGTCGTCGGGGGTTTCAACGGCTTCACCACCACTTCGGACGTCGATTACTACACCGCTTTAACCAATGAGTAGTATGAGGCGTGCAACATGGATATTTTCCACGCAGCCTTGAGCTGCTGTGTGGTGTCCGGACTTTCCAACCTGACTGAGTACACCTTTCCTCGTGACTGGGGATTCTGGGAAGATGGCGGAGTGAGCGGTTCAACTTGAGTGGGCTCCGAGGCTTTTTCTGAAAAGAACCTCCTTTATGTCTTGACCACAATCAAGTAAACCGGAATTAGAAGCAGACTAGTTATACTTCATCTCTAAAACTCAAAACTTCCTCCCTGTGTTTCTCTCCGTCATTCTCGGCCACCTTCTCCGAAGCGGCGAAATGGCTAACATTAACAAAGATCATGGCTACCACCTAGCGGCTCTTCGACAGGCGTGCGACGAAGAAGATATTGAATGGATGGAACAGCAGCACGACTTATCACAAGACAGACCGCAAGCTGATCGTCACCACACACCAGTTAAAAGTCCAAATCCTAAAAAAATGAAGGCTAACGAATCGCAGACGCAAAACGAAGTTTCAAACACAGTTCTCCTCAATGCTATCCAAAAACTGGTATGTAAATTCGACACCCAAAGTGAACATTTAAAGAATTATGAATTCCAGCTGCAAGAAAACACAGACGCTGTAAGAAAAGTAAAGGAGTCTGTGGATGCTAATACGGAAGCTGTTAAATCTGTGGTGGAAGATGTGAAACGTATTAAAACGCAGATGGCGACGCTGAAAAAAGAGAACGAGGCTCTTCGTGAAATGTGTCTGGAGCATGCTAGATTTGACGCTGGAGTTCAGATTTTTCCAACTCGAGCAGTAGACGCGAAACGCGCGTATGCACAAAATGCAACACAAAAACTCACGCGCGTGGTTTTATTCGCACGTCAAACGCACCAGATGCGCTACACTGACGCTCGTTTCACGCGTTTTCGCGTTTTTGCGAGGCAAATTTGCTTCCGAATTTTCGCGGGACCCGCAATCGCGCGTCATCGCGCCTTTCCATTGACTTTACATGTAAACCTGACGCTCTATTCGCGTCAGGGCTGGACTGGGACAAAAAATCGGCCCCGGCATTTTGACTAGAGACCGGCCCACCAGGATAAAGATTGAAAATGTGACGTCATTCAGGGGTAAAACCGCAAAGGATTCTGGGAACTTGTGGCAAGAGGTACTAGCGCACGCAGGCTTTCAATTGAACTCAGTTACACAGCGATAAAAAGAAACCCAAAAAATGCCAAGAAGCTGTTGTATTATTAACTGCAATAGCCGGTCGCATGACAGCCACGGGAAGCCGACGGGTAAAGAGATCGTTTTTTTAATCGGATTACGTCGTTGAAGAGAAATTTTTTAAGCCATGTTTCCGAAGTAAGAGCCGACGGATGGTCTGGATATACCAAATATAACGTCTCAGAACACTCCAGCTCACATGTTAGTCTGCTCCAAGCATTCCCACAAAGGTCAGAGTTTTGTAGTAGTCATAATACGTCATTTTTCTTAACATAATTGGTGATATAGGTTACAAGCAAGTCTGGCGCTGAACAGAAATTGTCGCGCTATGCTCCTTTATTTATTGTGCATAAATAGTGAATTGTCCTGACACAATATTGCGTTTTGCTTCTGTTATTACCATGGTACATTGACAAAAACATATACTTTTATTCACAGGATAAAACAGTTGTTTTGTATCACTAATTGCCCAGTGCGATTACAGCATACAGTATTATTGTCACTGCTACATTTCTGTAACACGTACCAGAAATTATTTCCACTACTAATTAATTACCGTTGAGCTCAAAGGTTATATTAATAAACGGTTAACGAATGTGTATTTATGACGACGATTTGTGAGACTGGTAAACTTACCTTTGTTCGTGGTCTTTCGTTCTACACGGTGCATTTCAAGGTCCTCTACCCATCCGTCGGTAAACTGTACCTGGGCTTGTTGCAGTGACCTGAAGTTACTAAACTTCATGAGTGTATGCACTCACTCCAAGAACCGTATAATTATAAATCTGAGCGTGGTGAAAGTTGGGCAGCACGCTGACGTCTTTTGTCCCTCTGTGTGCTCGTAAGGGTCTGACCCTTTCACTCCTTTGATTTTTTCCTCGTATCTTTTCTTTGTCTTTTCGTTGAGTCTGTCTTTTTACGGACCGGCATTGTTCTCCTTTTGTTTTGTACATTCCTTTTTTGTGCGTCAAAGAAAAAACAAGAAGGTATTGGAACCGGAGAATGAACGTTTTGCGGTGCTGCAAACGCTTGCATTTGATGCGGTACTTGGATTGTTTTGCCACGAGTTCCCGGCATGCAATGCGCGAAAATCACGTGATTGCTAAACAAGGGGGAGGGTGCATCCAGCCTCCTCGGCTGTAATTGGTCCAGCCCAGAGTCGATCATGACCAATTGGCCAATCCAACACCTTTGATTATATATACCCTTCCTAAAAAAAAAAAAAATCCATCGGCCCATAAAAACAAAAAATCGCCAGCGGCCCACCGGGCAAATGCCCGGTATGCCCGATGGCCAGTCCAGCTATGATTCGCGTCCATCGCGTTCGGTGTGAACACACCGTTAGAAGCATGCTGTTGACAGCCCCAGTTCACTTGCTGCTGCTGCGTGTGTGTGTGTGTGTGTGTGACAGAGAGAGAGAGCCTTTTAATGGGATGATCTCATTGTAAGATTCAAATTCAATATATTTAGACTGGTTGACTGAATTGGATCTTGTGTGTGTGTCTCTCTGTGCATGTGTGTTTCCATATGTGTCCATATTTGTGATTGTGTGGCTGTTATATATTTTTTTGCTGATTTTTTTCATTTAACAAGTATATTTGAAGGACCCTCAGCATGTTCAGCATTTTTTCAGCTGTCCATTTTGCTTTTCCAATTTTTCTGTTTAACTTATTACTATTGTGCTAAATCATACTATTTCTGCTATTTTATAAGATGTGTGCTAAATATAGTATTTCTGCCGAATATAGTATTTCTGATTAATTATAGTTTTTCTACCAAATCATAGTACAGTATTTTTGCTTTTTATAGTATTTGTGCTAAAACATAGTATTTCTACTAAATGTAGTATTTATGCTTAATCATACTATTTCCATATATTACTGCCAGGTCCCCTGGCAGCCAATCCTCTGTGAGGATTGAGACATTCAAATTTACAAATCAGGGCCTGCACGGCTTCACAGCCAGCCAATCATATCTGAGGGCTGAGGCATTCAAATTTGCATATTGAGGCCTTCACGGCTTGTAAGCCAACCAGTCATCCATGTCATATACCTCTAAAAATTCACATTTTTATTTTAAATAGACAACACTTACTTACACTTATTTGTGTGTGTGTGTCTGTGTGAGAGAGAGAGAGAGCGCCTTTTTATGGGATGATCTCATTGTAAGATTCCAATTCAATATATTTAGACTGGTTGACTGAATTGGATCTTGTGTGTGTGTCTCTCTGTGCATGTGTTTCCATACGTGTCCATATTTGTGATTGTGTGGCTGTTATATATATATATTTTTTTCATTTAACAAGTATATTTGAGGGACCCTCAGCATGTTCAGCATTTTTTCAGCTGTCCATTTTGCTTTTCCAATTTTTCTGTTTAAGTTATTACTATTGTGCTAAATCACACTATTTCTGCTATTTTATAAGATTTGTGCCAAATATAGTATTTCTGCCAAATATAGTATTTCTGTTAAATTGTAGTTTTTCTACCAAATCATAGTACAGTATTTTTGCTTTTTATAGGATTTTTATAGGATATTTATATTGCTTAATATAGTATTTCTGCTAAATTATAGTATTTCTGCCATTTTATAGTATTTGTGCTAAAACATAGTCTTAATTTAAAATTACAATATTCATAGTTCATCACAGTGTCTCTGGTAAAACACAGTATTTCTGCTATGTTGTACTATTTTTCTAAATCATAGTGTTTCCATCCATTCCATCCATCCATCCATCCATTCACTTCCGCTTATCCTTTTCAGGGTCGCGGGGGGCGCTGGAGCCTATCCCAGCTGTCATAGGGCGAGAGGCGGGGTACACCCTGGACAGGTCGCCAGTCTGTCGCAAGGCTAACACACAGGGACAAACAACCATTCGCACTCACATTCATTTGCACATTCACACCTAGTGACAATTTGGGTTATCCAATTAACCTATCCCCACAAGCTGCATGTCTTTGGACGGTGGGAGGAAGCCGGAGTACCCGGAGAGAACCCACGCAAACACGGGGAAAACATGCAAACTCCACACAGAAAGACCCCGGCCTGGTGTTGGAATTGAACTCAGGACCTTCTTGCTGTGCGGCAACAGTGCTAACCACCGTGCCACCGTGCTGCCCTTAGTGTTTCCATAATGTTTAAGTATTTCTGGCTAAATATATTCTTTCTGTTATCTTATACTATTTCTCCTAAAGTCTTGTATTTTTGAGAAGTTATCATGTTTCTGGTAAGTTACAATATTTCTGCTAAGTTCTGCTATGCTATTGTGGTGGACCACTAGAGGGCTCCACTCACACCCAGTGTATAGGAAGTGTGTTCCTGTGTTTTGTGGCGCGCTATGCGCAGTTGATGTTGGAGACGAATAAAGAAGGAGTGAGAACTGAGAGCTGTGTCGTTGATGCTTACCTCCACATTGGTGACCCCTGACTCGAGCATGCAACGGGCCGTAGATAACGCACACTCCGCTATGGATGCATCAGCGACCGCCGGACCTCCGCCTCCTGTTGCAGCTACGTTCGCTGTGGCGCTTAAACTGCCGGACTTTTGGCTCCATGACCCCCCGTCATGGTTCGTACACGTGGAGGCTCAGTTCGCCCTTCGCGGCATCTCGGCTGACGACACGAAGTATCACCATGTGGTGGCCTCGCTCGACCCGCTGGCCACCCGTCGCGCGATGGTGCTCCTCCGGGACCCGCCCGCCCAAGGGAAATACGCCGCCCTCAAAGAGCTGCTTCTTCGGCGCTATGCTCTCTCCGAACGAGCCGAAAAGCTCCTCAACCTGTCAGGCTTGGGTGGCGGTACCGCACTCGAGCTCATGGAGAACATGCTATCGTTGCTCGGGCCGGATGACGGTGGTTTCCTCTTCGTGCACCTCTTCCTCCGCCAACTACCGGCCGCCGCGAGAGCTGTCCTCGCGAACTCTCCGCTTCTGCCTGCGAAGGATTATCGCTCACTGGCTGAAGAAGCGGATCGTATTCTCCTGGCTAGCCGCACTTTCGACGTTCACGCCCTGGCTACGGACACGCCGGCGGCACCTTCCACGCCTCCACCTGCCTCCCCCGGAGCATCCGCCCCCTTGCTGACGGCAGGGATTGCTACACGCCGGCACCGCGGAAAGAGCATCTGTTTCTACCATCAGCGTTTTGGCAACAGAGCGCGTCGCTGCCTGCCGCCTTGCGCTTTCACGGCCCAGGGAAACGGACCCGCCAGCGCGCCGTAGCAGCCGCGACCGCTGGCAATACAGAAAGGCTGCTCTTCATAGAGGACTCGCGCTCCGGGAGACGTTTTCTCGTGGACTCCGGCTCCCAGAAGAGCCTCCTTCCCCCTACCGCTGCCGACGGACTAGCAGCGAACTGTGGGCCGCAGCTCATTGCAGCTAACGGCTCTCCCATCAAAACATTTGGGGAAAGGTTGGTGACTGTTTGTTTTCATGGCCGGGATTTCCAGTGGAACTTTGTTGTTGCTGCTAGCTCTGTACCTATTTTGGGTGCTGATTTCTTGTGTTCTCATGGACTACTTGTCGATGTTGCTAACAGACGTCTAATCGATGCTCTCTCGTTTTCTTCGCTACCCTGTTTTACTCGGGCTGCCGAGCCCCTGATTCGGGCTAATGTAGTGACCTCCGGGGATGCTTTTCAGCGTTTGGTTTTAGAGTTTCCATCGCTGTCTGTCCCTAATTTCTCTAGCACGGTAACGAAGCATGGGGTTGAGCATTATATTCCCACGGTCGGGCCCCCGGTGTTCGCGCGCGCGCGCCGCCTCGACCCCGCGAAACTGTCCGTCGCTCGGGAAGAGTTTGCAGCCATGGAGCGCCTTGGCATTGTACAGCGTTCGAACAGTGCATGGGCTTCTCCGCTTCACATGGTGCCCAAATCGGCCATGCGGAGATTTCCGCCGTTTGAATAATGCCACGGAGAATGACCGTTACCCCATCCCCCACATTCAGGATTTTTCTGCCAATCTCGCCGGAACGTCGATTTTTTCTAAAATTGACTTGGTGCGGGGGTATCACCAGGTTCCCGTGCGCCCCGAAGACGTTCCTAAAACCGCTGTCATTACCCCCTTCGGCTTGTTCGAGTTTTTGCGCATGCCGTTTGGCCTGAAAGGTGCCCAGACCTTTCAGCGGCTGATGGACTCCGTTTTGCATGGGCTGCCGTTCGTTTTTGTTTATCTGGACGATATATTGGTGGCCAGCTGCTCAGCGAGCCAGCACGAGTCCCATCTGCGCCAGGTTTTCCAGCGTTTGGCAGCGCACGGCCTGATCATCAACCCTTCCAAGTGCCAGTTTGGGTTGCCTGTTCTGGATTTCCTCGGGCACCGCATTTCCGCTGAAGGTGTGGTTCCGTTGCCCGACAGAGTCCAGGCCGTTTCGGCCTTCCCGCGTCCCACGTCGGTTAAAGCGTTGCAGGAGTTCTTGGGGATGATAAATTTTTACAACCGCTTTCTCCCCAGAGCTGCCCACCTGCTACAGCCACTCTATGCTGCCTTAAAAGGTAAAACAGCCAAAGATCCGGTTTACTGGCTGCCTGAACGCGTCCGTGCGTTTTCCGCAGCCAAGTCTGCGCTGGCTGACGCCGCCCTGCTGGCCCACCCGCTTCCGTCGGCGGAGATCGCGTTGACCACCGACGCCTCGGACGTGGCAGTGGGTGGAGTGTTGGAACAGCGGGTTTCAGGTCTCTGGCAACCGCTCGCCTTTTTCAGTCGTACGCTCCGGGATGCTGAACGCAAGTACAGTGTTTTTGACAGGGAGTTGCTGGCCCTGCACCTCGCAACACGACATTTTCGTTTTTTCCTCGAGGGTCGCAACTTTACTGCGTACGTTGACCACAAACCTTTGACGTTCGCGATGTCCAAGGTCTCTGACCCATGGAGCGCACGCCAGCAGCGCCAGTTGGCGGCCATTTCTGAGTTTACCACAGACATTCAGCATGTGGCTGGTAAGTCCAATCACGTCGCTGACTGTCTCTCACGTGTGTTGGTTTCTCCGGTGTATGTCGGCATCGACTACGCTGCCATGGCCGCCGAGCAACGTGCTGACCCGGACGTCCTTGCCCTTCAGTCAACAAAAACGGGCCTCGTGCTGGAGGACACCCCGGTGTGGGACGGCGGTCCGCACCTTCTTTGCGACGTTTCCACCGGCCGCCCCCGCCCGGTGGTTCCCCTTTCGTGGCGTCGTCGTGTTTTTGACTCGGTGCATGCCCTCTCTCATCCCGGCGTCCGGGCCTCGGTCAAGCTGGTCAGCGCCAGGTTTGTTTGGCCGGGCCTTCGCAAGACGGTGAAAGAATGGGCGGCGGTTTGTATCCCATGCCAACGCTCGAAAATCCACCGGCACACACAGGCACCCCTCGAACCTTTCCGTGTCCCGGGTAGGCGTTTCGATCACGTTCATGTGGACCTGGTTGGTCCCTTGCCGCAGTCACAGGGTTTCACGCACCTTTTGACTGTGGTGGACCGTACAACCAGGTGGCCGGAGGCGGTACCCCTGGCATCCACGACAGCGGCGACGGTGGCCAGGGCATTTTTGTCAACGTGGGTTTCACGTTTCGGCCCCCCTGCTGACATTACCTCGGACAGGGGCCCCCAGTTTGTTTCCGAGCTTTGGTCTGCTATGGCTGACGGCCTGGGAGTCAAGGTCCACCGCACCACAGCATACCACCCGCAAGCTAATGGGATGTGCGAACGGTTTCACCGGTCACTTAAGGCCGCGCTCCGTGCTTCCTTGACAAGTGGCGACTGGGTCGACCGTCTTCCGTGGGTTTTGCTAGGATTGCGTAGCGCGGTTAAAGAAGACCTCGGGGTTTCCCCGGCTGAACTGGTCCTCGGCCAGCCTCTCCGGGTCCCCGGGGAATTCTTACCTGAGAGCCCTCCCCCATGTTTCGATACCTCTTTGTTGCCTTTTCGTCCCCCAAGAGACTCATTTCCTGTTCCTGGTCCTGTGCACCACTGCCTGCCTGACACTTTTGTTCCGAGTTCGTTGGACTCTGCTCGTTTCGTTTTCGTCAGGCACGATGCCCATAGGACTCCGCTGCGTCCACCATATGACGGGCCATACAGGGTTCTTCAACCAGGCAACAAACATTTCGTTTTGGACTTTGGCGGTCGGCAGGAAGTTGTGCAGACTTAAGCCTGCACATGTTATGCAAGAGGATCAGGTGGTCCCGGCCCAGGCCCCTCGCCGCGGCCGCCCACCTGCCACCGGGCTGATGGATTCTGTTTTTTCCCCCAGGAGCGACCCAAAATCAACGGAGTCCGAGTCGTCTGCAGCTTTTTCTGACCGCCAGTGCCAGCCTCGCTCCCGGGCTGGGTTGCCCTCTGTCAGTTCCGCACCCCCCCAGTTCAGCCGTTCCGGCCGTTTGCTTAAGCCCCGGGTCCTGGACTAGTTCTGCTGGGTGTTCGGGGGGGGGCATGTGTGGTGGACCACTAGAGGGCTCCACTCACACCCAGTGTATAGGAAGTGTGTTCCTGTGTTTTGTGGCGCGCTATGCGCAGTTGATGTTGGAGACGAATAAAGAAGGAGTGAGAACTGAGAGCTGTGTCGTTGATGCTTACCTCCACACTATTGTATTTCTGCCAAGTATTATGTTTCCTCTAAGATATTGCAGTTCTGCTAAGTTATTCCATTTTAGCATAGTTCCTTTGCTTCTGCAAAGTTTTTACAATTTCTGCAACTTTTCAGCTTTTTCAGCTAGTTTTTGCATGCAGCTTCAGCTTAAAGCATCCACACTGCATTTTCGCAGGAAATGCAAATTTTTCTAGTTGTTATTGTTTTTTTGGTTTGTGGCCCATGCTGGCGAAATGAGTCGGAATGCACGCAGGCTGATTATCAGAATCGGCGAAAGACAAAAATGTGAGACAGCGAATTGGCCGCAGGAGAAATGTTAACAAGGATAATGCACCACCTGCTAAACGTAGCCGTCGTGGACACTATTACAACATTGTTAAAGTGCTTGCAAAAGCAAAATGACAATGAACTCTTGATTTGTCAAATTTAATGTGTTTCATCCTATTTGAACGCTGTTTTTACACATAATGCTTCTCCAGCTTGATCTTATAGGTCAAAGTTATGCCATCTAATGACTAGAAAGCAGTGCACCAGTAAAGGTGCCATCAGCTATGGCTGTTTAAACGTTATTTTTTCCAGCCATCATGATTACTGCATATCATAAGTTCAACATTGGGGATTATTATTAACCTCTTACTGTTATGCTATGAAAGCACATGGCATAACAGTGTGTGTGTATCTATCTATCTATCTATCTATCTATCTATCTATCTCAACCAGATCCTTATCAAATTATTTTGATATTATGCTTTCCATATAATTATTTAGTAATTATTCGAATTCATCTGTGTGCTGTGTGTGATTTATGATTTCAGGAATAAACAGAAAAGTCTGGAGGACTACTGTCAGAGAAGAAGTACACCATGCACCCCCCAGGAGGTGGCTGTACTTACTGAGAGCGTCTTATCTATGATTTTAAAAGACAAGAGGCCACTTGCTGTGGGTGAGGGATTCAAAGAAATGCTGACCACTTTCCAACCAGGTTACACTCTGCCGTCTAAGCGTCATTTTACAAGCATGATGGAGAGAAAGTATGAAACTTCAGTGCAGAGACTAAGGAATGAACTAAAAAAAGCCACATCCAAAATCTCCCTTACCACTGATGCTTGGACAAGTCTGGTCACAGAGTCCTACTTAGGGGTAACTTGTCATTTCATTATTTGTTCAAAGACGCCATTGCTGCTGTTTGTATATTATTAATTTTTTGCTATGATTTTCTTTGTTATATTTGTTTTGCAAAACATTTAATTTTCTGTTAAAAAACAGAAGATTGTAGTACAATGTTATTGTGGATCAGGGCCGTGCAGAGAGGTTTAAAGGGGCGGGTGCTCAAAGTTAAAAAGGGGCACATTGAACCAGGCTGAATAACAACAACACACATTCATCAAGAATCTAATATGGGCAACAAGGCAAAGCAAACGTAGCCGATGTTTTACCTGATGGGTACAATGTTGCTGTTGAGGGGTTGCTGTGGATAGTGCTGGAGGGCGGGGCTGTGTTGATCTGAGACTGTAGACATTAAAAAGTCCACAGGAGAGATGGTAGCTGATTAAACAAGTGTCATGAGATAATAACAAAATGCAAAGATTGGTGACAGCACTTGGAACCATAAGGCAACAAAAAACTGTGAGAAATAATTTAGGCTCTGCCTGTGAATCACTCTTTGCTTCTCTTCTTCCTTCCATCCCATCTTTTCATATATCACTCTCCACTTGCTGTCTATGTGAGAACAAGGCACAACTTGCTATTGCAATAAACTATAATCTAATTATCCACACCTAACAGCTCTTGCACTTAATCTATAATAAAATGATGACAGAAAAATGTTATAGCACTGCCTTTAGTAGCCTCACACAGCTCCTGCTGTTTCCTCCTCATGTCCTTACCAGGCATGTCTGGACAATGTTATATCATGAGTAATATTTTTTTTAAAAATCCATCTAAATAAAACACACACATGCACGCACACACAGTGACATTTTAGACCTTCTTCAGAATACTGTATATACTATGGGCATCATGGAGCTGATCCAGAATCCTTACATTATTATTTATTACTAGAGCTACAATAATAAAGCAAAGAGGAGGGGGAAGTAATAAATATGAAATAATGTATTTATGATGATTCCATTTGTTTCACTATCCACTCTGTGCAGGGCAAAGCTTATTACATGTTTAAACTGTAGAGATACAATAATTTTACTGCTGTAACATCCAAATTTTGTCTTATTTAAAATATAAATCTAATATAATCTGCTTCTTAATGTATGTTCTTTAAAATACAGCGTGTGTTTTTAATATATTATAATTATAATAATGCATAATTATGTGGACATGCATATTAGATCGTTTTTAGTGAAATATAATCCCTCCAGAAAGGCAGGAAAAGCCCGGAAACTTACTTTAAAACTAAATATGTTCCCTAAAACGGTGACAGAGCTACAGACCCATGACAGCCTTACACAGGTAGCCAGCAGCTATGACCAGCACTACATGTGCAGTTAATAAAAGGACAGGTAATGTTTGTCGCGCTGTTGCACGCACAGCACGCTCGTTTGTTTCAGTTCGTCAGTTGCAACAAGACAGCTTACCAACGTGTACGTAATAAGCTAATACTCCTGGGTGCTACACACTACAGTGTGCGCTGTACACCTACTTACTGGTTTTGTCGCATCAGTCTGTGTCTCTGAGTTAACTTGTGTTTCTCCTACAGCTCTGGACTACAAAAAATGCGCGTGCTCTTTGTGAGCTCGTTCCCGGCTCGTAACCAGCGCGTTCTGCCGTCAAGGGCGATCATTGGTTAAATGTGATCATGTGACTGATGCAAGCCAGATCCTTTTATTTAGCAAAACTGTGATTAATAGTTAAATATTATTGTTGAGGGGCACAGGCAGGACTGCGCACGCACACACACATAAAGAAAAATTAAAAAAAAAAAAAAAAGTTGCCTCAACAAAAGGGCACTTTGGGCACCCATCAGGAAAGGGGCGGGTGCCCAAGCCCCTCTAGCCCCCCCCCCCCCCTCTGCACGTGCCTGGTAGGAGAGCCTGCACTGTAGATACTGGGTTTTATTAAGAGAATGCAATTGCAACAATAACAAATTGAAAAGATTTTTTCATTCCCTGTAACGTATGGCTGCTGAGTAGCCATACCAGACATGCACACAGGGTGACCAGATCACAATAAGCCGCATGTCGGACTTTTCAACTCTTGCTAGGTAAACACCATAAGAATAAAGGGAAGTTTTCACTCTCCCTTGTTATTTCAGCTGCGGTTCTGTCTGGTAACAGTCTATAGGTTTGAGTAAGGATATATCCATAGGTCTTTTTGGAGCACTAGCTGACAATTTATGAATCTTTAGCCAAATATCACACAAATATACTGTGTGGCTTCACACCATTTTTTCTCTTATGTGAAACTGAAAAATAACTCTATTTCTCAGTATATCTGTCATCTGCTTTGTGGTATTTTCCACTATATTGCACAGAATGATATATTTGTTCATGATAAAAGCATGACCTAAATATGTACTAAGGAAAATCCAGTGTTTAGAAAGGTGGATGTCCTGCAGAGCCTGTAAAATGTGGGACATTGGTTCAAGATGTGGGAGAGGGGGAAAGCATAAAAATGCTGTGCAGTCCCCCTTATAGAGGGACATCTGATCCCCCTCCCTGCACAACATGAAGTATGAAGTAACACCAGTAACACAACACCTTATGGACGTAAACCAATGTGTAGACAGTGATGTGCAAAGCTTTTCTTTACCCTCCTATCTATGAAAGTGACCAAGGTACACAAAGTTAAAGCCGCTGGGATGCCTGTCACTTTAACAAAGTTCATAGTTCAAGCTGCACGTGCTTGAATCAACATGGCGCCGCCTGCTCAATAGAAGTGGAGCAGAAAGTAAATACAGAGGTACGGGAAGGTAAGGAGCGCTCGTGGAATGTTACCGCTAGTCAAAAACAGCACACTACACAAAGTGTTCCGTTAAGATACCGACGCCGTTCCTCTGAAACTGCAAAGAATGTAACTTCCTGCTCGAGCTAACATCAAGTCTTTCAGTTTGCCATATAACCAAAACATAATTACTGAAAAGCAGTAAGTGCATGTACTGTTATGTAGAGTAACAGCATTGTTTTACACAGTCACGGTGACACATTAATTGTAGCAGTTATTTGAAAGTTGCACAATACCCTAAACCAGGCTTGAGAGTAGAGTATGAGACTTTTTTCACGTTTTAACTCCGTGAATGCGAGCTCCTGATAGGCCTACTTATTGTTTGGTGCTTTAGGAATCAGCACAGTGATGGCAGATATCAGCAGCAGCCCAGCGGCCATCACTCCAGCCTCGCTCTCCCTGGAGGAGAAGCCTGATGACCTCTCCAAAAATGATGTTGCCAAGCCTGATGTTCAAGCTGAAGGAGAAAGCCAGGCGGCTCCTGACCCCGGCATGTACCGCTACATCAAAGAGGACCTGTTCACGTCGGAGATCTACAAAGTGGAGATCAGGAATCTGCCCAGGTTCATAGGCTTCAATGACCTGAAGAAGTTCTTGGCCAAGCATGGCCTCAACCCGCACAAAATCAAGCTGTTTGGCAGGCAGACGTTTGCTTTCGTCACCTTCAAGAACGAGGAGGAGCGCGACAAGGCCATGAAGATGGTGCATGGCATGCAGTGGAAGGGCCAGGTGCTTAGTGTCAAGCTGGCCAAACCCAAGGCAGACCCCATCTTGAGAAAGAGGAAGGAGAATGAGGGGGAGAGCGCGCCCCCATGCAAACGAACAGATGATGGGGACGAGGATGAGGAGCCGCTCAGTGTCCAGATCGCCAACGTCGTGACACCTCTGTGGAACATCTCTTATGACGAGCAGCTGAAGAGGAAGGAACAGGAGGTGGTGGTGGTTCTGCAGAAGCTGGCCAAGTAAGTGTAATATAATACAGATTTGGGGTTATTTATAGGTCATGTTGTACTTTTTATGGGACTTGCTGACATGTCCGTACAAGTTAAACCTTTGTTTTCTTTCAGAGAGATCGGCAGCACCAACAAAGCCATGGTGCCGTGGCTGTTTGCACAGAAAGGGAAATACAACAACATGTGTTGTCCTCTGGAAGCCCTCCGACCGTCTCCTACACAGGTATACTTTGAATAGTTGCTTTTATTTGTCCATAAAAGGCAGGTGGTTATGCAACAGTTAAAAAAAAAAAAAAAAAAAAACAGGATGGAAAAAAAGGCAAAGCACAAAATAAAAAGTAACTAATTAGAGATGGAAAATGACGTACATCAGTTTATTCTGTTTCACGATCTCTCAGCTGTTTTCATGTCTCTAAATATTGTATATAATTTAATATTCATCCTTCTGACCCGGTTTCCGATCGTGACAGACAGAGTACAGAAACAAGTGCGAGTTCCTCATATCGGTGGGTGCAGATGGCGAGGATAAAACCATCGGTTTCCGCCTGGGGAAATACAAGGGAGGCTCCTGTGCTGTGGTGGGGCCGGCTGACACGTGCCACGTGCCGCCAGAGGCCAAGAAGATGGTCAGCGAGTTTCAAAAGTTCATCAGGTATTATTATGTGTGCTCGTGAGGATCTAGGAACAGTTTAGTTTGGGGAACTAAAGCTGCTTGGAAAAAGTAGTTGAACCTAAATAAAAAAAGGTCAAATTCATAATGTACATGTCATGTTATTTGAGAAATATGATACAAATAAGTGGAAAAAAACAAAGCAAGTTGTCTAAATGATTTTGTTTCTAAAAGTGACTAATCGCTCAGTCTGGCTGTGATTTTTGCAAACAGAACAACTCCATACTCTGTGTACAGCCCAGAGACATATGAAGGACACTGGAAGCAGCTGACTGTACGTACTACAAGGACCAAACATGCCATGGCCATGGTGTTCTTCAACCCACAGGTGATGAAATGTTGAAACTGAACTAGCGCCCCATGCTGTTAAAGGTCTCCCTTTTGATTTGCTTCATTTGTTTAATGACTCTTAGAAACTTGAAGAAGAGGAACTTGGTGCTTTAAAGAACTCCATGAAGGAGTACTTCACAGAAGGAGAGGGGAAAGACAGCGGCGTGACCTCTCTGTACTTTGTTAGAGAGGGTCAAAGGTAAAACTAAACTACATGCTCAGTAAGTCATAATCTGTATGAATTTAATGACTGAATGTCATCTTAATAATACTTAATAATAATGACTATTTATGTAACTTCTTGTATTTTTTTTTTTGCCTGTTAAGGAAATCTCCAAACCCAGAGGATCTCCCCTGTGAGCTGGTGGTTGGAGAGACCTGCATTCAAGAAGAAATGCTTGGTTTGAAATTCAGGATTTCTCCGCATTCATTCTTCCAGGTGAGGAAGAGCAGAAGCTGCATGCTGTGGAAGTTATGAGGTCTGGTTTGCAACTAGAATATTTCAGGATTTCTTTCTGTGAGGATGAGTGAACACATGTTATCGCAGGCATGGTAATCCTTTTCTGAAGTTCTGATCTCACCATGTTATCCTTCTGCAGATGGGGTGAAATGGTACTCCTCTGTGCTGTGAACAAGCAGCTAGGCCAGGGGTGGGCAACTCCTGGCCTCGAGGGCCGGTGTCCTGCAGGTTTTAGATGTGTCCTTGATCCAACACAGCTGATTCAAGTGGCTAAATTACCTCCACAACATGTCTTGTAGTTCTCCAGAGGCCTGGTAATGAACTAATCATTTGATTCAGGTGTGTTGACCCAGGGTGAGATCTAAAACCTGCAGGAGACAGGCCCTCGTGGCCTGGAGTTCCCCACCCCCTAGCTAGGCTCTTCTAAGGCTCATCACAGAGCCTAACAAACAGAAGTAGATCACTGTACTTCACCATGCTTTACCTTTTTTTTGCAGGCATTCCTAAAATGTGGAAACCTCTCCAAATACAGGGCTTAACTGAAAAATATCCCACAAGGCTGGAGTGACTGTGAATTTAATACATTCATCTTATGTTTGTTTGTTTTGTTATTAATCTGTGGCTAGGACACTCGGGTATGGTAGACGATGGTCCCAGTTGTGTTTGCCAGCTTTAACATCAGGTGCTCAGCCTCCATTAACAATCTGTTTCTGTGTGCTAGGTGAATACAGGAGCTGCAGAGGTGCTGTACTCTGCTGTGGGGGAATTGGCCCAGCTGGATCAGGACAGCATAGTACTGGATGTGTGCTGCGGGACAGGAACCATTGGCATCTCTTTGGCTAAGGTAATGGGTTTTGTTTTGTTTTTTGTCAATGTAAAGGTGTTGTGTACATTTTCTCATTAGTCATGAAGCAGGACAAATGCACACTGACTCGGTTTCATGTTGCCTTTTTTTGCCACCCACTTTTATATCTAGAGGGTGAAAAAGGTGATAGGGATTGAGATGTGCCAGGAAGCAGTGGAGGATGCCAAAGTTAATGCAAAGCTGAATGGTAGGCACCACGAACATCATCACTTTTATCTTTTTGTAGCATTTAGTTTGGGTAAAGCGCATAAGTTGTGGTATTGATGTGATTACCTTTAGTAATTGTATGCATGCTGCATCCCTCTCTTATTTTTTGTTTTTAAGGTCTCAGTAATGTTGAGTTTCACTGTGGAAAAGCTGAGGATGTGTTCCCCAACATCCTCAATGCTGTCGTTTCATCCAGTGCGACTGCTATCGTAGATCCACCACGAGCAGGCCTACGTGAGTGCACGTTATGATCAAAAGATCTACTCAGGTTAAGGTGGTTGTAGTAAGAGATGATTATTTTTTCTTTGTTTCCTTAGACTCAAAGGTGATACTCGCAATCAGGAGAGCAGAGCATTTAAAGAGGCTGGTTTATGTATCATGTAATGCCAAGGCAGCAATGACCAACTTCATTGAGTAAGTGAATTTTGTAGTAGAAAATAAGCCAAAATAAAATTTTTTTAAATGTGACTCCAACTGTGGAATTGTTTTTTCCTTCAGTCTGTGCAGAGCTCCATCAAACAGAGTTCATGGAGCCCCATTCCGTCCAGTGCGATCCATAGCCGTGGATCTGTTCCCTCAAACCATGCATGTTGAGATGATTCTGCTGCTGGAGAGAGTGGACTACAGCGAAGACTCAGTTTTATAGCTGGAGAAATGGGTCTCTGTGCAGTTTGATTGGCAAATTGGGCTTCCTCCTCTATAAATGTATCCACACAGTACTCTGAAGAATTAACATTGTCATTTACATATTTGTAAAGCCAAAAAGTAACACAAGTTAAATCCCAGTTTTCACAGTGAGCGATAACTGTAGTGTCTTTTTGCATGAACCTTTGTTAGCTTTGACCTAAAGTTTAATTTTCAAACTAATACTGTGTTTTCTGTTATTTCAAACAGTATTGCTAAAAGCTTAACCAATAAATTACCACCTCAGCTCACTTCCCCCTTTTTAGTTTTGATCCTCCAATCACTGAATAAACAAAAGCTCTTGTAGCTATTAGTCAAGACATTTTTATTTTGCATAACAAATATCACCAAAGTCATGGAGCTCAGGTTGCAATACATACTTCATAATCTAGGCAGCAACACTTCAAACAAGTCATTGGTACAACTTAACAGCAACGCATGGAAGCAGTATCCCCCCCCTCCCCCGACACTTATGGGCTTTGCATGAAAACACATACACAAAGGGAAAGCACATTCGTAAAGTGATCTGTACTATCACAGGAGCCTTGGGTAAACAGATGTGTCCTCTTGTAGAAAAACCGCGGGGCAAATACTTGAGTGCACAGCAGTTTCCATTTTGTTCCAGCAAGTGACGGGTCTATGCATTTTCCTGTTAGTCCATATTCTCTTCAGGTCACAGCAACATTGAGTTTTCTATAAAATGCATAAGACTATAAGCTTTGGTATACACAGTTTCATCAGCTTGTTGGACTGAATGACTTTATCGCTGTTGTTTACATCAGTGCCAACTAAATTTTACAAGTTTGCCTTGAAAGAAAAAAAAACCTATTTGTGGCAAACGTACACAAAATACAGTCCATTCAGGTGAATCCTACAAATCTGGATGAGTTGTAGGTATATTTTCTTGAGACGTTTCTTGGCCATTTTTAACTGAAAACACTATCTTAAATTCTTTATCAAGTAAATAGAGATTGGTCTTTCCACTTCCTGCTGAAGGGTGTTTTAGGTCCAATGTACAATATATACTCTTGAGCCCTTCATGAAATGGATTAACTAAGGCAACATGTAACCAACATGATTTTTTTAAAATAAGAATATAAATGAAAAGCAACTGAAATGCGCTTTGTGGTTAGCAACTGTGCATGGCATTAGCATATGAATAAAAATCCAAGTGCGAACTAAGCGCATAAGTGAAATGATCCCCAACATGTTACAGTACTGTGTCCCTGTGCTTGGGGTATACTGCAGTGTCACCATGTAGCAGGAAGCTCTTGTAGAACCTGACCTTCACCGGCTTAGGCCTAATGTCAGATATTTGTATGGGCACATGTGCGTGCCCTTTTATACTAAAGATAATTTAGAAGTTGTAGCTTGGTATCATTCAGAGATGGTGTCACAGTTTTTTTCCAAACAGTACCTCCAGCTTCACAGCTGGGTTAGTAGTCGGTGAAATTCATTACTTATAATTAAATGAAGGAGTCCCTTTTTAATACAGTCGTATTTAACAAACATGCATTTTTGTTAAGAATATCGACTGACATCACTGAAGTTTCATATTCCATAAAACAATCTGTACTGGTATCAGCGATGAAGACATCAGGTGGGCTCTAGCTTATGTCTTTTACTGAAACAAATGAAAAAGGCAAGACCCTCAAGAAAAAGTCAGCCCAAATATTCCACTAGGAATTATTCCAGGAATAAAAGCAACAGTCAACAAAAACATCTGACAGGACACGAGTGTGTAACAACAGTGAGCACTTCACACCGCATGTTGCCAACGTGCAAACCAAAGACAGCATCTGTCAATTCTGGGGACAAACAAGACCGCACACAGCTGTAATCATCACTCACCACATCCATAACACCTACCATTAAAATAACAAATAAAATAGGAACTTTGCTTCCAATTAAATGAACGGTATAAATACAAGTATTAGTAGTCCCTTTCAAATACTTTTAGCACAGAGAAAACTATCAGCTGCTGGTACTATGCGCTCATGACTGGTGAAAACAAGCCTTCAAAAATAAAACCAGTGTGTGCAGTGGCTTTCTCCACTTTAAGAGGCATGCAAATCTATTTTGATGTGGTTCATCTTATCAAGTAATGGTCACTTCTCTGGACACTGGGGGGGGAGGGGGGTTCTCCTACTGCTGTAATTAGGATGCATCTAGAGAGGTAGACGATATTCGCTCTACAGTCTGTTCAGTCCTACACTTACTTCTACCAGCTTAACCAATTAAAACAAGTGAAGGAAGTAAGCAGTAATATCAGCCTGGTCAACCCTTTACTATATTGCCATTTAGATCTCAGTGATGCATAATTAAGTGGTGGATGGTGGGGTGTGCATGTGTGTGATGTCTGACAGTGACTGGTTTTCAGTGCTGTGGTTCATCAGTGATTTGAGATTTAAACGTCGACAGTGCAGAGGGGTTCACTCCCCGGCTGGGCAGATTCCATTATGGTCATCTTGGGTTTCTTCCTCGTTTCCTCCTGGTAGAGAAAATAATTAAAGTACAACAACCAAGATAACAAAAACAATTATTCTCAAGTACAAGATTTTGGGTAGTGTACATGCAGTCTGGCCAACCAAAGACTGGAAGTTACACTCCTTTGTTTTGTCTTTTTTATTTACAAAAAAATAAAGCTAAACATTACCCCCCCTTTCTTTTTTTTTTTAGAACTAAAATCCCAGTAAGAACCATTCCTACCCTCTGTGCAGCCAGTTTAATCATCTCTTCTTGCAGTTTGTTCAAGATATGAAGGTTTGGCTTGTTCTTTTTGGCATACTGCTGGAGCTCGATCACGCTCTTGTCGGAGCTCTCCTGAGAAGTAAGATCATTTTATAACGACATAGCACATGACACTTCATGATAACACGCTATTCAGCTCATCAACACATGGCAGTACCATTTCAATATGTGCAGAAAATTGGTTCAATTCTACATCCCAGTCATTGGTTTAAAACCCAAAATCAATGACGTAGCAGCCCATCCGCTGTTGACCAACACTCTAGGAGCAGAGCTTTGTCATCACATAAGCTCATTTATTTTATTATGCATAGTAGTGACTTTGTTAATTACAGTCGTAATTAACAAAGGATCCAGCTTTATTTAGCTGGACACTTCAAATGTTCCAGCACTGACCCACTCACATCTTTTTTCCTGTCATAGACACCCAGTTCCCAAATAAATTAATTAATAGAAAGCAGCATCTTAAAACGGCATCTTCTTGCTCTTCATCCTGTTTTCAGACCCAAAATGAACTGTGGTCTGAAAAAGATTGACTGCCACTTGCTCCAATTCAGTAGAGCATCCACTGTTTATCAGTGTACTTGAACAGGCGCCCTCTGTATCGGTCACAAAAACTATGATGCACAATGCTGAGTTAAAGCTGGAGATTGCGACTCTGTGGAAAACGGTATCTTCTTATCTAAAGACACTTAAAATCCCACAGGAACTATATTAGAGACCAAAACAATTTTCTTCATCTTCAATGCTTTCTCTTAAGACTTTACAGCAGCTGTCAGTCCTTACCTTCTTGACCATCTTATTGCTCTCTCTGCCGTACATGCGCAGCAGTGAGCCCCAGTTCTTGACGTGAGGATGTAGCATCTGCAAGATCTTCTGAGATGCTAGCTGTTTGCCAACCCTCTTGTTCTTGCCTAGTTACAAAGATGACAAATATAAATAACCTGTCACTGAAACTCACATGTTAGTGTCACACAGTGAAAAATTGTATTTATCACTTATATTGGTTTTATTCTGATTTTTAGTGTTTTTATTTGCATGATTTTATTCTGTTTGTATTGCATGTTTTTAGTGTGTTATTTGACATTGTTTTAATCCACTGTGGAATGGCTGAACATGGGATAAATTAGTTGATAGGGATCACCCGCTGAGGTATGGGTGTGTCCAGAGGTGCTGTGTAAAGACCTTTTAAAAGCAGGCTAACTGAGCCCTGGGAGGACAGAGGCCCCAGATATGAGCAGGCCAGGTGAAAAGAGGGACCCGCTGCCTGATCGTGGGGGTGCAACACCTAATCAGGAGACGTGGCGGCCCAGTCCTGACAGCAAGGAACGGCGAGAGTGGGAGACAAACGCGTGTGATTAGCAGCAGGGCAGAGGTATACCTCCTGCATTTGTGAGTAGTGTCTCCACTTGTTCGTCGGATGCAGCCGGGTTGGGAGAGGGTCGCCATGGCTATAAGCCAGGGACACTTCTGGGACCATTGTTCTGGTCCCCTATTTGTTATTTTACAGGGCGCTGATGCGAGGGGAGCCGTGGTGGCATCGCATGATGGACTCCGGTGCAGAACGCAAGCTGGGCTGGGATGTGATGGGCCTAGTGAAGGGATAGGAGGAGGATAGGAGGCTCCTCCTTGTCTGTTGGAGACTAGACTGGTGTGGACTCCGCTCTGGAGAAAGAATTCCTGGCCTGCTGGTGGACCCATAATGAACATGTGGCATGATTACATCAGGGGATTTTAGTGGATGTAGAAAATTGTATTTTTATGGGTTTTAGAATTGTTTTACTATATAGACAACATTTTATTCTGTAGGTTTTTTAAGAGGTGTTTTTGTGCTCCCTGGCCTGGTAATAAACTGCTTCCGATCAGACCTGCTTCATCTTTGTGCGCTTGGTGTCTGACTCGCTTGCTCGCCCCCTTGTATTTAAAAGAATCATTCTCTTTAGCATGACATTCTGGCACATCAGCTTTAGTGTCTGCGTTACATTAGCAAAACAGGTCCACTAAAAAAAACTACATAAAAGGAAAATAATCTTAATAATATGGACTTCATTTACAAAGCAATTCTGACAGCTGCTTTGAACTTATCTATAAATAACACCCAGCTATGCTCTCGCCAGATAGAAATGCAAAGATTAGGGTCTACTTACACCAGCCACGCACAGTATGTTTCCCACATGTCATCACATATTCACTCTTCTGGTTCTTCCCCGGGATCACCTCAAATTTAATGCTGGTGTCCCCCATCCCGTGGTTTCTGCAGTAAGGAACAAACATTTGTTTTCACATGGATATTTGAAATCTGTCTGCGTTTTGCACAGACACCCAAATGTCCAATCAGCTGTGAACTACATTCTCTCATCTTGATGACGAGCAGCTCCACCTTATCATTTCAGTTAAATGCTTTTCCTTGTTTTCTGTCATATATATGTGATAAAGGCTTTTATTAAACAGTTACCGATAATAAAACCAGTGTCTGTACAAATAAGCCAAATGATCCATTTCAAACTGATTTTCCCACTTATGTTTCTGGATGATATCCTGAACACTGGCATCTCGGGCACACAGCCAATCAGTCGTTTCAATCCATGTACAAGGAGCAGTCAGTCAGAAGAAAGATGGTGAGGAGGGACTCTAACAGCTTGTTTCAAATAGAGGGTGAAATCAGAGACTGCAATAAGGCCAGTAAAAGATAGTAAGGATCATTTTGAAAAGTTAATCATGCAGAGCTACTCTATAACAATATGGACGCAGTCGTAGTATAAATCCCACAACAGGTGACATAAAGAGGCCTGAGAGAGAGAGACAGGAGAAAAAAGGACACACACATCGCTTTGACAATAACAGTTTAACAATATTAATAAATACTCAAATCTACTTTACCTTTTAAGGCACTCATGAAGAATCTGATATGGCGATAGTAGTCCTGCTTTGTTGGTCAGCTCATATACTCTTGAATCTTCTATACTGATATGATTAAAATACTGCAGGAGAGAATGCACTGAATGTCACCACTGCTGTGTCATCTTCAACTCTAAAAAGATGTGTTTTACATTTGAAGGAAGTATTATATGAAAATCTTGGCTTCAGAATCAGGATTTAGCTTTGCTTCAAGAGTAAACCAAAAAAAAAAAAAAAAAAGACAAAAAAAGAAATACACACAGAAAAAAAATGTCAAAAAACGAAAAAGTACCTCCAGTTCATCGCCTTCGACGGGTTTCTCCTCCGAGGTCTGCTTCACAAAGTCAGGTATGAGGATTTCCAGTGTTGCTCGAGCTGCAAAGACGCAGTGAGATTTTACAGCAGGTGAATGTGCAAATATTTACCACATGTAATACAGTGTACTGTTATCTTGCTCCATTGTGGGGAGGTGCAACAAAGAGATTGTTCTTGGAGCTGCAGTGTGTAAGAAAGTGTAACCCCTTGACTTTTCAGAAGACCTCTCTCTCACAAAGCAGATACATCCAAGCTATTCAGTGACATCCAACTAAAGCCCCTTTTCTATCAGTACCTACTCGAATCGACTCACCACGTTTTCAGGGTTTTCCATTAGGTCATATTACCTGGTACCACGTACTTTTTTTAGTACCTTCTCGGCCGGGTCTGAGCAGGTACTAAAATGTGATGTCGTCAGACTCCACTGCCACTGATTGGCTGGTCAATTGCGTCACTTGATGATGAGTGATGAGAGCCTCTCTCATTCACGAAAATCAAAACCATCATTTTTTAAAAACCCGGCAACGAATGACAGGACCACAGAGAACAACGCCGGGGTCCCCCGAGTCTGACGGAGCAGCGGGTATATTCTTGCCTCAACGTCCACCTTTGTTGTAGCGTTTGTGGTGCATTCTAATAACATGCGATGTATTGCTATAACAACGAAAACACACATTAGGTGGCGCTCATTTGCAATGGAAAACCAGTGAATTGGAGTCAAGTCGTGGCTACGTGATGTAGGTACTAATGGAAAAGGGGCTTGACATGTTTTTTAAGGTCATTATGCTGATTTTTTTTTAAATTTATACCAACTCCAAAGGACAACCTCTAATACAACACCATAATTTTTTTATATATTAAGCTGTGACCAATATCAACCACATGATCAAATGTCCAATATTGTAAAGAAGAAGAATTACCAGCTTTATTCTTGGCAAGTTTTTTACTGCTTGCAGTCCCTGTGCCGTATGTGACTCCATCTATAATGACTGACGCTCCAAAGGGTTCACTTGGGTTCTCTGTGGAAAGAATGGCAAATTAAAATGGATATTCCAAAAAGGTCAACATCGAAAACAGGCAAAACACAAAAAAACAAAAACACTTTTACTAGTTTATGCACAAAAAATCCTGATAGAAAATGAGTGGAAGAAGTAATAGCGTACTATGAATTTGACTGTCTGTGCATTAGCTGCTTGATAAAACCAAATCAGAGATCATATATCGGGCTTTCACATTGCTTAATAGCAGTTTTATATGTTAACCCGGTGTTTTTGCTCCAGATCCAACACCAGGTTACAGCTCAGTTGTTGTGTCTATTTAAGATAAGGTAAAAAGAGAGCTACTGACATAGGTAGCTAACCTGCTAATATTGCTTCGTAGTACACCCTTGTAAATTACTGTATTACCTTTGGCCGCTTAAGAAAGAGGAACTTACCACAATCAAAAAAGTTGTAAACAGGGCGAACCTTGAGGATACGCTGCATATATTCATGTAAGATGCAAACTTCAGACTTTCCATTAGGATTTATAACAAATTCTGTGGAAACAAACAATTCATTGCATCAACAAACAAAAACTTAACAGGATATGTTTAATATCTACACCCAAACTGTATGAAATGTACACAGTATGAATCACAGGTACTGGCACCTTTCTTAGTAGGAGCGTCCTGGACTGACAGTGTGATGAGCTTCTGGTTGGCAGGCAGGATAGGTCTTTCCGACTCTGCCTGTTTCCTCTTCATGTCTCTGTTGAACTGTCTTCGCTCAGCCCAGGTGCGAAACTTCTTGACAGTCACTTGTTCAAAGTCAAAGCATTTCTCCAGGTACAGGCGAAATTCTTCAAGTTCTGCAAGGAAGTTTCAAGATGTCAGATGATGTCTTTTACTGCAGCAAAACACAAGCAAACAAACAAAAAAGAACATTTCAAAAGTCACTGCTAGTGTGGGAAGCGATTTACCGATGGACTCATCCTTGCACACCTCCACTTTGGCCTTGACCTGCCCTAAGGCTCCTTGTGCAGAGTCACAGGGAAGAGACTCTTTATTTTGGATGCTGTTGTCAGTGGTACCTTCTCCATCCCGACCTTCACCAGGGAGACTGGAGGGTGGCATGACATCCTGGTCCTCAGCTGTAGCATCTGATGTGCCTACTTGCTCTCCCCCGTTGGCCTCCTCAGCAGGCTTGACAACAGACTCCTCTGCATCAGGCACCACTTCCCCATTCAGCTCCCTTTCCTCCTGTTCCTTCATTTTCTTGTAGTGTAGACAGGGGATGCTGCTTACAGGTGGGTCGTGTTTCTGTTTGAACAATATGTTAACAGTGCTGTAAGTTTGAGACTAATTTTAAAATGACCTGGAAAGTGTCCATAGGCTTTAAATAAATAAGGTAAAATCTCTCAAAGTGATGTTTACCCAACTGTAAAATGTTCAAGATGTAGCTCATCCAGTGCCGATATGTGTTTTGGGGAAAACAGTGTCGTTATGGTTTTCTTTAGGCAAAAACATTTGAGCCTTTGTTTCCTCAAACACTGTCAGTATTGGCAGGGTTCCCAAGCCCTTTAAATCACTAATTTCACACTAACTTGAACAACAAAAATAACACCACATCAAATGTTGTTACTTTTGTATTATGTGAATTAACTCAGATTAATCAGGAACAAACAGACGAGGAACAGTGCAGAGTTTAGGCTTTTGGTGGCAGACTACTTTAGTCCAAACTGAGAGCAGAAGCAAAATCTGTCACTAATCTGTTTAGAGTGTTGACACAGGCAGACGTTTAATGTAAGCAAAGCTAAATTTTATTCCACCAGTTTCATAAACAGAAACAGTTGTGAAATTTATGCCGTTCTTACCCTAATGCTTCCAGTGCCAAGGAAGTACGGTCTGGACCAAGTGACCACTCTGGTCTCTCTGTGCAGGTAGACTGGAATGCCTGAATTATGGAATGTCATTATCCATCCATCAGGGAGAGGCTCGGTGGGCGGACGTCCCCGACCTAGTACATAAGAAAATGTAAATGTAAATATAAGTACTGCATAGTACACTTTGTGGTATACCTCATTAGTAATACTAAATACTGACATTTCTAGGAGTTGTAATAATCATTCATTCAAAAAACGTCGAAGGCATTTTTATTCATTTGCTTCATTTTCCATGTAAATATAATCCAAAACAAATCAAAAAGCCAGAACAGCAACCATTACTAAGACTTTAACACGTGTGAGGTTTTTGTAGATATTAGAATTTATTTTTCTGTAAATATTTTGCTACTTTGAAAAGAAAAGTTCTTTACAGTCTCAGTGTAGGTGCATGATATCCCTCTCACTCTAAGCAGCAATCATTACACTTTAGGTCACCTTGTTGTAAATAAGCACCTTGCTAAAAATCTATGGGAGTTTGTCCCCTGTGAAAAAGACATCGCTTTTTAACTTTGAGACCGAATCATGTTCAGTTCGTGGGTATGGGGTGAAGACTGAGAGACTATTTGCTATTCATTACATCAAAACCATCATTAACAGGCCTAAATGTTTCTTAGCTGGGAAAGTGAAGTCTTTTCATTAATTTGCCTTTAAAATGCGACCAATGCAACCACATTAATTTAAAGTTTGGTAAAAGAAAAAGTGTGACACGGTTCTGAAGTTGAAATTAGAAACTTCAAACAATGATTTCTGAAGGAACTTTAAGGAATTTGGAAAATATTTCTGCTTTGTCTTTTAGGATTTCAGACCAGACTTGTTTAGTAGGTCATTCTGTGTAATGCAACAACAACACTCAAAGACAGCAATGACCATGTGCTGTTAGACTGTGTGATCCTTTCAGAGGACTTCTTAGTTGTCTAGTCTATTTATAGAGAGCACATCTACCAAGCAGTGTCTCAAAGGAGAGCAGGTTATTGCTATAGGTCACGCACAAAAATATAATATACAAAAGATAAAATAAATTTCCTACAATTTCAGATGGTTTATTTAAACAAAAAAACAAAAGTAACTAATAAGACAAATATGTGGCACATACAAGACAGTATTTGCAGTATACTTCAGACTACAGGCCCCTCCCCAACTCACTCTTCAGGACAGTCTTAATTTTGGTCATCATGGGTTGAACACCTCCTTCACCATCTGACTGATGATCACTGTCCCCACCATATTTATCCTCTGCCGGGCGCATCTTCTTTGGGACTGGCATGCCCTCCTCCAACAGAGCGTCGACATCATTGTCAAATTCCTCCTAGAAGAGTGAAGGGTTAAGGCCAGCAGATGATGATTGTTGGGCAGTTCTAGAGAGTACTGAATTCTTTGTAGTCTTTTCTCAGACTGTGTGTTTGTGTGTGTGTAACTCTGTAGAAATATAGAAAAAAACATTACAGCTGCAAAATGGTGCATAAAAGCAATTATGAGTTTAGAAAGAGAGGATATGCCCCTCTGTTAACTAGCCAGGTTTCAAAAAAAAAAAAAATTACCTTGAAAATAGGAAAAGGGCAGGCACGTTAAAAAATGACCAAAGCTCCACAGCTGTGATTTTACTGGCCAATATTTCCTCAAAAGTACCAGCTGGTCCGACCAAACACAGTGAGCTTAAAGCCTGTCAAAATGGATTCTCTAAGGATCTCACCAGAATTCATCCGTCTAACAGTAACTTCTCCTACTAGAAAATCATATGAAGATCTTTTGGGTCAAATGCAGACTCCGCTATTGAAGGTAAAAATTAAAACACTGACCTCTTCCAGCTTCACACTTCACATTTTCAGTGATTTAAAACAAAACAAAAAAACATTGGTTATCAAACATTTACTTAAACATTTGGTCCTGGTTTTATAAATAAAAGCTTGATGCAGAAGAGTGATGAAATATGACATTAAGAAGTGTACTGTACTTGCAGTGACTGTAGTGTTTGTGGTCTGCATTAGTCCTGCATTATTATGTATTTCACAACGAAGGACAAACTCAGTGCAAAGTTGTCACTAAAAGGGGATACTGCAAATAAAAGTCCAGTCATACCTCATAAGAATAAGCCGTGACTTCGTCATATGCCTGTTCCTGCTGAACTATGACGTCAGACTTAAAGCCTCCATGCTCTCCATCGTCGGGCTCCAGGAAGTTCTCGTAGAGGTCATCCAACTCATCCAGGACAGCAAACTCAACCTTATTCTCTAGATCTACCTCTGTGTCCTCTGACTTTCTGCCTGCAGCATTTGCTGCTCCACCAGTCACCTCGGCTACCTCCTGCTCACTAGCCATGTCGTGCAACTCACCATTGAGACTTTCTAAGCCATCCTCGCTCCCTGCCTCCTGCCTCTCACCTGTATATAAAACCTTCCTCTCTTTGCTATTACTGCTTTCAGTGAAGCTCACACTAATCTTAACATCTCTGAGCAGCTTGAGATCTGGCAGAAACTTGGTGACCGGGGGAGCATGGCGGGCTGTTCTGGGGCACGGTGGGGCGGGACTGGCCTCATCTGAGAGATGACTACAGAAAGTCAGTGAGCCCCTGCTGAGGGGCTGCTGTGTCTTGGTTTCCCCGTCCCCTGGGGTGTATGTGTATCCATCACCACCAGAGCTAACGTCCATTACCTCTGCGTCACTGGACGTTTGCAGGGGAGGTGGTGGAGGTGCTCTTCCCTCATCTAGGCCAAAATCATCAGGTGGCTCCAAGGGGAGAGGGGGTAGAACATCATCTATCTCCATTTCCTTATAAATATATAGCTAACTTAAATAGACTGAAATTTTAATTTTAAATTCTTTACTTAGTGAGAGGCTATCTTCTTATCTAAACACAGAATGCATGCAGAAGCACATCCCTGCATAGGCCACGTACCAGAGGTGAATATGCTAAGCTGACTACATTGTTCTTTTCATTAATGTAGACAGCTTTCAGAATCACTGTCTCAATTATTGGAAATCACAATGCATTCAGCTTAATATGGGATCTAGGCACTGATCATCCTCCACTGCGATCTTGTGGAAGCTAGGAAAAAGGGACCAGTGAGAATAATGTCAGAAAGCACAACTTTATTACTATTACAATACGATGTTTAACGTAAAAATAGCTTCGACAAATAGACGTGTTTTGGCTTTGAATTTGAATATGTTGTATGCAAACTATACATTTGAATAAAATGGGGAACAACCACTCTTTAGCGCATCTGTTCAGCCCGAAGCTTCACAGTGGGCCCCTGCTAAGATTAGCATCAATGCTAATGAGCTGAGCTACTGCTCACCGAGCAAACCCGCAAAGGTCAGCAACCCATAAAACAGCCAGATATTTGGGATACAGGCGTACTCACTGATAAATATGACACGGGTATCTCCTCTTGGGCAACTATCTACCTTTCTAAATTAACACAATTCTCGTCGCGCCGCCATCTTGAAGAAAATCCTAGCCGCGGCTCCCAAACTCATGTCCCGCCTTCCTCTACCGGCTTTTTCAGAACCGGATGTTCACATGACCAATCACTGCATCCTTCAACCGCCATTATTCGGCCAATCAACACGACAGCGTCACACCTCGTGGCCTATCAGCAACATGGCAATGCTTCGTGCTTTTCCCTAAAGCAGGGGACACGGTCCAAATTCGAATGAAACCAACAGTAATTGTAACAACGTCTCCAGCACTCTCATTCCTTTCAGTGGAAATAAATATATTTGGGAAAACCTTTATATTCAAGCATCACCCACCTAAAACAAATGATGGGCAGCCGAGCATATCCTGAGAAAAGTAAAAGTTCAGTATTTCTCAGTATATATGAATTACAAGAGCTATAAAGGCACATGTAATATTTTGGAAGGTAAAAAAAAGTATTTTACTTCATCATCCAAACAATATGTTGACATCTACAAACACTCTACACGGAGTACTATGGGGCGCGGTTTGTAAACTGAAACATTAACAGCAACATTTTTCCACATTTAGCTCCAAACCTTGTAAAAACCTGTTTTTTTAGAACATTTATGAAAATATTTGTAACGTTTTTTAATCAAGGTCTTTTCATTGAAAGAAATCATATAATACTGCTTATAAACTGAAACCCCACTCTCCTGTCTGCCAAAGGAAGGGGGGGGGAGGTCAAATTAGGCAGTGTGATGGAAAATTGACTTTTATAGACATTTCCACAAATTGTACAGAGGCAACTATCCATCTTTCCATTTGTCAGTAAATGTCAGAGATGGTTGCCAGGTAGTGTAGAAGCTGGATGTAGATCCTTTGAGGGAGCATCTTATCTTTTCCTGTTTAAAATACTGCATAACCTCTATGATCCAATGTGAACATGAAAGGAGTGAGGAGTCTTTCCAATGCAACAGCACCTGTCTCCTGGCTAACAGAGTATAAAAGGCTATCGTTTTCAACTTTATTTGTGTTCAGATGCCTACCCTGTGGGACGGTACCAACTAGTCCAACAAAGGGACATGGATCAAATGGCTCTCCTAAAACTTTAGAAAGAGTAGAGAAGACTACTTGCCAGAACTGATGATGCACTGAACAAACCCAGAACATATGTAGAAGGGTGGCTGAAGCCTGCTGACATTTATCACAGGTAGGACCCAGATCTGGTCTAAATCTGGACAATTTAGTCATTGACCAGTGTAGTCAATGTGCAATTTGTATTTTTCCAACCTTTATTTAATTTGTACATAGCACTGTGCACAACCACTAAGCGTAACAAAACAAGTAGCTAAACTTACATAAACTACAAGCTACACATACTACCTTCATACATAACACCACAAAAGGGAAAAAACAAACGAACAAAAACACACAAAAAAACAAAAGAAAACAGAACCAAAAAAAGGGAGGGAGGAACTGTGTGCAACTCCCACTATACATTACTCACAGTTGCAGGTATACGTTACACCTAAATTAGAAAGTAATGATTTGCTGGTTATAGTTTATGACAGTTCACATCAAACAACCTTTCCTGGAAGGATCCAACTCAAAAACTATACTAAAATATAATGACAGCATCCATCTCATCATAAAATCGAAACAGCCAATAACATGAACAAAATAACTCACAATCTCAATCAGTTTATCCTCATGTAAATGCATATACAGTATATATATATATATGTATATATACTGTATATGCATTCAAGTGGCTCCAAAGTGTTTTCTTGAAACAGGACATCTAACAGTTAGGTCCATATACATATTTGGTCACTGACACAAGTTTAGGTTTGTTTTTGTCGTTGTTGTTTTTTTCCTTGTTTACTGAAACATCTCTTTTTAAAGGGACCAAAGGTAATTGGACAGTTGGCTCAAAGGCTATTCCAGGGGGAAATTTGGGTAATTCCTTCATTCTGTTATTATTGAATGGTCAACCTGATCTTAACCCAACTGAGTGTGAATTTCATATGTTGAAGACTATAGGTCCACAAACAAACAGCAACTAAAAGTCGCTGCAGTGAAGGAGGAAACCAGCATCTGGTGATGTCCATGAGTTCAAGACTTTAGCCTGTCGTTGCAGCGAAGGGTTTTCAACCAAGTATTAGAAATTAAGATTTTATTTTCACTTATTTAATTTGTCCAATTACTTTCTGGCTACCTGAAATGAAGGCTTGTTTTAAAAATGCTTTAGTTGCTCACATTTTTATGCAATCTTTTTGTTCAACCCACTGAATTAAAGCTAAAAATCTGCACTAATTTTAAATTCATTGTGGAAATTTACCAAACCAAAATCAGTGAAAAGTTGTCTCTGTCTAAATATTTATGGACTGTATTTGCACATTTAACAATATCCAGAGTATCTTTAAGCTAGAATCACTGCTATGGTTGTTTTGACTCAGTTCAGTTGTGGTTTACATCCATGTCTGTCCACTCATGATACAGTCAGTTATGGCAAAAACCCACCTTTGGTTATCGACTTGCATTCACTTCATGAATGAATCTGAGTGAACATTTGTCCTAGATTAACACTGTACACCTACAACCTTACAATATAACGTGCTTTGAGACAAGAATTGTTGATTGTTAAGTGGTGCTATATGAATAAAACTGAACAGATCTAAAGAAGGGTTCCTGACATTTAAGTTTATTAGAACAGGACACATGGATGACTGCAGCCCGCTCAGATCAAGGCTTTGACGTTTCAAATATTCCAGTTCATCCAAGAACCTCAGCAGTTTCTGTTAACATGTTGTTGCTTTGCTCCCCCATCTCAACCACTGAGCCTGGTGATTTCTTTAGAGGAAAAGGACAAAAGGGAACAAAAAGACACCGACTGCAGAGATGCTGATCTTCTACACTTTGAAATCACAAAATCACAAATTGACATTTTCTAGAAATCTTAATGTGTTGAGCTGAGCTGTTTAACTTGAACAGTGAACAGTGGTGGAAGAAGTATTTAGATCTGACTGGAGTAAAAATAGCAACATTTCAGCACAAAATACTAAATATAGATAAAATATTTAAGTGAAGCTCCTGGTTTAAAAAAAAGAATTATTATTATTATTATTATTGTTGTTGTTATTATTTTTTACTAAATTGATGTCAAACTGCAATGGAAAAAGGCATAATATTTGAAACAAATATGTATCAGAGGTTTTTGAACTCAAATCTCTTTAAGATTCAGCTTTAATTTGTTGTTTGTCTTGATATTCCTGTATTCTCTCTAAAGCAGGGGTGCCCAATCCCGGTCCTCGAGAGCTACCGTCCTGCAGCTTTTAGATGCATCCTTGTTCCCACACACCCGAATCAAATGAATGGCTTGTTATCAGGCCTTTGCCAAACATGATGGCATGCTGAAGAGGTAATCAAACCATTTGATTCAGCTGTGTTGGAGTAGGGACGCATCTAAAAGCTGCAGGATAGTAGCTCTCGAGGACTGGGATTGGGCAGCCCTGCTCTAAAGCTTTTGTTTTTGCAATCACAGAGCTTTGGAGACAACATACGGAGCTTGATCAGCAGCGACAAGACTCACGATCTCCAGTATTACGGCATCACCTCGAATCTGGAGAGCATGGGTACCACGCATGTGTCTGTGCTGACCGAAGATGGATCCGCTGTGTCTGTCACCAGCAGCATCAACCACATGTCAGTGTCTGGATGAAACTGTTTCACTGTTAGGAAGCAGCTATCAAAAATGTGTCTTCCTTTGAAACTGAAAGATTGAAAAGGTTTAAGATTATTTTTAGAAGCTGCTTTGCAAAATTTCTGTACTCGTACGTGTTGTCATTCATTTACCGTTTTCTACTTACAGATTTGGCTCCAGATTCCTCTCTCCAAGCACTGGAATCATCCTCAATGATGTGCTGTTTGACTTCTGCACAATATCTAATTTTGGTAAGGGATCAGCTGGATACATTTTACACTCAATATTAAAACAAGCACAGGGAAGAGCATTGTGGAGATCAGGATGCACAGTGAGGATTGTTTCAAAACTAATGACACAGAGTTTATTTTATTTCCTGCAGTTATTTTCTTAGGGAATGAATAAAGTCTATTTAGAATTAACTCATAAGCAAGGTTTTTGTTACATTCCAACACACATTTCTCAGAAGAAAAAAGTAAAACAAAAAACAAACAACATTTCCTTCAGCATTCATCAGTGTCTGATGATGCTGAACAAAAGTAAATGGCACATGTCCGGGTTGAATAAATGCATCATCATCATCTGATTCACATCATTCAGAAGCAATTTATATGTGATCATTTTTCTCTTAACAGTGATGAGTGTGGGTTGTAGTTTTGTGCTGTCACTCAAGGCTTTTGTTGTATTTCTCAGGAGAGCAGCCTCCCTCCTCTATGGCTCCAGTTCTGCTGAAGTCTCAGTTGAAGACACTGGTGGTTGGATTGACTGGTGGGAGTATGACCAGTACTGGAATGGCTTTGGTACGTGTCCATGGCAATCACACAAACTGCTAAGGAGAGAAAATAATACAGATCCTCTTTAGTGTAAGAGTAAACACTGTAGTCACAGAAGTTTTC
This sequence comes from Simochromis diagramma, assembly GCF_900408965.1. Classification (NCBI taxonomy): domain Eukaryota; kingdom Metazoa; phylum Chordata; class Actinopteri; order Cichliformes; family Cichlidae; genus Simochromis; species Simochromis diagramma. Next base: position 1,565,964 of record NW_024386832.1, read on the forward strand.
ACCCTAATCCATCCTCTAATCATCACTTTCCCATCTGAAAGACTGCAATGTATTCTAATATTTCTCTTCAAGGCGCTCATGAACCACCTTTGGTTTGGAAAGAGCCTTAAGGACGCAATTAATGCTCCAGTTGTTTATGTCGACTCTGAAAATGCAGTAAAGTTTGAACCCAACTTTGAAAAAGTACGTGTAAATATTCAGTGTATTTAAATGATGCCACAATAAGAAATTCTGCTTTTGTTCCATCTGAATCTCTTCTCCTCTTTGTACTTCGGGATGTAATTGAGGCTCTTAAGAAAAAGGGACACAATCATCAACCAGCAACAAGATTCTACAACGTAGTTAACGCTGTGGAAAAGGAGGAGAGCTGTATCTCTGCATGGTCTGATGAAAGGAAAAAAGGCAAAGCAGCTGGTTACTGAGGCCAAAAGCCAGAGGTGTTAGTTTAATAGCCTGGCTTTAAGGTTATAGATACTCCCGCAGCCACAAAATCACAAAATTGTAGCCAATAGTGTGCATAGTACTTAAAGATCATTAAACAAGATGCTGATTATTCTCACAGTAAACACTGTCCTAATAAGTTTATAGTTCCAGTTCATAATTTTAACTCTTACTAAATGCATGTTTATTTTGGTCATTTTAACCCCACAATAGTCCAAAAGGATCATAAAGTAGAGTACGCTTAGGGTGGCCTGTCTATATCTGGACTTCTGGTTTCAAAAGAAAGAAAACAAAAACAGTTTTAAAACACATAACAAGATGGCCACAGTCACAATGCTCAGGTTAACACATGTAGTATATGTGAAACACACAATCACAGTTAATTAGGATGAATCCAAAACACCAGGGCTGATGTCGCTGTTACAGCCATGTCACTACAGCAAAGCTTACACACTGTAGAGATTTATTCATAACATTATCTTAAATGGTGATACCACAAGGATGTGTGACATCATCTGTGAGACATCAACCTTAAGATTCAGTGACCTTATATTGTTTTTAGAGAACACAACTTTTCAGTTTTAATATCTGATTTGTTGTGGTTGTGTGTCTAATAACCTAATCTGGCTTAATTATGGTTGAAATAATATTTTTTATGACATAACTTTTAGTATCTGAGATATAAACATGAAATCATTCGATTTTATGTTGTAAGATGTGAAAGATTTTGTGCTTTCTGTGCTGTGGTGATTTCTTCTTCTTCTCTGTTCTCAAACTAGGAGCTCAGCCTGGGAGGGGTTATTTTTTTCTCCTCTTTCCTCATGTGTTGTGTATTTACAGGTTTTTTTCGTACCTCTCTGTCTTCCCACTGTTATGTTGGCACTTATCCGGCACTATCATGAGCACATGCCGGTTGTCTGGCAGCCTTTAAAACAATTTCCCTCGGGAGAAATAAAGTATCCTCAATCAATCAATGATGCCAGTTGTCTACAGTAACTGGCAGTACTTAAAATTTTAACTAAAGAAGCATGTTGAAATTCAAAATTTTAATTAGCTTGACCACAGAACAGTTTTCCATTTTGCCTCAGTCCATTTTAAATGATTTCACATTTATTATCCTGGGTCTGTTTTCCCAGTTTTTTTGTTTTGTTTTTTTAGATTTCTAGTTTGTTAATTGAAATATTCTGTGAGGCATCCAATATTGACTTTTAGTGTTGTCCTTTGCACACATTCTGTGAGTCTTTTGGTGATGTGCTGTACATGATGAGATATACACAAAGTTTTCACAGTTTTAAACTAATAAACATTATTTTGAAATTGATCCATAATATGTTTTTGCAGATTGGTGACCCTCTGTCCGGCTTTACTTCTGAGAAACTCTGCCTCTCTAAGTTGCTCTTTTTATGTGCAATCATGTTACTGACTTGTTGCAAATTATCTTAACTTTTAAATGTTCCTCCAGCTGTTTGTTTTTAGTTCCACTTATTATTTAAACATTTAGTTGCCCCGACCTAGCATGTTTGCTCCTGCCATCAAAGTCAAAATGAATTGATATTTTTGATAAAATAGTAAAATGTCACATTTTAAACATTTGATATATTGTCTGTGTTTTACTGTTTTATTATTATTTGTTTTCTATGTATTATTATTTATTATTATTAGTTTTCTCATTATTAGAAAAATAATCGATGAATAGCTACCTTACCGTGGCAGGAGGGTTTGTGTGTCTCGGGGATCTAAGGGATGTTGCTGACAGGCTTTTGTCCCTTCTGAGAGAATAAGCTGGCCAAAGCAGGTGATAGAAGCCACTGACATCTAGACAAGTTTCTTTACCATGTATGAAAAGGTTTCACCCCAAATCCAGCACCCTGAGACTGTAGACTAAGCAGAAGGAAGGAGGCCGAGGACTAGTGAGTGTCAGAAACACCGTCCAGGATGAAACAACAGAGATCTGTGAGTACATCAGGAAGATGGCCAAAACTGATCGTATGCTTAGTGAACACTTCAGCCAGTAGAAAGCCAAGAAAGAAGAGGAGAAGGAAGAGGAACCATCAGGGAAAGACAGGCCTCTGCACTTCATGTACCACAGGAGATGTGGCTGACATACAAAAATTTACAATGGCTGGACTAAGCTGGTCTGAAAGACAACACAAGGTGTAGGAGCCATTTTTTGGGTTAATACCCTATGTTGCCGCTAGAGGTCCCCTGTTTCTGTTTCTGTATGGTAGGTTTATGTAAAGGTATTTAAGGTGGACGCACTCAATGGGCGTCAGGTGTGTTGTTAGTCGGAAGAAGACAAACAGTTTGTGACCGCTGCGCTGTTATGTTAAAATAGATAAACATGAACAAGATAAGTACTACTGCATTTTCTAAACATTTTGCTCGTACTGTTTTTTACGTACTGCCGAGTGACTGTCTGCTGCTCCTCAAATACATTTCATTGCAATGTTGACCCTGTGCTAACTTGCATATGACAAATAAAACTGAAACTGAACTGGAGTTATTGGGCTGTTTAATGAATGCATGCATACCAGTGATATCGCGTCACCCCCGTTAACGAACACCTCAGTGGCTTCCAGCGTAGGCTTAGCCTGTATAGGCATGCATCATGGAGCGCGGGAACACGCCTAAGCACAAGATCAGTAGCGGCTGGGGTCTACCACTGCAGGCAAGACCCCAGGTGCAGGCTGTGTGACCCCAGAAATGACATCTGAGATCTCTGTACAGAAGACTCCAGTCCTACGAACAGTGACGATATGCGGACACTGAAGCGCCCAGGTCTCTGGTACAGGACCTGGGCTTTTAGGATAAAAGACACAGGGCGAGCGAGGAATATTTTTATACGACAGTGGAAAAAAAAGATTACTTATATCCTTGTAAATATCACTTGTCAATGATAAAGTCCTGCTTATGCCAGATCTCTTAAAATATGATGCAGATAAATAGTTATTTAGCCCCAGTGACGGTCCTAGCCTGTTTGGCGCCCTGCTGAACACAGTCCAAAAGATTCAGTGTCTACTGTTTACTATCATAGCCAAATTCAAATTTATTTATTCAAATTTTATTTGTCACGTACACAGTCATACACAGTACGATATGTAGTGAAATGCTTGGTGGCTGTCACCACCAAGCCACCAACCACCACCAAGCCACTTGAAATGCCAAGTGGCTAACAAGCGCAAACAGAAGTTTTCACTATGCCTACATATTAATGTTATCTTCTTGTATTTGTGTTGTAGTCAGTGCCATCCTCTATGCTGTTGCATTCGGGGGCAGCAGGTTGAGGGTCACAGATGCCAGCAGACTAAATAAACTGATCCACATGTTGTGGGGGTGGAGCTGGACTCCGTTAGGGTGGTGTCTGAGAGGCAGATGTTGTCCAAGATAAGGATAATCATGGATAATAACTCCCACCCACTCCATGACCTGCTGGCTAGTCACAGGAGCACGTTCAGTGAGAGACTGAGATGACCAAAAAGCACCACTGACCGACACAGGAAATCATTCCTGCCTGTGGCTCCCTGTACAACTCCTCCATCTAATACACTGTAAACACTGCAACAGTCACACCCCTTTTTACACGTGCTCTTTTCTACTCTGGAATATTCTTGCCAATGTTCTTGATATTTATTTAAAATCACCTCTGTTAATTCTTGATATTTAGAATTGAGTGATCTGTATATAATAGTGCTTTTTCTTAAATGTGTAAAATCTGTAACATAATGTATTGTTTGGAGTTTAGTCTGTTACTGTCACGGTTCTGGGTCAGTTTCCACCCAGTATTTTGAGTTTATTATGTTTTGGTTTAATTTTGCATCAGGGATTGTTTTCTTGTTCTCTTGTTGTGTTAATGATGATGATGATGATGTTTATTATTAGAGTTTCATGTTTCTGTTTGTGTTTAGGATTTGTTCTTCGGTTGTGTCTGCTTAGTATATGTCTAGTTCCATGTGTCATTTTCTGTCTGTCTCTCAATGTCGAGTCTGCGTCTTAGTGTGATGGTTTCTTGTTCCTGTTTTATTGTGAAGGTCTGTGTCTCATGTGAGCGTGTTCAGTTTTATCTCTCGTCTCGTTAATGACTCCCAGCTGTGTCTCCCACCTGTGTGTAATCTCCCTGTGATTCTCTGAGTGTATTTAAGTCGTGTCTTCTGTGTTTGTAGTTGCTGGTCATCTGTGTGTTTCTGCTCGCTTTCATTCATGTTCAGGTTTGTGTTCTGTAGTCAGTTTGTTCCCAGTCTAGTTTAGTCCTTGTTCGGTTCGCCTTTTGTCCATTTTTGTTTTGTGTTTAATAAACCACCATCACACCTTTACAAGTGCCTGCGTTTGGATCCTCCTTTATTTTCCACACGGCTCATCTCACTTGCCGTGACAGTTACTGTTGCTATTTTTACAATTTCTTCTTGGAGCAACTGTAACCTACATAATTTCCTTAGGGATTAATAAAGTATTCTGATTATGATTCTGATTGTTTCAGGATGACCTGCCATTATCCAATCACACATCTGCTTACTTGTATCTTTTGCACCTGATGACTTCGAACTTTTCTTGTCCATCTTCCATTGGTTTTAATGTTGCACTCCAGTATGAACACCCATCCCCCAACCCGAGGATCACCACAACATAACCTAACAGACCTACACCTTAGTTCACAGATTCACTTTGTCTAGGGTTTATTTCTGGGATTTCACACAACCCAGGATTCAAATCATGAGTAGATAATGGGCTTGGATTTACAACATTATGAATGAAATGTGCTCTGTTTGGAAGCAGCCGGTCCCCTTTCGACGGGTTGTGTGTGAGATTTTAAATCATCAAACTGTAAATTTTAAATTGTTATTGATCCTTTACCCCGAGTCCTAAAGTGTATATTTATTTTCTTACTCTTCTTATTTTTATTGTTTGTTTACTTGCACTGCTGTAACTGGAGCCTCGTCGTCTCGTCTCTCTATATACTGGACTGCATGGAGCGGAGATGACAATAAAATTTACTTTGACTTCAGCAGCGAGCAGGCGCACTGAGGGCTCTCGCGCTCACTTTTCGCGTATAGATTTGAGAAAAAACATCGGTGCAAAAAAGTCTGTATCATGGTGTCTGATGTTTTTCTGTTTGTTGGTTTGTTTTTATTTTGTTTTATTTGGCGAGTTGGTTATTAGATGCCAGCCAGAGAATCCCCCGCAGCCCCGCCCTCTTCTCCCTGTGCAGCAAGCAGCGGGCGCACCTCGCAAACAGAGGGCGTCCTTACTCCCAGCAAATGGGTGATAGAAAACCGATCGGTGCCTATGCCATCCCCAAAATGCGCTGGCTGATGTCGGGGCAGCATGAGTACGAGCAACTTTTTTTTTTTTGCCGATGCCCGTGATGCCGCCCCGGGCAACCGCCCATGTCGCCCATATCAAAACCACTACTGTTTAGCCCAAATGTCTTGCAGTTCCTAGATCATCACATGTCCCTGAAAACATCGGTGCAAATTATAAGTCTGTATCATGATGTCTGCAGTGGCGTGTCTAGAAAATTTTTGTTGGGGGGGCCAGGTAGGGGCACAGATTTGGAGAAGGGTGGCAGATGTAATTGGCAGATAATGGTTAAAAAAAAATTCTACCAACCGTTAACCATAATTCAATAACCCTATAAACCTAATAACCGAATGCACTTTTAACTCTTATTAGAATGAGATTTTAACCACTACGGTGCAAAGTTTTTAGATACTGCGTTGATAAAGTACAAGAGATACAATCAGTGCTTTGTCAGTGTTTACTCAGCATTCAAGGACAGCAATATTTGCATAGTATTTTTACTGACATGTAGTGCACATATGTTTTGGGCAAAAACATTTTTGAATATTAAAATACGAACATTTGTAACAAACAATTGACAAATTAGCCAGTTCCAATGTAAAACTTTATCTGCCTGTTAAAAAAAGAAGATAATCTTCTCACAAACTGGTGTTTGATTTTGAAACAGGAAAAAAGTGGGGAAACAACTGAAAAGACTAACATTTGAATAAAACCTGAAAGCAAGTAAATACTTTCTATGCTGCCTTATGGTAAACTTTGGTAATATTGATAAAGAACAACACTGGCTGATGATGAAATACAGTCAGCTGGCATGGTGACACTGCCAGTATTAACCTGCAGGGCTGGACTGGGACAGAAAATCGGGCATTTTGACTACAGACCGGCCCACCAGGTATTAAAGCCATAAAGACTTTGAATGAAAACAAATGCTGTTGTGACAGTCCCATATGGAAAAGAAATAGTAAAAACATATATGATTTACTCATGAAAGTGGCCACTTTCTCATTACTTTCATATATTGTTTTAGTATCCAAAACATACAAGATTCATTATATAATCTTTCAAGGGATCTTATGTCTGTTTTTACTCTTGTATGCTTTTCATACAAGTTTCACACAAGACAAATACAAACTTTATAAGATTTATATATATCTTTTCCATATGTACACAGTCTTGTTGGTATATGTATGATTTCTATACATTTTACGTCAGATAAAAACTTTGGTTGTAAGATTTAGATAATTATTTAATAAAAGCGAGATATTTTAAATGAGAATAAGAAAGAAAAGTATTTCTTTGTGCCCCCCTCTCCCTGTTAATGCCCTACCTGCCCCCCTGGCAACACTTTGCTAGACCCGCCCCTGCACAGTTACCAGCTGTCAGCTGCTTAGAAAAGGATCCTGGTGTTATTTGTCTCTCAGCAACAGTTCATAACTTCCCTTCAACTCATTCCTGTCACCTAAAAGGTAAACCTGCTTCTCCATCACCTGTTCAGCTCTGATGATTCAGTAAGGACATCTCCTGGTTTCATCTTCATGTTTCCCTCTCACCACATATCCAAACCGACATCATGACCAGCAGCTTTACAGCTGTGGCTCCAGCAAACATCAGCTGATACTAGAAATTAATATTAAATAAATTCTAACAACAGCTGATCAAGCTTAAACGTGCTGCTGTTGTTTAGCTCGACATCCGCTGGTTTCCTCTTTCTGGCGCAAAGTGGGCGATAAATAAACAAGAGAGAAAAGCCGATCAGCTGATCATTGATCAGTTTCATGATTGAAGTAGAAACAGGAGAGGGAGGGGGAGAGAATGAGAGGAGAAGAGGCAGCTGTGCAGCGTAACGACAGAATAACTCCAGCTTTGTGTCTTTTTCCATTCTAACTAAAATCCAGGACAGTACGAGTTATTGCAACTGACAGTAAAAAGTCAGCACAACGAAAATAAACTACACCTAAACTTGGTTCATATCTGACCCAGATAGACTGCAGGTCATAACTTCTTACCTGAAGTTCAGTTCACCTGACACTCGGACTGGCGGCCGCCTCGGGGCTCTCCTCCTGCCTCCCCTTCCCTCATCCACCTGCGGCCTCTGTGGAAGCCCCGCCATAGCCACCACCAAACAACTGAGTTATTTTTACACATCGACCTGCATCTGGCCAATCCACCACCTCTCATTGTTCATGCCATTACAAAAAAAAATAAAAATAATAATAAGTCACCGGGCATATGCCCGGTATGCCCGATGGCCAGTCCAGCTATGTTAACCTGCAACCAAATCTGCAGCTCCATACAGCAATGTTACGACTTAGATTATATCTTATAACTCATAACTCTTATGTTAGCTCCCCTCAGTAGCATACTATCTGAAATATTCAACGGCTGCAATAATTCTTTAAGTGTTATTTTTTCTTTGGTATTCTAATTTCACCGAAGTTTACTAAACTCAACAAACTTAATATTACTTACCGGGACATTTATTCTGTCCTCATTTTCTTTCACCGAAAAATTGTTTCCTGCAGTGCCGTCTTTCGTGCTTGGCTCTCCTACCTTTGCTAAGGCGCATAGCGCAGAAGCCGATGCTGCATTCACTTACACTCGGATATCTGAACTTCACCGTGAAAACATAATCGGACATTTGATATTTGATTGAATTTTATTGTTTTGCCTTTGGGGTGGCACCTGGGGTGGCCAGTCTGGTTGGGGGGGGTGGCCTGTGCCCCCCCAGGCCACCCCCCTGGACACGCCACTGGATGTCTGATGTTTTTCTGTTTGTTGGTTTGTTTTTATTTTGCGAGTTGGTTATTAGATGCCAGCCAGAGAATCCCCCGCAGCCCCGCCCTCTCCTCCCTGTGCAGCAAGCAGCAGGCGCACCTCGCAAACGGAGGGCGCCCTTACTCCCAGCAAATGGGCGATAAAAGAACCGATCGGTGCCTATGCCATCCCCAATATGCGCTGGCATGACGTCGGGGCAGCATGAGTACGAGCATTTTTTTTTTTTTTTTTTTTGCCGATGCCCGTGATGCCGCTCCCCACCACGATGCCGTGGCAACCGCCCGTATCTAAAACCGCTACTGATGATGGTTGTGTTGACAAATTTGTCCAAATCTGAAACTAACAAAGTACATTTAAGCTAAATACAGTTCACATAGGTTTCAATTTAAATACAAAATATTGTTTCAGTTTTTATTTAACCTCAAGTTTAGCTTTAAATTGCAGTTAACTGCATTTTCGCACTTGAATTTTTATTTCAGTTTTAGACCAAATATATTTCTTCATATTTGAGCAGTGCTGACAGATACCCGAACATTCAGCTGAACTTAATATTAGTCCAACTGAAGATCATAATTTAACACTTCACCACCCACTCTGGTCAGTGAACCAACATCACTGACCAGAGACTAAAAGTCACAATCTTGATGCAAAGTGTTTATGGTTTGGGTGAGGAAGACAGCGCGTGGCTCATGAACAGCGAACAGTAGGAGGTCGATAAAGCAGCGATAAGAGCCGTCGATGTTATTCGATCCTTTTGCAGTGGGACAACGACGTGCACGCTATCCCTGGTGGGATCAAGCACATGGAGGAAAAGGCTGAGGTAAGAAAAGTCCACCCAGTGTCTTGCAGAGATGAGCAAAAAACACCAGGGCTACCGGTGTTCTGACAAAACGTCCTACACACCGGAGCAGCTACCTCTGCTTACCACAAACACACGTCTCCGTTGCGTTGTGCCTATCAGTACCCACACGGATATATGTGCGCAATACATCGCTGTGCTGTCTGGGAAATCAACAAGCGGTTAACTTTCGGAGGAAGTGAACTACCGACGGTTACGCAGAGAAGAAAGCAGCGATGCCTGAGTCAACCGAGCACGTGGAAGAGGCAAATACGTCTCCTATGTGTCCCCCCAACGAGGACATTGAGGACGAGGACGTTGTGGGGGCAAATACCACTCCTATGTGTCCCCCCAACGAGGACATTCAGGGAAACGACGTTAAGAGCGCAAAAACCAGAGCAAAACGAAAACGCCTGGCCAAAGTTCTCGGATTAGTAGCAGTTGGCTTTGTAGCAGGTGCTCTAGTAGTTGGTCCACTAGCTGGTTATAATTGGTATCGGAAGGGTAGAAGTGAGTGTAAGGACACCAGTGCTTGCCCTTTCTCAAAAGCTGCTGTGGCCGCAGACTCCTGGAATTGTTCAGAGATTGGACGGTGAGTAACATTTTAAACTTCGGACACATTTTCGTTTTTCGCATTACATACAATATTACGCACTGTTCTGTTCCAAATGCAAACGTTAGCGCTAAAACGTCTTTGAAAACTGCATGACAGCGTCTCATCATGGAAGTGTGCGGTTATGTCCCCCCCCCCATTTTATAAAAGTCAAAATTCGGTGTGATCTGTATAAAATCTTCATGCCATTTCCCTACTAAATCATTTATTGGTCAAAACTGAGAAAAAGCCGTATTACGTAGAAACTATGATTCTTACAGATGTGGTGTGTATTGTCAACAGAAAGTACGGTATTTAAAGAGATGGGGGTGGCTGTTGCTCAGGTAGTAGAGCTGGTCAACTACTAACTGGAAGGCTTTTGGTTTGAGATATATAGATGGAGATGTGTGTGTGTGTGTGTGTGTGTGTGTGTGTGTGTGTGTGTGTGTGTATATATATATATATATATATATATAGATGGAGATGTGTGTGTGTGTGTGTGTGTGTGTGTGTGTGTGTGTGTGTGTATATGTGTGTGTGTGTGTGTATATATATGTGTGTGTGTGTGTGTATATATATGTGTGTGTGTGTGTGTGTGTGTGTGTGTATATATATATATATGTGTGTGTGTGTGTGTGTGTGTGTGTGTGTGTGTGTGTATATATATATATATATATATACAGTGGGGCAAAAAAGTATTTAGTCAGCCACCGATTGTGCAAGTTCCCCCACTTAAAATGATGACAGAGGTCAGTAATTTGCACCAGAGGTACACTTCAACTGTGAGAGACAGAATGTGAAAAAAAATCCATGAATTCACATGGTAGGATTTGTAAAGAATTTATTCGTAAATCAGGGTGGAAAATAAGTATTTGGTCACCTCAAACAAGGAAAATCTCTGGCTCTCACAGACCTGTAACGTCTTCTGTAAGAAGCTTTTCTGTCCCCCACTCGTTACCTGTATGAATGGCACCTGTTTGAACTCATCATCTGTATAAAAGACACCTGTCCACAGCCTCAAACAGTCAGACTCCAAACGCCGCCATGGCCAAGACCAAAGAGCTTTCGAAGGACACCAGGAAAAGTATTGTAGACCTGCACCAGACTGGGAAGAGTGAATCTACAATAGGCAAGCAGCTTGGTGTGAAAAAATCAAGTGTGGGAGCAATCATCAGAAAATGGAAGACATACAAGACCACTGATAATCTCCCTCGATCTGGGGCTCCACGCAAGATCTCATCCCGTGGGGTCAAAATGATCATGAGAACGGTGAGCAAAGATCCCAGAACCACACGGGGGGACCTGGTGAATGACCTGCAGAGAGCTGGGACCAAAGTAACAAAGGTCACCATCAGTAACACACTACAACGGCAGGGAATCAAATCCCGCAGTGCCAGACGTGTTCCGCTGCTGAAGCCAGTGCATGTCCAGGCCCGTCTGAAGTTTGCCAGAGAGCACATGGATGATACAGCAGAGGATTGGGAGAATGTCATGTGGTCAGATGAAACCAAAGTAGAACTTTTTGGTATAAACTCAACTCGTGGTGTTTGGAGGAAGAAGAATACTGAGTTGCATCCCAAGAACCCAAGAACCTACTGTGAAGCATGGGGGTGGAAACATCATGCTATGGGGCTGTTTTTCTGCCAAGGGGACAGGACGACTGATCCGTGTTAAGGACAGAATGAATGGGGCCATGTATCGTGAGATTTTGAGCCAAAACCTCCTTCCATCAGTGAGAACTTTGAAGATGAAACGAGGCTGGGTCTTCCAACATGACAATGATCCAAAACACACCGCCCGGGCAACAAAGGAGTGGCTCCGTAAGAAGCATTTGAAAGTCCTGGAGTGGCCTAGCCAGTCTCCAGACCTCAACCCCATAGAAAATCTGTGGCGGGAATTGAAAGTCCGTGCTGCTCGGCGACAGCCCCAAAACATCACTGCTCTCGAGAAGATCTGCATGGAGGAATGGGCCAAAATACCAGCTACTGTGTGTGCAAACCTGGTAAAGACCTATAGTAAACGTTTGACCTCTGTTATTGCCAACAAAGGTTATGTTACAAAGTATTGAGTTGTATTTTTGTTATTGACCAAATACTTATTTTCCACCCTGATTTACGAATAAATTCTTTACAAATCCTACCATGTGGATTCATGGATTTTTTTTTTCACATTCTGTCTCTCACAGTTGAAGTGTACCTCTGGTGCAAATTACTGACCTCTGTCATCATTTTAAGTGGGGGAACTTGCACAATCGGTGGCTGACTAAATACTTTTTTGCCCCACTGTATGTATGTGTGTCTTTGCAAAGGCACCCTGCAAAAAAAAAAAAAGCAATATGAAGGACAGATAGGGGTGAAGCCGATCCCAATTTCCTGCTAAATCACACATAACTGCATGCAAGTTAGGCAGTGTTATCTATCTGCGACTGCGTTTGTAGGTTTTATTGGATTATTTATAAATAGATGAGTTTTATTGATGATAGTTTTGTAGTTTGCTGTTGCCTTATACCACCCGCTTTTAGACCAGAGACAATCCAGCACATAACAGCAGGGTGCAAGATGCTAGCAGGCAAGGCATACATGGAACGCCATAACCAAGTGGCCGGCATAGTGTACAGGAACATCTGTGCCGAGTATAACCTGGAAGTCCCGAGGTCAAAATGGGAGATGCCCCCAAGGGTGGTGGAGAATGACAGAGCTAAGATCCTGTGGGACTTCCAGATACAGACGGACAAAATGGTGGTGGCTAACCAACCGGACATAGTGGTGGTAGACAAACAGAAGAAGACGGCCGTAGTGATCGATGTAGCGGTTCCGAATGACAGCAATATCAGGAAGAAGGAACACGAGAAGCTGGAGAAATACCAAGGGCTCAGAGAAGAGCTCGAGAGGATGTGGAGGGTGAAGGTAACGGTGGTCCCCGTGGTAATCGGAGCACTAGGTGCGGTGACTCCCAAGCTAGGCGAGTGGCTCCAGCAGATCCCGGGAATAACATCGGAGATCTCTGTCCAGAAGAGCGCAGTCCTGGGAACAGCTAAGATACTGCGCAGGACCCTCAAGCTCCCAGGCCTCTGGTAGAGGACCCGAGCTTGAAGGATAAACCGCCCGCAGGGGCGTGCTGGGTATATATATATATGTATATATGTGTGTGTGTATATATATGTGTGTGTATATATATGTGTATATATATATGTGTATATATATGTGTGTGTATGTATATATATATATATATATATATATATATATATATATATATATATATATGTATATATATATATATATATATATGTATATGTATATATATATATATATATATGTATACATATACACATATATATATATATATACATATACACACATATATATATATATATATATATATATATATACACACATATATATATATATATATATATATATATATATATATATATATATATATATGTATATATGTATATATATATATATATATATGTATATATGAGATAGACAGACAGACAGACAGACCAACCAACCAATCTTCTTCAGATAGATTTATTCTCTCTTCTTGGACACAATATCTGTATTACAGTGATGTCTTAATTGGAGACATTTAAAGAAGTAACCCCTCTCCAGGTTTTAACTGTCTGACATTTGTTGAAAGGTAACCAGGCCTTTTTCAGATGATGCTTTCCAATATGCGGAAATGCCAAAGTTGCACCAATATTTAAACCTACTATCAGTTTTAACAGGGCTGATTTCTGTGTCATATGCTCGCAAGCGTCGTATTCTTGCATCACTTTCAAACATTTTCTTTCTAAGTTCCTGGAACCAGATGTTCAGTGGTACTTTTATGCAGTTGGATACTTTGTTTTAAAAGTGACTGCAATAATGGTTTATCCCCGCGAATAGCCGGGAGCGGGACATGAACTTCAGCCTGATCTATTTCTCTGAACTGTCTCAGGAACATTCTTCAGAAAGGCGGCTCTGCAGTAGATGCTGCCATTGCTGCGCTGTTGTGCACCTCCATCATCAACCCACAGTGCGCGGGCATCGGAGGCGGGGTCATATTCACTGTGATGGACAGCTCTGGTAACAAGACACCCTTGCTCCTCTTAGCTCAACCCCGCTGGGGTTTAACATAATAATATGTCATCTTTTCAAAGGTAAAGTGAAAATCATCAACTCCAGAGAGACTGTCCCCAGAAATGTGAACTCTGACCTGCTTAAGTTGTGTCGTAAAACCACAGAGTGGACCATGGAGTGGCTGGAAGGTGGGCTGTTTTTCTGCCATAATGCTAATATTTATAATGGTTTAGTCTAATCTGCTCTTGGACTCACCTTTATGACACAGCCTCATTCCTCAAGAAAGAGAAACTGGGATAATAAAAAAGAAAAGAAAAAAGAGATAAAGCAACAGAGGGTTTGGCTGTTGGCAGTTATTCAAGACAATGAGTCGGTGTCGTATATGACACTATCAGAATAATCTAGCATAAATTAAAACCATGAAACACATGCTCCTTAGTTTCAGAAGCAACCAGAGAGATTGAAGTAGTTTCTTTCTCCAAACAGGTCTTAACAAGTCTTTTTCCAAATTATGCACAAGATGTAACACAAAAGTTCTAAAGGTGTAGACAGTTATCTGCAGAGGTATTTTTTACATTCTGCACCTTAGTCTGTAAGACAAACTCAAGATGTGAAGGATCATACCTACTTTTTATCATCTGGGATAGGGCTCTTGTCACCAAAGAAGCGAAGGAAAGAGACAGCACGACAGGTATCCGCCTCCTCACCTCTAACCTCATCTCCTGAAATAAAGTCAGGGCTCTAACACACTAAGGAATGCATAACCATTATTATTTAATTACTGTAAGCAGATTAGATATGGAGCGCTTCCAACTCCAGGCAGTCAACGAAAAACCAGCTAAACAACAACAGCTGGTTATAAGCTAACATTAAAGCAGGCTTGAGTTTCCTGTTTATGAAAGTGGGACAAACTGGTGGGATAAACTGGGACAAAATAATTGGACAAAAGAACAAAACACTAAAGACAGGACCCTCAGATGAGACAGAGATGGACTGGACACAAAGAAAGTCCTGGGTCCTTTTTGTCATATCTTTCATTTCATGGTGCATCCGATGTGTTTTTTCTTTTTTTCTTGGTCAAAGGTTTGAAATGCAAGCAGGTCATTTTAACACCCAGGTACTTCTACTGTGAAACCATGCTATTGTAATAGATACAGTATGCGTGGTCTTGCTGATGTCAACTCGATGGGAGCGTAAGTTGTTCTAAGACCTGTGTACACCTTTCAGCACTGATGGTGCATTGCCAGATGTGCAAGCAGCCAATTCCATAGGCAGTAATGTAATCACCTTCAAATGTTTTGAATTGAGTGGTGATAACAAGCTGCAAAAACAGCAGCACTTGTTAAAGCCCTTTACTGTTTAGCCCAGAGGATGCAGGATCCACATTTTCACACAAACAAACAAACAAACAAACAAACAAACAAACAAACAAACAAACAAACAGATTCGTCAGACATTAGAACAGTTCTCCACTTTGCCTCAGTCCTTTTTAAGTGAGCTTTAGCCCAGAGAAGACAGCTGCATTTCTGGATCATGTTCATGTATGACTTTCTTTTTTGCATGATAGAGAATTTAAATTTGTGGATGGCACACTGAACCATGAAAAACTAAGTACATGCTTACTGTTGTGGCGAGGTGGTCAGGGGGTGTTATGATTAAAATGCAACAGCGCCACCTAGGGGAATTTCAACCCTAGGAATTATAAGGAGAGTGTGTTTTCAGACTAAACAAAAGAATTACATAGGCTTGAAGAGACACTGCTGAGGCAAATTGGTTCCAGTATTAAAATGCCTTTATTAAATACATTTGTTAAAAGACAAAAAAAGGGTTAATAAGCAATTGCAGCCCAGAGCACAATGAAAGTTGACTGTGGCACGGCCTCAATAGTGTCCTAAAGTGTCCTATTATTTTACATTTCCACCAAATTATGTGTGTGTGTTTTAACAACAAAGAGAAATATAAAATTAATGATTTCTAAACTCAAAATGACCCGTAACCACACAGCTCTTTACATACTTTAGAATTTAGTCTGTGCAATACTACAAATTTTTGGATTCAAAGATTCAAGAAAGTGTTTATTTTCATGTGTACAGAAGGAATAGCATTTCTATGTGCAAAATGAACTTAGTGTGCAAATTGTCCTTATATGCAAATTTCAGTTGAGGTAGGTCAGCTGTTCAGGTGTCCGACAGCAGTGGAAGAAGGAGTTAGTGAGTCGAGATGTTCTGGATTTCACACTTCTAAACCTTTGTCTCGAGGGCAGAAGTGTGAACAGTCCGTGTTGAGGGTTTGTGGGGTCTCTAAGGATGGAGGCAGCTCTCCTCTGGACTCTGTGATGGTAGGTGCTCTGCAGAGAGGGCAGCGGGGTCCTGGTGATCTTCTCCGCAGTTGTTATCACTCTCTGCAGGCGTTTAGGCCGAGTGTAGACAGTTTGTGGATGAGTTTGTGAGGGATGACTGTGTTGAAGGCGGAGCTACAGTCAGCAAAGAGTACCCTGATGTAGGAGTCATTATTTTCCAGGTGGGAGAGTGAATAGTGAAGGGCAGCAGCGATGGCGTCTGACGTGGACCTATTGGACAGTAGGCATACTGCAGGGGGTCCAGAGTGTCTGGAATATTGCTCTTAATGTGTCCTTGTGTCCTTGGGCAAGACACTTCACCCGTTGCCTACCGATGGCGCCAGTGTCCGGCAGCCTCGCCTCTGTCAGTGCGCCCCAGGGTGGCTGTGGCTACAATGTAGCTGCCATCACCAGTGTGTGAATGTGTGTGTGGATGGGTGGATGACTGGTTGTGTAAAGTGCTTTGGGGTCCTTAGGGACTAGAAAAGCGCTATACAAATACAGGTCATTTACCATTTAATGCCGGCCAGCACCACTCTCTCAAAACACTTTGCAATGATTGGAGTGAGTGCAACTGGTCTGTAGTCATTTAGGCAGGTGGCTGGGCTTTTCTTGGGGAGAGGGATGATAGTTGTGGTCTTGAAGCATGTGGGAACTATGCTCCGACTGAGGGAAAGGTTAAAGATGGAGGTGAGAACATCAGCCAGCTTGTTAGCACATGCTCTAAGGGCCCGTCCAGGGATGTTGTCTGGTCCTGCTGCCTTGCGGGGGTTGATCTTCCTCAGGACCTTGTGCACTTGGTCTATTGAGACCGCTGGCGGGGGAGAGGGTCGGGTAATCTGGGGGTTCTGGAAGGTCTTGGAGGTCTAGAGGTTCTGGGAGATATGGGAGGTGTGGAGGATCTGGGAGGTCTGGGGGGTCTCAAAGCAGGTGTAAAGCGGGTTGAGATCCTCCAGCAGACCACCTGTGGAGCTGATGGTGTTGGTGGTGGCCCTATATTCTGTGATGTGCCTTGCCACATCCGCCTGGGGTCAGCAGAAGAATAGAAGTACTGCCTCTTAGCTGCTGTAATGGCTTTCCTCAGTGTGTACTTCACAGCTTTGTACTCCATCTCATTGCCTGATCTGAATGCAAGAGAGCGAGTACGCAGCATGTGTCGTACCTGACCGTTGATCCAGGGCTTCTGGTTGGGGAACTTTCTGATTTGTGTAGACAGCTTGCCAGGATGCTGTCCATCTTTCCCATTTTCTGGTCCCCAGGACAAATCTTAACTTTCCTCACAAGTCCATCTTTATCAGTCATTGTTTCTGCTTTGGCTAATCTTCACTCGTTCTGTGGCAGATTATCTGTCTGTGGAGGTGAAGCTGGAAATCTTGTGAGATCTTGTGAGGCCAGAGACACAGGCTGCTGTGGATGCACATGTCCCTGTCCCTTATGTTGCTGTCAGCAGAGTACAAAAGACCTTCCTGCATTACTCCCTGATTGTCTATAGTGTGTTGACTTTGACCTATGAGATGGACAGCAATACGAGGAGTATTTATTATAGCAGTTCACTTGTGGCAGACATAAAATAAATAAATAAAGAAAATAGAAATTAAAATATGTGTGAGATAGATGGATCAAGAAAAGAAAGGGGGCTCCAGACACCATTTATTTAAAGGGTCCAGAGTTCTGTGCTACACTCCTGCACACAGGCTGCATAAACAGTAAGAAAAGTAAGTATAAGATGCTAAATGCTTCTTTAAGCCAGAAATAGTGTAAATATGTAAATGTAGTGAAATAAACTAAAAGTAAGTGTAGGATGCAAAATGTTATCTCTAACATAATCAGTTACAAACAGACACACATTTCCCTCTGAAATGGAGCAGAATAGAATAGAGTATTTACAAAGCACCAAATTATAACAAATGTCATCTCAGATCATTAAAGGTCAGGACCTTACAATTTACTCAAAACACGAGCAAATGTATGTGTGACTTTCCAGCACTGACTATCCATTATCTATCTAACCAGATAGCAGATGGATTGGGGTTCCTGGGGAAATTCGAGGTTATGAAGCGGCACACCGGCTTTATGGGAAGTTGCCGTGGGCCGACCTCTTTCAGCCGACCATCAAATTAGCCAGAGAAGGATTCCCTATTCCTTACTACCAAGGTCAACACATCCCACGCATTGGCAACACGTCACTACGGTATGAAATACACCCACAATGTGATTTCAAAAATACAAATGAATGTTTTAGGCGATCGTGGCTCAAAGAGTTGGCAGTTCGTCTTGTAACCGGAAGGTTGCCGGTTCGAGCCCCGGCTTGGACAGTCTCGGTCGTTGTGTCCTTGGGCAAGACACTTCACCTGCCGCCTACTGGTGTTGGCCAGAGGGGCCGATGGCGCGATATGGCAGCCTCGCCTCTGTCAGTCTGCCCCAGGGCAGCTGTGGCTACAGCTGTAGCTGCCTCCACCAGTGTGTGAATGTGAGAGTGAATGAATAGTGGTATTGTAAAGCGCTTTGAGGGCCCCGAAAAGCGCTATATAAATGCAATCCATTATTATTATTATTTTACTGTCTTTGTGTTTTAGGAAGTTATATTTAGATAAAAATGGGAACCTGCTTAAGACCGGGGATACTGTGAAATTTGAGAAACTGGCTGACACTTTGGAGACGATCGCAAACGAGGGACCAGATGTGTTTTACAACGGAACAATAGCAGAGAATTTAATCAGTGACATACAGAAAGCAGGTATTATCAGACGGGATTCATCCTGCTCTCTTTTCTGAACATTTTCTGTTTGCCAGGCACAATGATCTAATTACAAATTAACAAATCGATTCGTTCTGTAAAAATCTACCATGATCACTGTGTGCTACACTGTGATCTGTCTCCATTCAAAGTCTTGATTATGAAATGCGTTGTGTTCATTTTTGCTCAACAAAATCATTTGTTTTAATGTTTTTGCTCAGGAGGAAAACTCACACTGGAGGACTTGGCATCGTATCAAGCTAATGTGACTGATGCGTGGAATATTTCTCTGGGAGAGTACCGGATGTACTTCCCTCCGCCTCCTTCAGGAGGAGCCATCCTCAGCTTCATCCTCAACACCATGAAAGGTTCCTGATTGTTGCTTCTAGCATGTGGAGATGATCCTTATCAATCTTTACAAATGTGATACACTAGAAATGGATGTTTTAAATAAAAAACAAACAATTATTTATATTTTCAGGATACAAAATGGAATCAGAACCTAAGACGACTGATGAAAAGATTTTGTTTTATCACCGTTATATTGAAGCTTTAAAATTTGCCAATGGATTAAAGAAACATATCAGAGATCCAAACTTCAGCTCAGATAAAGTAAGTATCTCAAAATTTGCACCTGCTTTGTTGCATATAGTATGATTATATTTAAGTGACTAAATGAGTAAATGTAGCAACACCACATCAGCCTCTGCTCTGCCTGAACCCTGTGCTCCACCCCGCCTGCAGCTCATCCACAAACCACATCCCACCACAGTCGGTTTATGCACATTGATAATGAGTTGAGGTCTGAAGTTTTTTGTAATATCTCTGAGCATTGCACAGTCGGATTTTCGGTTAATTTGCTGGGGCGAGCTTGCGACTTTGCAAGTCGCTGGTTGAAGATGCTTCTGCTGTGTCTGTCACCAGCAGCGTCAGTGATGCATCAATGATCAAAATTCTGTTAATATTTGGCTGTAAATTGTTAATTTTCTTGATATCAATGTATTTTCTGTAATGTGCTTATTTATTTCGTTTGATTAATTCTCTGTATTTCACACAGATGGCAAAGAATTTGACAGTGGATAGCTTTGCCAACCACATACGGAGCTTGATCAGCAGCGACAAGACTCAAGATCCCCAGTATTACGGCAAAAACTCATATCTGGACAGCATCGGCACCACACATGTATCTGTGCTGGCTGAAGATGGATCTGCTGTGTCTGTCACCAGCAGCATCAACGACGAGTCAGTACCTGCATCATTCTGTTTCACTGCTAGAAACCAGCTGACTTTTCCACAACAGTGTCACAGGGTTTAGACCTAGTTCATTTAATGTTTACTCTTTACAGATTTGGGTCCAATGTCCTCTCTTCAAGCACTGGAATCATCCTCAACAACCACCTAAATGACTTCTGTGGTCGAGCTCATAACATCTTTCATGGTAAGGGATCAGCAGGATTCCTTCTGAATTTAATATTTATTAACAAATATTCTGGACCTCAGTTCTGATTTGTATAGTACTAATTCGCAGTTGTACTTCATCTTTACTTAAACTAACGTGTTTAGCATGGTTAATATCAGCGGTCCCCAACCTTTTTTGCGCCACGAACCGGTTCATGCCCGACAATATTTTCATGGACCGGCCTTTAAGGTGTCGCGGATAAATACAACAAAATAAAACTAGTACCGGTACCGAAAAAAAGAAGGTTTATTCATAACACACGTGAAAAGACCCAGGAAAACAGAGTAAACGATAAAAACGATAACAAAATAACGCTGAAAACCGATAAAAACCCTGAAAACTATACATTTCACACCTGAGCCTCAACTCTCGCGGCCCGGTACCAAACGACTCATGGACCGGTACCGGTCCGAGGCCCGGGGGTTGGGGACCGCTGGTTAATATAACATATACTTGATAAATATGCATGTTTGTACATGTTAGCATGTTGGGGGGCAAATATAAGAAATTTGAAAGAAAAACAACAACACCTCAGGAAACTGCACACCATGAATTATTAATCTAAGAGTACCAAACAAAAGCACCATTGAGGAAATGAGCGCAGAAAATTGCATTTCATAATTCATTGTGACACCTTGTCATCTGACAATTGATGAAAAGAATCAACAAAACTGCCAAACTGAAGCACATCATGTAAATTTGGATTAAAATGCCATTTTCCATTTAATGCCATAGCCTACTGAAATGTTTTGAATGTTCAAAAACAGGCACAGTTGAGCTCTGAGTGAACTTCTATAAACACAAATTACACAAGCTCTCTAAATCTGTCCTGTCTTCCTCACCTCACTCTTCAGCTGGTCACAGCAGATGACTGCCCCTCTGTGAGCCTGGTGCTGTTGGAGGTTTCTTGCTGTTAAAAGTGAGTTTTTCCTTCACACTGTCATTAAGTACTTGCTCATAAGGGGCTCGTCTTATTGTTCAGTTTTGTCTCTACTGAAGTGGGTTAACCTTATAATATAAATGTGCTGTTGTGATTTAACAGTATATGGATATTTATATTCATTTATACTGTATATAGATAGGGCAGCACGGTGGCGCGATGTTGCCTTATAGCAAGAAGGCCCTGAGTTCGATCCCACCTCCTGTGAGGAGCTTGCATGTTCTCTTTCTATGTTTGTGTGAGTTCTCTCCGAGTACTCTGGCTTCCTCCCACAGTCCAAAGACATGCAGTTAGTAGGGTTAGGCTAATTGGTGATTCTAAATTGCCCATAGGTGTGAATGTGAATGGTTGAGTGTCTCTCTGTGTTAGCTCTGCATCAGGCTAGCGACCTGACCAGGGTTTAACCTGCCTCTCACCCTATGATAGCTAGGATAGGCTCCACTGCCCCCGCAATCCAGGTATGAAAATACTGCAAGAAAATACAGTCACTGATTTATGTATGAAACATTTGTATGAATGATTTATGCTCAAATATGTGTGTACAGACTGATTTCTGCTTTCTAGTTTCGCCGTTCAAGGTCTTTGTTGTATTTCTCAGGGGAGCGGCCTCCCTCCAATATGGCCCCATCTGTGCTGAAGTCTCCGTCGAAGACGCTGGTGATTGGAGGGTCTGGTTCTGAAATGATTCCACCGGCTGTGGCCTCGGTACGTATGCATGGTACACACACAAAGGTGCCGTTACATATTAAATAAAATAAATTCATGTGGACCAATGCCCGTCTTTGCTGTTAAAGGTTGCATCATAGTAAGAGGATTCTTCACCCTAATTTATCCTGTAATCATCACTTTCTCACCTCATAGATTTATTTTTTCTCTCCAAGGCGCTCATGAACCACCTTTGGTTTGGAAAGAGTCTTAAGGAGGCAATTGATACTCTGGTTGTTCTTGTAGACTCTCAAAGTGAAGTAAAACTTGAATCCAAGCTTGAAAAGGTAATTTATTCAGTGTATTTAAATGATAAATTAATAATTTCTACAGGTTTTGTTCCATCTGAGACTCTCTCCTCTTTGTCCTGCAGGATGTAGTTGATGGTCTTGAAGCTCTGGGACACAAAGTAGCAAAATTCTACAACACAGTTAACGCTGTGGAAAAGGCGGGCAGCTGTATCTCTGCATGGTCTGATAAAAGGAAAAAAGGCAAAGCAGCTGGTTACTGAGACCAAGAATCAGTGATGTTAGTTATACAGCATGGCTTTAAGGTTATGATAGCAGAGCTGGACATGGCATATTATGTTTAAGTGGAAGCTAGCGAGCTAACTTCCTGCTAACTTCTAACTCTGTTGAATTTAATAAATTCTGTTTTCATGGATGCCTGGAAGTTAAACTTAATTATTACACCTGGTAGAGCAGAACGCTGATCATTTTATTAAAGATGAAAGAATTTAGACAGTTTGTAACTCTCAGTGATGCCACAGTGTTCCTTTGACTGTGGGACCCAGAAACGGTTAATGACGTCAAACTTAAAGACCTCATATCTATTTCAAACTATTTACAGAACACCAATAGGAAAGGATGGTTTTGTTTCTTGTTTTTTTATAATTTTTGTGCTTTTGAGTGTTTGCCTTAGAAAATGCAGTTTTTACTGTTTCTTCCCTCAGTAAACATAAACAACGATTCAGGAAAAAACATTACATATATTTTTTTTATCATGACTCTAGTTTTACGTGGCCTTTCAACACAACATACACTTTTAACACAAAAGTGAAGACTCAGGGTTGTCTTGGGTTGTTGCTATGTCATCTTAAATTGGTCATGTGATTGGTTTATCATGGCTATTTTTCCTCAGCAAATCAGCAGCACTTGTGCGATTGTTTCACCCTGGAGACCACTTCGACTGTCTGAGTGTTGAAAATATTATTTAAATCCCAAATTTAATGCAAAATAGTGCAAAGACAGCATGATAGAATGTTTTTGAAAAATTGATATATCGGCCTTGATTTTATACAGTCAATATGATCTATTATATTCTTTTATCATAGAATATATAAAAACAAGGACACCGCTTTCAGGTTGAAATGTGAAGCCTGTGTCTGTTTCTTCAACCTGCATCAGGCCAGCAGGAAGAGACTGACCGCAGAAATCTTTGGTTATATGAAAGATTGTTGGAAAAAGAGCTACAATTCACATTTTCAAGTCTCATCAAATTCATGTTTACTTTGTAAATTTTAGCCCACTGGATTGTCCAGAAGTGAGAGAAAGTAAGGTCCACTTTAGGACAGCCCTAAGTTATCTATCAATTGATTTGTAGTTTAAACAAACAAACAAATCAAAAAAAGTTTGGAGTCCTACAACAGCAGTGCAGTTACTGTTACAGGCATGTCAGCATTAACAAAACTAGATCTCACAGACTGTTCGAGCCAAACAGAAAGGTCAGGTTTTTATCTGAATATTATACACCACATTTAAATGCTTTTCAATATTAGGTTTTTTTCTTCAGTTTGCATATTAAGATTTTTTTGCTCAGTTCATCCTGTTATTGTTTTGCTGTTATAAAGTGTGGGTAATTCTGCTGATGTGCTCAGGGTAAAAGTTAAAACAGTTTGTGAAGCAACAGTTTTCTTTTTATAGCTGTTTAATGTGTTTTATTGACAGGAATAGATAACCCGGACTTGAACTGAAAATGTTTTATTTTGCCAGTTTTGTGTACAATAAATTCCTTTCTTCAGTGTTTAATGTCTGCCTTGTTTTCATTATTGGATTACATCCAAGCTGCCTTTTGGAAATCACAAGTCAGAAACTTTATGTTCTACAGGAGATGACAGAAGCTTATAGAAAACAATTGCTTTCAAAACACACAGGTCATGTGACTGTGACAAAATCTGAAGTTTTGGTGCACTTCACCCCAGTTCCAACAGGTGGCGTACCTGCTGCTTCAAGGTTCTGCCAGGCACCAGAATTCACATTTTTATCAACCGGAGTGATTTGTAATCATTTAATCATTTTTGACATTACTGCTTTAATTTATTAAACACACATGTGTAAAAGAAAACAATACCCTCTCTCTGACCTGAATTTGAAGCGTAATCAAATCAATATTATATAGATAAATATCCTACTCTGATAATCCTGGTTTACAGATTGGAGAAAGCAAGATACTGCCGGGTGAGCTCCATTCACTCATATAAGCAGAGAGAGAGACACACCGAGCTGCAAACTCATAAAAATATCTCAATAAAAAAATGTCATCCTCACTATATACACACTATATTTGTACTGTAGATAAGAAAAGCTAGAAAAACACATCCATTAATTTCAGGTGATCGATTTCGTAACAGTTTTCATAACAGATTCGTTTTTTCTTTTCTTTTCTTTTAAAGAAAATTCTTGCTGATGCTTCTGGTGTGAATATCTGATAAACAACACAAGGCAGGTTTACTATAACCAAAGCTCAGCACTCACAGTAAACATGTCACTGTTACGAGATAGACAACATTCACAGCAGTATAAATTTAAAAAAGGTTTCTTCATGTTTCAGAAGTCGCTCAGCAGAGGATGATTCGAGTCAGCATGCATGAAGTGGACTGTTACAACTGATCGGAATTAGTCCATCAAAATATAATACATGTCAACTTTTTATAAAGAAGGAAAACACATTTAGTGTTAAATTGACTAAAGATAAAGCCAAATTTTATTCCAGCTTCTAGCTTTGTTCTACTGTGTAAGTAAAGCAAACCTGATGACAGGAACTCCCAGAAAATGTAAAAAAAACCATGTAGAAGTCAACCAAACACATCCAAATTTTGAGCGCTTTGAGCAAAAAATAAAGCTCAAAACCAACTGTAAACCTGTGTGGTTTTTACAGTAAATGTAGTAATGTTACCCACAGATGTATTTGGGGCTCACTTGTGAGCGATGGCAAGGATTCTATTAAATTATAATAGTATTAATCTATAATAATCCTTATGTGTTAGAGTGTAAATGGCCTGCATTTGTATAGCGCTTTTCTAGTCCTTAAGGACCCCAAAGCGCTTCACACACATTCACACACTGGTGATGGCAGCTACATTGTAGCCACAGCTGCCCTGGGGCGCACTGACAGAGGCGAGGCTGCCGGACACTGGCGCCACCGGGCCCTCTGACCACCACCAGTAGGCAAACACGGGGTTAGTATCTTGCCCAAGGATATTTGGCATGCAGCCAGGAGGTAACCTGGGATCGAACTACCGACCTTCTGATTAGTGGCTGACCTGCTCTGCCACCTGAGCTACAGCCACAGTAGAGTGTACATTGTTGACTTTAAAGAGTTACTGGCAAAGTTACACTAATCATAGCCCAAAAGGTTGATTCTGTTCATCTGGACGTAGCGTTTTCAGTGGGAGAAACATTTTTAGCCTGTCTCACCCTGTCCCTTTCAGAAGATGACATCAAGAATTGGGCAGACTCCACTCCAGTAAAGCTGCTGGGCCGGATGGTGTCAGTCCCAGGGCCCTCAGGTGCTGTGCTTCGCAGCTGTCTGGAGTTCTGCATCGGATCTTCAACATGAGTCTGAAACTGCAGAGGATCCCATCACTCTGGAAGACATCCTGCCTGGTTCCTGTCCCTAAAAAGATTAACCCGTCGACCCCCAGTGACTGCAGGCCAGTGGCTCTGACTTCACATGCCATGAAGATGCTGGAGAGACTCATCCTGAGACACCTGCGTCTGCTGGTGGAGCCTTGGCTGGACCCCCTACAGTTTGCTTATCAACCCTGTATCGGTGTGGAGGATGCCATCATCTACCTGCTGGACCAGGCTTATTCTCACCTGGACATTGTTGGGAGCACTGTGAGGGTCATGTTCTTTGACTTCTCTAGTGCTTTTAACACGATCAGACCATCACTGCTGGGGAATAAGCTCACAGAAATGCAGGTGGACGCCACACTGGTAGCTTGGATCACAGACTACTTAACAAGTCGACCACAATATGTTCGGCTGAAGGGCTGCTGCTCGGACAACATCCTGAGCAGCACGGGGGCGCCGCAGGGGACGGTCCTATCACCCTTCCTCTTCACCCTCTACACGTCTGACTTCAGGTCCAAGTTTCAGTCATGCCATCTGCAGAAACTCTCTGATGACTCTGCCATTGTGGGCTGTATCAGACGGACAGGAGGAGGAGGAGTGCAGGAGTGTGGTGGACAGCTTTGTTGAGTGGTGTGAGCTAAACCATCTACAACTTAACATCACAAAGACAAAGGAACTGATCATGGACTTTAGGAAGCAGGCTCCTCCTCCTACCCCTGTCACCATCAGAGGGGCTGATGTAGAGATCCTGGAGGACTACCGGTACCTGGGGGTACACTTGGACTGTAAACTGGACTGGACCAAGAACACCAATGCTGTCTTTAAAAAAGGGCAGAGTCGGCTTTTCCTACTGAGGCGGCTCAGGTCCTTTAATGTTTGTAGGAAAATGCTGACCATGTTTATCACTCTGTGGTAAAGAGTGTTGTGTTGTTTGCAGCTGTGTGCTGGGGCAGTGGGGTGAAGACAGCCGATGCCAACAGGCTGAACAAACCGATTAAAAAGGCTGGTTCTGTCCTGGGTGTCAGACTGGACCTAGAGGAGGTGTCTGAGAGGAGAATGCTAAAAAAAGCTTCTTTGTATCATGGACAACCCCGCCCACCACATGCACGCCTCCATGATGAACCATCAGAGAGCACACGCAGCAAAAGACTCATTGCCCCGAAATGCAGAACTGACCAGTGGTCAATGCAAACAGTGCTGAAGCACCCCCCAAAATGGGCTAAAATCGCCCCTGCCAGGTACCAAAGCAAATCATTCGTACTGTACAAATAATGTAAATATGACGGTGTATCACCAAAGATTGATATCAAACTGATCACTTGACCAATATTACGTTACTTGCTCTTCGAGTGAATCAACAAATGGCGAAATGAAAAGCCGAACAACAACGAAGCTGTTTCTTTAGAGAGTCTCAGCTTATATGTGTGTTTATTTCATATTTTCAGTTTTTTCCCTCCACGGCTAAACAAAGCGTTTCAGTTATGTACTGATGAACACAACAATGGACATAAGGGGCTTCTTTCAAAGAAAAAACTCAGGTAGATGTTATTTTATGTATTATGCTTTGTATGTTGTTCAGCATATTTCTATGCAAAACAAGAGGAATTTCAATACACAGCAGTATATTCACAGCTGAAACCAGATATTTACACTTTAGGGAAAAAACATAAAAACTATTTTTTTTTACTGTACAACATCAATTTAGAGTAAATTTGTTTTGTTTTAGATAAATAAATATTGAAATATCTTTCGAATTAGTTAAATGTCAGAATAAAGAGAGAGGGATCTGTCTATTTTTATCACTTTCAAATGTAGGAGTACATGTACACTAAGTTTATTGTTAATTAATAAGAAACTCCAGACGATTCCATTCTGAGCTGAAGAAGCTTCTGATAGGTTCGTAGAGTCCATGTGAGTAAATTGGTGGCACAGCTGTGGATGCATATAAGGCAAAACACAGAGCCTGTTTCTGTGACATGGGAACATCAAGAGATGTCAACCAAAACACCAGGAAAAGAACTGTGGAGCTCCATAAGTGTGGCTCAGTTTTGAATACAATTTGGTGACATTTACAATTAAGAAATACAGATAGTTTCTCTCTTTACTCTTAAATTTAACAAATATGTTTTTTTATATTTATCAATCTAAACAAAAATAAACATTTAGTCTGATTTGATGTTACAATTAAAAAAGTGTTTTTATCTGAAGAGTAAATATCTGGTTTCCACTGTATATTTGATGATGTTGGTGTTTGGCTTGATTGTCAGCACAAAGAGGGAGAGAGAGGAACAGAGAGGGGGAGATGGAATAAGAGCAGGTGAGACAGACATGTTAGTCAGATGGTTGTTTGCCAAAACTCATCAGAACATGTATCTTGTACCTAGTGTATCTTTTTAGATATCATTTGTTACTTTTCCAATTCCATATTTATTAAGTTTTGCAGGCTTGTTTGCACAACAAGGCTAAATAATTATACAAACTTTTCTGAATCTAAATATTGGACTTTGGTAGAATTAAAAAATAAGTATAGTGCAAGTTTATGATGATTTTAGTGCTGCTATCATCTAGTTTTGATTCTGGTTCTGTCTTGGTTAAGTCGTCAGTAGTCCTGATTTTGAACTGTTGTAGTCCTGTTTTAATTCTGGGTCTGGTTGAATTGGGGTTTAGACCGCATGTCTGGATACAGCTGATTTTGTTCTGCCTTGCTGCTTAATTAAAAAACTAGTTTTACTGCCTTACTTTCAGTTAATGTATTTTGTTTTGCACTATGCATATTTTATATGCCATTAGGTAATTTATTGTGAAAATTCTCATGTAGGAACTATTGTACTGCATGTTGGTTCCACTGGTGCACCTGAGGGAGATGCACGCCCATGTTGATGTGTGAGCATGGCAAGTTGAGAAATTTAAAAGGGACATAAATACTAATTGTACTTTCTGTGGGGATCATCCAGAACCTGTGACACATCTTTTTTGGTACTGTTCTTTTACACAGAGATTCTGGAAGGAATTTAGCAGGTTTGTTATTGTCCATATTTTAAGGGAGTTTTCTTTACGATGGGAAAACGTTTTATTCTGTTTCTTTAAGTTCCCCAAGTAGTATGATAAATGTTTTTTTATGATAAATTTGTTAATACTTTTAGCGAAATTTTTTATCCATAAATGTAAGTTTACTAACAAAACACCATATTTCTGTCATTATTTTAAGGATGTGGAAATGTACATACAATCAATATCAGACTCCACCAACAAAAAGGCTCTCAAAACAATATATGTATGTGAATTTTTGCGTGTATTCTTATAATTGTTACCTTTTTCTTTTACCTCTGGCTTTGTGTGTTCATGTTCTGTTGTTTTGTATACTTCATCTGTTCGATGTTTTACTCCTTGTTTTTTAAATTAAAAATAAAAAATAAAAAAAAAAGCATGGCAAGTTGAAGCAAGAGAAGCCAATTTAATTCAGAGAAAGTTGTTTCTTAAAAGTATATGTAGAGGTGCGCATTTCTGCCTCAAAGCAGGGCTCAGCCAGCGAGGTATGTTTGTATGTTATATAGATCATTTTATGTCTTTATTTCACTCGTCTTACTATTTCATTCATTGAATTTTATGTTATGTTTTAGTTCGATGGTGGTGTAGTTTGTGATCAAGGTGAAGCTGTAACAACCCCAAGACCTTACAACTAACATTAAAGCCAACTTCATGCCATCAGGAAAAGATGAAGTCATTCTTTTTTAAACAAAACTCAAAACACAGCCTAATAAATCTTTCAGTCATTTCTAACCCCCATCCCACATGCATACGACCCTTTAGGGCTAAGCCCCAGGTGTATAAAATGTCTGGCTCCGCCTATGGAGTCAACAGTATCCATGACACACAACGTAACGTTTGATAATGTGTCGTGCGCAAAAGCATCAGCTCTAAGAGCCGTGCTTAGAGAGCGCTTTGTAGTGAATCAGAAGAATAGACTCCCATTGAGCGAGAGCCGCTCCTCACTTAATTTCCTTTGGCTGCTCAGCTCTCACACAGCGGCTCAGCTATGCTCCAATCCCTCCATATTGTGGCCAATTACATGCAAGGATATAGGATAATATCATTATGTGAAAAACAGAGAGGGTGAGAGAGAGGAGGGCTGTGCATCGCAAAAATACATAAATATGGCTGACACCCGTAAACGAAGCAGCATCTGGCTGCAGTTTAAAGACTTTTTTTGTCTGAGTCTTGGTCTCGATACCCTCTGGTCTTGGTATTGTCTTGGTCTCTTGACTACAAGTCTACTGCTATCACACTCTTTAATTCATCCACTTGGGTCAGATCCACAAATGTGGAACAGAATTAGTCACACTACAATGCACCATGTACACCATGACATATTTGCAGACATACTCGTCCTTTTAGATTTATATGTATAGTTATACTTATATCTCTATATTTATCTTAATATGTA
The DNA here is from genome assembly GCF_900408965.1 of Simochromis diagramma. Classification (NCBI taxonomy): domain Eukaryota; kingdom Metazoa; phylum Chordata; class Actinopteri; order Cichliformes; family Cichlidae; genus Simochromis; species Simochromis diagramma. The sequence goes on from NW_024386832.1 coordinate 1,596,446, forward strand.
TGTATCATAACTCTGTTTCCACACTCATTTTGTATGAGTGCTTGATTTTTGTTGTATATTTGCTGCTATAACAACTCAATTACCCTCTGGGATTAATAAGGTTTCCCTGATTCTGATTGCACAAAGTGGATGGGATAGGAGGATGACTACCTTGTTATTCCTCAACTTCATCTCCAAATCGGTAACTATAGTTAGAACTTGGACACAACTGGAGGTTCCAACAGAATAATGATCCCAAACACAAATCATTTAACATTAAGCTTCTGCAATGGCTTCAAAGCTCCAACCTCAGCTGCACTGAAAAGTTGTGGACTGCTCTCCAAATCTGTGCCTCAAAACTACCCAAGAGTGGTCAAATATCTGTTCGAAATTTTACCAGAAGCTTGTTAATGGCAACAAGAAGGGTTAGGTCGAGATGGACATTTAACCAAATATTAGTGGTTAACATTTGGTTAAATGTTAAACATTATTTGAGCCTGTATGTACAATTTTGACAAAATGAATTACATTTGGGTAACAAATTCTTTTTTTTCAAAGTTATTAAAAATAGATGCTTTACAACCATTCCACCCTGTAAAAAGACTCATCTCCAATATACTTCAATAAAATAATTGAAGATGGATGACAAAAAAAACAAAACAAAAAAAACTGGGGTCAACCATCCAGTGAACAGTTCACAAGAGTTGAAGTAAACGTGTGCAGTTAGGGTGGGGATTGGGTTGAGTTGAATGTCAGGGGTTATTTGTGACAGAAGGCTATCAGCTAGAGAGAAAGGAAAAGCTTACAAGATGGTAGTGAGACCTGCTATGATATAGTTTAGAGATGATGGAAGTTCTTGGGAGTTACAAGATTAGAAATGAGTATCAAAGGAACAGCTTGGGTTGAGTGGGTTAAAGACAAAGCTAAAGAAGAAAGGTTGTACATGTCCAAACAATCCTAAAGGATAGGGTTGGTGTGATAGAAGATTCTAGAGATGGGGTGAAAATTAGCCGGTCTCACTACCACCTTGTAAGCCTTTCCTGTAGTAATTCTTAAAGAGAGCAGCCAAAAGAAGATAACTTTAATATTATTTTATAGTTTAAAAAGAGGTTTCAAGGCATCTGTTGAGCAGTTAGTGGTTGAGCCCTTCCTGATTTTCTTGTTTGCCACATTTAAGATCATTAAACAAATGTAAATATTAGACAAAGATAACAAAGAAAAACAACTGGTTCGTAACCTCAAGCTGAACCACACTTGGTTTATTTTTATTTTATTTATTTATTTTTTTAAACGCAGAACAATGATCCAAAAACACACCAGCAAGTCCACCTCTGAATGGCTCAAAAACCAAATGAAGACTGGAGTGGCCAAAATTCCTCCACAGAACTGTAAAAGACTCATTGCCAGTTATTGCAGTTTAGGGGGCACACAGGGGTTTCGATTTTTCCCCTTAATGTTAATTACATTAATTTGAAAAATGCATTTTGGGTTCACTTGTGTTATTTCGATTTATTTATTTTTGGGGGGCCTTGGGTCAGACTGGGTCACCTGCTCACCCACTGAGCTAAACTGAAACTAAATGTGTTTAATGATCTGAAATATGTAAATGTGACAAACATACATAAAAATATCAGTAAGGGGACAAACACTTTTTCACACCACTGTATATTAAGAATCATGACACAAAAAAAACAAAACACCTTTACAAAGTGTTTCCAAAAACCTTCAGTGGCACGTGAAACTCCAGGTTTTTGGCAGCCAGTGATAACAAAAAGAAAAAGCAATGGGACATGCTCATTCTGCCTCAAACTCCACACTGCACTTAGGCAAAAAACAAACAGATGGACTCTGTCAGGCTTTTAGCAGGAATATAAGCAAGTTAGCAAGTGGTGGGTGAAAATGACCGGTTAGTGTAACTGGATTCCTTTAAAAAAAAAGTCTTAAAAAATGCTTAATAAGTCTTAAGTATGACACAATTTATGGGTTTCACAGGTTTATTAGAATCCAAACAGTAGTTGGGAGTTGGAACAATAAATAAATGGGCTTTCAGCATGCTCAAGTGATTCAACAAAGAAATATGAAGATGTTATTGTTATTCATTATGAAGGCCCAAATATAGCATCAGGTCACACCTGCCTTATTGTGGAACAACTAAAAGGCACATACAGAACCAACATATAATGTAGGTGACATACATGCAGTAGTGAAAAAGAAGGAAAACACAACCCCATTGGTCATTTACTTTTATGTCCTACAGCACAAGACATGAAAGTAAATGCCTCAACAGATGGAGATCTGGCTAAACGCCACCATATCATGTCCTCACAGAGCTACATGTAGACCGCTTACAAAAGGAACAGTGCTCGTTTAACACCATCACACATCAGCAAACTGATTAAAAGCATATTAAAACAAAAACAAAACACTTTCTGAACAAAGCATTTCAAGATGATAAGGCGACATCTGTTTCATTTCAAATCCTACAGTTTAAATTTGGAATGACATCAACATAATTAAATTCTGGACTTGTTTTCAATTATTATATTATATTATTATAAAAAACTAACATGACATCACAGATGCTATTTAAGGTATTTTTAATAACCCACAATTTAAAACTAAATAGTGTACAACCAAGTAAAATGCAGCTTCTCTCTCCTTTCATTCAATGTGCTAAAAGCATATCAAATCTGGTTTTTGGTGGTGACTTGCTGCAGAAAGGATTCCTCCTTTGATAACTGAAGACACTTGTTCACCGGGCAGCCACTTTTGATCACTTTATCAAAAAAAATGATTTCTAAAAGCGTAAAGTAAAAATCCGCTCATTACACCAGGATACACTAGGTTTCATGTGGATTGTGAATGTCTCTCTTTTTTTTTTTTTAACTTTTTAAAATGGCAGGGCTCTTATATTAGAAATGCGGCAACATTACACATGAACTTCACCTCAACATTTTGTTGAATATCAGTTAATTGTTAGTCGTTCCTGGTTTCTTCTTCTTTGTCCATCTCATGTGTTGCAGCTCGCATTGTAAGAAGGAGGAGCCTCTGAAACACACACCATCAAACCAACTGGTTAATATTTAAACACTGTTAAATACCACACTTTATATATTGCCACAAAACAAGCAGTATGAGCTAGGTCCTTGTATTCCAGTTGACTTTGTTCAATCAGAATACACTCTTGTTTGGACCACATTAGTAGCTGTGGTTCTCCTGATGGATCAAATCACTGCACCTATTTTCACAGCATGAAGCTAGTTGGGTAACTAGACTTTATCCCGCAACTGGACTTTCCTATATGTGAATTTGTAGAGCCAATCAATCTCCTATTAATTTCCTTAAGAGTACTGCTGTGGGGAAGAGCTGCATTGATTCTGCAAAGAGCCACACCCATGGGATTGCTGAGCAACACCACTAACACCTTGCAGTGACTGTGTCACACCAGAAACTTTTACTGAACTACGTTGGGGTTCATGAGACTCTGTTTCTGGTGAACAGGGATGAGCTGATGATACTTTACAATTAGTAAGCCATTGCATTCCACCAACATGAATTCCTGTTCCAAAGAATTCCATGCAGATTGAGATTTTAAACTGGCTGCCATGCTGCACAAAGGTACAAAACATTCCTACAGACTATGACATAATATGAAGCATGGTGGAGGGATCATCATGGTTTGGGCTGCTTTGCTACCCAGTCTTTCAATCATTAAGGGAACAATAAATTCAAAACTGCAGCAAGAGGTTTTGAAGGCCCCAGAATATCCAGACCAGTTGCTGGTAAAATCATCATACAGCCATCTATTTATGCTTGCCATGACGGCACAGGTAGCCACTGTAGTATTCCCAAAAGATAAGCGTTGCTATTGAAACCTCCACATCAATGCTGATATAGGAGAAGAAATCAAAACTGGATGTCAGAGTCCTGCCTTAACCATTAGTGTTGCATGGCCTAGGACTGTTAAATCGAGTCCAAAGTCTAATAAGCAGCTACAGGAACCATTACTTAAGGAACTTCTAGGAGTAACTAAGGGTTCATTAAAGTTGTTGCAGTCGATACTGTGAGTAGTTACTCAGCGATGAGGCTTGAACCACCGCTGAAGTTTTTTAAAAAGTAGAGTCTACTGATTTCTAGAGCAACAGTGGTAGATTGTGTGGCAACTGACCTTTTGGATAATCTGAAGTGCTGTAGTCTGGAGGCAGGATCTGTGGTGTTGCCACTGAAGTGGTACCATTCAAAGAGGGGTAAAGACTTGTGGTTCCTGTGGACCCACTAAATTCAGGCCCGTTGGGTGCTGCAGCTGGTCCGACTGGCTGCTGGTTTTGAGGAAAAAAGAGGCCTGGTGCATAACTAAATGCATTGGGTGACACCAGTTGAGACTGCCGCTTGTTTTGGAAGTCCTCATTCATCAAGGCCCCTCCCTCTGCTCCTGGGTGGTAGTCAGCTGGAGGAGCGCTGGGGGAATTGTGGGAGGATCCCCTAGAGCGAGGGGCAAGACGAGGAGCAGGTTTTGGGGCTGGACGAGGGGGCAAGGTGGGCGAGGAGGCAGAAATGGATGTGTCTAGTGTTGAGTCAGAGGCTGGCGTATCCTCAGTGGAAGGAGCAGATGCTTTTTTGGAAGGCCGTTGTTTTTTGTCTAATGCGACGTTCCCAATGTGGATGGGTAGTGTCAGCATGACATCAGGAGACTTCAGACACACCTGGTTCATCAGCAGAACAAAAAAAAGAATGTCGGTTGGTGGAATAGACTGATTTTCATTCTTTGTCAATATTAGAGGATGTAAATCTGCTTTGTCAGCTGGTCAAAAGTTTAAATCAGCACAAAAAAAAAAAATCACATTTTTTAGACTATGGGAGCTCTTGGCTCTTAGGGATTACTAGGAATTGCTTGTCACTGACCTGATTATTCAAAACCTTGGCTAAACATTGGGATCATCATTTAAACTGTGTGTGTGTGTGTGTGTGTGTGTGTGTGTGTGTGTGTGTGTGTGTGTGTGTGTGTGTGTGTGTGTGTGTGTGTGTGTGTGTGTGTGTGTGTGTGTGTGTATATATAAATAAATAATATAGGTTCTTGCAGCTATCCTCATGCTTACAGTATTGCACATACTACTCATAATTTTTCAGACAGGTAGCAAAGCAATACTGAGTATGTATCAGAGAAGGAATATGAACCTACTTTGACATAATATTCGATCTTTATAAGCTCACAGCCAGCGAGGGAGGACTGAGGCAGGGGAGGAACAATGATCTGCTCCTTCCACTCCACCTCTTTGCCAGCTTTCACCACGCCTCCCTCCACCTCCGCTATTATTCTCACATCATGGGTCGGCTTCTTCGTCTCATAGGTCACTCTCTGAAAACATACGACTATGGATAGTCAGAAACTGTGATCAGTGTGTTTTGACTGCAAAATACAGCCCAAAGTCAGCGTGTGATCTGACAAATAGGCTTCTGGAAGAATAGTCAAAATTCTCATAAGCACACTTTCAAACATTGTGGAAAGCCTTCCCAGAAGAATTGAAGCTGTAATAGCTACAAAGCCTAGGCCAACATCATATTAGAACCCTATTCATTAAGAATGGTATGTCAGTTAAGTTCATATGCATGCAAAGACAGATGAACAAATACTTTTGACATTCAATTAACTTATAGAAGAAAATGCCAGAAGGGCCAGTCCTGCTAAATGCGAGCAGGACTGCTAGTAGCTAGCAATAGTAAATTTAGAAACTGTTATTCCTGTAGTGTCAGACTCAAGTTTGGTCTTCTGTTGAGTTTATCGACGCAGCAATCATATTTAGAAGATAAGAAAATAAGTTTAAAACATGGATTGTAAATGTAAAAACATAACACTAAAAGTGAGAAAACTAATACCAGAAGGTAACCAGAGTTAAGGAGATATAAAGTTCTAACCTGCATCAGACTGGCTGCCATGTTGCCAGTGTTCTTCCCAGATTGGTTGTGGATGTTGGCGGTCACCTGAATGATCTCTCCTGGTGTGTAACCCTTCATGTGCGTCTGAGCCCTCAAGACTATTGTGCCAGTTTTCATCAACATGTAGGTGAACTGCTGAGTCACTGCAGATGAGCAGGTTCCCTATATGGGTCATGGCAAAAGACACTGAATAGTATAATTGACTTTAAATTAATTTGGTGAATCTAAATGCCAATAAGTACAAAACAAAGCAAATAACACTTAAACAGTTTCTTGTCTAGTTATTCAAAGGATTAGAATTAACGGTTCACACAAATGCAGAACTCTAGATTCCCCATTTATTGCATTTAGTTGACAACTGCACACCTGCTCTTCATCAGACTCTACCTCCTCCCTGTCCCATTGTTTTCAGCTCTGCACCTGCCCCATGGGATGAGGAAGATGTGCAAGTTCTCTTGTGTTCTTTGTCCAGTTATCCAAAAATCTAAAGTTTGTGGATTCATTGGAACTATTTCTGATAAACAGCAAAGTGTTAGGGTTGGTCCAAACTCCAAATCAAAAACTTGGCTGTTGTGTGTTTGAACTCTGAAGACTAATTAACTCAGTGTTTAGGACCAACCATTCAGGGACTGAATACAGACATACAGCTATAATGTCTCACCCATATATCTGGCACTTCATTCAGGTTCAGAAGGCTTAGCAGGAAGAAAGCTTTCTCTGTGGTGTAGTCCTTGGAAAATCGTGGTGTGTCAATAAAAGCCCTCACTCTGTAAATGATCCTTCCATAGATGCCTTCAAAAGACGTTGGAGCAGTGGCTGTGGGGAAGAAGTAAACTGTGTTAGTTTGTAGTTATACAGTAGCATGAACTACAGTTGTTTTTAAAAGAGTTAGTTTTTTGCAGAAAGAGTGAAGAGCACCCAGGAGCAGGGATATTTTTTCCTCAGGCGGCCACAATATTAGTGATCTGTCATTTTAGATTTAAATCCTTTTAATGTCTGGAAGGGATGTTTGAGTAACTCCTCTAAAATGTGTTAACCCTCAAGTAACACACTTATTGAACATGAAGACTATAAAAGACTTGTTGAAGAATGTAGGGACCAAAAGAAAACATTGTGAGAATAAATACTCAAGTAAAATACAGATACCTCAGAATTGTTCATAGGTACAGTAACAAAGTAATTGTACTTTGTGCTGTGTTTAATTAACCTACATGTACAGCTGTGCTTTAAAACATTGTAAAAATGTAACCAACTCTGCTTTCTGTTTGTGTTTTTGTCTATAACATAAAGTAGGATAAGACATGGTTTCTGTCAACACTAACTCTAGTCCTTTAATGAAGCTGTATAGTTCTGATACTGTGTGCATGAACAGTAATAACAGTAATATTGGTAGTAGCATAACTTGCAGGGAAAAAACTAACTACCTATTTTGGGGCACCAAACATTTGAAATAGCTTTCACTGGATTTGACTGACAATGTTTTTAATGTCCGAGCCGCTGAACTGAATTTAAAGCTATAATCCATCCAGATTAATTCCAAAATAGCTGCTGAGTTTTGACACCTTTTCCCAAAAGAACTATGATATTAATTTATAAAGTATAGAGCTCTTCTCTTTATTAACCTTCCAAACCTTGACAAATACAGAAACAAACCAAGAAACAAACCAAGAAACAAACAAACAAAAACTTCGTAGGCACCTGCCAGCACTCTAGGAGTGAAAGCAAACAAGCTTAATGAATCATATCACATTCACAAAAACTGGCTTGACTGGTTCTGAGTTTCTGTGATCCTAGCTACATTACATAAAAGGCTTCTTGTCTTGTCTGCATGTCATCTTGCAGACATGCACCTACACAATGACTAAACACTGTTGCCTGTGTTCTATTGTGTGACAGCCAAAACAAATCAAGACAATGTATAGAAAGGAAGTCAAGTATTTTATTTCAGGCAACAGTTTTGGCACTGAATAAAAAGTTAACAAGTCTTCAAATGGTGATACTAAAATATTTCCTCATTATTCAACTGTCTCGTCATCTTTATGCACAGTTATCTTAAGAGTCCATAACAATTAATGGTGTAATCAGGGAGTTCTCTCAAAGATTGCATTGTTATGAGTCAGTGGAACACACTGTATACTGCTGATGTCACAGTAACCATTACAGGGATGGTACGGGAAAGCATCCACCAGTCTCTTCTTAGTTAGACACCATCATGGCACCTCATTCAACTCATGTATACGCTCTGCAATTGTGGCCCGTTCCAGAGAAAAGATGACTGATGGCAGGTTATAAGGGCCAAATTATCTGTTGTGGTGGCCCCAAAACGAGAACTGTTGCAATTGCTTTATCACTACTGATGGACAAAATTCTGATAGTGCCAAAGATTTAGAGTGACCTTATCTCACAGCGTCAGTGCTGCCCAGCATACCTATGTCAGTGACGCAGTCAAGACTCATGACTACACTGTTGTTTTTCAACACAACACTGAAAAATGAACAACCCAAAGCCTTGCTGAAGATCAAATAGTCAGGCAAAAATGTAAAAACAGAAGAAGAAAAAGCTAATAAAAGGAACAAATTTATGAGCAGGTTGTGAACAAAGAATCAATTTGATCTCTTAACCACTTTATCTGGAGGTTAAACTAAAACCACCCCAACCATCATGAGAAATAACCCTTCACTAGCGGTGTGCGGATTGATATTGAAATATTGATTCTTCCAATACCAGTAATTTATGCTCGAAAATCGATTCTCATATTAAAATATCACCATTTTAGTACTTTGGGGTAAATTTGTAGTTTTTCATTAACAGGAACACAGTGGAAAGAAACTACATCATTGGGATTATCTACATTGGAAGGAACTACCTCCTCTTACGCATTTCACAGTCATATGTGAAATACGGCTGAATAAATGTGTCGCAGCCTCTGGCGTGCGCACTCACAATGGCTGAGCGTAAACAAAGTCATGTGTGGACGTATTTTACCTCCACAAACAGCCAAGACGCGATGATGATACATGTGGCAAGAAAGTGAGGTGCTGTGGCAACGCCACTAACCTCGTCAAACACGTCAGAGTAAATCATATCGCAGAATATGACGAGCGTATGTTGAGGCGAACTGACGAGACAACAAAAGCATGCATATTGTGTACACACACACACACACACACACACTTAACATTTTGGGAGGAAAAGAAAACCAGTCCCATCCTCACGACATGCCAGGACATGTCTGACAAACTGGGAAATGCAAGGGGAAAATAAACACATGCAGAATTATCCCATCAACTTCACCTACCTGGTATGAGAAACTTGAAGGGAAATGTGTGCAGTCCCTCTTTCAGGGTACCTATTTGGGACACAAAGCACAAATAAAATCCTTTGATGGAAACAGTAACAGTTGCCCTGTTGTTTCCAAACAGTCAGCTATGCCTCAAGGCTGCAGTGGAAAATGAGAAGTTGTAATCTTCACATATTGTCACATGAACCAGTTCCATTTGCAAATTTGTCTCAATTATCACAACAAACCATCTCACAAGGAAGTATTTTGTGGACACTGGACATTTGCACACGGTTTTAATTAGCATTTGGAAGCACACCTTTGTCTGCCACTGAGATCGTGCTGTTGAAGTACTGCTCCTCCATCGTCCATGCTGTGTCATTGAACTTATTGGTGATGCCGCAGAAACCATTGCAGTTCACTTTGATAGCTGCAGATAAGAAAATACACAAGTTTAACTACAGACGATTCGTAGTAGCCACAGCAGGAAACACTTTTCGTAATCAGTCTTTTCCTCAAGGGTGTGTTATTGGTCTGTTTAATGGCATATTGCTCCAGATTTATACAACATCAATATGTGCAAAAGACCTGTAATAAACACCCTTCAGGAGAGTTTAGGATGCATTATTTGATTTGGGAAATAGCCTAAGCCAGCTAATGTTTTGTAACAAAAACAGACCAAAAACCAATTACTGGTCAAAAGTATAAAGAAAGCTTGACTTTATACTGAAAACCATAAAATGCTTGAACCAGATTTTCACCAGATTAGGAAAGTGTTAAAGGCAGCCAAATATTCCACAACATTGTATTGTTCCTACAGTCTACTGTTGGTCAAAGTCTGAAGGTTATTTAACTAGTCTGAATGCTTTATTACTGTTTTAATGTAATCCTTCATTAACAGAAACAAAGGTAACCATTACATAAAATCCAGGTCCTACATTTTATGAACATAAAAAAATACCCCAGCTTTACAGCTTCAATGTTAGACAAATTTGTTTCTATTTTGTTCATACATCATTACTTATTTAAGCAGTTTTGTGCTGTTGGTGCCTTTGGAGAACCATCTCGATTGAAAAATGATCTAACAAGTAATATGGTTTGTTAAAATAATGACTTACCAAGAAGTTTGTGCTTCAGCTTTTGTGATTAAAGTTTTAAAATTGAGTTATGGTGTCTATTACTGAATGCCAATTAAATTTCACGTGTTTCAGCATATGCTCAAAATAAAGGCACATCTACCTCTGAAAGAACATACCAGCAACAATAATACCTGCTAATAACGTCCAGGACCTACAATGTGGTGATGTTTGTCCAGAAATTAAATGGTTGACATAAAGGTAAGAATGTCCATCTTTTCAATACAGTCTGTGGTCCAAATACATGTTGTTATATTCCCAATTTTAAGTCACATAAAAATGTTCAAAATGTTCTCAGTAACACATTCGAGTTAACAGCAATAGAAGAAAGCTTTGCTTTGCTGTCCAGGGGCACACTGCTACAATGACGGCATCACATGAACAGAATGAAGAGCGCCAAAAACGTTTAGAATATTAAACACAACCTTTACCAGTCTCAAGAAATCCCAAAACAAAACAGAACATATCAAAAGTTGTTTGTAGGTTCTTCAATAAACTGGCTGTTTAAGTGAATAGTGGTGAGTGAAACGAAGATTTTTATTGCAGTGTTAATATTTTTCAGTGGCGCGTCTCATCACAGTACTTAAAATAGTTTAATATACCATTAGTATTTTAAACGGTGAAACTGTAGCATGTAGCATAAGAGATCTTGAGCCGACAGTCCGACCAGCTTTACCTGAAGAGGAATGTAAACAGACCAGAGGCCTCGCAAGCATTCAAAGTAACAAAACACAAAGACGCCACTCAGCAGGTTGAGAGCTACAAAGAGTAGAAGAAACCTTTCCCTTGCAATCTGCATTCAAATGTGTTACCTTTTATTGTCCTTGTTGACACAGTTTGAGATGTTAAATATCCCAAATAAGAAGAAAGAATAAGTGCATTCAGATGGATGAGATGTTGCTTTTAGAGCAATCTGGACAATGACGCTCACTTTTCCTGTTTCAAGTTTCATTTTGGTCTCTTGATGACAGTCTTAAGTATGTTTAAATGTACAGTCTGACTGTACAACACTACAAAATAAATAAAACAACAGAACCAATTAGACACTGCTCAACCCCAGTGCATTACTTTAGAGGGTCCCTTCAGAGAGGGGGGGCCTTGACACAGAGCCAAAACTGGAATAAGGCAGCAAAGTGATAGAGTATTTAGTACAGTCGCCTCACAAAAATGTCCCTGGTTAAAATCCTGGCTGGTGCTTTTCTTTGGGGACTGATGCCTGTGTGGGTTTCCTCAAGTTAGTTTTCACCAAAGCCAAGCATGTTAGGTTAATTAGTCATTTTAGATTGAATATGAATGTCGGGTAGGTAAAGTGAGGTGTATAGAATACAGTGCTGCAATAATGTATAATTAAACTTATTTTCTGAGCTAATCTTTCAACTTTTAACTAAACTTAAACTACACGTAACATAAAAACAGTAGGAAATCTATGCTTATAAAGCTGAGTAGGACTGAGGAGTTGAACTAGGAATCATGTTAAACAAATTATAAACTATCAAAACAGAATATTTACATAGTCCAAAATCCAGTTATTTTGCTGTAATTTAATGAAAGACCGTCAATTTTTTTGTTTTGGATAGTTTGGGAACTTGGGATAAAACATTGAACCAAGTGTTACAAAACACAGAAGCAAATTTCCCATTAGGCCTCATTAAACATTTTCCATTGAATCAGTGTGCAGAGCTACACCGCGGTAAACGGCCAATGAAAAATCATATGCAAGTTTTAGAACCACAAACACAGAACACCACAGGATGGCTTTTCAACCGCTGAGTGATCTTCAAATAGGAGAAGTTATTTCTAAAACCAGGCGTAGGAACAGTGTAGGAATTACGACTCGTTACCAAATCACCCCACTTCCTCGTTTCTCGAGGTCGACGTTTTCCCACCTGCTGAGCGCAGATGGCTCTTACCTTTACACTGCAGCGGTTGGCCCAGTTTTACTGTCACGGTTCCAGAGATGGACTCTCCCGGACTGTACACTTCTTTGTTTTTCTCAAAGGCAATCTTAAACTCCTGAAGCTTTCCCATTTTCTCACCCGACGCAATGCGAAACAAGACTGAAAATCACCTGTGCGTACAGACGACAGCGCTCACTTTTACCTCCTCGTCCCCACCCCTTTTAGTGACGTCATGTTCACCGGACAAACGTTACATAAAAGACTGCTTTTTCAGGCGTATTAATAACGAAGTTGTCTCTTAGCATATCTCTTAGCATAAAACAAGTAAAGTTTTCCAAATGTTTCATTTTCTTTGCCTAGTATCATATGCCTGAAAATATCTACATGCATAAAAACCCATTACACTTACCTGCAGCACTCACAGCCTCTGTATTCTCATCGTAGATCAACTCCCAGAACTTAATGGCTGAAGGAGAAGGACCGCCTCACAACCATTAGCAATTCCAGAGTGTTTTTTCCCCAGAAACTGGGAAGCAGAATTGACGACGACACACCACATACACCATCAGACCAACTGGTGAGCACTTAAACACTGTTAAATTAGGGATTACTTTATTAATCCCTCAGGTGCGGTTCCTCCGGGAAATTCAGTGGTGTCATTAAAAATGACACTTTTTACATTAACACAGCTGAATGAAGCATGAGCCAGCTGAGGGGCAACTGTCACATTTAAGATATTTAAGTATTCTCAGTGATATTAAGGTTAGCAGTGAGCAAACTAAAATTAACCCATCAATTAACCGCCTTGAGGCAACTTTTGTTGTGATTTGGCGCTATATAAATAAAATTGAATTGAATTGAAACCAACAATATTTTCTCCAGACTGTTTTTTTTTTCTTATTTAATTAAACGTAACTCAGCTGCATCCCCAGAAGGTCTCTTGTTTGGTGGCTTTCCATAACAGGTTAATATCAAATGAGCTTAGTTGCATTTGGATGAAGCTTATTAATAAAACCATGAGGTTGTATTACCGCATACTTACCTTGTTCTTATGTTAAAACAGTTAAGTATGTCAAAGACAATTAATTATCAATGATACCAACATTGTCTTTAGATAGTGACATTTATGCAATGTAGTATAATGTGCTGATGTCATTAGGGAGTGCTCTTGCAGATTACATTCTTATGACTTAATGGAACAAAGTAACAGCTGCTGGATTGCATTAGGAACTGTTTCTAAACCTGTTCTTGTTTTCAGTGGTGAAAAATAGGGTGACAGATGAGGTTAGGCATCGGTCCCTGTAGACTTTGATGCTTGCATACAACATTGTGATCTGTAGAGAGGTGGCCCAGGTGGCAGAGAATTTGGAAATGGAAAAAGTATGCACTGCAGAGAAGGGAAATCTAGTAGGTAGCAAGACAGATCAGAATCAGAATACTTTAATAATCCCTAAGGAAATTATGTATTCAGATTACCCAACCCTCATCCCCAATCAGTCGTGGCAGATGGCTCAGGCTCAGCCTGATAGAGAAGAGAGTGCAAGAGACAAGTGTTGGGGAAAATTGTGACAGAGGGATTGCAAAAAGAGTGAAAGGGAACATTTACAAACTAGTGAGACCTTTCTCCAACAGTGATAGGATGAAGAGTACAGTCATTCAAATGGGCACAGAAGAGAGCCACTAGTCCTCCACATCAAAAAGAGCCAGTCGAGGCAGTTTGAGCATCTGACTAGGATGCCTCCTAGGTTCGTCCTGGGTGAGGTATTCTGGGCATGTCCTACTGGGGGAAAGATATTAATAGACTTGTCTTTTTCACCTCTGATATTTGTTTTTGGGCTGCTTACAAGACAGGTAGACTTACCTGGTGAAGAGGCAAAAGGTTTAACCAAAACATCTTTAACCAAACCATATTGCTCAGACAGGGAGGAGAGAGAGGTGTCGTTTTGTCTTGCTTCCCCCGAGTTAGCCAGGGAGCCGTTTATTAGCATTCAACAACAACGACACAACAGCACTCTCTCACCCCACACAGGAAAAACATGGTCGCAGAGAGAGCGCGTCACGTGGTAACCGTGGCAACATAACGCTGCCGCCTGAAACAACAGAATACAGCTGCCAAATAAAACCCAAACAGCCCTGACCCGCTACATAGCCCCCACCTAAGGGGTCAGTCATCCCCGACAACCCCATTACCCAACACAAAGTCCTGCAAATGTCCCGGTGTCATCTTTCGGCGCACCGGCCGATCTCAGCCGGCAGGGGAAGAGTCACTCAGAACAGAACATGGGGTGCCACTAGCATCCCCTGCCCTGGCGACTGTTGAGCGAGCGGTCGGTACGGTGAGAGTCTGTCCTGATGCAACACCACCATACCCCTCGGGCCCAGCACAAAAGCTCCCCCACTGGCACCTGATGTCGTAGGCCCTCTTCTGTCGTACTCCGGCGCCGGCCTAGGCCTGGCAGGTGTAGTTATGAACCACCCGCAGCCGCTCCCTCAGCCTCCTGTAGTAGTCCACCTCTGGCTCACCATCAATCTCCGGCTCGGGTGGGGGACCCGAACACCAAGGCATCACTGCACGCTGTCGGAGGCTCGGCATGTCGGTCAACAGAGGCAGCCCACAAAGCTTTGTCCTAGTGTCTGTCATGAGAGCACTTCACTCTCAGGCTGCTGGCTTGCTTGTGGTTCCTATTGTATTTAAAAGTAGTGTGGGAGGCAGAGCCTTCAGCTTTCAGGCCCTCTTCTGTTGAATCAGCTCCCAGTTTGGGCCTTGGGCCCCTGCCCTTGGCCCTCGTCAGGTTGGCTAGCCTCTGGTGGGATTGCCTATTGCGTCTGGCTCACTGGGATGCTTGCCCTTTTGGCCGTGGGCCATGTGGAGCCTCCCTTCTTCTCTTGCCTCTGAGATGTGTGGGCTCAGGTCTTCAGGTACCCTTGGGGACTGTGGATGCCTTGAATCTCCTGTATCCTTCCTTGGCTTCCCACCTTTATTATCAATTGATTGTTGATCTGTGTTCCTGTGCTCATATTTTTCTGTTGAAGGTGCTGTATGTTTTTTCTTTCTTTCTTTTTTTCTCTGTTTTTTTCTTACAGGTACA
Source organism: Simochromis diagramma (assembly GCF_900408965.1). Classification (NCBI taxonomy): domain Eukaryota; kingdom Metazoa; phylum Chordata; class Actinopteri; order Cichliformes; family Cichlidae; genus Simochromis; species Simochromis diagramma. The sequence continues at coordinate 1,611,762 of NW_024386832.1, forward strand.
GCAGTTGGCGATACATCATGCTTTTGTATTAGTGCTCTTTCCTTTTTTTAATATTTTCTACTATTTTCTCCTATCTTCAATTTTTTTATTTTCTTGCCTGTCAGCTTAGACATTGTCATACTACACATTTTGTGTAGAAATGAATGAATAAACAGATAAAAGTAACATACAAACTCAAGGAGCCCATAGAGAATTTATAGAGCTCATCTTGTAAAAAGCAAAAATGTCTTTGGCACAACATCACATCAGGTCATCATTCGCATTGCATAAAGTGCCAGACAAGTTTGAAAAACACACATACTGATAGAAGAGAGAGAGAGAGAGAGAGAGCAAAAGAGAGAAATGGGTGAACTGGAACAGGAGGACTGGGAGACCATGACACCTGTTGGTGGAACACCACTAGAAAAAATCTATTATCTAGTGTGTTGGTTAAATCTTTGATGCAGGCCTGTATGCTGAAATGCATTGGAGTTTTAGTTTAAGTTGAACTATGCAATGAGAATGCCTCACTGGGCACCTTAAAAAAAAAAGAAAAAGAGAATGGCTTGGAGTTTTTTTTTTAATTTTATTTTAAAGCCCAACTTTATTTATGTAGGATACTGTTTTATTACGAATCGAATTTTAGCTGCAAATATTTCTTCAATTACTTCACATTCCTGTGGCAAAGGTGTGGCTCTGCTGAAGAGGAGGGCTGGTGCAGTGTGTTTGGCGGAGGCAAAAGACAATCTCCAGACATTCTTTCATGAGGTGGAGGCTCGAGAGAGGTTTGGACCCAAAACAGACAAAAAAAAAAAAGCTCTCCAAGTAACACTTAAATATTAAATAAAATCCAATTGTGAAGCTGAACTTTAAATGGGTGGGCAAGGGGGCAGGGGTGTGTAGAAAACGATGTGTCAGGAGTCGGGTGTTCTCGCCGGTTCTAGTGAGCCTCGACCTCCCGGTCAGCTATCGAGCTGGTGGGTAACAGACATCCTCAACAGCTCCATAGAATATGTAGAATCGAGGCACCCTGGCCATCACATCTCCAGCAATTGTCCATCGGTATCAAGTTCCATTTTTGCAATTATTGCAGTGTTCGATGCCACCTGTGAATTATCTTTAACTGGATAAACCTGCTGCCAATTTCCTTGGAAACCCTGACAAATTGTTTGTCAGCTAGTTTTATATTAAAATGTTAACACAACACACTGACACCACAAACACAGTGGAGAGTTCCAGTTCAGTTACTTGGAGTGAAAGTGCAGTTGCCAGTGTAAGGATATCTGTAGATCAAAGCAGCAATGCCCCTAAGCCTTGACAGATGAAATCCACCCTAATGAAACTGTTGAGAACTATCTAAAACAAGCACAACTTGTAATGAGCCTTAAGTGCCCATTAGAAACTCAGTTTTTAGCACTTCTATATTTTCATTTTTCAGTTTACATTTTTGTGTTAAGTACACTATATGGGGAAAATTGTTTTGCATATGAATGAATGAAAATGGGTAAAAATATAATGGAACGTTATTCCACTCACCAAAAGCAATACTCGTAGTAGTAGTGTAGTTGCAACACAGACTAGTGATAGATTTACTTTTACTAAATATATTGAGCTTTGTTTTATAACCAAAGGCTAACTTTGTTTTGTTCTTGAGCGCCTGAAAACACAATTTATTCTAGCAGAAAATAAAAAGCCAACAAGTTTGAAGTCTCTTCCTGTTTTGCTGACATTGAAACAGTGAATGCAGAATGCAAGTAAATTCCAGTCAAATGACTGCACTAAGCTGCAGTTATGATGCTACATGGCAGCATGCAGGCGGTGCTTTCAAACTAGTGATTTTTCTCACTGCTTTTGCATGTACTGCTGTGGTGAGCACTGCAGATGTTTCATAGGTATTTTTGACATGAAGAAAGAAAATGCTCTCAATTATGGAAACAGCCAGAGGGTTTATTTGTGTGATTTACGTGTGTGGCTGTTAATAAAGTTGGCGCTCTCTCAGGGGCGTGAGCGTTCATCCAAAATGGCAGAAGGCTAATGTGTTTATCTCTCCCCAAGTATCGTCGGTGCAGTTTACCATGTACATCAGATTTTCCTGCGCATCTTCATACTTCTGCTAACAGGTTATGGACCCAGAGAGCTAAGAACCTTTCTAAAAGAGTTTTTTTGCCACATAGAGAGAAATGTTGCAACGTACAGCGTGCTCGGTGAGGATCAGCATACCATAGCGCCATGAGCCGACGAGCCGCTGAGTCAAATAGCCGTTGGTCTGGGCTAGTTTTTGATGGAGTAACTACGGCAGACAAAGTTTTGGGCCACCTTCATTTGTAAGGACTAAAAGACATTATTTTGAAGCAGCCTACCGACGTGGAGGGAGAAGAAGACGGAGCAAGGAATGCAGAGGCCTACGCGGAGCTGATCCAGTTTCTGGGTGATAAAAGTTTGTCTCTTGTTATGCGAGAAGCTGCGGATGATGCATGGATGTTGGAAGGCGCTGGGCATTTTAAAAACCTATTATGCAAGTAAAGGGACTTCGCCCCAAAAGTCCAGCAGTGAGATTGTGACTGAGTATGTGATACGATCAGAGACAGCTATCACAGCCCTGAGAAATGCTGGAGAAACATTGAGTGATTGGTTGCAATGGTTTTGAAGGGACTGCCAGAATCATTCAAACCTTTTGCTATCCATGTCACACAAAGTGATGCTGAATTGACTTTTGCTGAATTCAAAACTAAACTGCAAAGCTATGAAGACACAGAGAAAATGCACGCTGCAGCATCAGATGACAACGTCATGAAAGGACGTGCACGACCGAGTGACAAACCCATGTTTGAACATTCGAATGACCGGGGAGCCGGCAACAGAGACATGGTGTGTTTCAGATGCGAACTAAAGGGACACAAAGCCAAGATGTGACAGTGCAAGCAGTGGTGTAAATAGTGTAAAACCACTTACTGGGACTCAACCTGCAGACGGAGACAGCAACAGAACAATGCACAAAAAGTTTCCGAGGAGTTGGGCAGCAAAGACTACGCATTCTGGATAAGCAGCAAGGATACAGAGTTCCAGTCAGAACGTGGCATCAACAAAAAGGGTCTGATGGTGGACACAGGGGCAACTTCGCATATTATTACAGATATAACGAAGTTTGGAAAATTTGACGACAGTTTCCAGACCAAGACACACTACGTAGAGTTGGCTGACGGCACTAAGTGCACCTGAGTTGCAGAGCAAAGAGGGGAGGCAGAGTTTTGTTTAATGGACAGCAGGGGGCAGTGCCACAAATGACAGGAACAGTCCAGCTTATATGGGCTACTACCTAGAAAAGTACAGAAGCATAGACTGGTGAAGTTTGAGACCAAAACAAGAGTAGAGACAAATACAAACTGACATGATGATAGATGGGTGTACACAGTCAAAAACAATGTTGATGGTTCTGAGAAGTACAGAGCACGTTATGTTGCTAAAGGATACAGTCAGAAGATAAGTGTGGATTATGAAGAAAGATTTTCCCCTTCTGCTAACCTGACTACTATCAGAGTGTTGATGCACAAGAAAACATGCTTTTACATCAGGTGGATGTTAAAGCTGCCTATCTACACGCATGGAACGTGGAGGTATTCATGGAACAACCTGAGGGCTATGAGGTGAAACCTGACACAAATGAAAAATGGGTGTATAAGTTGAAAAAGTCGCCATATGGTTACAGAGCTATGGGCTAAAACAAGGTGTTGCATGAATATCTGAGTGAGAACAACTTTGTGCAAAATCCCACTGACCATTGTGGGATTTTGATAATATGGGTAGATGACCTGATCATCACTACTAGTGATGAAAGTGAACTAACTGTTGTGCAGCAAAATTCAAAACGAAGGATTTGGGTAAACTGAGACATTTCATTGGAATAGATTTTGACCAGAGCGATAACTGTGTAAAAATGTCACAGAAACAATATGTGGAATAAATACTTGAAAGGTTCAACATGCAGGAAGACTGACACCTTGTGAGAAAACACTGAACTACACTGATGGTGCAGAAAAGATGAGTGAGGAATTTCCCGGAGGAACCCACCCAGGGGATTAATAAAGTTTCATCTAATCTAATCTAATCTAATCTAGAGGTACAGAGAGGCAGGTGGTAGTCTGATCTATTTGGCTACATGCACAAGACCAGACTTGAGTTTTATAGTCAGTAAACTGTCACAGTATTTCACTGAGCCAACTGAAGACCAATGCACCACAGTAACACATGTACTGAGATATCTGAAGGGAACATCCGAGAAAGAACTGTGTTACAGAAAACGTGACAATGAAGAACTGAGGTTGTGGGCATACAGTGATGATTGGGCAGCTGATGTAACAGACAGATGTAGTACGACTGGTTATTGTATAAGTCTGGCTCTAAATGGTCCTTTGATTTCATGGAAAACCAAAAGTCAACCTACTGTTGCATCATCTACCTGTGAAGCTGAGTGCATGGCTGTAGCTGCAACCCTACCTACAGGAGTGTTTGTACCTAATGTAACTGTTACGAGGTATCGATGGACAAGAATATGCACCGCCAAAGGTTTATGAAGATTGGCTAAGAATCCTGTAACGAGACAGAGATGTAAACATGTTAACATAAAGTACCACTTTGTAAGGTCAACTGCGAGTGAAGGAAAAGTAACTCTGGATTATTGTTCAACAGAAGAGATGGTTGCAGATGTAATGACAAAACCTGCAACAAAAGTTAAGTTGTTCAAGTTTGAAAAGTTTATGTTTGAACATTAACCAGGTACAGACATATATACAGCACCGGCTGAGAAACCCTATACAGTATGTGTTTTTGTTACTTAAGAGAGTCATAATATGAGAGCAAGTGGGGGTGTTGACATGAAGAAAGAAAATGCTCTCAATTATGGAAACAGCCAGAGGGTTTATTTATGTTTGAGGTGTGATTTACACGTGTGTGGCTGTTAATAAAGTTGGCGCTCTCTCGGGGGCGTGAGCGTTCATCCAAAATGGCAGAAGGCTGATGTGTGTTTGTTCCTCCCTAATTATCGTCGGTGCAGTTTACCATGTACGTCAGATTTTCCTGTGCACCTTCATACTTCTGCTAACAGGTATGTTTTGCCCCTTTGTTCACGTGCTTTAACTTCACTATAAGTGTATTGGACATGTGGCACATGGTGGGAATTCTGTTCTTTAAAAATTAAATGTCCCTGCAGCACAAGTGTGTATACACTTCAACACAATAAGAACAGTAACAGTGTATATTTGTGTGTGTGCTGAATATGGGAGAAAGATTCAAGACATAACCACAGTGCTTAGAGGCTAGTGGAGCTAAGAGCAGACCGCAGGAACCTCCCTGAACAGGATCCAGTAACCATCACAGATATCCAGGAAACAGTCTCCAGCATGAAGACTTGTCCTGATCCCCAAGGACACATCTGCACTTCTGCCATCTTTGATCATTAACTTGGAGTTTGGGGTCATTCTCACTGGAAATTTGAACGTCTAACTTAATTTGGAACCTGCCTTTGACCATATAGCAGCTAGGATAGCCTTCCTAAAGCCAGCAATGTCACACAGCCCATGTCTGAATGGACTTGCAACTAGATCAGCTATGCAGAAATAATATTGGTCTCTGTTACTTTGATGTGCTTGACAAATAATTTATAAAAAGTAAAAGTCTTGTTTTTTTAACATGGTACCACTTGAAGACAAAGCTAGTGTGTGTAACGTAGACACCACAGGATCCAATCAGATTAAGTAACGTAGACACCACAGGATCCAATCAGATTGCAAAAAGTAGTTTGCACTAATGACCCATTATATTTGTGGCTCCTCTAAGTTACAGGTCCCTGGGCTCAGCTCGTAAACAGGCTTTAGGTGATAGAAGTATTTCTTAATGGAACGCAATGATTATTCTAGGAATACCTGTCTGTAAATGCTAGTTGCCGCCTTTAAATTACTTATTACTATTGATGCATCCATGTAATTTGTTATTAAAGTGCAAGTTTCGATTAGCTGTGTAAAGTAACACTGAAAAGGAAGCGGTTCTGCCAGCCTCTCACTTTCGACCACTAAGAAGCTAAATGAGTCACTAACTTTCACATAACAATAGGCTCATTCTGCCTTACAGATGTTTTTATTTTTGGCAAATTAGTATGTGCGAAGTATGTAAGTCTGTTCCTCTGTAATGCTTTCTGTGTTTGTCACATTAAAAAATAGTTTTCTTGAAGTTGAACATTATTATTCAGGAGAGTGCATGTGTTGGGCACTGATTATTGCGTCACTACAAGAATGTATTAAGAGGATAATCGAAGTAAGTTATGGTAAATGGACTGATTCTTATATGGTATAGATTCTTTTCTACTCTCAAAGCGCTCTATACAACATGCCTCATTCACCCTCAGTCTCACAAGCACTTCTAAACACAAGTGCAAACTAATCAACATTCACACTCCGATGAATGCTCCCCAAGTTAGAATATAATATGGAGTTTGTGGTTTGGAGTGCTGGGCCATTGCATTTTCCAATTCTCCATATTTTTGTCAGTTCGAAACACACCAGCATTTAGTTTGTGGTTATTTGACTTCTGCTGGCACACTCAATATCTTTTTTTGTTGAGGCCACCTGACACAACAGTGGTCTGTGCAGCAGTGCCTGTTAATGTCACTTGAACAGTGTTACAGAGTCTTGGACTCTTGGGACTTGAGCTAAGGCAATATTTAGCAAACCCACAGTTACTGTGTTACTAATATTGAAACTGCTTCTGTGTATCACATCTGTGCTATGGAAGGAGAGGAAACTGACCTTTTTCTAAATTGGGGAAGGACAAATTTAAATTTGCAAAGATCTTAAGATCTGCAAAGGCAAAGTCTGTTCGTTTTTGGAGCATTTTAGTCAAAGAATCAATGGGCATGGGAAATTAGTGGTGCACTGGGAATTATTATATCAAATTCTTAGCACAATAAAAGCATTGCTGTATGGATTACAGTGTGAGTGATTGTGTGATGGCGTCAGCCACACATAGATAAAACAAGTCCATTCAGTCACTTTATTAGTTTGATTTGCAGTTGCTTCACTAATATAATTCATTAATGTTTTTACTTAAACCTGACACTAATTTAATGAAGCGTGCACATAATAGCATTGTGTGGTTTTTCTAAAGATGTTTTTTGTTATATTAATTATGTTTTTCTTTCTTTGAGTTACCTGGTTTGTGGCGGTGGCTGTTTCCTGTCTGGGCAAAAGGCGTGGCCGAGGGCTGAGGACTTTGAATGCCGACCACTATAAAATCTACCCTCCTGTGTCTTTGCGATTAGGCCAGTTTGTGAGTTAAATTGTGTCAACTTTGTTTCAGTTTCTGGAAGTTGTGTTTTGATTAGAGTTATATTTAATTGACCTCTTTTATGGGCCCACTAATTATATTTTTGAATTCTGTCTTTTTGAACTTTTTTGAGGGTTAAAATAAAGAAAACCCATTTTAAAGACATTATTTCTGTGTCTTCTATAATATAAAACTTGCACAACCAAGATATGGAGTTGTCTTTTATTATAAGACAGTTACTTTAATACACAGAGAACACAGTGACTTCAGAGCCAACATTTAGTTTCACACCATGGTCTTTCCTTTACCTTAACCTAGGTGCTTTTATTGTCTAACCACAGGCTGGAGTCTGGATGTGAAACTTGGAGTGTGGTGTGGCAACACATGACATGGTTTTCTTGCTGGCAGTTTGGCATGTGACAACAGGAAACGCACAGGTGATACTGAAAATGTTAGAATACATGAGATCATTGCAGAATCCCTTATAATACAGACTGTCATGGTTTGGTGGGATGCAATCATGAATGTCTGCTGTATGGTTTGTAAGTTTATTAACAATCCCACCCACTCGCTGGTCCCCAGTGCAGTTCATAAATATGGTGATTACTACCACCACCATTTAGTAATATATATAGAAAAGGAAAAAATACAGAAAATAGTTTTGTGTATAAGATAGTTGTGAAATAATAGATAAAAGATGGTTACTGTATGATATCTGTTAATATTTTGGGTACGTAGAGAGATCTTCACCGTAAACCAGCTAACTATATAACATCTGTGTTGTTTCTAAATGGGAATTTCAAACATAGTCTTCCGCCAACACTGGATCTTGAGACTCAGATACCAGTCATATCCATGTCATATCCACATGTTAGAAATTTCCAGTCATTTCTGAATCACTTCTGTTCTGAATGTCTACTTGCCCCTTCCTGAAGGACTGGAAGGTATCTCGAAAGTTTTGCGAACCGAAGTAGTACAACAGTGGATCCAGGCAGCTGTTTACTCCCGCAAAAATCCAGGTTGCGTAATATGCTGTCTCAAACTGAAGGAGAAGATGGCATTGTTGCGGGTAGTATTTTTTTAATATGACTCCTACAGTCCGTACCACATTCAGAGGCAGGAAGCACAAAGCGAATATAACCAGACACACACCTATCATCCTCTGAGATTTCACCTTCACTTTCAGACCTTTAGCTGTGCTAATGTTTAAGCGAGTTAAGGTGTTTGCTAGACGGCTATAGCATGCAGCAGACACAAAGAAAGGGAGTAAAAACCCAAAGATAAACAGGATAAAGTTAATGACAAAGTAGGATTCTGTCAGTTTGGTCTGATGAATGGAGAGACATTGTTTGTTTTTCCCTTCTGTGGTGGTAGGAAGAGTAAAAGCAAAGATCAGAGCCTGGATCAGTAGCAGAGACCAAACTCCAGCGCAGAGCTTCCTGACAAACTCCTTCCGTTTTATACAAGAGCTCCTGTTGAAGTGAACAACAGCCACATACCGATGAATGCTGATGAGAGTGAGGAAAATGGTGCTGCCATAGAAATGTGAACTCAGCAGGGCAATCTTGAGTTGACACAGGAACTGACCGAATGGCCAGTTGTTACCCATAGCAAAGTAAACTGCCATCATGGGAGTGACTGGTGTGGCGATGGCATCGCTGAGGGCCAGGTGGAACTGCAGCGTGGTTCCAGACGTCCAGCAGGGCAACCGGCAGCAGAACACCCACAGGCTGAAGGTGTTCAGGAGGAAGCCAATAAAGAAGACCAGGCAGAGCAGGATGGTGATGGACACATGCTGACTCTCCGCCAGGCAAAGGTCAGAAGCATTGCTGTTATTCCCAAGCTGAGAGAGAACTTCACCAGGCATCTTTGAGTTCCTTACACCTGTGAGAAAACAAAGCAATCATCACAACACCGCTTGAGGCTGGCTCCAAAGAGAGTAATGGGCAGTTATGCTCACTGCGTTGCCTGTGTCGTGGGTGTCACACCATGTGTATCTTTTTGTAACCTGTTCAGCTGTGGCGACCAAGGCAAGACGCAAGTGTATGGTTGTGTCGGTTTAATGTTCCCGCACAGAGGCGCAGAGACATACAGACATACAGAGGGAGATGTTGGAACAGTGAAACAAACATATGACAAATTCTTGGCTTCGGGTTTTGACTTCTTCCTCTTTTACATCAGCGTTTGTGTGACAATATTGTCTGAGTGTCGACACCTGTTGTTCAGGATAATACTGCAGCGGCTCCTGTACCTCAATGGCGGTTTTAAATACAAGTGACTGTGACACAAGGTTGCAGCAGTGAATATAAATGGGCCCTTTGTACTCGCTGTTCTTGCCCCAAAATGACACACATACTGGTGCAAGTCACATTTTGGTATGGTTTTGGCCAGTTGTGCACATCTCAGTTTTTGTAACCTTGTGTGTTTGCTTGGGGTTTATTGGGGCTTACATAACCACCACAGTTCTCTAGGTGATTTTTGTTTGCTTGTTTTTTTAAAAGCTTATTAGTTGAGATTTTGTTGAGGATTTGGCTGATTTTGATTTGAATGTAAATGAACCGGTGCCTCTTTTCTACTCTAACCCAGCACTCAGAGCACTTTACACAACTTGCCTCATTCACCCTTTCACGCAAGAAACCCTAACCCTCCTTGGGATTGATCAAGAGATTGCTGAAAATAAATGAGGCCTTAAATTACACGGGGTAACATTTTACTGGCAATTTTTACCATCTGTTTAATAGAATGGGTTGAGATAAACTGGGTAATCAAATGCCATTGAAGTGTTGTGTGCTGTTAGGAATCCTTAACTGACCAATCAGCATGCAAATATATTAGTATTATTGTCCTGCTTCTGGATTATTATTTTAACCATTTAATGCCATCTGCTCCTGTTTATTGAGGACTGTGAGTGACAGTCACTTCAGGCTCCCAAAGCCTTTGTTTGAACTCTGAATTGGCAGTATGTTTAGCCAATTCCTCCCAAAAAGAGAAAGCTCGTGGAGAGAAATCCTTTCATTTTGTTGATGCTGTTCTGCAACTGAGAAGTGTGTGTTTGTTTTTCCTTTATAAACACACCTACACATCCGTGTCCATCATACTGCTTCCCCAAAACAAGGCTTCCTGACATTTTACTGTGGTAAAACTGCACAGCAGCATGGTTCACCTTGAAACCATTCAAACAATCCACTTCAGTAAAGTAAGAGTAAAGTACTCAACAGATTCAGTTTCAGTGCCTCATGTTAATCTCACTTTATTCATTCTTTTGTCCTTTGATCCGTTTATTCTTACTGAATCTTTTCTATATTATTGCCCTTGCACTCTTTTTCATTATTTATTCATAATGCTGAATGAATAATGAACAACTTTTAAGAAATCCGGCCACATTCTCTTCAATCTGCTTCAATCTCAGCACAGTTTGAGATTGAAGCAGTTTCCCTTGTTGCCCATGCTGATATGACTTCAGGCTCAGCTTTGAAACTGCCTGTCTGAGTACATCAGTCTGCGTTTTTTCTTATTTGTTATTCACGAATAAATAAATGTCTCCTGTATGCATCAGGCTTAAATAGGCTTATTAACTGCTTGGTACTTTCTTACTGTCAGCCTTTCTATGATCCTGTCTGAACATTTTGAATTGCACTATCCTATGTGCTGTAGTAATGAGTGAAGAGCTGCATGGATTCCAGATTCTGGTGACTCAGACATCATCCCAGCGCGATGTGGCAGCTTTCCTAACAGCGTCAGTGTTCAGTGGAGCTAAGGTCAGGTGACATGCAGTTATGTTTGCTGTTGGTCTTCTTCTGTCTTCAGACTTTAACCTCCCTGGTAGAGGTAATGTAAAAATCATGTCTGTTAGTAGAATTCATGATGCCTGTGATTTCAGAGATTTTAGAGATCTGGATCCAATAATTTTTGGAAGAATTCTATTAACCTACATGCAGTTTTGAATCTTGAGCTGCTGCTTCTTCTTGTAAAATGTTTGGATGTCTGCATGAGCCATTTGTCCTGCTTTATCTTTCTGAACAGTGTTTTGAAGACTTTCCTCATCCTCTAAGAACACCACCTGTTGATAGGACCTGTGCTTTTTTGTGGAATCAAATCCTGTATCTGTATCTTTTCTATCTCTCACTGAACTGATCTTCCAATAGTGAGCTCACCTTTGGTCTGCCTGTTCCTGCATTTGATGCAACTGATTCAGTTTCCACAAAGAGTTTTACAGCTTCACGTGCTTAACTCTTACCAACCTTGTGTCTAAGATCAAACTAACAGCTCTTCTGACACTTTTAGATGCCATACTGTCCACGATAACTGTTTACATTTAAGAGTGTTTTTTGGAACAATGAGTTGATAAAATCAGTTTCATCTCCTTAACTCAAGGAAATTTGACCTTTGGTTCGGAGGGGCACTAAAGTACATCGGTTTTCTTGCTCATTAGTCCACAGTCTGAAATATTAATGTTCTTTTACTTTTGCAGTTAGAATTGTACTTGTGTAATTTCTCACAGTTTCTTGTTATTTCTAAGCTTACATGAAAATGTGAAAGATTTCATTGGCTACAATCATACATATGTGACGCATATATATGAATGAACCACATGCTTTACAGCAAAAGCAAAGTAAAATATGTAAGTCTTGTACTTTCTTGTAATTGCAATTGTTTTAAAGATCTTACCAGAGCTGAAGTTATCCTCAGTAATTTGTATCCAGTAACACAATGACTGCTTCTCTTGAGGAGTGTCAGCATGTAGAGTTGTTAGGGGCGGAGCTCTACAGTGACAACTACTGACAGCAGCTTTTTTTTCTGCCAGCTATGTCAGGACTCAAAGTAACAATTTCCTTAAATGTGCCTCGTGTAGATGACGTGAAACGTGAAACAAAGTGATCAGCTGTTTTGTATCACAACACAGATTCTGGTTACTGCTCGAGGGCATAACCATCAATATCCTCGCATCTTTTCATGATTTCATGTTTTTCCGTCTGACCAGATGCAGCTTTCTGCACCATCTTCTCACCATCCTTATACTGATCACCACAATAGGTTTAAGTGCTAAAAGAGACATCATTTCCTTCCTTGTTAGTCATGAAACAACAACTCTAATCTCCACTTCTTTTTTTTTGTTTTTCACACTTTTTTTGTAACACAGTTTCAGTTTATTCTCAAAATGACCAATAAGAACTTTGTTTCTCTAATATGGCCGTCATACTTCACTGTGGTTAAAGGTAAACATTCTTTTTAACATTGCACCAGCGCTGTTAAGAGTCTCCTTCTGTGACTTCTCTTAGAGAAAGACTGATTGGCTACAGCTGCCTGTTGGGATGCCCGTCACTCAAAGCAGCCTTTTTTTTCTGTTTCAGTTCTCTTTAGATTTTTCAGTGAATGGATCTATACAACGATAAGACTGCTGCCATATAACTGATAATTAATCAAATCTTCCTTCTGTTTACGTTCTAATAGAGTTCTTCATTAAAATTGTGAACTCTTACTTTTTTGCAATCTGCAGTTTCATCAGACCACATGAGCCCGAGACCTCCGTTTCCACCCACAGAGGATGAATTTCTTATTGTTGATTTTATGAGGGGTGCTTCATATACAAAGTATATTTATTGTCTTGTGTTTCTGTCTGTTTTGTGACTCTTAAAAAAAGGATTTTGAGAATTTAACCAAGACAAACTGCCTCCGCTGTTCTCTACAAAAGCCTTGTGTTGATTGTGTAGATTGTCGTCTCGGATCTGTCTTGTGATACAACATAAATCCACTTTACTGCACGAGGATGTAACCATTTATATACTCCTACACTCATCACCACAATATGTTTACACGCTTTCTTGTTGCTAAAACTGATTCTGAAGAATGATTTCAACAGCTCAGAAAGTGTAGCAACCGTGAAGTGTCATGAAACAACAACTCTAATCTCCACTTCTTTTTTTTGTTTTTCACACTTTTTTTGTAACACAGTTTCAGTTTATTCTCAAAATGACCAATAAGAACTTTGTTTCTCTAATATGGCCGTCATACTTCACTGTGGTTAAAGGTAAACATTCTTTTTAACATTGCACCAGCGCTGTTAAGAGTCTCCTTCTGTGACTTCTCTTAGAGAAAGACTGATTGGCTACAGCTGCCTGTTGGGATGCCCGTCAGTCAAAGGAGTCTTTTTTTCTGTTTCAGTTCTCTTTAGATTTTTCAGTGAATGGATCTATACAACGATAAGACTGCTGCCATATAACTGATAAATAATTAATCAAATCTTCCTTCTGTTTACGTTCTAATAGAGTTCTTCATTAAAACACATTTAGAAACTCGACCAAAGAAAAAGTGTCAGGAGTGCACGCTAACGTTTGTGCCTCTGCAGTATGCAGCTTTTCACATGCAATGAAAAAGCAGTTGCAACAGAAACTAATGTGAATTGTGAACTCTTACTTTTTTGTAATCTGCAGTTTCATCAGACCACATGAGCCCGAGACCTCCGTTTCCACCCACAGAGGATGAATTTCTTATTGTTGATTTTATGAGGGGTGCTTCATATACAAAGTATATTTATTGTCTAGTGTTTCTGTCTGTTTTGTGACTCTTATGTGTAGATTGTCGTCTCGGATCTGTCTTGTGATACAACATAAATCCACTTTACTGCACGAGGATGTAACCATTTATATACTCCTACACTCATCACCACAATATGTTTACACGCTTTCTTGTTGCTAAAACTGATTCTGAAGAATGATTTCAACAGCTCAGAAAGTGTAGCAACCGTGAAGTGTCATGAAACAACAACTCTAATCTCCACTTTTTTTTACACATTTTTCATTTTTTACATTTTACTTTTTTTTTTCTCAAAATAGATTTTCAACTTTAATATCAAAATTTTGACTCTTTTTTTTCTCTTCTGGTAGAGAAAGTGAGGCCTAGTACACACTGATTTGCTGCCTGTTGGGATGCTGTCAGTCAAGCAGCCAGATGTGGACGTGGATGTGTGGATGAATGTTAAAATATACTTTCATCCACCATATAGTAGCAAGGAAGGGGAAAACTATCTCTAGGGTTTGGATCTATTTTCTGCACCAAGCTGTACACACACCATTTAATGCAGTAAAGTTACTATGTAAGATTCTATTGACATTAACATTATTTTGGAATTAGCTTCAAGTGTTCGTTAGAGGAACTGCAACTCCTGATGGCTTCATTTTTTAGCCTTACTACTTGCTTCTTCCATGTACATTTGACGCTGTTGCCAAGTGACTGAAGACTGCTAAATAAAATACAGGCATATGTCTTGTAAGCTCTGAAAAGCAACAGAATGCAGTGCCTTGTTGGTGCTTTTCAAAGCACAGCACATAACACAAAGCAACATAAAAAAGTTTTTGCAAGTGACCTAAACACACTTTCCTACATTTTTTTGGTGCAGATTCTACATGTGCCTTTATTATTTTCCAGTCATGTCGAGAAAGGCATGGAGCATGATTTTATTTTGTACAATATTAGATCTGGATTGTCACAGTAAAGCATTCAGCATAGTTTCATCCCAGAAACCCCGGTAGCAACCCTCTGTTAGCTGAATATCATGTTGGAAACGTTCTCCTTTGTTACTCACCATGCACAGACTTTTCAAATGTGAATGTAGGAAATGGGTTTTCAGTGACATGCAGCAGCCCATTTTCTGTTTACTTCCCAGTATGCAGGTGATTAAGTTTTCACAGAGCCACTTGAATGCTTTTCAAGCTTAAAGCTTGGTTGCTTACAGACATAGTCGAAGACCATCGTCCTTACATATCCATGCAAACAGCAGACCGCTTTTACCAATAAGTCTTCATTTCCTTTTGTGCTGTACGCTTTGACTTCTGGTCCAAAAATAGTGGTCAACAAACACAAAATGTATAAAAAAGTTCATCAGAAGAACTAGATGTCCTGGAGAAAAACTAAGTACAGGTTTGAAATCATTGTGAAAATAACTAACAGAGAAGTACCTGTGATGATTATTACCTGCTGACCTGTGTAATGGATGAATGCTGGAAAGTTGCATTGAGCATGGAGCTGAACATTTTTACTGCCACCACACTGATATGCAGAGAATGAAACCAAGAAATACTGCAGACACATATGGTGCTAAATTTTCAGCCATAACACAGGGCCACCCGACAGTATGTCATCTTAGCCCTCCTTCTGATTCTAAAAGGACCAGAATTTACTAAATTAATTTCATGGTGTTTTACGTAACATGCAACAACCTTAGATTTATCAGAAAAGTGCACTAAGGTCTCAGGCAACACTGTAACCAAAGAAGCCACCATGTTTGGCGTCACGTTTCAGACCTGAAAGCTAGATTTTTTTATATACATGCTATGTTTAGTGAGCAGGTGCTTCAATGGTGACTTAATGAAACCCGTGTGTCCCATGTGGCCTGAAAAACATTTGCTCTTTCACTATGAAAGGAGAGACATGTCCTTTTGCAGATGACAAACTACACAAAGAAGCAGATGCAGTGTGTGTGTATTAGCAGATATTACTTGTGAATTCAAAGAGTTCCTGTTTTGTCCTGTTATGCCACTATTTGGTCCAGTACTCAAGACATAATCCAGCATAGCTAGTAACATTTTAAAATGCTGTGAGGGGCCAAAATCATCTTTCTGTCCGATGGATTCATTTATATTAAAATAATGTTGGAGAGAAGTAGTCTACTACTGAACTGCGTCAGCTGTAAACACATGGAGAAACCTGTTCCAATTTCTAGTCTTAGTGTGAAAAAGTATGCTTTGCATCTTCTGTTGACAACGGACCTGCTTTTATTAGTAACACATGTCAGGGACACATGATAGTGTGTAGAGGATGTGAGAGTCAGTAGGGAATTGCCAGGTAACCTAATGGAAAAACAATGAGGGGAACAAAAACGGTGCATATTTCCAGCTGGGGAAATGTTGTCAACATCGTGGTAAAATGTAGAATCCTGGATAGTACAGACAGAATAACACTGTGTGCTCTGTCTGAGGGCAGACAGACATGAACACTGCTTTATACAGAATGTGTTCTGCAGTCTTTTCTTAAACTGATGCATTTATTTGCAGCTTTCAGACGTCTGAGATTTGTTTGGACTGCTTCATATTATTCTGTGTTATTTGTGTTATAATGTTATAATATAAGAATATGTAAAGCGCTTTGGGGTCCTTAGGGACTAAGTAAAGCGCTGTACAAATACAAGCCATTTACAATTTACCATGTTATACATTACAGTGACAAAAGGATTTGTCCCCTTTGTATACTTTTCACACTTAAATATTGTAGATAATGGAAAAAAGTAATATTACAGAAAGCTAACCCACATAAATGAAAATGCAGTTTTGAAATGATGATCTATTTTTTAAACATAAATTATTTTATTTTGGTCACACTGGAGCACGAACAAACAGTTTGAATGATGTCAATAGCAATTTAGTCTGGCCTTTTAGGACTAGGCTACTCTAAACCCTTCTTCTTCGTCCTTTCTGAGTGATTCAGGAGTGCACTTGCTGGTGTGTTTTGAATCACCGCCCTGCTGAATAACTCGAGTGCGCCCTGAGTTTAAGGACGTGAACTGATAGCTGGATATTTTCCTTCAGGATTTTCAGATTGAGAGTAAATTTCATGGTTCCATAAATGATGGCAAGTCATCCTGAAACAGTGAAGCAGCTCCAGACTATGACAGTGCCACCATGAACTGCTGCCTGTTCTTTTTATAACAGGGCTCAAATCCTCCAAAATGTTCAACTTTTGCCTCATCAGTCTACATGATATTTTCCCCAAATCTTGGAGATCAGCAAGATATTTTTGGCAAATGTAAGATGAGCCTTGTTGTTCTTTTTGGTGAGCAGTGGTTTTCCCTTGGAGCTCTCTGTGGCTCTATGGATGCCATTTTTGTCAAGTCTCTTTCTTCTTGTTGATTCATGAACACCTTCAATGCGACCCTTTCCAGAATGATAGAAGTCAGTTATTTTGTTTCAGATTTGTTTCTTTAGATCATGATGTGATTGCAATTGAAATCTTTTAGCCTACTTCACTTTGTCAGACAGATTATGTTATGTGATTTATTGGCTGGTGAAACTCAGCTTTACAAACAGTGCGCTTAATTACAGTTAACAAGGAAGGCAATTACTTTTTCACACCAGGTAGGTTTGGACAGCTTTTATAATTTAAAACCTGCATTTTGTCTGCATTTTACTTGTGTTGTCTTTATCTGATATTAAAATGTTCTCAATGATGACGATGATGAAGAAATATACAGAAAACTAAGAAAAATCGAAGGGAGTCTGTTTACTGTCCACATGGGTCACACTTATTGCTTATCTGGGTATTGCATAGGAGCTGAGAGATCAGAGTCACAGTATCTGTAAATACACATTATACTACAAGTGTTTCCAGGATTGTTTTTAAGGGCTTGTACATCACAAACATCAGACATGAGGGCACAGGAAATAAGAATATTTGTTTAAATACACTGAGGACAGTTTTGAGGCATGAAGAAGGTTCGGCCCTGTGCTCTCATATCGATGTATGTCATTAAAATAAGCTGCACAAGAGTTTAAACATTGTTTAGTATTGAATAACCATTTTGCAAAGAGAAAACATTTAAGCATCAAAATACACTTTAGGAGTGAAAGTACTCATCATTGATGGAGATTATTTTAATTATTTGTATGCTGCTTGGTACTTTTATCTACAAGTACAAAATGCAACATTTGCAAACAGCATGAAATAGCCAAATAAAGTATACTGCAAGTGCAGAGTACATTCAAATATCAAAGTATATGTACGAAGTTACATTGCTACCCATGCTGTCAGTGGCACTTGGCACTGTGAGATTACAGTACTGCAGTGCAGGGGCACTGGGAGAGACCGATCAATGCATTACAGTCAAAGCACAAAACAAATACCCTACAAAAGTCAGTGAAGTGTTTATTTTTTAAATACGCTGCAGTAGGATTACAATGCCTACTAAAGTATTTGGACGATCTTAAAATAGGATTGAGTCAGAAATAACATTACTTCTAAAGAAACAGCAAAAACTGTTTTACAAAATAAGTTCAGATTGATGAGGGAAAAAAAGTACTTGTACTCTTATTTTCTTTAGAATAAAGTTACTTTTTAAAATATGGTTTGGCACCATTTTGCTCACAGCACTAATTAGGACCTCAAGCAGTTTATGTAACAGCTGTGTTGAAACCTCTGGGTACAACACAAAAAAGCACAAAAGCTTAGTAAGGCTTCATTAAACTTGCAAGTAATGAGGCAAAACATTTGCCATTAATATTACCTTTGCTGAGTCAACATATCCATGTCAAAACGTGACAATCGGAGCGCAATGAGTCTTTTGTCTGACATTAAGTTACTTTTACATCTTTTGCGTGAAAAGTCATCTCATTTACGTTTTAACTATGTTAATGAGATTTACTGAAGCCCAGGCAACAATTCCCAAACTTCAGATGTTGTTCTTGTTGCGTGTACAACTGAAAAGAAATACTTCATCAAAACTGCCATTTGGATAAAAACAAATTCCTTTTTTTCAGCTGGTCTGTGTGCAGAGGGATACCTGAGAGCGAGAACATCACTGTGTATGCATGTGTGTGTGGTGAGGATAATTTATCATATTTGAGTAAAAAAGACCCACTGATGAAGAAAACAAGACTCGTGCAATAATGTCAGAGGCATCACTGATCATTTTTGTTTCACTGTGTGTGTGTGTGTGTGTCCCACTCACTCATGCAGCTTCCAGTGGTCTCGGAGCAGATCCGTACTTGGTAATTCTCACTGTAATCCCTGTTTTTCTGCTTTGTTTTCTCAAAGTGTAATAAACGCGCAGGGACATCTAACTGACATGTTCATGCTTGTGTGAGAGCTTACCAGAGTCAAACAAGTCTTCAGCATGTCGAACTCTATGTTTGGCTGTTGGTAAGTTAACCAATGGGGTTTACACACATCAGTCTCTTATTTCCTGTTGCAGTCGAGTGTGTCTCATCGAGTGATTGTGTTAGTATCCAGGTGGTGCATTTTGCCTGGCTCATAGTAAATCAAACTATATTTGCAAACAGTTCTTTATTTACAGGGTTCTTGCACTACTGACACACTTCATAAACACACACAGCCCAGATACACATGAAAATATTGTATATCTGAACAATAATGCAAAAAAACCAGGAGTACACTGTCAGAGCTGGAAGACACGTCTACAGAAACTAAACATTGATGAAAAAGAAAAAAAATCCCACAACTGTAAAATTTCCAGCCTTTCATGAATCAGCTGCAGCCTGCATGTAAAGTCTATCAGTGATTAAGATCTTCAGAGAGGTGTGGTTGGTGTGGAGGCCGTAGTGGGAACGGTCACTGGGTGCAGCCCCAAGTCCAGGGATGGAGTTTCATCTGTTGGAGGCGGGCTCTTTTTCTGCGCCTCCATTTTCTCTGTCAGCTGGGTGTAGAGCTCCTTCAGTGGCTCACTGCACTGTGAACACACAGCACACGTGTCAGCACATACAGCATACTGACATTCAACTCGCGTTCACACGTGTGTGTGTGTGTGTGCGCGTGTAAGACTACAATGATCACTGTCCGCATTTTAAAAATGAGTTAAAGTGTATCATCCTGTCCACGCTGTATGCCCTTAATTTCATTCTGAATATGACAGCAAAGAATCTTGAATCTCATCTGTCAGCCTCTCTGATCCCCTGATGCAGCTCTGCTCCTCAGGCCTGACATCTGATTAGACTGCTCTGCTCCAGACGCCAATCTTTATGTACTCAGATTAGTTCTCCAGACTCTGAACCTTCTTCTCAGTTTATCTGGCTGCTCTGCACAGACAGCACCGACTCGCCCAGTTCACCTCTGCCTGTAATCTGCTCAGTCAGGGCTCAATATCCCATCCATGATCCTTTCAGCCTGGAATGATTATTTATCTTCTATCCAACCACAGGCTGCTAGATGCTACATTAAAGACAGCAGATGCCAATGTGGTGGATAACTGCTAAGAGTTAAACATCTAATGTCAGTTTGTGTGCCGGCCAGGTTAACATTTATAACCTAATAACTGTTCAACACTACAGTGCTGTTGAAAATGAAACTTTTTTCGACCTCTGAAATCCCTCCAAGTGTTGTTTAGGGTTATGAATGTTAATTAATTCTGTTCTTAGTGAGTAGAGGAGCTGTGTGTCTGTGTGCAGCGGCACAGTGCGAAGTGCAAATTTCAAAAACAGAAAGACTATTACGAGAAATGACAGCGAGGGGGAGGAAGTACACGCCACTGTGGTCGAGGAAGTTCTACAATGTTCTAAATGCTTAATCACTGTCAGCTACCAGCAATTATTGATAAGTCACATTTTTGGATTAGATATAACTGTCATCTAAATATTCAAGTTCATCCTTACACACAGGTATTCGGGCCAGTTAAGATGCATATTTTGAAGGCGGAGTAAAAAATGAATGATGTGATCAACCATCATTGAACAGAGGGAGTGGCTCCAACACCAGCTGCCTGCCACCTGCAATGTAGCAAATGTACTCTTGAGAGTCCATCCCAGGCCCTTCAACCCCCACTCACACCTTTTGTCAGGTGACTTTAAGTGTTCGCATGACAGGGTGGGGTAATGTCTCACAATAGTTCTTCCCTGAAACCTCTGGTGATAATGACCAGTGTTGTGCAAGTTACTTTGAAAGGGTAATTAATTATAGTTACTAATTACTTATTCAAAAAAGTACCCGAGTTAGTGACGGAGTTAAAATTAATTACTAGGAAAAGTAACTATTGCATTACTTTAGAAAAATATTTAACCCTCTGGGGTCCAGAGGCTGTTTTTGACCACTTTTGATGTTTCCTCCACATTTCACCTTTAAAAACTGTTTATTTGCCTTGTTTGGTGTCATCCTCACACAACCTCACGTGTCTGAATTTACAGTTATGTTTTCATTTTGATATACTGTATTAACACAACTGATCTGAAATCAGACAAAAAACAAACTCTGAGTAGAAAAAAGTTTGATTTTTTACTGTAACAACCACAAACATGTTTAATGATCATATTTCAGAACTTTAAATGCAAATAAAATTGCAAATTTTAAAATCCTACGCACAAGTTTTGCAAACAACAAAGTTATTTGCAGCCATTTACCTTTTAAATAAACATTTCAACCTATTTACAGAACAATCAGCTGTTCTGCATTAAATAAGATGCCACACAAATTATTTGTGCCACTCCAAAAAATAATTTCTGTCCACTTTAAGAGAACATCACAGCCTGATACCTGCAGGTCTGACATAAGGTCATAAGCAGAGAGGTCTCGCTGCGCTGTCCTTAGACAGTAAACGTGACGAAACTATTCTGCGTATATCTTGTTTATCATGACTCTGGTTTTACGTGGACTATCAGCACAATTTAAAAACTGGTATATATCACCTTGTTGCTTTGTCATCGTGAAGTGGTCATGTGATTGTTTTGCCACGACTACTTTATTCTTCCAAACAGCAGCACTCATGCGATCGTTTTGCTCCCTTGTGCCAAAAAGTGGTTCAACACGAGGGTCTAAATGGAGCTCTCCACCTGAAACCTACCTGTTTTGGAGGGTCCAGCGTTTTCATTAAAGTTTCCATACATGATGGTAACACTTTGTGGTGTAGATGCAGTAACATCCTCAGGGTGTGTCTGTGGACATTTTCTTTACTGTAACGAATTCAGACAGTCGAGACAAACGACAGACATGTTTACTGTACACGATCACACCAAAGGTGTTTTTATCCTCATCTTTTAGAAAGAAGCTATTCTATCTCACAGTTAATAAAAAATGCAAAAGACACAAAGAAGTAAATAGATAAATACTTTGACGTCTTGGTTAAAACAACAACAACAACAAATCATGTGATGAGAGAAGGGTGTTTGCTCTTTGGGCAAAGACGTGTCAATCATGAGTCTTTAGCCAATGACAATCCTCTATTCTCTAACACTGAATGACCAACTGGAGAGCTGTTCACTGTGCTGTGACCTACGTAAAAGGGACTGTAGGGGGTGAGACCTATGCAGCACAGTTTATGCCACACTTGAAGGTGACTTGTGTGATTGCCTTGTTAGCTTCCTGTATTATGCTAACAGGAACCCACGTTTACATGCAGTCTTATGTTCCACAGTTAAATTATGTCCTGATACACACAGAATAAACGATCTTTCCATGTTTTCATGCTTAAGGACATGGACTGGCAGTTTTGGGATGGCCCCTTTCGGCACCTGCTTACATCTTTAAAATCACTTTCGAACTTCTGTAAAACGTGTTTATAAGATGCTACAGAAATTAAATCTTTATTGTTATTATTGTCACCCATTCACCTTCCTAACTGCTCAGCGAATTTAGGCTGGTGGCGTTGAAAGGGGACGGTCAGCAGTTGGGGATCTGAAACTACTGAACCACTAGGCTTTCTGCTATTGTCAGAAGCTGGGTGGTAATAAGAGCTTTGTGTATTTTTAGTCAACTTTGGTGGTGTGGGATGAGAATGGTGATGTAGTCTTATACTGTAACACTGAGTCAACCTACCTGGAGAAAGATGTAAGGAGGAATCCATCAAAGACAACTGAACAAAACTCTTCTGATCCAAACTCATCAGAGAGAAGTGTGAGGTGTCCAGTCAGCAGGTGAAGGAAGATATCACCAAAAGCCATATCATTGTAGGTCTCCACTACGGGGGGACAAAAAAGGAAACACTTGTAAGACTCAAACTGTTCCTATAAAGTGGGATGGTCAGTCATTAACACACTGAATGTGAAGTTATGTTCCTGGTGACATCGAAAGTGTCCTTACTCTACTGAAGACACATTTCTGTTCAGCGAAATTAACATAGGGGTGAAACACGTGATTTCAGTTCACTGGCAAAAAGTCCAGCAGCAGAAAAACTCTTCGACAACAGCAGATGTAGTGGGAACATAGACAGCGACTTGCAAGTTGATGTAGTCATGGGAAACGACTAATACATGGCTGACTTTGGGGTTGGGAACTATTTTATAATTGAAAATTATTCATTTCTTCCTCGTGTGTTTTAATTATGTTAGGAGGGTATTGTTCAGCAAACTCATGGTAAAAGTTCATCACAGATACGCGTGCTTCCCCACACAGACCAGTGGTGGCACTTTTGAGGGAGCACAGGGACCACGCCCTTAATTGTCATCTGACAGCTCTAAGGTAGGGACACACAGCATGTGCGTCCATCAGCTTTGTGACTGTCCTGTTTATATCAGAACCGTCAGTTTTCATCAAGTTTCATCATCAAAACAAGAAACTGCTTCCTACTCCAACATGATGTTGTTTGCCACTACCTTATTGCTTCTGTTGTCTGGATACGTAACGACCTCGTCTTCCAGTCCCAACTTGCTAACAGCACCTCGCAGATATGCTGCCAAGTTTTCCTCTAATCCACAAATTAAAAGCATTGCTAATTTCCTTCAGTAATAAAAGGACAGATTTTTGACACACGACTCATTTGTCGTGGAATTTGAACAGCCTGCTGTTGCATACTTAGCTTCATTTCCTCTCTCAGTTTTGGTTGTGCTACAGTCTGCCAGGCACCGTGTATTCAGGCTCATTATATTTAATGAACTTTTGAAAGCCTCTGCATTCAACAACACTGAGTGAAATCTTCTGCTGTGATGAGCTACGGACTGTAGCATTTTCAGGTAAACAATGTCATACTGGTGTGGCTAACGTTAGCAAAAGCTTTCTTTACATGAAAATGAACGTCCCCATGCCTGTGCTGAATATGTGTATTGCTCATGTTGAGTGTTGACAGCCAGTTTATTCTGACAAAGCCTAGATACAACTCTGTTTTCATTTTCTGGAGCAAACCACGTTAGGAGGGGGGAAGCTCCATCTGGGGGCAGAGGGCTACATAACAACTATGTACTGGCACTGGACAGCAATCAAAATATTAACGATCATATTACATGACTGGTGCGTCTGTTGCAGACTGCTGAAAATATTGAAGAGTAGTCGACTAATCGCGCACATCTTTGTTAATATTGTGATTTATTAACAAAACCAAAAAACAAGCAACGTAACAGAGAGATCAGGTATAAGACTCAGTCACGTGAAAAAAAGGCAGTGATACTGCATTTTGACTCAAGTTACAGGATAAAATTGTTGGTGTTATAGTTATAATTCAGACACTCACCAAGTGCAGGCAGCAACCGTTGTAAGGCATTCTTGTTCCTCAGTTTGGCGATGTGGAGGACATAGTAGAGACCCATTTCACAGGCCACTCTGTTCTCCTGCAGGTATCTGAGGGGGTAGGGAAACAATAACCTGCTACACCTCTGTGTGTGGTCCTGGAGAAAACCACTGTCACCATTTGTTCAGCTTAGTGAACCGACTTAATGAATTGCCTCCACAAACGGATCCACCCACTAATTCACTACATCCCATTTCAAATTCCACCCAGGACAGAATCAGAATCAGAAAGACGTTATTTATCCCCAAGGGGCAATTAACATACAACAGAGCAGCATAACGTTGAAGATAAGGACAATAAGAGTGAGATAATAAATACACAGAATATACAGTTTTAAAATCAAAGTGACTAAAAGTGAATAAAGTGTCGGTAGTATATTATTCTATGTGTGTCATCGATAGTCTGGATGCCCATGCATCATTAGGGCAAAGTGAACAGGCCAGCTACTGGTAGACAGAGCAGACCAGAATGACCAACCCGTGTACTTGTGTAGGAAAGCCTATGATTCAACCCAGGAATGCCTACAACTGCAAAGATTAACAAAACCCCAAGAGCCTTCAACAGTAATTCAGTGGACATATGGAAAATGAGACTAAAGGCCAACTTCAAGCCAAAGCCTCCATCAAGTGCAGGATTTGCCAAAGAGATGCTCTGTCCCCACTGCTGTGCTGCATAGCTCCTCACTCAGGTCCTTAAATATGACAGGCTACAGACAGGCCACCTCCTCTACAGATGGTTGACTCCAACGTTATGCCAGAAATAAGTAAGACATCAATTCACTGATCCACAACACTTGGATGCAATGAAATCGGTGTAGCTGGAAGATAGACGGAGCTGTAGGGACTGCTCTGATAGAAGGCAACGCTGCAGACACTGAGGATCGTTATAAATACCTTGAAATCTGACAGGCAAATTTTAACCACAAAGAGGCCACTGGGAAAGATGCAACTACCAAACAGCTGCAGAGGAAGCACGAGATCTGTGGAACCAACACGTATGCCCTGCCAATCATCGGATGCTACTGATGACTGGCCTGCTGGGATAATAAACTGACCCAAGGAGAAGTTGCTAGAAGCATAGAAAACATGCCCAAGGTTTCAAGTAATGAAGTCAATGCAACTGATCTCTTATACCTCATACGTGGTTACATACATCATGTTACATCAACATCTCTATAGTTTATCATTTAAAACTACTACCTCTGAGAAGAAAAATAAAGGAGCAGTACTAAAGACTTGTGGTTTATGATTTCTCACTCGTGTTTGGTGATTTTTTTTGTACAAACGTGAAGAATTGACATTTTATAGTTAAATTTAGAAGTGACCTACATTAGAGTCAGATGTGAGGGTTACCGTGGTAACAGTGCTTCTTACCTCCCGAGAAAGGAAGCTATGAGATGAAAGTACTGATGACAACCTGCGTTTGATGCAATATAACATCTGCCTCTCCTCTTTTGCTGCTGTGTTTTTACCTGTTGAAGGATTCAGGCAGGGTGGTGGGGTATGACAGCGAGCTCTTTTCTTCACTTGGGAGCTTCTGTTCCACAGTAAAGGTGTGATCATCCACAACCACTGACATCATTGCAGGCAAAAAGCGAGTAACCACTTCCAAATCCTGAGGGTGACATAAAAATACCAATAATGTCACGGTGACTTCTGCTGGACTGCTTTCCTGATACTTGCAGTGACATCTTTCAAAGTAATGTTTGAAATTATTACAATGGAGATTTATCATTTGTTGATTTGGATTACTGTAACCGGACAATATAAAAGACTTCAACAATGCGCATCATCACTTTTTAAAAGCAAAACGAGGAAGGAACGAGGCACGTGCAGAGGTAAAGAGGAGGTGGAGAAGCAGCTTTTCCTGTTGCTGTTACAGTACAAACAGGGTGCAGAAAATGCCAAATATAAACTCAGGTTGCATTAGAGTGCTCTTGGTGCTTCTAAAATGTTTTTATTACAGGGTAGGGCTCCCATCTCTGATGAATTGAGACACCTAAGTCAGCCAAAGTGGCTGCATTGGTCACTCTGACAAGAACAGCAGACCCAAGCTGATCCCAGAAATATTCAATGGGGTTGAACCTGCATGCAGGCCACTTCATTCTCTCCACTCCCAAATAGTGGATGTAGTCTTTGAGATTGCCTCCAGTGATGACAAGCTAAATTTCCAGTGACAGAGATGCTGCCCCGTGCCATCACAAGTGCCATAGGCAGAATCTGGACTCACTGCTGAACATAATGTTCCTCCACAAGTTTCCAGCATATATTACCATCACCAGTACAAATGGACCTGACAGTGAAAGGCAGTGAATGGCGATTGGATGTGTGCAGTCTGTTCTGGATAGTCTGTGTAGAGGGCTAATCTCAGCATATCTGTAGAAGACTGTCTATGGTTCCTAAGTGCTGAGAGGGTAAGGACACAGTCGTTGCGTTGTCTCCTCGGACACCCACTTTGCAGCCTATTTCTGACATCTCACGTTACACTGGAGCTTGGCCTTCAATTTGGAGATGGTACTAGGGTTCACTTCAAATAATGCTGCAAATTGGTTTTGGGGAACACCAGCTTGAAGTTGCCATATGGCACAGGGCATAACCAGATTGGCATGCAGGGTCCATGCTCACAGGTACAAACCAGGCATCTGACTATCAGCACCTGGGGTACCAGAAGCTCAAGACGAGAGTCAATAGAAGAATTAGCTGTATGGCACTGGTAGAGAAGATTTGGCAAATTTTAGGTGCAACCCACAGTCAACTTTGCTGCTCAACCTATTAATGGATTGCCCTTACAAATGTAGCACAATGTAATGGGACATAAATAGGCTTTCCAACAGCATAAGATTTAGGGCGAAGAAGCATTCTTACAAGAAAGAAATAACTGACTAAACACGAATGATCTTACTTTTTGTGGTAAGTGTATTTAGTTCTGTGTCAAGAAATCAAGGTTTATTGAGATATTCAAGTTAATGAGCTGTGTAGCTCTGCCTGTAACACAATGCAAGGACGGCATGAGGGAAGTAATTATTGAGTCACTAGGGCCATGACCTTCTAAAATTTTGGAATTGAAAATATGAGTTACAGGTGTAGTGACCACATCAGCACTGCGATGGAGACATGCGTCTAAACTGTCTTCGCCCCTACACTTCTATGGGATTGAGGCAGCTAGTTTATTGTAGACTAAAAGAGAATTTGTTGTCATAGCTTTCAGTACTTGTTGGGAAAACAAGTATTGAAATATATATTACATACGACTATTATTGTAAGATTATCAGTATTTTAAAAACCATTTCTTATTATCTGTCGACAGTTGACATTAAATACCATGAATTGGATAAATTACTCAATTTAATACATTTTCAATATTTCATTAGACAGCAAATCATTTTATAATTCTAATGATCATTTCTGAGTACTGCTGGCCAAATAAGACCGTGTTTGGGGTTCTTCTCATCCACTGTAAAAGCCAATGCGCAGAACCATGAGTTTATTTTAGATCAGTCCGTTTGGCCTGTCTTAAGCATCTATTAATTCCCTCCAATCTGTCCAAAAATGTTCTCAAAGGTTCTGCACTGGCTTCCTGTAACATTGAGATTTCTGTTTCACATCTTGGTTCTTACTGTTATACCCTTACAAGGCGAGGCTCCCTCCTACTGATCCACTCCACTCCTATTCTCATGTCTACAAATAAAATTCTTCTTGTTGTCCCGCACACCTGTCTGAAATCTATGGGGGACTGTGCATCCCAAACTACTGAATAGCTTACCGCCCTCTCTTTGTACCACAGCCTCTGTGTTAAAAAACAGTTTAAAACTCATCTGTTTGGCGTTTGGCTCATATTTCATGTTCTGTGTTGTTTTACAAGTTCATAGATGTTCATTTTGTCCTTAGACAAGCTGGTTATTGAAACCTCTGTAAAGCCCACTGTGACTGGTTTCTTGCCTTTCAAAGGCCTATATGGTATGAATACATTTTACTTTACTTTTTTTTTTTTTATTAACCGAAAGAAATTCAAATCAAATAGAAATCAAACTAAAGGAACTTGCTTCAGTTTGATTTATAGCTGGTTTAAATAAAAATACAGATTTTTCCAGAGACACTACAATACTGTGAGTAACAATATTTACGTACACAGCAGGTCCCCTGTTTTCTAATCAGTGAAAGCAAAAACTTGATGCACAGATTCAGATAAACCTGTGTTGTCGGCATTTACGCACCAAACGAGGCTCTTTGAAGACCTGACTGTCAATCATGTCCCAGGCTCCTTGACCCAGTGAGAGCATCCTCAGCAGCAGCATCAGGTCAGGACTATCCTGTGAGCAAAAACATACGACATGAGACTGTTATCAAAAATGCTGCCCCATCACAGTATATGTATGTGGGTACAGACAACTACTAATTAGCATTAGACAACATTTAAAATTAGAAATGCACTGCTGAACAGCATTGAAATATTATGTTTAAACTAAATTAGTGCATGAATTTTGTTTCTTATCTCGACTACTTTAAAACAAGCCCACACTCAACATAACATTAGCTCACTAACTGAAACATAACATGTACTGGGGCAGTATGGTGTTGTCGTGGTTAGCACAGTTTCCTCACAGTAAGAAGGTCCAGTGTTCAAATCCTGCTTTGGGCCTTTATGAGTTTGCATGTTCTCTCCTGGTATTCCAGCTTCCTGCCCCCAAGGATAACTGGTGAATCCAAATGTGAGTGTGAATGGTTGTCTGTTTCTGTCAGTGGCTGCATGAATTAAATGCACCGCTCTGACTGCTTGCTTAAAATCAACCATTTTTACACTGTTGTATTTTCTTCTTTTACTGAAATAACCTCACAACCTCAAACATAATATGACACTGCAGAATAACTGCAGGGAATTATTGTGTTTTGGGTTTATTTCAACTTTCTGTGTTGCACAACTAAAACTTGCACTTAGAGTGGCACTGTTTCATCGTCTAAACTTCTAAATGTGCCTCCCTTCCTTTTCTTTGCCACATTGCGTGTTTTTGCTGTATCACCACAAAGTTGTCAGTCAGTATAATACCACAAATTGTCAGCACAATTGTGTATCACTTCTTCTGTTTCTCATGCACAGTATACTCACTCGTGGTAAAGCATCCTGACTCAGCAGCTCTTGCAGGTTCCTCATGATACTCAAGACTAGGGTGTTGCAGGCAAACGGGTCACACAGGATCATAGACAGGTCCCTGGAACGCACAATGATCAAAACATTATTTTGTGCATCTACCAATGATCAGCAACTATTTTCATAAACCAGCTCCTCGTCTGTTACCCAAGGACTTGCTCTTGTCCTTTCTTCACTCCATCCAGGAAACCCTGTAACTCTCTGGCTCGCTTACCATCCACAAACTTCTCACGGATACAGGCATCTAAACACCAAGTGAACTGTCAAAGTGCACAAAACAAACGAGAAGAACCCATTCAACACACAAAGTAAAATACACTGGAGATGTGATTAGGGACTTTATTTACCACCAGTATCTGTGCCCTCACCTTATGGCAGGGATCCACCGAGCAGATCTCACTGATGTCCAGGTCATGAAGAGACATGAGCAGTTCTGCTCTCAGGGTGCAGTAGTGGACATTCCGGGTTCGCAGAAAGAGAGTTCGTAAAAACTGCAGCACCATGTCATACAGTTTCACATTCTTCCCGATCATCTGAGTCAGCTTTAGAACCACCTACAGTACATAGACAACAGGAATAGTCAGCAAAGGTAATTCCAAAACAGGAGCTGTATATAATTTACATGCTCCTGAGAACCCCAGACCTTTGACTAAGAATGCCAAGTTATTTTTACTCGCCCCTAAATACAGCACTTTCATCAACGATTTAGACCGGCTGTTTCGAACATTAATGATGGGATTTCCGGCTCTTTTTAGAGGACCGGCTCTTCGGTTGTTTTGTTGCTTTAATTTTACTATCAACAACAATATAAAATTATGCACAAAAGGAATTACTAATGTAAAAAAAATGCAGTTTTATTTATATATGTTTATATATAAATATATACGGTGGCCCCTAGAGAAAAAACACGTACAAACTCCAGAGCACATTGTTTTGGAAGTTCAGTTAACGCTAGCAGAGCTACCTAGATCACTTAAATTACACAATTGAAAGCATATGTGTATTGTTTGTGTATTTATACACAAACACTCATATATATTCAAATAATTAAAAAAAGAAGAAGAGTTAATTTACCTGTTACTACCACACACCAAATGCAGTCGTTGGTACTTGCTGGCTTGTGTAGCCACGAGGTAACAAAAGCTCAACACTGCCCCCTAGCATCCTGGAGCACTTCTGTTGTGTTTTGGAGTTTGTGCGCATTTTGGAGGTTTCACGTGCTTCAGAATTTGTATGTGTTCTGGAGTTTGTACGTGCTTTGTCTGTAGGGGCCACCGTAAATATACTTGTATTTATTCACACCACATGAAATGTAATAAATAAATCATATAATACAAAAACCAACTAGTTACATTTCAACTTTTAACTATTTAAATGCATGAATAAACTTACTGAATCCTTTATCATCTGCAACTGAAAATAGTTGTGGATGATTACTATACCTTTCTAACGTGACCTTGTTGTCCCTGGCTCTCTCTCTCTCTCTCCCTCCCGCTCTGTTCCTGTGCTACTGTGAGTGTAACTAACGCCCCTCCCCCCTCTGCCCAGCGCAAAGCACAAGGCTGATGTGCGGAGTGAAGCGGGGAAAAAGTGCGAGAGAGAGAGAGAGAAGAAAAAACCACAGCTCCCAATAAGGAGCCGGCTCACGTCGTTCACGTCAAAGATCCGGCTCCAAGAGCCATTTCGTTCGTGACTTGTTAACAAAATAATTTCAGAGTGACGATGCTAGCACCCAATAGTTACAACCAGGTACAGCACGATCCATAATCCTGACTTATTCTAACATATTGACTTTAGTCATCTGTAACTCATGTTACAATGGTACAATGCAAACATAACTAGCATTTGACTTCTACAGATTGATAACACCGTGGCAAGGTGCCAGCTAGCTGCATGTTGTGCAAGACACATTATGAAAAGCACATACAACATAACAGGACAGGCAAGTCCTCTGTATGTCTCTCAACTAATTTGGTCCATGACAGCTTGCACACAATATGTCAACATGAGCCATATGCAAAGCAAAGCGAAAGTAACAGAAGGTTGACTGGAGCTTGCTTATTGGATGACACCCGTGCAAGTAAAGAAGTTGCACCAAACTTCTTTTCTTTTAAATAAATGAATCTGATTCACAGCTGTGGGGACTGGGACACTAATCAGATCTAAGGACGGCCAAACAGACAATGCACATGGCCTGAGACGAGAGCTATAGAAGCCTGTCGACCTAAACAACACTCCAGTGGCTTTTACTGTCTGTGAATGGTGCAAAAGAAGCCCACCATTGGCTGGGACCACCACTATGTTTTCTCAGGACTGCATTCTCAGCCCCTACTGTACGCCCTGTACACCTATGACTGCACACCAACCCACCCAACCAACATCATCGTCAAGTATGCCGGTGGAGATCAGACAGCGTAGAGGGCGGAGATAGAAAACTTGTTTACGTCCTTAAAACAAAAGAACTCATAACTTCAGGAGGCACAGACAGGTCCACTACCCTCTTATTATAAATGGAGAACGGGTGGAATCTGTCCAAGAAATGTCCAGATTGTAATGGCTGCTAAAGGAGCTTAAGGAAATTAAAATTGTGTTACATTGTTTAGTCTGAAATAAATCTGAAGCCAGTGTTATTGTGTTCTGCAACTCACCTCGCCTTGGCGTCGTGTTTTTGGAGAAGGGCTGAAGAAATTGTGCAGGATGGAGAGGTCGCTGCTGAACAGAGCTGCTTCCTTCTCCACAATGTACTGTTTTAGGAGAGGTGAGACTTCATCCCCAAACAGAGCCTGGTTGTCCTGCCAGATCTGCCTTTTTACCTCTACTGCACACACCTTGTAGAGCTCTTTGTCAGCCATCACCATCTTTAGTTTCTTCTCTGGCACCTGCAGGAAGAAGCAAGCAATAAAGGTTAAAAAGAGGTCCGCCTAAAACGGATCCTTGGCTTCTTGTCAAAACTATATTTTCTCATGTACTGCTTACAACATTCCCCTCCCTTACTACGAGCATCAGCTAATGCTGGAGACTGAAGTTAGTTAACTTCTCCAGTTTGCACGATGGCTGATTATTTCTATGCTGTACCAGTGTCTGGCAATAGTAGACACTCACAGTGGTTGTTCTGTGGGAATTAAAGAGAGTTGGCCAAGAAACAAATGCAGCACGTCTTAGGTTATTCTCACACCTGTGGTATTTAATCCCTTTAAATCAAACTCCCCCCTCCCACCGAGGCTCTTTGGAGGATGTGGTCTGAGTATGGTTCCAAATGAACTCCAGAGTGCTTTGTTTATGGTGTGAAAGTGATCCGAGCCCAATCCAACTCCCAGGTGATAGTTTAAACTAAAATAAATCCCTTAGCCACATTTGCTTTGTATTTTCAATGCAGGATTAATTACGGATGAAATTATTAATCCTTTCAATTAAGGATCAATTCCTATAACGGATAATGGTTGAAATACTTGCCTTAGGTAGATGCTTCAGGACCTGCATCACCACCGGCTGAATAGATGGCATTTTAACAAGTGGGAAGCTCTTCTCGAGCAGCTCTTCAAGCTTCCTGTATCTATAGATAGAAGAAAAGAGCAAAAAAAAAAAAAGTCATAAAAACACTGGTTCCCTCAGCAAGCATACAAATAAATTAAAAAACCCAAAACACAACCAATCACAGACCTGTCCTCCTCCTTCCCCTCGGCTATGACGGCAACTCGCTCCATCAGCTTTTCTCTAAGCTCATCAAAGACAGACTGGTGGAACTCAAGCCGAGGCGTGCCATGGAGATCGAGAAAAGGAAGAGCAGACTGGAGCGTTGGCAGCAAGATTCCATTTTCCATCTGCAATAATATAACATGTCAAGGACTCGTCAGGAATTAGTTCTAGCCGTGCAGCTACTCTATTCAAAGTCAGCTTACCCATAAGGGCACACACCTGTAAAACATGGCCAACCACATTTTATACTCCATGATATGTTTCATATAATACGGGCTTTAAATGGTCCACAAAGTATTAAATGTAAGTTAAGTATGAAATGTAAATTGCATAAATGAATAAACTTAGTAGGTTTATTGACTCTTTGCCTAAAAATGTAAACAGAAAAAAGAATTAAGCACGTCAGGAGAAGAAATACACCATGTTTTCATTTTGAATATTTTGATTTGAAACCGAACTAAGAGCTGAATAACAAATCAACTTTAACTGTGCTATAATAGCTACACGACATGGGCATAGCCTATATGCATAATAGGAACATATGTCTGTAAAAAACGGCAACTTATTGTAGGTTGTCCAGAAAAAGAATTATTCTCATATTCCCCCATACATTTGTTAGTCATCTGAATTATAACGTTTAGGGGAATCCCTTATAAAAAAATTTCAATCAATATGTCATGTTTTTGTTAAACAAAATTTAATTGTTATCACTGACCAAAGTAAGTTTGATGATGGCCGTTTTGTTTTTCACATCGCCTTTGGAAATATCCTTTTTTCCCTGATGACCAGTCAAAAACCTAAATATTTTGAGCTTAGCATGAAAAAATGCAAACAAACAAACAAACGCCCGACAAGACACTGAACCACAAACACTCAGTATTACCAGTGAATGCTGAGGATTGGTGTTTGAAAAGCTCAAATAAACAGTTACTGAATTTGTTGCAAGTGAATCTGAATTTGATTAAATCATTGATTTTCTGTAGCTCTGTCATAATGGTTGGTATCTGGGAAAATAATAAAACTGCCTCAGCATGTTCCCAAGCTGAAAATGTTCAAGATTGTTAAAGCTCTGATAAGATAGACTACGTTTAATGCAAACATAGTCTCTCTTATGAGTTGGCAAATCTGATCAAACTGACAAAAACAGAAACACAGGATATTTCTATTTTAATTATGTTAGATTTTAATTTACATTGTAACACCTCTGAAAACCTACGGTATTACCTATGTTGTAACTTGACATGCTCCGCCCTAAAAATCACACTTACTTCAGTTACTGTGATTGGTTGATTCAGCACTTCAAATTTCTAGCTACTTTTTGGCTGCAGTGTTTTAATTTATCAGTGAAAGAATAACTATGATCATCTCAATATAGGAAATAATAAACAAAGCATCATTACAAGGACTTACAGATGTCAGCAAAGACTAGTGAAGCTATTGGAAGGAACATGAGGGGATGTACAAAGAAGTGGAAAAACTTGAGGGACAAATGTGTTTACTCCTAAAAAAAAAACTGAGGACAAAAAAAAAAAAGAGACCCAGGAGGGAAAAATGTTGGCGCATCTTATTTCAAAGATTCACCGCAGATGTGGACAAGATGATAAACTTTAACTTTTCTACTTTTACAATCATTTATTAAAATGTATTTCTTATTTTACTACAGCCAGTCTCTTCATGACCTGGACATCAGTGAGATCTGCAGCTTTAAACTGCAGGCAATCACTGGTTCAGTGAGTTTCAGTCACTAGATTTCTTTAAGTTTCTTGAAGATGTTTTGTTCATGTTTCTCTCATCCAAGAGGCCTCTTCAGTTTTCTGAAATAGTTCCCTGAACTGAAGAGGCCTCTTGGATGAGAGGTGATCTTCAAGAAACTTTTATTTCCAAGCTCCTAGATTACCATGACCTGGGTGACTGAGAACCTACACAGACTCTTCTATGAAACAAACTACACATGCAACGGGCCTTATAAGACAGTGATTATATACTCTCGTGGACACTGCATGGATAGTGCTCATCTTTTTGACTGCACAAGACTATTACATCTGTGCCATTTTAATGACAAGCGACATAGCTGGAATTTACAAATCAGCAGGGGCAGAAATGTGCAAAAGATAGAGTTAGCCACATCACCTGCTAGTTATCAATCCGACGTTCTGAACCACGCTGTTCAGTGCCATGGAGAGACACTGCATGCTCATATCTTATCAACTAGTCAGTCACATGTAAAAGATATCCTGCTTTATCCTCCATAGTTACTCTAATGGGACATGAATATCAGGCTGTATTAAATAAAACTGAAACTAGATACTGAGCCCATGAATCACCCAGTAAAGTGTCTATTGATGACACGAATCAAAGAAGTTTAATGGTTGCTTTCCCATAAATGTCTACAACCAAAGGTATTGCCCCAAGGTGTCTATGTAAAAGAATGCAGGTTTAG
The DNA here is from genome assembly GCF_900408965.1 of Simochromis diagramma. Classification (NCBI taxonomy): domain Eukaryota; kingdom Metazoa; phylum Chordata; class Actinopteri; order Cichliformes; family Cichlidae; genus Simochromis; species Simochromis diagramma. Next base: position 1,647,545 of record NW_024386832.1, read on the forward strand.
ATATGGTAGAGCCATTACTCTTAATCCCACTATACAATGTTCCTTCCTGTTAAAAACAAGTTTTTCCTTCCTATTGTTGCCATAAAGAGTGTCTGTGACATCCCTAATACTTAGGGAAGATTGACTTGAGTACAAATCTTTTTAAATATCTTTTTTTTTTTTAAATGGGACTAAATCTTCTCAACCTCTTCTACGCAAAAAAATAAAATTAAATTAAAATTAAAAATGCACAAATCACGACAGGGGCAGGAATCTGTTTTTTGCTGCATCTCCATGGGGCCCAGTCTGGGTTATCTCCTGAGCACCGATATAAAACCGAAACGCCAAATAGCACGATTACTGGTATGCCCATTTTTCATATACAGTCTATGGTTTGTGCTCAAACTGTATTACCTATTTAAGACAATAAATAGCTGTTCAAACTCTCTACAGCTCTAAGTTGTCGTCGACTTATATCACCTACTCTCACCTCATGGAGGTAAAAAACACTCCAAACACACCACAAACAAACACAACAGAACGGCATACGTTCTGTGCATTGTGAGATTGTCTGCCATCTCCAATCCTCTCTCCTGCTTTCACAGATCTGGCGGGAGAGATCCGAATAAAGGGCGAGAAGGCGATGAAAATCCTGCATTTTGATTTTTTTTTTTTTTTAAATGCAGGATATTAGCTCAAAAATATGAACTTGAAGTGGAGAGCAATTTTCATTGACCATTTCTCCCACTTTCTCTTTTTGCAATCTGTGTTGTTTTGTTGTTGTTTATCGCTACAACAGTGATGAAAATAGCTTGGTAGGAAACAACGAAGAACGGTGACTAGCTTTGGATGGTTAAGAACATACGTTATCGTTTGTTTATCAATCCGGGAACGCTTATTTACCGTTAGTCGAAATGTACACTCTATCACTCGAGGCATTAAGCTGTTGGGTGTTACCTGAAACTGATCGATGGCTTTCAGCGGCTCTGTGCAGTTAGTCAGAGTTTCTTTAAGATCCTCTCCGTTGGATATACCAAGCTCAGGCAGCCCCGCGAACATCGTGCTTTCAGTTTAAGCATCAATTAAATTATCTGAGTCAAAATGATGTCTTCTGACGGGAGTTTAGTCAACAAAAGTAAATTCCTTCTGCAGAAAACAACACACTCGCCTTTTCAGTGAGAGCTTCCTGTGTTGCAACGTTGTAAACACTCCGCCAGAAACATCCGCGATGAAACGTTCCAGCGTGCTCTGCGGTAAAAGGGCGAGCATCAAGGGTTCGATTGCAAGCTGCGGAGAAGCGCGAACGTACAGAGAGCTGATGTAAAACCGAGTGTTAAAAGTGTCCGCTGCATTTACTGTCTGTGCCTTTCATGCTGTTTTTTTTCGCGGTGAACTCAGCTGAAGCTGTCTGCTCTATTTCAAACTCCCTTTGCTCCACCGTAAATTGGCCGTACTCACAAACATGGGAGGATTCAATTATGGTAAAGATCGTGGTAGAAGTATAATTACCTCGTGAAAATACGTTTAAAGTTTTATTTAAAGTCTCATATAAAGTCATTTTTAAATGCTTAACTAAAGAGATCAAAAAGCATATTTGCAGACTCATACAAAAAAGTTTGAGCATATTTGAAAAGTTTTACTCCATCAAAACAACTAACAACTTTTTTAAAATTTAAACATAACACATCAGTCTTCAAAATAGTGATGTGTCAGTCACGAACGAAACGGATCTTAGAGCCGGCTCTTTGAAGTGAACGACCCGAGCCGGCTCCTTGGATTCAGAAAGTTTATTCATGCAGGCCCATATGAGAGAGAATGTGCATCTTTTTGTTTTCATATTTTAATTTATATTTAATTGTGTTGTGGTTTGCAGTGTTTTGTGTTGTTTCACTTTAAATTTGTTTAAAAGGAAAAAGCTGAAAATTTAAATAGTTAAAAGTTGAAATGTAAATAGCCGTTTTTTGTATTATATGATTTATTTATTACATTTTATGTGGCGTGAATAAATAAAAGTATATTTACGGTGGCCCCTACAGACAAAGCACACACAAACTTCAAAACACGTACAAACTCCGATGCAGGTACAAAACACAACAGAGGTGCTCCAGGATGCTAGGGCGCAGTGTTGAGCTTTTGTTACCTAGTGGCTACACAAGCCAGCAAGTACCAACGACCGGATTTGGTGTGTGGTAGTAACAGGTAAATGAACATTTTTTTTTAAATTATTTGAATATATATGCGTGCCTGTGTATAAATACACAAACAATACAAATATGCTTTCAATTGTGTAATTTAAGTGATCTAGGTAGCTCTGTTTTGGAAATTCAGTTAACTCTAGGAATGTGTTTTTGAGTTTGTTCGTGCTTTGTCTCTAGGGGCCACCACATATATTTATATATAAACATATATAAATAAAACCACGTTTTTTTACATTAGTAATTCCTTTTGTGCATAATTTTATATTGTTGTTAATAATAAGTTAATTAAAGCAACAAAACAACCTGAAGAGCCGGTTCGGAGCCGAAAGAACCGGAAATCCCATCACTACTTCAAAAGCCTTCAGTTAGGCACATGTCTGTTTTGAACGACACATTAGCTGTTAGTGGTGTCTTAGAGTATGTATGCCACAGTTCTATATTGAACCTTAAGTTGTCCCTGATTTGTTCAGAGGTAGTATGAGTGTGTGATAGAAAATGCGTTCATAGACTGCCTGAATGTGTGTGTGAATGGGTTTATGTACTATAGCTTGTAGCAAAAGCTACTTTCAGTGCTCATTCAAACTAGAAAAGTGCTAAATAATGACAAGTTAATCACAAGTGGTATTGTATTGCACACTGAGTCTGGAATATTTAAAAAAGGATCCCATTTATTTTGGATTTTGTGCACACTGACATGAGTAAGCTGAACATTTACTGAAATTTGTGAATCTAAAGCAAAACTTGTATAGGGCAAGCTTTACTTTAAGAATGATTTTCGCTACATAATATAAAAAGGCAAAATTAAAAAGGTGTTTACTGAAGGCTTTTTGCCTGAGAGAAATTTACTTCAACTTGGCTACCCTTGCTCTCAAACCATTCCTTCATTAGCTTTTGCTTTTCTGTAGACAAAGAGAAGGTATCCCAGTGCAAAGAAGATGAGGATGATGGAGAGGAAGAGGATGCCTTTCCAGGGCCCTATGGGCAGGGCCTTCATCACTACAGGATTTTCGGCTGGAACTAGATTGGTCAGGTTTAGCATGTAACCCAAAGCCCAGCCTACAGATGCTCCTCCGGCCTACAGAAACACAAGGAGAGGTGCAGTGATATCACATCATATTGTGGATTCTATCAGTTTCTAAATTCCAGCAAATCATTTCGTTTCACCTCTCACCTTTTTTTCAAAAGAAATAGAAGGAAGGGAAACCTCGTTAAAATGGTAGCCCTGTGTTAAGAGCACCTGGACGAAATTGGAGACGGCGCAGACATTCTTCATGTATTTCTCATGCTGCTTTGTCCTATTCGTCATCTATAAGTGAAAATACAATGTGTGAGGTTTTGTATTATGTTATTTAAAGCTCGTCATAATCAGAGAGATTTTATCAATCCCAGAGAGAAATTGAGTTGTCAAAGCCGGAAATATACAACAAACATCAAGCACTCATAAAAAACGAGTGTAGAAACAGAGATATTGATAGATATATAATAGATAATATATGTAGATATATGTCGACAGTGACTTTAGAGCCTTCAAGTAACATGGTGAAGAATTGGTGGCTTGTTTGCTGGATTTACAAATCAACACGTCTCAAAGTCTTTATGGACAGTACCTCAGAGATGCTCATGCTGCAGACGCGCCGGACAGCCTTTGCGGTTTGATTAGGAGACGTCATATCCATGTTGGTGAGGGTAGAGATGTATTTGTGAGTGAAGTAGAAAGCAGAGAATGCCTGTGGAGAAGAAAGAATAGTGCAATGGATGAAGGTTAAGTATCCCCCTGCTGCTTTGACTGAATTTCTGTTTTTGAAGACAGAATTAAAAATGTGACCTGTAACCACAAAGGAAGCATCAGTACAATCCATTAGGTCCTGATACAAATGCCTGTAATGCATCCATCTTTATAGTTTAGGAGTATTTTCAATCATCAATCAATCGATGTATATGTGTGTGTGTGTGTGTGTGTGTGTGTGTGTGCGTGTGTGTGTGTGTGTGTGTGTAAAGAAGAAAGGATATCAGAAAGCAAAAATTAGTGCTCATTCAGTGAAGAGCATACTGCACTATTATTGACCTGGAACTGAGGAAATACTGACTAGATTAAAAACCTGGCCGTTCCCAAAGTCAAGATTGCTGCGGCCCACTTAAAAAACCCACAAAAATCTCATAGGCACACTAAATCTCAAGTCTTCACCCTAATCCAGGAGAAAGTGATGTATTTTCTTGAATAAAATGCATTAAAAAACATAAGGAATACAGGCTGTTGGCTATTAATTGTTAATGCTATCCAGTCATATGCATAAATCAGTATTAAGGCCAACGTGGGACCGAGCCAACCACCAGGGCACAAGCTTCAAAACAAGAGCCATATATTTAGGTCAGAGTAATAAGCCATATTGCAAACTAATCACCTCATATTACCAGTTTAATTAATTTCATATAGATAAATACGTTTATTTAAATATTTAATTGTATATGCTTGTGAGTAATTTCAGATTTATCTTCTGTTATCGCTGCAGTGCACCTGCAGTACCTTCATCGTCCACCAGTGGGCCCACATGTCACTGGTAAAAGAGGTGTTGTATCTGAACTTTTTTTATTGTCGTTGTACAGTTTCTTGCACATCGAAATTAGGTAGCAAGACCACAAAGTGCAAAAGTCTACTTTTAAAAAAGTAAAGAAAGCAATATACAAATAAGAATATATATCTATTTAACTAGTATATAATATTCTCACTCTATATATATACACGGTGTATGAGTCACAGAAACATTGTGGGTGTGTGTACAAGGGCAGTAATATAATATATAGATAAGGGTGGAATGGAGGTCACTGGTCATTTAGGATGGGGATGGTAATTGCACATCTGCCAGGATATTGCACAGAGAACAAAATATTGCACAGAAAAAGGGGAAGACCAAAATATTGCACATGGAATAGAGGCAACATAGTCAATAGCAGAGACAGAGTGACTGATATGTAATAAAGTGAATGCCGGATTCCTGTGATTTTATCCAAATGTTTTCTTGAAACTTTCCAGCTCTTTAAGTCTTGTATGCTTGTCTGTATAACTGTTTATGTGCGAGTAAGTGTCTTAGGCAAAAATTGCAGAAAGTGTGCATAAGGGATTCAAAATATCTACCAGAGAGCTCTCATACACGTGACGATTTCGGTGTAGAACATCTGGAAAACTGTTCAAACATCTGTCCAAACTGTGTCCACATAGGAAGCAATTCACTCGTTCCATATCTTTAAAGTTGGTGGCTGTTCGCTAATAACCATTCCAGGGTCTGGTTGCATAGCTGTTTGATGCAATTACTACCACACTACCACTGACTCTCTCCTTCTTTTCTGTGTGTGTCTGTCTGTGGGCATGTTTTCTGTGGACAGTGTGTTTGCCATTGGACAGCGTGTATTATCTCTGTCTCTTAACCTCCGATTCAAAGATAGCAATTTTACTTTAACAATCTGTAAATAAACCTGTTGAATGTTTTAACAGTGCTTTGTGAAGGTGTTTGGATGGAGGGTTCCAGGGGATCACTGAGATTATCCTAGATGAAAAAAGAAAAGAGGCAGGGTACATGCTGGATAGGTTGCCACTCCGTCAGAGAGCAGGGAGGAAGCTATTCAGCATCACATTCATACTAACAGCAGGTTAAGATATCTCGATTAACCTACCATGCATGGGTTTTAACTGATCACTCAGAAAACATGCACACAAAAACCCAGCTGACCTAGAGCTTCTTTTCTATGAATTACGAATGCTAATAATTGTGCGGGAAAAAACAGTAGAATTAGAACGTAAGAACTAAAAAAACTCACTGTAATCAATACAATGAGCAATCCAAGAACAAAGAATTAAAAATGATACCCAAAACTGAGTCTACGTTATGCTTCTATGCTTTTTTGCCTCAATATAGGATATTTTAGACAACATCTAAAAGCCTCTCACCATGAATCTTCCTCTCAAGCTGGGCTGAAAGACTCCATTAAAGGAGCACTTGGAGTATTTGCAATTCTCAAAGGAGAATATCTTCTTTACATTCTTTAAGCAGTTTTGGTAGTCCCCTGTGCCCACAACGTTTACATTCATTTCCAGGTCAATCTTGTCTGGTTTGGAGTCCACAGTACACGGAGAATCAAAGACGTCCTTCCCCAGGATGACAGATTCGCTGAACTGCTTTGGATAGCAGGGGTGGAACACTGTGCTGTTTGGATAGTTATCCTTAAAGTTAGAAGATTAAAATTTTATTAGAAAACATTTTTTTTATATTTTTCTTTACAAAGACCATTTCACCATATTGAAGCAATAAAAGCCATCCATAACACAGACACTGCATTGTTCTAAGGTTCCTTGTAGCAACAACTCTGATTTTCCTGGTAAAGACTGGTTATTTAATTTGGTTAACGAGCTAGCAGTTCTCCTGTCCAATCTGTATGGCAAGCTTTCATCTCTCTCTTAGCAAGAATGTAACAATATGATCCCAAAATGTGACAAATGTGAACTTAATCCATTTAGTAAGCTTAATGGAGATGTGTTTCAAACATCCTTATAGCTTAGCAGGACTGCAGCAAGACAATAAAATGTTTACACATGCTGTTTTATATGGTCTTGCTATCGGAACTTCTCAGTTGTTGAGAAGATACAGAATCATTATAACAAACAGGGATTTGGTCGCCATTAACAGTTAGAGTCTTTTAACTTGTTGAACAGTACCTTAATGAGATGAGCCAGCAGTTTCCTTAAATACTGGTCTTGGCCGTAACACAGGAAGCTCTGGGTGTATAGTCTGTAGGTTTTTCCAAAAAGCTTCAACTCCATTGTGTTACTTTTATTCTCCGCCTTTTCAGAGGTCTCAAAAGTAATCTGAGTAGATGCTCCTCCTAAATCCAAAGCTCCAATTGTGTCTCTGCCTGGATTCATCCAGTGACCTACAAAACCATACTGGGTAATAACAAAGGACACCACAGTGGAATTAGAATCGCTTAGAATCAACCAATAACATTCAATGAAAACGTTTAGGGAAAAATGACCAAAGCACTCGAATGCTCTAAAACTGTAAGAGAAATTTAGATCTAAAATAGCTGTTTGGCTTCACTTTTAAATGGAAAAGAGGCCACACCCCCACCTAAACATGCAACTCATGCATCATAAAATACCTCCATGTAATTTTCAACTGGGACGCCTCCAGCACTTGGCATCTTCATGTACACCAGTCAGTCCATCACATTTCTAACATGGTGCTTAATTAAAAATGTTAAGATCCTGAACTCAGTTTTCATTATGTTGTTAATAATACTCACTGTAAGTAAGTTAACAGCCACAAACAAGATACTCAGCTAAGTACAAGTAAAATTATTAGTTAATAAGTCAGTTTAACTAATAAATATCTAACTTGGAAAATAGGTGAAGCGATTTACTGAAACATATTCAGGTTAAAACAAACAGTTCTAACAGGCTTGATCATGAATACTCAGGATGGCTGTCTTTAATCATCAGCCTGAAGTCTCTTAGGAGAGCTTTTTTGTCATTTCTGTAAGTAGTCTTCAGGAATAGGACAATAGACAATAAAACAATAAAAGGACAAAAGGACAATATAAAAACTCTTCTTTAGGTGATCGCTGTTATTAGTCCCTTTCTAGAAATTTCAATTTTGATTGCTTACTCCATCAGACCTGTTGCCCCTATTTTTCATTGCAGATCTTGTGCAATGTGACACACCTCATCTTTTTTCCCTGTTACCCTTCTTTAAGAATGGCTTGTAATGGCTTTGTATTTCTTTTTTGCAACTTTAATTTTTATTAGCTTTAGTTATACAGTAAAGAAAATTACAAACAGTCTGGAGTTTACATTTCTTTTTCCACCTTCTATCACATGCAAATCTCTTTTTATGTCGTGTTTTTGGTGCCACTTAAAAATGTTTTCCACTTCCTCCATTGTCTGTCATACTTACACCCCCATCAGTCTAATACTGAAAGTAATTTCTGAGATACCTTCTACAATCCTAATCCAATCTTGTTGAGTGGGAGGGTCTGGGTGTAACCAGTTCTTTGTGATTGCTTTCTTTGTTGCGGCTAGGATTATTTTTACTAGATACATGTCCTGCTTTTATACCAGTTCCTTTATGTTTCCAAGGTACATCACTTGACTGGTGTTTGGGAGTGCATAACCCAAAATATTATCCATGGTCATTTTAAGGTCTTCCCAATACTTTTTTATTTTTATGCACTTCCAAAATATATGTGGGTAATCAGCTTCTGTTTCTCCACACAGTCTCCAACATTTATTTATTCATGCTATCTAATCAGCACCTTGACATGCCACACCTGTGAGGTGGGATGGAGAAGTTCTCACTAACACAGATTTAGACAGATTTGTGAACAATATTTGACAGTCATGGGTCATTTGTGTATGTAGAAAACGTTTCAGATCTTTAAGTTCAGCTCATGGAAAATGGGAGAAAAATCAAAAGTGTTGCATTTATATTTTTGTTCAGTATATGTACAGATATGGGCTATGTCCAAAACAAATAATAACAGTAACAATAAAAACATCTATGTGATTATAAATTAATATTTTAATCAGAAGCTACTATTTAAGTTTATGTTTAAAGACACTGACCCTTTCAGTTCTAGTCATATCCTAAAAAAACAAAACCTTTCATGTTTCATGAGGTTGGGAGGCAGTGCACTCTGCTATCCAGCTGCCTTGCATGTTAACAGAAAAAGCAGAAATTCATCAAAGAGACAGCACTTACCTTGACAAAGTTTTCCAGTAAGTAGTTAACAGTGACCCAGCCAAATACCCCTTCTGCCTGCCCGCTCAGAATTATTGACTCTTTGAATTTGAAAGGGTAGGACTGGAGTTTGTTTTCCACTTCCTTCATTACACGCTGCGACTTTGAGGCATTGGTGATGCTATCAATACATTGGTTAAATGAAGCAATTGTAAGACTTTCTGAATTCATTTCAATACAGATATTAATCACTGATGGAGTTTGTGGTGAATTATTAACCACTACTACTAACCTCAGCAGCCTCATGCCTGCAGTCGCTCCCAAACAGAGTGGAGTTTGATGGTGTCTGAATTTGGGGATATGCGTCAAAGCTTGTTCCAAGCACTTCTCGAGACTCTTTGCTGCACCACTAGGGTTGTCGGCATAGCTTGATATCCCACCACCTGGACAAGAAGAAAAAGTAACTCTAATTGTTTAAGAACCTGATCTAAGGCTGCACTTTCTTGTCTTGGAGTCATCCACTGGTGTTTCTAAGGAAACATTGATAACAAGGTCAATAAAAGGGGAACAGCTGGTACTTACTAAGTTAGCAAAGAATGTCTGGTGAGGAAGTGGACCACTTAAGTCTTACACAACACATACAATTTGAACATCCTTAATGGCACTGGATATTTTTCTATAGGGTGAAATTGTGGAAGTGAAAGTGAGAGTGTCCTCACCAGTGGAACCTTCTGGGGTTAAATGGTCAGTTCTGGAGGCTGGCAAACATTTTCCACTTAACACCAGCAACATTTCTATAAATAGTTTTGGTATTGCTTAGCAATAATTTGAGAAATATTTGTGATCCGTTACATATTCCATATGTAAGGGTATGACCCCCCCTATGTTGTGGCGACACTCTGGCTAACCCGGCCATGCCCCACAGCTTAAGTATAAAACAGGTGTGCAGATGTGAAACTGGTGATTGAGTTTTGAGTGCCCTCCCTTTGAGCCTCTGGAGAACACTGAGATAAAGTGGCTATCACTTAAAAACCTCCCTCCATAAAATCTGCTAAAAGAGTTAGTGAACTCCAGGCACTATCGGTCCACAGTGAGTGTTGCAGGTGATTCCTGGATGGGAAGGGGGTGGAAGCTCCCCTTCCCTCGGTTGTGTGGGCCCACTTGGCCCATGGGGTGGCCACCTCTTAGGTCATGTGCGGCAGCAGCATGGTCCTCAGCTACCACCTTTACGCAGTTTTATCGCTTGAACGTGGCAGCCAGCCTGTCTTTTGGGTGCTGGGTGCCCATCAGCAGTAGCCTAGGTCCTTGGTTAGCCTAGCAACTTGAGGGCTGACCATGAGTGGCTGCTCACTTGCGATCCTTGCGTCTTGCAGGACTCGCTCAGGTAAGTCTTGCATCTGGCAGACTGAAGCCTCTGGCCCCTGGCTCGGCCTTTGCGTCTGGCGTAGCCTTGACTGGGGTGGCATGTATATATGTACATTTGAAAATTGTTCTTTTGGTACACTTTGTGGGTTTTCGGCTGCGCTGTCTCCTTGCGGGGTGTCTTTAAGAGTTACCCCATACATATGGAATATGTAACGGAGTTACGGAGAGATAGTTTCTCACTCAGTGAACCAAGGTTACAATGTAACCGTACGTATGAGAGAGGCCTGATAGCTGAAGGCTCTGCTGACATTATACTTTTAGAAACTAAAAGTTAGATTTCATTCTGAGCAGTGGCGGTCCTAGCCTGTTTGGCGCCCTGGGCGAACACTCCCTCTAGTGCTAGCATGTGCTCTATTTGGAAGCACTGAGGGCTCTCGCGCTCACTTTTCACGTATAGATTTGAGAAAAACGTCGGTGCAAATTATAAGTCTGTATCATGATGTCTGGTGTTTTTGTGTTTTTTGGTTTGTTTTTATTTTGTTTTATTTTGCGAGTTGGTTATTAGATGCTGCCCCCGCCGCCCCGCCCTCTCCTCCCTGTGCAGCAAGCAGCAGGCGCACCTCGCAAACGGAGGGCGCCCTTACTCCCAGCGAATGGGCGATAGAAAACCGATCGGTGCCTGTACCATTCCCAGTATGCGCTGGCATGACGCCGGGGCAGCATGAGTACGAGCAACTATTTTTATTTTTTGCCGATGCCCGTGATGCCGCCCCCCACCACGATGCTGCCCCGGGCAACCGCCTGTATCAAAAACTGCTACTGATTCTGAGTATATGCTGTTGCCCACATTTACCACTCAAACCACGAGTTAAAGTAATGATTGAGTTCTCTTTTGATCAACTTTGTCTTGAACAATGCAAATGAACTCACCTTCTACATTACACTCATCGTGCTGGGTAACGATGCCGGTATTGTTTTGCTTATCAGCCGGCCATTTGTAGATATACATGGAGGTGTGGGATGAGCCTGCATCCAGAACGATTCCATACTAAAAGAGACAGATATACAGTATAGTAGGTGACCACAGGCAGAGGTAAGCCTCCTAACTTCATCAGGTATTTGTAAGCTATCTCTGTGACCCTCTAATGACTTAACAATCATCCATCTGCTCTTCCAATATACACATGAACCACAGATATATCACAATTATACATATATCATAAATATATGTATAATGCTCTAAAGTTTTAGACCATGACGTTTGTCAATAACAGCTTCTGATGGGATAGAACATATTGCACAGAAAACTGCATAATGCATCCGTCCTAAATCTTAATGTGTGTTAAGCGAGGCTGAGATCTGGTGACTGTGAAGGTAACAGCATAATTCACATTATTTATATCCTCATGAAATCACTCAGTAAGCCCTTGTGTCCTGGGAATGGAGGATTTAGCATCTAAAATAGACGAATCTCATTAGGATAAAATATTTGATCAAACAATAAACGTGATCACGCAGAATAAATTTGTATTGAACTACAGACACTCTTCCCTGAGGACAAGTGTCTCCTCTCATATCGCCCAACTTTGGTTTGTTATTGGTCAATAACCGTGGTGCAGTGATTGGATTACACAGTCAAGAAATGTTTTTTTCAGAAATAATCAATTAAGGGAAAAAACGGAAATACAAGGAAAAATATAAACAGAAAAGGAAAAAAGGAACAAAACAATTACAGTACAAGTACAAAACAATGTAACATTTTAATGTTACACTCCATTAGTACAATTAAATATATTTTTAATTATTATTTAAAAACGTAGCGTTTTCAATGTCACTGGGATGAGTAACAAAACGTTTCTCCCATTGAAGATGCTTCACCTAGATGAACAGAATCAACCTTTGGCATTTACTTACCTGGATGATTGATCGAGCATCAAGACAGTTTATTTCTATCTTTGTTTCTTTTACAAGCATTTTGTTGTTGTTGTTTTTTGTTTTGTTTATAGAGTTGGGTTAATTGGAAACACTAAATTGCCCGTCGGATGGATGGATGGATTTTTTGTTGACCTTTTCTTAAATATTTCTTTATCTTTAGTGTGTAATTTTTTATTAGCATTATTTGTAGATATATAACAGCATAAATATGACTTATTACATGTCATTTAAAATTGTGTTCATTTCTAATTGAAACGATACATTGTTGTCTCATGAAGAGCAATTCTCCTTGAGGTATCTAATTTTTCAGTTGTGCAGTAGCTTAAGAATTAGTGGCCTAATGCGTGTATGGTCTGTATTCTCAATGTCTGCAAGCATAGCCATTTCACACTTTGGAGAGGCAAAGCATGAATTGTGGTAGCTCATGAGGTGGAGCAGGTGCTTGTGTGAATGGGTAAATGAGGCAAGTTGTGTTAAGTGTTTTGAAAGCTCAGAGTAGAAAAGCACTGTAAGACCCAGTCCATTTCTCATTTACACAGTGGACTGGTGTGTCTATTATCATGCTTTGCATGATATTGAGTTGATACTGCTGCAAATTGCAACTTTTTTGTACACTAACCTACTCATTTTGATAGTTGCAACCACTCCAATGTGCGAAGGTGGTATTATTTTCCACTTACTGAACTTTAAGTGAGGTCTTGACAGGATGTGGTTAAAACCTATAACATAGCAAGTTTGCAACAGTCGCTATTTTTGTGCAGATTTACTGCTTCTTTTTTAACATACATCTTAGGTTTCTTCTCATGTATGTGTACTCTTTGAAGTGACCAAATCAAAGCAGACTTGTTTCATGAGACTTATTTCTAAATACCTATTTTGTGGTGCCCTTTAAAAGATTTCAAATTGTCTGTGAGATGAACAAAATGAAAAGCCCACAGGCAATTAGCACAGAATAACTATCAAATAAAACAAACTACTTCTTTTATGTCACACTCTTTGTCTTGACTCGTTCAGGGTATTCTGTATCACTTCCTCTTGCAAACCATTGTCAGGAAATGCATTCAGAGCTGGATTTTAAATTACGAGCATTTAGCTCAGATGTAGACAAGCACTGAGCAGTTTTAAATGAGCTCATTTTTCACTGTGCAAAGACTCGCTCCCTGTCAGTATACCAACACACATCCCACAAACATCTAGCAGTTTCAATACCTTTTGGCCTAGTTTGGCCTATCATACAAAGCTGTTGCTCTAAGAACTACAGTTGACAACACATACAAGCTAAAGTAAATTTTTGAAAGGTATCAAAAGCAGAGACAGGCTTTTAGGATCCTAATTTTTTTCTACACATAGTGTAAACTCCGTGGTATAATTTACATAAAGTATTAAAATAAAGATCTTCTGTATTTCCTTACTTGGACTGATACATGATGATGGCAGAAAACGTAGTATGGGATGAACTGTGCATGTTTAGATTTCTTGTACTTTCAGTCACACCTTTGCGCAGAGCCTTCTAAAATGAAAATCTGACATTTTTCAAACTAATATTAAAATCTGGCTTAGCTGTGTACCCAAATTTAACTTCTAATGTGCATTTCTGATGCACACATGACCAAAATCCTGACCTAGATTTGGAACGGTGTTCTGCGCCTCTATGAATATATGCGTCTACAATAATATTTACCATGTTTTCTGGAGGCAGCGCCATCTCTTTAGCTGGAAGGACCAGCAACAGAATCCCCACAACTGCCACGACGATTAGCGCAACCGCCGGTACGGTTTGGGAGCACCGGAGACCCATGCTGAACTCTGCTGCTTATGTTTGCCGCCAATAGTTCCGCGTAAAGGCGCATTAAATAACCATGGCTTTCGTGTGAGCTCCTGGCGTGTTACGCGCATGTTACGGAGTCCCACTTCCTCTAACTTGTGCCCACACGGGCACTCAGACGTGGTTGAAACACTGTGTATAGAATATGAGCTTCATTCATGGGAAGCACAAGACAAATGCTTCATAGGGGAGTTTACAGCCTTATCCCGGGCGCTCGAGCACCCCCAAATTTTACATATAGCGCATTTTAGTATTATTTTCTGAATTTGTCTTCAAATTTAATATTTCTGTAACTTTTCTGTTGATAGAATGAAAACAGGTGTTATGTCCAGTGTTGTTGATGTCCTCAGGTTACGGTCTCACACACACAGGCTGGTTTCTCATTAATAATTAGACTTTGTTGCTGCAGCAGAGAACAGATGCAGAGATGTGATGCAGTTTCAAACACACTTTAACTTGAATAAAGCACATGTTCAAACTATTCTGATAATGTTGCTGTGACTTATACTGTGTGCTTATTTTATTTGTTCTCTAAATATCGTCAGAAACATTAGGCAGCGTAGCTTAAATCACCAGAGATTATTAGCTAACGTTAACCTACTGATCCATACTCTGCTCGGATATCGAGAGTTTCCAGCCATGGAACTGATGTACTTAATTATTTTAGTTTGTTAAGTATATTCAGTGTTTGTTTACAGTACAGCTCCAGATCCAGGTGACAGCAGGTCAACTTATGTCACCTGCCCATGTGCAGCTGCAGCCTGTTTTCAGTTTACATCACAGAAATTTGTCTCCTTCAGAAATTCTCTGATGACACAGCCATTATTGGAAGTGTGGATTGGTTGCTTTGTGAGGTGGTTTGAGGTGAACCACCTGCAGCTAAATGTGGCCAAAACAAAGGAGCTGGTGGAAATCTGTCAGCACGAGTCTTCAGGCTTAAACTATAATAAATAAATGTGAAAAACACAGAACAGAGAGCAGCAATCCAAGACACTTATGAGTGCATTAACTGGGATGTGAAATTCCTGCCCCTTGGAGAAACTTCAGAGAGCCAGCAACTACAAAAGAGTAGCTAGTTTCAAGGATAATTTCAGTGACTGAGCTATTGCCGGTCACTCGTATACATTTACTGTATAATATAAAAAATATAAAAGAAATCTCTTTGAAACTTAAAGAATCTAATCTTTTGGTTTCTTTTTTTACATCACACTTTATCAAACTGTTGTCTGCTACAGAGGTACAAGTATTATACTAGTAGTAATATGGCATCCACCATGTCCTGCTTGCATAATTCTGAAAACATCTTAGTGGTGTGGCAGCCGTCGATTGAGCCAACCCTGCAAACCCTGTGGATGGACGATGCAGTGGACAGTGGGAGGAAGCATCCTAAAGCTCTCTTTGCAGAAAAGGCAAACCGCAGGTCTCAGTTGCAGCACTCCATCCATGCCTGATCTTGCTTCGGCAGATTCAGCAACAATGCCAGAGACTTCCTGTAATCTATTACAGTTGTTAAAGAAACGATCCAGGAACTGGTCACTTGGGATAATCCTGTGTAAACAACTTTAAAGATTTGTTTTTTCCCTTCCTCATTGCTTTTGTTTTAGTCACTCACTGCTGCATTTGGCCCTGGAGTGTCCTCAGGGAGAGAGGAAATTAAGGCAGGAGGCCTAATGGAAGGCCTTTGTCCCATCACCTCATCCATGAGGGCAAACCAGGGCCACGTAGCATTATATTTTATAACAAACAAGTTTTTATTTCATGAATATTGAACTCTTTTTTTTTTTTTTTTTTTTTAATGGTGGCATTACATTTGCTATTGTTGTGACAAATGACCTCGTCTGTGCATTAGGCAGAAAACAGTACGGTGCTGTTTTAAAAAATCCAAACCGGGTCTGTAACGCTGTAAAAATGTCTTTGAATTTCAGGTGCTCCTGTTAGAAACATACGTACCTACGAGAACTGAAAAGATCCAAATCACAGCCAGTTTTTCCAGAGGAGACGTGATGTTCGCTGGGACTTAGCTGTGAGGGGTCTGATGCTCACAGCTGGACTCAGGAGGCTCACGTCACACTAACTTCACTCCTAAGGCTCTTCATCAGAGCTGTGTGTTATGACTCTAGTTTGTATCCTAACAAAGGTGTGTAGCTCCCTCTGGTGGATGTTGTGGAGTATTGTGTTGTCTTTGCTCCAAAGGTTTTTATACAGTTCTGGTGTTCCCTGTCACTGTGGGCTTGACAGCACAGCAGTACACAGCAGAGTCATTAAATCCAGAGCTCTCCAGATCTACACTTTTCTTAGTTTGGTCAATGTGAGCCGAGAAACCCGACACAGTTTGATGAACTGATCCTCCCTCCATGATGTAGAGCAGGAACTCTGGTCTGGATCTCTGGTATTGTCGGTACCACTGGATGTTGTTGATAAGACCATCATATATACAGGTCAGGTTGATGGTTCCTCCTTCTGCAACAGCTTCATGAAATAGAAAAGCAATAGCCAAATGGGGAAAGAATGACATAAACAGAGGAATTGACACAAAAGCATGAGAAAAGTTAAACTGAGGGAAAAACTAAGCTCAAACAGTCTTGATGCATGCTCAGTTATGCAGGTAAGGAAATCCCAAAAGGTTCATTCTGTGGAAAAGCAGTCCAAAAACGTTTGATCAAAGACCCAAGATCATGATGGGCTTAAATGTCAGGTAATGTAAAAGTGTAACTGATTTGATCAGGCCCATTGGAAGATAAATAGGGAGAACTTAACTCTTGACATCCACCAGAGGGAGGCACAGTCTAATACCTGAAAGGCACCTTTGATGAGACTTCTTATAGCATTTAGTGTGATTCGACTTATGTGCAGGAATTTCTTTAGATACAGATTGTAGAATATTACAACTCTTCCGTTAGTTAATCAGTTTCAAGGGCTCATGGTAATATGAGAAAAACCATACATGTATACTTAAGTACGAGTTGTAGTTGCATGATATGCAATAGTGCGTTTATTGATAGTTGGTGACCTTTTCATGAGTCACCTGACAACATTTAGTTTCACTGACAGTAACAACAACAATAAACATTTAAAATACCATCACACAACATACAATACACTTGATAATATGTCAACATTCCCGGGAAAATATCTTGGCAACACCTTGGCATCATTTATAATTGTAAAATGTTTTTCAGAATTAATTTAAGATCTCTTTAAGGAGCCTTTCCTCAGCAGCTCAAGACGTAGAGTTAAGCAAATTAAAGCTGGACTGTCACATCTACCAAATGTGTCTGTACTGAACTGTAGATGACACGGCAGTTTGTTTTGTCTCTGTGGTTGGTAGGGGTGTGTGTGGTAGTGGTGGGGATGATTACATGAACAGAACTTCAAGGGGTGACACAAATGGCCATGAGGTGAAGAGGTCAGCAACATAATTCTGAAATGCACAGATAAATCAGAAGTGTCCAGGCACGGCGTCCAACCAGCCACCTGATGTTTCCTTTCCAAACACCCACTCCTCCCCCAACAGAGCTGCTACACTGTAAAAAACGTACTGCTTCAAGGCTGCACATATTACTGCCACATGCAAGAGCAGCAGAAGAAGAAATCCTTCTAGTATTCAGGAATACCCCCCCCCCCCCCCCCCCCCCACACACACAAAAACAAGCCTTAATTTTGCTGCAAGCTTCTTCCTCTGTTATCTTTTGTTGTTATTGGTGGTTTAATTGTACATTTCCTGACCTGTGCTAATCACATGGTTTTTGTTTCAGTAGTGCTCACCTGCAGCTCTTACTTGTAACTACAGCTGCAGCTGTTGCGCTACTGCTGCAGGTGAGAGGTGGTGATTGCAAACATCCATCAAACTTCTCAAGAATGAAGTCGCCGGTTCTTACGAGGGACATTTTAGCTGTCTCAGAGAAAATTTAATTACAGCTTTTGTGTCATTTAAACTGTGTTAAACCATTTAGTGACATAAATGAAAAGACTATTTTTGTTCACTATAGTAACTAAAAGTATATTTAAGCATACATAAACAAATATGTACCCTATGTCCTCTGCAATGGGCGAGTCAACCAGATCAGATCTTTGCACAGACATCACGACACATACAGCAATTATTAACATCTATATGTAATTTAAAAACATTTATTACAAAGAGCAATTCTTCTGTTTTTCTTATCAGAACTGTGATGTTACATTATGTTCAGTTTGCATCATCTGTGTGTAAATTAAAAATCATCAAAGTTTGTATACGTTCTGTTGCTTTGGTCCTGAGGCAAACAGGACACATGAAATAGGCTGACAAGTTTCACATGAGCAGTTTGGTTCATCCACACTGTGAACAGTAACTTAAATAAATGACTAAATAAACAGAAGTGAAGCTAGACAAACAGATGATGACCTTTGACTTCTTTGTTTCTCTGATACAGAGACTACTCTTGTTGTCTACAGTGCCAATAAGAAGTATTTTTCCCCTTCCCGATTTATGTTTTTTTGCATATTTGTCATACTTACTTATACCTCCGTCCTCCGATGTGGAAAAGTAATTGCCTCCTTTGTGGGTTTTCTTTTTTTTTTGGTCCGCAGCGGTTGTCACCTTGGAACTCTCCCATGGATGCTACTTTTGCCCACTCTTTTTCTTACTGTTGAACACTGACCTTAACTGAGGTAAGTGAGGCCTGCAGTTCTTTAAATTTTGTTCTTTTGTGGCCTCCTGGAGGAGTTATTGACACACATTTGAAGTAGGTTTTCTCCATTTGTGGATAATGTCTTTCATCATGGTTCACTGGAGTCTTAGAAACAGCATCATGACCCTGTCCGGACTGCCAGATGTCACTGACTTAGTTTCTCATCTAGTCGTGAATTTCTTCAGATCGTAGCATGATGTGTTGCTTATCCATCATTTAGCGTACTTCACTCAGACAAGTTTTCTTTAAATGCTTTCTTGATTCATCAGGTCTGGTAAAATCTGCATTTTGTATTTACTCCTGTTATTGTGAAATATGTTTTCACAGCACTGTAACTATGACAACACTGACAGTATCTATCAATGAAGAGTTGCTTTTAATAGCTTTAATCAACCTCCTTTCATTATCTTCATTAGCAGCTTTCCCAAATCCCTCCTGTAACCCAGCAGAACACTTCAGAATATATTTAACTAGTGTTTAATTCCTGTGAATTGATCATTTAATGCAAGCCACTGACAGTTCCTGATAACTGATCATTTCCAAGCTTAAATTGAATACATTTCAGAAGCTCGGCTCGATGGAAGTGACTCTAAAGATGAAAATGGACTGCATCTATGGTATTACTATGTTAGATAGGCAAACACGCTTTCTGTGCATCTTGTCAAAAGTAATTCAGCTGAGCTCTAAAGACTACATAGCTTCAGACTCAACATCTTTTGCAGTGTATCAAAGGTCCTGAGAACTATCGTAGGCTGTCCTGCATACTGCAGGGCCAGGGCACACAAAGGGCATTCACACCTTGTTAAGTTTTACAACTTGTGCATTTGTTGGTCCCAGGATCTATTGCCCCTATGACTTGGTGTCTGCCTGAAGTGACCTTCTATGTCAACCTAGGTGATGGAGAAATTTAGGGTCTTCTCTAATCAGTGTGAACACACCTTTGGGTTTATATGGCTTGTTGGAAAACACTCTACAAACTAGGCTTAGTGAGACTGTCCTTCGAGACAAGCCAGTCTATCATGAGTTCAAAACATTCTTGTACATTGAAATGCATAACCTCGATTGGCAAAATGTCAGAAGTAAAAATGAAAATAAAAATAGGATACAATTATCTTCATTTAACTGATAAAAAAAAATTAAAAATCAGCTCATATCAAATAATATGATAAATGGTTGTGATTTCCAGGACCTCAAGGCACACAGTATGGACAAAAAAAACCACTCACCAAGATAAAGCCAAGTTACCTGCAGCACATATTCCACCAGTATTGCTGCTTATCACCTGAAAGACATCAGATGAGATGAGAAGACGCAGATGTCTCAGACCCTTTTCGATATAAATGTAAACATAGTGCTTGCTTTCTGTTTCTTTAAATCCGTTACTTTCTTACATTTGTTTGTTTTTACAGTGTCACAACATTTTGTGAAAAAGCAATGAATACAATCTTAACATTGCACATTAAATGACCAAACCCCACAGAAATCCTGGTCTACCCGCTAAAGTGTGTGCTGTGATAGAAGCAAAATAATGCTCTCTTAGATATTCCTACTGCGATCTGTTCTCAACTACAGTAACTGCTGCTAAAATTACAGAACAATCCTCTAATCCCAGTTCAACTAACTGGTTATTATTATTAAACATTGGGCACAAATTGTATGAACCCTGAATTTGTGTTTGTGTGTGTAGGAATTCTTTGCCACATTTAGATATTCGTGGTTTTTACAGGCGTGTTCCTCGTGTGTTTTCTTCTTGTGCAGCGCTCCAAGGACTTTGTTGTCGTTGTAGCTTGCATGGATTGCTTCACTCTTGCTTTGAGAATTTTTTCGCTTCTTACCTGTGCATGACAGACTGCTGTAAACTGCATGAAGGAATGCCTATTGAGGTGATTAAAGAGCAGAAAGCAGGTGATATTTAAGAGTGGGGGTTTGGGAGGGGATGTGGTATGTGAGGATGGACTTCTCGAAACGGAGGGAAAAGAGGGGTGGAGGGGTGAAATCTCAGCCATGTTAGGAGGTGAAAGTATGAGGCTCAAACCAGTGTAATTCTATAGCTTAGTTCCATCCTTTCACATGCACGGCCTACTGTTATTTGTGTTAGTCATCACTCACAAATACTACAGTCAGGAAGAGTATCCTGGACAATCTGGCCTCTGTGAAAAAGCGAGTGCATTGAGAAGAGCTGCAGTGAGGATTCAGAGGCGAGTCTGTTGAGGATCAGGATCTCTACCTTGTTCACCTGAAGAAGAAAAAAGTCAAAGATGAAAAAACCTACCATAATACTGATTTTTTTCATGTTCTCAGACTTTTGAGGGTGGGTAGGGATAAGAGGTAGACTGGAGGCACCTGAAACAGTGTTGTACCCACCTTTTCAATATGAATGACTTCTCTTGTCAGGACTGAATGTGGGATTAAATCTTTTGAGCATACCCACTTTGCAGAAGCTGGATGTGAAATAAAGGCAGCTATTGTGTGACACTGGCTCTCCCCCAGGGCTCTCACAGCTCCCCATCCTTCCCAGCCTCACCTCACATACTGAACCGGCAATTAGACGGTCAAATCAAAACCCTGGCACTCAGGGCTAATTGTTTCTAACATGCCTTTGTAAAGTGTCATGTTGTTTCCCATTCAAGACAGCTTCCCTGCCTCCTTGTGTGTCAGATAGGGGAGGGCAATGCTCCAGCCGGGAGATAAGCCGCAGGCTTTTTTTAATGCCCCAAAATAGACTTAATTTTTACCCTCCTTTCACGGTTCAGGTGCACTTGAGCATTGAGATGGTCAGAATTTGCAGTGGGTGGGTTAGTCTGATGGATACAGTACCCTGCAGGACATCAATTATTGGTAGCTTCTGGAATGTCTTTAAAAGAGAGCATGTGTGAGGGTCCAGCATTTTTCTTCTATTCTGCAATTTTTTTGAGAGTGAGGGCTAAAACGACTATCAGGACATGAAATGCATTACTTTTGAAAGTGTAGCTGTTAGATCTAATCGTAGAGCAGCTTCATTCACTTTGGGTTTGTTCTTACAGGTGTTGGGGTTTTCTACACTCAAAAGCCGCTGCTATGGCATGTAATGTTAAGCACCATAAAAGGTATTTATTGGAACTGGAAATACATTCAGATTTCTAATGAGAATTTTAGCCACTTGGGGGCAGCAGCCAACACACGCATGTAATACTGTCGCTTTGTGTTAGGATAAAAATGCTTGCAAATATTTGTCTGCTAGTGTCTAGCAGCAGTCAGCAGGCTGAAAACTGAAGCCAACACAGTGATCCAGGAGGTAGAGATGGACCAGTTAGAAGGTCGGTGGTCGACTCAGCCACCTGAGATGACCAATAGGTAGCTCAGGTGGTAGAGCAGGTCACCTACTATCTGGAAGTTTGGTGGTTTGGTCCCAGCCTGCAATGAATGCATTTAAAACAGCATAAGAAAAAGGTGCTTGTTTGAATGAGGCAAGTTTAAAGTGCTTTGAGTGCTCAGAGTCATAAAGTGCAATGCAAGAACCAGTCCAACTACCACTCCCCAGTGATTTTAGTCTTGGGCAAGATACCGAACCCCAACTTGTACCCACACACAAAGTATTACTGTGTGCATTGAACAAAAGCAGAGGACTTTACTTTGACATTACTTGAAAAAACTAATCGGATTACAGTAACGCGTTACTTCCGTCTCTGCTGTCTACAAAGCTGGGTTAAAGACAGGAATGTACAATCGTGTTGGTTTTTATTCAGATCAGAGATTCCCAGATTATACAGATCACACTGCCACTGCTGTAGTTCAAAGTTTGTCGAACCTCCCAGCCCCCCACTGCGGCCCTAAGCAGCTGTCTGCTTTACCTGGTAGCAAGCAGCGCTCGACATGGATGAATGGTTGACAAGTGGGCTAGCACAGAGAAGGGAGGGACAGTGGAGTTCACAAGGAAGAGGAGAAGCATAAAAGAAACATCAAAGGTAAAGAAATAAAGATGAAAAGTGCAGATAGCAGCTTCATTGTTTTTCACACTCATTTTTATTTCCACTCTTTGTGTGTTATAACGTTGCTCTTCTCGACAGTTGGCCGAGAAGACCAACAAAAGAACAAGCAAGAGTAGCTCATAGTCATAGTAGACGGACTGTCTGTAGTTCCCGATGGTCTGTCCTCACACTGCAAATGGAGAATGATGCTCAGGCCTTCAGGATGCTGGGCGACTTCCCATGATGCACCAGGAACTTCTCCTTCACTCCCCTCTTTCCCCTGTGTGTGTAAATGTTACTATTACATGTGTGTATTCACTGACACAGATGTGAAAATGTGCTACAAAAATGAAATTAAACTAAATTACACAACGAAACTTCTTTTGACAGCCAGAGAATCGGCTGGCCATTAGACCTCAAGCATTTGCACAATGTTTTCACTTTTAAAGAAGCACCGCAAGAGAAAAATCTTTTTGATATCATCAGTTGATAAACACGCAAATATTTCACAAAGTAGGAGTGGTGAGCCACAGCTGCCAATATAAAAAATACACAAAACGAAACAATAGATTTACAGAAACAGGCAAATAAGTGGCTCAATGAGTGTGGCCCGTGTGCTGCTTCTCATCTTTGTTCAAATAATAAAAGGCAATAAACCTCTTGAACATTTTACTGCTATGCTTTCAGGTAGAATGAAAGCTTACACTCTCTTTCCCAACAGCCATGAGAGATTAGAAGTCGTGCTTGCACATCTTCTTCTTTGGTGTAAAAGAAAAACATTGTGAGGAGTGGGTGTCTAACTCTTTTTGTCTTTGACTGACCTTCTGTCTGCACCTAACCAGCCCTGAGAGCAGGGAGCTGCTTCTGTTTTAATTGGAGTGTGACTGGAAATATACAGGGAGCTGTGGGGGAGGGAGGCTGTAGGAGGGTGATGCTTGTCCATCAATGCCCCCCATACATACACACACAGACACACACTCCCTGCTGTGGACCCCTGTGTCTGCTGCCCAGCCTGTCAACCTGAGAGACGGGAAGGAGGGAGAGGGGACTGGAGTGCTGAAGTAAGGTATAGGCAGACATTTTCTCAGGAATGCTGGGAGCTATCAGAAGTGACATGTAACCATATCCCCTGTCAGATCTCAGACTTTATCTTTGCTCTGCTGTTGACTGCTCCTTCAGTATGCTGATGTATCCTGTCTGAACCTGAGAGCCTTGCATGGGAGCTGACCTTCCTCCTTCCATCTCTCCAGGAACGTTTTGATCAGGACTAGATGAATAAAAACTTGTAAGTATCCCTGTAGCTTCATTATTTTGTCTCTGGAGATATTTAGAGGTATTTACTGGAAGTCTCATTAAAGCGTGATTTAGACTTCTATGTCGTAATTTGTGATTTAACTGGAAGCCCCTTTTAATCCTGTGCCATTACCTTCTGCGCCAGTCAGTCTTTGCTGCATTGACCTGACATGTAGTTACATTTCTGGAGAGGTGCACCCCAGCTTACTCAGATAGTTATGGTGCAAGGGTTAAAAGTCAGAATCAGGCCAAAGAGTGAAATGTTTCCTAATAAGCTAATTGTTGATTTAAAATATCAGAAATGTTAAAATATATTTGACAAATGACAAAAACAAAGAATGCTTGCAATACAAAACCCAAAGACAAATTTCCCATATATAAAAGGAGAAATACCTAACCCAGCCACGAGGGGTTAGTGCAGTTGGAGCACACTAGGAGTAAACCAGTGTACTCTTAGTGCTGGTCCCAAGCTAAGATAAATAGGGAAGTTTGCATCAGGAAGAGTATCAGGCATAAAAACTCTGTCAGAGCAAATGTGCAGGTCGTAAAGAACGATGTTTCCGTGCCGCTTTGGTTGGGGCACAGGTTAACAACCATATTAACCTGTTTGCCAACCACCTATGGTGCTGTTGGGCAACAGGTTGCCGTTGGAAACTGTGCTACTGTTGGCTGAAAATAAAGGAAGAGCAAAGGGGGAAGGCACGTTTGGAGACACTGAGGGAGAAGGAAATACAGGGGTGAGGTGGTGAACATGGCGGCTTTAAATGTTTAAAATTTAAAGCATTAGAAAAAAAAATTATCTCACAGACGTAACATTATGTAGCATTGTGTGCTAGGTAACACAGACCTTCATCTCCAACCTTCCTTTCTTATCAAAAAGTCTTGAAAGAGTAGTCGTACAACAGCTAACTGATCATTTGAAGAGTTTCAGTAAATGGAGAGTCACCTTCAAACACTAAGGTTATTTATGGAGTTCCACAGGGTTCTGTGCTTGGACCAATTCTGTTGTCATGCTTTCTGTATCATTACAAGGCATAGCATACAGGTTCACTCATATTTAAGAGAACACACACCAATTAGTTAAACTGTCTTCTTATCTTATCTTAATGACTTTATAGTACCATATCACCCCATTAGAGCTCTCTGCTCTCAGACTGTGGACTTGAGGTTCCTATAGCATTGAGGTTCCTGCCTCCCTTAGTAGAATGAGAGGCAGAGCCTTCAGCTTTCACACCCCTGTTCTGTGGAACCAGCTTCCAGTTTGGATTTGGGCGACTTATAAGATTAGGCTTAAAACTTTACTTTATGATAAAGCATATAGTTGGCGCTGGATCAGGTGAATCCTCCCCTAGTCGCGCTGCAATAGGTGCAGGCTGCTGGGCGATTCCCATGATGCCTTGACTGTTTCTCCTTCAGTCACCTTTCTCACTCACTATGTGTTTATACACCTCCCTCTATTTCATTTTTAGTTATTAATAATCTCTGGCTCTATTCTACAACATGTCTTAGTCCTGTTTTCCACCCCTTACCCACAGCCAGTTGTGGCAGATGGTCGCCCCTCCCTGAGCCTGGTTCTGCTGGAGGTTTCTTCCTGTTTTTTTGTATTAATGTAGGGTCTTTACTTTACAATGTGAAGCACCTTGGGGTAACTGTTGTTTTGATTTGGCTCTGTATAAATAAAATTGAATTGAACTAAAAAATGCTGGGACACTGACTGGTAAAGGATGCTAAGGATAGGGTGAAATGGAGAAGAAAAACTCAATCAATTGAACATTTTTGTCACTGCGAGCAGCATGGTTACCTTGTGGTTTGACACTACAATCCAAACTCAAAAATCTTGACACCTTTTGAAATTAGCTAAGGACATTCATGTTCTAATCATCATGATCTGGGTTTTTATCTGCCACCACCATCAGGTTAACATTTACATTTGTTTTGGTTTGATCTATGACCAGGTGGCAGTGTTGAGTGCTAATTAGCTAACTAAAACATGTTAGCATGGTAACTAAGACATAAAGGCGTTAAAGATTCTTGCTGGATCGTTTCTTTATCCATGTATTACCTGTGTGCTTTACCTACAGTAGATATTTGGTATACCCTCATTTTGGAGAAACTATAGGAGTAACTGGAAAGTAAGCAATGTATTGCTTCAAGTGAAGTCAGAAAAACTTCTACTGAAGCAAAACAAAATAAAAGAAACAACCAAACCAGTTTGCTTAAAAGGGGAGAAAGTATTTGCAGTATTTGAAGCATTTTCATTCCTGTACCTTTCAATTGGAGAGATTTTTGTCAATGGAAAATTGAACTATTACACAACTCTTTCTCTTCCAAGCCATCAGACTCCACTGATGTAAAAAGCAAAACTGTAACTTTTGGCATTGTAGAACACTAAAAGTGCTGGTTTACCATTTCACAGTTTTGCTGTTTAACATTTCTGTTTGGGTGCAAAACACCCTTTAAAACAGTGAAGTCACATAAACTTAGGTCCATGTTCTGTACATTGACTATGGAGAAGTTGTTTTATGCTTAGGTGTGAATTACTGTGTGGTTGGGGACAGATGTGTCGGTGCCAGTGATAGAAATAAATCAAATGTTGGGCCTTTTCCCTGCTTTTGTTGTGGTGAGTTGTTTTAGATTTTTTTCAGAGGCAAACATATTTGTCCCTCGGTTTTTTCCACTACTTCCCTTATGTCCATTTCAAAAATTTCAGCAATCTCCCTCCAGGAATCTCCTGATATTCATGAGTCTTTATGTTAAGGCAATAATTATTATTCTTTATGCTGGGATGATGATTAATATTATCTTACTGTTAAATTTTAAAAACTCCAACAAAAAAAGTAGCCAGAAATACACAAGAAGAAGGCATAGCAATAATTGTGGGCTATGTTGACCTGATGTGAAATACATTCCTCAGGAGGTGCACACCAGCTTACATCGTATGGTACGAAGCAGGGTTCAGAGGGGTTTGCAGTTACCCTGCAGGTTACATATGGATTTCCAACTGAAGCGTAAATCAGGCATTAGAAAGCACCACTGTTCCTAAGTACAAAAAGAAAAAAAAAAGAATTCGATTGAAAAATAGTAGATTTAGTTTGTGCTAATGGTCTTTAAGTACTTAATAAATCTGGGTAATATAATATTTCTTCCTGAACATTTCAATTTTTTTAATTGTTTAAGTGGAAACATTTAATGTTTACCTAAAAAAAGAGCTCTAGTACAGAGTGATTAGAAAGCTGTTGTTTATTTCATAATACTATGCTAATACCCGTTTGAGGGTTCACAACCATCATCCAATTAGGTCATGCACCCATGACCCAACTGAATGTGCTAATGGAATTACTGCAAACGTCTTTGACCCCCACAGTCGTTTACCTTCCACTCAACCAAACAAGATCAAACGTTGTTATCAGAGCACCCTTTGAATAAGACCACTTGGCCATCAGCAAGTGAGATCCAGCTTCTGATTGCAGTAATGCCACTAAGTTAGGGCTTAATGGAGACAATTAATAGCTGATATGGGAGGTTAACACTCACAATTGCAGCCACACTGATAGATCCTGTAGGGACTTGCTTAGGGCTTGATCCAGGAGAAGAAAAAAGAGACATACTTGTGTGGGTTTTTTTTGAAGTGTTTAAGTGCTGTTCTCTTAGAGAGATCCCTCCAAGACCACCTGACCGTATCCCCTCCTGCATAATGACATGCTTATTGATACTCACTGGTGTTACTAAGCTAGTTTTCTGAGCATTTTAGACATTTCACTGAGCATAGTTTAGATGGGGTTACCCTGACGTTAAATATTATGATCTCTCTCCTTTTTAATTCTGTCAGACCTGCAGAAAAGCAATGTAATTCCTAAATGTGTGAAAAAGATGTGAAAAATAACTTAAGACTCATTTTCTTCAGCGTAAATATGTCTTAATGTACAAGCTATAAACAAATGCGTCAATAATGTGTTGCACAGTTTAATTCTCTGCACCACACTAAACTTTAAATCAAACAATAAATATATGATTGGAGTGCAGACTTTCAGCTTTAACTCAAGGGGCTTATTAAACTTTTGCATTAACAGCTGTTTTTTAGTGCCTTAGATGTACAAAATTAACTGGAGAAATTAACATAATTTTAATGATAACGATGGTATTTAATACTTGGATGAAAATCCTTTGCAGTCAATGACTACTTGAAGTCTAGAACCTATGGACACCATCATATGTTCCCTTGAGATACTCTACCAGATACTAAACTCTATTTAGCTTTGCATTCATTAGCTGACAAGCATGCTTTTCGAGTTGACAGGTGACTGAATTGACCTTAGAAAAATAACCCATCTCTTTGCAGTTAGAAACAAACTCATTTTTTTTGTTTTGCACTCATTTGGTCATTTGCACTGTGAAGCATTGCTCGATCAGTGTCAGCGAGTATAAGCCTTTATGCTTTAGTGTTAACTCTGCTACCTCAGTCGGCAATTACATCATCAAAAAACACCAGTGTTCCTGCTATGGTATGTGCCTAACCTAACCCAACTTGGTGAAGTTGTCTTCTTAACTGTGCAAACAGTTTTATCGTCATTCACACATGTTGTTCAGCTATGGCATGAAACTGTTTGCCAGTTAATTGATTAACTTCTTGAAATTGGGCGACCATGTATAAAAGCTGCTGCAATTCCTAAACAGTTATTGTAAAACTAAAAAAATGTATAATAATAACTATTTTATAATAATTGAAAAAGGCCGTTTCAAATCATAATATGTGGCACAATTAATTGAAGTTTAAATCAGTATTAATTACTGATTAATACTGATTCTTAACAGGAGAGGAGGCTGATAGCTGTAGCCTCTGGTCCTCGGTCTGTGGCCCAGCATGCTAGTTACTTCCTGTTTTATTTTGAAAGCCCCTTGTGTTGTGTGTGTTATGTTTAGTTTTGCTTCCTCTGTTTTTAGTCTGACCTAGTTCACCTGTGTCTTGTTTTCCCCAGCTATGTACCATCTCCCTAATTACCTCATGTCTGTTAAGTCCTCCGTTTCCTTTGTTTTTGTTACGTCTCACTGTCTTTTCCTTCACGCTGTGTGCTCTTTTTTCCCTTGTCCCTCATTCCCAGCTTGTCCTTTATTTTGTATCTTGCTCTAAGTCTGTCAAGTTCAGCATTAAAGCTATTTTCGCTAAGTTCATGTCAGTGTCCTGCATTTGGCTCCTCTCTCAGCCTGCCACACTGTGAACCTTGACAAAGGCTGTTGGGACTGAGAGTTTTAGGGCAATCAAGTCATAAAGAATTACAGCTTAAGGAAAATGCATAGATATTTCTATTGTTGACAATATAGACAGAAAGATAATAAAAATGTAAACAAAGAAAGTC
The DNA here is from genome assembly GCF_900408965.1 of Simochromis diagramma. Classification (NCBI taxonomy): domain Eukaryota; kingdom Metazoa; phylum Chordata; class Actinopteri; order Cichliformes; family Cichlidae; genus Simochromis; species Simochromis diagramma. The sequence goes on from NW_024386832.1 coordinate 1,676,842, forward strand.
CTAGACATTTGTTTCATGAGGCTGGAAGTACCAATACTTTGTTACTGTATCGAAGTAAAGTTTTCAGGTAGCTGTTTTTTAATTGAGTTTTGATTTTTCTGAATTCTTTTTACTTTTTCTCTTTTACGTTTCACTCAAATATTCATACTTTCAACATTTTTAAAGCTGTTGTGGTCCTGGGTTGGTGACCCAGTGTTTTGTGTTTTTATTCATCTTGGTTTATGGTTCTGCATTTCTGGCTCTCTGGTTCTTCTTTGTTTCTAGTTCTTGGGTTTTGTTCCTTTGCCCCTCATGTTTAGTGTAGGTTTAGTTCTGTCTTCATGTTTGTAGGTTTCCTTCGAATGGAGCCTTAGCTTGACGCTCCGCTTAGTCCCTCTTTCCATATCCAAAAAACCAAAAAACAAAACAACAGTCCTTGATAGTTTCTCAATATTTACTTCAAAAGTCCAAACAGGTACACAGCAACAGAATTCCAAATTACGAAAACTTATAAAGCTCAATTCAAAATGGATGAAGAGAGATTGCGAGGTCAAAAAACCATGTGGCTCCACTCTCCTCTCGCCCAACTTCCTGTTTTTTCTGCACTATCAAAATAAAAGCATACATTTCAAATTAAACTGCATGTAGGATTCTACATTACCGGCCCCTAATTGTTATCAATGTCTTTGAAACAATTACTCCAAAATCCTTAACTTAAATGAAAAGGTCTATGGCTACATTACTTAACTGAACTTCAACTATCTTAAAGAAATCTTCTTTCACTTTCCTCCCCTCAGAGGAAACTAGTTCTTGACTTTCGAAGAGTGCATCATTTATCTTCAGCTTCTTGCAAAAGGCACAGCTTTGTAACTGGTCGACAAAGCTCATTGGTCTTGGTCTTTACTTTCACCTGACGCACCAGACCTTTCTGGTCTGGAAAGGTCTCTACGATTCTTCCTAGTGGCCATGAATTTCTGGGTGCTGTGTCATCTACGATCAGCACAACATCACCAACATGGAAATTTCTCTTAGGTGTAGTCCATCGTTGACGCTCTTGGAGCTGCATGAGGTATTCCTTGCACCAGCGTTTCCAAAAAATGTCTGCAAGATATTGGATTTGTCTCCACCTGCAATTTACATACTGGGCATCCTTGTTGAAGATTCCTGGGGGTAATTCTGGCTTAACCTTCAGCAACAGGAGATGGTTGGGTGTTAAAGCTTCCAGGTCATTGGGATCTGAAGATTCCTTTGTAATAGGCCTGTTGTTTATAATAGCCTCAGCTTCACACAGCAAGGTGTGGAGACCTTCTTCATCCAACAGTTGTTCTTTTACTGTGACGTTCAAAATTTTTCTCACGGAGCGGATGAGTCTCTCCCAGCTTCCTCCATGGTGAGATCCTGCTGGTGGATTAAAATGCCATTGGATCCCCCTTTGCTGCAATGATTTTATGATCATACTGGAGTTCCATTCTTTAATTGCTTTCTTTAACTCACTGTTAGCTGATCGGAAGTTGGTTCCATTATCCGAGTACATCTCTTTAACTTGTCCTCTTCTGGCAAGGAATCTTCTGATGGCGTTGAGACACGCATCAGTGTCAAGTGAAGATGCAACCTCCAGATGTACAGCTCGTGTGGTAAGACATGTGAAAATGACACCATATCTCTTTACTTGACTTCTTCCCCTTTTTACCAGGAATGGAACAAAGTAGTCAACACCTACTTTGGTGAACGGAGGGTCATCAGGCAGGATCCTGCATTTTGGTAAATCTGCCATTATTTGTTTGCCAGCACTTCCGTGTAGCCTTTTACAGGTGACACATTTCGACAAGAACCTTCTAATGGCTCCATTTGCTCCAGGGATCCAAAATTTTTGACGCAGATGAGCCAACATGTGATTCCGTCCGGCGTGAGCTGTAACATCATGGGTATGTCTTAACACAAGCTGTGTGATATGTGACTCCTTTGGCAAGATGACTTGCTGCTTAGCATCATCTGGCATTGCTGCTCGACTCAACCTTCCTCCAACTCTTATGACTCCATCTTGCAGTACTGGAGTCAACTTGTAGAGAGAGCCTTTTTTCTTCACCCTTTGATGTTCTTTCAGCATTGCCAAGTCCTGTTCAAAACTTTGCTTCTGACAGTACTTCACAATTTCCATTTCTGCTTCAGACAAATCGTCACAGGTTAGATTTTTTCCCTTGAAAGCTTTCTTGAATTGGCTCATCCTGATTTCCTCACTCATTGTGCTTGCTTCCTTTCTCTTTGCTATTAATTCCTTAAGCAAACTCTTCAGTTTCATGAACCAGGCTACAGCACGCTTTAGCTTTGTCCAAGATGAGTAGTGATTCAGCAGCTGGTCTACTGAGTCTTTGAGCCCTTGCATCTGAATGACATGTGTCTGAGCTTCTCTTTTGACCTCTAAGTCATCAAAATCCAGCATTCTGGGATCTGGATTCTTCGGCCACTGATCTTCTGAGCAGAATAGGAAACTTGGACCCGAAAGCCAATCGCCACATTTTAAGAATGCTGCAACAGTCTGTCCTCTAGAGACATGATCTGCTGGATTCAAAGTGGTATTGACATATCTCCACTGCCGAATGTGAGAATGGCTCAAGATCACTGAGATCCTATTAGAAACAAAGGTCTTGAATCTTGTGCCTTCACTATTCAAGTACTTTAGCACAGCCGTGCTATCTGTCCAAAAAACAGATTCATGCAGCTCTACTTCTAGTTCCTTCTTTAGAAGTTTATCCATCTTCACTGCAACCGTTGCGGCAATCAGTTCCATTCGTGGGATGGTTGGACACTTCAAAGGTGCAACCCTTGCCTTTGCCATTACCAAGGTGGACTGAGTCTCGCCACTTGCATTGCGCAGCAACAGGTAGCTTGCTGTTCCATAAGCGTCTTCGCTTGCGTCAGCAAAATGATGCAGCTGCGCAAAGACTGGTGCACCAAAATGCTTTGACTTGATGCTCCTGTCAACTCCAAAGTCGTCAAGCCTTTGCAAATCTGCAACCCACTTATTCCAGCTCTTAATGACATCCTCTGGTAGGGATTCATCCCAGCCGTATTTCCTCCGACATAAATTGTGCAAGATTTTTTTTGCACACAGAATCACCGGAGCAACAAATCCCAGTGGATCAAAGATGGAGCTGAGAAGGGAAAGCAGTCCTCTTCTAGTGTTCGGTCTGTTTTTAAGGTTGATCTTGAACTTGAACTGATCTGATTCAGCACACCACTGAATTCCCAATGCTCTTTCCATCGGCAAATTACTCTCGTCCAGATTCAGAACTTTAAATCCTTGTGCTTTTTCTTCATCAGGAATTGAGTTGAGCAACTTTCTGCTGTTGCTTGACCATTTTGTTAGTCGAAATCCGCCTTTTGCCAACATGTTCCTCAAGTCAGAACACAGGGTGATTGCTGCGTCTTCCTCTGCAATTGACTTAAGACAGTCGTCCACATAAAAATTTTTCTTTACTGTCCTTGCAGCTTCTTGACCAAATTCCCTTTCGAAATCAGTAGCGCATTTCTGAAGTGCAAAAGATGCAACACTTGGCGACGAGGTGGCACCAAAGATGTGGACCAACATTTTGTGTTCTGCAAGCTTCTCCTTGTAATTCCCATCAGACCACCAAAGAAACCTGAGGAGATCTGTATCTTCCTTGCTGACTCTGACCTGGTGGAACATGGCCTCCACGTCAGCCATTACTGCCACAGTCTCCTGTCGAAACCTCAGGAGGACTCCCACCAGTGAGCTTGTCAAATCCGGTCCCTGCAAGAGATGCTGGTTCAGCGATGTTCCTTGAAAGCTTGCCCCACAGTCGAAGACAACACGTAACTTTTGCTTGACTGGATGTCTCACTCCATGATGAGGCAAATACCATGTTCGACCCTCCAGTGACTTACATTCAGCATCGTTCAGTTTGATCGCGTAACCCTTTTTTAGGATATCATCCATATATGCAACATACTCCTCGTAAAACTTGACATCTCTGGTGAATCGTTTCTGTAAGTTCAGCGCACGTTGCACTGCGACTTCTCTGTTGCTTGGCAAGCACAGCACCTTGCTTCTCACTGGAAGACAAATACTATAATGGCCATCCTCTAGTTTTGCAGACTGAGACACCATGTTCAGAAACTGACGATCTTCCTTGGACATTTCAAGATTTTCATCTTGTCCCGCATCAGGAAAGTCCTGCTTAAACTGTAGCTGCCAGAGCTCTTCCAACCTGGCTACTGATATCCTATTCACAGTCACTTGTGCCAATCTGTTTCTCCCACTCATGTCGCCTCCACTCCTAAGTGGTCCATTTACTGTCCAACCTAATATTGTTCTCACTGCGTAGGGTCCATTGTCCACGCTGTTTACCACCTTAAGCGGTTCCATGGCTTTGGGAACATTCACTCCTATGAGTAATCCAACATCCGCTTGGATAGTGGGAAGTTTTACTTCCGTCAGGTGTGACCATCTGTCAACATCCTCCTGGCATGGGATATTGTTTTTACTTACAGGAATGTGGTCTTGTGCATACACCTCTGAAAGTTTAATAAACTGGCTACCATCCAGACTACTGACTTCCAGTCCAGTCACAATGCAGGTGTTCACAACAGATTCATTTCCCATCGTTCGGAGTGAGATTTTCGTAATTCGTCCGTTCAGGTTCAGTTGTTTTATCAGTGACTCTGTCACAAAGGTGGCTGAGCTGCCTTGATCCAAGAATGCATATGTTGCTACTGTCTTGGTTCCTTTCTGGGCCTTGACACGTACTGGAACGATTGGAAGAATACAATCTTCCTTACCGGCCCCAGTCATGCTGAAAGTTGCTGTTGTTTGTACAAGAGCACTTGATATGAACTGTTGAGCAGCCCCCCTTGCTGTTTCTTCTTGTGAGTCCCTATTGGTGATGTGCAGCAGGGTAGGATGCAGTCGAGAGCATTCTTGACAATGGAGCTTGTCTTTGCAACTGCTACTCATGTGACCATGTTTCAAACAGGCAAAACACAGTCCTAAGCTCCTTAAAAACTCAATCTTGTCCTTATGAGGCTTGTCCTTGAGCTTTCTGCAGATTTGGAGGTTGTGTTGCTCTCCCTTGCAATAAACACAAGGTTTGCTGCTTGAATCCACTGGGACAGTCCGTGTTTTTGATGCCACTTGTTTGGCACTTTCTGTCTTGTTTTCCATTTGAGGGTCAGTGATTGTTGTTGTAAACACTTTCTTTGGTTTGAATGCCTCTTCATATTGTGGCTTTGCTCTTTGCCTGAATGAGTCCTTCACACCTGTTGTAGTTTCCCTTATATTTCCATAAAGTGGGTGTAGCACGTACCTAACTTGCTGATTGATAAAGTTGACAAAATCCTTAAACTTGACTCTTTTCTTCGTTTTGTCTTGCAGGTCACAAGCATATTTTCGCCACGATTCTTTAAGTTTGTAAGGAAGCTTGTTAGCTAATGCCCTTAGGTTAGACATATTATCCAAGTCTTCCATGTAGTTAACATCTGTCATTGCATTGTAGCAGCCGGTAAGAAACAATGCAAAGGACTGTAGTGCAGTGCCGTCTTCTGGCTTAATTGTCTGCCAATCCAAGGCCTCCTTTATGTAGGCTTCAGCTATCTTAAAGTCATCTCCAAAAAACTCTTTGAGCATTTGTTTCGCCTTTGTATAACCCACTGAAGGTTCCATGTGAATGCAACTTTTAACCAACTCATGGGGTTGTCCACTCGTGTACTGCAGCAAATACTGTAGACGATCACGATTATTATCAGTGCGGTTTTCAATTCCATGTTCAATGGAACCGATAAAAGAGTTGTATTCAAGTGGATCTCCGTTGAAAGTTGGAATGGAGATGTCAGGTAATAGAGAAGCTTTGTGATTCTTTACCAGGTACTCAGTGACATTAACTTGCTGAGAAATGGCTTGACACAAACTATCGAGCACAGGTTCACCAGCCCTTTCAGTGCTTGGCGCAGGCACTGTCCTTTCTTGCATTGGTGTCTGCACATCGTCGTCATCGTAGGGTGCAGATGAGACGTATTGCAATGTTGGGTGGAATGTGGTTTTAATCTCAGTTTTGCCATTCTGATCATCATCTGCAAAAATGCTCATGTCTGGCTGTGTATCTTCATATTTTTGCAAAACTTCCAGTTTTGCATCTGACTCAGCAAGGGCAGTCTGCATAGCATGCATTTCCTTTTTAGCCTTTATTGCAGCCTCTCTTTGTTTTTCTTCCGCCTGCAATTGAGCTTCTTTTCCTTTCATTTCTGCATACCAATCCGCTTCTTCCTTTTCTATTGCCAAACTCTTCTCCAGAGCTGCAGCCTTTGCCTTTAATGCAGCACGCTCCATTTCTACCTTTAATCTAATAGAGGAAGATGTAGAGGAAATGCTTCCACGTTGTGATCCAGATCTACTGGAGCGTTTGCTTGCCGACTTTGATGATATGGACCTATTATCTGCCTGCTTTCCTATGTCGTCCTCTCTGTTCTGTTCAGAGCGTTTCATGACTTCATTCATCCACCCTTCACATTTCCAAAAGAAATCATTCAGGGACTTGTTCTTTGGATCAAACCAACTATTTTGATCTTCCAAAAATTCATCTTCACTCATAAGTTGTTGCAGTTCAGAATTTAGGCTAGCAAAGTCTTGCTGCAAAGAGCTAAAGTCAACTCGTAATTTATTTTTAACGAGGTCAACATTTGCATCATCTTCCATTAATTGCTCAATTTCTTTTTTCATGCCTGTTAATTGAGAGAGCTTATGTCTACGTGTGTTGACATTTCTAGTCTTGCAGTCTTCCATAGCCTTCTCAGTCATTTTTACAATCCTTTTTCCACTGTTTTGTTCGTCCATGGGCAGCAAAATTCCAAACTCAATCAACACACATGCACCTCAGCAAATTGAAAACGGGCAAGGCAATTTAAAACTTACGGTTTTCCATCTTCAGTTTTTCCTCGGTTCGGTATTTCCTTCTTACTTTATAGTCAGGCGTTTTCAAACTCCATTAATCTGTGAATAGCTGGTTATTTGACTAATGTAGGTTTCCTTCGAATGGAGCCTTAGCTTGACGCTCCGCTTAGTCCCTCTTTCCATATCCAAAAAACCAAAAAACAAAACAACAGTCCTTGATAGTTTCTCAATATTTACTTCAAAAGTCCAAACAGGTACACAGCAACAGAATTCCAAATTACGAAAACTTATAAAGCTCAATTCAAAATGGATGAAGAGAGATTGCGAGGTCAAAAAACCATGTGGCTCCACTCTCCTCTCGCCCAACTTCCTGTTTTTTCTGCACTATCAAAATAAAAGCATACATTTCAAATTAAACTGCATGTAGGATTCTACAATGTTTATTTTCTTGTTCCCCAGTCAGTCGTGTCTCCTATCTCTGTGCTCCAAGTTCCCTCTGTTCAGTGTCAAGTCCAAGCCTCTGTGCCTGTCGTGTTTCCTGTTTTATTTTGATAGTCTCTGTCCTGTGTGCAGTGTGTCTGATTTTGCTTCTCTTGTCTTGTTAGGTCTGATTTGTCCCAGCCGTGTTACTGTTCCCATCCTCTCGTTGTCCTGCTTGTGTATTTAAGTCCTGTGTTTCTCTTCAGTAGTTTTTGCATCGTACCCTCTCCGTGCTGTGTGTTTCTTCCATGCTCTTTGTATTTTCTAGTTCTCTGTCCGAGTTTAGTTCCCTAGTTTTCATGTTTCTGGTTTAGTTCTCATGTTTTCATTGTGGAGTTTTTTCCAGCAAATAAAGCTGCCGTTTTAAGTTTACTTCCTCTAGTGTGTTGAGCCCTGCATTTAAGTATACAGCACACATGACAAAACAGGCTTATTACATTTAGGTTCATCCATAGCTTACACTCTGGGGCCAACTCTGAAGTGGCCCAGAACAAGTACAGATGTCCTTAAGTTGTGGTTATGGTACTTGAGCCTCATATCACTGCTACTACCCTGCATTAGCAGTTCTCTCACCTCTTGACTGAAGTAACACAAGACCTTGTTTGCTGAAGTCATATATGTATAGAACTCGTGACTGATGGCATTCTGAGAGAGCCTATGCATTTTGTCTGCAAGAGCAAAGATAACAGGGCTGCAGAGTCTGCATAGGCTCTCGTTGGCTCTGAAGTTGTCATGGAGGGTAAAATACAGCCTGTAGAAGCCAGATGTGAGGAGAGATTAACACAGGTTGATGACAGACCTCATGGAGGCTACAGTCAGGGAAAAGTGTGTCATTCTGTTACAGTATAGAGGACCCAACTGCAGACACGGAGATGAACTAAAGAAACAAAAAACAAACCTTTATTTGAGCTAAAAATAGGCTCAAAAAAGTAGGCTCTATGATGCCTTGGATAGGAGGGTAGAAGAGGTATAATGAGGTATTTCCTCACGCTTGGACTATTGTAACTCACTGTTTATGTGTCTAAGCAAAGGTTCTCTGGATCGTCTGCAGGTTGTGCAAAACGCTGCAGCTAGGCTTTTGACAAAATCCTCCAAGTATTCACATGTGACACCATTGCTATCTCAGCTACAATGGCTTCCTGTTGAATTTAGAGTCAATTTTAAGATCCTGGTCTTGAGGTTTAGAGCCTTGCATGGACTGGCACCAGCCTACATCTCCGATCTGCTACAGCCTTATGTCCCTAGCAGGTCCCTGAGGTCATCTGATCAGGGCTTACTTGCTATAAAACAGACTAAGACGAGAACTAAGGGTGATAGAGCCTTTGCCACTGTGGCCCCGAGACTGTGGAACTCTCTTCCCCAAACCTTAAGAACTGTGGACTCAGTAGTTGTTTGTAAAAAAAAACAACAACTCAAAACTCACCTTTTAAAAACTGCTTTTGATTAATTTTTGCCTGTTTTATATTGTCTGTTTTACCTTTTATTATTTGTTATTATGTGCAGCACTTTGTGACTCTGTCTAGAAAGGTGCTGTATAAATAAAACTTTATTTATTTATTTATTTATTTAATGAGGTCTTTCCAGAGGCTTGTCTAGCAACCACTGTCAGTGGAGGAGAAAACGGGAACCCTCAGGAGGCTGGCAGCAGTGGAGACAGAGCCCATCAGGAGGCCAGATAGAATGCCAGCAGTGAAGCAGCAGGACAGACAGAGATCGATGGCAGTCTACATGGAGGTCATAGCCACTTAAAAGGGAATTGTGTCATGGTATTGCAGGATATAGGACCAAGGAGGTTAGACGGGGGACCAGCAACAGAGGTACAGCTTCTATGGAGTCCGGCTTCGAAGGAGGCCAAGAAAGGGCCAAAGATGGTGAGGCAGCCAGTGGCATGAATGGAAAAACCTGTGGGGGTGCTTAGGACCCACAAGCTTGTTTTCAGGCAGCTTGGGACATTCACACACAAGTTCAGGTAACTTGGGACCCTCATTCTGGCTGCTCATTTTCAGGTGGCTCGAGACCCTCGAGTTTAGGTTATGTTGCCATAGGACCCTCTGAAGGCCCTGATGACCAGGACTGCACAGGACCCATTGACGAACTCTTGTGGCCAGGACTGTGCAGTTCCCACTGAAGACTCTTGTTGGGCTGAGCGTGGTACACGCTGTCATTCTGAGTAACCCTCGGTTAACTCAGTTCTTTACAGACACTAAGCTGGGCACACACTCTTCACCTCCTTCTGTTCAGCTCTCCCCTGACTTGATGCTGCTGATCTGCGCGCTGGCGTTCTCGCTGTACAGCCCGCCAGAGAATTTTCAGCCCGGCTCACCGGAGGATTTTCAGCCTGGCCTGTTCGAGCATTCGGACCCCAGACCCTCTGACACCTCACTCACTGTGAGTAACTCTGTTAGCAGGTCAGCCTCTCTAGTTTCCCAGCCAGCTGAGGCCCGAGTGTATTGATTTTTCCAGTGACTATTCTCCTAGGGACTCATGTGTTTACATGTCAAACAGAATTTCGACATCTGTTTCACTCCACAGCCTGTCAGTTTTGTTGCTTCACCCCTGGACACAGTTGTTCCCTTCCCAGTTTATTCAGACACAACCTGTGTTAATACTCCTGCACCTGTGACTGCTCCTGGACTTCTCTCTCCTCCTCCCTTTCCTGCTCCCAGGGCTGTTCCTCAGGTGAGGGTGGCTGTGGCCCAGCTGGTCCCTGCTTCAGTCCCCAGGCTGGGGGAGGCTCCTTTTGTCTCTGCACCCACATCTACTTCTCTGGTGGGGATGGCGGACGCCCAGTCATTGCCTGTGCCTGTGCCTGTTCTCCGGGTGAGGGCAACTGTGACCCTGCCAACTCCTGCACCCTTTTCAGTTCCTTAGGTGGGAGAAGCAGAGGTCTAGCTAGCTCCTGCACCTATGCCGGTCCCACGGTAAGGGTAGCCAGAACCCAGTTCGTCCCTGCACCTGAATATGTTCCTTGGGTGGGGATGGCTGATGTTCAGCCAGGCCCAGCACCCGTTCCTGTTCACTGTAGGAGAGCAGTTAAGAGTCAGTCACCTGGTGTACAGTCACCGGCTGTTCCTTCTGGAGGCTTGGGAGAACCCTTCCAACACCTTCTCATGTTTGCTGGTGGCTCTGGTAGGTCCGTTCAGCCACCACCTGCTCCACCGCCTGTGGCTTCCATGCCACTGCTGGCAGCGCCGTTGCCTCAGGCTTCCACACTCTCATCTGGTCCTGCCTCGTCTCTTCCTGCCTTGGCTCGTCCTGCCTAGGTTCATCCTGCGCCTACCAAGCCACGTCCAGTGGCCCAGCACCCGAGGGATGTCGGTGACAGCCACGTCTGCTCCTCAGCCACCGTCTTCAACATGGTCGGCCTCTGGACCAGCTCCATTTTTGGACTATGGTGCTTTCGATCCCCGGGTTGACCCCCAGAACTGCTTTGGACTTTCTGTTTTGTCTCATGGTTGACCCAGCTCCTCTGGTTTGTTCTGGACTCCTGCTGCTGGGCTTTTGATTTTTCTGGACTCATCACTGGCAACCTGAGTTCTTTTGACTCAGTTTTGGTTTTGTTACATTGCCTTTCCTGTGCTCTTGTGTCTCGTTGCCTCAGTTATGATTTCATGTCTGTTATTTTCCGGTGTCGTCTGTGTCGGGTCTGTCTGGGTTTGGTCTGAGTGTTTCCGTTACTTCCTGTTTTACGTTGGTAGTCTCCTGTCTCCTGCACCATGTTCTGTTTTGGTTCACTTACTTTCAAGGTTCCTCATCTGATGTGTTATGTTCAGCTTTGCATTCTCTGTCTCGTTGTGTGTTGTTAGCCCCAGCTGTGTTCCCCATGTGTTTCCTGTTTCGTCCTCATTCCACGTGTATTTAAGTCCTTTGTTTTCTTCTGGGGGAAACAGCCACTGACAGGGGACCAGCAACCAAGCCAGAGGTAAAAGAAAACAAGTACGTGCCCCTGCAGTAGTGAGCAGGGAGTAAAGTAAGGGATTACTATTGCAAAAACGGTAATTAGATTACCGTTACTTTCCCGTAGGAACGCTGCATTACTGCGTTACTAAAACCGTGATTTTTTTTGCGAGAATGTCTCATGACAGTGACGTAAGCGAGTGCGACGTTCGTGACAACAGCTGTGTGCAGATCAACAATGGATCATATATCGAGTGTGGGAGAGAGTATGAGCGTGCAGCGTTTAAAGCGTGGAAGTACTGACCTTACTTTGAGTTTGATTCCATAAAAAGTGACAAAAACATTAGTGTCCGTTGTGCGTGGGAAGAAAACTTCTTTTTACAGCGACAAAACCCCTAAACTTCCAAGCAAGCACCGAGTAGCTACGACGTAATGGGAAACTCACAGAGAAACTCGCGGATTCTTCCACTGACCGCCGCGGCACACCTGCACCAGGGTAAACCTCCGCCTACCCCACTCCTGCTTTACAGGTGAAAATAGAGCAACAGGACCGCTGAGTCTTTGACTTTATTTATTTTCTGCTGTGTTTTACTTGCATCTATTTGAAAGACTGAGTGTAAACACAAAAAATATTTTATTTTATGTGCTGGAATGTGCAGAAAATAAGTTTAAATGTTAAACAAATTTCTTCCAGTCAGAGAATGTTGCATATAATTAAATGTTTGCTTGATGCATAAAGTTAAAAGGTTAAAACTAATAAAACAAGTTTTTAAAAGAGACTTTTCCATTTGATTACATTTCGTATGATGGATTATGTAGAAAAAGTAGAATTGGGCTGAAAGATCTATCGCTTTATCACCTACTCAGGTTGTAAATCATGTTTTTAAAAAGTAACTAAGTAATTAATTACTTTTGAAAATAAGTAATGAGTAAAGTAACGGGATTGCTTTTTGGGGGAAGTAATCAGTAATTAGTTACTGATTACTTTTTTCAAGTAACTTGACCAACACCGGTAGTGAGACTGTCTACAGTCATGATTTGCTACATAAGCTGTAGCCGGAGACTGATGGATTCCACAATCCACGTGGAGACAACCCGCGGGTAAAACATGCAAACTCTTTTTTTTTTTTATTGCCTGTCCCGTTTGGTTCTTTTGCATCAGAATTATTGTCTAAAGGCAAAGAAAGATGCCCAACGGAATTACTTTACCAAATGGACCATCCCAGCCTTGCCATATTGGTCTATTTGATTCACCTTTTATTGTTTATTTTATTTTCATTTGCTGAACATGGGACAGACTTGACTGGGGAAAAGAAAGAGGGAAAGAAAAAGAGCGGGGAAGAGGGACAGTGATAAAGGGCAAAAACCAACAAAACAAACAGACAAAAAATACATCTATCAATCACCTGGATCACCTGTTGAGAAAGAAAAAAGAGAAAACAAGCAAATAAAAGAGAGCAATATAATAAACAACATCATTGCGATGATCTATGTGAATATAACAGTAAATACTAAATATCAAACATTATTGTGCAGCACGTAGGATCAACAGCGCACAGTGTGCTTTGAGGTAGCAGCCAAAAAGGGTGTAGTTGGTATCTGTGAGCACCCGTGTGTACACCTGTGAGCATGAACGCGCTTGTATTTAAAAGGTTCCTTCATGTAATGATCTGCTAGAGGGTGTGGGGGGGCCACAGCCCCGTCCTCCAGGGCATGAAGCAGGCATGGAGGAGATCCAGGCTCCAGACATCCAGAGGCAAACTCTGCAAACTCAACACAGATGGTGGAGTCGAACTCAGTCGAACTTGCTGTGAGGCAACAGCACTAACCAAAAGCAAAATTGGCCTTTAAATGTTGTCCAAGATAAAGACGATGTTGGATAACACCTCCCACCCACTCCATGACACACTGGTCAGTCACAGCAGCACGTTTAGTGAGAGACTAAGAGTACCAAAAAGCACCACTGAACGACACAGGAAATCATTCCTGTCTGTGGCCATCTCACTGTACAGCTCATCCGCTTAACACACTGTTTACTGCAATAGCTACACCCTTTTTGCACATGCTCCTCTTTCTTATCCAAATATTTCCCCTACGGATCAATAAAGTATTCTGATTCTCATTAAATGTAGGCAGAAAAGGTTCATTTAGGTCGGCACAAACATGCTGGTAAAAGGTCCTAAAAATATCTACTTTTTATTTTCTTACTTTGATTACATTTCAGAACTTTTTCACTTTTATTAGAGTAAGGAAATTGAATCAGTACTTCAACTTTCCGAGTATTTTAACACAAGTACCTGTACTTCTACTTAGCAAGAATCAGAAGACCATAGTTGTGATAGATGTCCCAGACAGCAACATCAGAAAGGAAACAGAGACATACCAGGGCCTGAACGAAAAATTGGAGTAGTTCAAGTTTTATTTGTCATATTCAGGTGATAATGGCACATCACTACCAGCAATGTATTTCTTAGGCTCAGAGCCCCCTCAGTATTGCACCAAGAAAAGCAAAGTTTGCACGTAAAGTAATAGATTCATCAACAACAACAACGACAAGCGTTGAATAAATAAATACAGATTATGACAAAACACTGTAGTGGCTGTTGTGCAGAGGTAATTGTATACACTTGTACAGTGATACAACAAAAGCAGCTGTCAGATATTTCAGCAGTTCAGTACCCTTATGGCTTGTGGGTAGAAACTGTCCCTGAATCTGCTGGTGTGGGTGTGGATGCTCTCATACCTGCTGCCATCAAGCAGAAGCATTAAGAGTGTATTGCTGGGATCAGAGAGCATCTGGAGGGCCAACCTCATACAGTGCTGTCTGTAGAGGTTCTGAATGGCTGGCAGTGTAGACTTTGTGATACATTGTGCTGATTTGACCTTCCTCCATAGAGCTGAGGTCCTACCAGGTCATGACACAGCAAGACAGAATAATCTCAATGATGCACCGATAGAAGTCGAGAGTCCATGCCAAACATCCTCAGAGAAAAGAGCCACTGTTTCACTGCTTTTGTGATCACATCCACGTGTTGTGACCAGCTCTTATCCTCACTGATGTTAATTTCTAGAAACCTGAAGCATCTCCACCTCTGTCCCCTCGATGTCAGCAGGGGTGTGCCCTCCACCCTGCAGTCTCCTGTACTCCACAATGAGCTCCTTGGTCTTGGTGATTTTGATCAGCAGGTTGTCCCAACACCAGGGCTCTCCCCTCTGCTCTGTAAGCAGACTCCTCTCCATTCAAAATGCAATTAATGATGCTGGGTTCGTCTGCAAATGTAACAATGGTCTTGGAGCTGTGTGTGGCCTCACAGTCGTAGCTGAACAGGGTGTACAATAGGGGGGCTGAGCACACATCCCAGAGGGACACCAGTGTGGAGCGTCAGTGTAGATGACGTGACAGACACCTGTGGTCTGTCCGTCAGAAAGTCCAGGATCCAGTTGCATAAGAAGACACTGATTAGCTGATTTCAAAGCTTGGTGATAAGCCTGAATGGAATTATTGTCAGGCAGCGCTGTGTGGCAGGCACGAGGTTTAAACACAAGGAACTCAGCTTAATTTGCTGGCAGGGAAAAAGCATACAAACGCAAACTAAACTAAACTGGACCATCACAAACTAAACTCTAAACTCCTGTTCACTCCTTTGATTTTTTCCTCGTACTTTTTTTTTATTGCCTCCTCGTCACGTCTGTCTTTGTGCGGAGCTGCCGTGTTCTCCGTCGTTTTGTACAGAACTGTTTTTGGGGCAAATAAAATGCAAGTAGGGATTAAAACTGCAGAATTAATGATTACCGGTGCTGGAAATACTAGTGCTTGATGCAGTGTTTTGATTTTGTTGCTACTCGTTCCCGCAATGCGCAAAAGTCCCGTGGTCTGTCGATCTCTATACAGAGTGACAGAAAACACAAGAAACTCAAAACATGCAAAGACACAGACCACGAAACACAGACTTACAGAACAGAGGGGGCACGGGGAAACATGAAGGGCAATGAATCAAAACTAGAAACCATAGAATAAATCACACGAGTACAAAATACAAAAATCACAAAGAACTAAAAACGCTGGGTCAGGAGACTCAGGATCCTGACAATTATGGTGCTGAAAGGGGAGCTTTAGTCAATGAACTTATGGTTCAGGTGGGAAACGACAGTGTGCAGAGCTAGCATTGTTGCATCATCTGTGAATCTGTTTAGTCTGTAGGCTAGAAGTGAAGATGTGATCTGAGTCCTGACTATACCCTCAAAGCACTTCATAACAGTGGAAGTGAGTGCTAGTGGGTGATAGTCATCGAGACAGCTTTATTAGGTTTCTTCGGGACAGGGATGATGGCAGTCCTCTTAAAGCATCAGGGGACGACAAAAAAAAACACAGAGAGAGGTTGAAGACACCTCCCTGTTTTTTAACGCATGCTTTGAGAGCATGACCTGGGATGTTATCTGGTCTGGGTGCGTTTGCTTTTTAAAGGAAATACACGGAAGCCTCAGACAGAAACTCCTCAGAAGCAGTCACCTCCCTGGTATGGATCTTACACTTAACCAGTCTTGTTAATTATATGGCTGAGGTGCAAATGATAAATGGACTGATTCTAATACTGTGCTTTTATTCTCTCCTGGAGCACTCAAAGCACTTTATACAACATGCCACATTCAGCCATTCACACAAGCACTTTCTCCTATGCTTGTTAAGTGCTTTCTAGCTAACATTCACACACATTCATACTCTGGTGGATGTATTGGAGAATAACCTGGGGTTTGTATCTTGTCCAAGGATATTTGGCATGCAGACTGGGGGAGCCAGGGATTGAACCACCAACCTCCCAATCAGTAGATGACCAGCAGAACAACTGTGGGGACAGAGCATCTCCTTGGTAGAGCACATGATGGTAACTTGTGCATTTGGCTTGAGGTTGGTCTCTAGTGTTGTTTGCTACATCTTGATTTAATTCCTGATGAAGGCTCTTAGGGTCCTGTTGATCTTGTACAGTTGTAGGCATTCCAGGGTCCATGTGGAAGGCACTGAGTCTTTCAAGGCGGTGCACAAATTAGTCAGTCTGGTCTTGCAGTCTCAACCGACTGCTCTCTCTACAAAAAGCTGATTTTTTTTGCCCCTTTGGTGTTTCCACCAATTCCTTTCTATACCCCACTCATGTATGGAGCCATCTGCCTGGTTATCTTAGCCATTATAATGCCTGACAGGAGCTTCTATAGAGTACTGAAGCAGGCTATTGGCTGAGTCTATTCTGGGGATCCTTGGGTATCTGGACTGCTCAACCTAAAGTTAGCCTTTCCAGGTGTGTCTCCTGCATTTATGCTGCCAGACGTTCATGGAGTGCAGTCAGCTTCTTTGGCCAGTAGGTGTGAATCATGTCAGGGCCTGGTGCTGTCCAACTCTCCATATTGGAGACGCTTTCTTGGATATCTGTCACTGTGATGCCTACTGGATCCGGCTCCTTATATGGTCTGCACGTAGCTCCATTAGCCACTGAGAATTGTTGTTATGTGATGCGTCCTTCTCCCATGTGCTCTTCTAATATTGCTTCATCTTCAGCCTTGGTGGGGCTGTTCCCCTGCCCCTGAGAGTACACCTTAGATGGTTCAGTGGAGATCAGCTTGTTTATTTTCCTGCTTTTCTAGGTCTCTGGTATACCTCTGTAAGTGGCTGGCCAAGGCTGTGAGTCTTTGCATGCCAGTTTCTAAGGCCTCAGGTATGGGCAGCTTGCTGTTCTTCTTAGGCAGTGATGATGATTAACTGTGGTTTCATTGTGAAGATTACACTTTTATGGTTAGATGTCTCCTTCATAGGGGTTTGTTTATTTTGCCTCACAAACTGGGTAAACCAGAGACTCTGAAGTCTGTGATGTCCTGATGCTCATGCCAACAGATAAAATCATAATGTCCACTTCTTTGTGAGGTATAGGCCCAAAGCACATAACAATATCCTTTAAGATGTGCCTATTCGTTTAAGGTAAGTATCCTTATTTCCAGAATGAATTTGACAATAATGTAGTTATGACAAATGCCTAAACATAGTACCTTTAACAGTATCCTTTAGCTGCTTTTCTTTCATCAGTGACAGGCAGCAACAGAGTCATGGAAGCTGGATGGAAATACCAGGCGTGCTATTGTGTCAGTGGCTAGTATGGGTGTTGCTGTCACCAGCCGCCAATTTGGAAGGGTACTTGTCTTGCCATTGGTCTGGTGGCTGTTGTTTGATGGGGTTGGGGGAGGGGATGGGCTCCATAGGGTGACAGAAAATAG
Organism: Simochromis diagramma; assembly: GCF_900408965.1. Lineage (NCBI taxonomy): Eukaryota > Metazoa > Chordata > Actinopteri > Cichliformes > Cichlidae > Simochromis > Simochromis diagramma. The sequence goes on from NW_024386832.1 coordinate 1,694,360, forward strand.
AAAATGGAAAATTCCTGTGTGAAGTGCAGTCGTTGATCAGGTGTGAACTGCACAGCAGAGATCAGAGAAGGCGGGAGAGAGCAGACAGCTGCTGCAGCTCTACATAAAGCTCTTCCACGGCAGCATACCAACTGGCACTGGGGCCCAGGGTCTCACATTCTCACCACACTAGTAGAATGACCAAGCTGCTGGTAGGAGGAGAACTGTGCACAGATGGGAACTACATGTTTTTCCTCCACATATTTCATACAGTTTGTATCCTAGGAACACTCATGCAATCATATATCTTTGGCCTATAAGTTCCAAATAATAATAATTATAATAATAATAATGAATAACTGAACAGCTTCTCTAATTATTGATTTTTTGTTTTACATACATACATACATACATAGAAATGTTTTTAAATTGTGTGTGATTAAAAAGGCTGTATAATTAAAACATATTGTAATACAGGTAGCAGACTTTGTTTTAATGTGGGCCATTTTTAGCATACTTGGACCAGTGATGTTTTCTGATGTGACCCAGAATGTCATGACTCAACTGACATCTGGCCCATATATAATCCACTTCTGTCTGATTTGAGCCAGTATCATGTTCCCTGGGTTTTGGCCTTGTGACGTCATAACCACAAGAACAAGTGGACTCAAAGGCAAGACCCAGGAGGTCAATGCAAGTTTAACTCTTTCACTGAAATAAGAAAATAATATTGCCTGGATACGAGTAAGTATAACAGGTATTTACAGCACAGGGGTCCATGCAGCATGAGCATCTTTTCCATTAGCACCTACTCAGATTGACTCATCATGGATCGCCACGACTTGACTAGGATTGACTGATTTTCCATTACAATCCAGTACTACCTAATGGGCGTGGTTGTTGTCATAGCAATGCTTGAATACAACCAAAGCATGTGTACCAGAATAAACTAGGAGGGAACACAACAGAGCAAGGGCAGGTAAAGGAAAGCACCTAGCAAAGAGTGAAGATCTCAGCTGGCCTTGTATCCAGACCCAACCCATAGTGGTCATGCTGAACATTGGTAGCATAATGTTCTCCATGGCTTAAATAGACCCTTTGAGGTCTGTGACACGTGCTCAGGGTGAACATACTCTCATTTGTGAAAAGCAAAGGTTCCCACTGATGGACCTCAAAATTTTGTATTCTATGGCAGATGCCACTCAGGCTGCAAGGTGCCAGGCAATGAGCACAGGGCCCACTAGAGGATGTCAGGCCTCACCCTCATCAAGTCAATTTCGGATCGTTTGGCCAGAGACATTTACACCAGTGGCCTGCTGGAGGTCATTTTGTAGGGTTCTGGCAGTGCTTATCCAGTTTCTCCTAATACAAAAGACCCATCAAAGGACCCTAATACAGCAGTACCCATCCTCACTGGGTTAATGTGCCATCCTAGAGGAGAGGCTGTGTATGCTCTGTGGAGTCCAGATATGATCTCATGGTACCAGTAGTGAACTAGTGAAACCCCCACCCCCCAGAAAAGACGAGGAGGGGAAGAAAATGCCAGTGGCCTACACCTACAAAACCTGTTTGTTAAATGGATTTATATACACACAAATATATATATAAAGTTGATTCTCTGTCTTTGATTACAAATGTTTTTGTTGGCTTCTTCTGTGAACTGAAGAACACCTAAGTCTTTGACTCAAAAGGATTACTCTGAAGAATTCCTCAGGGCTAGTGTGTGTGTGTGTGTGTGTGTGTGTGTGGGTGGGGGGGGGGGGGGGGGGGGTTGTATTTTGACTGCGAGGCCCAGTGACATCCGCGGCATATGTCTGTAGCTTTGCCGTCAACTGATGACAGAATAAATCTTGAAAATGGCCATCAATTAGTCCTTGAAATCCCAAACCAGCCAAATAGAATGGCCTGATGTGTCCTCCCGGAGCAAGAGGTCACATGTTTCTCCATCCATAACTAATTTCTAATAAATGTCCAGTTTCCCTGAGCTGGTGTTCAGAGGTCACATTGTTTGGATGCTTTTTTTCCTCTCTGGCCAGATTCAGTAATTTTGTGAGGTTATCAAATGTTAAAATGAAAATTAGCTACATGCTGAAATGACAGCTCTTTATTCTCTTGCTTCACTTTACTAATTTAGTGATTGTTTTTGTATAACATTTACAGCACTTTGGTCCACGGAGGTTGTTTAAAAAAAAAACATTGACTTGAATTGTTCCATAATAAATTAAAAGAAACTCACCTAAAACTTTTAAATATTGGCTATATCATTTGTTTAAAGAGAGCTAGTTATTTCACCACAAACACTGTGATGATTTAACCATGTGACTAAATGTAGTTTTTTGGTCTTCAGTTCATGTAGCCGGCTTTTTCTTTCCAAAAAAAGTCCATATAAAAGTTGTAAATAAAAATATTAATTGGCTGTAAACACAGTCAGTAAAAGGAACTGCTATATTTCCAGTTTGTTGACCATAATGTGCTATATGATACGATGCCTTTCCCTGCTAAAGCACATCATTACAAACTACAAAAATAAACTATTAATTTGTTTTGAACATCAGTTTGTTTAATATAGATTTTTCCCCATAACTTGTGCTACCATTACATTGTGTGTGCAATGCATTCTGGATAAATGAACTGTAAAAAAAAAAAAAAGGCTAGACTTTGATTGTAATAGGAAGAAAAAGAATGAGTGGAAATTGCTTGTGGATGAAGACAATTCCAAATGAGAAGCCGACATGTATTTCTTCCATTGAGTCATTAAAAGTTTACAAACACTGCTCATTATCAGTGGTGACTAAAACCATAAGTTGTGCCAAAAGTCTAAAGTGCTTTTCACGGTGAGTGAAAAGCACTTTAACAAATGTGAACGATTTGAAACATTGAAACACTAGAGGCTCTTCCGCTTGGCAATAAAGCATCCGCCGTGAACATGAACCAACGGTCACCACCCTGATTGTGGAGTAAGCTGATAAGATACGATTCAGTCCGCCCAGAAATCCCCAAGTGTTCAGTGTTTTGTCAGATGCAGTAGTATGGTGGCCAGCAGATGTATGCAACCCAGTAATTATAAATCCTGTTTGTACACGTGAACATGAAATTGACAAGTGACAGGTTTTTTTTATTTCATAAAAAGATATCTGCAGAGTTTTATTTAAATATGAGATTTAAATTGATAATGGTGGAAGTCAGGATGACCAGCTGAGTGCTTTGTATAGGTACATTTTGATAATAAAAGATCAATAAAATTATTTATAAGCATTTTAAAATACAGATAAATAGGATCAAAATTATACTTAAAAGATATAAAACAAAAGTGAGAACAAAGAGTAATGGTTTTTGTGAGGCTTTAAAAGAGATTTGAGTAGTATGAAGAGATTCTCTAGAATTGAAAGGCTCTGGCTAATTGTTTGTTTACTCATTTAGTCTTGGTCAAGATTTTAGAAGCAGCTGTGAGAGTCCCACCTGTGGATCTGTGCTCTGGTCTGTGGGTATATATCAGTTAGTTCTTAAACTACACTACAGAAAGCTTCATGCCAATACCATCAATTAAAAGGCAACAATGAATTTCTCGAGCCCTCTCTTCAGTTACTGCTTCAAAGCAACAGCACGTGTGTCACTACTATTAGCGACAGCGTCTGTCTTCAGAAAGCGATCTGGCTTGGGTATGACCTTGCATCTAACCCTGTTAGATATGCGCCTTGAGCATGTTCATTGCTCAGTGACGTTTTGCTCCTTAAAAATAACACAGATGCTGGGCCCTGTTTGACACTGTGGACTCTGCGTAGCTGGGCAGCGTCCAGCTATTTTCATTAGCACCACCCCTTGTAACCCCTCACCCTCCCATACTCTCAGTGTCTGTTGCCCTGAGAATTGCAGTTGTGTGAGTCACTTTATTAGTTTTGAAGTCTGACATGTTCCTAAGTTCTCTGACTGCTTCATCTGCAGGCAGAGCCTGTCTGCAACTGGCAAGTGTTAATCACGGATCAGCAACTTGGGTTTCACCTGTCAGACATTGGAGCGCTGCAGGACTGGGAGGGATTTGCACAGTCTGGTCACTTTAACAATGTTGTCTGTCACCCATTACCTCTTACATATCCGCTTTAGTTATTCACACACCTTATTCTGACTTGCAGATGCTACATTTTAAACATTGTTTTCACATGTGCAGATTCATAATTCTGCAGTGCTGGCATTGTTCTTCATTAAGGCAACTTTTATCCCATGATTATCACATTAGGATTTCCATTATGATTGCTTGAATACGTGTGTGTACAAAGACCTTGAAGAGGAATACTCATTATAGATATAGGGGGTGGGGAAACTAGTTCAAATTTATTGCCTGCGTCAGCTGTGTCAAATTTGGCAAGCTCAAATGGTCAGCTTCCAAATGGCAGGGCAATACCTAAGGGTCAGCAGCCTTTGTAATAAGCACGAAGTTGTACATTTTCATCTCTCTCTGCCTGTGAGCCGTCATCAAAATAAAAACTAATGACACACATTCTGAATAGAACATTCCTAGGATGCAGAATCAGTTGACTGGGAGCAGTGAAGATTGATCTGATTGTGAAGGACAAGAAGACCCCCACTGCTCGCCCAAGTGAATCCTCCATTCTTTTCTTTTTAAAATTTTTCTCTTCTTTTGATCATTCATAAGGGGACCACCCACTTTCTGAACCTTTGCCTCTATTTTTGCAGGGTCAGAAAGAGTTGCCAGTTGCTCTTTATGGCTGAGATTTTTACGATGTGGTCAGAGCTGTTTGGAGACCACCAGCTCCCCTTTGGTTTGTCACTGGAGCTACAGTAGCCCTGAGAAAGGCCGGAGTTGTGTGGGAGTTTGCAAAAGAAAAAAGTCTGATGAAACCAAAACTTGCAGGCGACACAATGCTGTCATTTGTATCCACATGTCATTAAATTTCCTAAACAAATATTATTGACTTTTATGCAAATATGGTGCAGTTGAAAAGGCTGCTGCTGAAATTAACTTGGCACGGCAGCTAATAAATAGCAGAGCACATACTAAGAATAACTGTTCAATCAGTCAAATTAATGTCACTTTGTTCTGCGATAAACTGAACTAATTTCTCCTTTATTAGGTTGGTAAGCTTCTATGTGTAATTGCATCAAACTGTTTCAGAGCTCTAATGTGTAGCCATCATGGTAAAATAATTAACTGGCGTTAAAATGTTTATTTTACTGCTCTGAGCACTAACTCACCAGATTAATCATTTTCTGCAGCATTAATTACGTTCTCTTGTGTTCTAGTTAACTTGTATTTTTATGTCCTTTGCAGATGTTTAATCACCGTTTGATAACATCTCTGGAGTAGGCAGCACTAATAAGCATCATTTTCTGTGAAAGAAAAGTTGTATGATCCATGTAGAGATTGGTTAGATTCTCCCTTTAATGTGAATGTGCAGGGGAAACTCAGGGTTAACTTAATGAGCTGACAGCCAGCTTCGTGTGGCATTTATCCTGATCGCCATTGTTAGTGTAAGTGAATTCAGATAACAGAAAGTTACCTATGTTGAACAAGCCTCATATTATAAAACCCTCGAGGAACCCTGCCTATGAAATAGATAAAGAGACCAGATGCACGCTGACAGGTGAGAGAGAGGGAAAACCAGGGAGGACAAACAGGTCGACACGAGAGGACCCCTGGTCCATGTTCTCTTTGCTTTTTTCATAAAAATGGGGGAGTTTGAAGGGGGAAGCACCCCTTGAGCAGTGTGTTCAGCAAAACAGTACAAATGGGGGTTAAAGTGAGGGTGAGTACAAATCATACATTATAGAAGTCACAGAAACGTCCAAACTTTTTAAAACTTATAGGTAAAGTCAAACTAACTTTCAGTTAAACAGCTGCCAAACCGATAGTCCAGACAGTAAAGTGTACAATATAGTGCTGGATTTAAAGATGCATCCATGCATCCATGCATCAGTTTTCTCTTTCTTTCTTTTTATATAAGACGAAAAGCCCAGAACTCCCTCTCCTCAGCCATCTCACCCAGCTTGTCGAGGAGAACAACATTAATGGCTGGGTTTGGCATTCTCAGACCAGTCGAGATATATAATCTCTCCAGGGTTTGCCCCAGGGTCTCCTCCTGATGGAGGAACACCTCACCCAAGAGGTGCAGGAGGCTGTGAAAAATTGTACCCTTGGCGATCCATCACTCCCTTGATGCACCTCCCACAGAATACTCCAAGGGACAAATACCTTCTCCGAGTCTACAAAATACATTTAGATGGTTGAATGAACTCACATGAACCCTCAAATATGTGTCCTGCGACCAGAGTGAAACACAAATTGTTCCTACTGTATCTGAGATTCGAAAAACCAATGGACTCTCCTTTTCAGCACCCTGGCATGGACTTTCATGGTGAGGCTGAGGAGTGTGATTTCCCTATAGTTGGAGCACATTCTCAAGTCTGGTGAGAGTGAGGGGAGAACCTGAGTCGCCCCCCTCGTCCACACACTCTGCCTCCTCTATGGAAGATGTGTCAGTGGGATTAAGGAGGTCCTTGAAGTATTCCTTCCACCGCCCTCAGTCCCCGGTTGAAATCAGCAGCACTAACCACACTGTACACTGTGTCAGTAAAACACTGCTTTCCCGTCCTGTGTTCCCTGAGGGTTTGCCAGAATCACTTCAAGGCAGTCTGTAATTCTTTTTCCACAGCCTCACTGAACTCCCCCCAGATCCAAGTTTTTGCTTCAACCTCTGGTGTCCACCAGCTGGTTCCAGGGTTATCCCCATGACAGGCACCAACAACCTTGCAGCCACCGCTCAGTGCAGCAGCCTCAGCAACAGAGGTGCTGATGATGATCCTTCTGCTGAAATGCTTTGGTGAGAGTTGAAGATCTCGTGGACCACGGCCTTTATTAGGCATTCCCAGCATACCCTCATTATACATTTAGGTGCACCAGGTCCAGGTGACACCAAAGTCACTTGGATGAGTGACCAAACATTTCTCCAATTGAAAACGGCCAGATGAACAGAATCAACCGTTTGGGGGTAAAGATAAAGATATTAAATGTCTTATTTACCCCAGATTTGGAGTATTCCTTTGTTGCAGCACTTGTCTGCTATTACTAATAATAAGATATAACTATCAGATAAAACAAACGGAATTTAAGAAGAATTATAAAGGGCCTTGCAGGTGTATTATACAGAGTTTTTGCATGTGGCATTAAATATTTTCTGTATCTTCTGCCCTGCAGTAATGTGTTTGACATATGTATTGGAAGTTGATGATGTAGAGGAGCAGGGCAAGCTACATTTCATCTCCTCTGAATCTTCATTCTGTATCCCATTACATAAACATCTTGCTGACAACAGAGAAAACAGTGAGTTCCAAAGTGATGACAGCAAGTCCTGCAACAGCCATCATACATCAAGTACAGAATAATTCCTGCTAGCTTGTGTAACTGCGGGTCATGTTTCTTAAGCTTGCAGAATGCTACCTATGAGGTGAATTGTTAATGTGACTTATAAAGTAAGTCCAGTTTGTGTCAGCTAATGTCAGGAGCAAAAGAAATACTAACATTGAAACAAAAAGCGCTTTGCTCTAGAAAAACATCTGAACAGCTTCAGAGCTTTGCATCATGTGTGGGCTGCAGCACAGTGCTTAAGAGTCTTTGAAATACTATGAATGAAGAGACCGTCTCAAAAGGTGGGATTGAAATACATTGTTGACTTAGACTGCCTGGTTTTCTCCTGCTAAGTTATTCCAGGGCTTTAGTGGCCCTGACTGCCGATACTCTATTCCCTTTCTTGATTTAAGTTTTGTCTATACGAACATGTATGTAGTTTTTTTTTTAATGCGATTTTTCAACACACTTGTTAAAAAGAAAATTTTATCCACTCTAGAACTGTTTTGAAAAATTATCTCCATTCACAACGTAAAAAACAACGTCAGGCACTATCAAGAGCACATCAAAGGAACAGCTGGCACGCAGTCAGAAAAGGAGATAAAGACTTGTCCACACACTGAGGCCCGAGGTCTGAGGCTCTAAAGCACTATAACTGCCTTGTGTGGTACCAGTATCATTAATTTAACTGGGACCAAAAGTCTTGAAATCAGTTCCATAACATATTCTGAGCTGGTATAAAGCAGCTTAACTGATGGTAATGCGATCTGCAGACCTGCTGACAGAATATCTTTATGAATGTTTAATCTTTGTACGTATAGACAAGCTCCTTTGACTACGATGACCTGGATGACTGAGAACCTTCACAGACACTTTGTGAAAAGTGTTTCTGGGATATACAAAGTATTTGGGATGAGTAAGGATCCATAAACAGAATGCAAGTACGCAATGGTCAGCAGAATGCTAATGCCCAACCTGTTCTCATGTTACATATTGATTGTTCATCAGGGCTACAACAAGACTAGAACTAGGTTGTTGTTTTTTTGTTTGTTTTTTTAATCCAAACCCAGCCATTAATTTTTGACATCTAAACCTGTTTTATAAAAGAAATTAACCACATTTTTTATCACTAAACTCAACCAAATTATAATAAAAACCAAAAACTAACATACAATGAAAGTGCACCATTCACTACCCCAACTATGTATATGGATTTTAGATAAGATGCATTTCAATCACAGATTCAGCTTAAGGAAAAGATTAGTGGTCAGGCATTTATCTTATTCCCTCAACCTAACAACCATGATAGCTACAGTATTCTTAGGATGCTAAGTCACAATTTCAACACACTGATTAGGAGCACAAAACGTATTTAAGTTATAGTGTAGGTCAGCGACCTTGGTGTGCACCGTTTCCAAAGTAATTTGTAGGGATGGTGCTCCGATCCAAGTTCTTTTCATTTCTTTTCATCTTTTCATAATAGAAATTATTTTGGAAAAATAATCATTTCAAACTCGTTTCACCTCAGATGTCCCTGAGAAACAGGGAACGCTGCACAGACACACTAACAAATTTTCTTCTGAGAAATTTGCAGTTCAGCAGTTTCACGGCAAGCAGTGATGCTTCCAGTTTGATCAAAGTATTTCTTTCACAGTTAATAATAAACACATATTTGTATTTACTTTTTATTTCTAACCATATAATCTCTAATATAATTTTCCTAGTCTTAGTTTTCTTATTGTCTGAAATCCAGGTTTTATCATTTCATTTATCACATGAACAAATCAGTCACTCAGTCACTGAATTTATGCTGTTTGTAAGAATTTTGTTGTCAGTTTATTTTTTCTTTCAGACAGTTTACGATGAATCGGAGAGAGCGTTCTCATCGCATGGATGATGTGGAACTGTCACTGCAGCATTATATGCTGGCACGGGCCAAGTTATTTCCCCAGGCAAACAAAAACACACTTGCTGCAGCCTGCATCATGCTGTTAAATCATCACTCACATTACTAAGTGTGTGTTTTCTTACTAAGACAATACTAATTGTTGTTCCACTAGAGGAGAACTGATGGATGAGTTGATGGGCTTACAGTAAAGGTGACATCAGCAGTCAGTAACAGTGACTCCTGTCAAGCAGTTAAAAACAGATCAACATGTCAGAGATGCCTAACTGCTGCGTTTTACTGCTTTATTGCCCTCGGTGGGGATGATTGTAGTAGTGAGGTCAAGAGAACGTGAGAAGGCCAAGACGTGAAGGCACTTGAAGCTTCATGTTACACTGTTGTTCACAAAATACACCTCATCTGGACCCAGCAGCTAACAAAATACACGCCCATCTACCAGCTCTGCTGTCTTCTCAGATCTTCTTTGATCATTTTTTCTTCTCTACCTTTTCTCTCGTTCCTATTCCCCTCTTTAGTTTTTCTCCACTTGCCTTTTCTGTTCTTTTTCACCTCTCATATTCCCCTGTTCTAATTCTCCCCATCAACCTCTCTTTTCCTTGTCCTTTCTGGCTCCTCTTTTTAACCTTCCTTTATTTTCTCTTTCATTTTGTCTCATTCGTCTTTTTTCATTTCTGTTTGATTTTCTGTTTTCTTCTTGTTGTTTATTGTTTTTGAGCATTTTGCGTGCAGGTAACATTTTACTGCTCTAAATCAAATTTCTAAATCCTGACAACGCAACACAGAATTAAGGTTTGTTCAGGGTTTCCCATTTTGTTGGAGGAGAGGGTACCTGGACAGAAGTTTCCAGGTCAGCTGAGGTCAGATACTGATGATACTAATTCACCCCAAATGTATTCCATCTGTTTGAGCTCATGACTCTCTGTAGGCCAGTCTAGTTCTTTCACACCAAACTCGCTCATTCATGCTTTTATGGCCCTTGCTTTGTGCGCTAGTGCACGGTCAGGTTGGAACCGTAACGTTCATGCCAAAACTGTTCCCAGAAAGTTGGGAATATGAAATTGTCCAGAGCTGTCTTGGTATGCTGAAGCATTAAGAGTTTCTTTCACTGGAGTTAAGGATCTGAGCCCAACTCCTGAAAAACAACCACAGATCAGGCTCATCCGTCAGATTGCCAGATGGAGAAGCGTGATTAATCGCTCCAGAGAACCCGTCTACACCTACAGTCCAGTGGAGATGTGCTTTACACCACTGTATCCCTGGATTTGCATTGTGCTCAGTGATATAAGGTTTGGATGCAGCTCTCCATGCGCTGCTCTTGAGCTAATCTGAAGGCCACATGAGGTGGGGAGGTCTGTAACAATTGACTATGCAGAAAGATGAAGACCTTCTGCCTCAGCATCCACCGACCACACTGAGTGATTTTATTCAGCCCTACCACTTCTTGTCTGAGTTTCTGTCATTACCAGTCGCTTTCACATAGTTATAGTACCATTAAAAGTTCACTGTGGAATATTTAGTAGCGAGGCCTTTTCATGACTGGACTTGTTCCCCAGGGTGCTCCTGAGAGAGACTCGTTCTTTCACAAATGTTTGTAGAAGCAGTCTGCATGACTAGGTCACTGATTTTATACACCTGTGGAAATGATTGGAACTCCCGAATTCAGTGATTTACATGGGAAAGAGACTACCTTTGGCAATATCGTGTATCTGACCATGCGTTGATTGCATGCAGTTAAAACAGCCCATAGGGAATGCAATACGGGAACACAGTGGCCAGTATGCAGTCTCAAAACCACTGACTATTGCTTTAATGTCTACTGGGCATCTGCTGAGTGGAAGATCAGTGCTTCAACCACTGAACCCCAAACCACTTTTTGTTAATGGGCCACATGGGCTGAACTTAGGCAGCAAGGACGGAGGTGACTCTTCTGAGCTGATATGAACATGACAGGTGTGACTCTGGGTGAACAGAGAGCTATTAGTCTGAGAAGTCCAAATAAGTTCTGTAAGGAAAGTCCAATTAGTGAGTGAAAGTGAGGTAGCTTACTTGGACTCCTGAGGAAGAGGTGACTGGTCTGCTTTTCCACAGGTGGAGAGAATGCTGCAGGCAGTTGAGTAAGTGAGGTGAGTGCTCCAGGAAGAGCCTTCAGGTAAGGCAGAAACTGCTATTTTTTCAGAAAACTCATGTGCTGTCCGTCTCACACTTGTAGCAAACATAGCAGAGCTGGTGACTGATGTTTATCTGCTGGGTTTCAACAATCTTGCACTGGTATTGTGTCCAGTTGCACTCCTGTTTTCACGTTATAAAGCTTTATGTGGGGTAGGAAAACAAAAGGTCGTTTATCTTGAACAGAGAGCTTTTACAAACTAGAGTGGTTTTCAACATTAAATCGGAACAGAAAAAAAAACCTAAGGACAACATCCAAAATTGGCTTGCGTAGATTTCTTACACTGTTTTGGCCGGATTAAGAAAAGGCTGTTCTGAACTCCACTGTTAGCGCAGCTCGGGAGCTTCTCTCGGGATGCTGATTGCTCATGTGAAGAAAAAACACACTTTTTGTCTAAATGATTTGTTCTACATGAGCCCAAAGTGTGACCAGGTAACACAAGCAGAAGTGTTGTGGGGGGTTGCTATAGTTTCATTAACACCTCCCAACATTTCCCATAAATTGCTATTAGGCTTCTCATTTTCAAACACAGTGCTGTAATTAATGTTGAGAAGTAGATTAAACCCTGACAGACAGGCGACCTGTCCCAGGTGTTTCCCTCTGGAAGGACAAGTTGAACGTAACTAAAGCACAGATGTCATTTCTTAAACACAACACTGACAGCAGTATTCGCTTCAGTTATTTATATATCACTAATCCACGACAGCAGTGAATTGCAGGGGTAAATCGAAAAATAGATCCTGTGGGTATTTTTAAAGAATTGAAGCGTAATCATCAACATCTGCAACAAACAGACTGACTGAACCTTTGTTCAGGGCAAACGTGTTTTTCGTTGTACTGAAACTGTGTGTGATGCAGATGTGCTGTGAAAACTGTATTTTGCATTTACAGTTTCAAGAAAAGCTTAGAAAGTTTGTCTGTCTTAGCACTTCTGACAAACTGTAAATTATTGGTCCCGCTGCTGTCCCCACCCACAAGATTTCAAGGAGGGACTTGAGCCTTTCACCATTTAACCAGTGAGTAGCCGGGTCCCAGTGACACAGAGGGCTTTTCAAAAGCTGGAATCAAACCAAGCAGCAGCGCAGCGAGCTGGGGATCCCCTCACGTTTCCATCCTAGTCATGTAAAGAGCAGCATTACAGCCTTTCTGCTTTATAATGGATGCGTCCGCTTTTGATGTTTCGAAGAATTTTTCACTACCCAATCAGCTGGATCAGCTTTCTGATAAATGTGACAGGAAATAACTGCTGCAGACTTTGTCGGTGTGGATGGACAGGTCAGGAGTGCATATGCGACACTGTGGGAACGCTTGGATTTATTTACCGCATCCTTCTGGGATTTACTGCCGAAAGAACTCTGCTCCTTGACCGGTTAAAATAAGAGAGAGAATGTATGGAATAAACCAACACTGTATTTACATGTAAGCGGGCCACACACTCTGATTGTATGATAGCCACAAAAAAATCACTTCTTTGTTGCTCATTCATTTTTTGTTACTCCTGCAGATCGTTTCATTTTTTCGTGCTGTGGTGTCAGGCTCAGGTAAGCCACTAAAACTTAAACCTGTTAACAATAAGGAATAGTTGAAAGAAGGAACAATTACAAGGCTGCGATCCAAACGACATTTGAATATGAGTGCCGATGTTAGTGTGCAAAGGAATATTCATTTGTGAAAAAATCTGACGTATTTTGGTGCTTCTAAAATTGGCTATCGTTTCTTTATCCCAGATTAGAAAGACAACATTATGTATTTCATTTTTCCCTTTGCATAAAAAAGGGGGAGAATCACCCGTCTCCTAATTTTAACCAGTATGTGAGGACGCAGGGCGCAGTGACGGACCAGCTCAGCCGAAGACAGGTCAGAGTTTACCAGCTCTACAGTCGCACTAGCGGGAAACACGTCCAGATTCACGGCAAAAGGGTCACCGCCACCGCCGAGGATGGAAATCTGTACGGTAAGAGCTAACGAGTTACTTTAAGAATAACCAAGGATTACGATCACTAAGGCCTACCGGTAGATATTTCATGAGAAAGCATTAAGTTGTCAATTTTCTTTCCAGCAGCCCATCCCTCGAAAAAATAATACAAAAACATTTACGTGAAAAAGATTTTCAACTGATTTGTTTTATGTTCTTCTTCTTCTTAATGTAAAGGTACATTTTTGTTCAAACACGCAAACTGTGAAGTACAGTTAACATTTGGGCAATTAACATCATTTAAAACGTGCCGGGATAAATATGTAATGATCACAAACTGGTTTTATACATTTAGATATAATTTAATACATTTATATTGACAGACTCTCACCACCGGATTGTATTTTTATTTTGAGTAGAGCTGCCACAATATGAACTTTTCTCTACATTAATATTATGGCTGAATATTCATGTAAAATATTACTGATATTATTATTAATGTTTCCTTAGGAAATAATAATAATAATAATAATAATAATAATAATAATAATAATAAATATAGTACATTTTGTGACTATGTAACTATACCTGTACAGAAACCTCGAAAAGAGCAATTGCATACTTATTTACCATATCTCAAATGTGTATTACATTCACAATATATTTGATATTTAAAAATCATGGATATCATCAGTAGGCTTTGAGTATTAATTTATTTTTCCAAAATCCAAAAGTTTGTTCATTCCACAATTTCTATATATTGTAATAGTTGCATTATCAAAAGGCACAAAATGATGCTAGCCCCATACTAAAAAGGGGCCATTTTCCACAAAGTAGCTGAACATGTTAATAAAGTGTCATACATATTTTTCTGTTAAAAGCTTTAACATTTCGATCTTCCAAATAGGAGAAAATTCTATATTCAGTAGAGATTCAGTTGAAATCCACTGAGACGTCAGCTGAACCGAAACCGTACTCCTGTCCCAATAAGTCACAAATGACTTGGTGGAGGTTAAGAGGTTAAGGGTTTTGCATAGTTTGGCAGAATGCAGTACACTAGTCTGCAATCAGTGACAATGCCTTGTTAAAGAGACTCTTCCGAGGAATTAGTGACAATCTGGAGTTTTGTGGTTCCCCACAGCGCAGCTATTTAGCCCCTGCTGGGCACTGATGTCCTCAGGCAAAGCCAGCAGTTTCACATCCAGCCTGCCCGTCCCTCCCACTTTGAGGTGTTTTCAGTCCTGTATGTTAATTCAGCCTCCCTGCTGCATCCATGAAACCATCGTCTGATGAATTTAGTGGCTGATTAGGACAAGCCCTTTGTTTCTGTAGTCCCAATACACAAGACTGTTGTAATGGCCATGATTAACTGCAGAATAATAAGTGAGAATGTATATTCAGCTTGCAAGATCTAGGTCTTTAATGACCAGACATAACATTTGTTTAATCAGTTGGTGTTTTGACTTTCATCAGGTTGTTATCACTAAGGACTTTCAGCTCAAGAGAGTCCACAGAGCAAAGAAGTGCAGATTCTTATACTAACAGCATTAACTCATTATCCCTGCAGGTTTTATATCTGTAGTGAATAGCAGACACTAAATGCTGGTCATACATGGTACAGCAGAAATTGGGCTTTATATTTCAGTGTCACTGTGTGTTTTCAATAATACCTGATTCCCATAAAGACATTTTGTACATGACTTATTACACACACAAGACAAAAGTGAGTCTGTGGCTGTGTCCTAGGCTCCTTTTGTCTTCAGCCCCCTGACAGTCTTGTGTCTTTCCCGCAGCTCGCCTGTTTGTTGAGACAGACACCTTTGGCAGTCGAGTTAGGATAAGAGGTGCAGAAAGTGGGCGCTACCTCTGTATGAACCGGAAGGGGAAGCTTGTTGGAAAGGTATGTGTTGAGGAGTATGTGTTAACACAGAAACTACACCTATGCTGACTTTAGTGAGCAAAGTAGGGGACAAATGTGGTGAAGCAAAAAGAAATAAAGAAACAAAAAAGCAGTCAAACTGTGTTATAGTAGACATCCACCAGGTCAACCCATCTAGGGTTAGTGTTGGGTTTTGTTTTAGCTACATTCTAAACAGGAAGGTTTTCAGAAACTACAATATTTTATATTTTAAATGAAGCACACTTTGCCAATGCAGTATTTTTTTTTTCCAAAACTTTTATTTGGGGTAGATATTAACTGAACGCAAACCCCACTCCTAACCCTAACTGTAACCCTAGGTTCCCAATGATCTGGTGGATGCTGGTGGATACTGAGAGGTTAAGGCAAAATGAACACCTTGAACATCTTGAAAATGAACACATCAGGTAGAACACATCAGTGCTATTGTTCCGTCTGTAGCATGTAAAGTTAGCGTAACCATCTTCCCATAAGAAAACTTACCACTTATGAGAAAACTTTTCCTCAGAGGAAATACAGACTTTACTTTAACACACTGCATATCCAGTAAAACATACACTGTAGCTCAGATGCTAAAGCTCCGGTCCATTGTTACTGAATTCTCATACCTTGTCAGTCACTTCAGGACATGATGTAGTACTGGAAAAAAGGGATCCTCTCAGGACTGAGTGATATCACTCAGTCCTATTGGCCATGGTTGACAATGACTTGGGGAAGTACCCTCCCATCATGCACACCCTGTGTGTTTGGTCATAAGTCAACTCTCCGCTTCCTTCACGGAAATGGAAAAGATGAAATCACATATCTGGCTGACATGACAAGTCATAAATCTCGTTCTCATCACGATTCAGAGGTGTTGAAATTGTGGCTGCTGTGATATCTGTACAGAGATAAGAAGTTCAGTGACACAGTCTGTAGGTAAAGATAAAAAGAACAGTTCTTTTCAATAATTCTGTGTACAAAGTTGCAACAAACTTGAATGTAACCATCACACATTTTCTGTTACATTTTTCTAATATTATAGATTGTACCTGTTATCAACATATCAGAAGATGACAACAAATGATTAAATCACATTCGTTTCCTTTGATCATTGGGGAAAGGGGTGATTACATTTTTAATTTGATACCTATCAACTGTTTTAACATAATCTAAAATCAGAAGCTTAGCGCAGCATAAAGACAGCTAGCACATCTCTGTGCAAAGGTAACAATATTTGCCAGCATTTAACTACGTGAGGCTTAAGTCGTCATCATTGACGATCACAACTTTAACCCTAACTAATCGTAGGCAATGATAATATGAACGTTTTGGTTTTCCATTTTTCTTCCAAATCTTGGCAATAAGGGAACAAATAGAACAATAATTCCAACTGAAATACATGAATACAAGTCATAAAGCCTCCAGCCAGTTCCAGCCCTAACCCTCACCTTAGGCAATCTGAATACGTTTTGTTTTTGCAATTAGTGAAGAAAGAAAATAAGAATTCTACCTGACACACATCAGAAGCTATTTGCATAAGTGAGTCAGCAGAAGCTCACTGTTGAGTAAACTGAAATAAGGGTTATTGTTCTGGGTTATTGCTCGTTCTCTCAGCATCTCATTTATATCAGAATTTGGTTTTGTCTTCCAAATGTTAGTCTTATTTTAAGCTGTTTGCACTGACATTTTTTTTGACACTGTATAAAGCCATTTGTTCCATGAGTTCCGGCAATAATTTTATATATAGATGAATCAGAACAGTTTTTGTCCAGGTGTAACACAAGAAACCTTTCTGTCTTCTCACACAGCCAAATGGCCGGAGCAAAGATTGTATCTTCACTGAGATTGTACTGGAGAACAATTACACAGCCTTCCAGAATGCCAAGTATGAGGGCTGGTATGTGGCTTTCACCCGGAAAGGGAGGCCCATCAAAGCCTCCAGAACGAGGGAGAATCAGAGAGAGGTCCATTTCATCAAGAGGCTGCACACAGGATTACCTCCCTTCCCCAACACGGACCAAAGTAAACCATTTGAGTTCATCAGATTTCCGTCCACACGTAGAGCGAAGCGGAACAGGAAAATCACCTAGCTCTTCCTAGGCGCAGCAAAAGTGATGGACTGATGACAGTTGTGACATGGGAAGAAACAGATGCAACTTTATTTTTGTATATTTTTTGACAAGTGAAAAATGCCTTAGATGCCATAATATTGCTGTAAAATGATCATGTGTAAATACTGAAAGAGAGTAAAGCAAGTGGATTGTATTAAATTGTCTATTGCGTCTGTGCGAGTGTTGAGGGATGAAGTGACGCGATGCATAGGGTGGCTAGCAAGAAATCTGAGGAAGCCTATGAAACAGCCCACGACACCATTCGATACTACACTTTCACATTTCAAATCAATCATAAAATACATTCAGTTGTGCTTTAAAGGATGTTTTTCTTTATATCCCAGTGGGTCGACACAATACTACCATTCATACCACAAGGAAACATTTTTAAAGCAGCAGGTAACAAACAAAGAGCTCCAATAAGGTCATATTGGAGACAGCTGGACAGTTAGATTTAAAACAAATTTGAATTTTTGGCCCAAACATGCTGGCTGGATTCAGCCCTACATTTGTTATGAAGGGGTAATCTATCCAGAGAGATCAGAAGGGGGGTTGCCACTTCAATTAAAAAAGAAAGAATGGAGAAACATATTTTACTTTGATGTAAAATCTAATTTTTCCTAATAAAATGACATTAAATGTTTAGCTGTATTACACAATCACTGTCTAGATATTTGCTCTGACGTTGTAATCGGATCAATGACATACCACATTTTCTCCTAGCCTAGTGGCAAAGATATTTCATGTATCAACATGCATGAACTAAAGGGAATGTTTTGGATTTTAGGACACTACTCAACCTCATGGGAATGCCAAGGGTGAAATCTGTACATTATCAGTGTCAGCAAGATTTGTTCTGTGTACGCCGTGAACATCCATCCATTCTCTTCAACTTATCCTTATCAGGGTCCCGGGGGGCCTGGAGCCTATCCCAGCTACTATAGGGCAAGAGACGGGGTACACCCCGGACAGGTCGCCAGCCTGACGCACAGGCAAACAGACACACCATGAACATCTCATCATAAAAATAAATTATTTGAGATAACTCAGTCTGCATTTAACAGTTTACCAATCTGTGCTTGCAAGTGGTCCACTTATACTTTCACAGAAAGGATGGAGCGTTGTTAGTGTCTGCAAATACATTTACATACAAACACCAGTGCTCATATCACATTAAACTGTGTTGCTGTCGGTCAGGACTGACCTATGCTGTTTGGAGTTGAGCCAGTGAATGTAGCTCTTTTAATGAACTTGGCAAACAAGGAAGGTTTGAGTCTTACTCAGTATTAACACTGATGGAGGGAAATGTGGTTGCATTTATGTGAATATAATGAGATCTATTTTTAAAACAATGGTAGGAAAACACTTGAAAAAAAGATGGAGGAAGCACACGAGTATTTAATAATCCCATTTAAATCAGATGTGTGGCTTCAGAATGTTTTTCACAGTAAATTTACAGAAATAATTTTATAACATTCAAATGATTTCATTAAATATTGATAAACCAGATGTGAATATGTATGTATAGTATCTTCACCTCATTAAAAAAAGAATATATTGATATAATATATGAAATGTACTACATATATAATAACCACAAAGCAATAACAATTATTTGTAATAATTAGTGCTCCCAAAAGTACAGCAGCAGTCATTTCAGTCGCATGTGTAGGGATCATAGCCCTCTCATTGATTATGAATTTCACATTTGTCTTTTTTAAAAATCAGGAATAACAATGGAAGCTCAGCAGAATTTAATGTATTTTACTACTTTTATTTTATCTTTGAAATTATTCTCTGCTCTTTTTCTTCTTTTTCTTGTGAGGTCGAAGGTCAGAGTTGACTAAAGGACAGCGTCCCCTGAATGGCTGTGTCCCAATCCAGCGACCGCACGCTTCGGAGTACGCACAGTTCGCCTAGGTACGGCGCGTGCTAGGAAGCACGAGAAGTGCGGAAGTGCGAGGCTTGTGAAATGGGACGGTGTAGCCTTCGTCGCGCTGCCCAGGTTGCCTAGCAACCATGATACTAACCGCGCGAAACGTTTCATACAGTTTGTTTGACAGAAATGAAGGAGAACAATGTTTTTTTGTAAATTCGTTTTTTTTTTCACTGAGATCACTTTGATCAGTTGAGTATCTGAGGCTGAGACCACGTGACTGTAAAACATGATTGTTGGGCTTTTCTGTACTGAGCAGTCATTTTAAGATTAGCTAGTAAATAACAATTAGTTAATGTTGGTCGTGAGACTAAAATCATCTCACTTTGGTAAATATATAAATATAATATGGCCAATATTAAAGTTATTGTCAGATTATTATATTACAGCAGTGAACATGAACTCTGTGTCAAACACTGAGCTTCAGTAAAGACTCAAGTTGCGTTTATTTAAATTTCCAATCACCTTAAATCTTCACTCAAAGACAAGTATCTGTGACAGTGTGTATATAGATGTATTATATATAAGAGGCAAATATTGTTCTTTTAATATGTTGGCATTACTAAATTTGGCTCAATGCTTACATATATGTGTAAAAAGAAAATGTTCGAGCTGTGAAAACTGTGTCTGATAGAATGAAGAGTAGACTGATATATGAAATATTCCTTTATTGGGTGAGAAAATCAGACCATGTCATAACTGCTTTAAGTCACACAGAATAGATATCAGAGCCTTAAACAGGCTGACTTCTGCTAAATGGGTCAAACTGGGCAGAAAGTATACAAACACATAACATCCTTATAGAATATGATGTAACACTATAGATCAACTTACCTCAGAATATATAAAGCATATAAACAGTTACAGCAATATGATGCAACAAACACAGCAGCTACTGATCCAAAATACTCAAAGCTTCATAGAACTGAAACAAACATTTATTTTAGCTCCATTCTGCTGCTGATACAGACTTTAGGTTTCTGAACATTAAACTTGTTGCTGCCTTTCATAGTGTGTAACTTGAAGGCCCTGAGTACTCTGAGTACTTTCTCCCACACTGGAAACACTGGGATGATCACATTATTTGAACATTACCTAATAAGACTGATTCAGCACAGACAGTTATGTTAAACTTTCCTAGCAGTCCTTCACAAACAGGGAACAGTCTGTCTATTCTCTCCATCTGTCAGCTGCTGCTGGCTCATCCTCCTCCTCTTCCTCACACACTGCTGAGTTTGTCCTGGTGGATCATCAGGGGTGCAAAGCCTCACAGATGATGTGCAGCAGTGGGTCCCTCAGTCTGTCCTCACTCTGGACACTTGCAGGTGTCACACATGGAAATCAAATGTGTGATAAGCTGCAGGATTCAAACACAAGTGTAACTTATAAACACATGTTCATACTTTTATTCCACAATCAGAGAGAAAGAAACAGAGAGAGAGTGCAGGACAGACAGACAGGTGGCAGTCTCAGGTGTTACACTGCTACACACCAGCAACAAGAGAAGCAGGATTTAGTGTTGTTGTTATTACAAGTGCTGAACAGAAAGAGTTCCCAGATGGTGCAGTGGAACACATGTGTGACTCCTGTGGATTAAAGCATCTTTCTTCAGCTTAACGAGTGAACCGTCAGCTCGTTCAAACACACGTTAAAGTCCGTTTTGTTCGACCTCACCGAACAGAGAGCAGCAATATAACATTAGCTCACATTAACAGTGCAGTGGATCCTGCTTGTGCCGTGATATTTCAGGACTGCAAACCGAGCAGCATCACTGACTTCAGCCTGTTGTGTTTGTGGATATATGCTGACTTTAATTATCCACAAAATCATCAGATTCTCTGTAAGATTAGGTCCGACTCTTGTATTATTAATTTTAAAGGCTTTAAAAACCAAGTAAACGCTGAAAGTAACAAACATCACTAATGTCACATAACTTTGCCGACATGTGGCCAACAGTAATGTTTTAATGTTCTTCATTATTAAACATTTGCACATAAATAAGTGACATCATATTCAGTACTTACTTTTGACAGTTTACCCTTCGGCCGCTCCGCTTCTGTCGTCTGTGGCAAAATTATCCACACTGACTGCCGCGCTATGAATTGTGGGATATGTTGGGCCATGAAGTCTACACCGCCACAGTCTTAAAATTCAGGGAAATGAAGGACACATTTGAGGGCCGCATTTCGAGCATCCTTTGAATTGGGACAGCCTTCGTCGCGCCGCTGTAATGTAATCGGCCTTTAAGGCTGCAAACCCTGGATTGGGACACAGCCTGAGCAAAACTCAACTCCTGATGACCTTGTGCCGTTTGCCTACCTCACCTGTCCTGGCCGTGTTTCAGGGATTATATATGGTCGTTGGCCCCCTCTAGTGGTAGTTGCGGTCAATTGAACTCGGATCAGGTGGACAGTCAGCTGACTTTTGCACAAGCAGGAAGGGGAAGTCGCAGACTAGTCATGTCAAACAGTTAATACATTTTTGTGCGTTTCTTTTATTTAATAGACGAAGGCTTCAAACTTTTAAAAAATGTTCGTTGGGGACGATGAGGACGGAGACTTCTTGTCTCCCACAGGAGGGTGAGTTGGTTTTGTACTCCGAGCTAATGCTCTTTAGGCTATAAGCTAACTAGCTCACCAGGATTTAGCCCATGTTCTAGCCGTTGACCCAGCTTTCATTTTAATCTTTGTATTAATCGTGATTAAATGGAGTCCACCACCATTAAAAAAGTCTAAAGAGCAGGCGGATCATTTTAAGCCCCTTTCTAACATGTAGTACATATTTCAGTTATGGTTTTAATTCCCTTTGTTACGTGTTTTACCGGAATATCAAGAGAATCACGGTGAAGTGATGTGAAGTTTTGTCAAAGCAACATATCTGTGCCGAATTTCAAAGTGACCTCATATACACAATGAAGAAAATAAAACTGCATTTAAGTGAAGTTCAGGACTATCAATACAGTGTAAAGTTAACAGGTATGAGCGGGTTTGAATCGTTTTGTCATGCAAAGTGTGACCTCTTATAGGTTTGCGGCACTATGATTGCTTATATCAAGCACTCCGGTGTTGGTTCTGCCTGCTCACATGATTCTGTGGCTCATTTTCCAAGTAGCATTCATGAATGTAGCTTCTCAGACTGTTCAAGCCTTCATCAAATGTAATTTCTCTTTCGTGTTTATCTGTCGCCCGCAATAAAAGCATAAAAGAATTAGATGATTTTATCAGGCAAAAACCTGCAAAACTTCGGGGCTTTTTGTTTTTTAAACACACACATCTTGAACATGGGCTAGCGCGATGACGTTTACCCCTTTTCACAGTAAACGTCATCGCGTTCAGAAGGACGCTACTGCAAATTAAAGAGTTTCATTATTTCTATTTACTGAAGTTATTAACTTATTTTATGGACAGGTCACTATGCGTGAAAATTAGTTGGTGCGTGATGTTTTTTCATGCGTGAACTGGCCACAGACTTTCTTGTTTAAAAATGTGTGTGAGTGAGGAGAGATGCTTTGCACACAGGGTGAATGAGCACAACAAGATCTGACATCGGGATATTTTCTTTTCAGAAAAAAAATGAAAGCCAAGTAAATTGTGAGATACTGGACTGTTGTTTGAGCTTCAAAGTGTTCTTGAAAAACATTTAACCCATCCTGCCCTCAATGTAAGCAGTACAGGATTCCTCAAGCCAACTTACTGAACCACATTCTGACTATTAACATCTAACTGGTAAATGAAAATGAATGTATTTACTATGGAAGCGTGCATGTGCATATAAAGAGGTTACTTCTAGGAACTAAAGCCACAAAAGCAGCATGATATGGGACATCTAAAACTGTGACACACAGTTTAAAAAAACAATAATAAAATGAATACAATGAGAACACTGCAGGCTGATTCACAGTGATATAGACACTTTGATGGCCGTACTACATTTAACTGTGGTATACAGTTATGTGAAAAAGAGTTCACATGACTCTATAGAGTTTACTGCTTCCATAGGAATTAGGAAGGTAAACGGTCATTGATAAGAATGGGGACGTATGTCCGTCGAAGCAAGTTTTGGACGTTTACCGATCAGATGTATTCAGGTATGTGTTTTAAAATACTACCAATGAAAAATAAAACCCAATGTTTTAAGAGTACTATAGAGTTTGTACTGGGGAATACATGATGTAATCCCAGTTGTTAATGCAAACTGTGTGTCACGTTGTCATGGGAATGTGTGTGTATTCATTTAACCATTCACAAAATGTGTAAACATATTTATACTTGATTTTGACTTAGCTTCTTAGTCTGTTTTACACTACTGGAAATGCAGTTAGAGCATAGGACGCATGCCACAAATACCCATTCAATCAGTAAGAGCAGTTTCACATTGATATGCCAAAAAACCAAATCATTTTCACTTCACCTTTACTGCGCTATGGGACGTTATATTTTATGTTGACTGTGTCCACTAAGCTTCAGAGCTCTAATGTGCAGCACTATAGAGAGCGCTCGCAGCAATAAAACAGTTAACCTGTTTTGAATTGTGTATTTTACCACTGCATACGAAATCACTAGATTAACAATTTTATAAAGTATTAATCTAATTTTTTTCTTTCTTGCAACAGTGATGTATTTTATTGTTAAATTTTTATGTTCTCTCTAAATTTCTAAAAACCATGAACTCATTATCTGATAATCATGTCTCGAGCTGGACCAGGTGACACTCATAGAGCATCTGGGAGATGTATTGTGGAGTAAAAGGCCGTCTATCGAGGGCTAAAGGTTGGCTGAGACAGCCATGTAACAGGACAATGATGCCAAGCACACTATCAAACCTATGAATAAATTTAGTCATTCATTTATTTATTCTTTTACATTTTTCAGCCAAAGCCTGGCCTTAGAATGTGGTAGCTTAAAGCAGCTGTGTGTAAATTCAAACCTTTGCATAACAATTAAAACAATTAATTTGACACAATTTTCAAAATGCAGCGTTTTGCAGCTTTCTTAGTGTCATTGGAAAAGTAGTTCCAGAAGCTTGAATTATTTCTTCTTCTTTAAAGAAAAAAGGGATCTGTGCGTTGAAAGACCCAAACTTGGTGCACTTTTGTCATGGGACAGACTCACTGAGTATTAGGAAAGCTTCCAGCTGACTTTTTAATCTTTGCCACTTTTCTCATGCCTCCTCCCTCTGCACGAGTTCTGTGTGACTGTAGTGCAGTGTGTGTGTGTGAGCGTTTGGGATCAGTGGCAAGCGTAGAGCCTGTTGTTGAGGAGGGACAAGTGTTATGGAATCTAATTCCTCTCACATGCTGCTTGTTAGAGTAGACTGGAGTTGAAGGCTTCTGCTACAGCCCATCTCTTCCCTCCAAAGACCCGTGCAGCACTAAAGCCAGAGCGCTGCGCCTTTCTTCTTTTTCTGCTACGCTGTTGAATTTGTCACACAAGTGTGATAGCACTGGGGGTCGAGTGGTCAGCATAGCTAGCGAGACGAGCATTGGAACAAGCATTAAAAGGATTCTGACTCACACATGCAAACTGGCTGCCCCTCCTCAGCCCAGTTCCTTACCGTCGGAGATGAATGCGTTAAGGCTTTCAACATGTCTGTTCTGGGAGATGGCAGTGATTACCAGTGGAAGGAGTTCCAGGGGTCAGTATCAGGCTGCCACCAGTGACTAAAAATTACTTGGCAAGTAATTGGATAACGAACTAATCATTTCAGCCATTTGCTTATAAAATATGTGATTAGAGAAAGAATCTTGATGTCATGTGAAATATGTGACAGACAGTTTACTTACTGTCCCACATAATTTACCCCCCATATGGAAAAGAAATAGAAAAAACTTCTAAAAGACTTGCATCAGCTGTGGCCTTCTTCATATAGTGACTCATATAAGGCTGATATGCTTCACTCATGAAAGTGGCCACTTTCATATATTGTTTTAGGAAGTATTCAAAACATACAAGTTTCATTTATATCATTTTTCAAGGGATCTTATATCTGTTTTCACTCCTGTATGCTTTTCATACAAGTTTCACACAAGACAGATACAAACTTCAGAAGATTTATAAATATCTCTTCCATATGGGTATTATGACCGTGGACAAAACAGTATATTTGAATTAAAAAAAAAACAAAACAAACATCAGCTGGTAGTGGTTAAAATGGTTACAATAATGACATCTTGATGCCAGCTCGATGATGTGTGGTTTTGTGAGACTTTCTTGTTTACACATGTCTGGTTGCTATATATACAGTTTATACCCGGGAACTTGACTATAAAATAAAATGTTGGCGCTGTTACCGCCGTCTGGCGGGTACTGCCTGTGGTCAACAGTATTCTGATGATCACAGGGCTCACTGTTGCCTTCACCTTCCACATCTCTAGCTCTTGGTATTCCTCAAGCTTTTGTGTTCTTTGCTATCACTTGCGATGGCTATATCTGTTACTACAGACTTCTTCCGCTTCTTGCCCACCACTACTACATGTGGTTGGTTAGCTGCCACCAATTTGTCCATCAGTATCTGGAAGTCTTGGCCTGGTCATTCTCAACCACAACCACCATTTCAGCCTGCACCTGGGCTCGTGCCTAGTGTTGTAGACCCAGCCTCTGTCAGTCTTGTGCATATTCCTGTGCTGCCATGATTAGTGCCTCTGTGCTGTATTTTAGTCCAGTTTTGTCCAGCCATTTGTAGGATCAGTTGTGTCATCTTTCCGATATGCTGGCGGATCTTTGTTTCATCCTGAACAGTGGTTCTGGCACTCACTAGTCCCAAGCTTCTTTCCTTCCACTTAGCGTAAAGTGTCAGAGTGCTGGATTTTTGTGGTGAAACCTTCCATGCATGCTAGGGAACTTTCTTGCCCTGATGTCAGTGGGACCAGTCTCCTCCTTTGACTGTCTTATTATCCCAGTAAGGTATCTGATGACTGACAGGACATATGTGGCAACTCCCTGAATCGTGCTTTTCTTGTTCAGCTGACTCCTTAATCTCTACACAAATGCTATGGCAAGGGGGAGTGAGGAAGTTGGGTCATAAAATATAAAGACGGCAGGAATAAATGACAGTTATGAGACATGTATACAAAACAAGAGAAAGGCACACATTAGAGCAGCAGTCCCCAACCTTTTTTGCACCACGGTCCAGTTTAATGTCAGACAATATTTTCACGGACCGGCCTTTAAGGTGTCGCGGACAAATACAACAAAATAAAATGATACAGACAAAGACAAAAACTGTGGTATTTTGCAAATATAATAATAAACCGAATTCACTGTGTAATTGTGTAACTTTATTAGCAGCCACCTCCTGAAATGTGCCAACAACATTGAGAGTAACATCCTCTCTGTCTTGATGCATGCTCAGTGAGTAAATCTCCAAAGGTTGATTCTGTTCCTCTGGACGTAGCGTTTGGGGAAACCTGCAGTCAGCTGAGACTGAAGAAGTCACTTGGATGAGTGACGAAACGTTTCTCCCACAAAACGCTACGTCCAGACGAACAGAATCAACCTTTGGAGATCCTCCTCTCTGCTTCTTGATGCTCTCTGGTCGCTATGGCAATGCGTAAATAGTCCTTTCAAAATAAGACATACGACTACAACACGGAAAAAGACCCAGGGAAACTGACTTAACGATAAAACCCTGAAAACCATACATTTCACACCCGAGCCTCAACTCTCGCGGCCCGGCACCAAACGACTCACGGGTCCGAGGCCCGGGTGTTGGGGACCGCTGCATTAGAGGACAAAAACACAAAAAAGGTTGGGAGCGCTGTGCTGCTGCATATGTCTGTATGCCATCTTGCCATCATCCCCACACTTCAAGATTGGGTACCAAGCCCGAATAACAACTGGTATGTTGAATGTGAGAGCAGCTGGCCTGAAAGAGAGGATTATGGCTAAGCTGGAAATCTGGATCATCCATGGCCAGTTACAAAGAATGCATGAAGTACCCTCTGAAAGTCTATTAGAAGATGTTAATGCAACATTAAGGACAATGTCTACTGCGACCATCACTGAAACCAAGCAGCTGATCTATACGATAGCAAGAGTGATCCTTGAGATGACTTGGCTACAAGCTGAATAATACCCATAAAGGCAGCATGGAGGGAAGTTAGCCATCTGTCAGAAGTGCAGGAAGGTGTGATGAAGAAACTGGTGCCTAAGAAGTACAACAAGCTGTCCATACTCGAGGCCTGGTGAAATGCCAAGCTAAGATTCACAACCAGCACCAGTAGGCCAGCATCAGTCTTTCAAAGGATATCAGGGTGACAGGTCTGTAGTCATTTAACCCAGTGACCAAGATGATTGTGGAGTGCTTGAAATGGGAGGGGACTTCACACAGTTTCAGGGATCTGTTGAAGATCAGTGTGAAGATGGGAACCAGCTGGTCAGAGCATACTTTGAGGCAGGAGGGTGACACACTGTCTGGACCTGGTTCCTTCCTGGTCTTTGTCTCTTGAAGACTTGCCATCACACATAAGAGTAGGTGGGATTTCAGTACAGAGGGGTGGGTGGTGGGGGCAGCACCATGACACTGTGGCTACGTCCACACCTCGTTTTCTCTCCGTTTTGGCCTCCTGTTCACACTGAGACGGCGTTTTCACTCAAGGAAAATGCAGCGTTTTGAAAACGCTCTCGGAAATGCATACATTTAAAAACAGTGCTTTCACGTCGTGGTGTGGACAGCGAAAAGACTTTTTGAAAAGAATTACATTTTAGTCATGTGATGCAGTCATGTGACCAATTAAACTAAGAAGGCATTATACGGCAGTTGTTTTGTTTGCTCTCAATTTTGACAGTCCTATTAAAGATTAATATCAGTTTGTACATGCTGCAGATAGCTTTTCTTCAAATTCTTTAATTCTCACTCGCTTTCAGACGAAAACGCCGTTTTCAAATCTATTTCTAAATCTAGTGTACCTGTATAAGAAATGGAAACCCAGGCTGTTTTTGGTTAGCTCAGTAGTCAGTGTTACTAGCTTTAACTGGTATGTCTCTGGCTGTTGTCATCAATAATAATAATAATAATAATAATAATAAAAAAAAAAGCAAGCATTGTTATTTCTTTTGTAGCTATTTTTAATTACTTAATACAGTAAAATGCAATGACATAAGGGAACAGATTTTAGTCAAGCATGCCTATCAGACGTATAAACGTATACAGTATTACCACCGTAGCAATAACCTTCTACCAATGTGTGGTAAACAGTTGGGCTGAAGAGTTCGGCTCACTGCTCAGCCCCTGTGGCACAGAGGCCCTTCCCCAGAACAATGTCACATCTACTGGTGCATTCTGCCATGCTGCCGTGTTGGTGTCACTTCAGCTGGTCAAGATTCTGTTTGAGGGGAGATCCCCCAGGAAACCATCTGTCATCTATTTGGGATCATGGTTTGATGTTTCAGACATGCATACAATATAATAATTTTTATATAATCATTTTAATTTCCATGACATTATTTTGCATACTTTCATTCCCAACACATTACCCAGTATCAGTATAGATGTCCAGCATGTTTTTCTTTTTTAAAGCACCATATAGCAATGCAAATACAACCACATGTATATAATCTTTTGTGTTTTTTAGGGCCAAGCTGGCTTCCCTGTTTGGATTAGACCAGGAAACCAGTCAGGGGAACGAGTCATTCCAGTACACAGCCCCCAAACAGCCTAGAAAGAGCTCCAACCAAGGTAACAGTCTCAGAACTGCAGCATTGCTGAATTTACATCCAGTTGTCGTGCAGAGCCACCACTGATCATTTCTTTAATATTTTTGTTTTGCAGCTCCATCCAATCAGAAGCCAGCTCCACAACCTGGAGCTCCAGCAGTATTATTTGCAACAGCAGTCCAAGCCTTCAGATAGTGAGTTTGAAAACCATTTTTAAGCACTCATCTAAATATGTCGGGTGCTATATTCTAAATGTCAGTTTTCATGTTTGTTTGTTTTCTACATCTGTTTGGAGCATTATCCCCCTTTTTCTTTACACAAATTAAATTCTTTACTCCCCCAAAGTTCTCTCTCTGTTCACTGAACAGCTGTGTTGTCTCATGTAGTATTAATGGACAGTACATGAAGCAGGGAAAGCTGGGAGCTGCTGTGCTGGGCAACCATACAACAAAAGAGGTTGGAGCTTTGTTATTTAGTCTCTTACTTTATGCTCCTGGTTTGACTTTTGTTTGGTTTTTAATAATGAGCTCAGCTCTTCTTTTCTTCAGTACAAGCTGCTTCTGTATTTAAGCCAACAGAAACAAGTAACCTCTGCCAAGATTCACGTGGGCTTTGCTTTCACGGTGAGTATAGTCATGAAGGATACAAAAGTAGACGCACCATCTGAAATTGT
This sequence comes from Simochromis diagramma, assembly GCF_900408965.1. NCBI lineage: Eukaryota > Metazoa > Chordata > Actinopteri > Cichliformes > Cichlidae > Simochromis > Simochromis diagramma. The sequence continues at coordinate 1,723,960 of NW_024386832.1, forward strand.
TAGTTATATATTTCCGATAATCATTGCGATACCTGTTTAAACCCTGTTCTTTAGATAGTTGTTCTTTTGAAAAGCTTGTAACAGCTGTAAAGAATAGCTGTTTCCCCCACTGACTGTTTTCATGGCTACATGCTCTTCTTCCTCTGCAGGTACAGCAAAACAATTATTGCACTTTTTATGATGACCAGAGGCAGAACTGGTCCCTTATGTTTGAGTCAGAGAAATCAGCTTCAGACTTCTGCAAAGAGGTGAGCCTCAAATAATAAATACTGTGATTACAGTTGGGCCAACACAAAACAAACAGACTTTGTTTATTGACAGCACAAAGTCCAAAAGTATCAGGCGATCTTCAAAAAAACGATGTGTGTAGTCTACATTATGTACAAGCATGATGAAGAAGTCTTCACAAATTTCTCATGTGTGGGACTAATAAAGGTTATCTTATCTTTTATCATCAGGTATGTTTAGCAAAAGTGAACAGCGCTGCGACTGTAGATGTGGTGGTACTCCAGGACCTCAGTCTTGGTGAGGGCCAGTCAGTGGAGAATGGAGACTCTGTGGAGGTGGTGTACACGGGCTGGCTTTTGGAGAACCACACTTGTGGACAGGTCAAACACTCACGTCATTCATTTTAACAAGTATCAGTGTTTTTTGTTTTTTTCTCTTGTGGATTTTCTGGTTATGATGACGAACAAGTCTTTGAATCTTATTTGTATTGCTACAGATGTTTGACTCCAACCAAAACAAAGACAAGTTGCTGCGACTGAAGATTGGAGCTGGGAAAGTGATCAGAGTGAGTGAAAGTATACTGCAGTGACTGTGAATAGTAGCTCAAAGGGCTGTCCACACAGGAAGTGACATGCGGTGATGTGGCAACCCAACACCATAAAAAGAATGGGTGAAATAAGTGCGGGCGATATGAAGTTGGTGGTTCAAGTGAAACTAAATGAGGTGGTTGCTGATTGGCATGGCAGGGTGCTAAATACATCGGAGGATTATCTAGGCAGCCTGAGCATTGAATGTGTGTTAGCAACCAACCTTCAGCAGCAAGATAATGCATGCTGAGCTAATTGCTTTCTGTGTGGATTCATTGAATCAAGTAAAACGTAAATGAATAATGTAGCTGTCATGGCTAAAACACTGTAATTCCAGCTACATTTTTATGGAGCTCTGTGCAACTTGATAAACTCACTGATGCACACAGGATTTAAGTGAACTGAAGTTTGTGTGTCGTTCATGTTAACACACTGTGTGACCAGACTGTCCTTCGCTACGATGTTGTAATATTACGGTATGTACATCAACTAGCATATATTTTAGGTATGATGATCAGAGTTCCTGTTTCCATGACTAAGTAGCCTGTTGTAAAAGAACTAAGCTCGAAACATTATGCTCTCCATATTGCAGAGAGCTGCCTAATCTTCCCATCTTGACTGTTCTTGGAAAAGATTTAGTTCTACATTCAGTATTTAAAATTCAGTTTTATTTGTATAGCGCCAAATGACAAAAACTGTCACCTCAAGTCTCTTTAAATTATAAGGTAAAGACCCTGCAATAATACAGACAAAACCTCAACAATCAAACCTCCTTTGAGCAAGCACTTGGCGACAGTGGTAAAGAGAAACTGCCTTAAAAGAGGAAGAAACCTCTGGTGCAATGAGGCTTGGGGAGGGTGGTCATCTGTTATGACCAGTTGGGTTGATGGGAGGAAGACAGCATACAATACACACTGTGGAAGGGAGTCAGATATTAATAATGAATAATGATTATGATGGTGAGTGAAACAGAGCATCATGGTAAGCCCCCAGCAGCTAAGCCTATTGCAGCATAATCACCTGATCCAGCCTTAACTATATCCTTTTCTTAGGCTTTATGAAAAAGGACAATTTTAAGCCTAATCTTACACGTAGAGGGGAGCTCTGTCTCCCTGGGCCAAACTGGGAGCTGGTTCAACAGAAGAGGGGCCTGAAAACTGAAGGCTCTGCCTCCCATTAGGCCTGCAGAGCGAGAGCGAAGTGCTCTAATAGGGTGATATGGTACTACAAGGTCATTAAGAGAAGATGGGGCCTGATTATTTTAAGACCTTGTATGTGAGGAGCAGGATTTTGGATTTAACAGGGAACCAATGAAGGGAAGCCAATACAGGAGAAATGTGCTCTCTCTTTCTAGTCCCTGTCAGCACTCTTGCTACTGAAGACTTTTCAGGGAGTTTTTAGGACATCCTGATGATAATAATGAATTACAGTACAGCCAGTGAAGAGAAGCCAGTATGGGAGAGAAAACTCATCCCTATCAGTACTGATGTTGCAGAAATCTTTGTGCTTTTCTTTTTTTTTTTTCTTTTCTTTGTACAGGACTTGGTGATGGGAATAATCATCACTGTCTGACATGCCTCATGCTAGCTTGTGATGTAATTTGGCAAGCTAACAAAACACTGTCAAAAGCAACATTAGAGGGTTCTATTCTTATGTTATAGATTGTAACCTGCACTGTGCTTAGAGCCGTTTGTTTCTCACTTAGAGAGACTACAGCCCACATTCTTCACTGTCCACAGACTGTTAGTCAACCAAGAAAGTTGGAGAATGCCTCATTTTTAAAGATATGTTACAGTTCATTCACTCATTAAAAATAAAAAGCACATAATACATGAAACGGCTTAGCTACTGCCTGCTTAAATGACAAAGAAAGCCAATATTACATTCTCACATTAGGTTTGATATTAATTTGTTTTACAATGCTGGGGTCGTAAATGAGACCAGTGGATTAGCCAGCTGCTTTTAGGCTCACCTTAACTTATGATGTTGTCGATTAAATAAATAGAATTTGCAGTTTATTAAATCATCACTTATTTATATTTGCTTTTGTGTTGGGTCTGTCCTGCATTTCTGATCATCCAAAAATGCTACAGTTGCTTTTGAAAGGTTCTAGCATAGCTTTAAATGAGTGTGTGAGCACTGAGATTGTGCCGTTTATCACTCTTCTGTTGCTATTATGTTATTACCTCATCATCTCTTTCCTCTCCTTCGCTGTATGCACAGGGCTGGGAGGAAGGGATGCTGGGGATGAAGAAGGCAGGCCGTCGTCTCATTGTCATCCCACCCGATTTAGCTTACGGATCTAAGGGTGTCCCTAACCGTGTCCCGGCTAACAGCACTCTTATCTTTGAAGCAGAGCTTCGACGGGTAACATCCGCTGCACAGTCCTCGACATCTCCCTCATCTGCTTGTATCTGTTTTAGCAACTATAGTCTACCGTTCAACCACTTTCTGAAATATTAGAAGCTTATTGAGCTTGTTTTGTGGTTTAGGTCAAGTTCTCAAAGGACAGTGGCTCTGATCGGGCGAGTGCTGGCTCCAGAGACTCTGCTGCTCCTTCCCCAGCCCTCAGTATTGAAAATCTGGTCCCAGAGCCCTCAGCACAGCCCCCCTCTTCAGGTTCAGGAAGACCAGGGTAAGATTTAAACCTGATAAAATAGTTAGCACTATTATTCTAAACTTTGTTTTTTTCCTCACAGTAGCTGATTTGTCTTCCCAGGGAGCCACCACTTCGTGCAAAGTCAAACTCTCTGAGTGAGCAGCTGGCTGTAAGCAAGCACCTCATTTTGTGTTTTTGGTATTCATTTGTTTTGGTGCTGTGAAGATTGGAGCTGCTATTCTTCTCCAATTTCAGCATCCAGATGCTACTAAAGCCAAACTGATTTCTCGGATGGCAAAAATGGGCCAGCCCATGCTGCCGTTTCTGACAGGGGCGGCCAGCCAGCCTGAATCCAGTGACTCTGAGCTTGAGGTCAGTATCTTGTCATGTGTACTGGTTTAGCATTTTCCTGTTGTCAGTAACCTAAATATTACTGCCCTTGTATCCAAAGCCTGATAAACTTTATTCCTGTACCTGTAGTTCATTTTAAACCCACAGGTGCTTAAAATACTCTCCAGAAAATGTACCTGAATCCTGCAGCTAAGCCTGGTTTAGTGTATTTTTAGGTATTTCTTTAAAAAGATTTCTATCTTTGGAAATGACCACCGCCCTCCTGTAGGGCCGGTGTACTGTTTGTAGCTGTAGTCCACGAGGTAGAGCAGGTCATCCACTAATTGGAAAGTTGGTGTTTAAATCCCTGCCTGCTCCAGTCGCCATACCAAACACCGCTGGACAAGATACTAACCCTGTGCTCTGCAATGGATGCGTCATGAATACGCGTATGAATGTTAGATAGAAAACACTTGCTGCCAGTATGCTGGGGTTCTTACTGGTGGATGGGAGCGTTGCTTCTTCATGTTTTCAGGTCATGGAATGGGTCCTGACTGTCGTTTGCACTTTATTTACTATTATTAGGGTTGTTATTAGAAGTATTAGTGTTATCTGCAGTACCTGCTTTAAAAGACTTGGTGTTTAAGCTTCACAGGACAAATTTATGGTAAAAACTTCATGTCAGGAAGTCCCTGAGATTGTTCCTTGGCTCTCACAGCTGATCTAGATTAGGAGGCTATTTTCTGTAAAAAACAAAAAACAAAGGAAAATTAGTCCAGTGCTGTAATTGTTTAACTTTGTCTGTACAAAACCCACAAACGCCGCATATGGAATAAAATGGCTCCTTGCTTATGTTTTCACAAAAGATGAAACTGTTTTATATTGTATGTTATTTCTTGTTACATTTAAAGTGGCATCTGAGTGAAATGTGGATCAGCTGGCACTTAGCCACACTGTCCCAAAACACAACTGTACTTCATACTGTTGTGTGTCTGTGTGTCTCCATGGATGTGCACAAACACAAATGTTTGGATGTTTTTCTGTTTGTAAAACATTTACATGTTTTACTTTTTTCCCTTTTTATTAATGATATTTAAAACATTTAGAATAGAATAGAATAGAATTCAACTTTATTGTCATTGCACATGCACAGGTACAGGGCAACGAAATGCAGTTTGCATCCATCCAGAAGTGCTTTAGTGATATAGATATATTACAATATATATTAGCAATAATATAGATATGTGAGTATATTACAGAAATGGGTCTATTATGGAATGTTATAATGTACACGGTATGAAGTATGTTGTGAATATTCTATAACTATAAGTATGTACAGGCTGTAGTGAGTACAAGCTATGTACAGGATATGAACAGGATATAAATATGAAAAACTATACAGAATATGAAATAAATAACTTTACAGAATCTGAGATATACAGCTATACAGAAATGGGAACTATGCAAGTTGTAAACAGTTGTAGGATTAAAGATTATCGAATGTACAGAATGATTATTTACACAGAGCTATACAGTAGTGCAGTTAAGATAAGTGAGGGTGTAGATAGTTTCTACAGAGGCTATATGGTTAAATGGTTATATGGTTAAAATAGTGTTTTATGTTTGTCTTTAGCAATAGAAGACAGTGTGTATGAGTCATTACATTTCAGGTTAGTTTGATTTTACAAAACCGCGATTGTAACCATATTTTTTAATATGACTAATAATGAATAACTAATAATAAGTATCTTTGTGTATGTATATATATATATGTTCATACATTTAGAACGCTCTTAACACTTTGTCTTTATTGATTTTTAAGTCATCTTGTTGATTAATGTGGTCTGTGGCTGTAGAGGTGTGTGGGATTATTACACTGTCTTATGCTCTTAGATTAATTTTAGTTAAACAGGAAACTAGCATTGCATTTTGATTTCAAAACTGTGGACATTACCAGACAGCAGAGCCGAAGAGGAAAAATTTAAATTGCAGTGGTGCTCGACATGTCCTTAAATCTAATCCAAGTCTAAAAGAAAAATGATGAGATTAATGCATCTCTTTCACATGAAAATATGACACACAAAATGTTTTCTGGCATCATCATTGGTGAGTTCACACTGCTGTGCGTTTATCTCCAGGACACCAGTGGCAGCAGAGCAAAGGATCATCCCGTAGTTTCATCTCCAGTGCCGATCACCACTGCTCCTGCAGCTGCTGCACACGGTAAACTTCTTGTCCTTACTCATCCGTCAGTTCTCTCTTCCTGCATTTGTAAAATTGCAGTGTTTTTCTTGCAGTACATCCTCATCCTCATGCTCCTCCCACCTCCGCCTTACTTCCTGTTATGAGCACTGTGACAGCACAGCCTGGACTGCCAACCAGCAGCCACGCGTTCCAGGTGTAGCATCGCCACTGTTTGTACTAACTTAATGCTTTTAATACATGTTGGAAGAAGTGGTGGCAGAGATGGAAAATGTGTGTTTATGTCAGTGCATTACATCATTTCAAAGCCTTGCTCCTACACACAGACTCCACTGCAGCCTGTGGGCCAGGTCTACCCTGCACCAGCTGTCCCATACATGGGTAGGATTCAACCACCAGGAAGCCACTAGTTCATTTGATGACCTCATGATAATAATGCTGGATGCAATGGTTTCAAATTACACACCCTTGTGTGCTCCCGTTGTTTCTCAAGGCTCTGGGGATGTGACTTCCTTCTTGATGACTGAGGCCAGGCAGCATAACACAGAGATTCGCTTAGCTGTTGGAAAAGTAGGCGATAAAGTGGATCAGCTGGCTTCAAAGGTACACTCTGAAATGGTACAAAATCATGAAGCAGCTTTAATGCAAAGCAGAAACATTTGATTTCGTTTTTTTTCTTCTTTCCTCAAAATCTTAACAGATCGATGATCTTCAAAGGCAGGGGGGCCTTTCCACGGGTTTGTCTACTGTGTCGATGGAAACCTCCATGATCTTACACAATATTCAAAGAATTGTTCAGGTACATGCATCAGCAGCACAGTGCTTTATAGAGGCATTGTTAAATCCCCCCATCTGCAGCTGTTCTGAGCACTTATTTTGCTTTCAGGAAAATGAGTGTTTAAAAAAAGAAGTGTTTGAGAAAAGTTCTCGCATCGAGGAGCAAAACCGTAAGATCGGAGATCTCATCAACCAGAACCAGAGGTGAGTTGAAAGAATTAAGGTTTACGCACAGATACGGGGCAGCCTAAAGCTTTAAGTCTCTTTAGATGTTCAGATTCTTATTCCTTGCACAGTGCCATCAGGGATCTTGGCAGTAAAATTCAGAGATTTATAGACTCTGAATTTTGAAGCCTGTTTGTTAAGTGTGTGGCTGCTTGTTTGTTAATACAGGCACAATGTGGAAGCAGCCGAAATGCTAACGTGAAGATGAATTCCTTGATGCTGCAGTTGTTATGAAACTTTATAGAAACAGCAGAAACATTAACAGTTTAAAACATTTTTTTGTACCAGGCTGTAATTCAGGCTTTTAGTGACATAAGCCTGGATGTTCTGTCAGTACCAGCGAGTTTTAGTGTGATGCAGTTTTTAACAGTTCAGAATGGGTTGCTTCTAGTTCTAATGTTTAATTGTCTGTCTCTCTGTCACGTTGTAATTTGATCTTAACAGTAACCAAGCAGTCCCACATAGCCTAATGAAAGCACGAGGGAGTCTTTGAGCCTGAGTGTGCTTGATGCAGACGTGTGATTTTTCAGGTACATGGAGCAGAGTCACCTGATGCTGGAACAGAGGAATGACTCCCTCAAGTCGTCCAGTGAACAGAACCAGGCGAGACTGCTGCAGGCTGAGCAGGACAAAGTGAGTCGTTTGGTATTTTTGGTCTTTAATGAATCAAATAAGGCTGTTGGCTAAGTTTTGGATGTTTGTGGTGACAGACTTCCCTTATAGTGAAAGGACTAAGAACTTAACAGGACATGTGTTGGACTTAGTGGTCACATGCAGCATATTACAGTCTGCTGATTTTGTGGCAGGTGGCTGCGGGTCTTCACAATTGAGATTTAATGGGGGTTTTTGTTTGGTTTGTTTTTGTTCTTAAAACCTGAGAATAAATGTTGGTTAAACTGTTTTGGATTTATTTGTGATTTTTGTAATTGAATTGCTTATTAAGCGTACAAAGGGTGTGGTGTAAGGTTTAATAACGTGGTGTATTTGGTGATTCCAGCCTGCCTTCTTATTGTGCTCCTCTAGTTTGTACACTTGTGTGTCGCCAGTTTGTAGTTTGGACTTGGTTAAAGGTTTGCTGTCTGCTGATTCCACTCTTTTCCAAATGCTCTTTTCATTGTATTCAAGCTGCAGTGCTGCTCTGAGGAAAAACTCCTATTCACTGCTCTCTCTTCTCAGCATCCTCTGCCTCTGGACCTGGGCTCTGGCCAGGTGAGCCTGTTTCCTCTGTGTAGTGCCATCAGACTGGGTGGGGTCAGCTAGAATCTGTAAAATAAGAAAAAGCATCTAGAATTATAATCGATGTTTAAATTACAGGAAGAAAATGCTGCCTAAAGCAGTTTTGTTATGCTGTAAGAGAGCGCAGCTGAAAAAAATCCCGAGACTCTAAATAGTCATTTCCAGGTCATTGCAGACCAGAAAGCACAAAATTTAGCACAAAGAACTGTGAGAAGCTCCTGTTTGATCCCAGTCTGACTGCAGCCACTGGATCACCCTTTTTCATCATCCTTCACTGGCACCTCAACTAACCTTATTTCTTTTTTTGTCCTTCTGCTTCCTTTTCATCAATCAGCACTCACCATTTTCCTTCCACAGGGACACACTGCTAGCACCAGCAGACACTCATCCAGGCTTGTTTCTATGTTGTTCCACCATCTCTGTGGCTTTTATTTTGATATAGTGCCACCAGTACATCTTCCCCTCTCACCTCTCGCCAACTCCCCCAGGTTCGTCTAACAGAGGACCTGGCTTCAGCGGCAGCGCGGGTGTCTCAGCTGCAGCTCGAAGCTTCAGCTCACCAGCAGAAGGCCGCGGAGCTGCAGGGTAAACTGAGCACAGCGCTGCAGGACGGTGAGAGCCGCTGCCAACGCGTCGCTGCCCTGGAAGCACAGCTGGAAGGTGCTTGTGTGCTCGATTTAAATACACTGTGCCCGATAAGTATAAAAAACATTATAAAAATTGTGCCTTTTTATGGATATCAGAATTTTTGGTGCTGCAATCAGAGAGGTGCATTCAATACAGAGTCTACCTCCGCAGATATTATATCCATCCATTCGCTTCCGCTTATCCTTTTCAGGGTTGCGGGGGGCGCTGAAGCCTATCCCAGCTGTCATAGGATGAGAGGCGGGGTACACCCTGGACAGGTCGCCAGTCTGTCACAGGACCAACACACAGGGACTAAAGAATTAAAGTTTTATTCATGTCTCTCTAAAACATCTCCAACAGAAAAACACAGCGATGGTTTACGCAGGTTTAACTGCTTCTTTGTCCTGTTGTTTAAACTTAGAGCAGCTGATGCTGAAGCAAGACATGTTGGACATATTAGACATAACATGGAAGGATAAGACTCATTTTATTTATAGAATGTGCAAATCCTTTTATCAGATGAATACATTTCATACAAGTGAAGAAGCAAAAACCCCCCAAAGGTTTGAGCGCCTCGAGAGAGCGAACAAACTCGTAAATTTGACTAAATGTGTAACGAGCTTGTACTTTGGCTGGTTCATAGTCATCATTAGGTCCACTGTTAAACATTCCCCAAACGTTTTCCTAACAATCTGTCTGAATCTGAAATTGTCTGACTTAAAGCAGAAGATTTTCTTTCTTTAACATAACTGTTCCTTCACATTATTATGACAGTTAACAGGAATAGTTGAGGTCACACAGAAGCTGAAATCGGATTGTTAGAAAAGGAAATCTAAACTGTGTTTTACTGCAAAACATACAGCAGCCACACAGAAGGAAGCCTGTCCCGTATCCTCATAACGTTTAGCACCAGAAGTTTAGTGGTTAGCACTTTTGTTGTCCCACAATAAGAAGAGACTGGGTTAGAATCCCTTCTGTGGGGTGTTTGGATGTTCCCTGTTTGTGTGGGTTCTCTCCGGGTACTCGGGCTTCCTCCTACAGTCCAAAGACGCGCAGCTAATGGGGTTAGGCTAATCGTTAAATCTGGCTGTCTCTGTGGCCTGCACAGACAGATGTCATGGGGATGGAAGGAGGCTGACCTGTCCAGGGTGTCTCTGACTTCTCCCCCCCTCCCCCTATCCATGCATGGATGGATGGATAGATTTGAATATTTTAATTCTCTTTGAATTCTCCATTCTCAACGAATGCCTTAATGTATGCTCTCTCTACTCTCGACCATGCAGGGAGCTCACGCTTTCCCTTTTTGCTGAAATGGAGAGCAGCCTCAGTGTCCTTGTGGTGATTTGGAAAGTTCTGTCCATGCCTTAAATCTTTTGTCTTTCCCTGTAAACTTGCGGGCAGAGCTAACGACCACACAGATATTTTCCCTTCCAACATCTGAGCTACGAATGTTACTTTAACAGAAATGTTTGATTTAAAAAAATATGCATGTGTGACATCAGCAACAAGAAAATCAAGGCAACCCTGTGTAAGAACATCTAGTGCCTGGTACATAAAGAGCAAAGGAGAAGATGTCAGACTATTTTTTTTGAAAAATGGACCGGACTAACCATCTGTGTGTTCATGTGTTTCAGAGCTGAAGGAGGAGGCAGAGAGGGTTCAGACTCAGTACCGCTCAGAGAAACAAAGACGCAAAGAGACGGAGCTGAAAGTGAACACCATGGAAGAGGAGCTGCAGGACCTGAAGACGGACAAGGAGAGCCTAGAACGAGTAAGCGGATTTCATTCTTTTGTGAATGAATTACAGCAATACACAGTCACCATGGAAACAAAATCAAAAAGGGATGTCTGACAAAAAGGTGTGCCTCACATTTAGGCACTTTCAGAAAGAAAGAAGAAATGGCAGGTGGAGCGTCAGCGTCGGGATGAGGAGGTGGAGGAGCTCCGCAAGAGCAGCCAGCAGGAGCTAGACAACCTCCGAGCTCAACTTCGCAAGGCCAGGACCAGCAGTGACAACGCTGCATCAGAACAGGTCACATCTCTGCATCCAGCCCAAGGGCCATCACATCTTCTAAATGGAAAGATCAACAGTGTTTTGTGAACATTAACGTTGCTTTACATTCTTATTGAAGCTGTCTCAGCTGCAGGCAGAGCTTGAGCAGGAATGGAAGGGCAAGTGTTCCCAGATGTTGGCTTCAGCTAAAGGGCAGCACAGCAGAGAGGTGGCTGAACTAACAGAGCAGAGAGAGGGTCTGCAGGACAAGTTAACCCAGCTGCAGGAAAAGGTGCATGAGCTCGTGCTCTCATATTGTCTTATGATGTTCATTTTACGCCCTTTGGCACTTCATGTAAAGCACTTTGAGTTGCTTTGTCACTGAAACGTGTTTTTAAAAAAACTTACTTTTAAATGAATCTCTTAATTAACGTAGAAATGTGAGAAGTACACTGACCTTTTCTAGATGATTATTATAACAATAATAATCATTTTAACTCACCATTCATTTAGTAACTAGCAAACATTCCACATATATAATATAATACCACCACGTTTCATTACTGCGGTGTCCTGTGCCACTCAGCAGTAGTTTCTTCAATTGTTCAGTTTAAAGTTGAGAAAAGTTTATATTGGGACACGTACACGTTACATGGTGTGTTGTTGAATCATGTTTGCTGTCAATAGTTTACAGCTCTGAAGCAGCTGAGAGACTCAGAAGAACATAGTCTGCTGCAGCAACACAAGCATCATGAGGAGTTGCACGCTCTTCAGGAAAAAGTAAGATGGATGACTGCATTTAGCTCATCTTGTCTAACAAGATTAAATATTTATTATTAGCTGGGAATGCATTTTTTCAGCGACTTCACTACCCAGGAATATTTAGCCCTTTAGCACGGAGACTGTGCCTAAGCTGTAGCCAAATCTTGACATTTTCACCTGAGCAGAAAGCAGAGCTACACAGAATCCTGATCTTAAAAGTGATGGTAATAAGTGTGGCGGGGACTCCTCTGTTTCTCTGGGAAGTAACTGTTAAATGCCTGTTATGACTGATTAAAATAAGATAAGAAGAGCTTTATTTATCCTGAGGGAAATTCTTTTGTACACATGTTCAGTGCAGCGAGAGAGGCAGAGGAGCAGAGGAATAAGATACAATATGTACAACAGAATACAAGTATACAGTAATATACAGTAGGATAGTGCAAAATATAAGATCAAATAACTGTAACAGGTAACAATATAACTAAATCCTGAAGCTTATCAGTGCAGGTGATTCTAAAGTGACATAGTATTGTGCTATGATGGGGAGATGAAACAAACATTCAATGAAAAACTGTTGGTGCACGGTCTGAATGGGAACAGAATAGCTTTGTTATTAATCACCTACAGAGTGAGGAGGAGTTGTAAGGATCAGTTCTGCATTTCCAGTCTTTTGCTGCGTGTGCTCCGATGGTCCATCATGGAGGCGTGCATGGGGTGGGAGGGGTTACAACCATACCGTTGTGATTTACATTACATATATTTATGTCATGTTATTCTCTTCAAGTACACAGCCTTGGAGCAGCAGGGAGCGACTGTAAGACAGAAGCTGCGAAGACGAGTGGCAGAACTGGAGAGCAAACTGGAAGAGCAGGAGGCTTCTGGGGACACTGCAGCAGAGGTGAGAAGTACATGAAACCTTTCAAACAGAACAATTAATAGAAGGTGCAGTGCAGCCTTTGTCTTCATCTGTCACTTTAAGAAGCTGTTTAGCTGATAGAAATCACAGAATGAAAATCAGAAATGATCAGCAGCAGCTCATTAATGTCTCCAGATGCCAGTGCAGGGCGCTTTAGTCTTAGCTTTCAGCTTGTTTTCCATAAGACTGCCTGATGTTTCCAATCCAGTACTGGATTCTGATGTTGAGTCCGTCATTCATATATATGTGTGTGTGTGTGTGTGTGTGTGTGTGTGTGTGTGTGTGTGTGTGTGTGTGTGTGTGTACACACACACACAGAAAGTTATGGTTAAAAAAATAATTCCCGTATAAAGTAAATGGTTTACTCCGTAACATGATTGCGTATGAAACGAGCTTCCTACAGTCTGAGAGAACAGAGTCTTTTAGAAGTAAAATTGGGGAATGGTCCCAGACTTTGAGAGGCTGTGTGGGCACATAGTTCAACAGTTTAAAAATAATATTTCTACATGCACAGCTGTAAAGTATTGGCTGGTTTTATAATATATGTTACAGAATATCAGTAAAAGAATCAGAGAATCTTTAGCAGTGTCTGTACGTAAAACCTGTATCGAACATTGAAGATGTTCAGATCCTGAGACAGGACTGCATTGAAAACAGACACGACTCTGCTGAGGAGAACACGGCATCACACAACAAAGACTAAGATGACGTGCTTATATAGAAACATTTTGGCCATTATGAAAAGCTTTAAGCTGCTGAGCAGGTAAAATCTGTCCTGGCAAAATAAAATTATTAAAATCTTCCTGGCATGAAGTTGACATTTATATAAGAGATTTTGTTAAATATATTTTCAGAGGCCTAATTATAACCTAATTTGATTTAAATGACTGATGTATTGTTTGAAGAGACACTTTGTATAATTAATGTTTAATATCTTGAGAGCACAGTTTTTCACAGAGGGTTTGTATCATAAATAATGCTTCAGTAAATTCATTTTCTCATTTTGTTTTCTATGTAGAACGCTACGAATATCTCCATCTTTTTATGAGAAGCCAACAGTTAGGACAGCAGGTTTCTCTGAGAAATCAGTCTAAGGAGCTGGGACAGAAAAACATTCTTGAAGTTTCTTCTTTTTAAGTCTCTTTTCATCCATGACCTAGATGACTGAGAACCTTCAGACATATCTGAGACATCAGGTTCAACAGGAAGTCAAAGTGCTGATTTGCACCATAGTCATGGTTGCTTAAAGCTTAGGTCAGAGGAGTGATGGCTCTGCAGCTCCTGTAAAATCAAACATCATTAGATGAAATGTAATGAGTGAATATAATGAATAATATAGAGAAATTGAGTGAGGAGCATGAAATACAGGATTATGTTCACGCTCCTTTAAACTGAGACAGCATGACCGATCACCATCATAGCCTTTGTAGTACATCAACAGTAGGTCTGATTTTGGGACGTAGAGTTTCTTCTTCTATGATTTAGTCCTAAAAATACCAAACACGTGTTCTCACTCATAATCAGTGGGTTTACTAGTGTGGGTACACATCATGGATCACAGCTGGTAAATGGACTGGTTCTTATATAGCGCTTTTCTACTCTGAGCACTCAAAGCGCTTATCAATAAGCTGAAGTAAAAGTTTGCTTATTGGTACGCGCATTAGTGTGATGCTGTGTGAAGTCTAAGGCCAGTGCATGCTGGGACATAACTCACCATTTGTGTTCTTGTAGGTGAAGCGTGTGATGAACGGAGTGTTCCACTCACTGCGAGGGGAGTTCGATCTCACTGAATCCTACACCGGCCAGGCTGTGCTGGGGGTCATTGTCTCTACCATTAAGGTAAAATCCTTTTGAAGCGATCAGGAGCCTCACAGCATTCGAGTGTCAGTCGTAGCGCCTTTATTCTAAAACACTTCCACTGCTTCGGCACCTTATGTTCAACCAGGAAGCCAACTTTGCAGCTCCTTGCCACACCACACACGCCAAGAGTTCTTTAGTTCCAGTTCCTTTCACCTGTCCCCTCAGACCTCCTGGCACCGCCCCCCGTGAGCTTACTGTACCACCCCTCCACTGCAGCAGAGCCACAGACCACACCTTTCTTTTTTTATATGCAGCCTTTGTGCAGAAATTCAGAGTTCTTAAATGTTTGGACTAATCGACACATCTTTTGTCTTACATCTCCACAGGTGGAAAGGCATTGTTCATTTATCCATATTGTACAATCACAGCACTCATCTCATGATAATGGAAGTGTTTGACTGGCATTTGGTTTTGAATCACAGAATTCTAGAACCAGCCATTAATGTGGTTTTCTTTTCTTCTAGGATGTAACTCTGCAGCTCCTTGGTGCCAAAGGCGGAGCTGCAACAAGACCAATTACAAACGAGGAGGAAACAGCGGAGGAAGAGGAGAAAGAAGAGGTTGAAAATGTGAAACAGGAAGAAGAACCTCACCAGAATGTGCACATAAATGGAGAGACAGAGGTCAGAAAGGAAGAGGAGGAGGAGGAGGAACATGTGGCTGATTCAGATTCTCATCAAGTCAGGGAGACTCGTGAGGATCAGGAAGAAGCAGCTGAGGAGACGGTGTGTGAGTCAAACACAACAACTCAGGCAGAACATTCAGAAAGCACAGATATCCATCCGGTTTCAACGACTGAACTCGAATCAGAAGAGCTGACAATAACGGCAGCACCAGCAGCAGAGTGCGAGGTACAGGAGGAGGAGGGGCAGCAGCCTGCTCCTGAAAGCTCTGCAGAAGATAAAGACACCAGCAAGTCTTTGGATCCAGATGAGCGTTCACCTGACGATGGGCAAGGTGCTGTGTCAGAAACAAACGCTGCAGTGACCAGTGAGGCATGCGTGGACAGCGTGGAAGATGATGGAGAGGATGTAGGAGAAAAAAATGCTGCTTCTCATAAAGCCTTTGGACCCCCATCCAACCCGCCTCCACCACCGAGCGCACTTCAGGACACCTCGGGAGAGAACACAAGGTGAGTACAGGTCATAACGGCTGGTGGTAAAGTTACGAGTTTGATTTTGTGGCTCTGCTGGTCAAAAAACAAAAAGCCTCACTGGCCTCCCTATAGACTGGGAAGCTGCGTCCATTTTTCATATACACTTTATGGTTAATGTTATTCCAGCCAATCACAACAATGTTTCAGTATAAAATTATACACACAGGACAGAGTGAACATTGGTTACATGGTTGCTTTAATTGTACAAAGTCGTTTATATTATTTCATGACACATTTAATCGTTTTTTTAACAGCAGGGCTCATGTGCTTATAATTCGTGCTTATAAATGCGTCCTTGAACGCATCACGTTTCAAGTATTCTTTCTTAGACTGTCGTGGCAAACAGCTGTCAGTAATACTGAAAAGTTTACCAGTGGAGCCAATGAATAATGTAACGTTAAGCGCATAGAGAGTGTTAAGAAAAGACTTGTAACTTGCAACATATTTATGTCTTCATTACTACTGACATACCCTCCTGCTAACTAACCGCTTGTATAAACGCTATCCTGCTGGCTTTATTGCCTCGCCCCACCTCTTTCTGCTATTCTCTCAGTCTGACTGGGAGAATTGATGAGGAAAATGGAGAGGAGCCATTTTTCCAGAACACAACTCCTGCCAATCCCCCCGCAGCACCCAGCGAGGAGGAAGAGGAAGAGGAGATGGTAAGGAAGGATCTGTAGAGTTCAGGCAAAGCTCTCAGATTTGATTGAGCGCTTTTACCTCATCCCACTAAACCCAGCCCTTCCCGTGTGTTGTGTCAGAGATGTTTTAGCACTTGGACACTATTTGTGATTTTCTTCTTCTTCTTTTTGCCTCTGCTTTGTGTCCAGAGCCTAAAGGGGCGTCCACCGCCTGCTCCCCTGTTTGGTGATGACGAGGATGATGATGATCTGGACTGGATGAACTGACATGGAACCAGAGCACTATTAGTCTGCGTCTTTTAATTTCCAAAGCTACAAACACTGCAAGGTGTACCAGCTGTGTCT
The DNA here is from genome assembly GCF_900408965.1 of Simochromis diagramma. Taxonomy (NCBI): domain Eukaryota; kingdom Metazoa; phylum Chordata; class Actinopteri; order Cichliformes; family Cichlidae; genus Simochromis; species Simochromis diagramma. Next base: position 1,740,444 of record NW_024386832.1, read on the forward strand.
CCACGGTAGAGCCGTGAAGGTGAAAGAGATGAACTGACTGAACAGAGGATGGTCAGTCTAGCTCTGCAGCGCCATGTGATCCTGGTCAGTGATTGGCTGCTGCAGACAAAGCAAAGCTTCAGCCTTGAAAGCCTGTAATTAGAGGAATCTAATGAAATGCCTTTCTGTACTTGTTTAATAACAGTTGATGATGCAATCAGTTCAGGCCCAGATTTTAACATGCAGTGTAGCAGATTCACATGCAGGAATAAATGATTTCAGACTGTACTCGCTAAGTTTTTAATCACAGTTTTAAAAACTGAACTTTTACATACTTTTGTTAAGCTGATATTAATTTCAAAAAATAAATGATGAGAGACACGTGGCCTTTATTGACTCTCCTGGTTCAGTGTTATGTGTTTTACTGTTAAGTAACTGTGTAAGTTCAGTCCTGGCTATTTCAGGAACATTCACTGAAGTGAACATCATCCTTTTATTTACATATAAAAACTATTGATTGGTTATAAGTTAAAGCACAAAGCATGATTGCCTTTTTAGTGGCATGTCTGCCAATGACCAGGAGAGGGAGCTCTAGACCAAAGGAAAGCTACACTGCTGCTGAGTAAGCGCCATCAAGCTGACGAGCAACCTGTAAGAAAATGTACGCTCGGCGTCAGATGAAAGGTTTCAGTAATTAGTGAATTCAATTCAAATGTGAGAAAAGCCAAAAATTCCTACTTTTCCTTTTTCCTAGTTTTAGTTGGCATGAAGTGAACCTTTAATACATTTAGTCTGTTAGGGGTTAATGTTAGCCTGTGCAGTGTTTTCAGTGGTCCAGCAACTTACATTTAAATCTGTACCTTTAAATTCCATAAAAATATGGAAAGAAAAATATGTGCACACACAGTGAAATACAGGGAGTGCAGAATTATTAGGCAAGTTGTATTTTTGAGGAATAATTTTATTATTGAACAACAACCATGTTCTCAATGAACCCAAAAAACTCATTAATATCAAAGCTGAATGTTTGTGGAAGTAGTTTTTAGTTTGTTTTTAGTTTTAGCTATTTTAGGGGGATATCTGTGTGTGCAGGTGACTATTACTGTGCATAATTATTAGGCAACTTAACAAAAAACAAATATATACCCATTTCAATTATTTATTTTTACCAGTGAAACCAATATAACATCTCCACATTCACAAATATACATTTCTGACATTCAAAAACAAAACAAAAACAAATCAGCGACCAATATAGCCACCTTTCTTTGCAAGGACACTCAAAAGCCTGCCATCCATGGATTCTGTCAGTGTTTTGATCTGTTCACCATCAACATTGCGTGCAGCAGCAACCACAGCCTCCCAGACACTGTTCAGAGAGGTGTACTGTTTTCCCTCCTTGTAAATCTCACATTTGATGATGGACCACAGGTTCTCAATGGGGTTCAGATCAGGTGAACAAGGAGGCCATGTCATTAGTTTTTCTTCTTTTATACCCTTTCTTGCCAGCCACGTTGTGGAGTACTTGGACGCGTGTGATGGAGCATTGTCCTGCATGAAAATCATGTTTTTCTTGAAGGATGCAGACTTCTTCCTGTACCACTGCTTGAAGAAGGTGTCTTCCAGAAACTGGCAGTAGGACTGGGAGTTGAGCTTGACTCCATCCTCAACCCGAAAAGGCCCCACAAGCTCATCTTTGATGACACCAGCCCAAACCAGTACTCCACCTCCACCTTGCTGGCGTCTGAGTCGGACTGGAGCTCTCTGCCCTTTACCAATCCAGCCACGGGCCCATCCATCTGGCCCATCAAGACTCACTCTCATTTCATCAGTCCATAAAACCTTAGAAAAACCAGTCTTGAGATATTTCTTGGCCCAGTCTTGACGTTTCAGCTTGTGTGTCTTGTTCAGTGGTGGTCGTCTTTCAGCCTTTCTTACCTTGGCCATGTCTCTGAGTATTGCACACCTTGTGCTTTTGGGCACTCCAGTGATGTTGCAGCTCTGAAATATGGCCAAACTGGTGGCAAGTGGCATCTTGGCAGCTGCACGCTTGACTTTTCTCAGTTCATGGGCAGTTATTTTGCGCCTTGGTTTTTCCACACGCTTCTTGCGACCCTGTTGACTATTTTGAATGAAACGCTTGATTGTTCGATGATCACGCTTCAGAAGCTTTGCAATTTTGAGACTGCTGCATCCCTCTGCAAGATATCTCACTATTTTTGACTTTTCTGAGCCTGTCAAGTCCTTCTTTTGACCCATTTTGCCAAAGGAAAGGAAGTTGCCTAATAATTATGCACACCTGATATAGGGTGTTGATGTCATTAGACCACACCCCTTCTCATTACAGAGATGCACATCACCTAATATGCTTAATTGGTAGTAGGCTTTCGAGCCTATACAGCTTGGAGTAAGACAACATGCATGAAGAGGATGATGTGGACAAAATACTCATTTGCCTAATAATTCTGCACTCCCTGTAGATGTGTGTGTGTGTGTGTGTGTGTGTGTGTGTATATATATATTTACTTCTGACTAGTTCTTTCCAGTGGGATATAGCTGTCAATTTTCATTGGCTCATGGTTTTAAGTACAGTTAGTGACTTGGTATTTTTTCAAGGCTAACATTCTGATTTGTCCCAGCATAAAAACATGTGGGACTAATAAACTGAATCTAGCTTTTATGTTGCCTTGCTTTCCCATGAAATGTTAAGCATCAGAACATTTACTCCAGGTCAGTTTTTATTCACCAACTCATAGTTACTTTGTATCAATTAAAGCTGAAAATACCTTTATTTACATACAGAAAAACAAAACACATACAGTGTTTTTGTACACCATATTTGGTAATTAATGAAGTAATAATTTTACCTTCATACTTGAATAGGTGCCAGTATGTGGTTTTTTTAGCTTTAGAATATGACACTTGACAAGGCTGCAGTTTTTAACAGATCTTAGATGTATTTTTTGGCCCTGGAAAATGAATCTGGGTCTCAAAGCTGATGGTGATAATAAAGTGAATAAAAGCATTTATCCACCCTGATGCCCTCGGGGTACAAAAATCACCTGATCGTCTCAGACCTGCAAGGATCAGGGAACTTTTTCCACTTTTTGTTTGATTTTTCTTACGTAGCCACTCACCAGGTAACTGTCTTTAAAACCGGCCAAGCTCCTACTGATCCTCGGCATTTGTCTGCAAAAAGGAAGGAAAAAAGCATCACTGCAGCATTTATAGTTAAAGGGAACTTCTTCTTTTTTTTTTTTTTCTTTTTTTAACTATTCTTTATAAGAGTTGTCATAAAAAACAAATAACTGCATATGGGAGAGAAGTTAGCCTTCATGGCTTTCTGCCAGATGGGGTCTTTTGAGAAAGTGGCATTTAAACCCAAAACGTGATCTGAAACCTAAACGAGTATCTTTTGGTTCTTAATCGTTACCAAACTGTGACTCAGAACTGAAATTAATGCACGTGTTGAGACCATAATGTGTTAAAACACTGGCGGATGAATCCAGGGAAGTCGCCTCACCATGTCACACCTTGGCAGAAAATATGCTCACTTTCGGTTGTATATTGCTTGTGTTGTCTAAAAATTTAAATTGCCAACAACCTCTTTTATGTTTACATGCACTTGTTATGTATTTGTTTTGGCTGGACTGGTGAAATCTTTTCCTCCAGCAGGGCCACAGCAACAGGTTATGAAGGTGGGGACATCTCTCAACCCGCCGCAGCACTTTGAAATAATGTGTTTCATGCAGGCTGATGGCTAATTTTAGCATATATGTGTTACCAGATGATGTGTTTCCATCCATCACTGTGGTTAATGTGTCAGGGTGGGCTGATGATGAGTGGCTCATTGGGATTTTCTCTCACTGGAATGGAGAATATTTCTTAGAAGCTGCTACTAGCACTGCCATTAGCCAAGTGGCTTTACTGCAGGAAGCAAGGAGAAAGTATCCTGCTTTATTTTATTCTCATACATTGAAAGTGGATTATATTTGAAGTACAGGAATGATGAATGCAGCAATGACCAAAGACCTCTTTGATGATAACCTCCTCAGGACCTTGGATTGGGGCGAAGCACGTGGTTGTGATGCTTCCATCCAATCTGACGGAGCTTCAAGTTCTGTAAAGAGGAATGGGAGTAAAAACACACCAAGCTGTGCTTGTAGTGTCATCCTCAAAAAGATGTAAGACTGTAACTGCTGCCAAAGATGCTTCAACATATTATTGTGTAAAGGCTGTGAATACTTATGTACATGTATTTTTTTATTTTTGATGAATTTGAAGCAAATTTCTTTCACTTTGTCATTATGGGGTGTTCTGGGTGTTCATGGAGAAAAATGAATTCAACCCACTTTGGAATAAGGTTGTCCACAGTTCAGGTGGAGCGCTAACTTGGTGGAGGAGGTGTCTGTCTCGCGAATCCAAACTGGGAGCTGGTTGCACAGAAGATGAGCCTGAACGGCTCTATTGGAGGGATACGATCCTATGTGGTCTTTAAAAGAAGATGGGGCCTGATTATTCAAGAGGAGCAGGATTTCATATTCGATTCTGGATTTAGCAGGTAGCCAATGAAGACAAGACAATATGGAAGAAATCTTCCATCTCTTTCTAGTCCCTGTCAGGACTCTTGCTGCAGCAGTTTGGATCAACTGAAGGATTTTTAGAGAGTTGTTAGGACATCTCAATAATAGTGAATTACAGTCGTCCAGCCTAGAAGTAAGAAACGCATGAACTAGTTTTTCAGCATCACTCTGAGACAGGATATTTCTAATTTTAGAGATGTTGCACAAATGCATATATGCACAAATATTAAACATATTTGTTTAATTTGCACTTTGAATGATATGTTCTGGTCAAAAACGACTTCATGATTTCTCAGTGTTACTATTGGACTTGTAGTGATGAATCATTGCATATCTTAAAGATCAGGGTTACATTCACTCATTTTACAGTCTTTTTGGGCGATCTTTTTTATGCTGCACTGACACTGTCTTTAGAGCAGCGCCTCCTTCCAGGCAACATGTACATGGAAAACTGTAAGCCAAACTTGTAGGGGGAAAGAAATGACCCATCTCCGGACTGCAAGTGGTGAGGTTGTGAAAAAAACATAAAGCCAACCAAAACATTGCACCTGGGAATTTGTCAATATGTGAAAGAACCCAAATCTGCACAAGTTGGGAAGCCACAGTACACTTAGATAACAAAACAGCACTACACCACTAATATCCTGTTATGTTATCAAAAGCATAAAACCATATTTATCAAAAAAAACAACTTAAGAGTGCCTCATTTGAAGTCTATATTGACCCAGAAATCAGAGGCTGACACAGACACAAAGAGGTCTCTGACCCTCCCTAGGACTGTCTTTTACGTGGGATTCAGTTGGACAACTCGCAGGAACTGCACAGTGAGAGTGGGAATAAGATCAAAGTGCTAATACAAACACAACTGCTGGGTTTAGTCTTCAGTGTCGTGTGTAGAGAGTGCTTGTTGATCACGTATTTTCCTGATTACCCTGGCCTCCATGCAGGAAGGCTGGAAATGAATTCTGTCTCAACTCCTCATAAACTTCTCATGTATGCCAAGGATACTTGTAAAAGGACATACTTGTTATTGTCAAGTCATTTCCTGTCATCCAGCCACATCAGGTACAACGGGAAAACCAACCTAATATAAACTATCTAATATAGTACGGGTCACTATGGTGCAGCACTGACCCAAAAGTCCTGGAAGCACTCACGTTGAAATCTGAGAGGTTTGTACAGTTAAACTACGACTTGAATGTTTTTTTAAAGATTACATCCTCTAAGACCTTTTAATCATAAAATAAAACTCTGCAAAAAACCAGCATAAAACATTCTTCTGCAGAGTAGGTCTTTGTACGAAACGGTCCATGTGGACTGCAACAAGATTTAGGTTTATGCCAGGTGTCAACATGAGGTTTCACTGAACTTTGTCATCACATTGCTTCATCATGGTAAATGGACTGATTCTTATATAGCGCTTTTCTACTCTCACCGAGCAGTCAAAGCACTTTATACAACTCGTGCATTCACCCAACCATACAAGCACTTTATCTAAGGGTTTTCATGCTTCTATCTAACATTCACTCGCATTCATACTCCGATGGATGCATCGGTGGGCAACATGGACCCTTGCCCAAGGATATTTGGCACGCAGACTAGAGCAGAATGGGATCGAACCACCAACCTTCCGGTAAGTAGGTCACCCGCTCTACCACCTGAGCTAAGTAAGTTGTCAAAGGTAACAATTTCCTTTGTTTCTCACTTCATAAATGCAGATGACAAATGTGGGACAGAGCAGGAGGCCTCAACTCAAAGTCAAACTTGCTCAAGTCAGAAAAACAGTTAGTGGACACTTGTACTGTTTTTAAACATTAGCTTTCATTTCATTATAAAGAAATCCATTTCATATCATGACTTAGGCCTTCTCTGTGGCTCAGGCTGACAACAACAAAAAAGAACCAGAGTGTCCCAGAGTGGTTGTTTGTGGCACATGGGCCCCTGTACAGAGCCACAGCATACGGGGAAGTGAGTGATGGTGGTGTTTGGGAGACGCTGGAAGTGGGAGAAATGTGAAAAAAAAGGTAAAAACACAGGAAGCGGCTGCAGTGAAAACTTTGATTGTTTTTAAAGCTCAGTTTCTCCTCAGTGTGTGTCATAGCTTTGCTCTTCTCCACGGCTGGTTTAAGGACCAACAACAGCAGAAGCAAGAATAGCTTCAATACTAACATTGTTTTGTTTACAAGTGAGTTTCCTTGGCTTGATTTGATTGTATAAATTGTATTTTAAAGCTACAGAAACCCAGATTTCAAACGCATGCTGTCCATTCAGGTTGGTCCCAAATTTTCACACCCTAAACCTTGAAGACTTTCAAAGAGCCCTTTGAATAAATGACCTCAGTTCAGTTGAATATCAGCACAAACACCTATGCCTAATTTTAGTTCCCAGTAACACTGAGTATTTGTCACTGGGCATTAGTGCGTGCTGCTAGCTACTAAGTAAACAAGTAATGCTGCTAGTTCACCAAAGGAAACAAAATACAGCCAGGCCTGTTTTTTTCACATGTACAATACCTTATGTGCTGTCATTTCATTAAAAATGACTTGATTTCTTTTAGTGTACATGGTTTTCCAGCTTCCTCGGGCACAATGAGCTTTATGTGTTAGTGCCCCAGTTCCCGTAGGGGAGCTCTGGAACATTTTGTGTTTACAGCTTTACTGCGATAACATTTTCCCCTCTGAATCACAGGCAGTGCTGTGTGGTGGTGCCACCTTTCCCCTGCCCACTAACAGGACACTGTCTGTCAGTCGGCTACTTTGCCAGCTCCCACACTAAAGTTCCTTTGAAATACCAGTTTGTTTATTCTAGCGTACTAAATATGCAGTGTGCAGGTCAAATAACCTCAGGTTTGCTGTAGGGAGAGGCAGCATTTTTTGATGTTCTGGCCTCAGTCATTTTTAGCTAAATCCTGCAAGTGTCTTCAGTTCTGTTTTCACGCTGCTACTTGGTTGGCTTGGCTTTTTCTATCCTCCTGTGACATTATGAATCGTGACTCCTCCAGAGTCCTTTTTGTCTGTATCTCCTGAAACCTGTTGCAGGGATGGCACAGTGCTTTCTGGGATTCCAGACCCAAGCGGTTGGAGCTCCCCAAGTGCTGACAAACAAAAGTGGAAGTGTGTTACGGAGTTTGTTCACACCAAACGTAAAGGAACGTTTTTCTAATAATCGCCATTTACTCCAACCTACCTACGATCTCTTCTTCACCTCTCTGTGCACTGTCCGTTGCTTTGGATAGTTGACTCTGAGTATTTAAACGTGTCCACATTTCACTCTACTGTTTGTAGCTTCACTCTTGTCTCTGTCTCATTCACACACATGCATTCTGTCTTGCTTCTACTGATTCACCTGATCATATCCTGTCGTTAGATTCACAGACATTATGCACCTCCTCTCTGTACTTATCTGTTGACACGCACAAAGCAAACGTTGTATCTGTAAGAGCTCTTACTGATTCGCAAGAAGTCATTCTGCTGCTCATTGATCGGGGCCTCTCTTCTCAGTCTCAACAAGAAATGTTTGTTAGTACATCTGTAAACACCCTAACCTGCTGCACATCCTTTCCAGCTTTATTTCTCTGCCTCGCCAGTTGATAAAAGTTCTTTTTTCCTTCTTTAGTTAGTGCTCAGCTTCACATGCAGTTGTGATCCAAAGTTTACATAAGTTTTCATCTTGGGCATGAATGTCATGTAATTTTGGGCTTTTGATTATTTCTTTGAATTGTTCTTTTTCCAGGGTTGAATTATGGCGTACACCTTTGATATACCACGTCAAAGGCGTACAATTTGAAATTTGAAATGTATTTTGGATTTTCTTGCACATAGTCAAAAGTATACAAAGAAGCTCAAATAACACACTCCCACACTTATTAAAAAATCAGTTTCAACATTTTCCCAAGGTCTGGAAGAAGACCCAGACTGTCAGATAAGAGGAAACTGGTTAAGGTGAACAACCCAGGAACCACCAAGACTCACAGTGCCATGGACTGAGAGGGTGCCGACCAAAAAAGTAGTCCCTACTCCAAAATCAGCACCTTCGAACTTGTCTAAAATTTTCATCTGCCCACATGGACAAGCCAAAGGATCAGACAAGACAAAGCTTGAGCTGTTTGACCACAATAACAAGAGGTATGTTTGCAGGAATAAAGGTGAGAACACCAACAGTCAAGGATGGTGGTGACAGCATAATGCTGTGGGGCTGTTTTGCTGCCAGTGGTACTGGTGCATTGCACAGTGGATGGAATAATGACGATGTAGGAAAATACACCAGGACTTTTTTTTGGTTATGTGTACATAACGTGCAGTGGGAGCGATAATAATACTCATGGATTTTTAACAGTGTTTATCCTTTGTGGGTATTGTGCTGCTGTAACAGTCACTGCTGAAGGAGCTGCTCAGGGCCTTGACAGTCATGCAGGGTGTGAGAGGTGTTGTCCCTAATGGACATTATCTTGGCTAACATCTTCCTCTAGCCCACCTACTCTATGTGGTCTAGGATACTGGTCAGGACAGAGCTACCAGTCTATTTAACTTTTTCCTTTCCCTCTCCGGTTATATACATGTATGAATAAAGTCCCCTCTCACCCCTTCGGATGGTCTTTATCCTTCAAGCTCAGGTCCTCTGCCAGAGCCGTGGGAGCTCGAGGGTCTTTCACTGGGAATTTTTTACTGTTCCTAGGACTGCGCTCTTCTGGACAGAAATCTCTGATGTTGCTCCTGGGATCTGCTGGAGCCACTCACCTAGCTTGTAAGGTCACTGCACCAAGTGCTCCTATTATCACCAGGACCACTGTTACCTTCACCCTCCACATCTTCTCGAGCTCCTCTCTGAGTCCTTGGTACTTCTCCAGCTCTTCATGTTCCTTCTTCCTGATGTCGCTGTTATTCAGTATCGCTATGTCTACACACAGTGGTCGTCTTCCTCTACTTGTCTGGAAGTCCCACAGGATCTGAGCTCGGTCGTTCTCGACCACGTCTACCATTTTGACCTCAGGACTTCCAGGCCATACTCAGCTCAGATGTTTCTGTATACTATTGATTATGGCGTTCCATGTATGCCCTGCCTGGTAGCGTCTTGCATCCTGCCCCCAAACCCCAGCCTCTATGGCACTTGTACTTAGAGCTTTTTCCTTTGCTGCCATGATTAGTGCCTCTAATCTTCTACATCTTCCCTGATGTACTCGTGGATGTTCGTTGTCTCATCCTGGACTGTGGTACTGACTCCATGCATGGTCAGGAGCTTCCTGGTTTTGATGTTAGTGGCCAGCTTATTATCCCAGCAGGGTATCTGACAGGCACGGCAGGGCGTAGGTGTTGATAGCCCCGATCTTCTTCTCACTGTTCAGCTGACTATAAGGACTTGCTTGACCCTCTGCAGATACTTAGTGATTGGACTGTTAATCTGGGACACAGGGCATTTCCTGGGCACTTTGCCGGTGGACCAACACACTTTTGGGCCGATGGCGGCCTGAATGGCTGCTGTACACCGGCCGTACAAGGACTGACAGCAGCCCATTTGTTCATTGTCATTACTGACTCTGTATTGCCCAATTAAATATCTTAATGCAACTGGCCACTCCCCTACCTTTGCTGTTTGCTCACGCAATTTGAGACAATTAAAACTGAGACAACACAATTAAAAAAAACTAAAATGTTTTTTTGTGACAGGCTGCTAATAACAAATTATCTAAAAATAAAAGGGGTTTCTTTTTCTTTAGGAGTCAGCTGAGGTGGTTCGGGCATCTGACAAGGATGCCTCCTGGGCGCCTCCTGGGTGAGGTGTTCTGGGCACGTCCCACCGGGAGGAGGCCCCGGGGCAGACCCAGGACACGCTGGAGAGACTAAATCTCTCGGCTGGCCTGGGAACGCCTTGGTGTTCCCCCGGATAAGCCGGAGGAGGTGGCTGGGGAGAGGGAGGTCTGGGCTTCTCTGCTTAGGCTGCTGCCCCCGAGACCCGGCCCCGGATAAAGCGGAAGAAGATGGATGGTTTCTTTTTCTTGCCAAGCTGCTTGTTATGCATAGATTAAACACTGGTTGATGCCTTGCTTTTTTGCAAATTCTGTTCAGTATTAGGTGGTTGCACAGTACTGTATATATGACAAAAGTTAAGGAACCATTGTTCTGTTATTTTATTTTTATTGATTAATTTGTTTTTATATTGTGAAGTTCAGGTTTTGAACCTGATCAGTAGGTTTAAATGAGTCAATAGCATGAATGCAGTACAAAAAAAGCAGTTCCCTCTGGGCTTATTTGCTCCTGGTGATCCTCTTTATTATTTATGCATTGATACGATGAGAAGCACTCATTTTTGCCCAGTTTATATAACCTAATAAAAGGGTAAGTTACTCAATTTAAAGACATCGGAGACTACACATACAGCCCACAGAGAAGCTGTTGAGTCACAGCACCCAGGAAAACTAATTGATTAAATCCACTCGCTGCATTCTCTATGCACCATGAGGAAGGGGTGGGACCATCAGGAGCTGCAGCACACCTGCTCATGTCAGACGCACAATGGCCAGGTTATTGCTAGTGCTCTGTGCTCCCCGCTGTCATCACTGCTATTAGATGCTGAGGAGGAATGTGCAGACCACAGCTTCCCTCTGTCCTGGTTCCTGGGCAGCTGCCAGCTGAACCATGACTGTCTTTTGTATACAGCTGCAGGACAGCCACACCTGCAGACACCACATGGAGGAGTAGCCCACATTTTCATTAACTTTTATTCAGTTACTTTAATGGTCATTTCCTGTTTTATCAAACGCTGTTAGATGAAGAGTTTAACTTCTATTAAATCATGATCCAGCAGCTTCTAAATCCTGTAGCCTGTAATGAATGAATGTAAAAAGAAATTAAGGAGGTAAAAACTAAGAAATTATATATAAATTGCCCAAAATAATAATGTGGGGGGTTTTTGGCACTATATTATATAACATATATAGTACTTTGGTACTATAAAAGCGTACACCAGTTCATGAAAGGTAGTTAGGGGCAGAATAAACTGCTACAAATGTGAGATTGGGATGAAGATCCCAATTCCACAAGTTAGCCCCTCAACAAAACAGCCAGTGGGTTTTTCTGCAGGCTTTAGGACTGAAGTTCTTTCAGCTGCTCCCTCATGGTTCACCACATCAGATGATTTTCTTTCCCTTTTACACTGACTGCTCTTTCTGATGTAACCCCCAAGGGATTTGTGTCTCGTCTCAGTTTTGAAACAGGAACCTTTTACATGTTGGGCAAATGTTGTTGTGTAGACCACAACACTATGGAACCACTTCACTTGGGCTTTTGGATTAATGACAAAAATATGTTTCATATGTTTTGAACTGGAAGATTATTTTGATAAGACAGGCACCAGACATAAAATGCTAGCTTTAGGTTATAAAGACATTTCACATTGGTCACCTCCACTAAACTTCTGTGTTTCACTTAATGACCATCAATGTCTCAAACAATGTCACTAGTGTCCTTCAGCCACTTACCAGCTACCACATGTTGTGGGAAAATGTAAAATTCATGTGTGCTCTTTTCTTACCATTTTCATGTTGTAGCACAAAATGTGAACGGTTACGTCGAACCCAGACATCTGAAAAAGAAGAAGTGGGAACAACAGTGACAACCCATCTGCAGAAATCATTGCAAATATTCTATTTAATGGTGGAGTTATGTGAAAACTTGCATCCTGCATCCTGAGGCTTTTATGTGGGGGGGGTGTTTAATATTTTTGGTTAATATTCTGTAATGCTCAATTAAAATTAAATTCTCAGAAAACTGAGACCATATACATATCGCCCCTCACCAGGTGAGAGGGGCAGAGTTTTCACATATATAAATTCTATCTAATCCACTCACTGCTGTGGGTCCTGTCTGGGTCCCTGTTGTGTCTTTCTTGTTTCGCTGTGGTCAGAAGCAACAGCACCTCCACACGTATCCTGCACATACTTCCTGTTTGCTTCGAAACTGTGACCCCCACTCATTCTGTGCCATTTGGTTTGCCAGATTTCCAGGAAGTCTCACATTGAAAGAATCTAAAAATATCAGGATAGAAAATGACAGCTGGACATGGATTCATTCGTGCTGCCTTGCTTGATTCATGCAGGAAAACTGACTTGTTGGAGGAGTTGATAGGAAGTTAGGCTGGTGGTTGGTGTCAGATATTGAACTGAGAAAACAAACAAATCCCTGATGACTCCTGACCTCCATGTGGTCTGGAAAAGTTTGCCTGGCTGACAAACAATGGTTGGCACACAGTCAGGGCAGCAGGCTGCCAAACTGGCAACCTCTCCACCCTCAACTCCTCCTGCTCCTGCATCAGTGTCCGATGCACATCATGGCCAGTGCACACATCCTGGCTTTGTGGGCCAGGAATGCCAAGAATCCAGACTACTGCTCACCTCCCTGCTGCTGCCCAGCAAGGTGCTTCCCCCCCCTCCTCTTTCCCATTGCTGCTCAGCGTCCCAGTTGTTTTACAAGCCAGCTGGCCGGGCTGTCTGGGTGGCTGCTTGCATAAGTCGGGACACTGTGTTTGATTTGATGCTGCACACAGTAACATGACTGCTTCAGTCTGAAGCTGCAATGCCTGCTGTTAGGAAGAGCGCTGAAGGCCACAGGCTGGCTCACTGCAGCATGCTCAGATCTGATGAAGCTCTCAGGGTGGGCTGTGGGAGGCTTGGGTGAGTCTTCAAATCACGCCTGAATGTGAAATCTTTGACACCTTGAAATGTCTTGGTCATTTCGGTAAACAGAATTACAAGATAAGTGAAGCAGTAAAAATATATTTGCATGCATAACTATAATATAGGAGCTGCAGTGGACTGTGCTAGTTTAAGAATGAAAGCATCCTCCAAAGATGACATAAACTTCATAGGCATGTGGAGTATTAGCAGATGGAAGAGTGATAACTGCCAGCAAGCAGCTGCACTGAGTGACAGTTCATGGCTGTTTCATGTGGATGTGATCAGGCTGGGTCACAGTTCAGGTGTCTGGCACCAGGGTCAAAGCTGGTCCTGAGACACCTGGACCTCCTTCCTGAGAGCAGGAGTGAAAGTAGTCCACTGCAGGAATGAAAGGAGTCTTTGTGGATGTTTCAGCAGCCTTTCTTCTCCATGTTAAATATTGCAAGTAAACCGGGTCTAATGATGCTCAACGCGCTTTACATGCTGGGAGTGATAGATGTGATAGATGTGATATGTCTCATTCACCCATTCATCCATGTTCTATGTCTCAGGACTGAATCAGAGTTCTGTGGGGAACTCTTGTAGAGCCTAGAACACAACCTACATAAGTGGCTGACGTTGCTCACATTTATGCTATTGTGTGGTGAATTACATGTGAATTACAATGTGGTGCCTAGAAATAGAAAAAAATAAAATGCTGAGACATTTTTCTTCTTCGTCATTATTCTTTATGTTCAGGGGATGAGTGTTTTTCTCTCACTCTCAAAAAAAGTGTAGCTGTAAATGCACGACAGGAATCAATAGAACAGGCTAATCACAATAGTCGAGGCTCTGCCAAGGATTGAAAGTTTTTGTTATAGCTTACCTTTTTACCTGCTTCTTCTTTTGTCCTCCGCGTGTCCAGTTTCCTCAAGTTTTGTAAGGACACACTGCACACCATGCCAAGATATGTATATGCTATTTCAGAATTGTGTTATCCTTGTCATGTTATTTGTAGACGTGCTTTTGTCACAGGCTGCAAGTAACAAAGTATAGATCCGTCCGTCTGTCCGTTCGCTTCAGCTTATCCTTTTCAGGGTCGCGGGGGGCGCTGGAGCCTATCCCAGCTGTCATAGGGCGAGAGGCGGGGTATACAGGTCGCCAGTCTGTCGCAGGGCTAACACACAGAGACAGACAACCATTCGCGCTCACGTTCACTCGCACATTCACACCTATGGGCAATTTGGATTAACCAATTAACCTATCCCCACTAACTGCCATTCTTTGGACGGTGGGAGGAAGCCTTCCTCCCACCGTCCAAAGTATATACAATTTAAAATAGTCTGTTACGTGTAGACACAACACCGGTTCATCCCTTGAGTTAAGTGTCTTTGTAAGGCTTGAAACATTCATAGCTCAGTGTTAAGTGGCTTCACAAACTAAACTGTGAGGTGCAAAATGTAAAGAGTTAAGGGGACGATCGTGGACTTTTGCACAGTGCTGCTTTTAAGGAACAGGCCAGAGACCTTCAGCAGTCTTATCGAAAGCCAAATTAAGTTTCCCATGTTTCTTGACAGCCTAGGCCAACTTAATGCAAGGACTTTCCTGCTCTCCAGCAAAACACTCTTTACGTGCCACCACGGTGACAATGGGAATGCAGAGTTTTTCCTGCCAATCATGGGAACACGAGGATAAGCCTGTGTTTCCTGGAATGCTGCCCATTAGGAAAGAGACGGAGGGAACACAGGATGTTCTGAGCACATTGTCCTTCAGTGTAGAAGAGAGCTGTTTACAGGGAGTTTCTCCATTCTCACAGTTAATCATTCTGAGCCTCACTGAGCGGGATTCCCTCCTTAAGTTTTCCATTACACCTGTCCAACCACTGCCTTCTTTTTTTCATGTGCTAAGTATGTCCTCTGCTGTTTCCTTTCTAGCGTGTTCATGCATAGAAAACTAACGATTTTCACACAGTCTGAAAACTACAAGCAGTTTAACCAGGATTTAGCAGCTCTTGTAAACCAGGGTTTTCCTGGTGACACCTTTAATGACACCTTGACTCATCCATAATTACACTGTGACGTTAACACATCTGTAAGTGTTTCACACCTCCTCCTCCTCTCTCTGGACGCTCTGCTGAGAGGCGCGGTAATGATGTCACAGGGCAGGGGCATGTGTGTCTATAAGTGCAGAGAGAAACCTCTGACTGAAGTAGAGCTGAGCCACGCTCACACCAAGACGCTGCTGGAGAGGCACAGGCAAATTTACCTCTGGGTGCCAAACTCACCTCTGGATACTTTTCATCCTGGAGCTGCAAAAATAACTTCTTTCCTCTTGGGAATCTGGATGTGAAAGCCTACTTTTTGTTTGCTTGCTTTATTTGCTGGGATCAGGATGCTTTGTCCTGTTGCTTTGCAGCGGATCTTCTTCACCCTGTTTATGCTGGGCAGAGCTGCAGTAATGGTGAGTTTCTGTGGCTTTAAATGCTTTTTATTTCTGTGATCTTCCATATAGTTATTTTAGATAACATTTTGATTACCGTTTTAAAAAATAAATAAATAAAAATCAGTCTGAGCTGACCTCTGACCCTGGTATTTAGGTAGACAGTGCATGCCCAGCTGAATGTTCCTGCCCCCCCTCGCCTCCACTGTGCCTGCCCGGCGTCAGTCATGTAACTGACGACTGTGGCTGCTGCAAAGTTTGTGCTCGGCAGTTTAATGAGGACTGCAGCACGACAGAACCTTGTGATCACATCAAGGGGCTGCACTGCCATCTGGGGGCTGGAGGAAACCCAGAGAGAGGACTGTGTCAAGGTGAGCAAGGAGTTTATTGAAAGCTCACAGCTTCAAATCATTAAAGGAATAATTATTCTGATGTTGGAACAAAAGCTACAAACAAAAACACAGCTCCTGTACCAAGAATCAGACAGCAAGGGTAGATGCACACTGTTGAGATTACAGAGCAACTGTCCACAAACACCCTGCAGATGCATTTTAAAGGAACTCTGGACACTTTTATGTAATGACTCTAATGGCTCTGGAGGAGCTGCTTAAGGTCTAGCTGGAAAATAAATAAATGAAAAGGCAGGAATGCAAACATTTATTTGAAATAAAGGGTGCTATGAATCTGTACTGTGGGATGAGTACAGACGAGCATTAAACTGTTCAAAAAGCATGAAATCTCCCTGATAGGAAATCCATTTGATTTCTTGGTGTATTTCTCTAGAGTATGACGTCTTAGCTGAAGGGCCAATATTAGGCTCACTTACAGGTTAGTCAGGTTAACTTTACTAGATAATGTTTACATGCTTATTTATTATTCTTTTTTTGCAATACATTGCTTCAGCATCTCTTTTGACCTCCAGTCAGAAATGTTTTGTGTTAGCTCGTCCTCCATAAGAAACCTTTTCTTTGACTGCTCAGCTGGCCTGGTGTGAAGAAAAGTAAAAGGTTGAGCAGATTTTATGAGTATGTGTTTTTTTTAATTCCATGGATCTTGACCGTTTTATGTACCTTCAGGGAAATAAAAAGTCAGTTTGATTTGCACTAAAGCATAAAAAGTGACACAGCAGCACATTAACACACAGCCACTGCTTGATTATTGGTTGATGTTAGCATCAAAGCTGCAGACGTGATAACGCTAACAGTATTCCTGTTGTGAAGCTTCTGCCACTATAATACACACAAAGCAACACTCTGAGTCTTCGGCTAGAAAAGTGGCTTTAGCATGGAAACGAAAATGGAAAATGGTGAACTATGAGGCAGCTGACAGCATCTGTGTTTAGAGGATGGCCTCAACACATGTTACATAGATAAACAACAGAGGGAAAGCATGGAAAAGCCAAAATGGTAGTTCATCAGCAGTGTTTCCTGTGAGCGAGACGTAAAAAGCTATACAACATACAAAGTGAGAGGTAAAAACACAAAAACGCAGCAAACAGACTCATTACGTTTTTGCCGTATCCTTCCATGAAGTTCAAAAGTGTCTGCTAACAGCTCAGTTTCCTGTTTTCTATGTCAGCTGAAGCTCATGGCGTACCCTGTGCATTCAATGGGCGAGTGTACCAGCATGGTGAGGACTTCCAGCCCGTTTGCCAGCACCAGTGCACCTGCATGAATGGTGTGGTGGGCTGCATGCCCCTCTGTCCCTACCAAGTGCCCCTGCCTCGGTGGCGATGCTCAAAGCCCCGGCTGGCGCAGCCCGAGGGTGGCTGTTGTGAAGAATGGGTGTGCGATGATGACAACAGCATCAGCGAGGAGCTGAGTGAGCCAACAGAGAGCCAGCTGCACCCAAACCACATCAGTCCTTTGCTGCCAGTCCAGCGACAGAATCCCCTCCCAGCTGCCAGCGGAGCAGATACATTCAGAGGTAAAGTTGAAAATACCGTAAATCATCAGAGCAGCACTCTCAAATAAGTTGATGACTTTATTGATGTGAAATATTCACAAAACCCTCAAGAACTCCAAGAAGTAACTCACAAGGTAACTATTGTCTGCTGGCATCCATGACTTCATTGCTGTATTGTGCTCTCACGCAGAGATCGCAGCGTTCCCCCTCTCTGAGGTCTTACATGAGCCCCAGTGTTTCCCACAGACCACTGAGTGGACCCAGTGCTCTGCCACATGTGGGATGGGCATTTCAAGTCGTGTGACCAATCACAACCCAGACTGTCAGCTAGTCAGAGAAACCAGACTGTGCCAGATCCAGCACTGTGACCTGCAGCTTCCCATAACTAAGAAGGTAGTGTATACTCAAATGGAGATGGATGTAGAATGCCGATAGGAACATCTGAGATTTGTTATTTAACTGTGGCTGTCTCTGTCATCCTGGAAGAAATGTCAGCGAACCTTCCGCCCACACGAGCCAGTCAGCATCACCTTTGGTGGATGCTCTACAGCTCAGCGATATCGGCCTCGGACCTGTGGGACTTGCACCGACGGCCGCTGCTGCGCCCCGTCTCTCTCTCGCACCGTGCAGCTCCGCTTCCACTGCCCCAGTGGAGACATCCTCTACAATGTAATGTGGATCCAGCGCTGCAGCTGCGGTACGAGCTGTGGTAAACACACCTATCACCCCAGCACCTCCGTCAACCTCTACAATGACATCCACACTTTCAGAGACTGATGCTGACTTATCAGCGGACTCTGCACCTCCCCCTCGCTAAACTCACTGCCTCAATGTCTGTCCGCTGGGTGGGAAAGGAGTCCGCTCGCTTGCACTTCAAGCTTGCTGTCATGATGATGTCACTTTGTCCACGCTACAGGCGGTGCCTCTCCAGCGTCCTATGCAGTCTCGAGGACGACACAAAACAGTGTGACTGCTATGCCACAGTGTAGGCCGAGAGCTTTAACTGAAACTTTAATTTATTTTCAACTTTGTTTTCTTTTCCGCAGAGGGTGACACGACAACTTGTCAAACATAAAGAAGGCTTTTTAACAGGCATATTAACAGGAAGTAATGGTTATCAAAGACATGCATCTTTGTTCTTCACCACGTTTTAAAATGCTGAGGAGCAGTGGCATCGATTGTTGGTTCACATGGATTGTGCTTGATACAGTCCACCTGTTTCTCGTACAAGTACTGACGGGGAAATGTGTGAGATGTGTCTGTTTTACAGCGACAGGCTTTCAGAAAGGAGTTTACAGACTGTGCTTATTATGCTACTTTGGTATATTGATTAAAATCCTACAGGCTATACAGACTTCACTCTTAGTTGTGGAGTGAGAATATTCGAGGATCACCTCATTTTTCGAGGTGTGATACCGTTGTGTTTTTTAACGTGTGTCTATCACTGTGTACATATAATAAATACATGTTTGGTTCTTAAAGCTTCATATTTGACACGTGTCACTTGTGTATTAGAAGTTTATTGGTTGTAAACTCCTGTACGTCAAATAAAAACTTAACCTGTGATGTGTCTTTATGGTAAACAAAAGTTTGAGGTGATGTTATGCTGGGTGAAGGTTCCACAGCATAAAATGAAGCAATATGAATTAAAATGTTTCTAATTATTCCATTAGTGTTGTGAAAAATGCAGTGTGTCCAAGTAAGCAAAGGTTAAAGGTTGTTCTGCAAATTTCAACCATTCTTCGTCTCTTGTTGCTTTGCAGGATTCCCAGTTGCTGTTTTAGCTCCTCCTGCTTTAAAATGATCCATGTTTTAAACAAATTTTCTTCTGATAGCAATTCCAAGCTAAGGTTAAAGATTCGTACACCAATAGGATTGTCTTTTATGCACTATTGTTCCCACCATTTGGTTGGTACATAATGATGTAAAATAATAACTTCCCTCAAAATGCAGTAAACCTAAAGTAACGAGTTTTGAAAATGTAAGAAGTAAAAAGTAAAGAAAGTTATTTAAAACGGAGTAAATGTAAAAAGTTGTCAAAAGATAAATATTCACCAGATATCAAAAGATACCTGAAAACTCAACTTAAGTACAGCAACAAAGTATCTGTGCATTACTTCCCACCTCACCTCAGGTCCTTACACAAGCTTCTGGTTGACTCTTGGGCACAAACATTGCAGTGGACTACCACATTCCTCACCTGGCCTGTGCCTTTTTCTGAGAGGAGAGAGGAACATGGTGGCTTATTGGCTGCTATCAACAGAACTACTGGTGAGATCTTGGTCACTCACTCATTCTACAAACATTGTCTCAGAGTGGCTCTGTAAAACTCGTTTGTTTTTGCTTCTAGACTGGACTACTGTAACGTTATTTACACCTTCTTCTAAAAGCTTCTTCTGTTGATCCAAAGTGCAGCAATGAGTACCGACACAACAACAAAGAGACAACATATGTCGCCCATATCGACTTCTCTTCACTGGCTCCGTGTTAAATCCATAACAGACTTTAAAGTCTTTCTCCTCATTACAAGGTCTTCAAAAACCAGGCCCCACCTTTTCTTAAAGACCTCATACTATGAGCACAATAGAGCACTTCAATAAATATTTAAGTAAGGTACAAACACCTGAAGATTCTACTTAAAGTAGAAAGTATCATATAGTTATAGTATAAATACCTTGTTACGTCCCACCTCTGCTCATGTCCTCGTGCAGTGTTGGCTCTTTAGCACAAACATTACGGTGGACTACTACATTCCTCACCCCGGCCTGTGCCTCATTCTGAGGGGAGAGTGGAACACAGTGATCTATTGGCTATCATTAGAACTACTGGTGAGTTACATGTTGGCCAACTCTGTAGTCCTGACCATGATCAACTGAACTAGAAAAGGGTTTTGGTTATTTTGTCTTAGTTTAATTGGGCTGCATGTGCTGCACATCAATACTGGGTGTGGGTCTAGTGCAAATTTGTCCTAATGGGAATACTACTGGTCCTACTGCTGTACATATTAAAGGCACCATGCTGGTTTGAATCATATCTAATAGATTAAATCTATAAATATAGATATTCATAAAAATGGGGAGTCAGGTTCACACAGTCAGGCTAATTATGGAGTTCCACAGGGTTCTGTTTTAGCACCAGTTCTGTTTACATACATACATGCTTGCATTGGGCAGTACAATTATTATTACAATTATTAATTATTGTTTAAGTAGGCATATCTGTGTTGTGTAGATATAACCATGTAAAATTACCAATGACAAATAAGAATAAAATTGAGCTGCAGAAAGAAACATACGGTACATAAATGCCTTCTCGCCATGGAGACTTCCTTACCATCCACTTCGCTGTTCAGTGCCTCTAGATGACGACAATTGTCTACCTGCACTGTTTGTCTGGCGTAAACTCAGGTAAATGATCCGAGTTGTTATACACTAAAGCTGGTGGCCCCTGACAACAATTAACTGCTGCTTTGTTTAAGAGTCATCCTGGTGTTTAGGTGAATATATATACACACCACCAAGGAAGTAATTATAAACCCAGTGATATAGAATGTATAGGATATTATGAATATTCCTACAAGGATCTGGTATATATTATATCAATATATATATATATTTGGAGCACTAGGTGCGGTGACTCCCAAACTAGGCTGATATGTCTCTGTAATGTAATGTCTCTAATACGATTATATTGTTACATTAGTTACAATGCTCAGTATGCTGCCTCTGTGTTTACCTCAGGCCCTGAGAGCATCTGGCAAACAGGAAGGAAGATCTGAGGAAAGGAGGATTACTTACAAGAGCAGTTTGAAATATACAACATCCTTTTTCATAATAATGTTATTGTAGGGTCTTTACTTTACCTCTGATTTGGTGCTATATAAATGAAACTGAAATGAACTCAACCATTGAGATTGCTTCTTTAAGGGTGAGTGACATCATTGATGTAGTCTGAAGCTTCTCTGTTTCAGAAACTGGCTCAAGTGTTGGTGTGATTTATGAACATGTATAAAGTGCAACAGAGTACCACAAAATATGCCTTTTAGTGGTCGTGTTGGAGTTTCACCTGTGACAGAGGAGCTTGTTGGCTACACTTTGAGCTCATCTCTCTCAGTAAATCAGGGGTCGGCAACCTTTCTGATGAGGAGTGCATCTAAAATTCCCTCAGAAATCAGTGTGCCATATGACTGCATTAGCAATAAATTTAATAACGCTCTATACTAACAGTTACACACTATATAGAACCACTTTATAGAATTATATATGTTCGCAGATGTTGGCAGCTGTCAGCGAATAGTTATCAGCTATTTTGAAACAAAAAAAGACTTTTTATCCATAACAGCAAATGAACTGTACAACAGAAAATGCAAATGCTATTTATGGTCTCCTCACAACAATGATAAGAAAAATAAACTGGGCCAATATGGCATGTTTGTTAATACAGAGACACACATGTTAATGTGATCTCTGGTCTCTGAGTGTCCAGCGTTCAGACGGATACCTGAGGACTCGTGTGAGAGAAAATCTGCTCACACAGACATGTAGAGCCAAACACTGTCAATAAGGAGGTTGACAGGTTGACAGGTTTAACTGAAGACAGTTAAACCTGTCAGGTAGTGATGTCCAGCAGGTGAACATGCAGCTCCATGAACACGCACAGCTGTGGATTCCAGCTGTGCTCGTAGTTCTGCAAACTTTGACCCCACAGAGTCGAGCTTTTCAGTTCATTCAGCTGCATTTCGATGTCCTCTGTGTCCAACCAGTCAACGAGAGACAAATCCAGCTGCTCATTAAAGCTTTCTGGTTTGATCAGAAAAAAAACTTTGGTCCAAACACCTGAAAGTCCCAAAAACACATTGTGAATTCTGTCCTGAGTCTACGGATGTATCCGTGTATTTCCGCGGTGCTGATGCTGCGCTGAGCGAACAGCTGCTGAAGCATTTGAAGTGTTGGAATGTGGAAATTTCAACATCGCTTGAAAAAACTGTCAGCTAGCAACGTCCCTCTCACCGGTAGGCGAAGTTGTTTTTAGCCAATTACAAGTTGAATCTGGTAGTTGGGGTTGTTAGCTAAGATACCGTCATTAAGAAGCGGCACAACTAATGTGTGTATGCGAGCTGATTTGCGATGTGCAGCGCTGGCCCGGCCATTTATTTTTGAATGCACCTTCTCAGATTAACTCACTGCGTGTTGTGCGCAGGGCTGGACTGGGACAGAACATTGGCCTAGAGACCGGCCCACCAGGTATTAAAGCCATAAAGCCTTTGAATGAAAACAGACGCTGACAGTGATGTACAGTCTTGTTGGTATATGTATGATTTCTATACATTTGACATCAGATACAATATCCAGCTAGATAAATATATTTCTCCTGCTTGTTATTTATTCCTGTTGTCTACTATTTATATTTTATTCTGGCATAGTTAGCATGATGCACAATGGCAATAGAGGGCTCTATTATAATCTTAAAAAAACTCAGACAAGACAGGAAATAGAAACTAAGGTACTTGGAAACAAACAGAAGACGTGGAAGACAATAAATATAGAGGAGGGTGACTAAGAGAAGTTGAGACAGTTGGGAACGCAGCAGGGACAAATCAAGAGAAACAAGGAGGAAACTGGATTAGCTTAGAAGACCATACTGATTATTAGCAACTATGAAAAGTTTCTGTTCCATCTCAAATGTATGTTAAAATAGCATAAAACACACTAATCCTAAGAAATGAAGTTAAAATCTTTCAAAATGATATCTACAATATAAATGTGTAGGGTACATTATCTGGGACAGAATCATGTTTGTGTGTTTGGTATTATTCAGAACAAAACTGAACAGTAGGAACAAAACGAAGAAAACAGAATTTTACCGCTAAATAATCCTAATCCGAACCCACAGAACAGCATGTGACTCCAGCACATGTGTACTCATGAAACATCGAGGTTTATTTAGAGTGGATCATTTCTGAACAAATACTACAAAACTCACATGACCCTGACTTACCCTCAAGATAAACAGAAAATAGAGCCTCAGATGGAAGGATGTCTCACAGAGCGTGCTGCATAAATGTGACGGCTTGGCAGCCTGCCATCCAGTGGTGCTCTACAGTGGTTTATATTGGCTGGAAACTCAGACTGGAAGCTACAGGTGTTGCCCAGCCTTGCAGCAGGCTGTGACTTTCAGCATGGCCTTGACAGAGGAACAGGAACTATGTCGGAAATAAACAGGGGCCTCGGGGAGTATGGAAGTTGGCTCAGGTTGCCACTCTTGTCCATAGCAAAAAAACGAAACGTGCTCCCACCGCTACCATGCACTCTAAAGAAGGATGTACTGAAGTGGGATAATGAGGAATGACATTGTATGTCTCCATATAAATTATTACTATTATTCTTGCTGTGCTGAAAAAGAACGTGTGGAACCAGGAGAGTGTCACAGCAACATCTTTTATGGAGCTAAAGTCAACCTTTCCACAAAGCCTTCTGATCAGACCGAGAGGTCACAGTCGAGGAAGCACTGTGACGTCAAACACTGATTTGTAGGATATCCTTCTAAAATTGCTACTACAGTGTTTCCAGTAGTACTGCGACAGCTGATCCTTTTGATAATAAGGCAACTTTATGTATTACAAGGAACCTAAAGAACTAGTAGTGCTGGTCTAGTTTTCTAATATAGCAGGTAAAAAAAATGTCGAGCACATCAACGATTTTCTAAGTAAATATATTTCTAAAGGTGCTATTGACATGAAATTTTCGCCAGATGCCAGTAACGACAAATCTAATCCACAGAAATCAAACCATAAATTAAAAAAAACAACACTAGCTTCTTCTTGTGTTTCCTTTTTATTATTTATTGGGAGTTGGCAAACAGAGAAATGGCGCATTACCACCAACAACTGGTGTGGACTGAAATACAAAAAAATATCCTCCCAAACAAATGAATCTGTCCTAAAAAACAAAATATGGCTCGATAACTTTCACTTTTCGAGTTCTTGTGAAATAAATCAACCAAGTCCAGTCTCACTTTCATATCTCTGAGCTTTTGAATCAGCGATTCTTTTTCACTATCATATTTCTGACAATGCACTAAAACATTTTCTATGGTTTCATCTTCTCTATTGCAGCCAGATTTTCATGTATTTTCATGTTTTTTTCCTGTTAAAAATAACATGTCTGTGTCCTCTCTCCTGTTCCTTTCTGCGCTTCTCATTTCTCCTGTTTTGCTTTGGATTTTGTAAAACCATCGCCCTTTCCTCTCTTCCTCCCGTTGCTTTTGCCACCTTTCTTCAATTGTCTGCCGTATTCTACTGTAAACTGATAATCCATCACTGAGCCTTTTCCTTACTTTGATACTATCCCGCTGTGGTTGGCTGTGTTAGTAGATGCATCTATATAGATTTTGACATAACCGTAATACTGATCAATATATGCCTGCACTGTCTGTGAGTTTGGAATTAAACTTTTTGTCCAATAGTGTTGAATCTACTAAAGCATCAGGGGACAGTGGTGTAGCAGATTTACCACCACATATCCATGGCGGTATTATTTGGCTAATGCTGATCTTGTCCAGATTACATTCAGCCGCTTTCCGATTGACTGTCCACCCACTCTTCATTTCTCTTTTCTCTTTTTCCCAGCAGGGTTGGAAAATAGTTCTTGTTGGATGATCTTGACCATGTCTTTGTAGACTTGCACAGTAGTTCAGTGTTAGCTGCTCTCCTCTGATGTCTAGGGGCATTTCTCCCATTTCTACCTGTACTGCTGCTGTTGGGGTTGTTTTAAATGCACCTGTGCAGAGTCTTAGCACCTGATACTGGATACTATCGAACTTATGAAGACTTGCTCTGGCAGCAGAATTATATACAATACTGATCTAATTTACCCAATATATATGGCTTTGAAAGATTTCCTATCAGCTCCCCAGTCAATTCCCACTGAGCACCTCATTATATTTAACACTTTCTAGCTTTTGTCTATTATTTTTTAAATATGGACAGTCCATGTCACCCTTTCATCAAACACAACCCCAGAAACGTAAATTGTTTTACCCTTTCCAACTCTTGTTTATATCATTTGACCTTGATTTCATCCCCACTTCTAAAACATCATTTTAGTCTAATGAACTGAGAATTTAAACCTCGTAGCATAAATGTAAACATTTGTACGACCACTGTTCCACAGAAGTGGAACAGTGGTCGTACACCTTAATGTTATTCATCTTCCTACCACAAAAACACTTAATCCATTAGAACATTTGATCATTTATACCCTCCATCCATCTTCTTCCGCTTATCCGGGGCCAGGACACAGGAGCAGCAGCCTAATTAGAGAAGCCTAGACCTCCCTCTCCCCTGTGTCCGCCCCGGGGCCTCCTCCCTGGTAGGAGATGCCCAGAACATATCACCCAGGAGGCATCCTTGTCAGATGTCCAAACCTTCCTGTGGAGGAGCAGCGGCTCTACTCTGAACCCCTCCCGGATGGCCGGACTTCTCACCCTATTTTTAAGGGAGAGGCCATCCTTCAGAGGAAGCTCATTTGTATTCGCTTGTATCTGCGATCTCGTTCTTTTGGTCACTACCCACAGAACATGACTATAGGCGAGGGCAGGGACGTAGATCAATGGGTAAAGCTTTGCTTTTACACTCAGCTGATCCAAAACCCCATTTCTGCGTTCTATTCTCCGAGGACTCTATACTGAACTACTTGTTTCATAAATATAACACACCCTCCCCTGTACCCTCCCTTCTATCTGTCCACACACTCTCATACTCTTTATAAACTCTTTAATAACAAAATCCAAACTTGGTCGACGTCAGGCTTCCTGAATACAGATAATATCCAGTTTCTTTCTAAGATCCTTAATGAAACCTCTCCTGCCCATTCACTGTATAAAACTCAGACTGTCTTCTCTCCTGGTCCTCCTGACGTCTCATCTCCCCCCAGTCTCTTATGAACATGCTCCCAGGACATTAAAATAAATTAAATTAAAATTAAATTAATTAAATTAAAATTAAAATCCTTTATGCCAAAAACGTCTCTGCCCCTTTCACAATCATTTTAATCTTCTCTGTTTTGTGTTTTGCTTGGTCTGTATGGTTTATTGCACACACAATGAACAAAATCATCTTCTCCACTCTGATTGCTGGATGGGTTTCTTCAGTCTGTCGTTGGTCTGCTGTTGAAAATTGCTGAAACTGTCCCTTCCCTTCTTTTGCACTTTCCCCTTGCACACTGCAGCGACGTGCCCTCTGGCATTTATAAGACCTGAGAGGCAGAGGTATATGTGGCCTTACTGGAAAACTCATACATCCGATCTTAACTCTACCTGGAAGAACCAGTTCTTGGAATTCCAGCATTACAGACACATCAACTCTTTCCCGATTGACTGTTCTCGCCAGTCTTTTAATCCTGCTGACTTCACTGCAAGATATACTTCCTCTACTGGGATACCTGTGATTACTCCCACTTAAAACTCCCCCAATATTTTCCTCTCTCACACACTTTTGCAGGTACTTTCAGTATTTAACACTTTATTTGTCTGCTCTTCTGTTTTAACGGCTATCAACAGACTTCCATCTCTGAGTACTTTAGTGTTACATCTTCAAACTTCTTTTTCAGCTCTCTTGACTAAATTATCAGGCCTAATTGCACCCCTTCATCGTCAGTATTATTGTAAAGTCTTCTCTGATAATCATTTTTCATTACATTATCTGAACTATTCCCCTCTAAACTTCTTTTGCTGCTCTAAGTTCCTAACATACTTCTATCCTCTCTTCTTCTTCTTCTTCTTCTCCCCGATCCACTGTATAAATAAAATTGAATTGAACTGAATGCCAAACTTCAAAGTCTGTGATCCAAATCCATATTCCACAGCCAAAACCGAACAATCCACTCAAAAAGTCTCCCGATAATCCTCCTACCATGACACCAGCTGAAAGATACCATTAATTAGAAAGCAATCCTGCCACTTAGTGCAAATCAATATCATTCGGTCCCAACTGATGCCCTATAAAAAGCTTTCCCTGAGGAACTGAAGCTGTTATAGCTGCAAAGGGTGGGCTGATATATTAAACCCTATGTGTTAAGAATGTGATGTCACTTAGGTTCATATGGATGAGAAAGCAGATGAGAAAGTACTTTTGGCAGTATAGTGTATCGCTATATAAAAGTAAAAACATGAATTCATTATCCTTTATAGATGTGAGCTTGTTGTTTCAAGTTCCCGTTCACAGAAAAAGAAAATCAGACCCAGAAATTGTTGTTATCCAACCTTGAGGCTTCTCAGCTGAGGAAACAACAGGAAACAAACTGAAACAAACTCCATTCCAAATGGCACACCAGACCTTTTAGACTTTGGATAGATGGAAAAGAAATTAAACGGTAATATGGCCTCTATACTTTTCAACTTTTTATTGCATTGTCATTAAGTCAAGTCTAAGTTTAAATACTGAGTTTGAAAAAACAAACAAACAAACAACCATGCATATTGCACGCATATGATTAGACAGTGCTAAAGGAATTGTTGCATTGCATTAGGTAAATGTTTTCCACAGAGAACTCAGCAGTTTCAACCAGAAATGCAGGAGTAGTACCATGGATCACAGAGAAGTATATGTGTGTGCACTATTCCTCAGGTCAACAGTAAAGCTGACCTGAACATTTGAACAAGTCAAGTGGCTTTTACTGTTATTTCAACCATGTACAGTGCAGAGTGAAACGAGACCCTGGTGCTACATATGGCCCCTGCGTGCTGCTCCGTGAATTACTAAGAGGCTTTAACTCTTCAAAGGTTACACCCACAATAAAAATAAATCATGGCTTAATTTTGAGCAGTATGTTACGAAAAACATAACAAAATAGACACAAACAACAAAAAAACTTCACTATTACAATTTGGCAAACATTCTTCACATTGCTCCTCTGACTCCCATTGGTTACAAACATTTGCATCATCCCATAAACTATAGCAGTTTTTTTTTATTACGATTATTTATAATGGCATTTAAAATAATGGACAGATACTAAAACAACTTAAAGAAGCAACTCATTGCTTGTCTCTATCTGAAAGTGTTGAGGCTGATGGATTTGAATAGTGAGTGTTCACTGCCCTCTAGTGGATACAATGAGAAAGTGTGTAACCCCACCAAAACAACTTGGACAGAGTTTTGGGAGTTTGGGAGTTTGGGACTGTCACCAGGGCGGTCTAACCTGTTCAGTGCTGGTATCACAGCACAGGGATGGTGTATGTCTGAAAGCAGCTTTAGATTAAATGTAATAATCTAAATTCAGAAAAGCAAAAAAGGAACCAGCTGGTATCATTATCAGTGACTACACTTAACCATCTGTGAAACTGGTTCAGTGTAGCATATTAAATATGTATTATATTGGCATATTATCCTAAAAAACAACCAAACAAAGCTTTAAATGTAAATCTGAAAAATAAACTGATTCCATTATTTCTCTAAGCTCACCTCCAAGTTCAGAACATTATAGGACACGATCCTCTACTGGAACTCAGCTGGAAGTACACTCATGAATGAAAATCTCTGACCTACTGAGACTGCTCTGCTGAAGTGCTGCTGATCACCGACAAATAAAACAGGGTGGGTAGCGTGTACTAATTATCTACCATACACTTCCTTCCATCACTGTATGCAAGTATGCTTAACTGGCTCACTTTAACTATTGAACCATGCCATACCATGTTCCAAAAGTAAACAAACAACAGGATGAGAGAGATTTTGGTCCTTAGTGACATGATATCATCATGCAGTTGCTGTCTGACAGGCAGCGTTATCTTGCTGGAAGCAGCCATAGGATGGCACACTGTGGTCATAAAGGATTGGATATGCTCAGCAACAATATTCAGGTTCGGCTGTGGCATTTAAACCATGCACAGGTTGTACTAAGGTGCCCAGAGTGTGCCATGTGTCTGGCCATTCTCCTGCGACCTCTAGCATGAACAAGGTATTTTCACCGAGGGAGCTGCCACACACTTGGCTTTGCAGGGGAATCTCAGTAGACGAGCATTTTCTGAAACATTCAACCAAACCTGTCTGGCACCCACAGCCATGCCATCTAAATAAGTTCTTTCTATTCTTGGTTTAGGGTCAAACTTCAGCAGATAGTCTAATTCCTAAATGCACTGAGTAGTTAACATGTGATTGATCAGATATTTGTATTAACAAGCCTTTGAACTGGTGAACCCAATAAACTGACACATAATAAAGTCTGGCTTGTAAAATATAGTCAATCAAATACTTCAGTGTATTATTACTTAAGTAGTATGGTACTCTTAAATCATAACAATACACAGTATATAGATAATTATATAGATATGGATTCAGAGTTGCAAACGCATTTACACGATCGTCTAGATATGAAGTTTTAACTAACTTTTCATAATTTCTTGTGTAGAATCTGCAGTTTAAACGACAGTTTTCTGTGACGTAGGAGATATATATCTAAACTCAGCTATTCACTGCCTTTAAAGAAATGCCCACACAATGATATTGAATATTCCAAAGCACTGTAAAATATCCTTCCATAATTATAGAGTTTACACTCTCAGTGAAGCTCTGTAAGGAGCTCAAGGAATGAAAATATGCATATTAATAAGGCCCCATAAACTCATAAATCATTTTGACTGTGGACACGCCTCCTGCTCTTCTACTGGCTGCTACGTGCCTCTCGTCGGCTGCGTCCCCTCTTGGTAATTTAAATAGCCCCCTTACGGAATTTGATGAATAGGGTCGCTGTCAAAAGCGTCAGACGGAGGGGAGAGCTGACAGACAGACAGCTGTGACAGAGCGGAGGAGCACGAGCTGCGTCATGTGTCGTCCTCACGCGTACGTCTAGTTATTTATCCGCGGAGTTGGACGTCGGGGAGAGTTTGCTCAACTATTACCGTCCCGGGCTTAATGTTCCGTGGCTAATCCTGTTTTGTTCTTTTCTGGAGCGATATGGATCCTGGAGCATGTCGAGCTTAAGTGTGGGGCCACAGCTTTGAGCGTGCGCAGGCTGAATATTTGCCCAGGTTCAAAAAGTTCTCTCGTCGGGAGGAAAAGCTTCGTCTCCGCAAGGTAACGCGTCTTTTTCTCCTGTTGTTTTACGTCCGCGCGCGCATTTCTGAGCACAGCTCCGCTTTCAAAGCTAGCAGCTCGTGTCATTAAGTAGCATCTAGGCTACGATATAATAATATATACCTAAAGGACGCGAACAGAAATAGTTTTTGATGTTTCCAGTTACCGGAACTCTACCAAAAGTAACATTTGGTGACTTTCCCCACCCCTCCAGCGCGCGCGCACACACACACCTTTGATCTTAACGCGAGTAAATCCTTTCCCGGTATTTTTGTCATAAAAAGCTTTCTTTTGAAACTACACAGCTCTCGAATGCAAATCTACACTGTATATTTGACCTTTTCTGCTTTACTCGCTGTGCACAAAGAATTCTGGGTAAAAAACATCACAGTAATTCTCTCATGTTGCGTATGTTCTGTTGAGGTCAGCCTGTTACAGCATGTTGCAGTCATGCTGAAGCCTTGTAAACGTTTAGCATGTGTAACCATAAATGTGAAAAAGTGCTTCAGATTGGAACCAACTCCGTTCTCTTAAGTCTATTCCAGATATTTAATAGCATTAATGTTGTTTTTGAAATCTTTAAAGGGTGAGTGAACCTTGATTGGTTACACCCGTCTCACCCATCCTGTGTATTCAGGAGCCTCAGAGGGCCACAGCATCATGGTGAACAGCCAAGTGCCAGGTGTACCGTCAGACCCCAGGTCTTGTGCAGGATGTGGGGGGAAGATTGCCGACCGCTTTCTGCTCTTCTCCATGGAGCGCTACTGGCATACGCGCTGCCTCAAGTGCTCTTGTTGCCAAGCCCAGCTGGGGGACATCGGTACCACCTGCTACAGCAAAGGGGGCATGATTCTTTGTCGGAGCGACTACATCAGGTGAGAGCCAGAGGAAGGAGGGAAAGGAAGCTGCTGATTTCTAGATTTCCGAGGCCGTGCAGATCTTACAAAAACCAAAACCAAATCTTTGTTTTTGTGTTTGCAGACTGTTTGGGCACAGCGGGGCGTGCAGTGCCTGCAGCCAGTCAATTCCAGCCAACGAAATGGTGATGAGGGCACAGGGAAATGTTTACCACCTCAAGGTAAATCCCCAGCTCTCACGTTACTGTGCTTCATCTCCCGCAGCTTGTTCGACAGAAGCATCTATGATTTGAAGTGGAGATGTGTCAGGAGAAAGGGAATTATACCCACATATAATCACGCTTTGAGACTTCTTTTAAGATGTTTTAGGTGCTTTTACAACAGAATTTCAGCATTGTAGTGTTTTATTTTTAATATCTTCCATCCAGCATCAACTGAAAATCGTTCAATTTTGACATGAGATTTTTTTTCTTCCCCGATCCTCTGCAGTGTTTCAGCTGTGCCACTTGCAGGAACAGACTAATGCCTGGCGATCGCTTCCATTACATCAACGGTACAATTTTCTGTGAGCACGACAGACCGGGCGCTGCCTTGCTCAACAGCCACCTGCCAGCACTCCAGAGCAGCTCTGTGCTGACAAACCAGAAGGTGAATAAGACGGAGTGTAAATTCACTGTCAGCTAACGTCACTGTGCTGGAATGAAACTTCTGTTAACGCCCTCTTTGACAGGATAATTGCAGGCCGATGGTATTATTAAAGTGAAGAAAAATGTGTGGTAACCTGACTACAACGTAAATGCAGAAAGTCTTACATTCATACAGTACAGCCAATAAAGTTAATAGCTGTAATGCAGTCAGATCGAACCACCAACCTTCCGATTGGTAGATGAACTGCTCCTGAACTACAGCCACTGTGTTATGAAGAAAAACTTTAATTTTTCAAATAACTGAACAAAAATGTTTCAAAAGTCAGAAATCACATATTTGATATGTATTATTTGGGTTATTTGGACATCGTCACTAGTCTGCAAAGAACATTAGAAACCCTTGTTCAGTCAAATATGACTCAATTGTTACTTGTAAATGACATTTTTCCTTAATGCGGTATCGCTACATTGAATTAAAAATGTGCGCTGATTTTTGTAAAGAACTGAAATGCAACATGTAAACAGTCCTATAAACTCCTTGCTTTTCTAAGTTGCTGCTGTCACACTGCTGTTTAGAACTGTAATAATAGCAGGTATTGTGCATTGTTATGCATTAATTTGAAGATGAAGAGAGCACTTGATAAGTGATGCAGGACTCTGTGGTCACTGCTTTTGTTTGTTCATTTGCAGGTATGCTGAGTGGCAAACGTGCCAGGCGCTGCCCTTGCCTTCCTCTCCAAAGCTTCACTCCTTTCTTCTCTTGTGCTACTGTTGCCGTTGTTGTGGATTCCCATCACCACCCACCTGCTTCTCATCCCCTCCCAGAGTGGACACAGTTTCTCAGTTTCTCACTCAAGATATCCCACAACTCGTCATATCAGAGAGACCCTCTGTACTACATGCAAAGTCCCGTCTATGTTGTGGTCAATGTTAAAGTGGTCTGTGCATCATGCAAAGACTCAGGAGTTGCACTAGCAAAAGGCTCTTAGAGGACAAAAGGCTGGATGCCAAGTGGAGGAGAGCAAAAGCTGCTTGAGTGAACATTTGATGGACTGCTGTAAAATGACTGAACTTTTGCTTGATGCCTTGTGGCATTTTTTTCCCCCTGAGCATCACTGTTTTTATTTTTTAATTGTATTTTTTTTTTTATTACTAAACTCCTGATCTCGCTCTTACGTACATGTTCACCTGGAGATCTGACACTGAGGAGATAAAATTGATGGATGACAAAAATGTGAAAATATTCAGTCATTGGAAATCCTTTAACCCTGCAGCAGAAAGCTTTTAAAGCCTGTCGCTGCTTTGTCACGTATCGACTTCTCTTGTGCCCTGCACATCGACAAAGTAAAACAATCCCGTGCAACTTTATTTTTCTGCTGTATAGTTTTGTTTCTTTACCAGATGCGTGTTTGGTGTTTGTGTTGGGATGGTGGTGGTATGTGGCATTGAAAGAAAAATTCTATTAAAACGATTCTTGTAACATGTCACAAAGTGATCTGAGGTTAAGCCCGTTAGTGGCATTAGAGTGGCAACATGTGGCATGGTACCTAGCGTGGTGGATGTTACTGGCTCTCTCACTCTCTTTCGCCCTGTATGGTGAAAACATGCCTGATTACCCTGAGGAATGGAATTGGGGGGCTTGAGCTCTGACCATTTACAGAAGCAATTAAACATGATCCCTGTATCTGTGCTGCTGGAGCTCCTGGGAGGCTGAACTCGGGGCATATCCCAAGGTTGACTGACTCTGTGGCTGCTTGCTTCTTATAAAGCTTAATCTGAAAGCAGGCTAATTAAAGGGGCTGTAGCTCCCTCTACATCCAGGGTGTTTGAAAAAATCTTATGTATTTACTGTTTACCATGTTCCAATTAAAGCTCCCACACAGCCTGGTTTGTTTCCTGTCGCTGTTCTTTGTTCTCTGCCACTTTGCAATGCTTCTGAAATGCATTTCCTTGAGCTGCATCTAACTCGCTATGCCTTTTTAATGCTATATAAAAAGTTTAAAGTCTTAGCGCGTTGTCGGTAGTTTGGAGCTAATCTTGGTGTGATAGTGGCAACAGAGTGCGCCGTGTGCAGGAAGCACAAGATAGCATCTGCTCTACTTTCACACCTTGCCTGGGAGCATGGCAGCCATCAAACTCGCACCTTAATGCGCTTAGTTATTTCAAAGCGTCCCACTTGTCATGCTAGGTGCTGATACCGCATCAATTATTTATTCCACGTCTGATCAAGAAGCGTCACGCAAATTCATTAACGTATGCAAATGATCACAATTACAATTATCTTTGTATCGTGATGGTGAAGAAATAAAACCTTGGCACATTCCCGAGTCCCACCACACCACAAGTTACACTTTGCATTCAAACTAATCAAGCCTCATCTGCCTTTTCCTAATTAGCCGGAACGTTTTCAGATGCCAATTAGCGGGTCTCATGAAAAGGCACTTTGCCATGAGGCGTTGTCTTTTATCAGAGCTTCTGCAGGTGTGTGGCTCACCGTGTAGCTTGTGTCATAGGAAAGTGTTTATTCCTGCTAATTAATCATATTAACACATGCAGATGAGTGTAATTGCCTGAGCTCCTCCACCTCACACTGTGTGAAGACACAAGAAGATGCCAAGATATTTTTACATGCTTATGATGAGAAGGACAGGAGATGCCTCCTCCTTGCCCAGATACTCCTGTGACAAATCAAAAATGGCCACCCCCCTTGATGCTGATTTGTCAGTCTGTCAGCCAGAAGCACTTTCTCACGAGTGTGCCTGTGTATGTGGAGTATTTGGAACCAGACAATATGCTGGAGTTGTTTTTCAACTCTGTAATGTGTCACCAGATGTGACCTAGAGAGTGAGCACCAGAGCCAACCCCCAAACAAGCAACCAAAAAAAGCTTTGAGTATACGTTTCAATAATAAATCTAAGTGCTCGTTACTTTTGTGCTTTTAAGTTGAGTATCCCCGGTTACATTTGCAGTGTCAACTAACACCCCAAACTACAGAACTGGCAGCAATGCATTCCTGCAAGTGTCAACGCTGCTAATTCTTTTCCAGAGTCTATCATGTACAGGTGATGCATTATAAACTGGAATCTGTGACATTTCTCATGAGATTTAGTAAGTTTAAAGACAAATAAATGCTTTGGTAACATGACACAATTTCATTATTCTCCAGCCACCCCTAGCAACATTGCTTCGAACCTGCAGTATCCCTTAACCTAAGACTAAAACTAAGAACACCAACTGCATCTTCCTTGTTAGATTTTACTCGAGTAGGTAAGAAAATATTTTCAGCCTGGTTCTAATCGAGATTTCTTCCTGTTAAAAGGGAGTTTGTCTTCCCACTGTTGCCAAGTACTTGCTCATTCAGGCGACTGTTGTTGTGAATTGATGTATGAAAAATAAAAAACTGATTTAAATCAAATTAAAGTGAAATTTTTACATTTTAAACTGGTACTTTAAGTGACAGTGCTGCTTTTCTTATCACAGTGCAGTATGAGCAGTTTGTGCCATTTTGTGACTAATGTGTACATTTTTATACTAAATCATTTTTTTCATATTTTACTTGTATGAAAATGTGATTTTTCTGTGTATTAAGTGGTATTATACCGCTCTAACATAAGATTATAGATGCACAGCGAATGCCTCTGCATTACCGTAAAAATATGAGAGGCTACAGCAGCACCCCGTAAGGTTAACAGTTATCACAAGGTGCTTCATAGTGAAAGGTAAATCCTTAGAAATATTAGCAAGACAACTCTCCAGCAATCACCTATGAACAAACACTAGAAAAAAAGCCTGGTTCACTTCCTGTTAACAGGAAATATTTCATTTGTTCTGAAATATTTACTATTTATTTTGATTAAATTTTATTTATATTGTAAAAACAAGTGAAGAAGCGCTCAGTGCATCATGGGAAATTCCCCAGCAAGCCCCCGTCTACAGCAGCATAACTAAGGAATAGTTCAAGGTTAGCCCATCCCAAAGGAACATTTTAATGTTTATCTGAAAAGCAAGTGTCTGTCACACCTTAAAGGCCGGTCCGTGAAAATGCAAACTGTGAGCTGGTCGTGCAGAACAGGAGCCTGATAGGTTAACAAACAGCAACGCAGTTCCTTCAGTTCCTTTACACGTGATTATTACTTGCTAACAGAAATCTCGGGTTTACTTTTCTGCTGAGTAGTTTACTTATTCTGGTTTAATAAGATTGTCATTTTTGTTTTCAGATGTCCTTTAGTACAATATTTGTTCCGACAATATTTTCACGGACCGGCCTTTAAGGTCAACAAAATAAAACCAGTACTGGTACCAAAAAAAGAAGATTTATTCATAACACACGGAAAAGACCCAGGGAAACCGAGTGAACGATTAAAACAATTTAAAAAATAACGATAAAAACCTTGAAAAACGTAAATTCACACCTGAGCCTCAACTCTCGCGGCCTGGTACCAAACGACTCGGGACCGGGATGGGTCCGTGGCATGGGGGTTGGGGACGGCTAGTGTTAAGCTACTTGATTACACTTCGTTTGGATAAAAAATAAACCCTTTCACAACATTAACCACTTATTAAAGGGTGGATTTAATACATTTGCAATAAAACTGACCTCCACTGTCATGATTAACAGCCTATTTCAGAATATAAATTCCATCAGCCTCCTATGCTTGTTAAAAATGATGGCAACAGGGAGCCTAGTATTTTAAAATACAGCAAGGGATTCAGACCAAGTACATGACGAGCTGGAAATCAGATCCTCAATATGAATGATTCAAGTGAGCTTCAGTGTGTGCGGAGTGTGCGTGGTGAATGCTGATAGACAGGTCTTGTCCACCCTGAGGCACTGAGCTCAACACAGGTATGTTTGCTGTAAAAACGCCATCTGGTTTCACTGTTGTCAGAACCCAAGCATGTAAAACGTTGAATGTTGGTGTGCCTAAAGATCTCTACGGCATTTAGCTTTGCTCGCAATCCTACTGAAAGCTCGCCGGCCTGCCAAAGCTATTTATGGTAGCTTCCAAATCCCGAAGAGCTACACGACTGTTTAGAGCCAGCTACAACAATTTCCAACACACACCTAATTTATCATAACCATAGTGTGCTGAATGTGATTTCTGAATCCTTTATGAACTCACTAAGGGCTCCAGTGCTGCAAACCTTGCCATTGTACTAGAGCAAAACACGAGACAGAGCTGAAACATGTAGGAAGCGAGGCATGTTCCAGTCATAACTCACTGCCTACAGCAGGGGAGTAGAGGGGCGTAATGACAGAGAGGGACTTTACAACTCCGAGCCTCATTCAGGAATGTCAGGAAGGGGAGAGGGAGAAAAGTTCTCCTGGCCAATCGGAACGCTTTGAATAATTAAAGTGATTGGCTTAATTAGCTCAATTACCTTAATTTGACCACGGAACACGGCCATATGGTGAAAGGAAACAAAAGAGGGGGGAACTAATTAAAAGTAAAATAATGAGGATTTTAATTAACTGGCTCCCTAGACAGCAGAGCGCAGGGATCAGGAGCCTGCTACCATAATTAAAGTGCTGTAACGCTGGCAACATCTCTCCTCTCTTTCTTATATCTGTGAGGGCTCTATCCATCTAATTAAATCTGTAAATAAATTAGCAACATTGAGGGTTCCTGCTTGACTTAACACCGCCTGTAATCCACCCCCACCACCTTCCCAATAACACGCTCACCTCAATTTCAGCACACTGCACCAACCATATGTAGGCAAAGGTTAAGCTAAGTTCTGTCCTAAACAGACAGATGTGTTTAGAGGGTGGCATGCATTTCATCGTGATTGTGCCGATGCTGCTTGATGAAGAGTTTGCACCTTTCAAAACCCGGGATTCTGTTTTGAAGCTCTGGATAACACAGATCGCAGAGGTCCAGTGCCGAGGTGACGTCTGCATCGTCTGCAAGTGTTGCAGCCAGCCGTCAGTGCATGTCAAGTGACATGTGGCCATCAATGTGTCGTCTGGGCTCTGCCCCTAAAACACCAGCTAGCTCGGTGTCTTTCTACTATCCTTCAGTTATACCTCCCCTGTACTCTCTGCTCAACCTGCCCCTGGCCATTTTACGTCCTCCACTGCAACCAGTAGCAGCCGCCGCCCATGGAAGCAGAAGCCGTTTCATTAAAATGCATTCAGATTGACAAGAGCCTTATTTGCATATTAAATTAACAAGCACTTAAGAGTTCTGAGCGAACTGTTACACTACCAGCTCGGAGTAAATGAAGAGCAAGCAAGCGTTTGACTGTCATTACCCATAGCTGTCACCGTTGGACACGGTTGAGGAATGGTGTTTTCAGAGCTAGACTCACAAAGACAGATAAATGCGATGGAGTCAACAAATGTAACCCGCCTTTCAACCTCTGGTGTCCCAGCTACATTGTTCTACAAAGACACTGAAAGTGGAAAAAAGCATTAAATGCCTGCAACAGGGAGAAGCTGCAGATACTTCAATCTGCCTGTAAGCTTGTACCTGTGCTTTCTCAGTTCTCTCCTCCTTATTTTTCTACTTCATTTTCCAGCCCTAAAGAATGCTTCTGGGCAACCTTCACCTGTGTTAGTCCAAGTGACTGGACTGGTGTTTCTGCCTTTTTGGAGGATTTTTAATAAACAAATAATATCGGCTTTCTAGAAATTTGTGTTCAAATTTTAGTGAGTGAAAATGTAGCATTTTATTTGTCTGTTACTTAGCACTAACTAACAGTGTGTCATACAGCATATCAATGCAGCTAACTAACCAAGCAGACATTAAAGAAGTCTGGCTTAGAGTAATTTAAAGTGCGCTGGTGTCCCTGAGTGGCAGTGTGGTGATTCAGAGTGGGGCCTCTTTTAAAGCCAACAGAGAGACAAACTGAGTGAGAAAAAACTCAAAGTATGTCAAACATCTGAGCTGACGCTAATGTCAGGGCAGCACACTGATCAGTGCATTTATGCTGGATAGCCATCGCTCACTATGATGGTCAGCCACTGTTTTTTGCTGCTCCTCCTAATGACGAATGAATTTCTGTGTCTGCGTTAAGTACTGAAGTACTAATCAAAGCCTTGAAAGAACCGAAGGAACTGTGGCTCTCTGTGGTTGTGAATCCAGAACAATGACTGTAGAAAACTCTGATCATGATGATTAAGAGGTTTAGCTTACCAGACTAGTTTGACAGGATTAGCTCAACACCAACATATTAAAAAGATGCCAACTTCACTGAGTGATTATGATGTGAATTTTCCCAGCAGTGCCTGTGCTAGGGGAGCTCACAGGGGTGTTGTATCAATACCCACCTTAGCAGGCTGTGGGAGAAACCTGAGGGAGGCCTTCTCACCGCAGAGACTCACAGACAGCTGCAGGGCAGGAGGAGAAGGGTGTTTGCAAAGTGGTTGAAGCACCAGCTTACTTACTTACTTCACCTCTCCCCCAGTGTTCT
Source organism: Simochromis diagramma (assembly GCF_900408965.1). Classification (NCBI taxonomy): domain Eukaryota; kingdom Metazoa; phylum Chordata; class Actinopteri; order Cichliformes; family Cichlidae; genus Simochromis; species Simochromis diagramma. The sequence goes on from NW_024386832.1 coordinate 1,779,989, forward strand.
GCTGATAGATAAAAACACAACATCAGTACACAGGCTGCACATATAATAATGGTAAATTTACTTTATCTGCTGTTTGACTTTACAGCAATAATACTGAGCAGTTTTCCTGATATTCTAAGGATTGCTGTAAAGTTAACAAATAAATAACGAACTGAAGCAGACTGAACTCACTTAAACAGACAAGCGGCCTCCAAGAAGTTGCCAAAACATCTTAGTGCAAAATCAGGTTTAAACGTGCCTCTGCTTTGTTTTTGTGCTTGATTGATTGCTATAATCGCTCAGAGTATCACTTTATAATGTGTTCGTTTTATTACTGTTCTCTGTGATTTATAACCTGTTCATTACAGTTTTATCACTTTTTCATTTTGGTTTATTGCTCCTACTTGTGTGACACATTGTAACATTTCTCTAAAAGTGCTTAATAAACAAAGTCATTTCTTCACTGTGTGATATGACGCAGAACCATTAGACTTTTCTGGTCTGCAGAGCACATGTACAGTGTTATATATCACTGTTTGAATGTCTGTTCTTATTCTGTATAATGAATTTTAAGGCACCCTCACTCATATGTAAGACCACAGAAATAAATGCAGTCTATTTCCCATCATACAGTATTTGGTTCCAGTGGAACGAACCACCATTATTATCTGTGAACAATTGAAATATAAAAAAAGAAGAAAATATTTTAACTCCCCATTACTCTTCAGGAGAAATAAAAAGCAAATTCTCTGCATATAAAATGAGTTTTTAAATGCTTTCATCTTTCTTTCATTGTTATCTTTAAAGGAAAATCTCACTCCAGTACAGATACAACCATTGGTGTTACCTAGAGTGATGTAGAAGCTGAGTGCATGACACCGTGAGGAGAGAAGCCAGAGCCTGATCTTCAGCAGAACAAGTGATTAGCAGTCTGGACCGCAGACTCTAACCTTCATATCTTCTTTAACTTTGCTGTCTTGTGTTTATATTTAAACAGACATTAGTGGCGGGCTTTAGCTCAGGAGGTAGAGCTGCCCATCTCAACCAGAAGGTTGGTGGTTTGATCCTTGGCTGCACCCGTCTCAAGATTCTGAACCCCAAGTTGTATCTCAATCATTGGAGATGTGAAATAAAAAGCACCTAGTAGTAGAAAAATGCTTGTATGAATTTGGGAATGAGGCCCTTTGAGTGCTCAGAGAGAGAAGAAAAACACGATATAAGGAGCTGTAAATTTACCATGCATTTAAAAGAAAGCTCCTGTGTGTCTTCTCAAAGGGATGTGTTTGGCACCGGGGCCTGAGCCAAATGTTAAACAGCATCTCAGTCCAAGTCATAGAGTAACACATAAATAATGCCTTGAGTAATCTAATAAACTACTTATCCCAGAAGTATTAAGTAACACAAAGCATTCTTTTTAAAGTAGCAAGTAATGTATGCATTAATGCTGGCACAAGTAAATCAGACATATCAAGACCAGCGGCTTCACAGGAAGGTAAGTAAAGAGAAAAAGAAATCCTCCACTATTCAACAAGACAAACTGGATTAAAACACAACATTTTGGGCTGCCTGTCTTTTATTCTTGGGGATAAATAAAGTCTTTCTGATTCTGATATAAGCCGACGCCCTCCTGTAGCCTTCTGGACATCTTTCTGCAATTTTGGACCAATTGGCTGAAGAATTGTAAAATATTGTGACTTGTCTAGTTATCATCAAAATATTTACTGTTAGTTGATAATGAAGAGTTGTGGAGAAGGAAAAATCCGAGAAGCTACTTGTTAAAGTCAGATGTGATTGCATGCAAAGCAGAGCTTGTATCTGATCTCAGAGCAGTGAAATCAGAGCCAGCAGCAGATTGTCTTTCACGCTAGTCTCACATCAAGTTCACGTCAATGCGTCTGTGAAAACACGCAGAAAAAGCTGGTGGGCTGAACGTGAAAAGCTCGAGCCATTGTTAATGAGACACACAGTGAAGCCAAGTTAATCCTGCTTCCACTGATAACTGCCAATTGCTGCTACAAGATGTCGGCAATTTTAAAGGCTAGATTCAGACAGACATGAAACTTTATGAGAGAACAAAGATGAAAGAAGAAGGATTGTGCTCACTTTGATACAATTTAATTGATTTTGATTGGCCAGTTTTCATATTTCACTAGACAAGTACTGCTTACCTCACCCGTTCAATAAGTAACAAAAGCGGTGATGAGAAGTCAGGCTGGTAGCCCCTTAGCCTCCATGTCTACCTATACCTGTGTTAGAGTAGAGTCAAGAGAGCCACCACATTATCTGTGAAGTGCTGTTTGGACTGGTGTGTTAATGCTCAAAAAAATGAAAGGAACACACTCGACAAACCCATCAGATCTCAGTGGGAGATAAATCATGTTGGATACGAACTGTGTAATGTGTTAGGAATGAAAGGATACTGCAGTGTTTAATGGAAATGAAAATGATCAACCTACAGAGAGCTGAATTCAAAGACAGCCCAAAAACAAAGTGAAGAAATGATACAGCAGGCTCCTCATGTGGGATGGGAACTGATAAGAATTTAGCAATTATCAATATCGCTGTTCGACTCTCTTATCGATTGTCATTGGGTTCTCTTTTGCACCGTTTTGAGAATAACCGCCTTTGCTAAGCAGCAATAAAGAAATTGCATTCATGCAAATTAATTAAAGGAAAAAGTAATTTGCTATACTACTTGTTACATTCCTTTCATGTTACTCTGTAAAATAGCTAAAATACATGGTCTCATAATCACCATCTAACAATATAAATCTGAGGCTACAGCCCCACACACCAACACAAATCCCTAACGAGGACACTCATCTCTAAGATCTTTCTCTTAGTAGCTGACGGTCCAAAGCAAAGATGATGCTGAGCCTGGTTCTGCTGGAGGTTTCTTCCTGTTAAAAGGGAGTTTTTCCTTCCTACTGTCGCCAAAGTGCTTCCTCTTAGGGGGTCATATGATTGAGTTTCTCTGTAAGGTCTTTGGAAGGACTACCTGTGCAACCTCTGTAGGGTCCAGGTATCATCACTGACCCTATCCAAATGCAACACTAGTGAAAAAATGAGGAGCCCAGGGTTTGTAGTGTATTGTCAACTGTTAGTCATGTAATGGCATGTCTCACGCCATATTTTCGCTGGTGTAATGCAACAAAGCATGTAATTTATTACTTTCTTCACAGAGAAAATATTTACCATAATGCAGTACTTGTTAATTTTTTAAATGCAAAATACATTACTTTTCTAAAGCAACACCTGCAAAACTTGATTTTTTGCAGTTGATCCTCGCACATTTACGTGTACACAAGTACATGAACTAAAAGAAAAATAACAATAATATTTAAAAAGGCACCAAATGACTTTAGGAAACTGGTGAATTTGTGTTATTCAAAAGCTCTTACATATAAATATAAACACTGTACTATCTCAGGTACTCTGTGTAACATGACTTATTTTTATTTCCAGGTACAGTCACAGTTGTGCCTGCCACTGGGCATCACCCTCATCATTAAAGAAGGAACCGCCAAGATGCTGTCAGATGAATGTCTGGGGATCGAGCTCCCCTGTTTGTCTTGAGACAAACGGGAGAGCTGGGAAAGGGCTGGCCCTCATCAACTCCCCCACTCCACCAGGAGGAACACACGTTCATTAGCGCCCTTTAATGAGAAGCAGATGCAACAACGCTCCTTCCCACTGTCTCGCTCTTTCATGCAGAGCATGAGGTGAACAAACACACATCTGTTTTTAAAAAGACGCTCCAACAAATGCTATGGAGGGTCATGGAACAGAGTCATCGTGTGTTTATATTCATCCACACACATAGTGCCATAACACAAATAGATCCTTATACATAAAAACACACCGCCATCCTCCACACACACATTGGTCCTATCATGGAAGAGATGGGTGGGGGCTTTTAACAGCTCAGACCTGTGGGCCTCATTTGTCCAATTTAGGTGAATGACTGAGATCATATATCATTGCCTTTATGTCGGACTATTTTTATCATGAAGGAAGTTAATATGGTGGAGCTGTAGGAGACAGAAAAATGCCCTGTCTGTGGATCTGAGTTGAGCTTTCACTGGTGTGAGTGGCTGAACTTCTCATGATTGACAACAAAAGTGAAAGTGAGCTTCGGTGTTTTACTGGAGGAAATGTAGAGTGTGTCTGACAGTATTCACGGCACTTCGCTGGTTACGACCTTATTCTGACGTGGATTGCATTCAGTTTTCACCTTAAAATTGTACACATAGTACCCATGGAAAGATTAAATCATTTCATTACATTCACTTCAGCAACTTTAAAATGAACCTGTTCTGCTTTTCATGTTTTATGTTTTTGTATTCCAGTATTTATTTTTAAATCTACTCATATAATAATTCAAGCCAATACAAAGGCAATATATTAAACCCTTATGAGCTAAGAAAAAGGTTTATGCTTTTTTCATTAAAGTGATATGGTAACCGGGTAAAATTAGACTGACGTGGTTACTTTAGATTATGACATACATGTTACTAATAAATACTCAGGACCACAAACATTTTTTATAATTCTAATATTATGTAGGATTTTAAGATATATTTGTATATGTATGGTAACAGGGTTGCAAATCAGAGCTAGCACTGGTGTTTTCTCAGAAGAAGATGATAGCAGTGGAATGTAATCTACTGTAAAGGTCAAGGATACATGTGGTTAGACAAATAAAGGTAGGAGGCTTGAAATGAATGTGTCTTCTTTTAGCAATATGGGTAACAGGGTTGCTTTGGTTACAGTGAAACATTCAGTCAGTGCCTGACCAATCATGCCACTTCTTCTTTGTCATCTCATTGTTTTTTCTCTTCCTTTTCTAGGCTAAATAAGTTTGGTAACATGGTTGCACATGTTTTTGGGGACACAACTAACAATGCAATTACTGTTCTTTAAAATGTTTTTTTATGTTAAATTTTTTTAAATAATTATAATTATTAAGGTTAGCTGTAGCTCGGGAGGTGGAGGAGGTGGTCATCGACTAATCGGAAGGTTGGTGGCTCTGTCCCAGGCTGCTCCAGTCTCCGGTCTGCACGCCTAATTATCCTCCTTGCTTGTGTAAATGGGTCAGTGAGGTACTCTACTTGAATACTCTACTTTGAGTGCTCAAGTAGAGTAGAAAAGCTCTATTAAAGAACCAGTCCATTTACCATTTATCGAGACCATCATGGAAGAAAACGAATGGATGGATGGACATGCAATGTGGCTATCGAGACGTTGCGAAAAAAGAAAGAATCTATTTTTGGAACTTCTGAAGAGCTAAATAATATTTTGGGAGCAGTCCTTATTTCTGGTATTGTTACTCTCATTCCATCATTGTTGCAATGACGAAAAATAATCACATTTCCTCTTGTTTTTCTTTTATTTATTTTTTTTACAGGTAACAACATTTGTAAACCCAAGTAATATTATGTCTTTAAATATTACCTAGCTAACAGAATTATTAATGAATTAAACAAATAAAACTGTGACACATTTATCACACTGCCACATTGGATGTATGCTCAGTGTGGTGTTGCAAAGACCCCTGAACCAAGACAGCTAAGAAGGTCAACTAATATGTTGACCGAAGCACAATCAATAACACCACTGAAGGAAATCTATTTAAATGATTGCGTAACACTGAATGTTTTATGCTTCCTCCTCAAACTAAAACATGATAGCAAGTTTTAAAAAGCGTCTTTTCTTCTTTTCTTTACACAGTCATTCAAATATCAGGCCATGAATTTTCAGACAACAAGGACATGGAAGAAGGTGTAAGCCCACCACCTTTCAAGTTCACTGTGAATTTCATAACTTAACACCATATCATCACTTGGGGACCAGTTAGTAAGCTGACACTCACTGCTGTTTGACAATTGCCAAGTATCACATTTAAAAATGTGTTTCCTTTTATAACAAATAAGGATGATATTGTAGGGGCAGAAAATTAAGCTCTGATTGGGGGAATAAGCAGACAGTAGTAAGATTAGGTTTTGTGACTTAGGCCATTGCACTGAATAATCCAACGGTCCATCCATCTTTTTTCCGCTTATCCAGGACTGGGTCACGGTTGCAGCAGCCTAAGCAGAGAAGCCCAGACCTCCCTCTCCCCGGCCACCTCTAGCTTGTCCAGGGGAACTCCAAGGTGTTCCCAGGCCAGCCGAGAGACATAATCCCTCCAATGTGGGACAGTGTGTCCCAGTGGGACATGCCTGGAACACTTCGCCCAGGAGGTACCCGGGAGGCATCTTTGTCAGCTTCAGCTGGCTCCTTTCAACGTGGAGGAGCACCGGCTCTACTCTGAGGCCCTCCTGATGGTCAAACTCCTCACCCTACGGCTAAAGAAGGGCCCAGTCACCCTTCGTGGGAAGTCCATTTCCACTGCTGAATAAATGTAATTATAATCACTTAATTAGTAAATAAATTATTTATGGTGAATATAAATAGAGCACAATCATTTGGTTATGTATTTGATCTTTTCTATCATGGAGGAATGCCAACATTTGGCATGTTTCAATATAATGTGGTGAACGTTGGGACGAATGGCTTTGACAGTGCAACACCACCAACAGTAGGAACACAAAGCTGCTTCTGTGTTTGCATGATCTCCATTTATTTACCATTGTTCTCACTGGGACTCTTGTCTGAATTTGCACTTTCTTCCCCAATTTGCTGATCAATCAAACCAACCTGAATGATTTTAACCAGCTGGCCAGGCAAAGGCAGGCGGGCCTGACACAAGCATGTTTAAGTGCAACATTATTAAAAGGGTTTTACTGCTTGCACAGAGTAATATTAATATTGGCATTGCTTGTTACACTTTATCTTTCTTTCTAGTAATTTGTAGCCAGTTACATTTCAAATATAACCTTCCTTGTATCCATAAAGGTTATGTTAACAGAAGGAGAATGGAAGTCTACATCAATAAAAGGTGATTGCTTCCTAATGTCTCTGTTGTTTTGTTTGATATTAGATATTAGATTGATATTAGAGCCCTAGGTCCTGCATGAAAGGTGCATTTTGTACTTACCTGTGTTGTCTTTGTCAAATATTAAAATTCATTTGAGAATCTGAAACATTTTAGTATGAGAAATATGAAAAAGCTTTCTCTTATATTATTTCTGATAACTTTGTAATTTTTTCTGTAAATTTACAATTTTAATCTTTTAGCACTAATATTCTCTCATAAGTAAAAATATCTTAGTTTTTCTTCATGTTACATGAGCAGTACTTTGTTTATTTTATTTCACTCTATCTACACTCAGCACAGACCTTTTAAAAGTCAGAAGTGCGCCACTTATCCATACTGATACAGGTTTCAGCACCACAGGCATTTTGCCCTTTATAAAATAAATATCCCTTAAAATGCCCTCCTTTGGTGAGTGAAACTGCAGTCTTTTGATTACACATGTGATGCAAGGATAACTTAACACTACAGCCTCCGACTGCTCAGAGATCTCAGTGATTCTGAAGAGCCAGCACAAAGGCTGATCAGAAAGAGTAAAGCTGAAATGTCACTGTCTGGTTTGTATGCGTATATGTGTGTGTGTTCAAGTTTGGCATTTCAGAGGGAGATATCACTGCGAAGCACGGTGAGAGGTGCACAGAGTCAGTTAGGGTGGGGTTGATGTTCAGTCCCAGCCTGACAGTGGTGGATTGTGGTTTTCCTGTTTGAAACAGACGATGCTGGGCGAGAAGTTCAAGTCCCCATGGCTCTGCTGGGTGCCTGGCTCTCATTCTCCAGCCTGATAAGCCCCGCTGCCTCTGCCCTCCTCTGCAGTACTTTCCCTGGATGGAAATGCCAGTGTAGGGCTGAGGGCAGAGCTCACCCTTATGTGGCCTAACCTCGATGACCCACTGGGCACCAATGCTTCTTATCAGCACGTGTACACCTGCACAGCCACTACAATAGGATGCGTGTCTGTGTGGTGACAGTTAAGGGTGGCACGAAGAAAAAGTATCCCTATATTGGTCTGTTGAAACTCAGGGAATTGAAGGCTTCCCAAGAAAAATAAAAATAAAAGATATGCCTGACAGTTGGTTATCTCGGTGTCTCCAGCTGTATCTGCTGCAGTGGAAGTTTGCTGCTCAAAAAGAGATCAGGCCAACAGCCCCGTCCACCAATCTCTGGCCTCATTTTAACTCTGTTTGCTTACTCTGCTGGTCATGACCTCAGAAACTGAAGGGAACTGACACAGTCCCACTTTCTGTGCTGCTAGGTGAATGCTATGATGGATTTTTGTAATAAAACAACCATATTTGTCGCTGTCTGTTAGGCCTGTAAGACTTGCTCTCTAATGGGCTGTGCAACCGCTCAGCTGCCTCAAGGAGGATAAGTTGATCTATTTTGGATATAAGTGGGCTGCTTAATGCCTCTTTGCCTGTATGTGTGTGTGTGTGTGTGTGTGTGTGTGTGTGCGCACAAGCATGGCTTCAAGTGTATGTGTGCTAACACACTTCTGTGTGTGTTTTCTATAATTGTGTAAGCCAATCAGGAACTGATAAGCCTCATGGAGCCAGACGGCAGACACTTAAAGATGTCTGCATTGATAATAAAAGGAGACTTTAGTATAGGCAACCTCTCCTCCACACACACAGGCACACTGTATCGTTTTTCAGCCTGGGTTCCTGTATACTTCAACTGAGTTGTATACAGATTAATCTCATCAATGGGATAGTAAAGCTTCGGCTGAATCCCGGTCTGTGTGATGCTATCAGGACAACATTTCTTGTCATCCTAGTACTGCATTCTTGCACTTCGGGGATGGGGAAATGCAGCTCTCCCATCAGGTTTAATGTAAATGTCCATGTTGGGACGTCTGAGATCAAAGCACAGGACACACAGTGTTGAAGCGAGCTTATCTAACCGCTGTGGCAGGACATTCATGATCTCAGTGATCACTGAAATGAATCCTCTATGGCTGCTCTTTGAAAAAACTGGCTGCAGAAAGGAGGTTAAAAGCTAATTGATTGCATGTTGTCACAATGCATGAATTGTGCCTCTGTCTGCGTGCACATAAGTGCACTAGGACATTGCAAGTGCCTGTGAGTGTTCATGTTGTGTGTCCCTCGCCCCCACCCCTCCTGTCTGTGTTTTTGAACTAGGAGATGAAGCCATCTGCACTGCTCTCTGGAGACACAAGGCTCCCTCGTCTCTCCTCCTTTTTCTGCTCCTGCTATAATGGGGAAATTGCTCTGTCTTTACGCTCTAGTTGGGATTGGCAGCCTTGATAAGCATTGCAGGGACAATTAGAGTTAGGAGTTTTCGTTGAGAGGCTTTTAAATGACGCTAAGTTGTCACTGGCAGCTTATGCTCCCCCCTGGGGACATACCATTGTGCCGCCACACGACACCCTTCTTGGTAAGAGGACACCCCTGCTTCGACGTGAAGTCCACTGTTTGGGTGTAGCAGCAACCATCCTAAAGAGCTACACTTTTCATAGTTTTAATTGCATTGATCTGAGAAGTAGACGTACTCTGACAATAGATGTGTGCAGCAGCTGGTCTTACTGCCTTGTTCTTTTCTCCTGTGATGCTGTTTGCACACAGAGAAGGCAACAAAAAGGGCCTTTTACCCACCAAGTACTGGCTTTGTTTTGATGTGTACGACGAGCCCGTCATTATCTCAGCATGCTCCAGCCGCCACAGCCATACCTTACCTTTTCTTTCTCGCAGAGATGGGGAGGGATCCAGGAAATATCTCACTGTCCTTTAGTTCCTCAATTCATTACTGTTAAAAAGGTCTGACATGACTTGGAGGGAGGTATGGAGAGAGAGGCTGAAGCTCATATTCAGGCAGAAATATGAAGGTGTGGAGGGAACTGGAGGCATTGTTTATGAGCTAAGTGAAGTGGACCATCACAGAGGGAGTCAAACAAAGGCCAAGTAAGTGATGGAGGGACCGATTAGAAGAGAGTGAGAGGGGGAGTGAAATGGGGGTAGGGGAGCAAGAGCAACATTCCAGCATAGGACCTGATCCCCATTTTCAGTAACAGGACACTCTTGTCTCTGCATGTTTCACATATCCAGTCAAAAGCATCTCCTCTGCCTTCACTCTGTGTTTTCCTTCTCCGCGTTTAAAACTGCAAAAACACATCTGCTTGCAGTGTGTATCGTTTCAATCTGTGTTTCAGTTCCACACGCTCTCTCTGAGCACGCTCAGTCTCTGTTCTCCTTCTCAGAATTTGGCCTTCAATTTCCTCATGCATCCTGATTTAGGCACCCTTAAAAACCCAGACTTTTTTCTTGAGCCATAATATTAACAGCACTAGATGACTCAGTGGCCGCTCCAATCACAGCACACAGCTAACTGGCCAGAAAGAAGCCCATCTGGGTTGCTTTACTCTTGGGTGAGGTAGCGGGATAGCAGCTCCCTCCCAGCTAAGTTCCACACTCAGCCCCAGCTAACAACAAAGACCACCAAAGCAGATCTCATAATGTGAAACCTGAACTACACCTCACCAGCACCACATAAAAAACTGCAGTTACAACTTATTCCTAAGCCTTTCCTGCACCATAAATCAGCCTGTGGCTCAGAGCTCCAGTGAGAAGGGGATAAAACTGGGGGAGAGTGACTGGGACAATGGAATGCTGAACACAAGAATACTGTAGCAAGTGGAGGTGTAGTCTGCAAGGCTTCACTTTTCAACAGTGCCGCATGATGGAATGTGGCAGGTTGTGAATCAGTAACGCCGACTGTCCCATCAGGTGCTTACAATTATCTTGTAGCTGAGAACTGTGGGTCAGTTCCACAGTAGTCAAAATAAGGTTGTTATTCCTATCTACAGTAAAATGATATGTCTGGTGGGCTAAAACAACACTAGGGAACATGGAAAATGGAAAATCTAAACTTCCTATTTTGGTTTTATTAACATAGTGCTTAAAAAAACATTTTTTACTAGAATAAAAAAAGTCCCACATAGATCTCAGCTGTGACACTGAGACTGAAAAAACAAACAAACATCATCCTAGTGATCGATTGTTCCACTGTTGGCAATCAGATGTTTTGAGAATATGTCCTAATATCACACTTTGTCTTCCTTTTTCCCTGCTGACTGCGATCACAGCTCTGCACTGGAGCGTATTACCACAACATATAATCCGGTTATGTAACTTCTAGTTAAAACTCATATTGTTTGAGTAAAAAAGTACTGTTATAGTGTTTTTTTCTAAATAAGTTCTTGTTCACTTCATGACAACACTCACAACTTATGTCATGGCAACAGATCTATTCACCGCCATGTTGTTGTTCACACAAAACCAAAACAAAGACGATTGAAATCACACTGACAAACGGGGGGAAAGTGCCTACTCATCACTCAGAAGGTCGTATGAACTGAGCTACATCTGCAAAAATACTTTTAAATGGTGCATGCATTTATAAAGCATAAAGCTTTATCTAGTATTTAATAATCCACTCTAATATTATGCATGCATTTTCTAGGTTATAGCTGCAGTATTTCAGACGTGAAGTAGTTTTATGGCACAATAGTTTATTACAACCCTTCATGTTGTGGTCCAGCAGCAAGTGGAGAGCTTATAGTGTCTTTGCTCCACAGTGATGCGAGTCAGAGGTAGCCATGACTTCTATGTCTGTGGTGCAATGATGATACTCAGTCACACTGTCACATTTCATACAGTGTTGTACCCCAAACTGTACATACTACTGGAGTCTGGAAGGAGCAGGGGGTTAAGCACTTACATTTTACCCCAGAGGTCCCACAACTCAAACTAGTCATGTTCAACACATTTCAAATATATCAGTGATATGAAATAAGCAAGTAATGATATCAGAAACACTGAGACACTAGAAGTGAGGAGAATTACCCACCATGTTTTACCACAGAGCTCTTACTGACCCAAACTTAAAAGTTGCTAAAACCTCTGAGTTTCACAGAGTCGTTAGGTCGCCCTGTTTGATGAGCCAACTGCAGTCACTTCCCATTATGACAGGTAATAGTTTGCTCTGCTTTGAGGTAATGTATTGTATTAGTATGAGTGTTGGGCAGCAAGCTGTGCAAACAGAGTAGGCAGGATGCGCTGGAATTGATCTGAGGCTAAAGGTGGGAAAGTCGTGCCAACAGGCCTGGACCCCACAGAGTGGAACCAGTCAAATTTACCATTATTTGACTTTAAACTAAGCAAAGGTTAATGAGTTTGTGACTTTGGGAATGTAACTTTTTGTTGTTATTCTAGTTGGTTGAGGGAATTGGTGGAAATCCTGCCTGTACTGTAGCTGCTTTAAGCAGTGGTGTTATCTGCCTGCTAGTGCTGCCGTCTTCCCTTGAATTCTGGTTGCTGCAAATAACAAATAAACACAGTGAGATCAGTCAGTACACCAAAGAAATAATAAGTGAAGACTTCTGATAAATAATATGTCCAGCAGAATTTGCCCCCATCAGGGCCCTAAACGGTTATAAGAGGACGAAAATAGAGTGAATCATGCGCTGTGGCATTCACTCAGCAGATCTCATCCCAATTAAACACCTATGGGACATTTTGAACATGTGTTAGACAGCACTCACTATCACCACCATCATAACACACACTGGGAGAAAATATGCTTTGGAAGAACGGCGTTCCATCTATCCAGCAGAGTTCCAGGCACAAGGAAAATTAATGCCAAGAAGAACTGAAACGAATCTTCCAGCACCTGTTAGCGTAAACCACTTGTGAAAATCAGGACATACATTTGGGTTGGTCTTTCTTTTGAGGCTTTTCCCCCCAATTCGTTCACTTTGTCATCCATTTGTGTGTTCTTCTCTAACTCAGTTTGTTCTGCTCTTGTCTCTGTATGAGCTCAGTGAGAGCACAACATGTTTCTTCCTGACTCCTACCGCTGACTGTGAGCATAGAAACCCCACACACGACTGCTGCGAGTGTGCTTTTACAAGGGAAAGCCAATCAGAGGAAAGCTGTCTCCGAGGAAGGGGGAAGAAAGCTAAAACAGCTTGTTTCATGTAATATGACAGGTCTTCTTTAGTAAAGCCTTGACGTACATCTTGGACACACAACCAAATCCATAAGCCATTTTTGTAGTTTTATTTTATTTGAAATTTTGACAGTTTTTTTTAAAGTTGTAGAATAAAAATGAAATAATACTGATATTCATGAGACTCTCCCTTGGAACTGGTAGCAGGGTACAATCTGGACAGGTCAGGTCTGTCGCAGGGCTAGACAGGCAACCATTCAGCCATTTAGAATGACCAGTTAACCCCACTCACTGCATGCCTTTGGACTGTGGAACACGTCTCGAGTAGTTGTGCGTAGAGCAGGGCAATATGACCAAAAATATTTAGCACGATATACATTTGAAAATTCCACAACTTTATTAGTGCAAAAGAAAAAACCCATCAATGTATTTTCACTTAAACAAGCAGCTGTTTTTTGCATTAAAGTTATATAAAAATGTAACAGTGCAAATGCAAATTCCTCGCTGACAGTTTAACCAAAAGGCATTTCCAGTGGAAACTGGCCGACATATCCTCAGCATATCCATGTATAATATCCACAAAACTTAAAAAGAGGTCATACACACACAATACGGTAATATTATGTTGAAGCACAGTACGTATCACTCCGCGAGGCTCCTGCCTACGATAGCTGTAATGCTCCGACAATCCATCAAGCGGTGCGGCTTCGTAGCTTAGCAAAGTCGTACTGAAACATTTGACAGATTTTCGAGCGCCGTGCACATAAAATGGTTTCGAGGTCAGTAAACACAACCAGAGTTCATACATAATGCACACGGGATTATAAGGGGCTCTGTCGACTTTCAGACAAATCAAAGGATTGATTTTAAGTGTGCCGTATTTTCCAAACAACACGGTAATAACGACGGCCCGCTAGCATGCGCTACCAAAAATAGTGCTTTGTTGTGTATCTGACGGACGAAAGCTAAACCAGTTCCACACCAGTGAAGCTGCAGCATTTTTACAAACCAGTTCTGGTTCATCCGTTTCATTCAATGATCCGCTTTCGCCGCCATGCTTTTTCCGACGTGTGCGTATGAAACCAAAGGCACTGTGCGCATGCGCGTTTTACCCATATTCTATCGCAATATTTCTTTTTTCTATCGTTGCCCAAAATTATACCGGTATTAACCGTGAACGGTATGATATGGCCCGGCCCTAGTTGTGCGTGTGCAAGTGAATCAGGTTCCTGGCACTGTAGGCAGGTTTCTTTCACTGTTCAGAGGTACAAGCAAGAAGAAACAATGAAAGGTCAGTGCATGAGTTTGCAACATATGACTAGTAGCATGTGCTGTATGTGTGAATGTGACCTGCTGTTGAGGAAAAATCAACAGAGACAGACACTAATCTGGATAAAACTACCGAATTAAAATAACGAATCCACCGAGATCGTGCAAGTGCACACTTGAGGGCAAGGTTGAAGTGTCAAGTCACTTAGTTATCTATATCATTGTTTTACCCTGCACATGTTAATACAGATTAACCTTTAACTATCATGTGCAATATTGATTTTATAATTGCCAGCCGCAGCACAATGCCATGAAAAAGGATAGATTAAGAAAACAGACAGAAAGGGAACTAAGGGAAGTTGTTGATTATTAAACTGTTGCTTTGTCATCTGACAGAAATGTGCATGTTTGTATAGGTGCTGAAATAAATAGATGCATAGAAACAGAAATAAAGTATGTAAGCAAGTACAAAGTGTCCTACCGAGTGCAATTTTTAAGTAAATACTTAGGTGCCCTTTTTTTGGCTTGAGCACTTGCCCTTACAAAATGTCATTGTACGCTACTCTGTAAGTGTGACAGGTGTTAAAGTGAGGAAAAGGCAACAGCAATTTCATTCCCATTCATTCTGGTAATAGCCTTGGTGGTGCCGAATGTTTCCACTAATGCACCACTTGCAGGTAACACGCAAAAATAGATTTTTAATCTCATTATCTCAGCAGCTGTGCAGGTGGAGAGGGAGTGTGTGAGGAAGAGAGCTGCAGAGAGAACGCGTTCATACATTAGTGTTTGGGAAGCAGGAGGGGGCACAGATCACTCCCGTCCTCTACTCCTGGGTGCTCCCATTGAAAGGACGCTTTGGTTATATAAACAAGAGGTACACGTCAAGTTGAAAATTAAATATTTGGAAGTGATATACATTTCAGTGGGTGAACACTAGCATAAGAAAGCCGCCGATGAAGAGATAGTTATGTGCATGGAGAGCCCGCTCTCTGCACCAGAGTCTCACCCTCGTCTCTCCTTCGCAGCACAACAAGCTCTAAAGCTCTATTTCTGTACGCTGCAGTTGGATCACACGCCACTGATTGTTTTTTACATTTCAATAGGCTGTTAAAGTGCAATCTGCACGTTCCCTGTTTTGTTTTCTTTTCCTGCTTTACTTTGTCTGTTTGGTGCTAAGCGCTCATTACTGCAGTTTTTCTCGGCACTTCTCAGAGATCAGTCAGCAAGTATCCTACTGCAGTGTCTTTCTGCTCCGCGTTTTGAAGTCATAGCTTTTGTGTGGCTATTGTGACTTGTGATAATTTGTATGTCAGATGTGGTAAAAAGTTGAAAAGTCTAGCTTTGTTTAAAGGAGCAGCCAGTTAGAATTCCCAGCAGTCAGGATGGGAAATATCCCCTCATTACAGACACTGCAAACTAATTCTAATTACACAGATACTGAAATAAAAATAAATAAATGAGAGAGAAAGGTTTGCAGATTATGCTGTTTTAGCTTTTAACCAACATTTTGGTTCATATGATAATGACTGAGACAGGTTATTTCACCCATGAAGGCAAAATTATTTGAAAAGTAAATGGATCATGTTTAGTTATAATGGGAATGATTGTCATTGTAAAACAAGAGCTTTCCATATGAAACTGTACAGCAAATGATCAGAATAATGGGCCCAGGATGAGAACATCTCAATTTAGTTTTCATTTCACATTTTGATGCAATTAACCCATTTTTTCCTTAACCCAACAAGTCCTTTTTGTGCCAGCTCACCACCGCGTGAATTCTCAGAGCCACCAGTGGCTTTGACATCAAACATCAAATTTAAAGTGAGAGCAATTGGACCTGTGACTTAGCATTGAAGTAATATGAAAGCGTAGACAAATGTTTGTTATCTGAGGCTGCTGTGACTTAAGTAGTCAGTGTTGGGAAGGTTAATTTTAAAATGTAATCCACTACAGATTACAGAATACATGCCTCAAAATGTATTTTGTAACGTATTCTGTTACGTTACTCAATGAGAGTATGTAGCGTCCAGTCGAACTGAGAAGGCCAGAACTGACGGTTTTTGAATGACCTTTATTATTATTATTACCGGGTGATCGTGGCTCAAAGAGTTGGCAGTTCGTCTTGTAACCGGAAGGTTGCCGGTTCGAGCCCCGGCTCGGACAGTCTCGCTCGTTGTGTCCTTGGGCAAGACGCTTCACCTGCCGCCTACTGGTGATGGCCAGAGGGGCCGATGGCGCGATATGGCAGCCTTGCTTCTGTCAGTCTGCCCCAGGGCAGCTGTGGCTACAACTGTAGCTTGCCTCCACCAGTGTGTGAATGTGAGAGTGAATGAATAGTGGTATTGTAAAGCACTTTGAGGGCCCTGAAAAAGCGCTATATAAATGCAATCCATTATTATTCCTTGCCGTGTATCAGACAACGAACCAACGTAAGAGCTAGACAAACAAATAAAACAATTACCATGTTATTCATGTAACACCATTTTAACCGCTCATTCACTCACTCATCTAACCGTTTTCTATTAAACTATTATACAATACATATTATGGGTTTCAGATTGCTCAAATTAAATCATGTACATTACAAACCTTGTTCCCATCGACTGTAGCTAGAACCATTCGTTTTTGTACAATTTAACCATGTTTTTCTCTCCCTTTTCTCTGTTAGCAATAGTTTACCGTTTTCTTGCGTCTTTTTTGTACATCAAGCTAGTTACCGTTAGCAAGACGTAACCTCTAGTCTTCTCTGTCTTAATTTCAGGTTTTCACCATGTGTTCTAGATAGTTCAGGAGATTAACTCGACCAAGCAGTCTACTTTCGGGTACTGATTAAAATACCAGAATAGGGAGGATGGTGTAGGTTTAAGTTTATTAGATTGATACATATATACCAACAAGACAGTGTGCATCACTGTGACAACAGCGTTTGTTTTCATTCAAAGGCTTTATGGTTTTTCCTATCATACCTGGTGGGCTGGTCTCTAGTCAAAATGCCCGGGCCGATTTTTTGTCCCAGTCCAGCCCTGACGGTGGTACATGTATTCCGTTACTCTTGAACACTGTAAGTAGTAGAACAGGTCATCTACCAGTAGAATCGTCAGTGGATCAATTCCTGACTCCCGCAGTCCGTATACTGAAGTATTCTTGGACAATGTCCTGATTCCTGAGTTCAAGGGTGTGTGAACACTAAGAAATCCTTAGGATGAAAGTACTATATGACGTCCATAAGCAGTGTGTAATAGGTGAATGAGACTTGTAGTCAAGGGCGATTTTAGCCCATTTTTGGGGGTGCTTCAGCACCCCCAAAAATGAATCAAAGCACCCCCAAAGATTTCTTACTTTTTTGACAATATTTGCTGTTTGTGTGACACACTACTGAAAATATAAAAAGCATACAGTACTTGGTTGAGACGTAACACTTTAGCAACAAAATTATAGATAACCCGCCCCCCCCTCCCAAAATGGTTTGTTCCAGCTCGCCTCTCCCCTGCTCTGGCTCTAGCGCTCTTGCTGCCAGAGCTACGGTGGCTGAGGCGCAGCTGACCGGATGTGGAAGTGCCTGGCTTAAAACAGGACATGTTAGCTGCATTTAACCTTCAGTTACTCTTCATATAGTTAGGTAGGAGTCAGACCATGTTTCTTTTTAGCTGAAAAACATTACACCAGGTAACCTGCAGTGTTGAAAACACGTTTTCCGAAGATGTTTGCTACCCTACAATCCGTCCTGCTCTGTAGTAAAATCAGCTACATTTGACCGTCCTGTTGCTCCCATTGAAATGTATACAGCCTATTTAAAATCTAAAACTTATAATTGTCCACAGCCTGCTGTTGTTACCACTGTCCTGTTTGAAATGAATACTAACTAGCTAACTGACTGAATGCCCATTAACCTTATAACTCCTGTTGTGTGTGTGTGTGTGTGTGTGTGTGTGTACAGAGAGACAGACAGGTTCATAATGGATATAAGGAAGTTTTTTCAAAAAAAGGAGCCACATTCAGGTAAAAGTGTAAAATCAAATGATCCGTGAATCAAGAATAATGTTGGATCAGTGTTTCAATGTTTATATCTTTTATTACATGTTCGTGTGGTTTGGTTATTTGCCTTTTGGTTGAAAGTACACTGAGAGAGGACTTTTTGTTAGCGATCTTAATAGAATTTTTTTCATATTAATGTAATTTTTCATCTAATTGAATACAATCTATTTGTGTATGACTGTCAGTCCAAAGAGGGAGAGAGGAAAGAGGGAACGTGAGGAGAAAGTACAAGGTCAGGAAGAACCAGGTAAGCAAACAGACAGGGAACAGTGACAGGCACAACAGAAACTGTTAACCTGACAAAGAGGAAAAAACCTGATTTTACTCACAATCTGG
The DNA here is from genome assembly GCF_900408965.1 of Simochromis diagramma. NCBI lineage: Eukaryota > Metazoa > Chordata > Actinopteri > Cichliformes > Cichlidae > Simochromis > Simochromis diagramma. The sequence goes on from NW_024386832.1 coordinate 1,798,548, forward strand.
AAGTTGTGTCCTCCCGATATTAAAGCTGCTGTACAGAATCTGCTAAACAAACTGGGTTGAAACATTTTGACCCTCTTTAACAACATTCCAACATAACATTATCATTGATTGGGGAGATTAAAATTAATGATATATTTTTATGTGGTTCAGCCACAACTCTACTGAAACCTCAGCCAGTAATAGGTCGGCCAACCTTTGGACCGTCCAGTTGTCTGTATGACTGCCGCAGTACGTACATCACATTTGCGCACTATCAGAAAGAGCCAAACAGCCCTGCTGGAGTGAGGAGCTGTAAAGAGAAGCAGATGCTCTGTTTCTAAAAATGTTTTAAGCTTGTTTCAAAGATTCTGTACAGCAGCTTTAAATGTTTTCCAAAAGCACACAGACACCTATCAGTGTTTCTCACACTTTTTACAGTGTGGACCACCTGATAGAAATGTCAAGCTCTCCTAAGGACCACTATGAAAGCATGAAAGTCATAAATCTTACAACACAAAATTAGTATCTGCAGTAAAGATGTTTTCATACATTGTATACATTCTACCACAGGCAAAGTTGCCTCCATTTTTATAGTTTTTATTAATATTTTGTAATAATTTATGCTGTTTTGGGAGTGTTTTTTATGTATCTGTATTATATTATACACACACATTAAAAGTGAATCTCTGTCCAAAAAATGCACTCAGTTTACTTTGTACTCACTATGAGCATCATTCATTATTCTCCTCCAGTAATTAAGGTTAGGATATGTATTTATTTATTTTTTTATTCCAATCCATTCTTCTTTAGCAGCATTTAAATAACCTTGATCAGATTTGATGGTTTTGTTACAGACTTTAAAAAAGTGTTTTGCTTTTCTTTCACAAATGTGGGATTAAATTGTTGAAATGTACAAAACAGTGATGTCATGTTTTGAGACAAGGACCCAGGCACAGAGAGACCTGATGAATTTAAGAATCTTATGATTTAATAAAGAAATCTGCAGACTTGCACAGAGATGGTAAAATTATGATGACTGATAACGGAGACGAAGACAACAGACGATGAGGACAGGGAGGAGCAGGGGTTTAAATGCACCAAGGAGACAGTCAGAGAGAACTCGGGACAACGTTTAAGGATGCAGGGACGGACAGAGAAAGGTTTATCTTGCCTGGCTGGGCAGCTCTCTGGGTGCTCAGCACCCCCAAAGCTCTGATCCTAGAATCGCCCCTGCTTGTAGTAACAAAGTCCTCAACCGAGTAAAAAGATGCTATGTAAGTATTTGTCCATTTTCCATTTTATCAGACTTGTCCGATAATATATTAACACTTCAAGTAAATGTACCATATTTGACCCAAAATGTGTCCACTCCTGAATTTAATGTGGCTCAGACAGCACAGTGCTAATCTTCTTGGATTGTCAGCACGATCACTTATTTTGCTACCCTGCTGTTAACTGAATTCCAGTTATGTCCAAAACAACGGGTTGGTTGACCATTTTCATAACTTTGATGGTGAACAATTGCAGTCACAGAAATCACAGAAACATGTAAAAAGTAGTAAATGTATGAAACACAACATCTGTGCTAATGAAAATAATGCTTGCATGCTAGCATAACACCATTTCACTCTGAAAAAAAAACCTTAAGAGCTCCATCAGCTTGACACTGGAGCAATAAGGTGCTGCTGGTGCACGCTTTTAAAAGGGCAGCTACTTGTAAGCTCTGGTGACAATTTCGTACAGCGGGTCATTACTGATGATGAGGCTTAATAGAAACCCTATGTTTCAAAAAGAAAAAACAAGGGGGGGGGGGGGGGGGGGTGCTGTTATGTCACATTTCATAGAGCCTTTAGGGAAGCTTAAATTCTTCAGTGACGAAGGAAATGATAGTCAATATTAAAAAATAGAAGGAAAAAGCTAGTTATTAGACTTCTAGATTTACCCATTACTCAGAGCAAGCAAGGCAAAGTGTACACTCCAAAAAAAAAAGCATTTTAAACTATGTATGCACACTAAAAGCTGAGGAAGTCAAGGGTCAAAACTTTGGAGTTCCTAAAATATCCTTATGAATTCTGGACGTTTGTTTATAAAGGGTGTATTTCTCATAAAAGTCATTGCAAATAACAGAGATATTTGAAAGTAGCACATCTTTCATTTGACATGCAGAAACACCGGCACAGGTCCTTCTGTCTGCATTGATCAACCACACAGAAGAAAAGAGAAGACAAAAAGGGGTGCTTATGCATCAGTGGAACAGAATAATACTACTTAACAATAGCCACCTCTGCAGATACAGCTGCTGTCTAAAAAGCTTGCACAGCATAGCGGAGGGTAAATAGGAACTGGAGATTCTGGTGTGAATCGATAAAAGCCATCAAACACCTGAGGGGTCCCCCAATTTTTGCTCAAACCACTCCACCCCCTGGGCAGGAGGAAACAATGGCGGGGCATCAATACCTGCAATTGGGAAAAGGCAGGGCAGGAGACAGCGGGCGAACCACACAAGTGGGTCACCTCTCCACCAGACAGCAAATGGGCGTGCAATCGTTTGCATCAATTCAGTCCAGTGGGAGATTAAGGACAGGATGGGAAGGGGGTGCCATTAGGAGTGCATTGGTATAGAAGGTGGGTGATGGTGAGAAAGAAGGGGTGTGGAGGTTTTTAAAACAGGTAGATATGGAGGCTCAGGGGGATGTAGGTGTTTTCAATTACCCACAAATTCACAGCAATTTCCTCTTCTTTCTGACCACACCTCCCACTGCGAGGCTGATGGGAGTCCTGAACAAAGAGGCGTGAAGATCGCGATTGTTTGACTGCAGGTTGGTGGGGAGGAGCGGGAGGAGGTCGTTTTTCGTCCGTCTGCCTTGTTCAACCTTTCTCTGTCACCTTGGAGCCTTTTTCCCCCACTGGTTAGAAACTTAAAAGTGCACTTCTACTTCCGTGTAGATGTTGATAAGCCACTTCCTGAGAGTGAGAAATACTCTTGTGCCGTTAAAAGATAACAGGCAAATACGCACACACACACACACACACACACACACACACACACACACACACACACATAAAAACTGCATTGTTCCATTCAGCAGGACACAACTTTGCTGTATCTGCTCAAATGTACACCTCATCTTACTGATTAGTTATCTTGAGTAATCAGTTACCTTCACTTAAGATCTCCTCAGCAGCTATACACAATGTACATAATGTTTTGGAATAATTGCAGATAATTTGTCTTTGTTTTATTTATGTTATATAATGGTAATAATAATAATAATAATTTATTATTATTGAAATTATTGTTGTTGTTGTTTGTTTTACTGACAAAAATGCCTCGGGAGGGACAAATATGAGAGAAATTCAGTCATTATAAGGATTACAAGAAATACAAACAAGATGTTGTTCAGCCAGGTCTGGATGAGCAGCGAGGCCTCTCTGTAGTTTATTAGTACAGTGCCCATAAAACCCCAGCCCAAATATCACAGACATCCAAAGAAGTTTGTACAGAAACTAAAGCAGAACCTGTTCAAAGCTAGAAAAGAAGACAACTGTAAATTAATATTTGGGAGAATCTTTGTTTAGAAAAAGGATTTATAGAAAGAGTGAAGGATTTAAACTGAAGTGTCTAACAGATACAAAATCTTAACATTAACACATTAACTTCATGCCCTGCCATGACCACATTAAACATAAAACCCATCTTTAATACACACATCTTACGAAAAACACATTTAACAGCACTGTTTCAGCCCTGAATTAATTCAGAGACTTTTTATAAGGTGGAGAAATAGTATTTAGAAAACTCTCCCAACCCACCTCCTGTGTTGCGTGCTTCTAGGAGGTCTTTGTTTTTAGTGTTTTTCTTACACTTTTGATGTCTTGATACATGCAGTGATTCTGTGGTACATGCTGAGCTGTCAGAGTCGGATTTTAACTCGAGGACCTGACACTGACATGGACCAGATGATAAATCCTTTATCGTTGACATTTTAAATAGTTTAGTTTTTGATTATACTTGACATAAAATTACCTGGCATTTTGGCTCACTGGCAAAATGTACTCGCAGAATGCTAACACTGCTAATGTGGCAACAGTGGCAAACATTTCACCTGGTTCACAGCAGGGTGTTAGTGCTGTATGTCAGCTGCATTTTGCAAAAAAAACAAAAAACAAAACAGGAAAAAGAAAAATGCTCAGCGGAGTCAAATGGCAACAAAGTCACAGCGTGTTTCCTGTTAACTTTGCAGCTTCCTTTCAAGTTCAACTATGTCGGCAAACCTAAAACCTTTCTGCAGGAGAGGGGAAGTGCCCCAACTTGCAGATGTTGCCACATGAGCATATGAGAGGCCTGATAGGAGCCTCTATCAGCCATGTGACTTCCTTTCTTCCTGGCTCAGCAATGGGCAACAACTATGTAACCATTTACCCACTCACTCTAGATAGCATATCAGAAGTAGTGTGTGTGTGAGGGAGGGGGGATCAAGTCACACATGCAAGCCAATTAACTCTCTAACTCTCTTCACCCATTCTCTGACCTGATGTATTTAATACGTATTTGAATGCAAACATTTAAATCTCACTGAAGGAAATGTGTTTAAATTGTGGGCGATTCCCCGTGAGAGCTCTCCCATGAGCTGAGATTCAGGCTAAAGCTACAGTCCTAAAGCATTTGCTCTCCTTTCATGAAATGGCTTTAAGCACCACACAGGGCTCAATTAAACGCCGTGTATGCCAGTTATGTTGGTTGTTAATATACTGATTTATAGTGGAGCAAAGACATGATCAAGTGGTACTATTAAAGGTACTGTGCTCTATGGCCATCTGGCGGAGCATACATTGTGAATGTGTAAGGAAGGGAAGATGAAGCTAATCATCCGGAAATAACCCCAGCCAACCTCTTGCTCGCTCTTTCTCTCTCTCAAACACACTCATACACACACACACACACACACACACACACACACACACACAATGGTAAATGAGGGGTAGTTTGACTAGTGATACACGAGTGCTCCCGTGTGGTGAAAAACAAGCATGGCTGCACTCGTTAAAGGGATAGTCCACACAGTTATTAGTTTTATTAGAGTTGGCTTTTATTTTCACTGAAGAAAACATGAATTGTTCAAATTCAAATCAAAAACTCTGCACACCTAAATCAATGGCATGCACACAGAAGGAAAACTATTTGTGGAAATGTGGTATAACTTCCACACACTGTCCCGCTCACTGTTATTTTAATTCATTTGCAACATTTCGGTCTGTACGACCTTCATCAGTAACCATTTCTATTTAAGAACACTTTGTTACATAATTTCTTAAAATATGGATGAAAATGAATGTTACAGTACATCCATACAGCCATGCAACTCTTCTTCATGCTGGTTGTGTTGAAAAACTAATTTTTGTTAGGTTTTGTTTTTGTTTTGTTTTTGGGGGCTTCCTCAATTGTTGATTCTAAAGTGTCCACAGGTGTAAACGTGAGTGTGAATGTCTGTCTGTGTCTCTGTGTTCGCTCTGTGACAGACTTGTTATGCCCCCCTGTGTACAGCACAGATGTGTGGTATAAGGACTGCAAAACATGTGTCACAATGTAGCACAGATTACTCTGAGATGTGGCTGCTGTTACATGGTATGTTCATGCACAACAAGTAGAAGTTCAAGTACCTTCACAATGAACTTATTGTCAAAACAAGAAACTTTCAATGCTAAAAAGAAAAAAGGAACTTTCATATTCCTGCAAAACATTCTGCTTATACAGACAAAAAGCTCCCTGCATCATGGCATGGCTTCTGATTGTTTGCTGTAAAGTGTGTGTGCTCTTCTCTGTGTGCTTTATTGAGCATATTTAGTTGTGTTGGAATGGCGATGTGTTTCAGCAAGCTGTAATTGTGCACATGATGCTAAGGTCGGTGTCAGTTTCCAACTAGAGCTCTATATTTAGCTGGTAAGGGGACTGTGTGACACTATGTGACTGCAGCACATATTGTCTTGAGGACCTTAGCACTGCTTCACCTGCTGATATTTTTTTGAGTAGAAGGTAAGTTATAGATACTAAAAAAAATTACTTAATCAATAAGAATGTTCTTTTTTTCCTTTCTTTTCTGTGCTCGTTTGACATTGACAGCATCCCTGCTCTCCCAAGCCGGACTGATGGGATTGAGGAATGTAGTACTGCTTGTTGTATATTGAAGCTATGCGTCAGTCAGAGGTGCCAGAGGTCAGACTGAGCGTCAACAGTCCTGACCGTCTGGTTAGAGAAGCTTTTCTAATGACTTATGATTACATAGACTAACCAGTGGCGGTGCAGATGGAACCATGGGTCCAGTCCCCACAGCCTGCACTGCAGCCATGCACCATGCTGGCAAAGAGCTCCTTACTCCCTTCCCCATCTTCCAGGATGTGACAGAGAACACAGCCTGCCTGATCCTCATATGTATCCTGGACGAGCACTTCCTTCCCCCTACACCTGGAACAAAGCGCCGGGACCTGGCCTGGAGCACCGTACTGAGCACTGTACTGTCTGTACATGTGCTAGCTGGCCAGATGGCTATACACTGTCATGACAGTGGCGATGGTGATGGTACAGCCCGTGGGATGTTCGAGGCTTGGGAAATCTTTGTGTAGCCTAAGCCTGCTTTAAATTTCTCAGTAACTTTATCCCTTCATGGTGTTGTTGCTCCCAATATTCTCTTAGACAACCTCTGAGGCCGTCACAGAGCAGCTGTATTTGTACTGACATTAGATTACACACAGGTGCACTCTATTTAGTCATTAGCTCATCAGGCAACGTCTATGTGCAACTGACTGCACTCAGACCAAAGGGGCTGAATAATTACGCACACCCCACTTTGCAGTTATTTATTTGTAACAAATGTTTGGAATCATGTATGATTTTCCGTTCCACTTCTCACGTGTGCACCACTTTGTGTTGGTCTTTCACGTGCAATTCCAATAAGATTGATTCATGTTTGTGGCTGTAATGTGACAAAATGTGGAAAAGTTCAAGGGGGCCGAATACTTTTGCAAGCCACTGTAGTTTAGCTGTCGTACAATAGTGCAAAACTTGAGCCTCATGTCAAGAGCATTTCTCCTTCACTTGCCTGTTTACAGAATCCCTGTGTTTATAAACCACTTTGCATTTATTCATTACTTTTTAATAATCTCTGGCTCTCTTCCACAGTGTGTCATTTGTTCTGGCTCCTTCCCCCTCACCCCCAATTGGTCGTGGCAGATGGTTAGCTTTCTTTCTGTTCAAAGGGAGTTTTTCCTTCCTACTGTGAACAAGTGCTTCGTCATAGGGGTTGTCTGGCTATTGGGTTATAATATAAAGTGCCTTATGACTTAAACTGCCCTTTATGTAACCTAACACTGCAGCCACTGTGCACCGCTCCAATAGTGCATTACTGTAAATGCAAAACAGTACTGAAAGCTAACCTGTTTATCCTTTGAATAAGCTTCCTGTTATTTCATTGAACATTTGTTACTATACCTCAGTATGTTTTCACAACATGAAAAAATCACAAATTTCCATCTTCTACAGATCTAGCATCTCATTTAAAAAATTAGACAATTTATGTAAGTTTTTAAATTTCTAGTTTGTAAAATGTTCCTGAGCTGTCCTTACCTATAAATGATAACATCTCTTCTTCCTCTCCTATTTTCTCTTTCTTACATCTTTGTCCATCTCTGACTGTGATTTCACATTCTTTATAGTCACTCTAGATATGGCAGTAACTGGATACAGCGACCAGCTGCACCAAAAATGTTGTGTAAAATGATGCCTAAAACATATGTTTGGCCCTTTAATCAAAGATTTAAAGATGTATGCACCAATTTGCATTTAATCATTACTTGTTATTGATCTCTGGCTCTCTTATACAGTGTGCTTTGGTCGTGTCTCACTTCCCTCACTGCCCCTCTGCTGGAGGTTTCTTCCTGTTCAAAGGGAGTTTTTCCTTTTTTATTAGAATTTGGGTTTTATTCTGCTCTGTGATGACTAATCTTGAGGCCATGGGGAACAACCCATTAGAAGAGTCTTATCTCATGTTCCCACATACCACACATGTGCTTATGTCCAGATTGTCCCAGTGAATTCAGGTTGTTTCTGCTACAGCCTTGGTGAAAGCAAAGTCAAAACAGCAGTAAAACCTTTAGAGGACTCAGTCTATGTTATGTCCTTGGGACAGCTGTTTAACGCTATCCTCTGTGTAAAGGCTAATCGTTAGACTCTATGTGAACATGGAGATCCACCCACTAGAAATGAAAAGAAAGAGGTTACAAACATAGTTTATCAAAAAAAACAAAAAAACACTTCAAAGTAAAGTAAAATAACGTTTTTCAGGCCTGATTCAGATGAAGCTAATTTCAGGTTTTCAGGTGACTTGTATTCTTAACTGCCTTCGTCGTTTTTGGATTCTGTTGAGATTGCCTTACATTTGGTTGATTTCCATGTGAAGTTGCCAGAAACAGATCCATTTGCCTCTGAGGCTGGGGGGTTTGTGCACAGATGAAGGCTGTGCATTTGAAACAGGTGCCTTTAAAAATAGTTTATGTTGGCAGCCCATATTATATTACAGTATTTAACTTAAACACTTCCTTTTCCTCCCTGATAGTGTGGGTTTGTGTATCACTTTTTGGAAAAGCAGGACCTGGTCTGCCAGCTGGACAAGGTTCCACCTACATTTTGTGGAAGAGAATGTCTTAGCCAACACCGCCCCCTACTGACTTAATAAAAAAAAAAAAAAAAAAACCTACACAAGTACATCAATAAAGTATTTAGTGCTTCTTGTGAATTTCTCACAAGTGATATTTTTCCACATTAATGTAGACAGCACAGCTATTTCGGTAGTGAGATAGCACTTTCTGCAACTGGTGAGACTTGAAAAATGCAAATTAATAGTGAAACTGCTCATCATGATCTGTTAGTTGTATTTTTTTAAGCCCATTTGAAGATTATATTCAGTTTAAGAGCCAGCTTTCATCATAGATACTGTATAAACTAAGCTAGTTAAAATAATTTGTGTACTGTTGCACTGACTACAGTATTGTCAAGAAACTACACTTTATATACAGTGTAGAGCATCTGCAAATATTACAGTTAGGAAAAGAAAGAGAAACGTGAAATATGTCTTTTAAGTTTTATTCAGAACAATGACAAGACACAACAAGACAGGAGAACACCTCAGTGAACTGAACAGACAACTGGGAAACAGACTTAACAGCTGTGCAACAGTAAACTTAAGCCAGGTCCTCTTCACCTTCCTCCTCAAACTCGCCCTCCTCCTCGGCAGTAGCATCCTGGTACTGCTGGTACTCTGACACCAGGTCGTTCATGTTGCTTTCTGCCTCAGTGAACTCCATCTCATCCATACCCTCACCAGTGTACCAGTGAAGGAAAGCTTTACGCCTGAACATGGCAGTGAACTGCTCGGAGATGCGCTTGAACAGCTCTTGGATTGCCGTGCTATTACCAATGAAGGTGGCAGCCATCTTGAGACCTCTGGGAGGAATGTCGCAGACTGCAGTCTTGACGTTGTTGGGGATCCATTCGACGAAGTAGCTGCTGTTCTTGTTCTGCACGTTCAGCATCTGCTCGTCGACCTCCTTCATGGACATGCGCCCACGGAAGATGGCAGCCACCGTCAGATAACGACCATGACGTGGGTCACAGGCAGCCATCATGTTCTTGGCATCGAACATCTGCTGGGTGAGCTCTGGTACAGTGAGTGATCTGTACTGCTGGCTACCCCTGCTTGTGAGAGGAGCAAAGCCTGGCATGAAGAAGTGCAGACGAGGGAATGGCACCATGTTTACAGCCAGCTTGCGAAGGTCAGCATTGAGCTGTCCAGGGAACCTGAGGCACGTGGTGACACCACTCATAGTTGCAGAGACCAAATGGTTGAGGTCACCATATGAAGGGGTTGTGAGTTTAAGGGTGCGGAAGCAGATGTCATAGAGGGCCTCGTTGTCGATGCAGTAGGTCTCATCTGTGTTTTCTACAAGCTGATGAACTGATAATGTGGCATTGTAGGGCTCAACAACTGTGTCTGATACTTTTGGGGAAGGCACCACGCTGAAGGTGTTCATAATGCGGTCAGGATACTCTTCGCGGATCTTGCTGATGAGCAGTGTGCCCATACCAGATCCCGTACCGCCACCCAGGGAATGTGTGAGCTGAAAGCCCTGCAGGCAGTCGCAGCTCTCTGCCTCCTTCCTCACTACATCCAGGACAGAGTCCACCAGCTCTGCACCTTCTGTGTAGTGACCCTTGGCCCAGTTGTTACCAGCACCGCTCTGGCCTGCATAAACAAATCCAGACTAAACTTAGTAACCATAGTGCAACATAATTTAGAAATTTTGACATAATATAATGCAACTTACCAAAAACAAAGTTGTCTGGTCTAAAGACTTGACCGAAAGGACCAGACCTCACAGAGTCCATGGTGCCTGGCTCCAGATCCACAAGGACAGCACGGGGCACATATTTGCCACCTAATTATTAAAAAAAGAAAAAAAAAAGAAAGAAAAAAAGTCCAGTTAAATATCAGTAAACCCACATACAGCCCTAGGCCCAGTTGTATGGATGATGTACTTACCTGATGCTTCATTGTAGTAGACATTGATCCTGTCCAGCTGCAGGTCACTGTCACCATGGTAAGTGCCAGTTGGGTCAATGCCATGCTCATCACTGATCACCTCCCAAAACTAAAATAAATACAAATAAAAGGCAAAAATGAGGGAGCAATAAAAAAAGTGACTAAATAGAGCAATCTCATCCTGGTCTATTGTTCTTTTAAGAGGCACACTACACTACATTTAACATTCTGTAGTTTTGATGTTGCAGTAATGTGATTTAGGGTTACATTTACAAATCATAAACATGGATGAAGCCACGCGCCTGATTCTTGACGTTCAGTTTAAAATGGTCGACAAGTTCCCGCCGTTCTGCCATAGGCGCGCGCGGTCTCATACGCCATTGGCTACTATGGTTATGAATTCGAACATTCCTTGCTACGTCACTAACCGCCCACTACAGGCAAAAAGCCGGGCTGCAGCAAAAGCACGAAGTAGGCCGCACGAAGCCGGTAACTGCAATTAAATAAAATAAATAAAAATAATCCGACTTATGTGACAAAAATCTTTAAAATCATAGTTTAACCCACAAACCCAGCAAGCTTTTAGTCTCTAGGGCTGTTTTACTTAAGGCTTTGCGTATTCTGTCGACAATCCTTAGCTTTACTTCCCTTTTTTCCGCAGTGCAGCATACACCAAGAGAACAATGGCCAAGTTCAGTTTCCGTCAATTCGACGTAAAAACGTTAATTAGAGTTACCATTCAGTTTATCAGCAATTTTCTTTGATCTAAATAACAAAAACAAAGGGCTGCAGGGAAATCTTTAAACTGTTCAACATTACATTTATTTTTCCATTTTATTTAATTAGACGTCGATATATTACGGTTCTACCAAGCTCTCAAAATATAGTTATGTCTATAGTTTACCAATTTCTTAGCCAACATTTAAGTAGGACACGTTGATATTCCCAGGGTGTGGCTTCTGGGACGTAACGAGCACAATGCACAGGCTTCTGGTGCAAAGAACACGTTGATCGTAAATAATGCAACTTAATAACGTCCTGAAATGACACATATTTTCACTAACCTTGGCACCAATCTGGTTTCCACACTGGCCGGCCTGAAGATGGACAATTTCCCTCATATTTACTGGAGTTAGCGTACGACTTACAACGACAGACTTTGGTTCACTTGAAGTGCGTACCGAATGCCTCAACGCTTTACTTTATACGTCCAGGAAACGCCCTCAAGGCGTCAACTCAAGTGCCTATTGGCTTATAAGCGAACACTTCCTTTATAGACACAAATGTAAACCAATCAAAGGTTCATGTGCTAATCTCTGATTGGTCTAACCGGTCTGCCTATCATTTTCATCTCAAACCTATGACTAATGTCTAATCTGTAGACGTTGACCTACTTCCTCGTGATGGTGGAAAGAAAATGCGACACTGTAAAGGGATTATTTTTTGACATCCTAGTGTTAGCTCCTAGTGCAGACAGCTAGAGGTTTCATCTCATCGAGTAAATTAGAGCATTTCGATTCATTAGGATATAAAACAGTCATCCGAGTGGGCTGCTAGTAGCAGCAACAGTCCACGTGGCTGACCATTTTATCAGAAATATAGCGGAAGCTGTCGCAGTAGAGCTAACCATGGCTTTCAGACGCCTTGCTTTTTACTCGAGGGCTGGGCAGTGATTTTCAGTTATGCCTGTCTGAGGCCTGGGTGTAGACAGATCCAGCTGGATTCTGCAATCTCATTTACCATTTTCTTTCCCTTTTCTACTGGTTTATGAGTGGATTTCGTGCTGTAAACCCGTACTACTATTATAAAGAATACGTGTGAATGTGTGAAGTAACAGCAAGTAAAGAAAATAATCGTTACATTTAGGAACAATTGGAACAATAAGTCTATAGGATTATCAACATAATGACAACTGAAATGGGAAACCTGCAGTCCCTTTACATTTTTAGCACATTATTAATAAAACAATGATGTAGAGTACTGATTCAGGACCAAGAGCCAGCCTCTTATACCTTTACAACAAGCAACATGCACTTTACGCCAAGTTTCTGGTGTTCATCTTATGAAGCTCTTTCCTCTTGTTGATTCTCACAATAATGGGTGTAAAAGGTGTGGTGAAACCACAAAATGTTGAATCTAGAACTGTACTGGGTGCTTTAAATGAGTAAAAGCAAATGAGAGCACACATGCTTATTAATAGATAATCTGGATGTCAAGGGGCCAATGTGACTGTGGCGCAGACACAGGGATGGCCTCAGTTCTTCACAAAATGTTTTACAGATGTGCTGCCTTTATGATCGTCGAGTAGTTTTTATATCACTTATTATTTAAATCTAATTTTGTTTTCATTCACCCTGGGCCTGGATGGACAAGAGTACAAGCAGACTCTGCTGTGCTTAAATCATACAATATAGGTTATTCTCATGCATTGTATGTGTTGTAATCTGACACACAAAGGCCTTCTCTGTTTGCGCAATGGCAGAGCTACATCAGAGAAAGTATGGCAGGATACAAACAAATGAGCAGTTAGCTTCTCATAGCTGAGCTGTTGTTTTCTGGTGTATTTGCAGGAAGTTACCAACATGGAGATGTACCCAGTTCGGCCCTGCCTTGTACCATGAACTTTTATCAGTAAATTTATGGCTTCAATTCTGTGAAATCAAATTGACAAGGTTGAATCCTGCATTAGCTGATGTTTGATCAGAGTAGACGTGCTGGAAAAACCTTCACGCTTGACTATTGACTTGGAGGCCAAAGATCAGATCTCACCTAGGATAATTTTATTGGCTTTGCTTTTACTTATTGTTTAATTATAGTTTTTTACTTGTTGTTAAATAATCTTAAAATGAATCACACTGGGAAAGAAGAGCAGGTTTAACATTATTAATTTAACAGTTAGCTCCAATCCACATCTGGAATTGCACCATTGAAGAATAATGTGTGTGACTGTAGATTCTGTTTGGAGTAAAAACAATAAATGCATAGAAGAAAATAATAATAATTATAATCGAAGGTTTTTAGAGGGAGATTATGTTTGGCTGGGTAGGGCCCTGCTGGGAGAAAAAACAACTTGGACTAATGGCCTCAGTATCGCAGTAATTCCAGGCTCTGATAAGATCAACCAGATACATTCATTACAATAAAGCAAATTCTGTATCCTTTTTGATCTGGGTCATTATTGTTCTTATTGCATGTGTGCAATTACTTATCAATTATTCACTGATCTCTTTCTTTGGTGGGGCATGAAATGTGTGCACTCAGTGATTTGTGGCTTTCTATTTCTATGACTCAGCATGTCTCAGCACACTGCAGCATTCAGCCTCCAGTAGCCAGATCAATATTAAATTAAAGAGACAGATGCAGTTGGGAGACACACACACGCACACAGAAATAAAACACAACTGTCACTGTCTAACAGAACATATTGTGTATGCAACTGTGTATGTTAATTTGCAGTCTCCGCAGTATAGAGTCCAGTGCAACAGAATTTTGAATCAGCTCGTTTCAGTAATATGGTCTTAGAAAAAATCCTTTCCACAGCCCAACCCAGGATACATGGATTCTGTGACACGACGTTTCTAAATCTGGTTCTTGGAAAACCAGATGAAGAACTTTTAGCTTTTTTAAGAGAAAATGAACTAAAGCTTACAAACGTATTGTGCTAATCATTTGCATCTTTATTTAAATAAAACTCAGTGTTGAAGTTATTTTTTTGTTGTTAACAGACGCTAGAAGCTGTGGGACATAACGTTTTTCCAGTGTCTGAAGATGGGGATGCGAGTTTAGGGCCTCCTGGTTTACATGACTGAAATTAAACTGAGCTTTCTTTTTCCAGAGATCCAGCACCAGCAATGAGCGGCTAAAAATATTATAAACCATAACTCTGTTAAACGATGATTTAACAACTCTGTCTGTGTTAGCCTTCACAGTTTCTGCTGTCTGAATAAAATCACTTGGTTTCTATTGCCACGTGAATTCGTTTCATCTCTAGTCTACATTTTTGTCCATGTTTGGTTCATTAGGAACTAATATTCTAAAGAATAAGCTGGTATTCAATGTAAAACAAGTTGCATTATACAATAAAAACAGGTCAGAAATGATTTACAGATGTAGTGTATATGAACCATGCATGACTTATATTGAATTATATCTTGTATTGCTGTCAATATAAGATACTGACAGCATTATTTCCACCACAGTTTTGTGCAGCTTTAACACAGATACAGAAATTCACAAACACAGTAGGAAGTAGGCTATCGGAGAAGACGGTGTTAGACAGGAACAGCTGGACTAATGTTCTGCCTCTGCTGAGAAATACACTGATTCACTCTCCTATCAGGTTACTGCCTCCCACTGCAGCAGCATTCAGCCAGTCAGTCTCACCACAGCCCATTCAGGCCTCACACACACACACACACACACACACACACACACACACACACACACACACACACTATGGGTTACGCCCTGTAGTGGCTTTGTAAAAAAACCCTGGGAAATCAACTCTGACTAAGCTGGGGGAAAAAAAAGACAGCATAGACTTTTACAGAGATGTGCAGTACTGTGCATAAGTCTTGAGTCATGCACACACACACACACACACACACATACACGCACGCACAAACACGACCTTTGTTCTTCAACAGTGTTAATGATTCCATCAGTTCTGACAAAATCCACAATATCACTGCCTGATATGAAACTCCAAACCTTCTCAGAGGCAGTTGGTTACACAAACGCATTGTTTTACATCTCTACTGTCCAATATGTCTTTTGTATATACTGGCAATTTGGAGATCAAATATCTAATTTGGATGTATCACTCCATAAGGCCTGGTACTACTGATTCTAAGTTTAGATCTTGCGTATTTTGGTATATCTCAGTCCTTTTTCACTGTTTCTGCTTCATAAGAATGACTTCTTCACAGCCACTCTTCCAATACCATTCCTAATGATGGTTTTGGGAATATTAGGGCCAGTTATAAATTAAAATTTTATTAGATAAAATGAATAAACTTCTGGAAACATCCACTACATACAAACATATTTAGAAGTGAAATGTGAAAAGATATAAACACATGCAATAATACAATATATGAATCATATCATAACATTAATAAGAGAGCGACACTGGGTTCAAATCCAGTCTGAGGCGATGCATTGTGGAGCTTGCATGTTATCCTTGTGTCTGCTTGGGTTCTTTTCAAGTTCTCTGAAAAGAACTAATCCCATGCAGTCAAGACATGCATGGGATTAGGTTAATTGGAGATTCTAAAATTAGCCATTAAAGTCACTGTGAATGTTATCTTTCTATATGTGACAGACCTGTTGAATCAAGAAATTACTTAAGTACAGTCTGTCTGCTAAGGTGAAGACCAAAAAAATCTCCAAAGAGAACAAATCATGTGTCACAAACAGCAGCAGGGCTGACTGTGTGTAGAGTGAAGGGTGGACCCAAATGCAGACGAAAACAAAATGTGAAACATGACTTGAATAACAGAAACCGAGCCGTTTATTGAGGCTGGCAAAATAACTGTAAACAAAAGGCAAAGCTAACAATAAACTAAACTGGGTGAGCTAAATTAACTTAAAAACCTACAACAGGAACATGGACTTGCCATGAGGAACCTTGACGCAACTTCTTGGCTTGCAAACAAAGCAGACAATCTGACAATGACACTCTGAAAACACAGGACTTAAATACACAGGAGGTGATTAGGGGAAGTGGGAACACATGGAGGAACAGCTGACTGACATGAACCTAATGACAGGACAGGGGAAGTGAAACTAAATACAATGAACAAAGAACACACGACTCCTTCAAAATAAAACAGGAAACACTGAAACTCGACATGACAACACAAGCTTAACAGACCTAACACGTGATGAACGATACAAGAACTCAAACATAGAAACCAAGGAAACAATAAATAATAACTGCCTTTCCTTAACTAAAGCTAAATAGGAATGACACAAACTAACCACAAATCTAAAATGAGACAAATACAAAATGAACTCAGAGCGCCGGGTGAGAGACCCAGCCTGTGACATCACGCCCTGATTTAAAGAACAGATGAGACTCAAGGTCACTGACACTTCTGTCAGTCTGGAAAGGACTGAGGCGTTGGTGTAGAAGGACGGACAGAAGTCTTTGGTACTAAAGCAACCCATAATGAAAGCCATTACCCAGAACCCAGAACAACTACAACTGCAGGCTTCCTTGTCTCAGTGTTGAACAATAATAACGAGACTGGGCAGCAACACTGGGATCCATGGGAGAGTCCTAAAGGAAAAACCACTGCTGACCAAAAAAGAACAAAAAGGCTCATCTGACATTTTCCAGAAAAAACATCTTGATGATCCCCAAGACTTTGATGAAAATGTTACGTGGATCGATGACATGAAAGTTGAACTTTTTTAACGGTTTATGTCCCATTACAACCATTGCTGAAAAAGCAAAACAAATAAATAAACGAACAATAAAGAGAAACTAAATGAAGGTTTTGAATCTTATTGAGATGGCCTGACTTTAAGAAGACCCTTCATGCTCGAAGCGCTTCTAATGTGGGCTGATTCAAACATTTAAAACAGGAGGAAATGTTTTCCCTGTATCTAAATAAGAGAGGGACAAATGCATCCAACCTTTGATTTTTCCTTTCATGTGTAATGTGCCTTCAAGAGCATTGTATCTGTTCGCCTGTCTCCAGAGAGTTGAGTCAGGAAGTCCATTTGATGCTAATACATCCCGGCAGTCACCACATTAAGAGCTAATGATGGTCAGTATGGTCCAGGGAAAGTCCGCAGCGCATCCACCCACCCTGCTCATGTAGGATATCACGTTACAAAAATATACCAGCGGGATAATGGTGCTGTGGGCCTAGTTGGCTGCACTGTGTTGTACTGGGGTATGCTATACTGTGATAGCATACTGTATCTACTGCTATGAGTGAAAAACTTGCCTTTGCTGCACCATGAAATAAATCTACACTTTAGTCACAGGTCTTCAGCTCTGCAACACTGTCATCTGCATTAGCAGCACTTACACGGCTGTACTTAGATAGATTAGATAATTAGACAAAGTTTCGATTAGATGTATTGAGGTTTTTCTTGACCCAAAAATATTTCCATAAAATATATAGTATTTTAATAAAATTATTTAGGAAACAAAATACAAATTGATTTACACAAAAATCACCAGCATGCACAGAGTGTGTGACTTCCCCAGACTCTCTCCTAATTGCATTATGTTCAGTAAATTTACCACTTTTTAGTTCTGCTAGCAGCTCGGTTTACATAAAATGCATAAACCAGATGACTCAGGGAAAAGATTAGAGGTTCAAAGATGACAAAGAAAAAGCATACAGTGATTATTGTGCAAATAAAATCAAAGGGTTCACCACAGTGAAATAACTGAAGAAGTATCATAATGCTGTTACATGCATGCCCGAAATCCACAGCAGGTGTTGATAGAAAAGGTAAAACCACGGCACAAACAGATGATGCCTACATTAAAAAAACAAAACAACTTTCCTCCTTTGTTGTTTTATTCAGCAGTAAATAGCTGGGTCATCAAAGAGTAAGTTACAAAGGAAGCTTTAAACAATCAGGTTTTCTTTGTGTCTCGAGGTGGAGCTCGCTTCTATTTCAAAGCCTCGTTTCTGAGAATCTGTGGCCACAAGAGGGCTCCCTTTGTCCGTTTGATCACCAAATATTTTATTGTCACTGCTTCATAACTTGGAATAAAATGGTCAACTCTAGTTTTGATCTTGTATTACATCATGAGTCTCTTCCATGAGGATACATCACTGAGATCAAACCTGCAGTTCTTTGATGACAACAAGTTTTTTCAGCATATCACTTGTACCTTGTACCTTCACAGTGGCAGGAAGCAAATCAGGCAGACAAAGAGCATATTCATTTTATCTGCTAATTTTCCTGACCAGTACTGTCATGGTGACAGTACTGGTGTGTATTCAGACTAATATTTCAGACATGGAAGTAGTTCACTTTTTATATATACTGTGGCTCTGAACAAAATCTCTGATTTTTAACATGAATATAGCGTTTATATGTATTATGGATTCGGTCACTGTGTTTTTAAGCATGTTCTGGGCTAATCTTTACACATATTTTTATCATTTTCATTATACTTTTTTAAAGACAAAACCAACAGTTTACACTTGTACTGCCAAACATCCCATAACTGACAGCTTGTTGCTTGACGTTCGCCATCAGTATGCCACACCTGTGTTAAAATGTTACAAATTCCATTCACATCAAATTTGACCTAAATCTTCTTCTTTAAGGTAACAGTCTGGTATAAGATGTATTTATCATCTGATCTTCTGAAAAAATGGTTTTGTTTGAGATTAAAGGCAGAAATAACTGCAAGTGCAAAACCAACAGACTAAAGAACAGCTTCTTCCTGTGGGCTGTCAGAACTCTTAATGCAAACTAAGAGTGTGTAAAGACTTCCCCAACACATCCACCCTGACACTGCTGTTGTTCATCTATGTGTAATATCTCAGTCTTTCCGTGTTCTGTGCAATATCCTTGATATGTGCAATATTTGTGGCTCATGTGCAATATTTTGGTCCCAGCAGAGCTACCATCTCCACCATAAATGACCATAGCCCCTCCACCCTTATTTATTTATTATATTATATAACTGCCCTTGTATACAGACCCACATGTTTCTGTTTTACTGTTTCTTACACATACACCATAGTTTCACTCACATATATGGATACATATACATTGCTTTTTATTTTATTTTATTTTCCCCCTCGTTGTATATTGGTTTCTCTTCTTCTTACTTTTGCACCATTGTGGTCCAGCTACCCAATTTCGCTGTGCAAGAAACTGCACAATGAAATAAAAAGCTCTAAGTCTCTCTAAGTCTAAATGCTTGGATGTGCAGGGAAGCAAAGATAAGCTGAACAAAAAAAAAATCTTAAGAATTATTTTTTTAAAATGCTATTGTGTTTAACCCTTTCCCAGTAAAATTAGAGTGTGATACTTGATTTTTTTTTTAAATTTTTATTGTTAATCTTCAAACTGATAGGGTTGTGGTCTTCTCTCCCTGAAACTTACAGAGCAGGTGAATCGTGTCACTTGTGTTATATTGCCATCTTGTGGTGCTTTTTGGAATTATTTTTAAAGGAAAACTAATGTGTAACTGATTAAGCATTTTATTAGAAACGTTTTTACATAAAACCCAATTGTTTTATATTTTACTTCGAGGGAGCTCCTCAGCTTCCTTTTAGCTGACCATTTTTAGAGGAATCTTTTTTTTTAAGTGATTTAATACTGAAGTATGAACGACTCAAGCATGAAATGTCCAACAACTCAAGGGGTGAATTTGTAATAACAGTCAAATTAACAAAGGATCCATTTTAAATAGTATCTTTAGGTACTTTGTTTCTAGCAGCACAAAAACACATAATTTGTTCCCATTTTTTTTAGCTGAATCTATGAAAAATCCCAAAGATTTTTGCTGTCTAAAAAAAAATCGCACAGTTTTTGCATGCTCTGCAGTGTGTACTTTAACAATGTGAAGAAACTGGAAAGGCAGTGGACAAAAGAAAAAGTGGCAGGCCTTATCAGAAATGGTCTTAGCGGAAGCATGGCTGTCAAGAGGCAAAAAGGAAACTGGGTGAGGAAAAGGCTGAAATATGCCACATTAGACGGTCTGCAGAGAGATAACACAGTCTCTATAGCCTCTTTAAAACAGAGAATTTCAGTGCACTTCAGTTACTTGTTTGGGGATGTTCATCAAACTGTCATTACCATCTCGAAAGCATCGGGTTTTTCAAACACACATGCAAGTGAAGTAAAACCATACCCGGATAGTCATGTACTGGCCTCCACAGAGCCCAGACCAAAACACCATTGAAGCAATGTGGCTGCCACATCGTTTACATAAAGCTGGCTGTTACAGCAGAACACTTGAGCATTTCAGGTACTAGCTTTTCTAAGTGCAGGTGTCTCTGATATGGAAGTGTGGATGTCACTGAAGAACAATGAATGAAGATGTGATAGGGAAAGGCCCAATCGTCAAACATCTGCATGCACACCTGTCACTCGCTGAGATGAAAATTATGCAGCAGGATCAGAATCAGTGAACTTGAAATCTTTTCTTCTTGCTTAAAGCAAACTTAAAGCTGCCGCATTGTTGTCACAAGGCAGAATATTAGTTTGGTGTGATTTTTTTGTTTTAGAGCTTTGTTTATTGTGTAAACATTTAAACTGTTTTAGATTAAATTGAATATTCTGCTGGACTACATGTTTCTCTGAATTACAACTGGCTAATTGGTAAATCTGAGTAACCCAATGAAAGGCTGGAAAAGCCAATCCATTGTTGGGGTACAGGTTGTGAAAGGCACATTGGGAGGCGTCAGTTAAGAAAGCATGTTATCAGGACATATACTGCTTTTTATGGAAGATTAGAGATTTTTTTTTTTTTTGTATTTTTGGTCCAGACTCCAAACAACCATTTTGTTGTTTGCCAACCTCCAAGAAGGAAGCCTTAAAGATTCGGACCGGGCTGACCACTAATGTTTTTTTTATGGTGGGTTTTGGGATAATCTGGACTGAGAGTGGTTCAGAATGGCAAGTGGTGGTGGTGGGCTTTCAAACGGTGAAGATATGAATGTAGTGTGGGCTACAGTAGGGAATAAAAACAGGAGCGAGAGGACTGATTTCAGGCATTCGTGTGGGAGAAGATCTCGATAAATTGAAGAAATTAATAACAGGAGATACTACAGGAATACAGGACTGCAGGCTGATCTTAGACATGGGGAAGGCTCGTCTGAGGGGCTTCTCACAACATTAGTCAATACAAGTCAATACAACACAGGAGTTAGACGTTAGTGCTGTAGGATGGGCAAATGAGGGAATAATTTGTGTAGGCAGTTAGAAAAAGAGAAGCTACAATCAATCCCATTTGAAAAAGAGTTAATTCACATTACACTTTATGGGAGACTCGGGATGAGAGTGATAGGGGATTATTAGAAGGAGTAATTGAGAATAAGGAGTTGGTCATTTAAAATATTGCATCAGGTACACGGATGGATTTTGTGAGGAATCAACAACTGGTCTTAAGTTGGTTCCACAACCTGAAGCTGGAGAGTATTCAAAGCTAGCACAGCAGGTAGTGATCACCATCCGATTTTTGTTATCAGAGGAACAGACGCACAGGGAAAGTGGAAATTTGAAAAGGAAATTGGAACAAGCTTAAGGTGCTGAGTGAGGGTTATTTGAAAAATCTGGATTTAAATAAACCAATAAATGAATTGAACTCGTACAACTTATGTAGCCGAGCTATTCTAAAAGTCGTGGGAACAAAAAGAAAAGGTTTGTACCATGATGGGCACAAGAATGTACATGAGCAATAAAACAAGGGAAGCTAGCAAAGGTTAGAGGGATGGTAAAGAAAGCTAAAAGGGATGACTGGAGAAAATACTGTGAATCATTAGACAGGGTTTGGTGTACCTTTTTTTAAAGCCTGGTAATTCAAAGGATTATTTATTAATAATAATAATAATAATAATAATAATAATAATTATAATAATAATAGGAACAACCTCACAGGGAAATATTGAAATACTTTAAGGTGAAGAGGGTAGAGAGGACATAATAAATATGAAGTTTTCTTTGTCAGAATTAATCACGTCATCAAAGAAATCTGGGGAAACAACTCTTGGCAAAGATCAAATCAGTTATTGCATATTAAATAATTCATAAGGCAGTATAATTAGTCCAGTATTATTTACTATCATGATCAATTATATTTTTTAGCAATACAGTCCATGGGTATCTCGCTATTTGCAGATGATGGGATTATTTGGAAGAAGGGAAGAAATAAAGAATTCATTAAAGCAACATTGCAAGAGGCTTTATGCAATTTAGAGTCTTGGACATTAGCATGGGGATTTAGATTTTCATCATCCAAAAAAAGTTGTGGTCTTTCAAATAAGAAATCAAATCTTCATATTAATGTTAAATTATATGAGGACACTATAGAAAAATATAAACTTACATGGAAAATGCATGCAGATAAATAACAAAAGGGTAAAAGGATTTTAAATATATTAAGATCCTGGAGGGGCAGAGATTCCACCATGGATCCTTGGACAAGTTACTGACATTTGCTTCAAAAGGGAGACAGACAGTAAAGAGGTGGGTAAATACATGGAAAGGGAATATTTGGAATATATCAAGATCATTACAGATGCTTCTGAAATGCTCGAAAGTAGAGTAGGTATATCCTTTGTTATTCCAGATCAAAATATTGTGGAAAATAAAGGAATAACAGACAATTTAGCAGTTTATACAGGAGAACTAATGCTAATTCTGATGGCATTAGATTTGGTAGAGGAAGCTAGAGTGAGGAAGGTTTTAGTATGTTCAGACTCAAGTAGCGCTTTAACACGTATTCATATATGCAGTCAGAGCCAAGACCAGACATTGCATTAGAAAAAACTCATTCAAGTTTCAGGATAAAAAGAAATGGTACAGTGGTCAAGTTAATGTGGGTTCCTGCACATATTGATACAGAGAGAAACAGGTTGGCTGATAAATTTGCAAATGTTCAGCAAATAAAAATGTGTTAGATTTTAATGTAAGAATGAGCAAAACTGAAGTTAAGTTGCATATTAAAAACAAATGCCAAGAAGAATGGGATAGGGAAGTAAGGGCTACATATTATTACAATATTCAAAAGAAAGAAGGTGATTTTATAATATGTCATAGAATAAATAAAAACAAGAGGATGTTATATCACGGATGAAAGTTGGCCATACAGGATTAAATGGCACATGTAAAATAGTTAGCAAACATGCTTCAGGTTATTGGGATTATTGCAGATGAATTTCAACAGAGCATATATTTTCTTAGATGGTAAGAAATACTGCCATGAGAGAGGTGTTAGTCAGAAACCCTCACAAGAACAAGAATAAGATAAGGATGAGAGTATTACCTCAAAGAGCCTAAGGGGATACAGTTTTTGTTGATATTTTGTGGAAAGAAAGGGGAATTTTAAAAAGAATATAGTGGTGGTGCGGTAGATTGTAATCCATTCGCTGATCTAGAAGGTGGCAGTAATGCATCCAAAAGGTGTTTAACATCCGCCATTAAAACAGAAGAAGAAGAAAACGAAGGAGGGGGAGGAGAAGAAGAAGGAGGTCCGCACCGGATTGTAAAAGAAAAAGGCATGGCGCTCAAAACTCATAACTGTAGAGACAAAGAGCAAGACACGGGAACGAGAGAGGCCACAGCTGCTGTGATGGCCAAATGAAGCTTTGTGCAGCTTGTAAAAAGGTTCATTACGTGAAGCTTTTCAACACAGTCCTCTCTGGTGACACCTGCTGGGCAAAAAGGTGAAGAGCAGCTCGAATCTACAAATTAAATGAACTGCTTCCTTATGATTGCCCTCTCTGCAGAGCTTCAGTTTAATATGTGACATTTCTGTGTGATGTCAGGTTGGCACTGTGGTTCTTTAAATGTTTTTTTTCTTAGTGGAAGAAAACAAAATATTATAAACAAAATTTGAACACGAGGAGTCAAGTAAAAAAGCTCAAATGGGCTTTACTTCATATACAAACCTCTCATCTGTGCCTGCTTTTCTTCCTGCTTCTTGTTTTTTCTGCAGTGTAAAGTGTATACTCAAAAAATGAATGCTTAAAGTAAAAATATATTTTTCTAACAGTCTACATAATTGTGTCTGTTAATATCTGTACCAAATACTAATTTGTTACTTGATCACATAACATTTAAGTGAATAAGAAGGATATACTTCTTACATCCAGAAGGTGGCAGTAATCGCTGAACGCTGAATTTCGTTTACCCTCACGAACCGAAAGCTTGCTTTGAAGAATTGACACTGTGTGCATGTTAGCATATGCTACTTCCGGTGTGGAAACTCCTGTGGGGAGCTTTGTTTCCGGTGTCCTGTTCGCGCCTGGTTTACGGTCCAAAACAAGTTAAGCAAATGAATCAAGCGGCGATTTACATTTCTATAGATGTCTCGGGCATTTACCCAATATATCTGTAAATGATGTTCATCGACTTGTTGATATTTTTTCCCCTACGCCTCAGAGCAAAAGAGAAAAGGGATTCAAATGTTATATTTCTCAGCTGTCCCTCGTTTATCGCGGGTGTTATGTTCTAAAAATAACCAGTGACAGGTGAAATCAAGTAGCCAATTTTATTTTTTGACGGTGCAAAACGTTTCGTGGACATCGTGGACATACAGCGCTGCACTTCAGAGTCACACTGCTAGCATCGATGCAGCGATTCTGTACTGTACAGGAGAGACGTCACGGAGGAGATCGTCTGCAGCGATCAGGACGCAGGACACAATGTGACGTAAAAAATAAGCATGCAAACTTGCACTAAAAAATCTGCGAAACAGCGAGGTGAAAGGTGAACTGTGTTATAGCGAGGGACCGCTGTAATTTTGAAGGTAAGTCACAACATACCCTTCGTACATACTAATGTATAGGAACCGTTACCAGCAATCGTTCATTTTTTGTGTGGCTTTTTTCACGGTTTGTTAACATGCTGTGTAGGTGTGTACTTGACTAGCTGATCTCGACGTAATGGGGGTAACATCTGGCCTTGACTATTCTTCACCTGTAGTTTGAATGCTGAACATTTGCCTGTTTAAATCATGAGACCAGTCACTATACAGAGATGTGCTTCTGAATGTGGACGATGTGTCTTCTGCTGCAGTGATGCAGTTCTGCTTGTGTTGAGTGACGTAAACAACTGATCGATCTAAACTCTTTAAACGTCAAAATTGATCATTAGATTTTTTATGACACAACAGTGGTGAGTGTTCCCACCTTCTGCTCTTTGTAACTTAACGCCATCTTTCCGTTTTCGAGTTTTGGACATGATTTTGGAGGATATCTTCGCAGTAGCGATTGACCGCAAAGTAAAGCTACCGGAAATGCACAACCCCACATCCGGTCTCAAACCAGGAAGTTAGCATTGTCTCGTGCACATAGTCAATTTCAGAATTTCTTCCTTCATCTGGATGCCAAGGTACAGCTGCTCAGAAATAAACTGCATGAACGGGCCAACAATTGATTTGGAGGCTGAATGTTCTGTCAAATGGGCAGAATTTCATTTTAGGCTGAAAGTGAATAAAATGATTGATTGTCTGAAAATAGCAGGGGAGGGAAAAACAACACTTGAGAAAATATTTGTAACGTTTGCTGAAGGGTGGTGTGCATATCATAATTTGGTGAAAATGATATTGATATGAGGTAGTAGTATCTTCCTATTGTATTCATATTCCATGCAACATTATGTAAATTGTAAGGCCAAATACAATACAGACTAAGAGTAAAGAAAAAGTATGGAAGCCCGTTTCTGCCACACAAAAAAAGGATCCATATCTTGAAATTTTGAGATATTTTCTCAAAATTTCAACTTATTAACTCAAAATTTTGAGAAAAGTAACTCAAAATTTCGAGTTAGCACTGCCAGTCAGTAATCTGAATGACGTAATTTCCTTGTTGCCCTGAAGCTGAAGCCCTCAGGTACAAATGCTACAGCTAAGCTACCCGTATTACATCCAGTCATGAATAAACAGATTACTGAGTATTTTCAGCGTGGCTTCAACAATGATGGAATCCTTGTGTTATTAGCTGAATCACACGGCGTTACTATCAGCAAACGTACTCGCAAAAGCGCCATTTTGTTGCGATCCTGTTTTGAGTGTGTGTTACTTTGTGCCATATGCTTCTGGGTAACAAGAAAGTGACCTCATTCACATCGATTACTGATTGGAAGAGCTAACTCAAAATCTCGAGTTATTAACTCGAGATTTTGAGAGAAGTAACTCGAAATTATAGGTATGGATATGGATACTTGTTTTTTTTTTTGTTTTGTTTTGTTTTTTTATGGCGGAAACGGGCTTCCATAGAAAAGTGTGATTTGGAACGGAGTGAATGTATGTAAACACTTGCAGCACATGTGCATATGTAATGTTGTGAAGTGTACTTTGTTTAATTTCGGGTTTTTTTCTTTTTTTTGTTATATACAGATATTTAATTTTTAAGACTTTGGCAGATATGGATGTATGTTAATATTGTGCATCAATTATTTTTATGCTGAATCTGTTGACAGACTGTTGTAAACATGATGGGCCAGCGGTGTGTGTTTCAGTTATGGCACTGCTGTATTGTTTTAAACGTGTTGGCAATAAATGAAATTTAAAAAAATATGTCGGGTGTCCTATATTCAATTGTGTGGAACCTGTTGACAAAATAGAATTATGTAAAACTAATTAGTAAAATATAAGTGGTGTGAAAATGTAATGTTTTAATCAATTAAACTTAATTTTAAACTTAAGGTGAGTTGAAAAACCAAATATGTAATCTGTAAATAAATGACTGAACTTGAGTAGAGTTAAATATGTCTTGTTGATCATCAGTCATTTTTTTAAATTGGCTCAGTTCAAATTAATTTTGTTATTGTAGTGCAACAATCTTTCTTTCTGACTTAACCCATATTAAAAGCAGCTAACTGCAAAGTTTCTGTTCATTTGTCTAATGTACAGTTGTTCCCTGAGTGAAAAGGAGGAGCTACTTTGTGAAATGAACTTCAATTCAAAAAAATTCTTTAGTTATTATCGTGTGGGGACAACAAGCACAAAGACTTTTGTTTTTATTTGTACTGCACTCAAATCATTGAAACATTACTCAAAAATTATTCACTGATGATGATCAAAACACCAATTCTACTTAGAAAGTATTTGACTAGACAGTTGTGTAAAATCGTGTTTGATGCGACAGGCGTATTTTTTGGTGTTCAATCTCGGAACATTGAAGGAAATACGGTCCAGGTCATTTTCTCTGGGCACTGAGGTCTGTTGTCTGCTGCAGCTTCCTCTCTGACACTGGGAAGGTTTTACTCTAGGAAATAACAGGAAATATTAGTGAGCTGTGCAAATGTTATTCTGATATCCAGAGTCAGCTGTAAAAAAAGAAAAAGAGGAGTAATAGTATGTTTTGTTTTGATTGAAAGCAGCCTGGGACATAAAAAGGTAGGTGTAGAGAAACTTTAGGTCTAACATATAGACATTTCCATGTGAACTGACTTTACTAATTTTCATCTTTGTACTATAAGTAGAAGCAGTAGAACATCAAAATGTGTGTGAGTGTTACCTGTTCCTTTTGGGAGCACATTTTTCTGATAGTATCCTGCATTGGTAATGTTACCAGCTGGGCGGTACTGCCCAACCACAAAGACCGTATTGCCATCAGTGGCTATGCCCACACCCAGCTCAGTGCTGCTTTTCCACACCACCTGAGTAAAATGACCTAGTGGAAAAAGGAAAATGTGTAAAAACATACTACTTACTGATGATGACCTGATCTTGTAATGACAAATACTTTAGCAACGCAGATATATACAGTACAGGTATATGCAGAACTTTTCAGGAGGGCTGTGTTTTACCTGTCTTGGGTTGATGTCCAGACTTTTTGAAGTCATAATCCTTGATCTCACCGTACCATGAATCCACAGCTTCTTTTCCTGAAACATGAAGACAGAGAAAAATAACATAAAGAGTTAATTTGGTGGTTGGAGTACGGGTTTTATAGCTCAGAAACTTTAAAATGAAATAAGGATGAACATTTCTAATTGTTTACTTGAAATGAGAAGAGATACGGTGGAATCTGTTTCTTTTAAAGATTAGTGAGACTTTAATTTATTGTGATAACAAAGCGACCTGTTTCTGACAGGTGAAGAGGTGGACAAAGGAGTTATCTACAAAGAATCATTTACCTGTTAGCGTCTTGGTTTCAGAGCTCCATGCATAGAAGACGTTCTCTCCATCATCGGTGTCACTGTGACCAAGTTTCTTTTTTGCCAGCATTTGATTGGCCCATTTTTGAGCTGCGTCATCCAGCTCAGTATTAAAGGTCAGTGGTGGTGCACCATGCTGTGCCCTATAGGCATTGTGGGTATCAAGAAACTCCTTTTTAAAGCTCTCATCTGCAAACCAAACAAGCTTTAAGTCTTAGAGGAAACATGAGGTGGCATGTTTATTGGTTGTAGGTGTAGACAGGATGAAGAATGCTCTCTAATTAAGCAACATCTTTAAAAGTGATCGGTTGTTCTGACAAATAATTCAATGCACAGTGTTGATGAGTCACGGAATACATTTACCGACATTACGTATTTAAAATACACAATATGATCAACTGTATTCCGTTACAGTTACCATCTAAATAGGTGATAATTAGAATGCAGTTACTTTGTTGAAATAAATGGATTACATGGGGGTCAGTTCCTGTTTCATATCTTAGGCTATCCCCTCTCTATTCCCTGTGAAAATTTGGTAATTTGCATTGCCGGGAACCCAAACGAAATATGATATAAGAGGCTCTAATGTAAGTGTCCTGTTAATGTTGGTGGCATCAGTTACACAATGGACCCGGAGCCTGCACAACAGAGCCAGCAGTGCACGAGCAGGAATGCATTTCTTACTTGGAAATTCCGACACCGTTTTACATTTAAAGAAGAAAGGGATGAAATCTGACCGTGCAATGCAAACTCTGTTTGCCAGCAGCCAAGCTGCTGTCAGCGTCAAAAGACTCCAACCTAAAGAAACATCTGGAAGTAAGTTCTTTTTTAAAAACTATCGTTAGTCTTGTAAGGAAGACTGCAAGTACCTTGTTTTAGTTGAGTAGTTAGCACGGTTATGTGCCACTTCAGTATTTTCGATGTACTATTGCTGTGTGATGTATTACTATTACTGAAGGCTACTCTCCACTGAGCTAACATTTTTAGCTGGTGCTACCTGAGGTTAGTTCATTAACTGCAGACTGTTAGACTTGATGGCTAGTATTCACAACCTGCCAGCTGTGCAGTTCTGAAATCAGTCTATAATCTAACCTCAGCTAATGCCAGCTAGCAATGTTAGCTCGGTGGCAAGTAGCCTTCAGTAATAGTAATACAGTGGCTTGCAAAAGTATTTGGCTTCCTTGAACTTTCCCACATTTTGTCACATTACAGCCACAAACATGAATCAATGTTATTGGAATTGCACGTGAAAGACCAACACAAAGTGGTGCACACGTGAGAAGTGGAACGAAAATCATTCATGATTCCAAACATTTTTTACAAATAAATGACTGCAAAGTGCGGTGTGCGTAATTATTCAGCCCCTGAGTCAATACTTTGTAGAACCACCTTTTGCTGCAATTACAGCTGCCAGACTTTTAGGGTCTGTCTCTACCAGCTTTGCACATCTACAGACTGAAATCCTTGCCCATTCTTCTTTGCAAAACAGCTCCATGTAGTTGTAAAAAGCATCACAAGTAATCAAAAGTATTCAGAATACATTACTCACATTGAGTAACTTAACAGAATACTTTACAAACTACATTTAGTGCATGTATTCTCTTTGCAGTGGAATACATTTTAAAAGTAACATTCCCAACACTGTCAGTGCACTTACCTGTCACCTGGTTTGCTGCTTTGCAACCTGAAATAAAATAGGGAGAGTGAAAATAATAAGCAGCAATCCATGAAATGATTGCAAACAACATGAAAAAGAATCATCCACGTGCTCAGATATTATGTGATGATGAAAGAGTAATGTAATAAAAGGCTAAATAACAAGAGTAAACTCAAATCTTGTCCTGTAACTACAGTCATCTTCAGCACTCACCTGCTTCAGAGTCTTCCTCATTTGTGGAGGAAAGTTCTGTGAACACACAGTTCAATTTACTAATGTGAAAAGTGATCACTCACTTTAATGTTTCAAGGTAGGCTTCAACAACTAACAAATCAACACATACTTTTGATTTTTTTTTGACAAAGTATAAATTTAGAACTTTATATATTCGTCTTTCTTAATCTGTAATAATAATCTGATACAAACACAACACTTTAAGTAGAACATCAAAATGTGTGTGAGTGTTACCTGTTCCTTTTGGGAGGACATTTTTCTGATAGTATCCTGCATTGGTAATGTTACCAGCTGGGCGGTACTGCCCAACCACAAAGACCGTATTGCCATCAGTGGCTATGCCCACACCCAGCTCAGTGCTGCTTTTCCACACCACCTGAGTAAAATGACCTAGTGGAAAAAGGAAAATGTGTAAAAACATACTACTTACTGATGATGACCTGATCTTGTAATGACAAATACTTTAGCAACGCAGGTATATACAGTACAGGTATATGCAGAACTTTTCAGGAGGGCTGTGTTTTACCCGTCTTGGGTTGATGTCCAGACTTTTTGAAGTCATAATCCTTGATCTCACCGTACCATGAATCCACAGCTTCTTTTCCTGAAACATGGAGACAGAGAAAAATAACATAAAGAGTTAATTTGGTGGTTGGAGTACGGGTTTTATAGCTCAGAAACTTTAAAATGAAATAAGGATGAACATTTCTAATTGTTTACTTGAAATGAGAAGAGATACAGTGGAATCTGTTTCTTTTAAAGATTAGTGAGACTTTAATTTATTGTGATAACAAAGCGACCTGTTTCTGACAGGTGAAGAGGTGGACAAAGGAGTTATCTACAAAGAATCATTTACCTGTTAGCTTCTTGGTTTCAGAGCTCCATGCATAGAAGACGTTCTCTCCATCATCGGTGTCACTGTGGCCAAGTGTCTTTTTTGCCAGCATTTGATTGGCCCATTTTTGAGCTGCGTCATCCAGCTCAGTATTAAAGGTCAGTGGTGGTGCACCATGCTGTGCCCTATAGGCATTGTGGGTATCAAGAAACTCCTTTTTAAAGCTCTCATCTGCAAACCAAACAAGCTTTAAGTCTTAGAGGAAACATGAGGTGGCATGTTTATTGGTTGTAGGTGTAGACAGGATGAAGAATGCTCTCTAATTAAGCAACATCTTTAAAAGTGATCGGTTGTTCTGACAAATAATTCAATGCACAGTGTTGATGAGTCACGGAATACATTTACCGACATTACGTATTTAAAATACACAATATGAGTAACTGTATTCCGTTACAGTTACCATCTAAATAGGTGATAATTAGAATGCAGTTACTTTGTTGAATAAATGGATTACATGGGGGTCAGTTCCTGTTTCATATGTTAGGCTATCCCCTCTCTATTCCCTGTGAAAATTTGGTAATTTGCATTGCTGGGAACCCAAACGAAATATGATATAAGAGGCTCTAATGTAAGCGTCCTGTTAATGTTGGTTGCATCAGTTACACAATGGACCCGGAGCCTGCACAACAGAGCCAGCAGTGCACGAGCAGGAATGCATTTCTTACTTGGAAATTCCGGCACCGTTTTACATTTAAAGAAGAAAGGGATGAAATCTGACCGTGCAATGCAAACTCTGTTTGCCAGCAGCCAAGCTGCTGTCAGCGTCAAAAGACTCCAACCTAAAGAAACATCTGGAAGTAAGTTCTTTTTTAAAAACTATCGTTAGTCTACTGCAAGTACCTTGTTTTAGTTGAGTAGTTAGCACGGTTATGTGCCACTTCAGTATTTTCGATGTACTATTGCTGTGTGATGTATTACTATTACTGAAGGCTACTCTCCACTGAGCTAACATTTTTAGCTGGTGCTACCTGAGGTTAGTTCATAGACTGCAGACTGTTAGACTTGATGGCTAGTACTCACAACCTGCCAGCTGTGCAGTTCTGAAATCTAACCTTAGCTAATGTCAGCTAGCAATGCTAGCTCAGTGGCAAGTAGCCTTCAGTAATAGTAATACAGTGGCTTGCAAAAGTATTCGGCCCCCTTGAACTTTCCCACATTTTGTCACATTACAGCCACAAACATGAATCAATTTTATTGGAATTCCAGGTGAAAGACCAACACAAAGTGGTGCACACGTGAGAAGTGGAACGAAAATCATTCATGATTCCAAACATTTTTTACAAATAAATGACTGCAAAGTGCGGTGTGCGTAATTATTCAGCCCCTGAGTCAATACTTTGTAGAACCACCTTTTGCTGCAATTACAGCTGCCAGACTTTTAGGGTCTGTCTCTACCAGCTTTGCACATCTACAGACTGAAATCCTTGCCCATTCTTCTTTGCAAAACAGCTCCATGTAGTTGTAAAAAGCATCACAAGTAATCAAAAGTATTCAGAATACATTACTCACATTGAGTAACTTAACAGAATACTTTACAAACTACATTTAGTGCATGTATTCTCTTTGCAGTGGAATACATTTTAAAAGTAACATTCCCAACACTGTCAGTGCACTTACCTGTCACCTGGTTTGCTGCTTTGCAACCTGAAATAAAATAGGAAGAGTGAAAATAATAAGCAGCAATCCATGAAATGATTGCAAACAACATGAAAAAGAATCATCCACGTGCTCAGATATTATGTGATGATGAAAGAGTAATGTAATAAAAGGCTAAATAACAAGAGTAAACTCAAATCTTGTCCTGTAACTACAGTCATCTTCAGCACTCACCTGCTTCAGAGTCTTCCTCATTTGTGGAGGAAAGTTCTGTGAACACACAGTTCAATTTACTAATGTGAAAAGTGATCACTCACTTTAATGTTTCAAGGTAGGCTTCAAAAACTAACAAATCAACACATACTTTTGATTTTTTTTTGACAAAGTATAAATTTAGTACTTTATATATTTGTCTTTCTTAATCTGTAATAATAATCTGATACAAACACAACACTTTAAGTAGAACATCAAAATGTGTGTGAGTGTTACCTGTTCCTTTTAGGAGCACATTTTTCTGATAGTATCCTGCATTGGTAATGTTACCAGCTGGGCGGTACTGCCCAACCACAAAGACCGTATTGCCATCAGTGGCTATGCCCACACCCAGCTCAGTGCTGCTTTTCCACACCACCTGAGTAAAATGACCTAGTGGAAAAAGGAAAATGTGTAAAAACATACTACTTACTGATGATGACCTGATCTTGTAATGACAAATACTTTAGCAACGCAGGTATATACAGTACAGGTATATGCAGAACTTTTCAGGAGGGCTGTGTTTTACCCGTCTTGGGTTGATGTCCAGACTTTTTGAAGTCATAATCCTTGATCTCACCGTACCATGAATCCACAGCTTCTTTTCCTGAAACATGAAGACAGAGAAAAATAACATAAAGAGTTAATTTGGTGGTTGGAGTACGGGTTTTATAGCTCAGAAACTTTAAAATGAAATAAGGATGAACATTTCTAATTGTTTACTTGAAATGAGAAGAGATACGGTGGAATCTGTTTCTTTTAAAGATTAGTGAGACTTTAATTCATTGTGATAACAAAGCGACCTGTTTCTGACAGGTGAAGAGGTGGACAAAGGAGTTATCTACAAAGAATCATTTACCTGTTAGCTTCTTGGTTTCAGAGCTCCATGCATAGAAGACGTTCTCTCCATCATCGGTGTCACTGTGGCCAAGTGTCTTTTTTGCCAGCATTTGATTGGCCCATTTTTGAGCTGCGTCATCCAGCTCAGTATTAAAGGTCAGTGGTGGTGCACCATGCTGTGCCCTATAGGCATTGTGGGTATCAAGAAACTCCTTTTTGAAGCTCTCATCTGCAAACCAAACAAGCTTTAAGTCTTAGAGGAAACGTATGGTTACACTGTAACCCTGGTCCTCTGAGTGAGAGACTATCTCTCCACCTTCATGCCGCTGGGAGACACGTTCCAATCAAACAATCACCGGTTTCATGTCTGCGCAGGTGTTTTATACATAAGCTGTGGAGCCAGAGTGTCTTAAAGAAGTATCCACACGCCACGTCCAAGGGGGTACATACCCTGTACATATGCATTATATAACAGAGTGGAGAGATAGTCTGGATATGATAGAGAACATGAGGTGGGCATGTTTATTGGTTGTAGGTGTAGACAGGAAGAAGAATGCCCTCTAATTATGCAAACGTCTTTAAAAGTGATTGTTTTTTCTGCAAAAAACTATAAAAGTGATCAGTTGTTCTGACAAATATTTAAATGCACTTACCTGCCATTGTATTTGGTGCTTTGCAAACTGAAATAAAATAGGGAGAGTGAAAATAATAAGCAACAATCCATGAAATGATTGCAAACAACATGAAAAAGAATCATCCACGTGCTCTGATATTATGTGATGATGAAAGAATAATTTAATAAAAGGCTAAATAACAAGAGTAAACTCAAATCTTGTCCTGTAACTACAGTCATCTTCAGCACTCACCTGCTTCAGAGTCTTCCTAATGTTTGGAGGAAAGTTCTGTGAACACACAGCTCAATTTACTAATGTGTAGCTGGTTTTTATGTGCAATGTCGTCCTTCCTCTTTTCTGTTTGGAGGAGGAGACAAACACCAGACTCGCTTCTGTATTTTTGTCTGCCGGTTATGATGGTTGTTTTTTTTCTACATGACTCATAGTGATGTGGCAGAGCGGCGTTAAAGATATCCCACACTCTGTGTTTACATTTTGTGTATAATTGTTACGGCCCTAGCAGGGCCTCCTCCTGAAGGTGCCTGTGTGGGCGTGTCCAACCACCTCTTCTGCCTGAGGTGCCACCTTGTTTTATAACATTTATATAACATTTATATAACATATAACATATAACATTTATAACATTATAACAAGTCCCTAACTGCTTAGATACATTATACAAGAACAAGTGTAGCAAAGTTGTGGAGGTTAATCACCAAGTTGAGAATCTGTCAATGTTTTCCCTTCTCTTTATTATTTCTTTGTTTATGCTTTAACAAGTGCCAACAGACTGGAACAGATATAGTGCTTGTGTACTCAATTCCAACTTTCAAGTGTCTTCCTGCTACAAATGTCATGGACTCAAGCATACAGCACTTTTTATATGCCAAAGCCATGTTCATCTAACATTCATACACGCATGGATGTATCAGGGGAACCTCAGGTTCAGTATGTTGCCTGAGGAGTTGGAGGACCCAGGAATTGAACCACCAACCTTCTGATTGGTAGATGACATTGCTGCCAGATGAAAGACAGCACTCAGAAACAGAGTGCAGATGAGCGAGGGCATGCCCAGATGTTGTCAAACAGGTCTTTTTTTGTCTTTCCTCGTGTTTGGTAGCCACAGGTGTTATTGGCGGTTTACTCACAGACTAAGAGAACACTTCAAAAGCACAAAGGTCTCATTAGTTCACTGTAAAACATTTTACTCCTGCACTTACTGGATGCCCATGTTTACTGCAAATCCAGCAAATTATAGGGACACGGTGGTTGCTCCATGGCCTGACTTTGTTTTTTCAGATTACAAAATTAAGATATTGGCCCCTTTCCGTACTCCCGTGCATTCTCGGCGAGTACGCACGGGAGTACGGACTCGCGTTCTCGGCGAGTACGGACTCGCGTTCTCGGCGAGAACGCACGGGAGTACGGACGGGAGTTTTTACTGCCGTCCCCTCTTAATTTAACTGTGAGTAATATGTTATGAAGCTTAACTTTAATCACAGCCAAACCGGTTTACTCAGGAACAAATAAAACACTGAAATAAACCAAACATTAATATTTAGAAGTGATCTAAGTGACTTATACATCATGTTTAACCTCAGTAGTGAAATCTCTATTAATAAAAATAGTGTACATGTACATACGTGTACATACTAGGGGTGCAACGATATTCGTATCGATATTGAACCGTTCGATACAGTGCTTTCGGTTCGGTACGCATATGTATCGAACAATACAATTTAAAAAAAAAAAAAATTTTTTTTTTTTTTTTTTTTTTTTTTTTTGTGTCCCGTTTGGATCTATAGCCATCAGAATTGTTGTCTTGAGGCCAAGAAAGATGCCAAGAGGATTTATTTTAAGTGGATCATCATATTGGTCCATTTGATTGACCTTTATTATAATTATGAATTTATTTTATTTTCAGTTGCAAACGGGACAGACATGACTGTGGGATAGGACAGGGGGAAAGAATGAAAGAAAGAGGGGGAGAGAAAGAAAGAAAACCAAAGGGGAGAAAAAAAAAGAATACAAAATTTGTAATTTATTTTATCAACTTTCCTTCTGACGATGCTGTCTGTGTTGAGCGCTCAGTGAATCTGCATTTGACTACTCCGCCTAGGCTCGAGAGTGCAGCCTAGGCGGAGTAGTCGAACGCAGATTCACTGAGCACTCAACACAGCCATGGTCAGAAGGAAGAGCGCAGGGCAAGCTAGCGAGACAGAAGTGGACCTCCCCACCCTCATTCAGATCTGGCGTTTGGAATTATTTTGGTTTTCATGTGACGTATGACCTTGAAGGTAAGCGAGTCATGGACTAAAGTAAAACAGTATGTTGGATGTGCCATGCAATGCTCAATTACATGGGTGGGAGCTAGTGTGTTAGCGCAGTTAGCTCGTTAACGTGTTGGCCGTCTAGCCCCTCTGTATAGGGTAGCTCGTTAACGGAGATTTGCCGTGTTGTGGCGTTAAGGTTATTTCAACGAGATTAACGCTGACAGCACTAGTGGGAACACAACGAATATGACTGCACATTTACACCGACATCATCCTAGTGCAAAGACAAAAACAACAAGCATGCATGCTACAAATTTTAGCCGAGTCATTTAGACAGCTGTTAGCACAGGATTCTCCTTATGGAGACCTGATATGTTTAATATGCTGCTGAGAATATAGCCCAGAAGAAGCGGATAGTATAGCTTTTATTTTGGAAAGAGACATTTCTCTGTAATAAACTCTCTTTTCCAAAGATGAGTGATTCCTCAATCAGATACAGGGCTCGCAATATCGCTAGCCCGGGGCTAGCGATTTTTTTCAGTCGGGCTACCAAAATCTATCTCTTCCCTGCCTGTCGGGCTATTGTAGGAAGGAAAAATATATGTCAATGCTTTTGCATTCTTTCAGAAATGTAGCTGGGTAATTATGTCATTGGGTGAGCCACTGTCAATATGTGACATATTGAAATCGTGTTTGGATTTGCGCTTGTTTTTTTGCTTTCACTTTGCAATCGCGCGAACTGTGTATAGAGAGCGACAGCACTGATCTGTGAGTGATGATAATTTGTGCACCAATTCCTCTGACATCGTCTTATTAATTGTTAGCTTACTATGCAAACATGACAAGTGAAATCTCCCGCAGCTTAAACATGTGAGAGGTTGATCGCGCAGAGAATCGCTGAGCTTATGTGAGTGCGGCAGGTATATATTCACTACGATGACCTGGATGATTGAGAACCTTCACAGACAGATATATTTTAGTTCTGCTGAGCCAAATAAGACAGGTCAGGGTGAAGAAGTGACAGCCAAAGAAAAGCTTACCACAAAACGGAGAAGTTTGACAATCAGACTATAAGGCAAAAAGAAAGTGCAGTTTATGGTTTCATGGACAAAAGAATTCTGTGGCTGCAATATGACGAGCTAAAAAAACAACACGCACAAGGGTTAGGGTTAAATTTAAAAACTGTACTTTTGTGTTAAAATATATATTTATAATTTTAATAAATGACAAATTAAAAAGGCATGAACATTTTTTTTTGTATCGAAAAAATATCGAACCGTGACACCAAAGTATCGAACCGAACCGAACCGTGAATTTTGTGTATCGTTGCACCCCTAGTACATACCTTAATAAAAACAAGCAGGTGAGATGTTAGAACGCTTTTATTTTTATTTTAGTGGACACTCAATAAAATAGACAGCTACTGGGGTTTGTTTAACCTGAGTAGCGAAAAGACCGCGGGGGGGTTGGAAACGATGTGCCGGCTCTAATGATCCTCGACCTCGCGGTCTGCTATGGAGCTGGCGGGTCACAGACGTCTCCGAAAACATCGGAGCGCGTTTGGAAATATGTGATATCTTGATAAATCGAGCAGATATTTGAAGTTCACACAGCTACATTCTCGCTTGAAAATAACTTAAAAGTTTATTTTGTGACCCAGAAAGAGTAATATTTAAACGTTTTTAGC
This sequence comes from Simochromis diagramma, assembly GCF_900408965.1. NCBI lineage: Eukaryota > Metazoa > Chordata > Actinopteri > Cichliformes > Cichlidae > Simochromis > Simochromis diagramma. The sequence continues at coordinate 1,836,987 of NW_024386832.1, forward strand.
CCCGCTCGTCACCATTGCCGTGTTTGAGTTTTGGACGAAATGCATTCTGGGATATTTAGCTGTACCAAGTCCACACAAGTCACCACCGATGCATGCTCGATAAAACGGGCGGAGCGAGAACACATCCGGGACTTTTTCGCGTTCTCGGCTTGATGCGTACTTCGAATTGGAACAGTACTTGGTCTCCGACTGGTGACGTATCACGAGTACACGAGAACGCAAGTACGCACAAGTACGCATATTGAGAAAGGCCCACTATGTTCTTATGGCTTTGGTTCACAGGTATACTTTGTCCTTCAATAAATAAAGAGCTTAATAAAAGCTTTTTAGGCACTAAAGCTTAATTTTTCTTTCATGGTTTTTCTTTAACAGGAGTTAGAGATAATGAATGAAAAAAAGGCAACAGAAAAAGTCATGAATGTCTGTCAGACAGAATATAGATTAGATTTGTTTGTTTCAGTTTAGTTTTTATTGTTAGGTATGTTTAGGTTTTTGTTCTGCTTTTTTTCATTATTACAGTATATGTGGTATTTGTCAGCTGTTAGATTTAAAAAAGAACAGGAAATGGTAAATGGTCTGTATTTGTATAGCGCTGTACTTAGTCCCTAAGGACCCCAAAGCGCTTTACACTACATTCAGTCATTCACACACACATTCACACACTGGTGATGGCAGCTACACTGTAGCCACAGCCACCCTGGGGCGCACTGACAGAGGCGAGGCTGCTGGACATTGGCGCCACTGGGCCCTCTGACCACCACCAGTAGGCAACGGGTGAAGTGTCTCACCCAAGGACCGAAGGTTCCTTAAACCTGTCTGAAGACAGCTGCAATAACAATCTGGCAACACATCAGAAAGAGGGAAACCATTCTTTAGTGAGGACCTTGGGCTTGAGAGGTAGGGCAGTCACGGCCTGCAAACTTACAAAAAGCTGTCAATGTAAATGTAGACAAAGTGTAAACAAAAAATGTTCTAGTTACTTTGCACCACCTCAAACAGAGATATCAGTCACACGAATCACACAAGGGGTGAACTGTACCAGAAACCAGTATGTGCCAAGTCTGAGCTTTTAAAGCTTGCCTCTTGAACGACTTTGTGTCACAGTTATTCACTTGGAAACATAATCAGGACTTCATAATTATAATCAAGGTTTTTAAAAAGCCTCAGAGCATTTAAGAGTCACTGTTGCTTACATCATCCATACCATTGTGCACCCTTATTAACATGTTCATGTGGCATTCAGTATGTATTTGTGCAAACGGCACAAAATGAAGCCACGCGATTTCTTGAAGGAAAAAAATGAGCATTGCATACACTATCTGTGAGAGTTTGTGACTGCAGACTCAAACGCATCTCTGTGCAGTGTTCAATACTGTCGACCATAATATCCTATTAGAGCAATTAGAGCACGCTGTAGGTGTTACAGGTACTGCTGCAGTTGTTTGTATCGTATCGTCCAATGGACTCCAACTTGTTCATGTAAATGGAGAGTCCTCTTCACACACTGAGGTTAATTATGGAGTTCCACAGGGTTCAGTGCTAGGACCAATTCTGTATGCATGCTTCCCTTAAATTCCTAAATTCAGATAATACTTATACTCAGCCATGAAAATCTTAGCCTCCAGTAACACTTTGAGGGACCTTGGAGTCATTTTTGACCAGGACATGTCCTTCAACGCACATATTAAACAAATATGTAAGACTGCTTTCTTCCATTTGCGCAACATCTCTAAAAGTTAGAAATATCCTGTCTCAGAGTGACGCTGAAAAACTAGTTCATGCATTTATTACTTCCAGGCTGGACTACTGTAATTCATTATTATCAGGATGTCCAAAAAACTCGCTGAAAAGCCTTCAGCTAATCCAAAATGCTGCAGCAAGAGTCCTGACAGGGACTAGAAAGAGAGAGCAGATTTCTCCTGTTTTGGCTTCCCTTCATTGGCTTCCTGTTAAATCCAGAATTCAAAATCCTGCTCCTCACATACAAGGTCTTAAATAATCAGGCCCCATCTTATCTTAATGACCTTGTAGTACCATATCACCCTATTAGAGCGCTTCACTCTCGCTCTGCAGGCCTACTTGTTGTTCCTAGAGTATTTAAAAGTAGAATGGGAGGCAGAGCCTTCAGTTTTCAGGCCCCTCTTCTGTGGAACCAGCTTCCAGTTTGGATTCAGGAGACAGACACTATCTCTACTTTCAAGATTAGGCTTCAAACTTTCCTTTTTGCTAAAGCATATAGTTAGGGCTGGACCAGGTGACCCTGAATCCTCCCTTAGTTATGCTGCAATAGATGTAGGCTGCCGGGGGATTCCCATGATGCATTGAGTTTTTCTTCTTCAGTCACCTTTCTCACTCTCTATGTGTTAACAGACCTCTCTGCACTGAATCATACTTGCTATTAATCTCTGTCTCTCTTCCACAGCATGTCTTCATCCTGTCATCCTTCTCTCTCCCCAACCAATCACAGCAGATGGCCCCGCCCCTCCCTGAGCCTGGTTCTGCTGGAGGTTTCTTCCTGTTAAAAGGGAGTTTTTCCTTCTTCTATAGGGGGTCATATGATTGTGGGGTTTTTCTCTGTATGTATTGTTGTAGGGTCTTACAATATAAAGCGCCTTGAGGCGACTGTTGTTGTGATTTGGCGCTGTGTAAATAAAATTGATTTGAATTGAATTGAGAAACGCAGACAAAATGAAGCGCGAATTAATCAAAAAGCGAGCTGTTTTATTGAAGATGAAATGAACAGAGTAAACGAAAGGCAGAAGAGAGCTAAGCAATATAAACTGGGGAAATTAAACTAAACACCAAACACAGAGCATGAGACCTGGACAAGGGGAAAAACCTGAAGCATGAATACCAGAGACATGATGCATAGTGAACAGATGACCTGACAATGAACAAAAGGAAAATCAACCTTATACACAGCAGGGTGATGAGGGAAGTGGAAACACACGATGAACACAGCTGGGATGGATCGACATAATTACACAGAACGAAGCAAAACTGAACATGCTGAACACAGGACGCGGCGCTGTCAAAAACAACAGGAACAAACTATGACCAGACTCATGGCTCGACACTGGGACTGGGGAAGAAACAGAAACGGGAGATGAAATAACAACACGACTGGGACGCGGAGTGAGGGACACAGGGAGCGAGAGGGAGACACAGAGGGCGAGAGACATGATGGGTTGGGAAGAACACACGTGGAAGCACGGGACAGACGGGGGAGACACGAGATGAAACATGAGAGGGACATGGGAACAGGAGAGGAGACCCTGAGGGAGACACGGACATGGCTAAGGAACATCCACAGAGGACATGACAGACTCACACAGGAAACAAGGAATTGAACAGCAGCAAGAAAACATGGAACCGACACATAACTAAACTTAGAAGCATAAACACGACTAAATTCCACACTAACTGTAAAACTTGAACTTAAACAGCAAAAAAAAAAAAAAAAACCAGGAAAAGGAATCATAAATACAAAATATGCTGACACTACCTAACAGTGCTATTTCTTATGAAATGCCTGTTCTCATTTCTAGAGAGTCAAACTCTGATGTTCTGCACAGGGACGTGCACAAAACCTGTTTAGCTTCGAGGGCCATTATTTCCAGTAACGTTGGTGTGTGCAAGTGTGTAAGTCACACACACAAAATGACATCTTGTATATAGCTCTGTCCCTGTCACGGTCTGATAGAATTATTTGATGCACTGGGACAAGAATGTATTTGGAATGAACTGGGATTTATGTTATGCTCTTTTACGCTTTATTCCACTGCTGAGGTAAATGATCACTGCTGTGACTGTCAGCTTTTGGAATATGCAAAACGCAATAAGGATCAGAATACGTACTCATGAATCTGAATGGTCTGCGGCATCCGATTTACTTATTTGAATGTTTGAAGATCTGTTTTGCATATATAATATACATATTACTTCATCTAGTAAAATGGTTACTTTAAATGTCATGTCTATGACGCAGGCTTTAGCTGTAGATCATTTTCACATTCCACACAGTGATAATAGCAGTGACTAGCACTGCACAATCCAGCTCTTGCAGCCTATAATTTGAAAAAACAAACACTTTTGGTTTGTCACAGCTTTCTCTTTCTCCTTTACTTACAATGTATAATTTATTCATGTCATCAAGCCTTAACTGTAACCACTTTTTCCACGAGCTTAAGATAGTTCCTTACCTAAAACTGAACTAAAGTTCAAACTAGAAGATTTTTGCTTGCTCTATTGGCAGATTTGTTTCATGTAATATAAGATATTTTTGCTTGAAACAAGTGAAAATAGTCTAGTTTCAAGATTCAGTGTCCTAAAACAAGTTCATAAATCTTACTGAAATGATACTCTTTAGCTGAATGTGTCTTATTTTAAGTGTAATAGATATTTTTGACTAGAAATAAGACAAATATACTTGGTAAGTAAGATTTTGAGTTTTTGCAGTGCAGCTTCATCACTTTGGGATTTGCCAGGAAGAAACAAACTGTGTTGTGGCTAGAGTCTGTAAGTCTGTATACATTCAAACACCACATGCTGTACTACTATTGCTCTTTGACAACAGAACTTGTCTACTGGCAGATAGATATACACGCCACTCTTTGTGTTCTTTGTACACGCTGCTCAGTCCCACCTCACATGAAATTGTTTGCAGTCAACATTAACTTTCCTTTTTGATGTGTTCTGTATTAGATATGATGTGTTAGCTGCTGAGCTGCTAAGGAGACTTCAGAAAAACCGGATCGGCCTAAATTAAAGTGATGCAAAGGTCACATTAAAAAGTGCATACTGTCGTTGACATGTGATAAAGAAGTTGTAATGCACAATTCCTTTTTGTAATTTAATAATCAGAATACTTGCATCAGCCCTTCTTCTGTTTCGTGCTGATTTTGCACACGTGTCAGATAAAACTTAGATGGTGAACATTAGGCTGGCAGCATCTGATAGTTATATATACAATCTCAAAATACACAAAATGCAGCTCTGTAGTCATGTTTAAATGTGCCTAGTTTTAAATATAACTATCTGCACAAATGGACACTGGTAGAAGTATGTGAAGCAATATCCTTTTGGTTCAAGCCACATTCTGTTTCTAAACAATCAGGTTTAGTAAGAAACAAACTGAAAATTCAGTGGAACTGCAGATGACTGGGTTGGCAAACACACAACATCACAAAGCCAACAGCCGGCATGATCTTATCTGTTTCAGTACTGCAATCATGCATCTGTAAGACAGTCTTTGTAGCTGGGCCAGGTATGAAAACTGTGAGTAAAGACAACAAATAAATTGTGAGTGTGGGGATTTGAATGCACCAAACAATTTAAGTTCTGCATTTGCGGGTGGATAATAAAACAAAAATAATCAAATAAAATGAAAGAGGATTACAGATATTGCTATAAAGAAACCTGGTTTCACACACAAGATCCTTTTACACATTAACACCTGATGAAGTTTACAGTGACAGAACTGGAGGTATTCACAGTAATAATTCTCAAACTTTGCCCTGTATTCCTCTCAGCAGCACTGCAACACCTAATACTACGGCGACACATTACCATGTTTTGGATTAATATGGTGTGCGTGTTTACACAGCTTCATTGGTCTGTTTTTTTAATTTTTCTTTATTTGATTTTTATCAGTCAAGTCAATTCTAAAATTAAACTGACTAAATAAAAGTCAGTTCTCATATATGAAGGCAACACTTGTGGTATTCTCTGTATACTGGTGATAAGAAATAAGAAGAAAAGTAAGAGAATCTAGGAACTATGAATGTTTGCACATTGATCAGCTCACCTTCATCGTCTGTATGATACCATGAAAGAATACATTCTCATCTTGGAGACGTAATCCTGGTAGGATTATTGTAGTGTCAGATTATGTCTATTTATTAAAATAATTATTATTTATTCCCAATAGAACATGTCTTATTCTTATTGTTTTTCATGATGGGATGTGTGGGACTGCCTGGAGACTGATTGGGCTAAGATTAGGCTAATTTGAAATTATGAAAATATTTTGTAGTAAAACTAGAATGTTCTGAAAATGGAGCACTGAAAGCGTGTCTTACAGAGTGCAAGTTCTTAGAGAAACTTTCTTTAGGATTTGGAGAATTTGAACTCATCTAGTTTTCCACTCCAAGCTACAGCTATCCTTTAAAGCATTGGTCTGTTCAAATGTGTGATATGCAGTCACAAGAAGTTGAATAGTATGGACCAGAGGTGTCAAAGTCAGTTAATGAGGGCCACACTGGTAAATGAAAATAAGATCAAGGGCCACACATATGCACAAAATGTAACTATTAAAATAAAAAAAATTATATTAGCCTTTATTAGTCAAACAAGAACAGCAATTTAGTAATAATTCAGTAACTGTCCCAGAAGCTTTATTTAAAAAAAAATCTTTGATCAAGTGGTTTACATACCACACACCCTGTCTTTTGGCATTACAGCTTCGTCTCTTCATCAAATCCCTGGCAAAGAGAACCCGCAAAGAAAGTCAAGGTATCTGTGAGTACAGTTTTCTTCACCATCAAAAGGCTCAGAAACTGGTGCAAACTCTGACAGGAAGTCAGCGTCAACTGCCAAACATGGAGCAGGAAGTGTGATGGTCTGGGGCTGTTTGCTGGATCCAGGGTCGGTGACTTGTACAGAGTGAGAGGCTCCCTGAACCAAAACAGCTACCACAGCAATCCATGCAGGACCCTCCAGCATGCAGTTGGTCAAGGGTTCATCCTACAGCAGCGGTCTCCAACCTTTTTTGCGCCACGGACCGGTTTATGCCCGACAATATTTTCACGGACCGGCCTTTAAGGTGTCGCGGATAAATACAACAAAATAAAACTAGGTACCGGTACCGAAAAAAAGAAGATTTATTCATAACAACACGTGAAAAGACCCAGGAAAACCGAGTTAACGATAAAAACAATAAAAAAATAACGCTGAACCGATAAAACGCCTGAAAACCAGACATTTCACCACTGAGCCTCAACTGCTCAGCTCGCAGCCCGGTACCAAACGACTCACGGACCGGTACCGGTCCGAGGCCCGGGGGTTGGGGACTGCTGTCCTACAGCAACATTATGACCCAAACATAAGTCCAAGCTCTGTCAGAACTACCTCAGGAAAGAAGAACAAGATGGTGAGCTTGAAAACATGGAGTGTGCAGCACAGTCTGCAGAGCTAAACCCCATCGAGCTGGTTTGGGATGAACTGGACAGAAGAGTGAAAGCAAAGAAGCTACAAGGTCCACATTTATGGGAACTTCTGCTACAGATATGGGAGAATATTTGATTTCCGTTGTAGAAAGAATGCCACAGGTGTGCTCAGCTGTTGTATCTGCCACAGGTGCTACTTTTTCTTTTGGTCTATAAATTGACTCCATTATTTCTTTTTCTTTCTTTTTTTTTTTTTTAAACTCCAACTGTTTATTTGTACGATGCTTTCATTTCAGAGTCCAGCAGATATTAAAATGCAAAACTTTGCCTACTGTTTCCACCTATATTTATTTATTTATTTATATACTCTTTAAGTGTGATCACTCACACATCACACAAATCACATCACTTTTATTCTCACGCTACACTGGTGCAGCACATGTGAGTGAGATTCTTGTGTGCAAACTTCACAAGAATCTCACTGTTGCATGTTACACCATAACATGTTATTCAATGTAGAATTAAACTTTACATTTTTCTGTTTTTATGTTGTTCAATCCACTTTGAATAAAAGTGACGTAAAGAATTTCTTATCTGCTTGAAAATCTGTAAATGATGCTTTAATTCAGTGTGAGCGATATCTGTCGTCAGTCGGTGTGTTTGGCACTTTAGACTCGTGGAATGTTTTGTGTCAGGTTACAGTCACACAAAACTATGTTCACTAAACATTCAGAATCATCCGATTCTTTAGAAAAGTCAGTGAGTCCTTTGTGTGCCTTCCACAGAAGTGCTACCCCCAGAAATGAAAGCAGACAGGAGACATACCTGCACTTGCCTAACCAATAGAAAACCAGAGAGAAAAACAGACACACAAAGACAAACAACAAGAACCGAAACTTCTTGCAATTTGAATGTGTCCTTTTTGTTGGAAAGAAGCTGATTGTTATTTGTTGAGCAAGTCCAAAACGATAATGATAACGTTTGCGTGTCAAGTGGCAGCTTGAGCTGCATTGAGATCATTCCAGGATAGAATAGAACAGAAAATAAAAGAGATGGCTTCCTGGAGATTGGAAAAAAAAGTGACACAAAGGGGACTAAACTCTAAAATTTCATTGATTTAAGAGATAAATTGTTAAAAAAAAGAAAGCAAAAACTGAAATTGATATAAAGAAATGTACAGTATTTTTTTTTTTCAGGGCATTGGGGTGGATGTGACACAGATTTGCAGAGCAGGCTCTCTACCAATCAAAACAAACAGTGGACCTACTGTATGCAAATACTAAGGATGCATATACATCATCACCCCTCCCCCTACTGGGTCGCTCAGAGCATAACCTGGTCCATCTTGTTCCCTCATACATGTACCTCTTGTGTGTAAACAACCCCACTACAAGGTAAATGACCCCCCCCCCCCCCCCCCCTTTTACTAATAAACACCTTCATTTAGAAACTGCATGTTGTGTTTACTTGTGCAATATTTAAACTTGTTTGATGATATGAAACATACAAAAACATACAAAAAAAAATAGGAAATCAGGAAGGGGGCAAACACTTTTTGCCTCGTCTCCACCAGAGGTTTCCACACCTGCTGGGCCTGCTTCCCCTCCGCCAGAGGGCTACACCAAGTGCCCTTCTGTCCTTCTGGCTGAACCAATACAAAACAGTTATCTGAAACACACAACACATGGTACTGTATGAGTTATTATAAATCACAAAGTAAAGAGGTTTTAGTATGCAGGTTAACTTGAATACTCACCTTACTCAATGTTGGGGGATAAGTATTTTCTTCAACAGGTCGCTTTTTTCTGCAACTCTGTCTATGACCAAGTCATTGTCAAGGGACATGAGGATGTCTTTCTCTGTAGTCATAAGGTGTCAAGGATTCTGACTTTTTCATCAAAATTATTTTTCTCAGAATTCTGAGAAAAAAGTCAGAATTCGGACTTTAATCTCAGAATTCAGGAAAAGAAGAAAAAAAAAGACGTGCCCACTTTTGTTTTTTCCTAGTGGCCCTAATCCTCTTCCGTATATACCTATTACCCATTAGTATATAGGTTTTTTTTTTTTTTAAAGTTGTATTTCACAGGAGAGAACCTGTGCTAAAAGATAGAAAGATACAAAACTATTTAAATTCTCTTTGAATTTATGCACACATTCTCCATTTACTTCATTATATTGCATAAATGTCTGTTACAAGCTTAAATTTAAAGTTGAAAAAGTGTAATTGCAGCCAGGCTATCGATCAAGTAATTGCGATTAATCGCGATTAATGACAGAAAATTGTGCGATTCATTAGTTAATTTTTTAAAAGCTATACATAGTCTGTTATACTGTTTTTATACTGTTGAGAGATTTATGTTCTGCTCGTCAAACACATTTCATTGCAATGCTGACCCTGTGCTAACTTGCATATGGCAAATAAAGCTGAAACTGAATTGAAATTGAACTGGTTAAAGAACTGGTGTGGGAGTTTTGCATTCTTCTTTACTAGAGTATTAAGTGTGCCAGAAAAATGGAGCAGACAATAGGCTCATTGACAGCTCCTGGTTTTTGCTTATGCTAACCCTTGCTTCCCTAGGAAGGTTTGTGCTAAAACTAACAATCTACTCAACTAATTATTGTCTAAGTTTTGTCTAAATTTTTACAATGGGGTGTCTCAAGATAAATGTTGACACAGTAGCCTGCTGTGTGCCACTTGTGCTTCGCTTTAGCTACTTAGTCACTACTTCAGCTTGTCTGACTGATGCCCTGTTATTGGGCCGAACCTATGTTGCATTTCATTTTCTAAAGAGAGCCCACTTACCACATTTGCCCTACAGCAATGACATGCAGTGACTTGCATACAAAAATGTAAGCACAAATGATAACCACTCCATTCCACTGCCACGGCCCTAAGGTTAAAAAAATTGTTGACAATGTGGATGCATAATTAACTACAGGAAGCTTCTGCCCTGTCCCTCCCAGTGTCATTTTGATAATATTGCAACACTTTCTGGAGTTCAATTTTAATACTGAGCATCATAACAATGCTTTGTACCAGGGGTGTTTTTAGAAGCACCCCCCAAAATTAATCAAAGAACCCCCAAAGATTTCCTAATTTTTTGACAATATTTGCTGTTTTTGTGACACACTACTAATAATATATAAACCATACAGTACTTGGTTGAGATGCAATAGTTTAACGACAAATGTTTAAATACCCCCCCTCCCCAAATGGTTTGTTCCAGCTCGCCTCTCCCCTACTCTGGCTCTAGCGCCTAGTGATGTGCGATACCACTGATTTCTTTTCCGATCTGATACCAAGTAAAATCCAGGATGGTATCGAGGATACTGATCCGATACTTTGTGCAAAAACGTATTTTATTTATTGTATCTCAAATTATAGCTTCATAATGATTACAGGACATCAGATTACTTGTTCTTATCACTTAATAATGCAGAATTATCATATAGAAATAAAAACACTGAAGTTGTGGCTATTTGAGCATCTTGCCTGCCTGCAGCACTAAAGGACTCCGTGAGAGACGTCTGTCTCACCCTAGCAGCACCTGTCCCTGTCCTCTCCTCCTCTTCAGTTCGCCTCAACATACGCTCGTCATATTCTGCGATATGATTTATTCTGAGGTGTTTGACAAGGTTAGTAATGTTGCCACAACACCTCACTGTCTTGCCACATGTATCGCAAACTGCATCTTGGCTGTTTGTGGAGGTAAAATACGTCCACACATGACTCAATTTACGCTCAGCCATTGTTGTGAGTGTGCACGCCAAGGGGCTGGTCGCATTTATACAGCTGTGTTTCGCATATCCAACCGTGGTTCAGGGGGTTGCGAAGCGCATCTGTAACCAGAAAGTCACCGGTTCGATCCCCGGGCTCTCTGTCCTGGTCGTTGTGCCAGATGCAATATGGCAGCCTCGCTTCTGTCAGTCTGCCCCAGGGCACCTGTGGCTCCAACCGTAGCTGCCTCTACCAGTGTGTGAATGAATAGTGACATTGTAAAGCGCTTTGGGTGCCTTGAAAAGCGCTATATAAATCCAATCCATTATTATATGACTAGGAAAGGCGGAAGAGGAAATAGTAATGTAGACAATCCGAAAGATATAGTTTCTTTCCACTGTGTTCCTGTTAATGATAAACTACAAATGTACCCAAAATTACTAAAATATCGATATTTTAAAATGAGAATCGATTCTAGAGCATAAATGACTGGAATCGGTATTTTAGTATCAAGCCGCACATCACTACTATTGCCCTTTCTGATAAAGATTATGTCTATGGCAGAGCAGCAATCATTGAAGCCAACCACCAGCCCCTGGTGACCATAATGAAAAAGCCCATCCATGCCGCCCCTGCCCGGCTCCAGAGGATGTTACTGCGACTACAGAGTTACGACATCAGCCTGGTCTACAAAAAGGGGAAATACATGTATCTAGCCAACACCCTTTCAAGAGCCCCGCTCGCCCCGCTGTCACACTGCCCGGTTGAACACACTGATTATGAGGTGATGACAGTGAGCTACATCTCCACTGCTCACCTGGAGGAGCTAAGACAGCACACAGCACAAGATGATCCAAGCCGTCAGCACAGTCATCCAGCGAGGATGGCCCATCAGAGAGAGCCAAGTACAGCCCGCTCTAGCTCCATTTTTTCCATATAGAGATGAGCTCAGCGTGCAGGATGGGATCATCATGAAAAGCCACAAAACAGTCATTCCCCAGTCCCTGCACAAAGAGTACATCAACATCGTACACAAAGGCCATCCAGGTAACCAAGAGCAGAGCTAGGAGTGTCATCTTTTGGCCAGCGATGTCAAAAGACATCACGGAAGAGCTGCTCTCTGGCACTGTGTGTAACAGCACTAAGACACATCAGCAGAAAGAACCGCTAAAACTGCACCCTGTTCCAGACCTCCCACGGTCGATGGTGGCTGCTGACATTTTTACCTGGCATGGAAAACAATACCAGGTCCTTGAAGATTCCTATTCAGGATGGATTGAGATTGACCTTCTCCGTGACTTGACCACAGCAGCGGTCATCTCCAAGCTAAAGAGACACTTTTCAGTTCATGGCACACCGCACACGCTCCTCACTGACAATGGCAGACAATACACTAGTCAACAGTTTATTGATTTCACAAAGCAGTGGGACGTCACCCATTTAACCAGCTGCCCAGAGTTTCCACAGTCAAACGGTCTTACCGAGAGAGCGGTGTGCAGTGCAAAACAGTTCATGGGAAAATCACACAGAGATGGAACCGATGTGTTTCTTGACCTCCTAAACCTTAGAAACATTCCCCGTGACACACAACTAGGCTCCCCTGCTGAACGCCTCATGTCTCGTCAGACGCATGCAGGCATTCCTGTGTGCAGCAAGCTGTTGGCACCTGTCGCGAAAGACACAGGACAAATCTGTGACCGACTTTGCGACAAAAGACTCAGACTGAAGCGTCACTATGATAAGTCCAGCCGCACGCTACAGTCGTTGCAAGAAGGACAAGTGGTCCGGGTGCAGCCAGAGAAAGGTTACGACAAGCTGGGAATTGTGGAAAGGAAGAGCAAGGAGCCACGATCCTCCCAGTGGCAGAACAGCCGCCGCCACCACTCCATGACTATGACCCTGAATGCCAGGACACTAACCATTCTACAATGGACAGTTCCACACTCACACCGCAATCACACACACGCTCAAACGAAGATTCACAAAACACATCCTCTCCTCAGCCCCAACCTGCTGTGCAGGTGCCCGGCCAGAACATTGTGAACCCGACACCATACACTACGCATGCAGGTCGCATGTGCAGACCCAACCCAAGATACATGTAAATGGAAAACACTAGGATGCCTCAGGTGTAATCAGTTTTGTCAGTATGTTGAAATATGATGCTTGCTGGCTATTTGCATTTCTGATAATTGCTGTTATGTTAAGGTGTGGGGTTACTCCGAGCATAAACATTGCTAAGTTAAAGTTGTGTGAAGAAGCACTGTTTAGAAACTTGTGAGTGAATTAGATTTGTTAGGTGCTACTAGCTAAATGGGGATGATGTACAGGGTGGGCCATTTATATGGGTACACCGTAATAACATGGGAATGGTTGGTGATATTAAAGTCCTGTTTGTGGCACATTAGTATATGTGAGGGGGCAAACTCCTCAAGATGGGTGGTGACCATGGTGGCCATTTAGAAGTCGGCCATCTTGGATACAACTTTTGTTTTTTCAATAGGAAGAGGGCCATGTGACACATCAAACTTATTGGTAATGTCACAAGAAAAACAATGGTGTGCTTGGTTTCAACGTAACTTTATTCTTTCATGAGCTATTTACAAGTTTCTGACCACTTGTAAAATGTGTTCAATGTGCTGCCCATTGTGTTGGATTGTCAATGCAACCCTCTTCTCCCACTCTTCACACACTGATAGCAACACCTCAGGAGAAATGCCAGCACAGGCATCCAGTATCCGTAGTTTCAGGTGCTGCACATCTCGTATCTTCACACCATAAACAATTGCCTTCAGATGACCCCAAAGATAAAAGTCTAAGGGGGTCAGATCGGGAGACCTTGGGGGCCATTCAACTGGCCCACGACGACCAATCTACTTTCCAGGAAACTGTTCATCTAGGAATGCTCGGACCTGGCACCCATAATGTGGTGGTGCACCATCTTGCTGGAAAAACTGAGGGAACGTGCCAGCTTCAGTGCATAAAGAGGGAAACACATCATGTAGCAAGTTCAAATATCCAGTGGCCTTGAGGTTTCCATTGATGAAGAATGGACCCACTATCGTTGTTCCCCATATACCACACCAAACCATCACTTTTGTTGTTCCAACAGTCTTGGAGGGATCCATCCAATGTGGGTTAGTGTCAGACCAATAGCGGTGGTTTTGTTTGTTAACTTCACCATTCACATAAAAGTTTGCCTCATCGCTGAACAAAATCTTCTGTGTGAACTGAGGGTCCTGTTCCAGTTTTTGTTTTGCCCATTCTGCAAATTCTGTGCGCCGATCTGGGGCATCCTCGTTGAGATGCTGCAGTAGCTGGAGTTTGTAAGGGTGCCATTTGTGAGTAGCTAATATCCACCGAAGGGATGTTCGACTAATGCCACTCTCCAGGGACATGCGGCGAGTCGCTGTGGGCTCTTGCTGAATGAAGCTAGGACAGCCACTGATGTTTCTTCATTAGTGACAGTTTTCTTGCGTCCACATTTTGGCAAATCCAACACTGAACCAGTTTCACGACACTTAGCAAGCAGTTTGCTAACTGTAGCATGGGAGATGGGTGGACTCGTAGGGTGTCTTGCATTGAAATCTGCTGCAATGACCCGGTTACTGCGTTCACCAGATATCAACACAATTTCGATCCGCTCCTCACGTGTTAACCTCTTCGACATGTCAATGGCTGTGAACAAAGAGAAACTTGTAAATAACTCATGAAAGAATAAAGATACGTGGAAACCAAGCACACCATTGTTTTTCTTGTGACATTACCAATAAGTTTGATGTGTCACATGGCCCTCTTCCTATTGAAAAAACAAAAGTTGTATCCAAGATGGCCGACTTCTAAATGGCGACCATGGTCACCACCCATCTTAAGGAGTTTGCCCCCTCACATATACTAATGTACCACAAACAGGACTTTAATATCACCAATCATTCCTATTTTATTACGGTGTATCCATATAAATGGCCCACCCTGTAGATCATTGGTTAAATGATCACCAAGCAATATTTGTTTATGCAGACCTGCCATAACTGTGGGGGCTAGTCCAACCGGAATAGTATGGTGGGGGGAGTTTTGTTCTTCTGGTACTGCCATTATGTTTTGTCATGTGCTGGAGTACGCATTAAAGTGTTACAGCGGACTAACATCCACAGTGATCATTGGTGCGTCGCATCACACGAGAGTGCTACAGTTACTAACAAGAAAATGCGGTCGCGGTACTATTTTTCAACAGACAGACGGCTCAAGCTGTCTTCAGCTTACTGCATCTTATATCAGTTGCACGGAAGTAGCTGTCTGCGTAAGTAATCTGGGCGCTACAGCTTTAAGTAGCTGCGCGTGCTCCCACGGATGGCAGTCACTTTCTGCCCGACAATCACATTCTGGCAGAACACCTGGAGCTAAGGGGGCAAAACAATCGCATGAGTGCTGCTGTTTGACTGAGGAAGAATAAAGTAGTCGTGGTAAGCCAATCACATGACCACTTCAAGATGACAAAGCAACAAGGTGATATATACCAGTTTTTAAATTGTGTTGATAGGCCACATAAAATGAGAGTCATGATAAACAATATATACGCGTGTTTTTCCTCAATAGTTTCGTCACGTTTACTGTCTAAGGACAGCGCAGCGAGCACTCTCTGCTTATGAGCAAAAAATAAACAAACAAAACAAAAACAGCCCGTTCGTGTTGGTGGAAAAATGCACCATGTCGACCAATCAAAAAATGACATGGCAACATGACATTTGGTTGTTTAGGAAGAGGGGGAAGTTTTAGGAGCAATGGTGAGAGAGAGAGAGAGAGAGACAGCAGAAAAAGAGAGAGCGAGTTTTGAGATGTGAGAGATTTGTGACGTTTAGCGTGTTTCGAGTGTGTAGTTAATGTGTTGTCTTGTGTAGTTAGTGTGTAGTGTTGTGGATAGTTTTGTGTTGTGTGTCAGAACAATTAGGTGACTGCAGTCTCCAGGTAGAGAGCAGGAGCAGGGATACACCTGCTGCTGTCAGGCCTGCAGGTATCAGGCTGTGATGTTCTCCTTTATAGTGGACAGACATTTTTTGGGGGAGTGGCACAAATGATTTGTGTGGCATCTTATTGGATGCAGAACAGCTGATGGTTATATAAATAGTTTGAAATGGTTATAACAAAGGGTAAAAGGTAAAAGGCTGCAAATAACTTTGTTGTTTGCAAAACAATTTGCAAAAGGAATTTAAAACTGACAATTTATATTTGCATTTAAAGTTATGAAATATGATTCAATAAACATGTTTGTGGTTGTTACAGTAAAAAATATAACTTTTTCTACTCGGGTTTTATGTTTTTGTCTGATTTTAGATCAATTGTGTTAATACAGTATATTGTGCTGAAAAGAATGATACCAAACAAGGCAAATAAACAGTTTTTAAAGGTGAAGGAGGAAACATAGTGGTTAAAATCGTCAGTTATACCCTGGTCCCCAGAGGGTTAAACATTTTTTTAAAGTAATGCAATAGTTACTTTTCAAGTAATTAATTACTTTTAGAATCTGGTGACTCAGTTACTAACTCAGTTACTTTTTTGAAGAAGTAACAAGTAACTATAATTAATTACTTTTTCACAGTAACTTGCCCAACACTGGTGATGTCAGTTGAGAAAGAGATGTTTGAGAGAGTTGACCACCAAAAAGTGATGGACAGATTTGTCAACTTCAAGGTGAGGCGACACGGGTTAAAATAAAGGAAAAAACCCTGCAGAGCCATAGTAGCATCTGAGTAAAGATCTTTTCATACATTGTATACATTGTACCATAGGCAAAGTTGCCTCCATGTTTATAATTTTTTTGGACTCTCCTATTTTTGGAGTGTATTTTTTAATGTATCTATTATATTACACACACACATTAAAAGTGAATCTCTGTCCAAAAAATGCACTCATTTTACTTTTTACTCACTATGAGCATCACTCATTATTCTCCCCAGTAATTAAGGTTAGGATATGTATTTTTTCTATTCCAATCCATTCTTCTTTTGCAGCATTTAAATAACCTTTATCAGATTTGATGGTTTTGTTACAGACTTTAAAAAAAAAAGAAGGTGTTTTTCTTTCACAAATGTGGGATTAAATTGTGTTAAAATATACAAAACAGTGATGTCATGTTTTGTGACGAGGACCCAGGCACAGAGAGACTTGATGAATTTAAGAATCTTATGATTTAATAAAGAAACGTCCAGATTTGCACGGAGATGGTAAAGTTATGATGACTAATAACAGAGACGAAGACAACAGACGATGAGGACAGGGAGGAACAGGTTACCAAGGAGACAGTCAGAGGAAACTCGGGACAACTGGAGACATTTAAGGATGCAGGGACTGACAGAGACGGGGAAGACGTCTCATCGTGACGAGTAAAGTTTATCTTGCCTGGCTGAGCAGCTCTCTGGGTGCTCAGCACCCCCAAAGCTCTGGTCCTAGAATCGCCCCAGCTTTGTACCACTGCGTCTATAATTTCAATGACATCTTTTTCTACAATAATTTTTTCTATGTCCAACAAACATGGTGACAAGATGAAACGGTTTTGCTTTCTGTTTTCATAAAATTTGAGTTTAACCTATAAATAAAATGCCAGTAATTTGTTTTTACCATTTAAAGCTATTTAACCTTTAAGAACTTTTGAGCTATTGAAAAATTATTACTCCTAATTTCTTTTCAACTAACTGCCAAAGCACACATTTACCTCCCACCAGTCAATAAAATCGCTAGAACGCTTACATTCAGAACCATATATTAGCCTTTTTAAGGTAAAAATATGCATAAGTATAATATGTACTACCGATACTTTTATGAGGCTGTCTGTGTCTGTGTGCGTGCATGACAGGAACCTCATTGCTCCAGCTTAATATCTCTATCCTCTGCATGTCACAATACTTCCGAGTGTTACAGAATCATAAACAAGGTGACTTTTTCATGCTCCACCTGCATGTAAATACTTCCTTTCTTTAGCTTTCATGAATCCATGATAAGCGGCTGATTCAATTATAATGTTTTTACTGCCATGGTACTGACTCAAATTACTGTCAATAAATGGGCCAGAACTTCTCAAGTGTGTATTTATTAAACATTGGATATTACTGTGACTGTCTTACAGTATCTCTTTGATTTGGATGATTTTTTGATAGATGGAATTTTTAACACTCTTTCCTTAGATGAATCGTCGCCTGCAAAAGTGTCAAAGTGTGTGTATCTTAGGGTTGCTTTTGGAATTTTGGCCACTCCCAATAAAAATCTTGACATCTCCAGCTCAGCCTCCTGTTTTTTTTTTGTAAGCACTATCATCTCATCTCTAGATCCATAATGACAAAGTGCAATTCTTTCTGACCTTTTCTGTACTTCCCCCGTAAAACTCTCAAAGAAAACATCTCATCTGTAGTAATCATACTGCTGCGCACAGTTGCCTGTTTTCTTCACATAACTTCAACAGCTCTTTTGCAAAGCTTCAGTTCGGCCACACGGCTGAACAACGAAACACAACTGGGAACTGACCAGTAAAATCTTACACATTGCTCACAGAGACCCTGGACTACAAATCTTATCTTTTAACAGAACAGAGGAATTCAGCGTCTTTACTCACACTATTGGTGGTGACTAGAATAAACACTCACTGCTGTTGCCGATGTTTTTGCCATCAAATTAGACTGAATTGCAGCTCTGCTGCCCCAGTTTTACTGAATCATGTCATTGAATCAACTACAGGTGAGACTGGATGACTATAAGGCTCTTACTAAAGACCTGGAGGACCATGTATTTTTCAAAAGTCAGTAATTTCTTTAAAAAAAATCTTTACTGTCAAATGTGTGCAGCTTCAAATTCTTCACATGTGACTCTTTGTTCTCTGTGTCCAGCAAAACATCAGTTTGTGTGAAGCAGATGTTCGATGCTGTAGAGAAAACCAGAGTGCATGACAGAAATGAAATGAAACCGAAGTAGAAGCAGTGCATCAGCAACACCCAGTGGTTAGCTTTAGCAGTCACAGCCAGGTGTTCCCCTGCATTCAGAGCGCCATCTAGTGGATCAGTCATAGAAAGGCCCTTATGTCAGCGTCTGCTGTATCTGGGAGTTCATGTAAGATTTTTCCCGAGTCCACCGCGGGACAGGGTGATGTCTTTGTGCTGTTTAATGTCTGCGTTCTGTGAGAGGGGTAATGAAACCTCTGTAACAGTCTCTGAACACAAAGAAGATCTTAAATGATTAATTAATGTTATGTTTTTCTGCCACGTTCATGCTACATTTACGGTAAAATTTCTAACTTCACTTTCGTTATTACTTACTGTCTTTGTTTTTGTGTTGTGAAATCAGTATTGATATAATAAATAATACTTCATCCTTTCTTCTCCACAGTTATTTTTGCACATGTCTACCTGGCTGTTAGAAGGATTACACAAAGCCTAGGGTGAATTTTTGAAATGTGTTGGAGAGGTAGAGGATGGGATGGAAGAACTCTTAATTTTGATGCCAGTCTGAAGTGTCAGCAGGAGATGCATCAATGACAGGAGCTGGGGGTTCTTTGGTTCAGGGATATCCTCTGGACAACATCTTCAGCACAGGTTTGTTGTAGTAGACCAAGGATTTTGGAAACCCACTACCATGCCACCCTTTTGAAGATCACAGTTCCCAATTAAGCGGTGGAATCTCCTGCTGTTAGGCTCTTTATTTAATTCTACCTGCAGATGTGGCGGTATTTTTTTTTTTTTTTCTTTTTAAATGTTGTACTTGCAGATTGTTTACATTTCATAAAATCAAACCTGGGAGTCTATGTAAGAAAATGACTAGCCTCTGGGAATATGGGGGAAACAAAATGAGGCTGCTGCCTGCCAAGAGTTGGAAAAGCCTGGGCAAGCCATCACACAGGACCTATAGTGGGAATAATGCCAGCCAGTAAGTCAGAATATAATGAATTCCCATTCTGCTGGTTAAATCTGTAATACAGATATCAAAGCTGTCTGGAACCAGGATCAGTATGAGACATGCATTGTGACAATTCTACTATTCTCTTACAAACACAACAGTCAGAAAAAGACTACAACTGTAGCATATGCCCCCACAGCGTTGCAGTATTGCAAGTTTGATCTCTGCTATTTTGTTCCTTTTCCTCTCTACCTCCAACCAGTTGCAGTATGTGGCTGCCCTCCCTTTGCCTGATTCTGCTGGATGTCTTCATCTCCATCATCCTTGACTCACTGGGGTGCTCTGTCTAATATTGTAGGGTCTTAAAGAAGGCTGTCGTTAGGACTGTTTTGAAGTTGCACTATATAAATTCAATTTAATTGCAAAACACATATTGTTTGAAGATAATTTAATGTTTAGATTACAATAGCAAGGAATCCTTGGTAGGTAGATTTCAACTTTCCATATGATTTGCTCACTAAGTGGTCAGATTATATAAAAGATGTAGCCACCGTAGGCACCAGCTGGTCAACATTGTTTCCAGTTACTTTTCTCGGGCACGGGGATCTACTGGGACTGATTTGCATTTGCTGTCAAACCCATGTGGCCATGAGAAGAACTTCAGCACTGGGCACTTGATTCACATGGATAACACTCCAAAATAAATTCTGTGTAGTAGTAACAAAGCCTCCTTACTATCAATGCCAACATCACTCATAGAACATAATGGCATTCATGGTATATTGTAATGCTTTTGTAATGTTAAACAGCTGGTTAGGTTGGGTTACTGTATTCCTGGTAGTAATGTCAGAGTTAAGCGGACAGACAGACACAATCTTAAAAGCTAAAGGAATGTAATGTTTGACTTTTCTATTTACCTTCCAAATATTACAGGAGGAAGTTTGCTTTGATCTCTCCCAGCTTTATTCAGATCCCTTTCATTACTTGAGCATTTGACTGGGCATACCTCAGGCCATGGTGCTGAAAGGTTTCATAGGCTGGGGGTCCCACGGGGTTGCTGGGGTCTTATTAGCTACTCATCAAGATTCTAAAAGACAGGAGGCCCGAGTACAGGGCAACAGACTAACATGCTCCGTCAGCCATACAGGAAAGAGATCATTACAGGAGAGGATAGCTGGTTTTGTTTAGCGCAGACATTCAGTGAACCCAGGACAGCTACACACACCTGCATATCTTACTGTAAACATATTACATTGCAGAATGTTGAGGCTTTCAACCTAATGACATGTTAATCAGAGCCAGAAGAGAACAAAGACCTTGCAAGGACAGGTAGAGAAAAGCTCCAGTTGGTGTGCAAATCACTTTATTCTGTTAATCAGGTATTAGAGGTCAGAGCAATTAGTGAAATCACAACAGAGATTTGTTTTGGTGAGCGAGGGAACAACATTCTCTCCCTGAATGAGAAAGCTTGGAGATTTGGTCATGTATCTAGTGCCGCTGCTGTTTAAGATGCTTGAACAGACCAGAATCTTCTTACTGAGAGTCCCACTAATTCCTCCAAGTAGTAGTAGTAGTCATGGTAGTAAAAGGCAGGCTGTAGTGTTGTTATCACAGTCTCTCTTAACAGGTGAATTTGCACAGGGAGCCTTTGCTCACTGCCTGATTTGACAGTGCCAACGTGAAACCAGTCCACCGATTACTCATTCAAACATCTGTAGGCAACTTAATGAATGAAAATGTTCTGATATCTCACTAGTTTTCTTTTTCTTTTCTTTTTTTTAATCTGATCCAAACTTATTCACAAATTCATTTGTGTACAAACAAATTAAACAGAATGCAGGAAACGAAGGGATCAACAGTTCCTTGGAGAGAGGGATTTCACAGATTCCCACTTAATGTTTCCCCTTAAAACAAATCAACAACAATGTAGAGATGTCAAAATAAAATAATGACAAAAACAAATTTAATATAAACATAAAAACTATTGGATCATACCCCATACCCCTTACTGTATGTATTTCAATAAGAAGAGGTCAGAAGAAAGAAGAATATGACTTCTTGATGAACAGACTATACAGAGGTTAGACTCTGATGGCACTGTGATGGGATTACAGCAGGTCCCCCCAGAGCCTAGATGCTGGTGGTGGAGATAAAGGTAGCTTGAATGGGAATCCCCGGCAGCCTACGTCTATTGCAGCATAACTAAGAGAGGATTCAGGGTCACCTGGTCCAGCCCTAACTATATGCTTTAGCAAAAAGGAAAGTTTTAAGGTGTGGAGTTTTTCCTGGTTTACAACTTGGCAGTTCATTCCTGTGCAGGTTTACAGACTAACAACCTCCTTTGTTAGATGACATTCAGTTTATCTTGACAGGCTTAGATGTTTGTGGTGTTAGTCTGTGAACTCCGTCTACCTGTTGCATTCACTGACAGTTCCTCTGCATTACCATACAATGCAGGTGTAAAGGAGGTGTGAGTGCTGCAGCTCTAATTTCCCAAATGTATTATTGTCTTTGATGGTGTTGTGGTTGCAAGCATGGTTGTTTACCCACAGAGCATTTACTGCAGCTTCCAGCAGATCATTGCTCCATATGGTGCTGGAGGTAAGCTGTGTGGACACATTGTCTTGTTGTAATCTGTAAAGTATTTGCTTGTAGACATGACAGCCCCCCTGTCATGGTTTGTGTCTGGCATGGATGAAACCCGATTTATCTGTCCAACAAACAAACTGTCTTACAAACAGAATCTCAAACATTTAAAAATATTATTGTAATGTAATATCACTTACAGAGCAGAAACATGATGCTGCAAAAAGTATTTTCCCTTCCTGATTGCTTCTTTGTTTTTATATATTATATATTACATGCTTTGTAAGTGACATCATTTGGTCAAGGAGAAAAGCTATCCAAGCCTACCAATAGTTTGAGCTCATGACTTTTAAGGAGTTAATGGACTGCTGATGTGCGATCTCCAGCTCTACTGTCCAGACTGTAGCCATGCTGTATCTCTTGTGCTGTTAGTTTTCCTCAGAAAATCACCTTTTCTCATATAGACTGGCCAGTTTTCCCTTTCATAAACTCTATGATAATGTAGGTCTGAAGGGTCAATCCCAAGACAAGGAAGACATGGAAGTGTAGTGGAAGAAATCACAGTACAAGAAGCCATCAACCCAGGGCTGGTTTTGGAATTATGGGTCCACACAACCCATTATGATTTATTGCAAACTGAAGGAATAAACTACAAGACATAAAAGTTGATTAAAGACAAAGTCTTGGATGGATTAACATTGGGACTTTGCTGCAAAGCCATAAAAACAGTCCTGAACACATTAGTGAAAGTGTTTTTGGGCTACATGAAATCTCATTCAGGGCCACCAAAATCCTAGCTTTATTTACAGAACTTTCACCTATTTGGTGTTTCCATTGAAACGTCTTAGTTTGCCACAGTTTCATCGCCCTGCGTTCTCTAGCAAAAATACCTGCTACTGACACTACGTTTCAGATCCTATTAAAAATTTCTATTCACTGACATGAAAAAAGTAACAGTTCAATGTCCATGAAAAAAAAATGTGCAAAAAACTTTACAAGACTCTTTCATGAACTGCTGTGAGAGCAGCCGGTCAAAGCTACAGTTTTTCTTTGCTTAAAACAAACTGCACCATCTGTAGCACATCTGCACCCCCCCCCACTCTGACGCTCTCAGACATCGGTGCGTTGGTGGTTCTTGGTGTCCGGGGCTGGGCGCTCATGTATGCACCAGCTCACTCCCAGTGACTGCTTGTCAGGGCCTGGCACCTGTGGCAGGCACTAACAAGGTCACACATTATTCCAGTTTTGGCTTCTCTGCCAGTAAATTTTAGGGTTCATTTTAAAATTTTAGTTGTAATGTTTAGAGCTCTCCACGGTGAAGCGCCACAGTCTGACCTGCTGTAACCTCATGCTTCATCCCGAGCACTTAGGTCGTCAGGTCAGAGGTTACTGGTGGTCCTACGTACGAGGTTCAAAACACGTGGGGATCGGGCACCGAGGCTGTGGAACTCCTGCCATTGTGTTTACGCTGTCTGGACTCCACTGACTCCTTTAAAAAGCAGCTGAACACATTTTTATACAAACAAGCTTTTAATTAATTTTTTCACTATTTTATATTATTTTATTTGTATTTCTGGTTTTATTGTGAAGCACTTTGTGATTTTTATCTGTGAAATGTGCTATATAAATAAATTTTACTTCCTTACATACTTACTCAGTCGGGCCACTTTGGGGGGTGGGGTGCCCCCGGCCTCTGGGCCTTGGGCTCGGTCACTCTGGCACAGCTGGCCGCTGGTGGACCTCCCGGACACATCACTGCAACTCCCCCTGGCTTCTGCTCCGCGGCTGCTGAGTGAGCCCTCATCTGGGACTCTCCTCAGCTCTTTCTGGGACAGTGGCGCGGCTGCCCCTCTGTTGGTCTTCCTTGGTCTCTTGTGCTCTGGGGGTCTCTGCATGTGTGGAGTCTTGATCTCCTCCATACCTGCTTCATGCCCTGGAGGACGGGGCTGTGGCCCCCCCCACACCCTCTAGCAGATCATTACCTGAAGGAACCTTTTAAATACAAGTGCGCTCATGCTCACAGGTGTACACACGGGTGATCACACACACAAACTACACCCTTTTTGGCTCCTACCTCAAAGCACACTGTGTTCTGTTGATCTTACGTGCTGCACAATAATGTTTAATATTTAATATTTACTGTCATATTCCCATATATCATTGTGATGTTGTTTATTCTATTACTCTGTTTTTGCTTGTTTTCTCTTCTTTTTTTTCCTCAACAGGTGATCCAGGTGATTGATATGTATTTTTGTGCCCTTTATCACCGTTCCTCTCCCTTTCCTTTCCCCTAGTCATGTCTGTCCCGTGTGTAACAATTGAAAATAAAATAAAACAAAAAATAAAAAAACAACAACAACTAATTATCTAAGTTAAACTATTTAAAAATTAGTTTAAAGCGTTTAGTGTGTTACTGTTTCTGTCTTGGAGCAACTGTAACCCACATAATTTCCTAAAAAGCATTCTGATTCTTTTTATGACTGCAAGACGAAGAAAAATCAAGCAAAAGAAAGCTTTATGCTGTCAGCCTTCTGTGCTTGCTCTCTGTGTGGCCTAACTGAGACTCTGTGTGAGTGTGCTGTCTGTGTCTATTGTGTGGCACCTTAAAAGAAAGCAGCATCCAGTCACAGAGGAATGTAAAACTGTGGGTGTTGCTTGTTGGAGATGCTAGAGCGAGCCTGTCTTCTTAACTCCTCCTTTCTCTCTCCTCCACACGCCCACCCTCCCTCCTTTGCAAAGTGTTTAATTAAAATTTTTACTTGTTGTTGAAAAGGCTGGAGTTAAGCCTGACATTAGGCTCAGGGGCCGCACGGGGTTCCAGTTGGGGGTTGGTAGTATACGTGGGAGTGGGTCATGTGTGCGGGGGTGGTGGATTTGGAAGGGGTAAGGCATTCGTCTAGCTGTCACATAGCCCTCCACCAACCAGATAGGTGCTGGATAAGCTCCCTCCACCTCCAGTGTCATGGTGGGGGTGGATGTTGAGAGGAATGGGAGCAACAATCCTCTTGATCCCAGAAATACCCTAATAATAATCTGGACTGGACTCAGGCTCTGCTCCTAGTAAAGTGTCAGTCGATGAAATGGTCATTCACACGTATTTTTCTATGCAAATATGCAAGAAACATATTAATCTGTGCAGGAAAGACATATTTAAAGACATATTTATTTACACTTTCAATGCAGGAGTTACAAACTCTACATTGCATGCTTGTCCATTTTTGATATTTTTGGTCAGCATGAAAGACTAAATCATCAAATTCTAATATAAAGCATCCTACAGAGCAAAATTAATGGGTTTCAGGGCATGTTGAGATAAAGGCAAAGTTCTCAGTGTCATGACTGTAGCTCTCTTTCAACATTGGCAAGTCAACACAGCAGCTTTTTCTGTTTTTGCAGTGTCATACACATCAGGAATGTTTTGTGTACACGTTGAGACAAATACTGAAAAGAATTCAGTTGTTTATGCAGAAAATCACTAATTCCATTATTGACACTGGTCTGTGCCCAAGTCTGTTTTACACTGACGGGACTGCAACAAATCTATTTTAAGGCTATTTGATTTAATAGGGGAAAACTGGCCCTATGTGAAAAATAGAGCCTAATAATTAGTTGTGTCACCCTTAACAGCAGGAAGTGCGCTCAAGCATTTGTGAAAGCTGGCAATCTATCAAGTCTTTCATATCACTGTGGAGGAATCTGGACCACTCTTCTTTGTAGAATTGTTTTCATTGTGCTGCGTTGGAGGGTTTTTAAGCATGAATGGTCTGTTTAAGGTCACGCCAAAGCATCTCAATCAGATTCAATCCCCAAAAGAACAGATGAGAAACAAAGTCACTGACGTCTATCAGCCTGGAAAGCGTTACAAAGACAATATAAGGCTTTGGGGCTGTGGTGAACCACAGTGATAGTCATTATCCACAAATGAAGAAAACTTGTAACAGTGGGGAATTTTCCCAGCAGCGTACCAAAAGTACTGTAATCGAGCATCGACCCGACCAGGAGGTCACAAAAGAACCCAGAATGACAGAACCGAAGGCCTCACCTGCCTCACTGAAGTTTAATGTTCATGAGTTGATATTAAGAAAGAGATTAGGCAAAAATAGCTTCTGGGGGAGAGTTCAAAGGAAAACAACACTGCTGACCAAAAAGAACACAAAGATATGAAACAAAAGTTGAACTTTCTGGAGGATTTGCATCCTGTTATAGTAAAACTAACACATGATTCCATAAAAACATACCAACAGTCAGACATGATGTTGATAGTACGATTGTCCCTTTAGGACCTGAACAACTTGCAGCATTTGTTGAAACTACGAATTCTATAGAACCAGTTAAGTTTGGATATTTTTTTCTTAATAAATGAAATCATCATTAAAAAAAGAGAATTTTATATTTACTTTTTTTATTTCAAAGATACGAAATATCACGGACATGTTAATGAAAAGCATGGACAAAATAACAAGTCAGAATGAGGCAATTTAGTTTTTCACAGCACTGTGCTTGGTGCATCTTCTGTTTACCTGTTAATAATAACACACTGTAGTTCTTTGTTCTTCAAGCAGTTAGTTGGACGTTCTGATTGCTAACAGTTACCAGAACACATAAATCACAAGACTTAAATGTCCACAACTGATAATCTGAGTTTGACTTTATCCATTAACAGAATTTCCACTGGTGTGTTCAACGTGCCACAAACATTATTCAGATGGAATCTGTCATTTCTTGTATAAAATAACAAACAATAAAAAATTATAAAATAATGCGAAAGAACAAATCTGACAAATAGTGTTCTGGATATTCTGTCCAAAAAATAATACATGAAGTGATCATTTTCACCTTGTTCCCTATTTGTTGATGTGCCACACAAGTTGTACATGTTGGCACCGTGTTCATCCGAGAAGGAAGTGAGAAGCATTACAAACATTTTGACTGAGTTTTCAAGGTCTGTGTCCGTAATCAGCCTGTTCTTCTTTGCTACTTTGTTTCACTGCTGCTTTTACTTTTGCTAACTGTTTGTACAGAATTGCACACAGCTCCCATTATTTATGTCCTCAGTCAACAGTTACTTCAATAACTAAGTTAAAGTCACACTGAATACAAAATAACATTTTTTTATTTTGTTAGTTATTGTATCATTAGTCACAAAGTCATTGGATCATAAATGATGACAAAGCAGGGGAGGGCTTTGTCGTGGACGATAAATCGCAGCCAGCGAACTATTACTAAGTTTCTCAGAGAGAGGAATTCCC
The DNA here is from genome assembly GCF_900408965.1 of Simochromis diagramma. Classification (NCBI taxonomy): domain Eukaryota; kingdom Metazoa; phylum Chordata; class Actinopteri; order Cichliformes; family Cichlidae; genus Simochromis; species Simochromis diagramma. The sequence goes on from NW_024386832.1 coordinate 1,864,583, forward strand.
TCTTCCGTGGTTTAAAACATAAATATAACAGTAAAAATGTTCAGCTCGAGGCACTATGGGCTGTAACTAATAGTGGGTGATATCCATTGGATGGCTTGATCCATCTTTTTAGTTTATGGTTAACAACCATGTGCACAATGAAAATTTAAGCTCAAATGTACCAAGAACATTAAATGTCTGAGGTCAGTCTTAGTTTTATAGAAAAGTACACCTTACATGTGATGAAACACTAGCAGCCTATTAAAAGACTGTACTGTTTGACACCTGAGAAATAAGAAAGAACTTGTAACACTGCGTCAAGAGTCTGACTCACACCTGATGTGTGGATTCAGCTAATATTTCTGCTATATTTTCACTGATCACAGTTGACCTGTGACGATCTGCTCAAAGAGAATCATCTGAGTCCACCCAGGTATTCTACATTTATTCTTAATTATCAGAAAATCCCACAGAGAGACAGCTCAGGGAGAGAGGTAAGGCTGAGATGTTTCAGAAGGAGGGATGGTGGAAATATTGGACAAAGGACATTCAATGTGGGGCTGCCAGGAAGGAGGAAAACACAGACATCATGAGGGAAGTTCATGAAGGAGGATATGAAGAGGGTGGTGTGAGGAATGTGGTGAGACTGAGGCAGATGATCTGTGACAGATAATTGAGATAACTGTTGTTGTGATTTGGTGCTATAAGCAGAAAAGTGAGCAGCCAATAGAAGAAGAATAGAAAGCTGGTATACATCCCCACAGTGCCTATGTCAGTGCTCATGTCAGTCTAGGGCACGATGTGGTGCATCATTATTTGATTACAATATTGCTACAGCTGTGATTTTTATTGTTTAAACAAACCTCTGACTATAGAAAAGTGACATAGCCAGTGATTTGTTGGTTTGGGAATCTGCATTTGGAATCCTCAGAATAATGAGGCCAAAATTAGTGTTAATTTATTAGATTTTAATGTGCGAGCCCTGCTAATCGTTTTCACCTGCTGATCAGTCCCCATTGTCCTCAGTGTAGTTATAATCCAGTTTTTCTTTTGTCTTTTCTCCAGACATCTTTTGATATTATGATGACATTATCTCTACTTTCAAACTTTCCTTTTTGCTAAAGCATATAGTTAGAGCTGCGTCAGGTGACCCTGGATCCTCCCTTAGTTATGCTGCAGTAGGTGCCAGCTGCTGGGGGATTCCCATGATGCACTGAGTATTTCTTCTTCACTCAGTTTGTGTTAACAGACCTCTCTGTATTGAATCATACTTGTTATTAATCTCTGTCTCTCTTGCACAGCATGTCTTTATCCTGTCTTCCTTCTCTCTCCCCAATCGGTCTCGTCAGATGGCCCCGCCCCTCCCTGAGCCTGGTTCTGCTGGAGGTTTCTTCCTGTTAAAAGGGAGTTTTTCCTTCCCACTGTCGCCAAAGTGCTGCTCATAGGGGGTCATATGATTGTGGTGGTCTACCTGACAATATAAAACGCCTTGAGGCGACTGTTGTTGTGATTTGGCGCTGTACAAATAAAATTGAATTGAATTGAATATTCTTCTTGATTCTTATACTTTTCTGAACTATATTAATTTCTGGACTTCTCGTGCTCCAGACTTTGCGTTTAGACTTTGCATTTACCTCATAAAAGTCTTTGTTCATTTTTGGTTTGTCCTATTCAAACCCAAAATACCAGTTCTGCAATTATTCTCACCACGTTCTTCAAGTTGAAATTTTAATGGAAGAGAAACGACATATCAGCCAATCAACTGATGGAAAAATAATTTTTATGCTATTTTTAAAAGCATAATAATAATTATTTGCAGCATAAAACAAGCCGCTGAATCCACACCACAGTGTTTAGACTGTCTTGTTTAAAGTGCACGTTTCTCGTGCAGACAGCGAGCAGGGAGTTAAGTGACCCGTTCAGTCTGATCCATGACTCCACTCCACGTTTTCCACTCTTCACTCTCTGCTGGGGTGATTACGCTCTGCTTACTCCAACTTCGACCCTGCGACACTCACACACAAACTCTCAAACACACACACGCACATACACACTTAGCGGTCCAGCATGGAGGCGCCTGCTCCGAGCAGCTAACTTTGGAGCAGCTGGAGCGCATATCTTGCTGAATGGAGTACCTGTGGACTGACAGCATCGCATGAGACTGACATTAGCAGCCTGCTCTACCATGGAGTTTGGAAAGGTTTGGTCCAGATATCAGAGGACGCTGCTCATCACCATGATGATGTTCAAACTGGGTGAGCTCCCAACTTTGAGTTTTTGATTTTTTTCGTCTTGAATGTATAAAATCACAATAACCTCCACAGTTACATCAAAGCGAACCAAAGTGTAGCACGAAGAAGGACACCTTATAAAGCTGCCCTTTTCCGACAACGCAAATAGTTAAAAAGGTATTTTACAACAGCACGATGGCTCTGTGCAGACATACACATGTACATATTCGCGTCAGTGCTTAAGTAAATAAACATGCAGACCACTGCTGACCTAACAGGACATAAAGATGGAAAATAGTGCTATCATCAACAAAAAGTACATATTTAAAGTTGTCTGATGAATCACAAATATGATTTACATTTAGGGTATTGAATCCTGTTCTATCCAAATGTTGTGATCTATAATTGTGGAGCTCTACATATTGTTTCCTGTTATTAAAATAACTTTGCACTCTTTAACAAGTGTATCATACACATGTTGTCTGAGTAAGAACCTTTAAACATATTAAGTTCATCCACGGGTGCAGTTCTTTGCGTGTCTGTTTATGTGCTCACATACATCACCCAAACTCTACCCCAACCCCACCAAGATTAGGGTTGGGGCCATTTTATTATAAAACGTTTGAACATTTACAACATTTAAATGGAAAGTCCTTTTAACAGCAAACATTGCTGTGCAAAAATTGGTGTATGAGACTTAATTTGAAAGGTAATATCCCGCATTTTACAAAAAAGCCCGCATTTAATATGTGGACAAAACAGAACAATAACACTAGACTTATGCTGCAGTGTGTATGTATAAAAACTGAAACTAACAGGACACAGTGTGAGAGTAGTTTGGTAAGTTTTTCATTTAAAGGTAAAGGATGTTACAGATATACTACATATTGTATAACAAATGTATACATATTGGTGCCAAATTAAAGGACGCCTGCAGTGAGGGGATCTGGACGCTCTGTTGTGCTCTGTGACATATTTTGCTATTATGATTTGAATCCACCTTTTTATTAGAGGGAAGTGTTACTATGAAAAAGATCAAATGTACTTAATGAACATGGAAATGGCACCAAGTTACAAAGTGTCTTTAGTTTTTTCTTTTGTGTTTTTTGTGTGTGCTAAAAACTACACGTGAGAAATATATCTTTTAACTGGAGGTTTAGCACAATCATTTCTTTACTTACATCATACTGTGCTCATGAGATCACAAGATTAACTCGAATGAGCGTATGCTTCAACCTCCTGAATCCATACTCTATCAGAGAACCAAGAGATATAACAGGGTTTAAGTAGGTGTGCTCCTTATGGCTCCTAAATGTGTGCAGGGTGTGTCTGGGTGTGTACTGTTGGGGTGGGTGGGGGGGTTCAAAACCTTATGAAACCCTACTGACCTATTTTTCCCGCAACCTTCATTTGTGTGAAATGTCTGAAGCTCATTTAAACGGTGGTAGAACGGCGGCATGGATTGGCTGTGGGTGGCATTGTTAAAGATCACCATGGTAACGAGCTGAGCGTCCGGCTGCACTGCTGCACAGCTTTTTTGTCTCGGCTTTGAATGGAGGGGGTGATGGGTATTAAGGAGCATGGCAAGAGGTCTGGCACGCAGCAAGTTTTAAAGAAGAAGGCAGGCGAGAAGAGACAGAGGAGACAGGGCGATGGTGAAGAGACGAACACGAGGATGACAGAGACGGGAAAACTGGAAGAGTTCACATGAAAGTAAAAGTATTTAGAAAAAGTTTTTAACAATGAGCACATTTGAAAACCTCTCAAAAAGCTGAACAACATAGAGTGTGTTCACAAATATATTTACTGTTACCTTTAAAACAAATTTGGTATTTTTAGGAAATGGGAAAAATACAAAACCAACATGTCCTAAAACTCACCCATTGGTCTCTTGAGTGCCGTCTTCTGCAGATGATGAACACAATGGAGACAAGTGCATTTGTCAGAGCCATTCCCGTCTATAGGACACGAGCTGTGTCTAATTCCAAAAGAATTTGTGAAATGCGGATAGAAAACTGGTGACTAACAATATGAAAAACATGGGGGCTAAGATGTATATAGAAGCCTTGTATTATACTTTTTAAACGTCTGTGAGCAGCTAGCTGACAAATTGACTCCCCGGAAAATAATTGGAGTTGGTGTAGCTTATACGAAGAAACAAATTTCCCTCCAGACTAGACACAAATAGTGAGTTTAAAGTGACATGGCCTCTACAGTAACTCACGGAGGAGACAAAAGAATGTATGTCTGTGGCTAGCTGAGTCAGAGAAGATTTGTGCTTTTTTTGTACAAAGTAAAGCAGCCACCTGCCGTGGGGCATTAGGAGCCCAAAGCGGAGCCCAGTCTCTTGTGGTGATTCAATAAAATTCCTCTGAGCTCAACTCGTGCGTTAGCCAGGGGCTTCCCTTTATCTATGATTCACAGCGCTGCTGTTTCCTCAGCCCTGCAGCAGTACTCTCTGTTGACTCTGTGGTGCTGTTGCCGTGACTCAGGGTAAACACGTGTCGACTGCCTTTTACATCTGCCAAGAGTGAATTTGATTTTCTAGCAACACACCTCTATCTACATCCTTTGTAATGCACCCATCTGTGCACAAATGTGTAGTCACCTATTTGATTCACTTAGCTCTAGTTTTGCTGTTTTTAGTAAGTTAGTGAAATAACTCCAGAAATCTATTTTTAATGCCAACATTTCATTCGGTTAGAACTGGCAAATTTATAACATTACCAGCTCTCTCCTTGATTACTGGTTGACCATCATCACTCTGGACATCCCCAGGAGCAGGTGTTGTGGGGAGGAAAGCCAAGTCACTAATATTTATTCTCCAGCTCACTAGACCATTAAGTCCACTCCTCCAATAAACTTCCTCGTTAGGGTGTGGGGGCTGTTTCCACCCGGGGAAGTATCCACTGTGTTAGCCAGCTGGTCTTGTTAAGTGGGAAGATATGTATGTGAATCATATACAGTAATGAACAGAAAACAATAATAACATTTATTTGGGTGATGCACTCAAAATCACCATGGCTACTCTTAATGAGGATCATCCAGAACCAACCCTCGTGTCCAAGGTTGTTACGCATACAGTTTCTTAGCTCCAGGATTTCCCAATTTCCCCTTATTATTCTCTCTATTTTATAATAATGCATAACTTTATTTATCTGTTCCCTTTTTTATATATTTGTTTACCCTTATTTCTTTACTAGTACTATTCTTGGTATTATTATTTTTTTCTCCCCCTCTTCATCTTTTTCTTCATCTTATCATTAATAGTGGTGGGATTATATCATTATTATTAGTAATAATATCATTATTAGTTATATTTATTCAACTTTGGGTGAAAAACGAAGTTGATTTTTGAAGCTGGATTTCTATTCGATTCAGTGTAATTAAACTGAATTTTATTCATATATCACCAAATTGCCGCAGTCACCTCAAGACCAATAATGCAGTAATACAGAGAAATCCCCAACAATCACATAAAGCCCTCGGAGCAGGCACTTGGTGACAGTGGGAAGGAAAAATGCCTTTTTGAGGGGAAGAAACGTCTGGCAGTTTATTTTAAATAAACCATTCCTTTGCAGATGGTTCAAGCTAATTGAAACAATTCACCACTTCCTGTTGAGAAATGGAGCATTTGTCTAAAAGACATCCAAAAAGTAGATAAAATGATACAATAAAAAACACCTACCATTGTTTTTGTTTTAAACAAAATGTATTGGTACCTTTCGGTTGTGATCAAATGTCTTGACAGTTAAATTTTTTCCCCACTGTGATAGTGGGCATGTTGGTGCACTGGATGGCACTAGTGCCTCATAGAAATAAGGTTCTTAAATCAGATCCTCTTTCCAGGACTGTTGTTAAAGGATTTCTTTTTCTGCACGTTTTCAGCTTCTTTTGACAACTTTTTGTTATGTGCGACAAAGTTGGAAAAATCTATTCTAATTAGCATTTGAGACATCAGGATGCTTTTTGTTTTCTTTATAATATTTGAACAGATGATGACGTAAGTATTACCCTGCTGTATATGTCTGAAACAACACACAGGCAGAGCAGACTTTATTTCAAATGAAGCATTTTGCTACAACATATTACATCTAATGGCTAAACTATGCCTGTACATGAACTTTACTGACTGCTTACAGTACATCACACTCGAACTGAAGTTTCTGTCTTTAAGGTTATCTTGAATTATGCACATTTAGAATAGCCCCAGATTTGCTTCAGATAATTAATAACTCTCTATTTCAGGCAACAACTACATGCTTTATAATGCAAAACAGCCTTTTTCATGTCCTTCAGGCTGGATTTGTCCATACCACAGCATAGTGATGAGACAAAATCTTCTGTTTTGGTATTAAATGATCACAGGTGATACTGCTGGATAGAGCGGAAAAGATGGTTCAGGTCATGTTTACATGATAGACACTACTTCATGTCACTTGATAACGATGAATTTGAGAAAAGCCAACATGTGGAATTCCTCAAGAATCCCTCGTTGGACCTCTTGTGTTGAACATGTACCTGCTTTGCTCAAATTCTACTTGTGCCTTACAACAGCGGTCCCCAACCTCCGGGCCTCGGACCGGTATTGGTCCGTGAGTCGTTTGGTACCGGGCCGCGAGAGTTGAGGCTCAGGTGTGAAATGTCTGGTTTTCAGGGTTTTTATCGGTTTTCAGCGTTATTTTGTTATCGTTTTAAACGTTAACTCGGTTTTCCTGGGTCTTTCACGTGTGTTATGAATAAATCTTCTTTACTAGTACAAGTTTTATTTTGTTGTATTTATCCGCGACACCTTAAAGGCCGGTCCGTGAAAATATTGTCGGGCATAAACCGGTCCGTGGCGCAAAAAAGGTTGGAGACCTCTGCCTTACAAAACATCCAGGTGAACAGGAGGAGGTCTTCTATGAATTCCTAGAATTAGAAACAAAACAAAGCGATGTTTACGTGTGGAACAAAGTGTGGAACAACCATGCATGAGTATTGGGCTGTTAAGGTCTATGTACCCTATTCCCTGATTCTCTGATATAAAAATATAATAATGGTTCTACAAAGTCTTAACAACAAAGTAGAGACATTCTGACTGGCACACACTATTATTATTTTGTATTTTACTAGTAAAAAAGTATTTTTTGAGCTCATTGCCCAATGTTTTAGAGCTCAGAGTTAAAGTATGGATTAGGTTCAGTGTTAGGAAATCTGCGAATACAAACCAAATGAAAATCTGACTATTATCCAAAAGAGGGATTTAAAAAAGAGCATTACACTGAGTCAATGTCCTTCTTCTCATCAGAGGGAATGGTCATGGTCTATGTTAAAGTGAAGACTCCCTAAAGAGACACGCTGAGGTCTCTGGAGAGCGTCGGCAGTTTGACATCACTCTACCTGCTAACAGTCCACGTCTCTGCTTAGTGTTATTGTTGGATCGAGAGGCTGGTACCAGTCAGTGTCAGGGATCGACCCTGTGCGGCCGTGATCTATGATGTGTTCTGTAATGGCACGGGGGCTGATGGGCTGTGTGTGTAGGAGGAGCTGTTATCATCTCCCTGGAATGTGTGAGGGGTTGACTGAGTTTGGATGAAGGAGTGAGGACAGCAGTTGTCCCTGTTTGCCCACTTCTACAGTGCTGATGAGAATTAGAGCCTGTGCAGGTTAAAGCCCAGAGTTCTGATGGAGTTCAGCTTCCCATACTAGTCTGGGGAGGCAGGTTGGAGGGGGTGAGAAGGAGGGAGGCTAAAAAAAGAAAACTAGAAAAATGTTGATGTAAGAGAGACTACACAACGTAATATCTGACTCGCTGCATTTCTGTCATGGTCCTGGATCTGGTGACCCAGTGTTCATGTGCTTTTGAGTTTTTGTTAATATTTCTTGGTTTTGTTCAGTTAGTTTTTGTGCTTATGTTAGCGTTTAATCTTCAGGTTTTGGACTGTTTAATTAGGTTTAAAAGGTTTAAAAGGAGGTTTATGTTTTTATTGTACGGTTGGTGTTCTTGTTACATCGTTTAGTTTCTTGCTCTTCATAATCCTAGTTCTCCTCCTGTGGTTGGTCCGTCATCCTTATCCTGCCTGTGTATTTCAGTCTCCCTCTGTTTGTTGTCACGATCTCCGAATTAGCTGTCGGTTCTGGTCGGGTCATGTATACCAATGTATGGTTGTAGTTCTAGCTCACCTTTTGTTTAGTTCATGCATTTTACTTTTAGCAAAGCTGCTGCTTTAAGTCAAGAGTCTCAGAGTTGTGCGTCCTAACCTAGCCTGCCACACAGCTCATCATGACACAACAAAACCAATATAGTCCATGTTTTATCAAATACATATCACACTTTCATATTCAAATTTAGTAGTGTAATTTTCATAATGCATTTTGTATCACAGTTGCAGGCCATTATCAGTTGTAATCACTTGATTAGATCGACTTCATTAAACAGGAGGCTGTCTAACTAATCCGAATTAGAGATAAAATATTAAAGCATCTGTAGTTTAATAGCTGCTGTGGTGGCTCCTCAGGACCTCTGTGTTCTGTAACACCTGTAATAATAAGAATGACAATACTACTACTACTAATAATAATCTATAGTAGATGATTCTCTGCTAGACAAATTATTGGATGTGGTGGATTTCCTTTATCTGATTTCCTTAAGTTGTGCTTTGTATTATTCATACAGCCTACATACTGTGCTTAGGACCAACAATTAACTAGTTTTATCTATGAACTCTGAATAATGTCCTTTAACCAGGCATTTGTGTTGCTAAAGAGCGCACAAACATTTAACTGATCTAGTTGGCTAGTAGTGCACATTGCTGCTTATAATGAACACTGAACAGTAAACAGTCCTCAGCTCAAGTGTTTCCTGACTAATATGTCTTTGGACTGTGGGGTGAAGCCAGAGTACCCAGAGAGGACTCATGCAGACACGGGGAGAACAAACGCCACACAGACAGGCTTCAGCCAGATGGCAGAGGGACTATAGTGCTCACCACTTTGCTGTAAACAGTATAAGAAATATATAAATATTTAGTAACTTTCAGATATTTAAGTTTTATTCTTTTCTTAGATTGACATTTTTTTAAAAACTCAAACGATGTAATTATATCAGGGCCCACTTTAGACACTCAAATACGAAGACTATAATATGTCTATAATATAATATGAAGACTATTATTCTTTGTTTTTTAAGAGTCTCCACGTTGGATTATCGGCCTCAGCGTTGTATTCGGTCTCCTCCTTCACTACAGCCATTAATCTTCAGTCTCATTCTCTTTCCTCCTGTTTCCAGTCATCATAAGTGTGATTATTGGTCATAAGTGAGCATGCTGAGGCTTATTATCAACTATGAAATTAAAACAGAGGAAACAAACAATGCAGCACTTCTCAGGTTTGGAAAGCAGAAAGGTGGTGCATGGAGATGTGAGACACTCATGTGAGGAGGAAGTAAGAGCAGATAAAGAAGGTGATAGCAAATGCATGTGAGAGGAACTGGGGGTGTTAAAGTGGATACAGTGGGAAATGAGGACTGTAGGTGTTGCAGGGAAGATATAAACAGATTGTTACTGGGAGGTTGTTAGCAGTGGGACACAGTGGCTGCCATTTTATTGGGATGATTTTATTCGAAACATCTTACAGTAATTCCATAAATTTGTGAGTGTAGATGTCAGTAGTGAAAATCCAACACTTTGTTAGTGGAGGAAGGAGAGGGAGGTGTCACAATGGGCTTTCTTGACATACAGGTGTTTCTTCTGCTTTAGGGGTGATGAAGAGTAATTTTACAGCTAGACCGGAACTTTGGAAGAGCCTATTATAATGCAAGGTTCAACATATAAAATGACTTCTCGGGTATTTTGTTGCAGTGCCCACATTTGTTCTTGTCATTGCGTATACAGGCTGAGGTTAAATGAACATCTCTGCAGGATGCTTCGTACATTTGGAGACGGGGTGAGTCTCATTTGCACCTCAAAGGTGAATCCTTCCTGCAGCTACACCTGCGGCAAATGTAGAAAGATCAGTTAACCTGACAAACATTTCCATGCTCCAGTAAATGATCCATGTGGTATTTATCATAATTATCTATAGTTTTATCAGATAAATTCAAATAAATGAAATTACACACAAAAAATACATAAATAAACTACTATTCATTTTTACTAATTGTTAGAAATATATGTGAACAATATCTTTATAGTTTTTGTAAAGTTTCAAAATGTTTACTAAATACTGCGTAGTGTGGACATCCATTATGTTGACTAGTGTTTCTAATACGTGCTTTAAAGACTGTGTTAATATAACAGGGGCCTCAATAAATCACAACACTGTGAAACGAGCTGCTTCACTCATCGCTTGGCTTCGTTTGTCTCACTTTGGTTTAGTTACTAAAACTACTGAGGATGGTAAATGTTGCAGTTTGTTCAGTGATGAGCTGGGACAAACACTAACGCCACGACGTGCAACGCTAACAGAGACTTTATATGTTTGCAAACTGGACTAAACAGCCCTTCTAAGGGCTGAGTTAGTGAAGAAACCTCTATCACAAAGTGACAGTAAAGAAATATGATTTTATGTGTTCTTAACAGGAAGTTTGTCTTTCATTTCCAGGCCTGCTGTGCACAGCAGCAGAAGATGTGTGCTTATCGTCTCCTTGCAACAACGGCGGCTCTTGTCTTGACCACTTTGGCGACTACGTGTGCCTTTGCCCCAAAGAACCAGTGTGGTACACAGGTAAAAACTGTGAGGACCTGTATGATGCCTGCATCGATGCAACTTGCAGCAATTGCACAAGCAAACCTGGAACTGGCAAGTACACCTGCCTCTGCCCGGGTGGTTTCGCAGGGCTCAATTGCACCCAGGGTGTTGATGAATGTCAGAGTAACCCCTGCCAGGGTAATAAGTCCTACTGTGTCGATGGAGTCAATGGCTATTCTTGCCACTGTCCAATTGGTTTTGGTGGTGAGCACTGCCAGGATAATGTGACCAAATGTTCAGAGGAAACATGCCAGAACGGTGGCACCTGTACGGACATCCCTGACACTGGGCACCTGTGCCAGTGTGCTGCAGGATACCAGGGGACAAACTGTGAGGAGAACGTAGACGAGTGCCAGTCGGAGCCCTGCCAGAATGGAGCCATCTGTAAAGATGGAGTGAATGCATACCAGTGTTTCTGTGTGCCAGGATTTCAAGGCTCCCGCTGTCATTTGGACATCGACGAGTGTGCCTCCCGACCCTGTCAGAATAATGGCACGTGTTGGGATGAGGTAGATCACTACAGGTGTGACTGTGCTCCAGGCTATAAAGGTGAGCAGGTATTTGAAGCAGGTCGTGTTTACAACAGGCAGAGCAGCATAGTGCAGGAACTGTAAGGTACCGAGCTTCATATGAACATATTTTAAATTTACAGCTTTAACTGGCTGTTCTAGGTTTAGAATACTTTCCCAAATAAGTCCAATAAGATTTAATTACACTTATATTGGCTCATTTAACAGTAGCAGTGTATAGTCTGTAATTCTTGTCTTATTATAATCATACCTCTTTAAATAACCTTTGTCACTCCCAGCAAACATGTCGGTGTAACATAGAGCAGGTACTGTTTAATCATTGTGTCAGATGGGACCCAAAGTCTGGTCTTCTTTTTGAAAGTCATGCAGTTATACCTCCAACCACTGGCAAAATAGCACTATGGAGCACTGCCTGTATATCAGAACATTGCACTAAATGAGTACCTGATATGTTGAAATGTAACTGAACATAAAAGGTTGGGAATGAGAACAAGTTGCTGTGGACAACAGGAAATTCTCAGGTTTCAGATTATTGATTTGCTCCAAGCTTATCGCTCAACAAAAATAAGCTATATTTAAAATTGGTAAGTCATGCGTAAACATTCCTCAATAACCTACAAAAGGATGCTGGGCTGGTAGAAATACGAGGCAGTGGTACAGGCAGCTGCAGTATTGAGACTGCAGAGCTAAAAAGAGCTTAATCGGGAGGGTATATTTTGGAATATGATGTAAAGAGAACAAGACATCTCATTGTGTATATCACAGTGTGACACAGTGTGAATCAGGTAGCTGGCATTGTTTAGTTTAATGTAGTTTGTACCACATGACAGTGGCAGCTAAAGATGATCTCTTGAAACTCTGCAAAATAATTCCAGTGAATTATTCCACAGAGATAGCTGTCTGTCCTCAAACTGCTAATCCTACATCTGATTATTTCAAATGTGAAATGTGATCATTGTGGACATATATGACAATGCATCGCCAAATCTCATGCGCTGGCCTTCTGCCATCCCGGCTGTGTCCTCTGCAGGGATTAACTGCGAGGTGGAGATCGATGAGTGTGAGGTCCGTCCCTGTCAAAATGGCGCCACCTGCCGAGATCATGTTGCCATGTACTCGTGTGAGTGCGTGGCTGGGTTCCAGGGGCAAGACTGCGAAGTCGACGTTGATGAATGTGCCAGCTGGCCCTGTCTAAATACAGGAAAATGCATAGATGGTGTGAACAGGTAGTATTTCTTTCAATATACTGAATATACCCTGGATGTCATTAATGTGCCCCATATGGAAAAGAAATAGAAAAAACTTTTAAAAGACTTGCATCAGATGTGGCCTTCTTCATATAGTGACTCATGTAAGGCTGATATGATTCACTCATGAAAGTGGCCACTTTCTCATTACTTCCATATATTGTTTTAGTAAGTATCCATATACAAGTTTTATTCATATAATTTTTCAAGGGATCTTGATTTTCATACAAGTTTCACACAAGACAGATACAAACTTTATAAGACCTATAAATATATTTTCCATACGGGGCTGTTTCCCTAAACTTAAACTTGAACCATACCTCCACACTAGAATTGAATGATTAGAGTCGGGGGTGGGGGGGGTGTCCCTGACATGCCTAATTTTTCTACATGTAAAAAATGTAACCCTCATAGTTTACTGTGCAAACGAGCTGTTTGAAGAAGGAAATACAACAGATTCAAAGCATCAAAAGATAAAAACCAAAGTAAAACTTTAGCAAATCAAACTGTTTTGATATGTAGTGATATTTACTGTAGTGAAATAATTATTCGTTGTTTTTCAAACTGACAGCATTTTGTACTGTTGAAATGGCACAGCTGTGATTTCATCATTTGATTGCATCACCTGTGTCTGAAGATAAAAACATGTGTAGTACAATCATGTAGTACATATAAGTAGTAGTACATCAAATAGAAGGAATTCATCAGTGCAACAACACGACTCATAATCCTCATAATCACTGTAATCAAACCTTATAATTTAGCAGGATAAAGGTGATGAGCAGAATATTTAACAGTCAGGTGGACTGAAAAACAGAAGATAATCGGTGTTAGGAAGAGACTAGTGTACACTAACATACAGGTGCACTGTGCCAGTCTGTGTTGTGTCTGCCCAGGACTGCACGGCAGACATTAAAGTTGATCAAGGACAGGAATTAATCCTCTTACTGTCTGTCACGGTCATAGTCCTCACACAGCTGTAGGTGCTGTGAATGCCTGGGACAGTAAAATGTATTTTAACAGCATCGAGTGAAGAAGATAAAGGATGTAGTAGTTTCACATTATAAGCATCGGTATGTAAATCTTACACTGAGTCAGAATCAAATGAGTAAACATCATTTAGAAACAAAATCGTAGAAAAATCATTATTTCAATTAATTGATTTTTTGATGAGAAGCTGCTTTACTGGCCTGTACTTAAGTTGCATTTAGCATCACAAGTACATGTTTATTATTTGTTTACAGCTGCAACCATTATTTTGTCAGTGTAATAAAAAAGGAATTTTCTTACAGCTGAAAAAAGTGGATTTATAAGAAATCAAGTCAGTGGCTTTGATACTAAAACTCTTTGATCTGTCTGCATTTGTAGTATTATTCAAATAGAATTATTATGAATTACACAACAAAACATTGTTTCCATTTGTATATTTTTTGTAAAAAAAATAAATAAAAATAAATCAAAACATAACATTTCATTGTTTCAGCTTGTCACATGTGAGGATGCACTTTTAAAAATTAAATCTTTTACAATTTCACTGATATTTGTGTTTTGTGTACAATGTTGAGGTCAAGCGGAGATAACAAGATACTTGGAGCCCAGTGGGAAGTTTTCATCTTAACCTCCTAAGACCCAAACTCTTCCATGGCAGCATCTTTAATTTCTCTTTGTTTTTGGGTTGATTGGGACCTGATGAATGTAAAAACAAAGAATTACAACATTTTTCTTAACCTGGTTTTTGTTTCTGAGAAAAATCAGATCCAGATTTGAGGACATTGGCTTTAAACTTGGATCGAACGGTGGCAGTGTAAAGTCCTTGTAAGTGGATATCAGGCCCTTGTAGAGCAAAATGTATTTTGGTCTAAACGCCCCAAAATGTGATGCCACACATGTGGACAGCAGGTCCTAGGAGGTTAAAATGCACTCTGTGTCAACCAGCTACAACAGTGCAACAGTAATCTAATGTGTAGTATGATAGACATGCTCAATCAGTCTAAGACTGCCTATCTTGTCTCTTCTAGTTATGTCTGTGACTGTGAGGGGACAGGCTTTGTAGGCGACTACTGTGAAGAGGATATTCCTGAATGTGCTTCTGACCCCTGCCAGAACGGAGCCACGTGTTTGGAGGGGACCAATCAGTACAAGTGCCTGTGTTGGCCAGGTACGCTGTGGTTCAACTCTAAGTCTAGTATAAACCACCTCTCACCATGGTTTAGGGCTTGTGTTATATGACTACTCACCAAAAATGCTAAAAAGTGAAAAAAAGAAAAGCTGCGGGGTTTCCCATGCATGAATCACACTGAACAAAGGGAGTTAAGGACTCTTGAGTCTGAGGGCATAAAGAGCAGAGCCACCATTCAAAAGCAGGGACATTCTTTAACGTAGGAGGACGTACAAAGATGCAGACGCAGGCTGAAGATGAGAAAAGCTAAGCTGTGTTTAGCAGGTGTCCCTGAGTCTGATTATTTACACTAATTTAAAGCCTTTTAAAAATCACATGAATTATTAAATAAAAAAACTGTGCCCCCATCGTTTGAAGGTCAAACTATCCAACGAACTGTAAACATGCTGTTGTGTTGGACGCATCACATCAGCTTCTGAACAACAAATGCAGAGATTATTTCTAACTTTGCATTGCTCAGCACACTTAAAACACTGACATGCTGGCGCCGTTTTCTGCTTTGATTGCTCAGAAACAATGAATCCCATATCTAATGGAAGGAGGTTAAAGTGGAAACGATGTCCTGCTAAAGAAAGAAACAGTAGTTCTGGGGAGTAACTAAAGAAACAGCTTTAGAAAAGTCTTGGGGGGCTTGAATATTTTAGTAAAATGTTTATTTTGGTTACATTTGATCCTCCTCAGAAAGTATTTTTTAATATATTTAATATTTGAATATTTCTTATTTTGTAGTTATTGTAGGACTGAGGCAATATAGCATGATGTTCTTACGACCATGTAAGTATGTTGACAGACTGAATATTATTATAAGAATGAGTATATAATGTGTTTGTGTTTATGTGCAAGCAGGTTACGAGGGAGACGACTGCCAGGTGGATATAGATGAGTGTGAGCAGCATCCCTGTCACAATGGTGGAAAGTGTTTTCAACGCTCAGATGTCGTGAACTACAGAAAGCTTCCTGAACTCAGCACTGCTGACTTCAGTTATGATGTGGCCGCCGGCTTCATCTGTCATTGTCTGCCAGGATTCATTGGTAAACCAGACAAAAACCACTTGAGTTTCTCTGCATGTTGCCTCGTTGATGTGAAGGTGACGTGGATATAAATATCACTGATATAATCCTCTTGCAGGAGACGACTGCTCTGTTAATGTGGACGAGTGTGAGTCTGCTCCATGTCAGCATGGAGGAAGCTGCCAGGACCTCGTCAACTCTTATCAGTGTGTCTGTCCAGATGGCTTTACAGGTAGGAGACACCTCTTATCAGCTATTTAATTTTACCCCCTAACAAGTTGTGTTTTCTGTTCTCTTCCTTCAGTGTCACAAAGTAGAGGCTGTTATATAATCTACCAGGACAGATGATATAGAATCAGTGATGTAGCCTGATCTGGTGTCACAGTGGTGAAGTGTGTGCTGAGCCTTGCCTGCACTAAAAAATCACCGTCAGCTGGAGCAGAAACGACAGTATCTCTTTAAAAAACTCTTTATTTCCTTTTAAATATTTCTGGTTTTTTTACCTCAAGGTCCTCGTTTGTGTGACAATTTGAACTAAACAGTTCAAATTGAACATTTTCATTAGGAGTCAGTGTAGATGGATTACCTAAGAATCTGCTATGCCAAACAAAAGTGCTTCCAAACTACTGAAAACAAACTGACCCACATCACTAATCTGGAAGCCCAGAAATCTGTTCTGGAAGTGATGAGTTCAGCCGAAGGCTCTCATCAAGAAAATCTGAGCGTATTTGCTAACAAAATGATGACAGTAGAGGAAAGGAGTGGATGAGAGCGCACATGATAGAGAGAAGCATAGCTGAAAACAACAGAGCCAATAGAAGGTGCCATATGTCAGGCATTAAATGTGGGTCTCCTAAGAAACTTGTCAGGAGGGAGGGGGGATTACAGCAAAGCTGCTTAGTAGCCTAATTAAAGTCCAATGAATAAAGGACAATAAACAAGGACCTTATCCAAAGGATACATATGTCATGTGTCTTCCATCCTGCACTATATCCAGGGAGCAGGTGCACTTAGAACAGCACAATGATGCACAAGGAAGCTCTTATTTTGTAGAATCTGAAGATTATATCAAACATGTTATGCGCATACTTTGACTGTGAGCACTCTTTTCCTTGGTGTGCCGGGTTTTTCATGCTTCTTGCAACACTTAATGTTCTTTTGGTTCTTCTGTGAATTTAGACTCTTCCTTCTTTTGAACTGGGATGCTAGATCATCTGTTGAAGGACTTCTTATTTTTGTAGTGGTTGAAAATGACTGTGGCTGAAATAATGGTCCATCCTATACTTGTTCCCAGCATGTCAAGTACTGCTATTTTGTCAAAGCCCCTGGTATCTCAGACAGTATCCTGGCTGGCTGTGGTTCAGAAGGTAGAGCAGGGCGTCTGCTAATTGGATCTCCTTGGGCAAGATACTGAACTCCAAGTTGCTCCTGATGTGTTCATTGGAGTGTGAATGTTGGCTAGAAAGCACTTACATGGATGAATAGGACATGTATAAAGCTCTTTGAGTGCTTAGGTAGAAACGTGCTACATGCATATGTTCTTTGTTTCAAGTTAAGAGGTGCAAGACTAACTGATGAATCATTTTTTTCAAATCTTTAGCAATTATAGAAGAAAATGTTGACATAGAGACATTTTTATAGATTTAATAAAGCTTAGAAATGTAAAAATCTAATATCTGTTACATGACAAAAATTTACGAATAAAATAATTTTTACATATCACATTAATTTGACCACCGCTCCTGTTTTTACTGGTGCAGTGTTCAAAACTATAGTGACTGCAGCGGGTGATTATTCGATCAGCTCTTCATTATGCTGTGAGTGTCATCAATCCAGCTTTCAGTCAGAAGCACGTGCAGTTCATTGCTACTAATGATTTCGCTGTGGATTTAATTCATACAAGAGCAGAGGGTCTAAACAAAATGAAATATAGATATATATTGTATATATTATTATATAGTCCAGTGCTTTTCAAACCTGGCCCACACACCTTAAACACTGAACATGCAGCACCTCCTGCTGGCTCTTTCCAGGAAGTACTTGGCACTGGTGAGTAACTACAAACCAGCTCATGGAGCAAGGAGGGGACTGCAGCTCAGCATTCCTGTTGTCATACACTGACAGGAGCCAGCTGGAGGCTGGGAGCTAATCGCTTTGATAGGACTGAGCTGCAGATAGGAGTAGGAGTATAGGGTGTGAGTGAGGAAGGAGGAGGAGGAAGAAGGGAGGGAGGAATTCACAGACTGATGGAGGAGGGAGAAAAAAGGCAGAAGGAAAGGTGGGCAGGGCTGGTGTAATCACTTCTGCCTGTCTGCCTGGTACAGAGTAGAGAAGAGGAGGCACCTCTGGTTTATGTGTGTGCGTATGTTAGAGAGAGAGAGGACTTGGTTATGTCACTTCACTCATCCAGTGTGAGCTGTGTGTTGTCCAGTGCCTCAGTGGGTCATGGAAGAAAAGAGGCTGGTGCTGCTGCTGTGCTGCTGCTGTGGGCCCTGGTGGGTAACAGGTATGATGCAGCACTCTTTGATTGCATAGAAGAGATTTGCATAGAGTTGCAAGGTTTTTATGAGAGTGGCGCATTGGCAGCCTGAAGGAGCAGCTTTAGGACACCTCGGGTTTAGAGTGTTTCAGAGGACTAGGTTAATGCAAGTTGACTGCTGCTGTTGAGAGTTAACGTTGAACAGAGTTTGACAAGCGCTGACCACCGATCACACAGAGGGTGTGTCATACACAGCTAACAAATGCAATATTTAAAGGTTCAGTTGGTGCAGTCAACAAGACAGTCACTAAGTTAATTGTGTTAGGGAGACTGAAGATCCTATTGTTGTCTAATTGTGAAATTAACAGCTATTTCCTCAGGTCATTTCCTCATCTGTTAATCGCAGAAAGCTCATCCCCTTGTCTTCATCTACATGTGTGCTTCACTGACTTGATATCTAAGAGATGTTGTAGTGAAAATATGATCCATGTGAATGTATTTTAGCATGGCAAAGTTGGACGAGTGTTGCTGGAGTAAGTTGCAGTGACACTAAATGTCAGTGTTTCCTCGTGCAGGTGTACACTGTGAGGTAGACATCAACGAGTGTGACAGTAATCCTTGCAAGAACGGCGCCACCTGCAAAGATGCTGCCAATTCCTACAGGTGTCACTGCCCTGTGCTGGAGCCCGTCCATGAGCCCTGGGGGGGGCCAGACTGCGACGTCAGGCTCGTCGGCTGCCGGCAGCACCAGTGCCAGCACGGAGCAGGCTGCGTCCCTGTTTTGATCAAGAATGGTGAACACGGCTACACCTGTGTGTGTCCTGCTGGCTGGACAGGAGATCACTGCAATACCTCCACCACCTTCTCCTTCAACTCAGAGGGTTACGTCCATATGCAGTTGCCTGTTTTCAAGAACAAGACAAAGCCAAATGTTCTACGCATGCAGCTTCGATTCAGGAGTACTCTTCCTGACATGGTGCTCTACTACCGGGGCACCGTGGAGAACTTTGTCTCTCTCGAGCTTGTCAAAGGCTCCCTCCAAGCAAAGGTAAAATCAGGGAAGCTACTGTGGGCCAATTACCCAGGCCCAGTCAATGATGGAGAATGGCACATGGTAACCGTGACCATGGATGAGAGATTGGTTCTGGCCGTAAAAGGACCCGGCTGTGAGGAAGGATGCCAAGTAAAGAACGAGGGTCGAAACCATCTAATCTTCCTCCAATCCAGCTCCTTCCAACAGCTGTATATAGGAGGGGCACCACAGAAATATGTGGGCAACTTGTCCAGTGGAAAGGCATTCATCGGCTGCATGGAAGACTTTCAAGTTGACTATAAGCTGCTGCTGCCTCAAGATCTCATCAGGGAGGAGAATTCGGGCTTGGAACTGGGATGTACCAAACCAGACTGGTGTGGTGAGGACCCATGCATGCAGCGTGGACAGTGTGTGGATATGTGGGTCGGTGCCAGCTGTCAGTGCCATCGACCGTACTATGGAGAAAACTGTGGAAAAGGTAGGAGTAAACATCTCACCTCTGCTTCGACTGAAAAAAAGGGTTTTCTGGACAAATTAACAGAACAGGGAAAAACTTCTTAGGTTTAGTAACTCAACACACAAAATCCCAGGTGTCCTAGTTATGGTTAGAGTCACAGCTCTCCCTTTATTTGGAAATTGTACCTGTTGGGTATAACTATGAACTGCGAGGTCACAAAAAGAGACTTGATTCAAATGTTACATCTTCTTAAAATGCAACCTTAACACAACACAATCTGTAAACATGGTTTGATCTAGTGCATGTTAAGAGGTTACAAGTAACAGCTTTAATGCTAGCTGCATCTGCGTCAACAGCCATATGTTATAAGAAGCAGATATTCCAGTCAAACCAGAAGCACTGAAAAGTGACTCCAGGGTTATATTAAGCAAAATCACCTCTTACCAGCTAAGAGTAATTTCCACCAAAACTAGAATTGGAAAAGGCAAAGCACCTTTCAACAGCTCAGTGAAACTAAGCAAAAATGTTTTATCAGACTATGGCTTCCTTTTAAACGATAACATCGGTCAAAATCTGTTAATAATGTTCAAGCCCAGGCCAAGTCTTGAAAATGGTTTCTCATTGTTCAAAGTAGGTTCTGTTTGAGGGGATTGTTGTTGTTGTGAAATTACTCTATAGAAATAAAAGAAAATTGAATGAAATTGTTTCAAAAATACTGAGTACAGAATGTAAAGTAATAAAATAATAGAAAAAGTAATAAAAGTAAAGTAATAAAAAAGCAGAAAATGACCCAAAATGCATCAGTTAAAAACTGAGTAACACCTTTTTATTTGACCTTAGAGTGCAGTTGTGGTTTCTGCACAACTTGGCATTAATTTAAACTAATTTAGCCAATTACCTTCAGTTTTTGAACGAAAGAAATTACTGTTTGCTCGAGGATCTTATGTGATATATCACACAAATAATCATAATGAAATTATAATATCATAGAGAAAGAATGTAATAGTAAATGCTACTGATGCTACTGAAGAGCTCACTAACCAACCTCTGCAGTCAGCCTGATTCATACATGTCACAGTGCTCGTCATTTGTTTAGTACTTAAAATCTTAATATGAAAATAAAAACTAACACATTTGCATAATAAATATAATAACATCTAATAGTTCATGAGATAAAATACTAAAGCTCTGTCCTTCTTCCCCCTACTTCAGAGTACCCTTCCTGGACCTTTGGACATGAAAACAGCACCAGCTATTCTATGTTCAACATATCAGGAACTCACGGTGACAACTTCACCGTTTCGTTTTTTATGCGCTCTCTCAAACACAGTGGCATGCTCCTGCAGTTCCATCGAGAAGGAGACGCCTACCTGACTATCTACCTGAAAGAAGGCACTGTTGCTCTCTACAGTCCTCACACCACGCTTCTCTCAGAAGCGAGATCAGTTACTGATGGGAAAAACAATTTGGTGATTGTAAAGGTACATTGTGGCCATGTGGTTTTTCCCAAAGCGGGCAATAATCGTGCCTTAGGAAATGTGAGTGTAGAAGCCGGGGATGTGGCATATGTTGGAGGGCTCCCTGCAGGCAAGAGCACGAATGCCTGGGGTGGAAACTTCAAGGGCTGTCTGCAGGACATTCGACTGGATCACAAGCATCTGGTTGCTGAAGGTTATCCAGAGGGGATGGAGGTTTACCAGGCAAGCACCGAGGATAACCTGCTGCCAGGATGCCAAAGTGATGATACGTGCAAGGTAAAGGATGCGGTGCATCCCTGTTTAATTTCTCATGATTTACAGTTTTATTTATAATCATTTATTATGGTGATGGATCGGTAAGTACAGTCCCCTCACAGTGAGGTTTCCTGTTTGGAAACATTTCTATTTGACTACAGACAAAATGAAAATGAAATGAGAGAGATTAATATATGCTGCAAAGTTGATTTATGGGAAAATATATGGCTCTTGTATCTCATGGCAATTGCAGGACTGTCTAATAGCTTGGTTGTGATAACCCTATTATCATTCATCTGGTTGAGAATCCTGCTGATCTGTAAGTTAGCGCTCAATCCTCTTAGTAGCCTTAACCTATGCGGTCGCATCAGGTGAGAGATTTTACAAGCGATGGTCTAATCCATCCATCTGTGTTTGTCTGTGCACAGGATGAACCGTGTTTCAATGGTGGACAGTGTCAGGTAACCTGGAATGACTTCAGATGCAACTGCTCCACCAACTACCGGGGTCAGCTATGCGAGACTCGCTTGTGGTGCGTCGAAAAGCCCTGCCCCGAGGGAGTGCGCTGCATGGAGCTGCAGGATGGTTATGAGTGTGAGTAATCCCTGAGCAGTGATTGGCACTGTGTTTTTTCAAACCAGAGAGATTCAGGTTTATTTGTTTCTGCTCTTTTTCTTTTAAATCAGGAATCTTGTATTAAAGTTTTTAACATTAGATTTTTAGGAGGACGTCTCATGAGATTGACAGAGAGACTCGGTGACCTTAACAGTTCTGTAGCAGGTGCATAAACATTATGTTGCATCATATTGAAGTCGTTTTTTATGGCTTTGTTACGTTCCCCCCGAAGGGGTCTAGGCATGCGAGTGAGGGGACCAGTAAGAAATGAGTCCAGAACAGAATGAAAGGAAAACAGACAGAGGCTTTTAGTAAATAAAATAGTCTTTATTTTAGATAATCTTAACATAAAGAGCCGGCAACGCCGTTTTACCAATAACACTTGGAAAAAGGAAAAAAGGTTGCAACAACAAAGAACACAACAACCAAACAAAAACACACCACGAGGAGGCACTTCCAGGGGCCCACAAGCTCACCCTGTCACTAGCAGCAGCTAGCTTTACTGCTGCTGAGGCCCACAAGCCCACACTACTCACGTGAAGCAGTTACACTGCACACTGCTTCCACATTATAGGATCTCTCCCAACAACTTCAACACCCAATGTGAGAACACCAGAGAAAAAACCACGCTGCTCACAGCTCATCCCCAGCTTAAATAGCCTCAGAGGTGATTGCTGACTGGATTCAGGTGGCAAACGAGGCTAACTAAGAGCAGCTGTGTCCTGGGGAGAGAGGAGAGTGAGAGAAACAGAGGGGGTAGGCGTGGCAAGAGAGGAGGAGGCGGAGAAAAACACCACGCCCACACAAGGGCAGTTTCAGGAGGCCCAGCTAGGGCCGTAACACCCCCTCCCATAAATACAAACCAGTGGTTTGTCACAGAACGTCCTACCCAACTTTTAAACATATCACTTACCATGCACCATAATAACGGTTAGGCATAGCCTGCCGAATCTGCCAAGACCTTTTCGATGGGTCCAAAACACTGAATGGGGTTGGCTCAATTCCCTCAAAATAGTGTCTCGAGTGACAGCCAGATGTTTTTCGAGTCATTACACAAAGAGAGCTGGAAGGCCTTACTGAAACACTTTTCAGGCGCTTCTTTGCTAGGTCATGGCGACAGGCATGCTGGTTAGCCAGAGGTGCAGGTTGGAATGGTTGTATCACACCCAATCTGTCACACTGTAGGTCTGGACCTGAAAGATGGCTTTTACTGTGTAGCAGCATTGAAGTGGCACAGAGAGCAACATGACAATGGTTCTACAGAACTATATTGTTTAGTTATCAAGTGTTACTCTTTACTTTGCTGGTGCTACAGCTAATCATTTAGCTCTATAAATAATCAAAATAATCTGGATATGAATTTATATAATCTTTGATATTTCTGGTTCTTTTTTGCAGTTTTGTGCTTAAAAATGAATTTTGCAATTTATTTAGGTTTTTTGGAGGGAAAGCAAGAAATCCCACTGCTGATGTAGAAGACTAAAAATCTGATGTATCAAATATGATAGACTAGGCACTGGTAGAGCAGATGGTACATCAGTCAGAAGGTCAGTGGATTGATCCCCGGATCCTCCAGTCCATGTGTCCAAGTCTCTTTGGACAAAATACTTGAACCCCGAGTCTGTGAAAGTTAGATAAAAGCACTTTAAGAGTGTGTGTGACTGATTGAGACTTAATCACTTAGCAGGAATCATTTTTAGTGCTCATCTAATTCTAAAAGTAATTCTTTCCTCCCATTTTTACAAAGTGTTTGCCACAGAAGACTTGCTGCATAAAGCAGGTCCCTTGATCCAGAAGGATATCTGGGCCTGGATTAGTTATTTTCTTAGCATGATGCCACTGTCTTCCAAGTTTCCTTATTTCAGTCTTACAGTGTTATTCAATACTTCCTGAGTCAAGATTCGACTCTAAAAGACGTCTAAGGTGGGCGAAGTCTCAACTCTGATCAAACTTTCATCCATATCCTTCAGGAAAGACCAACAGACAAATCAAACAATGACCTCCTTGGTGGAGGTGAAAATTAACGTGATGTGTCTGAACCAGCAGCATTTATTTTTTCAAAAATTGTTTCCTAATATTCCTGTTTGTTAGTGCCAGTAACTCTCATGACGTTTTCCCCTCACAGGTTTAACTGAAGCCATTTTCCAGGACAATTCTCTCCAGTACGTTGCCCAAAGCTCCCTGCTGAGCTCCATAACCAACATCACCATGAACGTACGAACACGGGATGAGAACGGGATCTTGCTGCGTTCTGTCAACACAACCGAGGTCTTCTGCCTGGGCCTGCTCAACTCCAGCCTGCTGGTCAAACTGGACAGTGGGGATGGTGCAGAGCTGCAGGCCTTCACGAGCGACAGGACAATCGCTGATGGGGCATGGCATCACATTCAGCTCACCATGGTTGACCCAACACAGTCAGAGTCGCGCTGGCGCCTCACCGTAGATGGACAGAGAGCTGGTGTCAGCTTTGGAACAACTGGCAACCTCAACTTTCTCAATGACACCAAAATCTGGCTGGCAGAAAAATACACAGGATGTTTAGGAGAGGTGAGGCTGGGTGGGGTCTACCTACCGCTCATAAAGGTAGCAGATCCACCTCAGATGAGCCGATTCACCAGAGTGGGTGGCCACGAGCCAAGCATTGGGTGCCGAGGTGCACCTATTTGTGATTCGCAGCCCTGTCTCAACCAGGGTGTGTGTCAGGACCAGTTTAATGAGTTTAACTGCAGCTGCACACCTGGATGGGAGGGGGAGCTGTGTGAAACAGAGATAAATGAGTGTTCTTCAACGCCTTGTGTCTACGGGACATGTAAAGACCTCCTGGCAGACTTCCAGTGTGAATGTGAGCCTGGATACAAAGGGAAAGACTGTGGGGCAGAGGTGGATAACTGTCTGGAGTTCAAGTGTGAGAATGGAGGAGACTGTGTGGAAACACAGGAAACTCACACCTGTTCGTGTCCTCCTGGCTACATTGGAAAGCGTTGCCAGTGAGTATAGCCTTCAGCTTCTCTACAGCGCATTCTTTTAACCCTTGGATGCACAACCTACCAATACCCACATTCTTCCACGAGTGGGGTCAAAAATGACCCCAAATAAAAACAAAGCGTTTTTGCAATAAACTGGGTTGTTTTTCTTCAAAATCTTTAAAATGAAGAGTTGTAACATTTTCTTATTCCAGGTATTCCTCATAAAACTGCATTTTTAATTATTTTTTCATTAATTTTAAGAAATTGCAGTTTTTGTATCACTACCCCCCCCCCCTCCACAAAATCAAAGCGCTTTTGCAATAAATTAAAGACATTTCTCTCATTTTGATTAAGATTATATATTTTGTTCAAACAAAAGAGAAATTTCATTTTTGACATGTACATTGTTTACTTTTCATTTACATTTTAGCACTGAACAATCAGTCAATCAATCAGGTGTCAAAACATGTTTGTCCCTATGTCTGGAGGACGAAAAGAGGTCCGGAGACCATAACACAACAAAAACATCTTATCTCCTCTCACTGCGTGCAGCTGTCACAAACTACTTGCTTCTGGCTGTGATCATTGCACACAGGGGTATTGCATTTCAAACAGCAATCAGTGGCTTTGCGATCTTTGTTTCTTGGACACAACTGGCACCTCTTTTCCTTCTGCTGGCCCTGTGTGCTTCTTTCCTGTGGCTGGATTGCAGCCGTTCTTTTTTTCACTCCACACCTTCCCGTTGCATCAGTGATGTAGGTTGTGGACATCTCTGGACCTGGAAGCCTTCATGACTGGAAGAATGTCTGGCTTGTTCTGTCGCAAAGTTTCCACAATAGTCAGAACCTTCTCAAGGAGATGCTCTGCAAGATGGTGAAGAAGTTGTCAGTGGTGATGTTGTGGCCTGTGTGTCTGAATCCACTGCACAACTGACTGTCAGTGTTTTCCCCCAGATTCTTCTGGGTGTCATCCCCTGGTTGTCTGCCTTGGTACACGATCCCATCAATTGCATATGGGATGCATGCATCACAAACCCAGAAGATTTTTATGCCATACTTGGTGGGCTTACTCGGTTTACTGTAGAAGCTGGGTCATACCTCTGAAAGGCACAAGTTGTTCATCCACTGTGACACAATCACTGGGGATGAATTCCTACCTGCAGTTGATCAGGAACAGGTCCCATATGTAGCAGGAAGCTGCCATGTGGTCTGTTTCAGTCGGTTGGCACTGGTCCTCTTGTCATCAAAGCGCAAGAAATGGCAAATATCTTCAAATTGACATAGTTTCCTTTTACAATGGGTTATGCAGAGGACTCCCAAAAACACATGGACGGTACAATGAAAAACAAGTTCATAAATGGAGATAATACTTACATATATGTTGCTGTGTAAAAATGACCTGGGTGGTGAGACTGCTGACATCAGAAGTGTAAGTGGGACGGTCGGAGTTGCTAAAAATTAAAAGCTCATAGAAGATTTCATAGGAACTGCTTGGGCTCATTTTTGACGCCACTTGTGGAAGAGTGGGGTAGTGATACAAGAACTGCAATTTTTAAAAAATAATGAAAAAGTAAATACAAATGCAAATGGCCTCATGTCCCAAACATGTTTTATGAAGAATACCTGGAATATGAATATATTACAACTTTTCATTTTAAAGATTTTGAAGAATCAAAACACGTGGGGTCAAAAACGACCCAGCGTGTGCATCTCAGGGTTAAATGTGCAAAACTGCACCAGGTAAAACTTTGCCTGGTTCCAGATTGAAATTTCTCCTGCAGTTGTTACTTTTTTATTTGCATTCTTAAACAATTTAAAATTATTCTTTCAAAGGATGATTACAGGCTGCCTGAACGTCATGCAGAGATTTATTTCAGATCGATTTGTCAGTTAGCTGCTTATTTCTAGCAGTTTGTTATAGCATTTATTGTGTAATGCAGTGGTTCCCAAACTTTTTTTGCTAGGCCCCCCTTTGTTTTACAAGAAAATCTCATGTTTGTGTGGGAGCCCGGTCAATAACGTGTCCATTATGCTAGCATTGTCCAAACAGTCTTTTTTTTTTAGTCATACTTTGCCCCCCCCCCCCCCCCACAATGGCTCTGCAACCCCCCACTTTGGGAACCGCTGGTCTAATGTATGAACCAATATTTCATGTCTGACAAATATTAAGATAGTAAAACAGCTAGCTCGCTGTACTTTAAGTAGCACAAAGCGGGCATTGTTTCTTTTTTTTTAGAACCTTACTGTCTAAAGCACCTATCAAGTAAAGGCAAGCAAGATAAACCCAAGATGTTTTGATGAATCAGCTTTTATTAGCCATTCAGTACATTGCTACATCTGTTATCTACCAATTGCATTAGCACACAAGCTAGAATTAGCTACCATCAGTGTAAGTGCTCTGCCCTGCTGGCCATCGTTTACATTCCTTTTTGCGCCTGGACTTTCTCTGTCAACTGTAAAGAAGTTGCTTCTCTTCACAGCTATTCTTCATTTTCACCCACAGCTGTGTGATTTTTTTTCTCTTTGCTGCATAAATTTGGCCTCATGTTATAACTGAAGCTCGCTTCAGGTAACACTTACCATTTAACGTTGTGTTTTATCCTTTTTTCAATATACATGTGCCCTGAAAACTATCATTTTTTACTAGAATTAAACACTCTATAAAAAATTAACAATTAGTAAACTAGGTGATCAACATGAATAATCTGCCAGTGTCATCTGAAACGAACAGAAATGCCAAACATTTGATGGTTCCAGCTTCTGAAAGACTTGTTCTTCCAGTCTGTTTTTCCAGTCCTGTGTTTTACGGAACAAAATATCCAATAACCGGAAGAGCTGATGAGCTTCAGCTACTAAAAATAATCATTAGCTGAAGCTCTGCTGTCGAAAGCCTCCTTGAGAAAATGTGTTTGTGTGTCTAATAGATGGCGTTTTCCTCCTGTGGCATGCAATGCGAACACTGAGTGTCTTAATGGAGGAGTTTGTATTGGAGGCGACTCTGGGGGCAACTGTACCTGCAAGCCAGGATATGCTGGAGACAGGTAGGAGTACGACACTGCACACACTCCTCTTCCACACCCTGTACTTTTAAAAGTACATCTGAACCACATCTAAGTAGAAAGGTCAGAAGGGCACATGTGAGCTGCTGCTCTGTCAGTCAGTATTGTGCTAAAACCTTGCTGATGTGTTTCAGGTGTGAGACAGAAATAGATGAGTGTGAGTCCAGCCCTTGTCTCAATGGTGCCACCTGTCTGGACAGACTCAACCACTTCCAGTGTGTGTGTGTGTCAGGATACACTGGCACGCTTTGCGATAGCAATGTAAGTGACGCACAACTCCATTCACCAAAACCAGTTGTAAGTTAATGTGCTTAGTTCTGCTCGATGGGTTTGCAGTTTGAAATGCCTTTATTTGAGTCAGGTTTCCTTTAGCTACAAGAGAAAATGATTAAACTCCCAGAGCAGTGCTTGAAATTGTGCTTCAGTCTTTATCCACACTTCAAACTAAGCTGGTCTGTGCTGTTCTCTTGCAGAAAGAGGAACAAACAGAGCGAGTTCCATGGTTAGCAGTGGCCATTCCTTTGACCACTCTATGTGTCTTACTGGCCATCCTGGTGGTGTTTTTTCTCATCATGACAGCACGAAAGAAGCGTCAATCAGAGGGCACATACAGCCCCAGCTCACAGGAGGTAGCTGGGGCCAGACTGGAAATGGGCAGCGTCCTCAAAGTGCCTCCAGAAGAGAGGCTTATCTAAGGCTTGAAGCCTTTCCTCACAGACTTACATCCAAAGGATGCATATTAAGGGCGAGAGATCAAATAGTCCTCAGTGTTATCCTTTGCACAAGGAAAGAGGTAACAAAATAATCAGTATCACATTTTCTCTCTAGAAAAACTTGTGACATTCACAACTTATAGGTGAAGACTTCAACGTGGATGCTGACAGAGGCAAACTCAGACTGTGCTGGTAGAAAGAGTTTGGTCATTTGATGTTTAGCTCTCGTTGGGCGTTGCTTTTCACACTAAATCTGTTTTGCATAAATAAAAAGGAAAGAAGAAAAAAACTGCACCACAACAAGGGCTCGGGAGTAGAGCGAGAGCACCACAGAGCCCAACACGTGGAGCTGAACTCCAAAGTGCTCAGGTCCAGATCGAGTCTGAGCTTTTATGGGATGTGATCAGAAGCTAAACGGACCAAAATGTCTGCTGCTCGTCCCAGTGACAGACCCCAGGTTTTAACTGAGAGAGCCAACGTTAGGTTTTCACGCTGTGGCTGATCCGTGCATGTTGCGCACGACTTTGTTCCCCACTATTTGTGGTAGTTGTAGTTACACACTGAAGTTTTAGATTTTTCTGGAGCCAGACGTCATTTTTATATCCGTCATCTCTTTTGCCATATTGGGTTTTCCTTTCTTTCCTTCCACAGTGAAGCTTTTTTGTCTGAAAGAATGCATTTTGAATTAAATTACCTTGATGTTAAATTTCTAATTCAAGAATGCTGCCAGGGATTCCACTTGCCTAATATAAACGATGTCCCACTGGAAAAGAGCATTGTTAACGTTTTAAAATCAGTCAGGTTACGAGCGACTCAACTACAGTCAGGCGTTGGGTATTGGCTAAGTTGATATATATGCTCACCTTTTTATGCAATTTTTCCAATTTAAAAATAATGAAAACGCTATTAACAAACAAACAAAAACTTCAATGCCAAAGGATTTGATGAGACTTCGTCGTAGTCTTCTAGAAAACAAAACCCAAACATAACTCTAACCCTCACCTTAGTTGTGTTGCTGGTGACCTGGTGGATGTTAAGAGGTTAAAGTACAATGCAGTATTACTCACGGAGCACATCTGGCTCGGGTTTGTGTGAATAAAACAGTACAGAAAGTTCCAACACGTAACATACCGACACTACGTGACAAATCCTCGGCATGTTCAGAGGCATGAGAGCCGTTTGGAATGAATCTCTACATGTCAATGTGTTTTACATTCTGACCATGAATCACTTTAGAAAACACTGTCTGATAGGGTTAGGCTTAGAGCAGGAGTGGGCAATCTCAGTCCACGAGGGCCGGTGTCCTGCAGGTTTTAGATCTCACCCTGGGTCAACACACCTGAATCACATGATTAGTTCGTTACCAGCCCTCTGGAGAACTTCAGGACATGTTGAGGAGCTAATTTAGCCATTTAAATCAGCTGTGTTGGTTCGAGGACACATCTAAAACCTGCAGGGACACCGGCCCTCGTGGACTGAGATTGCCCACCCCTGGGTTAGAGCCTCTGCTCTAAGCGTGTGTTAGCGCCGCGAGCGTCATTCTGTTGGATTCAAGAATCCGGAGCGTCTCATTTCACGCTACATTGAGACACCTCGGTCCGTGACAGATCGTCGGTCTGTTACGCGTTGGGAATGAGAATCTCTGGAAAGTTTGTGTGATGGAAAATGAGATCAGAACTCTAAACGGAGCGTTTGGCGAGACGTCGCTGTGGCGAGACGTCGCTGTGGCGAGACGTCGCTGTGGCCTAAGTAGGAGTAAAAAAACTAACTGCTGTATTATATTGTCAATGTGCACTGTATGACTCCACACAGTCAACCACACCATCCATTCTTTATTATTGAGTAATTATAATGTCATTGTTGTTTGCTGTGTTTACTTTGCTGCAAAAGTTGAAACCACTGAATTTGTTTTTATGTTTGTTTATTTTGATGTATTTTTCGTGTCAGAGCGTTTTGTTGTAGAAATGTTACTGCTGTAGTCCGAGGAGGTCACACCTGTATTTGTGGACGTGAATACACAAAGGAAACACACACATACCATTATTACATGTTTATACATTCCAGTGTTTATCCACTGTGGCCAACGACCAATCATTTCGCTTAATTTAAGCCTGTTGTTTTAGATTGTTTCATAAATACTGATCAGACTGAATTTGACCTTGAGAGTAATGTAAAGAATTCCTCATTCAAGTTAACATTTACAGGAATATTTGAAAGTTGGAAAGTCTGTGCATTTGTAGTCCTGTTCACCTGCTCGCTTGCCTTTTACTCTGTATTCACCAGTGCTGCTGACCTTTACAGTTAATGGATGGTGCAGAGGTCATACACTCATGTAAAACTTTAAAAATCATGGAAAAACACAAACAAGTGACATACAAGTGACAGCTGAATATTGTGAATGTTTCATGTTTGAAGTTTACATTGATTTTGTTTCATCCAGCCAATTACATCTGCCCTAATACAGATCGGTGGCCAAAAGTATATTCATATCCGTTTCTGTTTTATTGGGTTAGTGAGGTGCCGGATTTCCACTGAGGAGCAAAGCTGCTGTTCTACTCGAGACAGTTCTTAAGGAAGGTTATTCCGATTGTGAGGTTACAATAAACGCGATGAACCAACCCAAGTGATGGTTATATATCATAGCTTAGTTTTATTTTGCATAGGATGTGTAGAAGAGAAACGTGCTGGCAGACTGTGTTATAGTTCAGATGTTTTGGTGCTCCGACAACTCTTACACTTGTTCTTGGTTTGGTCTTTTCTTTTGCTAAAGGAACATTTCAGTTCAGTTATGTGCTTATAAATCTCTGTTTTACATGTCATTGTATGTTAATTCCAAACATAAATGTTCTTAATTGATTTGTGGAAGAACTCACGCCCATACAGCACATTTGGAAGGAAGTGGAAGCCAAAACTTCGACCTGAATATGAAATGCTGTTGATAAACATCAGCTGGGCAATGAGGACAACGGGGAGGGAAGCTTTTACACCTACACATTAATGCTCAGAGTTTTTCTTATTATCTTAAGCAGTGTTATATCCACATAATTCTGCTCATTATCTGTATATTTTTTGAAGATTTAAAACGTTAGAGTTTGAGTTACAGTTTACCTTGTGTCCTCTGTATGCACAGAGTTTAATCGTAAATGCAGAAATGGACACCCCAAGCAAACATCCCAATCATCAAGGCATGACATATACAAATTTAAGAGAATAAAAATATTCCTGCACTATTTACTGTAAATTCAGAGGCTTTATTTGCAAGTCTTGCAACCTGGATGCCCTTTAATATGTAAGTGTTGGCTGGACTATGCTGGTGAGATAAATGTGGTTATTCATGAAGTTTTCTGTGGAAATAATCATACTGTGTTGTAATTATTAGTCAGGCTTGTTTATATTTCTGCAGGGCTCCCATAGTGTTTCATAACAGCCTGAAATCCTTAATTGGCCCCTTTAAAGTGAATGTAGAGGTACGTGCCTTCATAGGATCCTGTGTTATTTGTAGCTGTTTAGGTGTTTTGCATCTTAGAGATGACATATAATACTTTAATCACATGTTGATTAAAGTATACATACAGTATTACACAATGTCTTTTAACAGAATATGCACAGGGTAGGTAAATATCTCAACTACGTACAGAATGATAATGATTTTTACACTGGTGGTGTTTTTACTGAAACTGTGCCATGTTAGATCTGTGCACGAGGCACCCGACTCCAAACGATTACAGTCTGTTCAGAGAGCACTGACAGTTTGGTTTTGTTGTTTAGAAATGTTATTTGATTTATGAGTGAAATGAATGGGTCAGCACACTGAGACTGTAACGGTCTTACAAAGCTCGTGTGTGTGAAGCTAAATGTATATTTCCCATCAATGTTTCTGGTTACAGTGTTTGTTTATGTATATAAGAGAAACGAGGCTGGATAAGGGATCAGGTTATTTTGAAATGTGTCTTAATCAGTGTTAAAGTAAAAATAAAACACAAAATGTATAACATGGATGATCTTTTTTCCTCTGTGACGTCAGTGATGTGTATTTTACATTTGAAGATCCACCATGTCAGGCTTCAGGTGCATTTCATCTAAATGCTAAACACGTTCTCAGTACAGAGCATCTGGAGAGTGCTTACAGCACTTCACTGGGTCAACATGTTGTCGTGTTACAGCATTATTCAATATTGAATTACATACATTTCTCACCTCGAAATAATGACCAAGTGAATACACTTTGAAGGTAAAAAACAAAAACAGAACATCCTTTTCAGGGTTGCGGGGGGCGCTGGAGCCTATCCCAGCTATCATAGGGCGAGAGGCGGGGTACGCCCCGGACAGGTCGCCAGTCTGTCGCAGGGCAAAAACAGAACATGTACATATTTATTCACAGCTTTTGCCATGACACTCAGAATTGAGCTCAGATGATCTGTCAGATGTTTCTACAAACTGATTGGACTCCACCCGTGGTAACTTCAGTTGATTGAACTTATATGAAAGGCACACACTTATTATAAGGTCCCATAGTTGACAGTTCATGTCAGAGCACAAACCAAGCCATGAAACCCAAAGAACTGTGTGTGGACCTTGGAGATAGGTTTGCATGGAGGCACAGATCCAGGGAAGGGGACATAAAAAAATGCTGCAACACTGAATCTCCCAGTAACACGGCGGTCTGCAGGAATATGGACCCATGGCCCCGCCCCTCCCTGAGCCTGGTTCTGCTGGAGGTTTCTTCCTGTTTAAAGAGAGGTTTTGTTCCCACTGTCGTCAAAGTGCTGCTCATAGGGGTCATATGATTGTTCTCTGGAGGTATTATTGTAGGCTCTACCTTACAGTATAAAGCACCTTCAGGCGGCTGTTGTTGCAATTTGTATATCTGTATAAATAAATTGAATTGAAATGAATTATATCGTGGTAAAAATACATTACTATTAAATATGGTATATTTAAAAATATATATTAAATATGACTACTGAACCACGTCCACTGCCCTACTCCTTTTTAAAAAAAAACATCTTCTTTTCCCACTATGCGCTGCTCAGCCTTCTCACATTTTCCTCCCCCATTCCTCTCCCCCCTACTCTTTGAAGCTATAATAGTGCATTCCTTTGTGTCTCTGAGTGACTCCTACCCAGGGTAGCTGTTAGCTTGGTCAGTACTTTTCCTCATAATGATGGCAAGTTAAGCAGGGCAAGCATCCTCCTCCTCCCTGCTCCTGCAGTGTGGGGGCCGAGGAGCCAGGAATTCCAGAATTAAAGTCTAGCTCGGCTGTGACAATCCAAAGTAAAAGCTAAGGTATCACGTATGTCTCAGTCACTTCAGCAGGCAGCTTGCAAAGCTATTCTTTCACTGAAATATAAGCCATTAGAAAGTTGATGTATCAATTTTTTCTGTCACCACAACATGGAGACTTTTTAAAAAATGAATTAAGCACCACAAACTTATTAGGTATGGATCCATTATGTTGAGTTGGTGCAAATATCAGAGGCAGATATATGAAATTAGGACAAAAATAATATTTAAAAACCAACAAACTGTCAGAACACTAGAGAAAGGTGGTAAAAAAGTCATAAAATATTTGTTTGCTTTAGCAGTTTCTCTTGATATCGTTTTTTCTTGCTCTGCAGCTTGTCACACTTGCTCCACCCAGCAGATGTCCTCTGACTTGCTCCCAATTACCTGATTCATATATGCACAGACAAACCTCACCCGTTCTATTCTCCAATTAGCTGCTGTATATTTCACCTGCTGTCTTGCCTTTGTTCCTTGTCAGTTTGCCTCACGCATGTGTATCGTCTTACCTCCTGACTGCTCTTTTATTCTTTTTGCCCAATTCCTAATTGTTCTGCTAACCTGCTTCCAAGCTTCTCTTTTCTATTTAAATGTACTAACTGACTAACCAGGATGTGTTTTCTTAATTCTGTCTTCACTTTCTGCCTTTTTCTTGCAACTTTTACAAAATGCGCAATTTGGCTAAATAGATGGTTTAACCTGGGATGAGCAGGAGGCATCATTAGACCTAGTGTCACATGCACATTTGCTGTCTGAGATGTTTTTGACTGTGCTTCTTGATTAAACAAGAAATAAGAATAAAACATACATCTATTTTTGACTTGTTGTTTGAGGTCTGGGGGTTTGGTCCAGTCCTGTCATGGTATTTCCTGACAGTAGAAAAAGTATAGTTATAATATATTTGGTCTAAGGACTTGCTTAGACCCTGTTTAAGTAGGTCATTGCCACCCAATTGATTCGGTTTTATTTTTATTGTGTTTTTTCCCCTTTAGTGTCAACAGTTCACACAGTCCAAAAACAGCAGAAGTAGGACTGATTAAAGACAGCTGCATATAATTGTGCAGGTCCACCTAGCTTTACTGAAAACAGCTCTGTCCATCGCAGGTATGAACACAGGACCTGTGGGGTGTCCTCTGATGTTTGGCACCAGAATTGTCTTTGGTCCAGTAGGATACAGAGTCAGAACCAGGTGTATTGGGCCTGTTTCCATCAAACAGATGGTAGTTTGGATCTAGGGAGGTGGAGGCAGGTGAACTTCTTGAGCTTGTTGCATTAAATGTTGGTAATGAGCTGGATCAGGTTGTATAAAGATTGTGAGCTGCAGCATGTTGCTAAGCAAAAATGGGCATATGATGCTAAAATTTACTGAAGAGATTCTTGCATCCAGGAGAAAAAAATTCATTTTAAATTTGAAATGCAAGAGCATTTGTTGTGGTGCTTTAGACTTCCAGGACCTGTTCTTTGTATGTGGATTAAAGTTTTAACCTGATGAACCATTAAGCAAATGGTTCATCAGGTTATAAACCTGCTCCTGAGCAGGTCTGACTTTATGGATATGTTGTTGGATGTGTGACAATCAATCCAACACCTCCTTCTATCTAAGGACAAAGATTAAATGACTTCATTTAATTTAAACAGCACTGACGGTACTTAAAAAGAACATCCATCCATCCATCCATCCATTCGCTTCCGCTTATCCTTTTTCAGGGTCGCGGGGGGCGCTGGAGCCTATCCCAGCTGTCATAGGGCGAGAGGCGGGGTACACCCTGGACAGGTCGCCAGTCTGTCGCAGGGCCTTAAAAAGAACATTTAAGAGGAAATATTAATCTGGATTCCCTTTTACCCTGTTTACGTGCTCAAAAATCAACTGATTACTGTTTTCTGTGCGTATCTAAAATATGTTTCATGTGTTAAACTTAATTCTGATAAAAAACAAACAAACCTTCAGCTATAAAATGCAAATATCATGCCTTACCTTACCTTAATCTTAGTGAGTAGCTAAAAGAAAACCCAACCCTAATGCTAAACAGGTCACTGGTGGTCCTGGTGGATGTTACGAGGTTATTAGAACTGTTTACAATTTGTCAACCCTTGTGAACACATCTTTCAAACATTATGACATTTATTGACATTGTGCTAAACAAATAAACTTCATTATAGGCTCTCTCCTTGCCTGGCCCCCACAGAAGTGTGCATGGAGCTTCTTCCCACCCTCGCTCACCTCCTCCTCTACCCATCTGCCCCTCGCTCTCCCTGACTGGATGGCTGGCTGGCAAGTGACAAGACTGACAGACGAGGCCTGTTCTTGGGTTAGTATCATGTCGGTGGGGAGCGAAGCCTCCCGGCAGTGTCAGCCATCATGGTGCCAGCTCCAGGTCTAATGAGGGAGACTGCCGCCTCGGCATTCCCTCCCCAGTGTCAGGAATCGGCCGACAAATCAGCAGTGCATCACGGGCCCAGCACAAATGATATGTTGACAAATGCAGATATTTCACTTTTAATTGACACTAAGAGACGGAGATGATCCGGCTGCCAGGGCTTCTGAGGAGACAAGGACAAGACAAGATGGGAGAGAGAGAGATGTGGAGGGGGAGAGGGAGAGCGAGCAGGAAGGATGGAGCAGGAGGGGGACTGTGTTAAAGAAAAGAAGATGTTGGAATAGGCCTTGGAAGATGTTTAATATTTGCGGAGTGTGTCATTTTTTATGGTTGAGGGGGAGAAGAAATCGGGGGGAAGGGTGGGGTGTTGAGATTAGAGGTGTGTGTTTCTGAGACTTGTCAGCGCTGACAGCTGCTGTATTATATGGCAGCCTCACAGCCGACTGACTCCTCTAAACCCTGACAACATTGCCTATTCATTTAGCCAGGTGGGCTTTCTTTGCAAGCTCTCTATCTCAGCTCTCTTTGACAAACGCTGGATTCGATCTGGTATTCTGCTGTGCCTTTTGCTCCTATTGTTTGCTTGTTAATTAATTTTTTGGAGGCTATTATCACTTTGATAAGTACATAATCCAAACACTACATATCAAGTTGCTACAAATATTACATTCAGGATTGTGAGTTTTATTAATGTGACATAAGCCTATATGGCCAGGCAGCGTGACACCAAATGCTGTGTATTCAAACAACACT
Source organism: Simochromis diagramma (assembly GCF_900408965.1). NCBI lineage: Eukaryota > Metazoa > Chordata > Actinopteri > Cichliformes > Cichlidae > Simochromis > Simochromis diagramma. Next base: position 1,901,958 of record NW_024386832.1, read on the forward strand.
GCAAAGAAAATAAAGACCACTTACAGCAGGAAATATGCAGATTAAAATATATTACAGAAATAAACAAGAAACAAAACAAAAACCCACCAACCTCTATGATGAGTAGATGACCTCCAGCGTCGCCCTGGCTGTAGAGATGTTTTAGGAGATTATAAATATCAACATTTGGCACCTTTTCTGCATCAGTTTATGGTGGAAATATCTTTATTTATGTAAAGAAACAACAACAATGCAGTGAGGCTGTATTGCTGTCAAATAATTATTAATATTTTTTGTGCAATGTTAATTATCCCTGCTGAGTCATTGCACACACGGTGATGATTTACTCTTCTGTCCTCTTTTGTGTTTGCCTGGAATCAGAAGGGAGTCAGACTAATGAGTCAAAAACATGCCTGCCGGAAGGAGCCAGAAGAGAGGGTGGACAGCTGTTGACTGGGATCCCAACACTGTGTGTGTGTGTGTGTGTGTGTGTGTGTGTGTGTGTGTGTGTGTGTGTGTGTGTGTGTGTGTGTCTTGTTTATTCCTTAGTTTTCTTCTTGTCTTTATTATTTTTCCCAACCAGTCCCTAATCAGTTAATCAACGTGGGTTTTTTATATCTGTTTCTTGCGTAACTAATCAAGCTTTGCAACAGTCTCTTTTGTTATAGTTTTCCTCACGTAGCCATCGATCGTTTCTTCGATGACTTCACATTTGCCTTTTTCTACAACTCACCTGGTTCATTTTGTGTCGCTCCCCCCACTGCCCCAATTTTAACAGCAGTCATAGTCATCTTGTACATTAACACCTTTTTACAATTTTTTTAAGTTCTGGGAACTAATTAGATTTTACAGTGGGGCACACCCACTCATCAGGGGGGGCATCTTCGTACAGCCCTGTTTCACACACCCCTGCCTGGGTGTCTCTGGTGTGCTTTGGCATCCTAGTGCTGTGCTGCCTGTGTGGGACATAGTAACATTAAAGGCATCATGTGCTTTATAAATCATCAGAATCAGAATACTTTAATAATCTCTAAGGAAATTATGTAAAACTCTGTATAAGTGGTTTTTGTGAACATGTGATACCCATCTAGGAAAGATTTTCTTTGGGGTTCTCCTTCAGCTTCCTCCCACAGTCCAGAGACATGGCTCTTAGGTTACTTGTCAGTTCTAAATTTACCATAAGTGTGAATGCAAGGTAGATAAAGTACTTAAGTGCATGTGTGTGAAGAACTAAATGTAGCTTGTAGTCTACAGTCTTCTGCGGTGCTTAAAATGCCAGTGCAGTTCTGTTCAGTTTCATTATACATCAGACCCTATAAGTCATATTTGTCTTGTTAATAGGCGAAATGTCCTTAAATAACAATGACCTTCATTTACAAAGAATTTACTGAAGCAGCACATTCGGATCAATTAAACCATGTTTTCTCAGTGTAAAACCCCCCACACTCTCCTGGGTTCTGTAGCTGTTCCCTGTGAATATTTCCTCTGTCCAAGTAATAGTAGCCAAGAAATCATTTTATCCAGGTCCTTGGTATGATGTGCACACACTTAATTGCAGATACTATGTGTTACAGTTACAGTTACAGTTACTCTCTGGATGTCCCAGGAGTTAAAAGCCTCCCACTGATACAAGAGTACTGACAGGTACTAGCAAGAGATATTTCTCACTTATGATTTTTCCTTTATTGCATGTAAAATCCAAAAAGTAACCTAAGGCTGTTCTACGCCCATACTTGGTTTCTTCTTGTTTAAAGGGAGTTTTTTTTCTCTCCCTACTTGCTAAGTTTTTGATCATAGCTTGTGTTCTGATTCCCATATATGGTCCCTGGTGGGGTTTGACATGTGACCCTCCACTGCTCTGAGGCGTACACAGAGCAACGGACTAATCCCAAATAATCCTTCGAGTAGGTCTGTGTATAAGTGAAGGAGTAAAATGTTATTGGAATGATTTTTTTAATTTATTTTTTTATGGAAAAATTGTTGTGTGAAAAGACAAAATTTGATTTTACTTGCTAATTAAATCAATGCTCACCTGCTGGTCTTTATTTTGTTAGTTTACCATATCAGTTAATGAGAAAAGGTCTTCTTTGAGGAAGATCTGTTATGCTTATTCATCCTATGCTGGACATTAAAAACGATTACTATATTACTATTCTTATATTTTACTTGTTTATGGTTGACACAGTTATCTGCAGGAGCATCCGGTGAAGAAAAGTTTAGGTCAGGTTAGGTTGCATATGTTTAAAAATCATGTTCAGGTTAAAAAACAGGACCTTTATTATCACTGTTGTCATTTATATTTTGGGTGTGATATGAGGTGCTGATTCCTATGACTGATTCCATTTTGACTTAGACAGTCAGAAATATTATAATTCTGATCATTTATCAGTACAGATCCATATTTTTATGTCTGTGTATAAAAAGAAAGCTGACACTTATGTGATTTCATCAGAGGTGTAAACATCACAGATGCCTTTGTGTCAAAGTAACTGAGGATAAAACAGAACAACATGAAGGAGATTTTCCTGTTCTGGCTTTTTATAGCAGATAACTTTAAAAATATTCTGCAGTAGAACCAAAATTGAAGAAAACCATGAATCAACATCTGAAGATTACCTGATGCTGCTGAAATGAAGCAAAGTTACAGAGGTTTGATTAGAGACACAGCTGAGCGTTTTGTAATGTGTAAAAGCTTAAATAACTTCGGTATTGAACAGCAAAAATGAGGCTTTCTTGTCGGAGGACATTTTTGAAAAAAAAACCCAGCAGGTGACAGCACTGTACACAATGGTAGACTGGTGAGTAAAAAGCATGAACGCACAATAAGCAAGCGAACAATGCTGGAAACAGAGACTTTTGATGGTAAACTGGTCTCGAAGCGCACTGAAAGACTGCAGGAAGTTTGATTTTATAGTTGTAGAAGCCAAACAGCCCAATTCAGAGGGAATTCATGATAATATTTATCAAACATGAAGCGTCGTTTGCATGTTCTTTTGCTGCTCGTTCATTGAATTTTGGTTAGAGAGAGGTGAGACCTGCAGCTTCAGCATCTGTGAGATGTCCACGTACGTGCTGTCGGATCAGTGCTTTGTGTTTATATCTTTGTGCGGAATATGTTCACCTGCTCTCATTTGCTGTTTTAGCTGTTTGGTGGTTGTTCATAAAGGTTTTTGAGCTTTAACCTGAGATTCTGGGCAAAAAATATTTATATTTAAAAATCGATTTAGGATTTAATGAATGGATATCACATTATTTAAACTAAAATCGATTTGAATTGAGAAGTCGACCCCTAGTTAACACTGTCATCTCACAGCAAGGTGTTCAGTTTGAATCCAGTCTGTTTGTACCTCAATGTTCCAACTGTGTCTGTGTTTCTCTGGTTTTCTCTGAGTACTGTGTCTTCTTCCCACAGTCCAAAGACATGTGTGGGGTTGGGTTAACTGATTATTCTAAACCGGCCATTAGGTGTGAATATAAGGATTCATAGTTGTCTAGTTGTGTTAACCCTACGACAGACTGCCAACTTGTCCAGGGTGTAACCTGACCCTATGGCAGCAGGGATGGGTCGCCCACTAAACCTGAATTGAACAAGTAGAAGAAAATGTTTGGATGAAAATAGCTCATAAAAGACTAAAAGAACAAATCATTTTGAAACAATAGTAGAAAAACAACATTCAACTTGATCCATTTCTCAATCGGCGACTCTGTAACAATGTGTCTAGTAATTAAATCTCTCCATTGGTTTTAATATGTTCGGGTATTCTTCTTAGCTTGATTATCCCCACATCAGAATATGCAAACAATGTTTTCATGTGAAGAAATACCTCACTTTCTGTTTTTAGCAACAGCTAGCCAACTGTGACTGAATCTGTGATCCTTGTCTCCAAGTTCTGAATCAGCAGTGCTGTGGAACAGTCTCTCTTACAGCCTTCTTTGTACATAGTCAACTACTAGTACAAAAGTAAGTGAGCAGATTAACATACATTCAGACATAAGGATTATTTTCAATACTTGCATGAAAATCTGTTGCAGTCAATAACTGCCTGAAGTCTTTAACATCATCAAAGTGTGAATTTCTTCTCTTGGTTAAGAAATACAAATTCACAACATCAAGCTATGTGAGGAAGACTTTTAAGGAAATAGATGTGTCATCATTATGTGTCATCACCTTCTTGAATGAAGTTCATATACAAATACAGAGGGTTTACAGTAAGATGCAAACACTGGTTACACTCTACAAGACGGCCGGATTAGACTTTGAGAGAACACATCTAAACGAGGCTTTAAATTTAACTTTAAATTTTTTATGTATCATCAGTCTGTACTGCACATTACTCATTACTTTTCTTAAAAGTAATGCACTGTCACACTACAGTTCCAGACACTGACAATGGAGGCAACAGTGCTAACTTCTATGGTGTGATCATTTAGTCATCACTTCCCGTATGTCTTTAGTGGTCTCTTGCATCTTGTGGGGGGATTTTTTCCCATTCTTCTTTGCAGTGTTGCTTCAGTTCATTGGGGTTTGCAGACAGGTTGAGGCCTGGACTTTAGCGGGGCCATTACCTCGGCCCAACACCTCGATTCTTTTCTTTTTCAGTGCTTGGGATGTTTTTCTTCTTAGTTTTTCATATTGCTTCTCAATGTAGTTTAAACAATAAATAAGTAATCTATCTATCTGTCTATCTATACAACAGCACAGGTTTTTGGCTCTTATATTTAAGAACAATTGAGCCACAATTGATCATTAATCATTAATTATCTGTTGTGTTCCATATAGACAGGAAAAGCTGTTCGGCTAAACACACATGTGAGTGAGTATGAAATGCATGGAAATTACTGTTACTGCATTTTTTTTTTTTAATTGTGAATCCTCACAAGTGGACTCAGTGTTGCTGTTCCCAGCTTTGAACAGAAGAGGGCAGACAAAACCTGGACTGATTGCTGATATGCAGTGGGAAAACATCCAAGTTTCAACGTGTTTATTTCACATCCTTGGGCTTTGCTCATCAGATCAGTTTGAATAACTAACCATCCCAGCTTCTACAGCTCTCTCATGAATAAAGCTGTGGCCCTTAGTGGTGCCTGCACCGTCTCTTGGAAACGCTAGGCTGCTCTCTGAAGCTAAATACACAGACACACATAAAAACCCAGAAAAATACACATGGCACGGGTAATAGTTGTGGATGACAACAGAAACATCATTAGATGCCCAACTGTCAGCCACTTTCTTGGTTTCTAAATTGGATGAGTGGATGAGAGTGATACACCATAGCCAAATAATGACTCTGTTGCATATTGTCTGATCTGTTAAGAAAGAAAGAAAAAAATTGTTACACCCTGGTGTCTTCTCACCTTTAAGTGTCTACTGGATGTGAGGCAGACAGACTTAAAGCACCCCAGGAATCAAGTGAAGTCTGGACTGAATCATCTGACTGGTGGGGGCTGCTTTCTCACAGAAACACGAGTTTAAGATAGAAGTAAGTTTCTCACCGCAAGAGAGATTATTTACTCTGCTGATGAATTTGTGGTTAATTGTGAGTGTTGGTGAGTATGACTATGTGGGGGGAATGTTAATGTGTACCCCTGGGTAGGGCTGATAGAGAGGGAGACATCCCTCATTAAAGTAATTAGACCTGCAGGAGAGGATCCCCCAGCCCAGAATAGATGCACACACACACACACACACACACACACACACACACACACACACACACTGAAGATATGCATGTATACACAACCTAAAAGGCATGTTTCCTCACACACAACATAATCCTGCTATCATTTTAAACATATAACTGGACAAGAAGGATAAACACCCAACGCACAGCATCCAGGTAAATGCTGAAAGAGAACTTATATATTTTAATTTATTGTCTTCACTTTGTGATTGTGTCCTCTTGTTCCCAGATTTAAGTAATTAAAAGAAATGATGATAAAACTGTAAAAATCATTTCAAAATCGGTTATTGACATCGTTGGTGACAAAGCAGCAGCTCATATCACACAGATTTAGTGGACAGAAAAAAACAGCAATAAATAGGATGACAAATGGTTTTGGCTGGAACCAGACACATATACTACAACACTATCGCATTTTCATCTTTTTTAGAGCAGGTCGGGGAAAACCAAGGAAGATGTTTGCGTAGAGCTATAGGAGTCAGATTTGTTCATTGTGAAGGCCAAATAGAGTTTCACATTTTTTAGCTGGAGACCTTTTACATCACCTGATGACAGTCCTACTGTTTAGTAACTTGGAAATTACAGGTAATGAATTTAAGGCCAACATAAGTAACCGCTGTTTATTGCTACATTGTTGCCCAGTTGCCACAATTGCAGTCATAATCATTTAATCTTCATCTTTAAAGACAGAAAGCAAGTTTTTAAAATTTTGTCTTGACGATCAGCGATGCTGGCAATGTCACCAAACCCCAGAGTAAAGTATTCGTGACTAATCACCAGGATGTCAGTTTTATCAGGATGTATATGGAGGGAAAGAAAATGAGAAATGTATAAGTCTTCATTTGTTGTGCTGGTCAAAGCATCTATAGATTTGTAACACATAACGTAAGATATTACATTTTTTTCTTTGCTTTTTTTTGGTTTTTTGATCTTTTTTTCACTTAGTATGTAATGCATTCCATCATTTATAATACTTTGTAGCACAAGAGACTGGGCATGTTAAGGTTACCGTTTTGTTGGAAAGTTCCAAATTGTATACACTTTTATAAACGCACGTTTTAGATCACCAATCAGTAACTGGAAGAAGCACTAACAATACCAATTGAGTAATTAGATTAAAACTCGCTTCCCTGAGCGTTGCCTAAAGGCTACATGTACAGGTACAGTCTACCCAGATGCTAATGACAAACACAACTTTTGTTGCAAGTCTGCTCAGTAGAACACACCCCTCAAAGCAGTCAGCAGCTGGGGGTGGGTGCAGAAGGGTCATATTCATTTAGGCTTTGACTTCAATATATAAATAAAAAAATAAACAGCTGTTCTGCAGATGAGTTGCAGAGGTGATTAAATTCTTTCATCTTTAATAAAATGATCAGCGTTGCTGCTTTACAAAGTGTAACAATTAAGTTTACCATCCAGGCGTCCATGAAAACAGGATTTATGAAATTTAACGGAGTTAGAAGTTAGCAGGAAGTTAGCTCGCTAGCTTCTATCTAAACATGATATAGCATGTTCTGACTGAGAGATTTCTGAAACAAATTCAAACGTACAGCTCTGCTGTCACTTCCAACATAAATGAAGACAGAAAACTAAACAGCAGTGACGTTTGTAGGGTTACTGAAGTTGGGCTAGCTGGTATATAATGATGTGCTACGTGATCGCTAGCAACACAGCTATGTTAGCATAATATAAACAGTGAAGCTGGAGGATGAACGCTTTTTCCAGTCGATAAAAGTTAACAGGTTTGAAAGAGGTCTTGCAGGGGCAGTTAAAAAACATAAGAAGCTGCACACTAAAATGGTCTGCAAGTTCATTCAGTGATAAAAGGTCTATTGGAACCCTTGTTTCCTATTTAACTATGTTTCCATTCTTAACGCTATGTCCCCCTCTGATGTTGACACAACGACAAAGTCTTGTTTTTGAGAGGATGGGCTCATGCTTACCGGATCATGCACTGCACTCCAGCAAAAAGTATCCAAGCTTGCTCAGCAAATGTAGCAACATATACAAACATCCAAGATGTAGTGAGAAACATATGATTCAGTTATGGTTGGTCTACACTGTGTTCTTGAGGCCTGATGTGTAACTGTGCTTATAGGCTGATTAAGGGAAGGCACCAAAATCTATCTGGCAAAGTTAGGAAAAGATAGTCATGATGATAAAAAGCAGACCTAAACAAATTCATGAATACTTCTTGAATGGAACTGCAATGCCTGGCTTTACTTGCTTAAGGAAAAAAAACATTTGAATCTCTAAGAGAAAGAAAGAAGTACATGCCGATGGGAAAATGCAAAGATTTGCAAAAACAATTCTTCCAGATTCAACTGTGGGAAAAGAAAGAGTCCAAATGTGCCAAATTTTCCAAACATCGCTTAATTTTAGATGAGTAGGAGACTTTAGAAATAGCATATGAAAAAGGGACAGACAGATAGGCTGACTGGGATGGCAAGCCAGCATAGAAGCTTGTTTGATTAAGCTGGGGCTCAAAGGGCCACTATATGCCAGCTTGTCAAATCAGCTTGGCTTTCTATTCTTTTTTCTTATGTTATTCTTCAACTATAATAGAGTGTATAAAGTATTTGTCCCCTTCCTGATTTATTTTTTTTTATTTTTTGCATATTTGTCACACATACATGTTTCAGTTAATCGAACAAATCTGAATATTAGACAGGTTTTAAATGAGGATTTCATTTTACATCAAATTCATGGTTACATCAATTTTATGGCAAGTTGTCCAGGTCCTAAAGCAGCTAAGCTTTGAACAACTGATATATTGTCATGTTGTGTAGCAATCACTTGTCAACAAACTGAAATCACAGAACAAACAATGCTAAAGTATTGGGGTGCTGCTGCAGTATGGTCATTGTCCATTTGCACCCTGAGGCACCGTCCTCCAGTTTTGCAGCATTTGGCTGAATCTGAGCATAAAGCATAGCCCTGCACCTATCAAATTCATCCTGCTACTGCTATCAGCAGTCATATTATCAATAAACACTAGTGACCTGGTATTAGCAGCCATAACATAACATGCAGATTGCTGCATGCTCATTTTGGTTCAATCCGACTAAAGAACTGTGCAGGCTGTTTTGGGAGGAAGGTAAATGTACTTTCCTATAAAAGGGCATGGCAGTATGCAGCTTGCTGGTGCACAGGTTTCATACATCCAATGGTAATTTTGTATATGTACTTCTTTTTTGCACAAAGTAAAAACATTGCTCTTCTCATTATTTAAGTATGCCCCCATGTGTATCCTTTGGTGCACAGCAGCTACAGTAACTCTTTATACTTGTATATTCTTTATACCTTCTTCAGTACTACTCTAGGGTATGCAAAGTATTTTGTGTGATATGACTGCAAAAACCAAGAATTAAATGTTTATGATGGTTGTGAACTGCCTTTCTTCATATTAATGTTACTGAACACTGTCCATAGTATTTTTCAGTTTGTGATGAAATTATTACCTTTTTGGGGGATAGCACAAAAGAACTTATACTTTCTCTTTTAAAAAAAATGCTGCATCATTTAATAACTAAAAACATGATTTCTTGGATAAAAAACAGGTTTGTGGAATACATATTTTTCAGCAGAGCACACAGCTAAAAATCCTAACCCACATGACTGCTTTTCACTGGTGTCAGAAATGCTGCCTGATCCTCACCTGCTGTGGCAGATAAAGGATTGGGCTCTGTGCATATGAAAAGATTCATACATATTGAAACCCCAGCAGGTCTGATCCCGCCCTCATTCATAATCCATATTCCTTAAGAGCCTCAAGAACAAAATACCTCTTAGTGCTCAGCTTTGGCATTCATTACAATTTATTCTCCCACTGTTGCTTAGTTTGGACCTCAGTGAATGTAGGGGTTCAAGGAATAAAGCTAGCCCAGATATAATGTGATTATACATGCAAGGCATAATACATTTGGTGCCTTGGAGGCTTTTTATTGGACACACAGGTAAGGTCAGTGGACAAAGGAGGAGAGACGGCAGATTGTGAATAAAGGCATTACAGTTAGGTTGTCCGGTAACAACTTGCAAAGTATGGCTAATGTTTATAAAGGGGAAACCTGCTCTCCTATTTAATATGAGCAGGATTTTTGTTGTACTCAAAATTTTCATACAGATTTATGCACTTTCCTAAAAACATAAAACCAAGAAAAACCAAGAACAAAGAATGTTGTTCTGAAATGGAGTAAAACTGTATGCGATTCATATTTCCTGTTATTATAATGTTATTTTAAACAATGAATATCTAAGCTAAGTAATTATTTTTTGATTCCACTGTCTGAAAAGAAAATAAGCAGGCCTACAGTGCTGTGAAAAACTCTTTGCCTCCTTCCTGATTTCTTCCTTTTTTTGGTAAATTTTTGGTTAATGTTTTTTAAACGTTCCCTAGTTTAAATACTTGAATGTGACAAAAGGACCCGACACACACAGGAATGACGTGCTTGGGAATATTTATTTTTGCTTGTTCAGCAGTTTGACTTTGGTTTCAGCATAGGTAACTCTGAAAGCGGCTCCTTCTGTAGCTACTCCTCACACACTCTTCTCTCTGATGTCTCCGCCATCACTTTATATATAGAGGAGAAAGAGTCATTAGTCCCAGCACACACACCTGTCTCCTCTGCCACCTCAAAGCCGCCCTGAGAGCTCACTGTACCGCCCCTCCACTCCAGAGACCACACCCCTGCCACAGACCCCCACTGCCCGACTGAGGCCGGGGCCCCATCGGCCCGAACCTACTCCTCCGCCCACGAGTGGGAGAGGAAATTGGCCACAACCACCTGCGCCCCCGGCCTATGGACCTTGAACTTAAGGGGCTGCAGAGCCAGATACCTCCAGGTGATCCAGACGTTGGCATCCTTCCTGCAGTGGAGCCACTGCAGCGGGGCGTGGCCTCAGCAGAGGGTGAAATAACAAAGAGAGTCAACCGCCCACCGAATGGCCAGGCACTTCTTCTCTAACATACTGTACCGGGTCTCCCGGTCAGTTAGCTCCCAGCTGATGAACACAGTATCAGCCAATTCCCTCTGAACTATTTGTTCTGTTCAGGTAGCCTCTAGAGCAGGGGTGGGCAACTCCAGGCCTCGAGGGCCGGTGTCCTGCAGGTTTTAGATATCACTCTGGTACAACACACCTGAATCACATGATTAGTTCATTACCAGGCCTCTGGAGAACTTCAAGACATGTTGAGGAGGTAATTTAGCAATTTAAATCAGCTGTGTTGGATCAAGGACACATCTAAAACCTGCAGGACACCGACCTTCGAGGCCTGGAATTGCCCACCCCTGCTGTAGAGCCATGAACGCACCGTCACGCCCGGCTGCATTCTTTAAAATGGTGCTCAATGAGCGAAGTACGGCCAGGAAGAGGGGAGAACACATCTGCAAAATGCTGTTGCAATACAGCAACATTGGCTCTCTGGGCCTTTGTGAGATGATTACCACAATGGAGGGAGGTGGGAATCGTGGAATTTGGCACCTTCGGCCCCAACTCATCTCTCTCCTTGACCAGGCTCACCAGAGATGCGATTCCAGCCTCTCTCCATGCTTTAAGGAGGTTGAGGTGATATATTTGTGTGGCTCCTCCCCTGTCTGACCATACCATCTCATAGTCAACGCCGCCCACCCACCGTGTGACCACGAACGGTCCTTGCCACTTGGCGAGTAATTTTGAGCTGGAAGAAGAGAGCAATACAAGCACATTATCTCCTGGTGAGTCTAGCCCTTCTGTTGTACAGGCTCTGCTGCCGCTGCTGGGCCTAGAGTAAATTTCTGTGTGATAACCTCCCCAAAGTGTGTAGCTTTGCTTTCAGGTCCAGCATGTACGGTTTTTTCGTGGGGCTCGGACCTTACTCTCAGCTTTCTTTAATCAGGTTGGTATCCTCTCCAGTGGAGCTCCATTGATGATAATGGGGTTGTAGACTCGCTGTGATCTCTTCTGAAGTCCACCACCAGCTCCTTCATCTTGCAGAGGTGGCTGTCCTGACACCACGATGCCAGGATCTTTACCTCGTCCAGGCCGCTTCATCTTTGTTGGAGATAAGGCCCAACACCACTGTGTCAGGAAACTTCACAATGGTATTGGGGGCCAAGAGAGGCCACACAGTATAGCAGGAGTGCAGCAGTGGCGTGTGGCGCTCCCATGTTCCAAACCGCAATACCTGAAATCTGCCAGTGAGAAAGTCCAGCACCCATGCACACAGGCGGCTGTTGAATCCTTGATCCCTCAGCTTTGTGAACATTCTACTGGGCACTATTGTGTTGAACGCTGAACTGTAATCTACAAACAGCAATCTCACATAGTTACCCTGTTTCTTGTCCACGTGGCGGAGATTGGTGTACAGGATGTGGGAGATGGTGTCCTCTGTGGATCTGCCGGGTCGGTAGGCGAACCGGAGCAGGTCTGTGGTGCTTCGAATGGAGGAGGAGATGATGTTCTTCAGCAGCCTCTCAAACACCTTATTACCACCAAAGTCAGTGCAACTGGCTAGTAGACGTTCAGGCATGAGGGCTTGTTGTTCTTGAGCAGTGGGAACCATGGTGGATCTCTTGAAGCATGTGGGTACCATGGACTTTGCCAGGGACTAGTTGAAGTCTGGTGTCCTGGTGTTCACTCTCTTCAGCACCACTCGGGCTTTGGGCTCTGCAATGCTGATCACCCGTTCCTCACTTACATCATACATCAGTGACCTCCTGACCCAGTATGAACCTTCCAGATCCCTCAGGTCATCTGGATCCGGTCTTTTATCAGTTCCCAGAGTCAGAACCAGACACGGAGAAGCTGCATTCAGCTTTTATGCTCCTTATATCTGGAACAAACTCCCAGAAAGCCTCAGATCAGCTGAAACATTTAAATCCAGGTTGAAGACTCACCTGTTCTCAGCTGCATTTGAATAAAGCACCAAATCCACACTTTTAAGCTTAAATTTCAAAACTTACATTTAACTACTGATTTTATCTGTTCTGATTTTATCTGTTTTGATTTTATATACTGTTTTGTTTGTTTGTTAATTAGTTTGTTTGTTTGCTTGTTTTAATCAATTTTAAATCATGCTTTCTATTTGTTTTTGTTTCTAATGTCTCTGTAAAGCACTTTGAATCACCTTGTTGTTGAATTGTGCTATACAAATAAACTTGCCTTGCCTCACTTCTGATGTCACTGCCCTTCTTTGTCAGGCTGTAGTTAGCATTAACATTAATGTTTCCAGTAACATTACGTTGCTTCACTTGCACTGCAGATTTATGGAAAACGGTTTCATTCAATAATGATTATATCACATCATTTTGAATTAAGGGACGCATTATATAGGCTTCGCCGAGCCATTGTGCTTTAACATTACAGATGAGTACAGTGGTTAGTGTGTTATCTGGAAACAACTGTTCCCACTGGAAATACAGAGCGTCTGCTGGCGTTTAGACAGTCAGTAGAAGCACATTCAAGGCTCTTGGAATCAGTATTGTAGCTGAGCCAGCAGCTCGCAATGTCACAGCAACCTGGTGCCAGTATGCAACCGTAGCCATATCATGTAAAACATTATCTCTGAATGTAGAAAATTTAGTTATCACCACAACTATGTGTTGTATTGTATAAAGACTGACTAACTTCAGTTTACCCCTCTGCCACATGCTATCAGGCTTAATAGACTACAGTTAGCAGTCTTGTGATATTTGGTGTAATTACTTATTATCAGCTAATATGCATGAATGAATATCATATACCTCATACTGACAGAAAGAAATTAAAAAAAGTTTTTCACACCTTATGATCACTGTTGAAAAAACCTTCTTTCTTAAGACCTATATATAAGTTTATGTATATTTTGTTTTTAAGGACTTATTGTTGCAACATCCTGACATATTGATTCTTTTTTAAATGCAGAACCTTTGACCAAGTAATAGACAGTGTCACTTAATGGGGTGGCTGTGGCTCAGGTGGTTCGATTCCTGGCTCCTCCAGTCTGCATGCCAAATATCCTTGGGCAAGATACTAACCCCAAATTGCCCTCCGATGCGTTCATTGGAGTGTGAATGTGTGTAAATGTGTGTAAATGTGTGTGAATGCTTATTAGCTGCACTTGAGTTTAGAGGTGCTTGTATGAGTGGGTGTGATTGGGTGAATGAGGCATGTTGTATAGAGCGCTTTGAGCACTCCGGGAGAGTAGAAAAGCGCTCTATAAGAATCAGTCCATTTACCATTTAAAAAAAGACTTTGCAGCAACATTGTATGTCATCACCATGCAAATGATCTTGCTTATTTAGCCATGTATTGTTTTTTTCAGCACACATGTGACAACATGGATTCTGTCAAAGTCCTTGCAACACTTTTAAAGAGAAATTGATTTGTAAGAAAAATTCTGCATGTCAGCAATGTGAAAGATCTCATTGCTCAAAGTCGAGCTCAGCAAGTAGGTTGTTTGCTTGATACTTTGTTACAATGTAACACTGATTTCATGGAATATATTGATGTTGACAGTGACGTAGACACTAAGAACTTTGATAGATTCGATGCCTTCTTGTCAGCCAGATTGAATGAGTACACTGAAAATTAATAATCTAATGGAAGCCAAAGTGTAGAATTCAAGATTAATGAATCCTTTTTTTTTTTATGTGATGTGATTTTTAATGTTTCAGCTGCACTGTTGGAAAACAATTGTATTCAAATGTCCAACAGGTTAAATTCTTGTCACACGCAGACATGGGTGCCTTCACATTCAGACAATCAGCCCCTGATACTAAACTCTGCTCAGACCTTTTCAAACAGAAGGTTTTACAATTGGCTGTTCAATGAATTAATAGAACATGATAATGACATTTACTTTACTTATCACATATCAGCTGAAGTGAGGATGTTATCATCACCATCATCATCATATCTTAATACATCTGGCAGATCTCTCTCTGGTCTGGCTCTGTGACTGGCTGCAAACTGGACATTTTATTCAGTATGTTGCTGCTCCCCTAACAGATCACAGCTGGGGGAGTACATGGGCACGCCCAAACAGACCTGACGAAATAGACCTGCTCATGCCTTTTTTGTAGCCATCATCTTTGCTCTTATTTTTCCTCTCCTCCCCTGCTATGTGAAGTTCCAACTTGCT